>NC_134083.1:119326927-120586427 GCF_000715075.1 Nicotiana tabacum | reverse complement strand
ATCTGGTGGTTTATGTTGACGATATCGTTATTACTGGCAATGATCAGGATGATATTACTAATATGTACATAGGATTTTGACAGATTAAAGTACTTGTAGGTATTGAGGTTGCTCAATCTAGCTCAAGTATTGTTATTTCATAAAGGAAACATGCTTTAGATATTTTTGTGGAGACATGAATGATGAGTTGCAGACCCGTTGGCACTCCTATGAATCCGAATGCTAAGCTTCTGCCAAGACAGGTGGAGCCTTTTAGTGATCCTGCAAGATATATGTGGTTGATTGGCAAATTGAATTACATCGCGATGACTAGACCTGACATATCCTTTCTTGTGAGTGGGTAGGTCAGCTTATGGACTCTTCCCATGATAGTTATTGGGACGCAGTTGTCCGCATTCTTCGATGTATAAAATCAGCTCCAGACAAAAGACTACTATTCGAGAACTGAGGCCATGAGCAGATCGTTGGATACATAGATGCTAATTGGGCAGGATTACCTTCTGATAGGCATGCTACGACTGGATATTGTGTTTTAGTAGGAGTTAATTTGGTCTCTTGGAAAAGCAAGAAACAAATGTGGTTGCTCTATCTAGCGCAAAAGCAGAATATCAAGCAATGACTTTGGCAACATATGAGCTAGTTTGGATTAAACAGTTGCTCAGAGAATTAAAATTTGGAGAAATCAGTTAGATGAAACTTGTGTGTGATAATCAAATTGCCCTTCTAAATCGTACCTTATCAAAAAAAAAAAATTGCCCTTCATAGCTCATATTGCATCAAATCCAGTGTTCCATGAGAGGACTAAACACATTGAAAATGACTGTCACTTCATCAGATAGAAGATATTCTCACGAGATATTATTACAAAGTTTGTGAAGTCAAATGATCAGTTTGCGGATATTCTCGCCAAGTCCCTCACTTGTCCTTATATTAGTTGCATATGTGACAAGCTCGGTGCATATAATTTATATGCACCGGCTTGTAAGGGAGTGTTAGAGAGTTATTATGTATAGTAGTACGTATATTATCCCACATTAGTAGAGAAGGGTTTAGTACTATGTAACACCCTATATAAATAGGGCTAATGTAAGACAAATGAATACATAATCCTTTCTTCCCATGTCGTAAACTCTCAGAGTATGTACTTAACTTATTTTTATTTTCACTTTTATTTTATTTTGGTATGATGATATGTGTTGAGCTTAAAGGATGAAGTGAGGATTCATACAACCGATCCCCACCTGTTTGGGACTGAGGCTTAGTTGTTGTTGTAGTGGTAGTAGGAATTGATTAGGGAGATTTATTTGTAACCTTGATTTGCTTTCCTATTTTACAATAGGTGTACATCACTATTTAACATCCAAAGCTTGAGGGGAATAATCAAGCTGAGCTTTCTCTCAATATTTTCTCCGGTGTTCGTTACTTCTCACACTTTTTATATTTGTTGAGCATCAACTATATTTAGTGCTCAGCAACTTAGATTTTGTCATTATTGGCACTTCTGCTTATTGGTAAAGCAACTTATCATAGTGGGAATCAATAAAACCAAAATACTTCTTTCACACATTGTATGAACTGATGTATCATTATCAGTATCACAATCATGGTCTCGAATGAACATTTTACTAGCGCACCTCCTTTAGAGTTGAAAGAGTCTCTTGGTCATATTGCAAGATGTGTGATATCTCCTTTAAATTATGGAGGGGATTCTATTGCTTTTTTCTTCTGGATTCTTGACCTGTTTGGAGAGAAGATCAAATAGTGCTAGGTAGCTCTAAACGTTCTGAAGTTCACACAGATTCCCCCCTTTCTGTTTTGATTTCTCTTGTTCTTATGGTTTCTTCAACTTCTTTCAAGATTTTCTTTTCTCAGTACATTTTTCCTATTTCCTTATTGTCATAACGGCTGCCTTTTGTTTCTACCCAGGCAGGGCCATGCTACTTTTTCATTGTCCGAGGTGCAAGAAATCGATGCTATGGTGTCCACTTTTGATGTATTTGAGCAGAAAGAATCAGGACCATTGATTTTGGCATGGGCGGTTTTCCTCTGTCTAATTTCATCTCTTCCTGGAAAAGAAGAAAATAATATACTGATGGTCTGTTTAGCTTCATATCACGTAATTGGCTTGCTTGTGCTTTCTCAGGAAGGTGTAAAGTTTTGACATATTTTTGCATATCTTGAATTTGTTTCAGGAGATGGATCATATTGGTTATGTCCGCCAAGCTTTCGAAGCTGGATCTTTGAGCTTTTTTCTTGAAATTATCGAAAATGATGTACTGAGGGATTTTGATGTGAGTGAATAGCTTGTTTACTCATTATTTGCAAATTATCTTTTATCCATCTTACCTTTCATACAGAGGTAGTGCATTATGTCATTTCATCTTTGCTTTGATATTTATTACTATTTTCAGGGTCCTATTGTTGGTCTTAGAAGCGTTTTACGGACATTTATATCAGCATTTATTGCCTCTTACGAGATCAATATCCAGGTTTTTAATTTAATACTATTTATCACTTTGTGAAGGAAAACACATCTTCTCTATTATCATTCCTTTTCTGTGTTGCAGTTGGAGGATGGTAACCTGAAATTGATATTGGATATTCTTTGCAAAATTTATCAAGGAGAGGTTTGGATGATTGTTGCTTTTTTGAGCCTTCAAAATCATATGTTTTTTCATTAATTCAGACCATTGACGTATATGGTGCAGGGGTCCCTCTGTACCCAGTTTTGGGATAGGGATAGTTTTGTTGATGGTCCTATCAGGTGCCTTCTTTGCAGCTTGGAGGGTGAATTCCCTTTTAGATCTGCTGAACTTTTACAGTTGTTATCAGCACTTTGTGAAGGAGCATGGCCTGCGGAATGTGTGTAAGTAACTTTTGTTTTTCTCCAGGAGTCATTGAGGTTCCTTTCATTTATGAGGCTTGTAGAAGGTGTTGCGAGAAATTATGTTGATATGTTTCTTGAACAGATTTAACTTTCTTGACAAGTCCACTGGATTGTCATCTCCTGTTGATATCAGTAGCTGTTTGATAGTGGATGATGCTTCTCAGACTGTTAAGGTGGTCCAACCGTTACACCTTCCCGGTGTTGAGGGTCTGATCATTCCTAGTGGAACCCTTGGTCATCTGTTAAAAATGATCGATAGGAATACTGCTCTAGTGAGATGGGAGGTAAAAATAACTTGTGTTTATTCCATTTCTCTATTATGCTATCAGCTTCTTTAACTCGTAGATTCTTTCTGCCACTAGCTATGTGAGGAAGCTGTCTCTAAGTTTTGAAAGTTGTACTTTCCAGGAGCTAATTATGCTGCATTCATCTTCAATTTCATGTATATCTTGCTGTTAGTTTCTCTGTTGCTACCTTTCTTTGATAAAATTCATTTTGTGACTTCGGTTTTGCAAAATTCTATTGCTGAATAGCTGAGCTTCACTGTTTAGAGCTTTATTGGATGTTGACATTGGACTTCTTTATTTTCCATCTATAAGATTACGTAGGTTTAGAGCTTTATTGGATGTTGACATTGGACTTCTTTATTTTCCTTCTATATGATTATGTATGCAAATTCTATAGTGAATAAATTCCTTTGAACTCATTCTAGCAAATAAAGAATTGAATCCTAGATGGAGTCTTATTGCAGTTGGTTAAACGTTCAGCAGGTGCAAATCTAAGCATTGCGTGTTGTTACAGGTGAATCACCCCTCATGTTGCTGTGTTTTGCACACTGATAAGACAATGCCCCTCTTGTACTGGAAAACAGCTAGTAGTGTGATTGAAAGTATAGCTCACTTCAAAATTGCTATTTGACGCAGGATTTCTTATCGTTTGTTGGTCCATTTATTTCTCGGTTGTATTTGATGATTAGTCAGAGAATGTCATGCATACACATGTTCTGAACCATTAATGCACCTAGGAAACTGAATCTTGTATTTGAAGTTTGACCAAATCAGCAAATTGGTTCATCCTGGTACTGATCATGCTTAATATCTTCTTTTCAAGTTTTAGAGTGTGGTGCGCAGTGCGCTAGAGGCGAAGCACACCTACATTGCTGTGTGGTGCACTCTGATAAACCAATGGCCCTAATGGACTTGAGTGCAGGACTAGCAGTGTGTTTGAGCGTATAATTTGCTTGAAATTTCCTGATCCTGGATTTCTTATCGTTTGTAGGTCTATTTTTTTGTAGGTGTTATTTGATGATTAATCAGAGATTGTAACACTCACATAGTTCTGAACCTGAAATACACCCAAGAAGTTAAAACTTTTCTTTTTCAAGTTTTTGCTGTGCTGAAGGTCTTTAAAGTTTACCCAGTTATTCTCTATATATTATGGGTCACGTTGCTCAAAATATGCTAGTCATTTCTCCAAAATTATCCGTAACCAAGGTTGTTACTTTTCTTTTACTTGGGTGAATATAAAGCTAGAATATAACAGAATGAAAATCATACCCCCTCCTCCAACAAAAAAAAAAGGAAAATTATTAGAGGAATATGAAATACTGATATTTTATCATATTTTGCTGCTAATATGCTTTCAGAAAGACCTGATATTCATCCATTCTTCACACTAATAGCATTGACAATTTTTACAGGAAATTTGAATACTTCAGAACAATATTTCATTACCAAAGGATATCCTTTCAGTTCCCTTTTGCTGTTGCTTGTATTTTAAGTACCTTTTTTTACTTTTGGGATTTCTTATGTAAATGCGAATTGCATATCTCTCTTTGCAGCTGTCTCCATTTTATCTTCTTCTTCCTGATGGTAATTAATCTGAAATTCAAACCCTTTTTATTATATATTCAGTTTCAGTAACCATAACTTGCTACTTTGTAGTTTTCGCGATCTGGGGTTTTCATGCTTCTTTTGAGTTTGGCCCAAGGGCCGTACTTGGAGAAAACCAGTGAAGTCCTTCTGACTCTTCGGTTGCTCAGCCGACTTGTGACTTTCAACATGGTAATCTACGTGGAGTTAATTTTTTCTTGCACAGTTATTTTGATATATCTATTGCATCAGTCCAATCTAAGTGTCAGAGTCATTCCTTCAGGTTAGTGCATCCATGCACAACTGCATTTGCACTGATATCTTAGTTGATTTTAGTGTGGGTGATGATGTGTGATAAATTTGTATCCAAAGGCACTGGTGGTAGCAGATGATGTTCGCAGATGATGTTTTTTATGCTACTTCTTGAATCTTAGTTCTCTCATTGCTTCCGTTTCTACTGTCCTAAAGATTAGTGTGGTTGTCTGTCATCTGCAACAAGGGTCTTGTTCTTTAAATGCCGCCCTTCTACCATACTTTCGGAGAAAACAGCAGTGACTTTGTTTGTTTAGTCGAACACTCAAAACAAATGTTTTGGGAAGACAAGCCCTGCAATGTCATATGTCTTTCTCAAGTCTATGCTAAGTTTAAGCTGTTCAATTTTGCTTAGTTGAAGGCAAGGAGGTCTTCTCAGTTGCATGTTTGCTCATTTTTTCCTTTCTGTTAAAAAGGATGGGTTTTTAAGGGAGTAAGAGGAGAGCAGATTATGCAACTACCAGATGTTTCATAATGAATGTGAGAGGTACTGTGCTGCAAAAGAGATAAAATCTCAAAATGGATGCAGTTCGGGCTAAGGTATTTTGTTACACAAGCTCCAACAGCCTGCCAAACAGTTATCTTCACAAATTGCGGAAATTTGCTCAAACCATAGTTGTTTAACTTCTACAGCTGCAGGCCTCCAAAAATATTTGGCTTTCTACATTGGGAAAAGCTGAAGGGAGAATGAAGCAAACCTTTTAAATGCTTCCTTGTTCCCTTTTCTAAAGGGGTAGAAACAAGTTAGACTGAGATCACTAACTTGCTTACACACTAGACTGTTTAGTGACTAGATCCTTATCAGTTATCCCACAGCAAGTACAGTCATCTGGCCATTAGGTCTTGAGATGGCTATATAACGTTTTAGGTATTTAGCACGTGTTTGGAATAATTGCGTTAATATGTCTCCAGTATGGTAGGCTATGCTCATATGTCTTGTTAACAAAGGCTTGCACATGTTTCCCAAGTAACATAACTTCTAGTCAAGGCTGAGCAGAGAGACGGATCTGGAATTCAACCTTCCTTATATGCTTTATAAGGGAGTCATTGACTCCTTTTGTTTAGGACCAACTTTCCACATTCAACTCTGTTGTTCCGTGTGAAAAGAAAGGACAAGAGAAATCTGCAGGTGTAGTAGTTTCCTCTGTACATTCAAAGATCGAAAGTAGAGGTGGCTATTATGGATTCAAAAAGAGAACAAGATAAAATGTCTCCCCATAAGTCAGATTTCTGATCCATTTCACGCATAGAATTGTTATTTCAACCATGGTTTCTCAATCTATCCTTCCTGCGTTCATACTGTAGTCCTTTTGCTTTCTGGAATAGGAAGTGTTTCTTGGTATTTTTCATTTCCAGTGTTTATCCTTTATATTGGTTGAGATTGAGTTAGTTAAGGCTGGAATAAGAGCCGCAAAAATCTTAGTTGACCCTAGAGAGGTGGTGAATAAGAGTTTTCGACTGCTTCTATATTTGCTCAAATTTTTGGAGAAGAACCATCAGACATAAAGTAATAAAGAATTTACGACAATTAATGTGAAAGACTGGAAGTAATGGAAAACTTTTGATTCCTTAATATGGAAAATTTGTTGAATTTAAGGGAAATGATGATGAGACTTTTGAAGAGCTTTTGAAGGGGTAGAGATGAGTTTTGCCCAGTTGAGGAGTAGTTTTGATCCCTTATTTTCTTTTGGTGCACCCATGAAGTTCCTTGTTGTATAGAAGATTGGGTGACTTTTGTAGAGAACCATATCTTTCTGTAGGGTTCCTTTTTTGGTATACCCCTTGTATACGGCCACTTTTGTTTTTGGCCTTTCTTTAATGGAAAATTATTTACTTGATCAAAAAAATGATGACAAGACTTCTGTTAAGTCTGTTTGCCGTCTGTTTTTCTTGGCATGGTAACAATTGTTTCAGCTATTGATGTTTTCTTGCTGGTAATATTTGATTTCGCTAGGGTGTTTGTTCTGCTCTTCTGGACCTTGGTGGTGGCTATATGCATGATGAGATGAACTCACCAACAGAAAACTTGCGGTATGACTAGGATTCATTAATCTACCTCCATCTCCTGTTTCCAATTAAATTTATCCTATATGCTAGTTACATATGAAAGAGATCCTAAATTCTAGGAAAATTACCATTTTTTTGATATCCCTTCTTCAAATGCAGTCTTAATGTGGCTGAGATCATTTGTGCTTGGATCAAGAATTTGTCTCCTAATTGCTCTGATGTAGGGTTGATGTCGATGGGAGTTAACATTTTGGCAAAGATGTTAAAATGGTAAGTCAGTCTCTTAAGTTATTTACTTTTAATGTTTTTAGTTCTCTTCACTTCCTTGAATGCTACTGAATCTAGAATTTTGAAGAGAAGCTTGCTATATTACTTTATCTGTTAGGTTTATCTTTTATTGGGTTATTGAATAAGCATTATGTTGTCAGAGGTAATATAAGTAGCTATTGAGTTGTGTTTATCTCACTGTTGAATAAATAATGGAATCTACCACAGGAATCTACCATTAGGGTTGGCTGTCTACATCACACTCTCTGGGGGCCCTTCCCTGACCCTGCGTGAAAGCGGGATGCTTTGTGCACCGGGCTGCCCTTTCCATGAGGCGCTTTATCACTATTTTGTCATTTATTTTGCTAGTTAAATTTTCTAACTCTTGCTTTTTCTTATTGCAGCTCACCGTATCATGTTTCCAGATTGATAGTCCAGGCGAATATCTTTGATGTTGCGTTTAAAACAAATCCTTTCAGAATTGGCTCCAATGGCCTGTCGAGGTGAAAAGGGTCCACCTATGCTCCTACTTCATATAGAACTTGCGTGCTTGTACATGTCCATGAATGTTATGGCCACAATCTGGTGTATGTTGTCAGGTTGCTTGTGATTGCTTAACCATAACCTTTTGAGTACTTAGGGATACAGTCTAGTTGAGATTGTACTAATGGCTTCTGACTGCTCTAGACTGCTTAGGCCGTAACCTTTTGAATAATAATATACTCTGAATTAATTTCTGGATTTCTGTCTTTTGAACTTTCCCTTCGTGCACTCTATCTGAATCAAGCACACCTGGAGCTGGAATGGGTTGAATATGTATGACAAGGCTTACAAAGCAAACCTTTTACCCATGGCAACTCGTGAACAGATTTTGCTCGCTGTAAAACTTTTTTTCGATGCGGTCACTTTTCTTTTTGTGTGGCTTACCTTTTCTTTTTCCTCCTTTTGTGTTACTGTTATTTTTATTCAAGATTGAATTGTCAATCAGACGTATTGGTTGTCTGCAATATGCAAAAACCTGATGTGTGATATGCCGTGGCCAACATAGTTTTATTTCTTATAATTTACTGTTTAGCCTGATGTCTTTAAATATCTCAGGAAACTTCTCCAATTCTAGAAAAACCAAGCTTATCTTGACAATTTATTCTGTGTTTATTTGTGGCTACTTTAGTGGATCGTGGTTGCTTTCTGGTCGGCTCTCAAAAATGCTTTTGATCGACTGTGAGCAGAATGATTGTCAATTGACTCTTTCAGGCATGTCATTTAGTTGTATTGATTTATTTATGTTCATCAATTATGTATAACATGTTTGTATCTTATATAATGTCATCTGCGTTCTGATTGCAGCTATACAGGGAGTCTATTTTCTTCTGTTGTTAACATAAAAAAATACATATCTTGCTTCGTTTTTCTAATCCAATTTGTTTTTCGGTGTCTCATTGACATTGACCATTAATCATGGTGGCATATTTTCTTCTGTTGTGCGACTAGATTCTTTAGATCGTTTTATCTAGGTCCTCACACGCTATTTTGTGATCTTCAGTGCTTGACCTCACCATGCAGCTTGTGGATGCTGGAATGGAAAATGATGTTGTCCTTGCACTTGTCATTTTCTCCATTCAGTATGTCCTTGTTAATCATGAATTCTGGAATTATAAAGTCAAGCATGCTCGCTGGAAGGTGACTCTGAAGGTATTCCTTGAATTTCCTATAATTTAAACAGCTATGCTTACTTACATGGTATGTAATTTTCTGCTTATAACTTACGTGCTTTGGATGTAAGGCAGTCCTTTTCTTTAAGAATCTTTGGGTGCTGTTTTTGTTTGTCTCCTTTACTGGGGACGATATAGAATACGAAGGTTATGGAAGCTCCACTACACCTATAATTATTCACGTAATGTACCAATTTGGGGAAGGTCAAGCTTTTTTCGATTTATAACTCCTTCCACCAAATATTGGCCGTCACTTTTTGCTTTTTGAGAGTGAACATCACTAATCTGCAGAGAGAATTTCTTTGGAAATTATACTAAGAGAATTAGACAGCTGATGGAAGTACTGGGAAAATTTCGCTTTAATGTGCCAAAAAAGTTGTTTAAACAACTCGTAGTCGAATTTTATACTGATTCTCAAAAAGTGGAATGTGATATTTTAGACCTATGGAGTAGTTTTGTTTTTTTAGTTTGAAGGAGTAGCTTAATGCTATTGAATTATTTCTCAGACATTTGGAGGGTTATCATTTGGAAGTTAATCGTACATTGTCGATCATTCTTTGCGGAGTCGTTATTAAAAATATATCTTTGGGGAGCATAAGGAATTTTTTGTCAATCATGTTTTAATTCTGATTAGCTTACTAGCTTATCATATTTTGGTCTATTATGCTCCAATATTACACAATGAATCCTACATCGAGCCTTCTCCCTCAAAGAGAAACGGTGTGATTTAGTATAAAGTTTGCTTGGGTGAGATGCGGCTGGTGCATGATAGTAGGTGGTTATTGAGATGTTTTTATTCTCAGGCTGCTATCTAACACCAATACATGCATACAGATGTATGTATATGTGTAAATATTTCATGTGAAAAGGTGTACGGTCAGCTTGATTAATGCGACTTCTGTTGTTGTTGAAGGGTGAAAGGTAACTGCGATTGGATTCCTAGTCCATCTCTTTTCAGATGGTGGAATACCCACCAGTATTGATTTATTTACTGAGTCATTCTATTTGTGTTACATATTGACTTTATAATCATTTAAAATGTAATACTTTTTGTTGAGCACTAAGGGAAATGGACTTTGTTTTTATTTGCTTCTAGGTGCTTGAAGTATTGAAGAAATGCATTCTGTCAATTTCAAATATCCAGAAACTTGGTGAAGTGGTCAGGGATATTTTACTTGGTGATTCTTCAATCCACAGTGCACTATTTCGACTTGTTTGTACAACTTCAGATGGCCTGGAGGTGAATCTTGCAGCTCTTGAATATGCTAATAAACTCCTAATGTGCTCTGAATGCTCAGCCAGCATGTAGGATCAGCAGTTGATAACATTGCTTTATGTTTTGAAGATAAACTCTATTAACCATTTTTTATGTTTTATGTTTTATCTTCACCTTCAACAGAAGCTCTATTTTAGCCGGCTTTATGGGCTGACAGAAATCGAAGGATTACAACAGGCAATTGTCTTGGGATTGGATATTCTTTCCAGTATGCTTTCTGATCTCTCAAGGGTATGCTTCATAAACTTTCCGCAACTAGCATCTCTTACTTTGAACTTCTTGAAGGGTTGCACGACTTGGAAGGAAGTTCACTTTTCTTTTATCCCGGTGCCCCTTTCTTTTCCACCTCAGGCTTAATAAAGACAATTTCATTCTCGTCTTTTACTAACTACCTTATTTCTATGGGAATAGAAATGCTTGAGAAATTCATCCTGGGATGACTGCTTCTCCTGTGGGTGAGAGAGGATGAGAGCAATATAGTATGTGTTATTCTTTTTTGGGCTCAATCTGACTTTATTTTTCTTTCAAGAACTCTTACGCCCAGAAAATGAAAGTAGCGGAAATGAGGATGCTGAGGTGGATATGTGGGCATACTAGGAGAGATATGATTAGGAACGAAGTTATTCGAGACCAGGTGGGAGTGGCCTCTGTGGACGATAAGATGAGGGAAGCGAGACTGAGATGGTACGGGCATGTAAAAAGAGGAGATGCACAGATGCCCCAGTGAGGAGGCGTGAGAAGTTAGCTATTGCGGGTTCGAGAATAGGTAAGGGTAGGCCGAAGAAGTATTAGGGAAGTGATTAGACATGGCATGACATGTCTCCAACTTACCGAGGACATGACCCTAGATAGGAAGATATGGAGGTCGAAGGTTAGGGTAGAAGGTTAGTAGGCCGTCGAGTTTGAGACACCATATCTGCTCCTTTTTTCCCATATCAGTATTAGTATTATCATTTCGTATTTTTCTTATTCTGCGATTTCCATTATTATCTGTTGTTCGGTTTTCTTATTGCTTTGTTATTTTGCTGTTGTTAATGTTCTTGTCTTTAGTATTTTCAATAAGGCCTCTTCATTAATGTTCTCTTGTTCAAACCTGATGTGAATTGTTTTTCTTGAGCCGAGGGTCTTTCAGAAACATCCTCTCTACCTCCACAAGGTAGGGGTAAGGTCTACATACACTTTATCCTCCCTAGACCCCACAATGTGGGAATACACTAACTAATGTTGTTGTTGTTGTTGAATCCGAGTTTAATTTTTCTGGGGATGCAGATTGAGTCTGTTGTCAACAACACCAGGTGCCAATGACTCTTGCATTATTTTGAGAGATCTGAGTAAAGTATTCTGATCTTTAATAAAGTGAAAGGGGTCCCAGCTTGGAATTTATGATCTTTGTCAGAGTTTTTTTCCAATACCTACACCCTGATTGAGTTGTTTCTTTCTCTCTCATCTGTGGTATTTATAGAATTCAGAATTCTATTTTCTGCTTTCTTTTACTGCTGGAATCAGTGTATACAAATAATTTACAGCACACAGGCTGACTGAACTTTAGTTTCAAGTGACCAATGGTCACAGATATCCCTGATCTTGTTTGACTTTTATGATATGTTTGAAGCAGATACTAAGACCTGCTTGTGCTTTATTTCAGGATGTGCCCAATTTTATTGTCTTTCATCAGGCAATCATGTCATCAATGACAAAACCAGTGCCTGTGGTTACTGCAGCGATATCATTGATGTCATTCTTCCGAAATCCTGTATGTTGTAAATCCTGATATTATCATCACTATTTAGTTAAAATGCACTTGCTTTGTTGTTTTACCACATTTCTTCGGAATTAAGGAGTTTTCTGTTCATTTCGCTAGAGCATGGATGCATTCACTTTGTTATCACCCTTGCAATTGTTGGGATGATACAGTTTCACTAGATTATTTCCTAACTGTGTTAAGGTTTGGAAGATTGTCAGTCCCTATTCTTCCTGTGTTATCATGGTTTACAGTGCTAATTTCCGTATTGAGGTCAGGTATTGCTGGACCGGTGCTGAAATCCTGTTTCCGCGGTGCTGTCTCATTTCCAAGCCTGATAGCTGCATTAGTCTAATCTAAATTTGGATCGAATTTCTTTCAGTCAGCTACCTACTTTCCTCAACTTGCCAAAGTTAATGTCTGTAGTGGTAATTGTTGAATTAGTTGACCACCTCATCTATAAGAATATGCTGTCAGAGAGGGGACACCTTTATTTATTTAGGTCTGCAAACACGTCTTCTCACGTGCTTGCCTAGTTCTTTTGTTTTTGGCCAAGCATGTGGAAAATTGTTTTATTAATTTGGGTGCCAGTAAGACTCGATCAGGAGCTCTACTTGCTCTGGTACTATGTTGCATTGAGTGTCCCTTCACTTAAAAGCGTATGTCGTCAGAGAGGGGATACTTTCACATTTTTATTTTGGTATGCAACAATAATGGTCAAAACAAAACATGTGAATTTCATGTACTATCTCAAAGTCGCTGACAATTTTTTATTATGTTTTTATCCCATTCAAGCTAAACTGCTATCTCAGCCTTTATTCTGAAATGACTATAATTTATCCTGGTATGCTTGTTGGTATACTGCTTTTACACGCGGTGTGTAAAAGACACAGTTGGAAAAAGGTTTTGGTTTGAGAAGGTCGCCTGTGTAACAGGGGTGTGTCAAAGGGATTTGCGCTCAAGATGAGAGGGCAAAGTATGGATTAACCCAAATTGTAAAGGAAACAGACTTTAGGTCTAACTCATCCCCAAGAGCTAGCTTATGAGGTAATGATTTAACAAACCATACAAGGAGATAACAACCCATTCTCTCAACCCATGTGGGACACTTAACAAACCATTCCCCTGAACACACCAAGACTATATATCTTAGCATGTGGACTACATAGAGCACAATTTCTTTTTACCCAAGAATAGGAATGGGTTGATATCATGTTAAGAGAAAGAATCTTAGGCCCAACTCAACTACAATAGCTAAATCATGAGGTGAGCATTGCCTAATACCATATAAGGAGATAACAACTCATTCCTTTAATCAATGTGGGACACATAACAAAAATTATGCAACTAGATACACATGTAAAATCGCATGAAATAAATTAATTTGGAGAAACACTCCTTGATAGACACATATGGCATGAAGAATATGAATTGAGGAAAGTGGCAGAAGCTAGATGCAAAAGTGAAACAATGAATTCATGATGGTTTTGAATATAAGCTATAACATGTGACTCTAGCTGCATCATTTCAGTTGGGATGGGGCTACAAATACAAAGAACATGAAGCAGAAAACGAAGGATCTTTCAAGGATTATGCCAGGGGAATACTCTTTTTTCAAAAGAAAGGTTAATAACTTGACTAAAAATGGGATAAAAACTCCCGCATTGGTATTTAATCGCCTTTTCCAAACAAGTGTATGTCACACACCAATGGGGCCGTGACACATGTCATTAACTAAGAAAAAGAAAATAGTTTAAAATTACTATTAACTAAGCAAGGGGAAGGGATATGAATCCAAAGAAAAAGAAAAATGACCTTTAAGAGAGATTTAGATTATACCAAAGTTGCCAAAGCCAGAGAATATAGAAAAATGTCAAGGTCTGTCGGGGCTTGAAGCGCAAAGCAGAATTAAAAAAGGCTTTGGCAACTGCTATTGAAGTAATCTAAATTATGTGTGTAATGGAAGGTAATTGACTTATATAGACACTTATTATTTGAGAAATTGACTTAAAAAAATTGGAAAAAATTAACTAAATGAAATATAGGAAGTAAAAATCATGTTAGGTAGTATTTAAGGATGTGACGTAGTGGTCCATGAAGTGGATGCAAACTTTGGAAACCAGAGTTCAAATCTCAGCAAAGACAAAAAAAACTAGGTGATTTCTTATCATGTGCCTAAACCTTGGTAGGAAGAGTTACCCGATTCCTATGCTGGTGGGAGGTAACAAGTACCCAATGGTTGAGATGCGTGCAAACGACCGGAACACTCCTGTCATGTTAATCAAGTTCCAGAACTATTTTAGATTTAGATGTAAATTTGCCACTTGAAGTGTTTGGTGACTAATTTCCTTACAAATTTATAATTTCTCAATTCCTAATTTATCTAAATAATTTATTCATGACATTTTGTTAATAATCAATATACCAATTCGCCAACTCTATTTATTGTCTAGTGCTACACTCTTAATGACAGAGTCCATAAGGTGCATGCCTTAGTGCTTTGATGACTGCACTAAAGCATCTCTAAACAGGATGTCACGTAACTTCAGGATTTAAACATGCCTCATGTCAGCATCTAGCAATACTAGATTATGCAACGAAATGTGACGAGATTCATACGGAACCTAAATGCTGATTACAAAGAGAAATGAAATGGATTTGTTTTAATTTTATAAATGAAACCAGACTTTGTTTGTAAATTTTCTAATAGTGAATTT
The DNA here is from genome assembly GCF_000715075.1 of Nicotiana tabacum. Lineage (NCBI taxonomy): Eukaryota > Viridiplantae > Streptophyta > Magnoliopsida > Solanales > Solanaceae > Nicotiana > Nicotiana tabacum. Next base: position 120,571,637 of record NC_134083.1, on the reverse strand, counting down.
TGGGGAGTATAAAGTATAAACTACAAGAAAGAACTTGATCTTGAATTTAGATGTTTGAGGAAGAAGAATTATGTGCTACATCAAGGTTCCTTTTAGGGGGGAAAGAAAAAAGGAAAAATGAAAAAGGAATGAACAGGTTTTTGATGACCAGCAAAATCTAAAATATTTATTGCACGTATGCGTTCTATTTGTTTGACCTCTGGCTCTCTTCTGTGCATTCTTCTTTTCAATTGAAGGTTGCAGCATTTTTAAGATGCATCTATTTACTTTTCAAAAGACACGCTCGACCACCTACTAACCTTTTATCCTAGTTCTCGACCTCCACACTCTCCCAAACACCACTTGTGGGATTTCACTGGGTGGTTGTTGTTGTTGTAGTATCTATCTACTTTTCCCCACTTTTTTTTATATTTTAAATATTTTTTTCCGGGTTGTACAAAAAATTAGAAGAAATATTCTTCCATTGCTCAAAATAGAGTTCTTGATGTTCTTATCATTCAAAAGGAAACCAAAATAGGTTCCATTTAAGTCATTCCAAGGTCTAATATAACTAAGCTAAATTCTGATGAACTTGTGCTGCCTATTCAGAAGATACAGGTGGGTGCTGCAAGACTGCAATCCAGATTGTTTGTTATTGCAGACGACTCGCAATCATGTGCGCTTAGCAATGCATATTTTGGTCTGGATGACAAGCAGGTTTAGCTTTAAAATATCGGTGTTATTTTTCTTGTTAGTTTAAAATTTTGAAGGATGAATGTAAGCTGCTTTAACTGATACCAACAAATGCATTCGCAGATCTATAATTTTAAAAATACGATTTGTAGCATTCTTTGTCAAGAGAAGGTAGAAAGTGAGGATCTCATAATTGCTACTTTCAAGATGCTTGCTTCTGCTGCACGTTATCAGGTAACTTACTAGTTGCTTTCTTTTTGAGCTCATAATCTGCTGCATTACTGCCAGACTTGGGATCTAGTATGTCTGGATGACCTATAGTCCAGGAGCATTATAAAGCTACTATCTAGCATAAAGTCTTTGAGCCCTTGAGCCTCAAGCTTGATCCAAGTTGACAGATGTTCGTGGTCATGTGTAAAGTAGAAAACAAATAAGGTACCACTTCTGATACTATCAGCCCAATTTCTGTCCTGATGTGTGGGCTAGGCGCATGTTCGAACCTTGCTGCAGACAAAAGCCTGGTCTATAAGTGGAGAAGGGTACAGGGGCAGACTCATTATCTACACTGAGTTTCGAACCGTGCACCATTGACCTCGGGATCTCTAGATTATCAAAATAAAATAAAATGGGGAAGATGGAAGATGTTGTAGTAGTTGTGTCCCAAGTTTTCCTTGATATTGAAATATTCCACCAATTATTTGATGGGAGGAATGAAGGACAACTTGACATATTATGACCGTATTGCCTCTTAAATCAATTTTAAGGTCATCGAGAATTGTTAATGACTATATCGTACATCTTTATTCAAAGCTTCTGGAGCACTTGCTAGGTGTTTGCAACTACTTTTTGTTCCAATGGGGTGAAAATCAATAAATAACAGTTTGTACCCACTGCTTTTTACCTTAGGCAACCATGTGGAGAATGTAAACTCCTTGCTCCATCCTGCTGTATCTTATAATGTGTGTCTGTACAAACTAGTCATGATGCCTTTGTTTATGTATCCCTTATGTCAAGAGATCTACTAATAGGCTGTTTGGTAAAGCTGAAATCTGAATGAACATCTTATCACTAAATAACTGAAGTCCACTATGGAAATCGTTTTGAACGTCATTAATTTCATATTGAATTGTCTTCTAAAGCTTATTATTTTTTAATATTTAGTGTGCTATACAAATTTCTTGTATTCTGCTGTGTTAAACTTTGTCATTTTGATGTGCTTACTCGACCAAATATTTGGACTTCTCAAATTTGCCCTTTTTAAAATAGATATTTGGACTTCTAAATATGAGATTATCGTCTATTTGGAATGTGTCATTGACATCTTATTTAGCCATTCTTTTTGTTTCAATGGCAACTCATGCATAAACTGTTCATATCAATTTAGATGTCACTAAAAGGTACTTAGTTCAATCTTTTGATACTGTTGGCATCTGGTGTCTAATCCTTTAATAAATTTAGTTTTTAAGTGCTGATTTGGGTATGAAGTAGACACTAATTTTGGTCCTTTGTTGTAATTAAATTGGAAATCGTTCTATCGCAGGCTTCTTTTCTTACCGCTGTGATTGCTTTGAGAGAAAATCCAATTTCTGAATCATGCAATGGTGACAATCAACCTGGAGACAATGATGCATTGCAGTGCACTGCTGCAAATATATTAGATTCCATATGGGTTTATGTTAAAAGAGCTGATGATCTTGTGATGACGTAAGGTTCATGGTCTTTTTTATTATGCCGTAAATTGTTACAATAGCCCTTACGACATTTTATTGTTGAGGTGCTTCATGATTTGATTTAAGATATTTTTTTGGTTTCTTTCAGCAAAGCACATATACTGTGTAATATGCTAAACTTCCTAAACGCATTATGGGAAGGAGCTGCTCATTATACAAATCTCCTGAAGCAGCTGAGAAACTCAGACTTCTGGAAAAAGCTATTGAATTCTGTGGTGCTTTCTATTGGTAAGAATAGTTGCCAATCTGAAAGTGCGACTAAATTGGAGCTTCAAAATCTGGTATACAGATATCTATGTCAACATAATGTATTGGATGTAATGGCCTATGAGATGTTCCTGCAGAGAAAGATTTTACATTCTGAGTTGGTCAAAAAAGAATCTTCCAAAGCATTGCATAATGGGTCTGATGGCTCTAAAGTACCAACACCTGAAAGTGCATCTAACCTGAAGGATATTTTTGGAGTGTGGTGTGGGAGCTCATTGGATGCGGAGACTATCAAGACGTTTGTTTCATTTGAGTATGATGATTCTGTAAATCTGCATGCAAGGGTGAGCTGTACTTCCTGGTACTCTTGTTTTCTCATTCAGGTTGAACGTAGTAAATAAGTCTCTATGTTGGTTTATGTCAGCTTACATCATTGCTAGTTCTGATGTTCCGCTTCATTTTGATAGTGAATGTGAATAAGGGTAGAAGCATTCTTTTTTACTTTGCAATTGGTACCTTTTGGATTAAAACTAAAGCTTTTTAGGTGCTTGAATTGTAGGACAGATTGTAATTTCTGGCTAGTGGCTTGAGGAGCCGAAATAAATCAGTATAACATTTGGTTAAGTTACAATGCAAAGTGTTAGTGCTGGAATATTCGAGTTAGAATACCCATAAAAAAGAATGTTCGAGTTAATATGTCAGGGGTGTTGAGTCTTAAACTTTATTTCACATTGGACAAACATACATGTATATTGTTTGACACATATAAATAGATGTATCTTATGTTCGTCAAATTGTCAGGTCATCAATACAACTTTCTCTTCTCTTATTTTCTCACATAACAGGAGAGTCTTTAAGATCTTGATAGAGACCTTAGCAGCTTCTACCTATTAGGTGTTGCATGTGCTTCGTCAATCCAAATCTTTCTTTGTTTTCATAGTTTTATTATCTTTTCGTCTTCCCAGTGATAAGTTCCCACGGTATTATTCCTATTTCTGTTGACCATCTTGGAGCACTATGCCTTATCTTCGGTGACCATCCCCGTCAGTATCGCTTATTTTCCTTTTGTCACGTTCTGGGGTGTTCTGCATTTTAACCGGTGACTGTTCTGAGGCACCTCTCGTTTTCCCTGATGAACGTTTCGGAGGCACTGCATCATTTTTTGTCACTGTTATGGAGGATCACATCTTTTCCCGTGAATGTTCGGGTGGAACCGCCTCTTTCTTGCCACTGTTTTGGTTATTCTTCCAACTATTTTTCTAGATTCCCACGGTCAAATCTTACCTAGCATGATTCCGACGAAGTTTTGTCAGGTTTTGGCAATTGTTCATGTGATACTATTCTAACGCTCTTCTAGTGATTGTTCAATATTTTGGTGACTGTTTATTATACTACTTTTTTAATTAAGCAAATGGTATTCAACCCTGAGTTTGATGGTGCATGTCACAATGTTAAGGTGGTGATAGAATGTCAGAATTGGTGTTATAGTGAATACTTTGAGGTCCCCCTAAACTTGACATGTTTTATCTAGTGCACATCTGAACTGTTTTTTGTGCAGATTAGCCCTCTGAACTTGGCAGTTTGAGAGCCTTGACCCCTAAACACCGACATGGAAAAGAGCATGAATACACTCTCTTTTAGGCACGTAGGAGTGAAAAAAATCGAAAAATTAGCTTCTAGATGGGATATTTTTCAACTATTGATTGTCACGTAGTCAGATAGAATGATTTATTTGTTCCAAATTTATATTTCTTCTTGGGTTTTTCTTAACATACAATGCATATTTGTTCCCAACTTTGTACTTCCTTTTATTTCTTCTTTAGATGCAATGACTATTTGTTTCAACTATGTGTAAATTTTATTGTTTTAGGGCCACATCTATAAAAAAATTGGCTGGAATTCTATCGTTTTTAGCCAAATAATTCTTTTTTGCCAAAATAGAGGAGTTCCAATTGTCTATTTCTTTTTATCCTTCTTTAGATGCAATGACTATTTCTTTCAACTATATATTTCTTCTTTTCGGGCCAAATCAATAAAATAAATTAATCTGGTACTAATTATTTTTAGCCAAAATAATGGAGTCCTAACTGTGTATTTTTTTCTTCTTCTTTAGATACAATGACAATTTGTTTCAACAGTGTGTTTCTTCTTCTTTTGGGCCAGATCTGCAAAAATTTGGGTGAAACTCCATTACTTTTAGCTTAACAAAAAAAAAGAAAATTTGAGCCTTTACAATCACTCTCTCTCCCCCCCTCCCCCTAAACAAATTGGGCCTGAAAAAGATGATCCAAAAAGTTAACAAATTTAGAAAGGTAATAAAAATATTGTATGTTTAAAAAGTGTTACATGGAAAAAAATGTACGTGGCAGGGCATGTCTCACCCCATTAGGTGAGATTGGTTAGGGGGGTCGAAGCTATCGAAATGCCAAGTTTAGGGTGGGTAATTTGGATTAGGCAAACATGTCAAGTTTAGGGGGTCCCGAGGTATTCTGCGTTTTTTTTTTCCGTGGATAAGGTACAGTATGTTTTAACTAATACATTGGGCCAAGAGGGTACTAGCAAAATTTCAAAAGATGAGGGCAAGCTCCCAAATTACATCTTCCCTCCCATAAAACATCTTCTGTTCCTTTCTAGCGAAATGGTGGTCTCCCAAACAAATTGTTGTTATGCTTAAATCCAGTAGAATTTTAGGATGTTAAAGAGACTAAGAGTGACAATAAAGTGTTAGTACTCTTTTACAGTTTATATATACTCCCAACTAATTTACTCCTTACTTGGCAGCCTTCACCCTTCTGTTTCTGAATACCCGAGTCCTTTCTTCTTTGTCATCACCTCTTCTCTTTACTGATAACTACCACTTTGTGCTTTCCCCAGTCTAAGCTTAATTCTAGCAGCTGCAAACCCAGAAACCTGAAATCTTTATTCACCCCTACACTCTTGCTTTTACCTGTCTTCCAGAGAAACAGACCATTTATCATGGATCAGAATGAATCTACCGATACAGAATGATACCTACAATCTTACTACAATCTTATCATGAATACTGATCTTTGATTCACCAATTGAAAAAGTTATTGATTGGCTTAACTGAAAACGCATACCAGCAAAGGTGGCAAAGTTAACCTTGCAAAACTGGAATTTGCAAAAATGGACCAGGGAGCAAATGAATCATGTGGCTTGGTTATATGAATTTTTCAGTTGCATTTTGATTCTGATAGATCAGCCTCAAGGGTTTGGTGGCAAGTAAGAAGCTGAGAAGAAGAGCAGTTCTCACTTCGCTGGTTGTTGAGGTCAAAATTATGATACTTGTCCCTTTTGTTGGTGGTCATCCTTGGTTGAAATGTCAAAACACTTATACAAGTTGTGCTATCGAAATAATATATTATTTAAAGTGGATATCTCATGTATCATGTTAAAGGTTTTACCTGTCTTCTTAGAGGGCTGGTTCTGTTGTTTTTCTTGTTCAAAGTCAGTATAATTTGGATCTCCATTTTGTAACGCTCTCTTTTTGTTTCTTTTGCGGCAAAATAAACACTTTATTGTGAGTGTCTTTTCCTACTCTCTAGGGCTTAATCAGTTTTTCATTTAAACTCTACTCACTGTTTTACTGATTGTTTTATTCTGATTTTTTTCTTAATATCACATTCAGAGTGAAGGGGAATATTCCAAAACAGCTTGTTATATCTTTTATAACAATATGAGGTTTTTCAGTATGTTTGGGAAATCTTCTTCTTATTGTCCCTTGTTTATACATCAGAATATACCTTTAATTTTAGTTGATAGTGCTTACAGGTTGCTGCTGGTTTATATGCTGTGCGGGTGATGTGTAAAGTGAAAAGCGGTGATAGAGGAAGTTTGTCTGTTTCACTTATCGATAAAGTTACTAACTTGTGGCAAAAGGTTTTATTCTTTTTTATATTTATTTGCAGCTTCTCATACAATGTTGCGGTTTCATCCCTTCGCCCTTTATTCCATTTACTCTAATCAAAGAACTGATACATAAACACAACAATTGATGTCTCCTGAATTTTATCAACCTGTCAACTGCAGTTTACAGACTTTCGTGCCTTTGGCATTTGTTACAACTATAGCTTTATTAAAGAGACTTATTTTCTACCTTAAATTTGTTTTCTCTTCTACAGTTGAGGAAGTTACCAGCCTTTTCTGAGTTGATAGGTTATTATGCACAGCGTGGTTATAGGTAAGTGCTCAGTATTGTCATGCCTTGCTGAAGTGAGACTGTTCCTGGGACTGGTTTGTCTATTTATTTGTACTCGGTTATTATCTCGCAGGGATATTGTGATCTTAATGTTATCTGAAGTAAACTGTTATAGATTTATAGCAATCTGTTACTCAAAGAGTTGAGGCAGAATGTCATTGGTGTAGTAGTTAATTTTATTTGATAAGGGATGTGTGTGATTACTTGTCACGGCCCAAAAGTCCCCTAAGGTCGTGATGATACCTAACCCAGCCCGCTAGGCGAACCAACCAACATACTAAACCAAGGAACAAGATAAAGTATAACAAAGTCTCACGAATTGTCACAAATAGATCAATTTAAGTGCGGAAATACAACAAACAACCTCGGAACTGGTTGACGACGTTATGATCAACTACAACTGAATTACAAGACAACCGTGTCGTGACATAATACATTATTATCTGAAAGAAAACAACAGTAATAACTAGATAAGAGAGAAGGTGGCTCTGAAGCTGCGAATCCAAGTAAGACAGCTCACTGCGAAGTCTTCAAGTACCATCTCAACGCTATCTTCTAGGCCCTGCTAGTACCAGAACAGAGTCTACACAATAATATGCACACGTGTAGTATGAGTACGATAATCAACATGTATTCAGTAACTATCAAGTCTAACCCCAACGTAGTGGCGACGATTTGACAAAAGATATTTACTTCTCATAGCCTGTGCAGTTCATAAGTATATATAATATCATAGAAACAACCAAGGTACATTGGATATATATATAAGGTGCACAATCAAAGAAGAATATAATTAGCATGCTTCCTGAGATAACATGATCAAAGCGTATATCAACACCCAATTCGCATTTATTCTAATGTCTATGCATGATAAAGACTCAAACTATACGTCAATCCGACACTGTCCAACAAACCTGCTAACAAGTATCATGCATGTGTGAAATGCACCAAATAACACATGTAAATGATATGCGCGAGTATAGCATGTAAAAATGCATGAATAGACATAGAGGATTCACTTAAACAGATAAAGCTTTTATCTTTATGCTCAAACCCATCAACCGGTATCATAAACAAACCAAAAACCCGTCGGTTTTTCACGAACCCGTGTGTACGGCACCAAGAGAAAGATGGGAGGGAAACTCTAGAGGGATGGATCCTTATCCACACGCAAAACTGGAACGCAAATCTACATGCCCTAACTGATACCTCAACAAGAACGTGAATCCACACTCCCCAATTGATATCTCAAAACAGGAACGCGAATCCACACACTCTCATTAGATACCTCAAAATAGGAACGTGAATACACACGCCCTAACAGCTCAACAACTCACAACAATCTCAAATAAGTAATGAGAGCATTATATATATATATATATATATATACACAATTTCTACCATGTAAAACAGTTACATGAAATTCATATGTTAAACTAGCATGTGAAGAATGCCTATAACATTATTCTAGCACGAACAAGATATTCAAGTAGCCACACCACAAATATAACATGCAACAGACAAAAACATGTAGCAAACAAGGCATAATTAAGCCTAAGATTCTACCCCAAGCATAGAAAACATATGGTGTTCGCATATATGCTCGTCACCTTGTATATACATCACCCCTAAACACGTAGCATATAGCACAAGTCTATTTTAGGAAAATTTCCCTCAAGTCGAGGTTAGCCAGGATACTTACCTTCGGAATAGGCTTTAAACTTCAAGAACGCCGTTTCTTTTCTCTATGGCTCCAAACGTCCACAATCTAGCCAAATAATACTTAACAAGGTTAAATAAGGCTATAGGAATTGATCCCATGTGAAAAAGGTTCAATTTTATCAAAATCTCAAAAGTCAACAAAAAGTCAACCCAGACCCACATGGTAAAAACCCGAATCAAAATCAAATCGCGGTGACCCAAAACCTCTCGAGTCCAAATATGTATTTTGTTTTCAAATTCAGGACTAAATCCGTGCTCAAAACCTCAAAACTCACTTTTTTAAGTTTTGGTTCAAAATATCTTTTTCCCTCCTTGAAATCCTTGATTCTTAGGCAAAATCGAACATAAATTCATGTAATTTTCATAGATTCAAGTTAAAATAACTTAGCCCAATGAAGTATATGAAAATCCCCTAAAATATCACCTCAATCTGAGCTCCCTAGCTCCCAAAATATTGAAATGAACTCTAAGTATAAAATGAGGCTATTTATACAAATGCTGAAAAGTGGCTGAATTTGCAGAAAAGGGCTGAAATGACTGCTGCTGCAATTTGCTGGTTTTTGCCTTAAAAACCTTCCCCGAACGCCCCGAAACTCACACGAGCCCCCCTCGGACCCCCTCTAAATCATCCTGACAAGTCCCAATACCCTATATGGACTTGGCCAAGGGCTCAAAACACATGGAAACATAACAACTAAGAATCAAGGTACAAATTAAACTTATGAATTTTAAAAAACCTTCAAGTTTCAACTTTCTCATAATAGTGCCGAATCACACCCGAGCTCCTCGGGTGCTAAACCTAACATACGTATAAGTCCATAATCATCATACGACCCTAAGGGAACCCTCAAATCATGAATCTAAATCCGTTTACTCAAAATGTTGACTTTGGTCAACTCTAGGCATTTCAAGCTTCTAATTAAAGTGTTCCAAAACGCTCCGGAATCACTCGGGACCTGTGCTATCCATGCCCGCAAGTCATATATCACCAAATGAACCTACGAAAAGTCTCAAATAAGGAAATGGGGTGCTAGAAAACACGACCTATTGGGTCGTTACATTATAGAACCTAAATATTTAAGTAGAGGCAATTGAAATGCAAAAGTATTGTATATATTCAGTGGATCAATATATTCTACAAGTTCACTTATAATTTATAACACGAATGCAAGACTTAAATCTTTCTTCCTTCTATTCCGTTTTCTTCCAGTGGAGGAAATGAATTGGATGACTTAATTCTCAATGATCTATTCTATCATCTGCAAGGAGAGCTTGAAGGTAGACAGATCTCCCACAGACCATTCAAGGAGCTGTCACAATATCTGCTAGAGTCAGATATTTTGCAAACATATCGCCGTAAGCACGATGAGGACATTTTCCCTCAAACTGATGGTGTCTGCTTGTATGACACTGATCGTCTGCAAGGGGACATGGCAATTGATTTGTGGGATATTTCGGATTGGAAAGCATCTAAAGCGGTTGCAGAAGCGCTGTTGCTCTCGTTGCAGAATGTGAATTTAATGGTGTCACTCACAAGATCCAAGCTTTCAGCTTTAATAGCTTTGACAACAGCTTTCTCCATATCTGACAATGTTGATGTGAGTGCTGCTGTCAGTTGCATTTGACTTCTAATATTTTGTCTCCTACATTTAAGTCATTTGACGCTGCTGATTCTCATTCCTATGTGCTTTTGTCTTAAAAAAGTGTCGGCAACAATGTTATCCATGGTGATGCTGTTAGCTCCAAATTTAGTTGCATGTTCAGTTTTGTCGTTCTTGCTCTAGGTCTAGGTCATTTACCTTACTGTGGGTTTTTAAATCTTATAAGCTCTATAACATTGTATTTGTATGTACTTAGATGGTTTTTAGGAATTATAAGTTTCATCATCGAGTTCATTCAATTCGTTTGGAAAATCCTTACATTGTCAAACTTCGGTGAAATACCATGGTTGGTGAAGCGGAAAAAAATGGCAAATACCCATTTTTAACACCTGCTATCAAGCATTAGCCACAATTTTAGAAGCTATTACCATTTAGCCACTTCTTTGACTCAAAAAGTATTGTACAAATAATTCCCCTAACTAAAACAATGAACAACTATTTTGACAAGTGGAACGCCAATAAAATGTGTTGCGAGTTCAAAAAAATTTCGGTTCAAACCACATGATTGGTTCTTGGAGTTCAAACTTTATAAGTTCAAAACTCAAGAACGATTCATGGGGTTAAAATTTTCACAATCCAAGTGTGAAAAGTTACTGGAGTTTCAAACCCCATGAACGATTCATGGATTCAAAACTTTGTAAGATCAAACTCCAATATCAAATTGAAAACAAAATAAATATACATAAATGATTTATTGGTTGGTTTGAACTGCTGTAATGAACCAAATAGCTGAAAGGAAACAGCAAAGAAACAAGCAAACAGAAAAATAATAGGTTTGATGGGTTGAAAATGCCTAAGATACAACAATGACAAAAACCCAGTTTTATCCCACAAGTTGGGTCTGGGGAGGGTAGTGTGTACGCAGACCTTATCCCTACTTGGTTGAAAATGCCTAAGATGTTAAAGGGAAAAAGACTGGATTTTGTGGAGGGTTCTTTGAACAGGAACATGTGGGATTCATTGGTTTGTGCCTTGAGAAACTCACTCAGTGACAAGACCAGAGTGTATGAAGTTCTATTGCTTTCGGAAATTGTTGGGAAATTGAAATGAAAGTGAAGGTAGTGTCGGGATTTTGCGCCAGATTTTGACGGCAGCCTGTAGTGCACACTTCAAAGATTGTTGAGAAATTTGGGTGCTGGTTTGGATGATTTACTGCCAAGTTCAGCAATTTTGTCGTTGAACAGCAGCTGAAAAAGATTTTATTGGGTCTAAGAGCTAGTGTGGAAGAAGGGGAACAAATAAAAGCATTGTTATTTTGTGAATATTTGAACCCACGAATCGCTCATGGTGTTTGAACTAATAAAGGTTCAAAGTCCATGCATTATTCTTGGAGTTTGAGCTACACATTTCAAATTCCAGGGAAAATTCATGGAGTTTGAACTGATAAATGTTCAAATTCCAGTAGTTGTCCCTGGAGTTCTTAACAAGGGGTAATTTTGTTTAAATATTTTTTCTTGTCATAGAGTGGCTATTGTCCTATCACATTTCAAACAGTGGCTAAATATTGATAAGCAGTCCAAAAACGGGCACCTCACCTATTTTCTCTGGTGAAGCTTTCTCATAGTTCAGATTATATACCAGAAAGCATCATTGGTGGTTGATTTTTTGGATCGGTTTTATGAAACTGTTCCTTTGGTTTGTATTTCATTACACCCACTTTAGCTAGCATGGAACTGTGGTTGTAAGTGTGATTACTTTGAAATGTTCTTTGCATTCTGAGTAGAACCGATGGGAATAGTAGTGCTGTAACCAAGAAGTTTTGAGAAGAGGCCCCCAGACGGAATTGGACAAAAAGTTATGTATTTTATGATATGTGGAGGTGAAAAGATTAACAACTATCTAGCAAAATATATAGAAAATATACCTGTCAATTTCATAGGTTTGAATATCACAAAAAATTGATTGGAGTAACATCAAACAATAGCTCAAAATGCTAGAAAGCATAAAACCTGATATTAAACGTCCAAACCCCTGATTAGGACTTGGTCACATAAAGGGATTCAAGGTTCTATTCTTTCAAGTTATGTTCCACGAAAAGATCCAATTTATTGTTTCTTGTACTCCTTGCCATCATATTGACACTTACTACAACTCAAATAGGCAGCCTAAAAGTTGGTGTTTGGTGCTTTCCAATTCAATGTGGGACTCAGGCTTATTAAATTTTAATTACATAACTATCTAACATTGGTGTTTGTGCTTCAAGGTGGCATTTGAAGATGACAAATGAATGAGGCTTTATTGCCTCATAATTTCAAGCTATGTGCAGTTATGGAAAGAAATATTGTTATTTGTTTTTAGTGCATTTGTTTTTCTTTTCAAAAATAAAAGCACAAAAAAACAACCCAGTGAAGAATTCTTTAAGGGATGTAAAGTGTTTGAAAAGACCAACAATTTTATATGTGAGTGAATGTTAGACCACTAAAATCCAACAAATCCACAAGATGAATGTTGCGAAGATGCGGATGCCTAGATGGATGTGTAGTATGCCAGATTAGACAAGATTAAAAAATTACATCATCCGGCAGATGATGCAAATAGCATATATCGAGGATAAAATGAAAGAATGTCGCCTGAGATGATTTGGTCATGTTATGCATCGACCTGCAGAAGCATTGGTCTATAGTATGGCTGTCCAACGGGACGGGACGCGACAAAATTAATGGGACGGGACGGGACGACATTTAGCCGGGACGGTGGCGGGACGGGACGAAACGGTAGGCCTATCCCGTCCCGCTAACAAATGGGATGGGATGGGATGGGACGGGACGGGTTCGCGGGCCTTAAGTGCCGTTTTAAAAAAAAAAAATATTTAAGCATTAACTTTGGCAATGACTAAGTTTTTAAAGTTTGCAACGGCTAGTTTTTTGACTTATTTAATAAACTTAAAAATTAAACGAAAATTAGGAAACTAAGTAAAGAATTATAAAATATTAAAACAAAAGACTTGTAATGAAATATTCTAGTAATTATAAATTTATAATAGAGTTATAATTTATTTAATATAATTTCAAGCCATTAAGTAACTAAGTAAGAGTGTAAGACAATTCATAAAAAAAAATTCAACGCTTAGAGACTTTTATTTTATTAATAGAATTTTAAATTTCACATACAAATATAATTCTTTTGAATAGCACCTAATCTACGCAGCCACCTTCTAGGAATGGTTCTGTTTGAACTAGGCCTCTTAGTAGCCAATTACAAATTATCATACTAATATTTGTAAGCTCCTATATAACTTCGTTGTAACTTATCTATAATTTCTCTCGGACATTGTTCTGGACTTGGCAATGTTGATTGATGTTCGATGAGTTCCATGTCGTCATCGCTGCCAGTGTTAAGTATCTCATTGTATTCTTCTTCTTCCCTAGTGGTTAATTTTTCAAAACCAAGATTTCTTCTTTCTGAACTAATCCAATCTCTGAATAATATGAAAATCTCTAGGCTGTCCTCCGCTAATGAATGTTTATAATCTCCGATTTGAAATCTTGCCGCGCTAAAAGCACTCTCCGATGCTACTGATGATGCTTGAATAGCAAGGATATCTCGGGCCATTATTGAAAGTGCTGGAAAAGCCTTGCCACGCTCCCTCCACCGTGCCAAAAGTTGTTTGTTGCCTTCTTCGTCTTTAATACTTTCCAATCCTTGATTAAGATAAGAATCAAGTTCATCATCAATAGAGAAATCAAAACCTGTTATATCATCCATATCTTCCCATAGAACTTCTACTCTAGACTTAGAAGTAGAAGGAGCAGTTTCACCACCTGTTGTTTCCATAGATTTATATTTATCAAACATTGATCTAACATAAGAATATATGTTAGCTTGGCAGTCTTCGAGAGATGGTTGTTCATTTTTTTGAATTGCTAAATTCTCATAAATTTTACGAACAAGTCCCTTTGCACCTCTTAATTTTAAAGATGGGTTAAATATAGTAGAAATTAAATAAACTTAGGGAATAGGGAAAAAATACTTTTTAAATTTTGCAATCATTTCATTAATGGCCGGTGCATAAGTTGGATTAGTTTTATACCAAATACAACAGAAATTCCACAAATATACCATAATATTTGTATAATAGTAGGATAATATATACTAGAAAATTATTTTGTAGCATAATAAAATTTTTCTAAAATATAGTAAGCTCTTTGATCTGATCCCAATCAGAATAAATAGATAGAATGTAAGAGATTTGAGAGAATGATTTATTTTTGTGGGAAAAAATGAAGAAGGATGGGGGTATTTATAGTAGAAAATAGGGCCAAAGTGTAATTTAATAAACTTAGGGATTATATTAAAAGTTTAGGAGGGGTGTTTTGGGAGGGTGGGGGCCAAATATGGCCGTTTTTGGCCGTTGGGAACGACTATTTTTGCAATTATAGTCGTTGCCTAATGGCTATAATTCAAAAAAAAAAGAAAGAACGCGGGACAGGCGGGACGGGACGAAGCGGGACGGGATAAACGGGACGAAATGGCTACCTGTCCCATCCCTTGTCCCGTTTAACATGGGCCCATCCCGTTTAGAATTAAGTGGGACGGAACGGGACGGGATGGGACGCGGGACGGGACTGGGACGGGACGGCCCGTCCCGTTGGACAGCCTTAGTCCATAGGTGTAAAACTATAGTGAGTGAAGGTGTTAAAGGTAGACCTACAATTTCTCAGAATCTATGTACACTCAGAAAAAGCAGGGCACAATGAAAAAAAGATCTGTAGGTGATAAAAATAAGTTGTGAATATTGTTCTAGTCATGTATAGAAAATATAGAGAACTTCTTGTATTTTTATTTTGTATAATATTGGTCCAAAATGGACTTAAATGGAGGGACATTGTTAGTGAGGATTCATATAGTTGACCTCAACTCGCATAGGATTTTGGCGTGGTTTTCGTATGTAAAAATGTCTGAACTCTTGCTGACTCTATAATTTTTCCAAGGGTAGCTGTATATATTTGGTTTGCTTATGACTGATATGGTTTTCCTGTTTATGCAGTTAGTTGAGAACGAGGTTAAAACTGCCAGAAATTTTCCTGAAAAATTATTGTCATCTAGCATTGACAATATATGCGAGTCTCTCACCCGCACAATCGAGCTGTTAGCCCCAGTCCCTGATGCTAGTAAAGACATAGTTGAAATTCTTGCAGCTCAAGCAGACCTGCTTTTCCGCTTTACCAGGTCGCTGAATGCACAGTTGTCTTTATCTATGTGCCTTCTCATATTAAAAACTGTAGGTTATGGCCTCAAGGTGTTGAGCAACTGTAGGCCATTGGCTACTGGTGTCCTTAGTACAATGAAAATATTTCTGGAGCTGATTCTCTTTTCACTCAAGTCAAGTTGGAAAGATTCTCGCCTTGGTGTACGAACAGAAATTGAGCATAGCGAAGTCTTACCTGAGGCAGCTAATGTGAGCTTGGGGCTACTACCATTGCTTTGCAACTGTATAGAACTTACTGGACATTGCTCCATCTCTATGATTATTATCGACCAAGTACTCAAAGGTTTTTCAACACCTGCCACTTGGTTCCCTATCATTCAAAAGCATCTTCCGATGCAGCATATTGTTCTTAAACTTCAAGACAAAAGCTCCTATTCAGTCATTGACATAATATTGAAGTTTCTTTTGACTATTGCACATGTGAAGGAAGGTGCTGAGATGCTTCTGAATGCTGGTTTCTTTGCATCGTTAAGAGTGTTGTTAGCTGATCTATCTAATGGTAGACCTCTCTCAGTAGATGAGAATGAGAGAAATCTGGCAAACTCCTTTGAGAATAATGAAAGGTCTCCACCCATTTGGGGACTTAGCTTGGCTGTGGTTACAGCAATTATTAACTCTTTAGGAGAAACTTCGATTTTAAATGTGGATCACGTGGTGACTTACTTCTTCTTGGAGAAGGCTGATCTAATTTCATATTATCTTAGTGCTCCGGATTTTCCATCAGATGATCATGATAAGAAAAGACCTCGGGCACTCAAACCACATACTTCTTTGAGTGCTCTTAGAGAGAGTGAAAACACGGTTATGTTAATCTGTGTTCTGGCAAAGCACAGGAATGCCTGGTCAAGGGCCATGAAAGAATTGGAATCACAGTTAAGGGAAAGATGCATCCATTTATTGGCCTTTATTAGCTGCGGTACACAGCCTTATGGGGAATCGCCAGGAAGAGCTCCCCCCATCTTTTGTCATCCTACCGTCCGAGAGGAGTACGAGTGGCACAAAAAGCCATCATCTATCAATAGCAAAAAGGGCTGGTTTGCTCTTTCTGCTCTTTGCTGCGGTCTAAATCCCAAATATTCATCTTTTTCGTCAAGAACTGCTATTGTGATCAAAGATCAACCAAATGAGCATGCTAATCTGACTACGCAGTCTCATTTTTCAGATGCAATGTCCATTCAGATATACAGAATTACCTGTCTTCTTCTCAAGTTTTTATGTCTACAAGCTGAAGAAGCTGCTGAAAGGGCTGAAGAAGCGGGTTTTGTCGATCTTGCACGTTTCCCAGAGCTACCAATGCCTGATATCCTTCACTGTTTGCAGGTGAAACACCCAGATCATTTTTGTCTGTTTTATCTTCCTCTTTCCAGAGTTGATTTTTGCATGATTTACGCATTGAGCTCAACTCCCTGTGAGTATTCTAATTTAAGTTTGATGGAGGCAGTGGTTTCCATGTGCCTAACCATACTGAGGCTTAAGATTGCAGGTTGACCTCCCAGGGCATTCTTAATCGAACCACTTGTCTTGTTTAAAGGGAAAATCAACGGAACTAATAGAATGGATCAATTTTACTTAATTGCTTCTGCAGCACTCAGCATGTTGTCCTCGATATTTATGTGTTCCCCAGTTTAAGTTTGTTAATTTTAATCTTTAGTTTTCTTTTGAGAGTTTTGGCTATTTTAATCACTTGACGTGTTTTTGCAGTCTAGAATAATTCTTAGAAGATGATCAAATTTAATTTTATGTAGACAATGTGAGGAATACAAATTTTGTGCTGTAGGATGTAAAAAGGAGAGAACTGCGCCTAGTTTTCAACTCAGTTGTTCAGTTTTTAAAGCTTCACGAGTACACGGCCATATGCCCTTCCTAAAAGATACTTTTGAGCTGTCTTACGATGCTTAGGCTGTGTTTTCACCTTTTGTTTGTAGGATCAAGGAATATCTATCATCACTGAATTGTGTGAAGCCAACAAGTTGAAGCAGGTTACTTCTGAAATACAAGGGGTCTGTATTCTACTGTTGCAAATAACAGTAATGGCATTGTACCTGGAATTTTGTGTGATCCAAATCTGTGGAATGAGACCTGTCCATGGACGTGTTGAGGACTTCTCAAAGGAATTTCATGCACTGAGTAAAGGTAGTAACTGTTTGATTCTTTCTGCATGGTGGTTGTTAATGCGTTTGCTATATCTGGCTACGTCGATTTATTATTCTTCATTGGTACTTGCAGCTGCGGAAGGACATGCATTTTTAAAAGAATCTATGAACTCGTTAAAGCAAATGGTATCTTTCGTGTATCCTGAATTATTATACGCAGAAGATATGCTGTGAAATTCATGATGTCTTTGAGCCTCTGGTAGGTGAATCTCACTCATAATATTGTTGATAATTATGGCAAAATGTTGTTCTCTAGTGCCTCTTTTATGTGCTTTTTCTTGCTCAAGGCATTTCATGCTATGTCAGTGCAGATATGAAGCGTTTTGTCCCAAAAATGGTTAGTGAGGCAGGAAAGTTCCAGTGTAGGTCATGATTGTTGACAATGATGAAGGGGCTATGAATTCAGCTTAATATGGGAAGGAATGCAAGATCCTGCTAGGCAAGGGGATTTAGAGAGAAATGTGGGGAAGTACACCCCGCCTCCCCCTCCCCCCAAACCCTCATTTCTCTCATCACCCCTCGCCACACGCACACAAAAATCATATTTTTAGGATACTCGCTGTTGAACACTTTGCAGCAAAGTGTAGCAATGTAATATTTAGCAATTCAAGTCTTATGTCGTTCATATAGAACTTACAACACAGAAAAACGGCTGAAGAACTCAGTCCATGTAAATCTTGACAGTTATGGTTTGGTTAGTTTCGATTGAACCTTGTGACTGACAGATGTGAAGAGGTTTAGGTGACTTGAGTCAGTAGGTCTCATCTCTGCTCGGGTGTAACATACATGTCTTGTCATTTTTGCGACTATAATTACTGGTGCTCCTAGTGAATTACTCGAGTGATCAAGCTTACTTTATGTTTCCGATTCTTTTATTTCTTAAGATCTAATTATATCCTGTCTGGGAATAACTAGACAAAAGACAATTTTCGTTCTTAAGATTACATGGAGTCATCTCTTGCTAATTTTTATTTGTACTAATCTCAATGAGCAAATGTGGATAATAAGCAATGGTGTTAACGGGATTATTATTCGCTGGAAAATAAATAGTTAATGATAACATATTTCATAATTGAATGCTTAGTAAGGATTTAGGGACATCGATTTATAGATTTACAATATGTTTTGTTTAATTAAATTAGGAATAGAAAATACCAGATGTAAAATAAGTGCTTAAGGGGTTAAATTTGTAGTAGTTCTTTTATATTCTTATATGAATGATAAGAAGCCATGTAAGAAGCGAGTTCCATTACGTTTCCGGGATGAAGGGAAGGAGTGTACAATTTTATGTGACACTATGGGAAATTTACCTTCTTAATAAATTATTCAAATTGAAAGTTTATAGATATATGGATTATATTTATAGTCGGGCCTCATTTGTTTGCACTTAATGGAAGTTTGAATCTTAATCATTCAAATCTTAGATATTAAGTGCGTTTGTGTTTTAAAATTTGAATCTTAATTATTCAGATTTTAATCATTAATTATTTTTTTTTTAATTTTTTTACTTCACAACCATTTAATGGGTCTGAATAGGTCTGTATGATTAAAATCTATAACAGAGACTTAATTTCATTAATATGTTATTATCCATATTTATTATTAACTGCTGCCACCGCCTACCATTATCAACTATCACCATGCCACCTACCACCACCATACTCAACCAGCACTACCATCATCCTCAATCATAGCCGCCACCATTGTCGACTACCACCACCCACCATCCCCACCACTCTTACCACCATCATTTTCAACGACAACCAACACTCATCCACCTCAACTACCACAACTAACCACCCCCATCACCATCAACAACCATAGCTGGCAATGCCCATCATTATAAACTACCACGACCCACCACCATCTTCCTCAATCACAGCTACCACCACCACCACCCGCCATTATTAACTATCACCACCCACCACCATCATCCTCAATCATAATAGCTATACTACCAATCACCACAAGCTGCTATAAACTACCACTATCAACCAAATCTACCACCAACCACCGCTTTTAATCGGCATTTACAAGTACTTCCGTTAGCCATCACCACCGGCAACTATCATATTTTAAAAAACTATATATTTTATTAATGGAATATTAGATTAATTAGTATTTTGTTTGAACTTTATGTTTATTAGTTTTTAAATAAAGGTAAATTTTATATATTCAAATGTTAAAAATCAAACAGTCTTAATCATTTAGTATTCAGGTCTTAATACACATCTTAACATTCAAGTGTGTATTCAGATGTCTTAATCTTAATACACATCTTAATATTCAGACGTGTATTCATAAGATTCTGACGTCTTAATCATAAAAAACAACCGAGGTAAGAATATCTAATTTGTTAATTAAGAAAACCGTGTAAAAATTTAATAAGTATTTAACATCAATATCAAATCTCTTTTAATGTAAAAGACGAGTACCGACAAAAGTTCACTCTCCTCCATGTTTCAAGTTTCATGAATAATCACAGATGTTTTTTTTTGTAGTTTTTGAGGTTGAAAAAGAATCACAATTTTTGAGCTTCAAAATTTTCTCAGCGAAGGTGGTTTGTGGTGCTTATATAAAGATATTAACTTGGTATACATGATTATGGAGATGGCATTTCAGCATATTTAAGGTTTAAAAGGGTGAAGAGGCAAATAGGGTTCTGAAGTTGTAGACAAAAGAAGTTGAATTCTCGGGAAAAATGGAGTTCTGGAGCTATGTTACTGTTTACCCGTAAAACGGTACAGTTAAATTTATACGTGGTTTCTAGATAAGTGAATTAATTTGATCCTAAAATAAATAAATAATTGAAGAGTTACGCAATACCTCCTTAAGATATAGACGAAACATCAGAAGCAACAATTCCGGGAATAAGGTTTCTGGGCACAACAACAAAAGAATCGAGAAATCATAAGATAAAATTGGATTGAACTTTGTATAAAATATAGTATAAGTTTATCAGAAAATTTCTCCCTTACAATGACAACTGAGCTCACTATTTATAGCTATGAAAAAAGTCCTAGGGTCGTGCCCTTCCTTAATGTCAATTATGAGGGACATTTATGAAGATGTAACGATGAACATAAATGCCATATTCTTTGTAACGAATAATTGCTCTTAATGCTATGAATATTCTCTATTGGATGCTACTGGGAGAAGAACATTTATCATATTATTATGAGCATTATTCTTCCCGGTGACAAACGAAACAGTTGTCTTCAATCTTCAGTCATCTCCCTGTCTTAGGCTCCACATATCCCTTTCTCGGACGGCCACATGTCATAACATATTTTACCCAATACAGATAGTCCCCTTACTTTCCGGTGGCATAACTTTGTGCTACCGGGAAGTTGGTAGAAATACTTTTTTGGCGGAAATTACTATAATTCCCTATGAAAGCTTCTGACAGTTGATTAGATGCATGTCTCTCCGCATTTAATTCCCCTAACACGCATCTTCCCATGATTCAACACATCTTTTGTCGATTATCGATGTAATTCTGGCCATGAATTTAGCTTCCAAAACCTTTACTTATAAGTATCAACTTCCACCCTTATATTTCATAATTGTTCGAACTTCCTTCATCTAATTTGCATATTGTTTCTTCATCTTTTTTCTAATTCTCTTCAAACAAAAAACCCTTTCTTTCCTACGATGTCTTCTTCTTCGAAATGTACTGGTTCCTTAAAAAGCAAAAACAAAGCCAAGGACTTTGCTCCTCCAACAGAGGGCTCCATCATCCCTAGAAGTCTTATTACTATAAAAGATTTCGAAGAGAAATTCCCTACTGCTAATTCTCGTACATGGGCCGTTAGCAGGTATCCTTCTTCCATACGTCCGTCAAGCATTCCTGCTGTGAAGGAAGACTATTGCTGCCATGGCTTAGAAATTATCGCTCCTGACCTATCGGAGCGAGTCACCCTTCCCAAGGAGGGTTTTACATATGTTTATACGTATCCCTTTACTTCAGATACATTTTCTTTGAGCAGAGATCTTGACTCCGTGATTGCGGAGTTTTGCCTCCGTTACCAGGTGTGTTTGGCACAAGTAAATCCTTATGTGTGGAGGACGGTTGCTTGCCTTCGGCGTTTGTGCCAGAAAACTAGAGAGGAGTTATCCTTAGCTCACATGATAAATCTTTATTCTCCCAAAATCTTCCGCGGGAGAATGATAAACTTCTGCAAGCGTGGCCACTATGCTTTATTGTCTAGCATGGATGATGACAACGACCGTGGGTGGATGGAATAGTTTGTTGCAATTGCCACCGATGATATCATTCCGGCAACGACTTCATCCTTTCCGGCCGCTTAGAACCACACTCGTAAGCTCTTTGTTTAGTATTTCCTTTTACTAAAAATATTTTGATGGCCATATTGATCCTCCATCCTTTGTTTGTTTCAGCAACTCGATGGGTCCCACCGGTGATTGAAGATTTGGACCAGTGGATACACAAAATCTTGGACGTTATGACGTCCGAGACTCGCTTGGGGAAAGAATTGGCCCCTAAATACGGGTGGAAGGCCAAGAATCATGGTAATTCAAACCCATCTTGTTTCAATTTTTCATGTAAAGAACTTGATTAATATCTTCTAATCTGTTTATGAAACTAGGTCTACCCGCGGGCTCTGCTACTGTTCCCGGGGAGGATGTCTTGGCTGACCCTGTTGATGCGGCGAGGCTGCTTCAGGAGGTGCTTACTCGAACAGGTGGCTCCGAGCATGCTTCGAGAGCAAATTCTTATTTTCGGAGTACCTGGCTGGAAGACAAATAACCAAAGAGAAGACGCTCCTCTACAAATTCTTATTCTGGGCCGGTCATAGACACCGTGATGATCGATGATGATGAAGAAGCTAGTGATTAGGGAGCTTCTTTACATAGAAGACGACTATCCTCATCATCTCAACAGGATGCTCAACCTATTGAGAGAGTTACACCAACCGAGGACGATGCCTCGATACTTTGGGGAGAATTTGATTTAGTAGATAATGTTGACTCATGTTTTCGGGCCCCAATTGTTGTGTCCGGTACTACGGAGCTGAGTACCGAAGCCTTTTCGTCTTTTGTTGGCGAGCATCCAACAACCAGCACTGCACTTGACGCAGCTGCTTCTCACTTTTCAATTGCTTCAGCTTCATCTCCATCTTCACCAATACCAGCAACTGCTACATCACCTCCGCCGGCCGCGTCTGACCACGAAGAAGATGTTCCTCTTCCACAGTCCCCAGTTCATGAGAATTTGGGGCAAAATTATGCTGCCCCTTCTGAAGATCCACAAAGGAGGAGGAACGTTACTCTTTCGGTCTCTACCAGATTTAACTTGCTATCCCGACCGGTGGAGCTTGCTAATTATCTAAAGCCTTTGGCTTCAGAGAAAGACTGGGAAAAGATTCAAGCACTCTCGGAAGAGTGTTTGTTGAACAACGCTATGCATCACGCCGCAACGGTACGTTCCTTTCTTCCTTTATTACTTCTTCTATTTTTGGATGTGAACATCTCCTGAATTTTACCCTTAATTCTTTGTAGGCCAACTTTCTTGCTTCCGAGGGCCTTCGTAGGTTGATACGTGAAAAAGAAGAGATTATCTCCGCACGGGATCAGCTTTTGGTAGAGCAAGAGCAACATGTTGCTCTCCTTGCGGAACTGGAAGCCAAAGCCGCTGAAGTTGTATTGGAAGCTCGTTTGCGGCAGAGTGAACAAAAAGTACTAACCCTTAGCTAAGAGATGAGCCCTATGAGGGTTAGATTTGACGAAGTCAGGGTCAAATGGATTGAAGTTCATAACACCGTTCTTGCTGCAACCGAACATGAGGCTGCCTCCGCTGAAAGAGTGATTAACTTAGAGGCATGCTTGAACTCCAAAATTGAAGAGCTTGCTGCGGTAGGAGCGAGACATGCCCAGCTGGAATAGAAGTGCTGGAAAACTATCGAGCATAATAGGCTCTTTAGTTCAATTGTCCGCGACCCAAATATGCTAGGTCCGTCCGGGAAAACCTTTCTGCCAAGGTAACCCAACTCAAAGAAGAACTCAAGCGCCGAAAGGCTTCCCTCGTTATTGAAAAAACTTATGCCATATACAGCATGAGAAGAAAAACCTTGGAAGAGGCCAAAGCTGGTGTCATTGATTTTGATGCCGAAATTGCTAAGGTCCGCGAGCTTGAGTTAGCTGCTAAAAGTGGACTCCCATCGAGGTCTGATGCATCTGGTCCTTCTAGTTTCGGTTCCGAGTTTTCGAGAACTGAAGAAGAATTGGAGGATGATGATGCCGAAGGCCGAACTGGTGAAAATGTTGAGCCATCGGTTGATCCATCTACTTCTTCCGGGGGCGCGGATATTTTTCTTTCTCCTGGTTCCGGACACAATGCAGTTTATATTTTTTTCTTTTTCCAGTTCTCGTATCTATGCCATTTTGTCATGTTTTCGTAAATAAAAACATCTTTTGATCAAGTATTGTTTGAGTCTTCTCATTTTTAGAATATTCATACAAGCCTTTAATCTTTGCATTTTCTTTAAGAATTTTGCGCAGAATTTTTTGCGTCTTATTATGTGAAACTTTTGGATGTATTCTCCCCGAAAGCATTTTTGGCTCCGGGTATCAGCCCTTTTCCGTGAGGGCTTTGATAAGTATTTGCGCAAGTTTACTTTTTGCATCCTTTTCGTATGCGGCTTCGGGTGTATTTTTCCCCGATGGCATTTTTGATTCCAGGCATAAATTCTTCCGGAACCAGCCCTTTACCATGAGGGTTTTTATAAGAGACGACCCTCTTATGTTTATGGTGCTCTTGGGGAGGTCGTCTCCGGTTCATTATGGCACTAGCATTTGAAGTACTTGTTTAACTTTTAAATGACAAAGTTAATTCATCATTCAGACAAGAAACAAGATAAAAATAAAAAGATTTTATTTTATTCCTTTTATTTTCAAAAAATACATAAGCATTTGCTATGCTGAAAAGAAATCGCCATTACTTGTGGCTAACTTGTACAAATTATTTCTACGGGGCTGTTCACGCAGTCCCCGATCCCGATGAAGTAATTATATTTCCGGTTTTTCATTCCCGGTCGATGTGGCAGTCATTATTGCTATATTCTCATATCATTCCCCCCAGTGTTCAAATGACAAGAATGCGAATTGGAACACTGGAAGTCTTGTATCTTAGATTCCACTAATGCATTGCTAGATAATCCTTAACTTGGTAACCCATTTTACTTCCCCTTAAAAATTTATGCTATCGAGCGAAGAACTATCTAACAAACCTCTAGTGGTTTGTGCTCCTATATGATCAGATAACCTTTGCTCAATAGCAAACTTAACTTCTCGGTGGGAATTTGCTATAGAGCAAAAGATTATCTAACCATCCCCAAGTGGATATCTGCTTGTGTACCTTGCTATTAAAGGTCTTATTGCTGTTGTCTTCGTAGTATGCTTTCTGTTGCTGCCTCGTTGAAAACCTTGCAAGAATAACCCAATTGGGACAAAACTGAACGAAGGAAAAAAGAGTGCAACACATACTTTCTGATCGGATAATGTTCATCAGCAATAATATCTTTTGAGGTGTGCCACGTTCCAATTGCTGGGCAACTTCTCTCCATTTCGGTTTTCCAACTCTTATGAACCTTTTCCGGTGATAACTGAAACTCGGTAGGGCCCTTCCCACATTGGACCTAGCTTCCCCGCATTGAGCTGCCAGGTATTGTGAGTTACTTTCCTTAGGACCAAGTCACCTACTTTGAAATAACGGAGGTTGGCTCTTCGATTATAATACCGCTCCATTCTTTGCTTTTGAGCTACCATTCTTACATATGCCAATTCCCTGCGTTCATGGAGCAGTTCCAAGTTGACAAGCATTGCTTCGTTGTTCGATTCTTCTTCTGTTTGGAAGTATCTCTAGGTCGGTTACCCTACTTCCACTGGGATTAAAGCTTCTGCACCGTACACGATGGAAAAAGGGGTTTCCCCTATGCTCGACTTGGCCATAGTTCAGAATGACCATAGAACTCCGGGTAATTCTTCGGGCCAATTTCCTTTAGCTGCTTCCAACTTTTTCTTGAGGCTTTGAATAATTACTTTGTTCGTCGACTCCGCTTGGCCGTTTGTGCTTGGATTATAAGAGGAAGATGTGATCCTCTTTATTTTCAAATCTTGATGGAACTTTGTAAATTTTGCGCCGATAAATTGTGGCCCATTGTCGCATGCTATCTCTTTTGGTATTCCGAACCTGCAAATTATATTTTTCCACAAGAAATCCACCACTTTGTGTTCTTTGATTTTTTGATAAGGACCTGCCTCCACCCACTTAGAAAAATAGTTAGTTAAAATTAAAAGAAATCTTACCTTTCCGTGAGCCGGTGGTAATGGTCTGACGATGTCCATTCCCCATTTCATGAACGGCCACAGAGATATGACCGAATGTAAAGGTTCTGCCGGTTGATGCACCAGTGGCGCATAGCGTTGGCACTTATCATATTTCCGCATGAAGTCCTTGGCATCTTGATCCATGTGGGGCCAGTAATATCCTGCCCTTACCAACTTCAACACCAAGGAATCTGCGCCCGAGTGGTTGCCGCATATTCCTTAGTGAACCTCTCACATGACATAGTTAGCTTCGGACGCTCCTAAGCATTGGGCCAGCGAGCCTTGAAAAGATTTTCTATACAATTGGCCTCCCTTGAAGCTATATCACGCTACTTTAGCGTGCAGCGCCTAGGACATTTTGGGGTCTTCAGGTAGCTTCCCATGTTCGAGATAATCGATAATTTCATTCCTCCAGTCCCAAATCAGACTAGTTGAATTTACCTCGTAGTAACCATCTGTATCCAGGACTGAGTTTATCAGTTGTACTACCGACCCGGACTCCGATCCATTTGTTTCTGTTGATGATCCTAGGTTTGCCAATGCGTCTGCTTATGCGTTTTATTCCTTTGGGATATGAGTAATTGACCACTCTCAGAATCGCGCCAGCAGAGCTTGAACCTTTACCATGTATTGTTGCATGCGCTCCTCTTTGGTCTCGAATATCCCGTAGACCTGATTTACCACCAGATGTGAGTCAAATTTGATTTTGATGACCTCGGAGTCAAGTCCCAGGTCCAACTCGAGTCCTGCAATCAAAGCTTCATACTCTGCTTCATTGTTAGTTAAATGGACCGTCCTGATGGCTTGCCTCAGGATTTAGACAATACCAAGCCTGGACCCTTTCACGTTGGAAGCTCCATCCGTAAATAAGGTCCAAACCCCTGATGTCGATTATAACATCATCATTGCTTTCTTGGTTGCCTGAGGCAATAATCCCGAACTGAAATCGGCCACGAAGTCAGCCAAGACTTGCGATTTATTTGCAGTCCTCGGCTTATATTCTATGTCGAACTCACTTATTTCGACGGCCCATTTGGAGAATCTACCCGAGAGATCAGGTTTATGGAGGATGTTCTGCAAAGGGAAAGTAGACACCACGGCTATCAGGTGGCATTAGAAATAGGGCCTCAGCTTTCGAGTGGCGACTACGATAGCTAAGGCCAGTTTTTCCAAATGTGGGTAACGAGTTTCTGCTCCCGTTAAAACTTTACTAACATATTAAATGGGAGATTGTGTACCTTCGTCTTCTCGGACTATAACCACACTTACCGCAACTTCCGAGACTGCGAGGTAAACCAACAATGTTTCCCCTTCTTTTGGTTTTGAAAGCAATGGAGGGCTTGACAAGTACTTTTTTAAATCCCTCAAAGCCTGCTGGCACTCCGGGGTCCATTCGAAATAATTTTTCGTTTTGAGCAGTACGAAGAAACGATGACACTTTTCTGACGATCAGGAAATGAATCTACTAAAAGCTGCCAATCTTCCCGTAAGCCTTTGGACTTCCTTCACGCTTGTCAGTTGGTCCGGGATATGCTCTATGGCCTTGATCTTATCAGGGTTTACTTCAATCCCCCTTTCTGATACCAGAAATCCCAGAAGCTTACCAGAGTTGACCCCGAACGCGTATTTCTCGGGATTAAGCTTCATATTATGCTTCCTTAGAATGTCAAAAGCCTCTTGCAGATGTTTAAGATAATCACCTGTATTTGAAGACTTAACGAGCATATCGTCTATATAAACTTCCATAGTTTTTCCTATTTGATTTTCAAACATTTTGTTCACGAGCCGTTGATTAGTGGCTCCGATGTTTTTCAACCCAAAGGGCATCACATTGTAACAATATATACTGAAACTCGTTATAAATGAAGTTTTTTCCTAATCTTCCGGGTTCATCTTAATTTGGTTGTACCCGAAATAAGCATCGAGAAAACTCATTAACTCATGCTCGGTTGTGGCATCAATCATTTGATCGATGTGTGGTAGTGGGAATGAGTCTTTTGGGCACACCTTATTAAGATCTTTATAATCTATGCACATGCAAAACTTATTGTTCTTTTTAGGAACTACTACTACATTAACTAGCCAGTCTGGATATCTTACCTCCCGGATCGAACCAATATTAAGTAAGCGGGTTACCTATTCTTTGACTAATTTATTCTTGGCTTCGGCGATCGGGCGCTTCTTTTGTCTTACTGGAGGTATGTTAGGATCCAAGCTTAATTTATGTACAACTACCTCTGTCGGGATACCTGTCATATCCTCATGTGACCATGAAAAACAATCGGCGTTAGATTTAAGGAATTTAATGAAGCCGGACCTGAGTTCCGGGTGCAGTCCTGTCCCCAGGTGGAATTTCCTTTCTAGGAATTCCTCGAACAATGCCACTTGCTCCAGCTCTTCCACTGTGGACTTCATCGCATCGATCTCTTCTGGAACATGGAAATATCTCGGCACCTGATTATCTTCCGATGCCTGGCTAATTTCATCTAATTCAGGAGTAGGTGCCGGGCCCTGTAATTGCTATGCCACATATTCCCTTCCTTTGCTACTGGAGACCGAAATTGCATTCATCTCCCTTGCCGCCGATTGGTCACCCCTGATCTACTTAATTTCCTTGGGTGTTGGAAACTTCATCAATTGATGGTATAACTTTCATCTCGTGCAACCATGGCCTTCCCAGAATGATGTTGTATCCCATATCACCATCTACCACTTCTAAAAGAGTTGTTTTCATTACTCCTTCAATGTTTGTGAGTAATAAAATTTTCCTCGAGTTGTCACACTTGCGAGATTGAATTCGACGAGGAGCTTTGTGGCCAGAATAATGCTTCTGGTGAGTTTAGCTTGCTCCAATACTCTCTATTGTATGATATTAGCCGAACTCCCTGGATCCACTAAAATATGTTTAATCTTAAAATCTAGCACATTTAAAGAAATTGCCGTATGACGTCGTGATGACACCTAGTCTATACAGTAAGCCTAACATATGCGGAATAATGAAATGGAAACATAAATTTAACAACTAACTGTTCAAAAATACACAGCAATCCCAAAATCCGAAACATCGTGAATCACAAACTATAGAAGGAAAATCTAGTATCTCTATACATCAGAGTCTAACAAAGGAAAAATACAGAAGATAGTGGACATGAGAAATAGTAGAAGGGGACTCTGAGGTCTGCAGATGCGACAGATATACCTTGAAGTCTCCAAAGCTGTCCAGGCTCACTGGTAGTGCGGTTGATAAGGAGCACCTGGATATGCCCACGAAAAACATATGCAGAAGAGTAGCATGAGTACACCACAATTGGTACCCAGTAAGTGCCAAGCCTAACCTCGGTAGAGTAGTGACGAGGTCAGGTCCGGGTCCTACTGGAATATGATAATAAAGCAAGGCAAGAATGAAATATCGCAGTAAAATAAAGACTGAAATTTAACAAGAAGGAAATTCATAGAAGGTAACAGCTCAGTACACAGAAATACAACAGGGGATCTCCCGAGATACCGTCTCGTAGTCCCGAACGTAAATGTGCAGGGGGATCTCCTGGAATACCATTCCGTAGTCCCAAAGTAAATATTCAAGATTGGGGGATCTCCCGGAATACCGTTCCGTAGTCCCAAAATAAATATACTGTGTAGGGGGATCTCCCAGAATACCGTTCCGTAGTCCCAAAGTAAATATGCAGTACATGGGGGGATCTCCCGGAATACCGTTCTGTAGTCCCAAAGTAACTATGCAGTACAGGGGGATCTCCCACAATACCGTTTCGTAGTCCCAAAGCAAATATGCAGCTAAACAATAGAATTCAATAGTTACGACACGAAATTCTATAGTTCAACCTAAGTACTAGTTAAGGAAGACAAGTAAATTCACTAAACATGCTGCACGTAATTCAAGTAAACAGTTAGGGCAAGTAGACATGCTATTCTAATCTAGCAGGATACTACACATGCTGATGAAACTCAAATAAGAAAGAAATCAGGTTATTACTTAGTAGAAAAATCGGATTTTTACACAATTAGCCCGTGTACGTACTCGTCACCTCACGTACACGGCGCTCAAATATAAAAAACAGAACAAATCCTAAGGGAATTTCCCCCCATAAGGTTAGGCAAGCCAATGTCACGACCCAAAATTTCCCACCGACAGGACCGTGATGGCGCCTAACATTTTACTTGCCAGGCAAGCCAACGTTAGAGAATCATTAAACCAATTCCTTATTTTCATTCAGTAAATAACAATAATTAACTAAAATAAAATCTTATAAGTGCGGAATATCATAAAACTGTATTAATTACTACCACCCGGATCTGGAGTCACAATTCACGAGCATTCTAGAATTTACTACAAGTAATACTCTGAAAGAAATACAACTGTCTGAATGAAAGAAAACAGTAGGACATAAAAAGATAGACGAGGACTTCAAGGTCTGTGAACGCCGACAGATCTACCTTGAGTCTCCGGACAGCAGACCAATAGCAAATCTCGATCAACCTAAGCCGGTATCAAAATCTGCACAGAAAGTGCAGAGTGCAGCATCCGTACAACCGATCCCATGTACTGGTAAGTGTCGAGCCTAACCTCGACGAAGAAGTGACGAGGCAAAGGCAAGGCACCTACAATCAACCTGTACAATTTAACAGTGTATACGCAAATAACAGGAATGAAGAACTAAACAGGAAATGTCGGGAGGGGAGACATACTAAGGGGAATACAAATAAAGAACTACAACAGAATGATCACCGGAGCAGTCAATATACCATGAATCAACAGGAATAATGAATACAGTAAAGAAAAATGCACGGCATCACCCTTCGTGCTTTTACTCTCAATCTCACCAAAAAATTAATAGAAACGACACGTCATCACCCTTCGTGCTTTTACTCTCATATCATGGCACGACATCACCCTTTGTGCATTAACACTCACAATATGGCACGGCATCACCCTTCGTGCATTAACACTAACAACATGGCACGACATCACCCTTCGTGCATTAGCACTCACAATATGGCACGACATCACCCTTCGTGCATTAACACTCACAATATGGCACGGCATCACCTTTCGTGCATTAACACTCACAATATGGCACGACATCACCCTTCGTGCATTAACACTCACAATATGGCACGACATCACCCTTCGTTCATTAACACTCTCTCTTACTATAATGCAATGCCTGAATAACAACAAAGAGATAGAATAACAAGTACAAACCTTACTTCAACATTTGGTTCCATAAAATCAATCTCAACTTTGAAATAAAAACTCAATTATCACCAGAAAATTCCGTAAACATGATAAGAACGATAATTTGAACTGCACCAGTATAGCACGTAGCAATTTGGCATAGGAATAAGACAATATAAGAAAAACAGAGAAACATGGAAAACAAGTAAATTGGCGGCGCATAAGTACTCGTCACCTCACATATACGCCACTCACATGAATTTCACTTAGCAAATAATCTAAGGTTCCTAATTCCCTCAAGTCAGGGTTAGACACAACACTTACCTCGCTCCGAAGGCCACTTAATTCTCAATCACAGCTTTTCCTTTGGAATTCACCTCCAAACCACTCGTATCTATTCAAAAATGACTCAATAATATCAAATATTGCTAAAGGAATCAATTATATTTCATAAATTAATTTTTCCAATTTTTCCTCCAAAAAGTCAAAAACATCAATCCCGGCCCCGCTTGGTCAAAACCCAAGGTTCGGACCAAATTCTTTTTACCTATTTACCCCCGAGCCCGAATATGAAATTAGTTTTGGAATCCGACCTCAAATTGAGGTCTAAATCCCCAAATTTCCGAAATCCCGATTTTCTACCCTAACCCCTAATTCTACCATGAAAACTCTAGATTTTAGGTTGAAAATTCAAGAAATGTAATGGGTAACTGAAAGAAAATGGTTTAGAATCACTTATCAACAATTTGGGGAAGGAATGACTCTTGAAAAATTGCCCATCACCGTTTGGTTTTTGAGAAAAATGAGTTTTTTGGCAAAAACCCCGTTTTGGATTCTGTTAAGTGCTGGACGACAGTGTTCATCGCGTTCGCGAGACTACTGTCGCGTTCACGAAGTGTATGGCCTGCCAAGCCTTCGCATTCGCGAGGCAGTGCTCGCATTCGCGTAGGCTACCCTTCCCTGGTCTTCGCATTCGCGAGACATTGCTCGCGTTCGCGATGAAGAAAAGGCTGACTCCCGCTCCCCAGTGCCTAACGCTACATTTTCGCGATGGGCTTGTCGCGTTCGCGAAGGGTAACGCCCCCATTTCTTCGTGTTCGCTACCAAGCCTTCGCGTTCGCGAAGAAGAAATCCTCAGCTGCCCAGTTTACTCTTCGCGTTCGCGAGAGTGCCTTCGCGAACGCGAAGAAGGACATGCGAGAACACAGATTCAGCAGAAAAACGAGATTTCCAAAGTCCAAAACATCCCGTGGCCTATCCGAAACTCACCCGAGCCCTCGGGGCTCCAAACCAAACATGCACACAAGTCTAAAAACATCATACGGACCTGCTCGCGCTATTAAATTGCCAAAATAACACCTAGAACTCTAAATTTAGCACCAATTCAAATGAAATTCTCAAGAACACTTTAAAATTTCTATTTTCTCAACTGGACGTCCGAATCATGTCAAATCAACTCCGTTTCTCACCAAATTTCACAGATATATCTTAGATATCATAATGAACCTATATCGGGCTCCGGAACGAAAATACGGGCCCAATACTAACAATGCCAAATATCAATCAATTCTTAAAAACAAATAATTTCCAAATTTTAATTTTTATAAAAAATTCATAACTCAAGCTAGGGACATCCAAATTCGATTCCGGGCATACACCCAGGTCCCATAATTCGATACGGACCTACCGGGACTGTCAAAGCACAGATCCGGGCTTGTTTACCAAAAATGTTGACTGAAGTCAACTAAAATCAACTTTTAAGGCAAAAATTCTTATTTTCATTAGTTTTCAACATAAAAGCTTTTCCGGACACCTGCCCAGACGGTGCACGAAAATCGATAAGGGTAAAAATGAGATTTTTAAGCTTAAGAGAGCAAATTCGAGTTCTAAAACATAATATGACCTTTTGGGTCATCACATTCTCCACATCTAAAACAACCATTTGTCCTCGAACGGACATAGAAAAATACCTGAGCTGGTGAAAAGTTGGGGATATCTACTCCGCATATTCGGACTCGGACTCCCAAGTGGCTGCCTCAATAGGCTGACCTCTCCACTGCACTCGAACTGAAGGGTAACTCTTTGACCTCAACTGACGAACCTGTCGGTCTAGAATGGCCACCGACTCCTCCTCGTAAGTCAAATCCTTGTCCAACTGGACTGAGCTGAAATCTAACACGTGGGACGGGTCACCATGATATTTCCGGAGCATTGACACATGGAATATCGGATGAACTGAGGATAACCCTGGAGGCAACGCAAGTCTATAAGCTACCTCCCCCACTCTCTCGAGGATCTCAAATGGCCCGATATACCTAGGGCTCAACTTGCCCTTCTTCCCAAATCTCATAACACCCTTCATGGGCGATACCCGAAGCAATATTCTTTCTCCAACCATGAATGCAATATCACGAACTTTACGGTCAGCATAACTCTTTTGCTTGGACTGAGCTGTACGAAGTCGATCCTGTATAATCATGACCTTGTCCAAGGCCTCGTGAACTAAATCTGTACCTAATAACCGAGCCTCCCTCGGCTCGAACCACCCAACTGGTGACCTACACCGTCTACCATATAATGCCTCATAGGGAGTCATTTGAATGCTCGACTGGTAGCTGTTATTGTAGGCAAACTCCGCTAACGGCAAAAACTGATCCCAAGAACCTCCAAAGTCAATACACAGGCGCGGAGCATATCCTCCAAAATCTGAATTATACGCTCGGAATGCTCGTCCGTCTAAGGATGAAATGCTGTGCTCAACTCAACCCGCGTACCCAACTCACACTGAACTGCCCTCCAAAAGTGCGAGGTAAACTGCGTACCTCGATCAGAAATGATAGACACGGGCACACCGTGAAGACGGATGATCTCACGAATATAAATCTCTGCCAACCGCTCTAGGAATAGGTAACTGCCACAGGAATGAAATGCGCTGACTTAGTCAGCCTGTCCGCAATGACCCAAACTGCATCGAACTTCCTCTGAGTCCGTGGGAGTCCAACAACAAAGTCCATAGTGATACGCTCCCACTTCCACTCAGGAATATCTAACCTCTGAAGTAAACCACCAGGTCTCTGATGCTCACACTTTACCTGTTGGCAATTTAGGCATCGAGATACATAGGCAACTATGTCCTTCTTCATTCACCTCCACCAATAATGCTGCCTCAAGTTCTGATACATCTTGGCGGCGCCCGGATGAATAGAATACCAGGAACTGTGGGACTCCTCAAGGATCAACTCACGAAGTCCATCCACATTAGGCACACAAATATGACCCTGCATCCTCAAAACTCCATCATATCCAACAGTAACCTGCTTGGCACCACCGTGCCGCACTGTGTCTCTAAGGACAAGTAAATGCGGATCATCATCCTGCCGATCTCTGATGCGCTCAAACAAGGAAGACCGAGCGACTGTACAAGCTAGAACACGGCTGGGCTCAGAAACATCTAACCTCACGAACTTGTTGGCCAAGGCCTGAACATCCAATGCAAGCGGTCTCTCACCAACTGGAATATATGCAAGGCTACCCATACTGACTGACTTTCTACTCAAAGCATCGGCCACCATATTGGCCTTCCCGGGATGATACCATATGGTGATATCATAGTCTTTCAATAACTCCATCCACCACCTCTGTCTCAAATTGAGTTCCTTCTGCTTGAACAAATATTGCAAGCTCTGATGATCAGTGAATACCTCACATGGCACGCCATAAAGATAGTGCCTCCAAATCTTTAGCGCGTGAACAATGGCTGCCAGCTCTAGATCATGAACATGGTAATTCTTTTCGTGAACCTCCAGTTGCCATGAAGCATATGCAATAACCTTGCCACCCTGCATCAATACCGCACCCAGACCAATATGAGATGTGTCACAATATACTGTATAAGATCCTGAACCTGTGGGTAACACCAATACCGGTGCCATAGTCAAAGCTGTCTTGAGCTTCTGAAAGCTCGCTTCACACTCGTCTGACCACCTGAACGGGGCACCTTTCTGGGTCAATCTAGTCAACGAGGATGCTATGGATGAAAACAGCCAGCCAAACCCAGGAAACTACGGATCTCTGTAGCTGATGTGGGTCTAGGCCAATTTTGGACTGCCTCAATCTTCTTAGAATCCACCTGAATACCCCTTGCTGATACAACGTGACCCAAAGAAAGCAACTGAACTCAACCAAAACTCGCATTTTGAGAACTTAGCATATAACTGGCTGTCTTTCAGAGTCTGAAGAACGATCCGAAGGTGCTGCTCTTGCTCCTCTCGACTGTGGGAGTAGATCAAGATATCATCAACAAACACAACCACAACGGAATCCAGGTAGGGTTTGAACACTCGGTTAATCAAATCCATGAATGCTGCTGGGGCATTTGTTAGCCCAAATGACATCACTAGAAACTTATAATGCCCATACCGAGTCCGAAAAGCTGTCTTAGGAACATCGGATACCCTAATCCTCAACTGATGGTAGCCAGATCTCAAATCAATCTTTGAAAACACCTTGGCACCCTGAAGCTGATCAAATAAATCATCAATCCTCGGCAATGAATATTTGTTCTTGATGGTGACTTTGTTCAACTGCGGATAATCTATACACATCCTCATCGATCCATCTTTCTTCTTCACAAACAACACAGGTGCACCCCAGGGCGAGACACTAGGTCTAATGAAGCCATTATCCAGCAAATCTTGCAACTGCTCCTTCGATTCTTTCAACTCTGGCGGGGCCATGCGATATGGCGGAATGGAAATAGGCTGAGTGCCCGGAGCCAAATCAATGCAGAAATCAATATCCCCTGTCGGGTGGCATCCCCAGTAGGTCTGCAGGAACACCGCTGGAAACTCACGAACAACCGGCACCAAATCTATGGAAGGAACCTCCGCACTAGAATCGCGGACATAAACCAAATAAGCTAGACACCCCTTCTCGACCATATGCCGAGCCTTCACATAGGAGATAAACCTATTGGCAGAATGGCCAAGATTCCCTCTTCACTCTAATCGAGGCAACCCCTGCAAGGCTAAGGTCACCGTCTTGGCGTGACAATCTAATATAGCATGATAAGGTGACAGCCAATCCATACCCAGTATGACATCAAAATCAACCATGTTGAGAAATAGAAGATCTACACGAGTCTCAAGACTCCCAATGGTGACCACACACAAATGATAAACACGATCTACAACAATAGCATCTCCCACTGGTATGGACACATACACAGGAGCACTCAAAGAATCACGGGGCACAACCAAATAGGAAGAAAAATATAATGACACATATGAGTAAGTAGATCCCAGATCAAATAGAACTGAAGCATCTCTACTGCAAACTGAAACAGTACCTGTGATAACAGCGTCAGATGACTCAGCCTCAGGCCTGGCTGGGAAAGCATAACACCGGGGCTGGGCAACACCACCTTGAACTACGTCCCTGGGACGGCCTCTAGCTGGCTGGTCTCCATCTCTAACGGCCTGACCTCCACCTC
The DNA here is from genome assembly GCF_000715075.1 of Nicotiana tabacum. NCBI lineage: Eukaryota > Viridiplantae > Streptophyta > Magnoliopsida > Solanales > Solanaceae > Nicotiana > Nicotiana tabacum. The sequence goes on along the minus strand of NC_134083.1, from coordinate 120,535,030 downwards.
TAAATGTCTGGCCCCTACCTCTAGCTGCCTGACCCCTGCTTCTGGCCGGCTGAACAAGTGGTGTAGCAACTGGTGCCGGAACCATGGCACGAGAACTCTGATGCTGTGAGCTACCCGTTGCCCGAGGGAAAAATCTAGCAATGTGCCTCGGATCACCACAAGTATAACATAACCTCGGTTGCTGTGACTGCTGACCCTGAAACTGACCCTGTCGACTTGAATAACCACCCTGATAACTCTAGAGTGGAGGTGCACTAATAGGAGCTGGTGGTGTACTATAGGCCAGCTGGTCAGAATAATGCATCTGAGGGCCACGACCACCTGAGGCACCGTGGGATGCCTGGAGCGCTGAATGAAACGGCCTGGGAGGATGGCCTCTACCAAAAAAACTTCTGCCTCTAGATGAGGCACCGCTGAACTCACCGGAATGACGAGGCCTCTTGTCAGACCCCTGACCTCCCTGAGTAAGAACCATCTCGACTCGTCTGGCGACATTAGCAGTCGCCTGAAAAGAAATCTCACTCCCAGTCTCCTTAGCCATCTGCAATCTGATAGGCTGAGCAAGTCCATCAATAAACCTCCTCACCCTCTCTCTCTCGGTGGGAAGCAGAAGAATAGCATGACGGGCCAAATCTACAAAATGGGTCTCATACTGAGTAACCGTCATACCGCCTTGCTGGAGACGCTCAAACTGACGGCGACGCTCCTCTCTCAATGTGATAGGCAGAAACTTCTCTATGAAGAGATGAGAGAACTGGTCCCAAGTAAGAGCAGGCGACCCAGCTGGTCTGGTCAACAAGTAATCTCTCCACCATTTCTTGGCGGAACCAGTCATCTGAAATGCAGCAAAATCGACCCCATTGGTCTCCACTATACCCATGTTCCGTAGAACCTCGTGACAACTGTCAAGATACTCCTGGGGGTCTTCTGAAGGAGCACCACTAAAGTGAATAGGAAAGAGCTTGGTAAACCTGTCCAATCTCCATAAAGCCTCAGAAGACATAGCTGGCCCATCTCCGACCTGTGCCGCAATAACCGGCTGAACTAACCCGATTGGCTGAGCTGCTGGAGCCTGATACTGGGGAGCTATCTGCTCCGAAGCGGGAGTGGTAGGAGTTTGGGCTCCTCCTCCAGCCTGAGAGACTGCTAGTGCCATGGGAAATGCGCCAGTCTGGGCCACACTCTCCATAAGGCCCACCAAATGGACCAATGCATCCTGAAGTACTGGGGTAGCAATGAACCCCTCCGGAACCTGAGATGGTCCGATAAGAACAGTCTGGGCTGGAACCTCCTCGTCAATCTCTATCTGAGGCTCCACTGCTGGGGCTGCTGCTCGGGCCCTAGGTTGAGCCCTGCCCCTACCTCGGCTTCTGGCACAGCCTCGACCTCGACCTTTGTCTCGCGTAGGAGCTATCACTGGAGGCTCTGACTGCTGCTCAGCTGAGGAAGTAGTACGTGTTCTCGCCATCTGCGAGAGAATAAGAGTAGAAGAGTTCAATTAGTATTGAGAAAGCAAAATCGCATGACAAGGAAGAATAGAAGTGAAACTTGTTCCCAAACTTCATAGCCTCTGGAAGATAAGTACAGACGTCTCCGTACCGATCCTCCAGACTCTACTAAGCTTGCTCGTGAATTGTGAAACCTATGTAACCTAGTGCTCTAATACAAACTGTCATGACCCGAAATTTCCCACCGACGGGACCGTGATGGCGCCTAACATTTCACTTGCCAGGCAAGCCAACGTTAAAGAATCATTAAACCAATTCCTTATTTCCATTAAGTAAATAACAATAATTAACTAAAATGAAATATAATAAGTGCGGAATATCATAAAACTGTATTAATTACTACCACCCGGATTTGGAGTCACAATTCACGAGCATTCTAGAATTTACTACAAGTAATAGTCTGAAAGAAATACAACTGTCTGAATGAAAGAAAACAGTAGGACATAAAAAGATAGATGGGGACTTCAAGGTCTGTGAACGCCGACAGATCTAACTTGAGTCTCCGGACAGCGAACCAATAGCAAATCTCGATCAACCTGAGCCGGTATCAAAATCTGCACAGAAAGTGCAGAGAGCAGCATCAGTACAACCGACCCCATGTACTGGTAAGTGTCGAGCCTAACCTCGACGAAGTAGTGTCGAGGCTAAGGCAAGACACCTACAATCAACCTGTACAATTTAACAGTGTATACGCAAATAACAGGAATGAAGAACTAAACAGGAAATGTCGGGAGAGGAGACATACTGAGGGGAATACAAGATAAAGAACTACAACAGAATGATCACCGGAGCAGTCAATATACCATGAATCAACAGGAATAGTGAATACAGTAAAGAAAAATGCACGGTATCACCCTTCGTGCTTTTACTCTCAATCTCACCATAAAATTAATAGAAACGACACGACATCACCCTTCGTGCTTTTACTCTCATATCATGGCACGACATCACCCTTCGTGCATTAACACTCACAATATGGCACGACATCACCCTTCGTGCATTAACACTCACAATATGGCACGACATCACCCTTCGTGCATTAACACTCACAATATGGCACGGCATCACCCTTCGTGCATTAACACTCTCCCTTACCATAATGCAATTTCGTGCTTTTACTCTCATATCATGGCACGGCATCACCCTTCGTGCATTAACACTCACAATATGGCACGGCATCACCCTTCATGCATTAACACTCACAATATGGCACGACATCACCCTTCGTGCATTAACACTCTCCCTTACCATAATGCAATGCATGAATAACAACAAAGAGATATAATAACAAGTATAAACCTTACTTCAACATTTGGTTCCATAATATCAATCTCAACTTTGAAATAAAAACTCAATTATCACCAGAAAATTTCGTAAACATGATAAGAACGATAATTTGAACAGCACCAGTATAACACGTAGCAATTTGGCATAGGAATAAGACAATATAAGAAAAACAGAGAAACATGGAAAATAAGTAAATTGGCGGCGCATAAGTACTCATCACCTCACATATACGCCGCTCACATGAATTTTATTTAGCAAATAATCTAAGGTTCCTAATTCCCTCAAGTCAGGGTTAGACACAACACTTACCTCGCTCTGAAGGCCACTTAATTCTCAATCACAGCTTTTTCTTTGGAATTCACCTCCAAACTACCGTATCTATTCAAAATGACTCAATAATATCAAATATTGCTAAAGGAATTAATTATATTTCATAGATTAAATTTTCTAATTTTTCCTCCAAAAAGTCAAAAAAATCGACCCCGGGCTCGCTTGGTCAAAACCCGAGGTTCGGACCAAAATAGTTTTACCCATTCACCCCCGAGCCCGAATATGTAATTAGTTTTGGAATCCGACCTCAAATTGAGGTCTAAATCCCCAAATTCCTGAAATCCCTATTTTCTACCCTAACCCCTAATTCTTCCATGAAAACTCTAGCTTTTACGTTGAAAATTCAAGAAATGTAATGGGTAACTAAAAGAAAATGGTTTAGAATAACTTACCAACAATTTGGGGAAGGAATGACTCTTGAGAAATCGCCCCTCACCGTTTGATTTTTGAGAAAAATGAGTTTTTTGGCAAAAATCCCGTTTTGGATTCTGTTAAGTGCTGGGCGACAGTATTCATCGCGTTCGCGAGAGCACCGTCGTATTCGTGAAGTGTAGGGCCTGCTAAGCCTTTGCGTTCGTGAGGCAGTGCTCGCGTTCACGTAGGCTACCCTTCCCTGGTCTTCGCATTCGCGAGGCATTGCTCGCGTTCGCGATGAAGAAAAGACTGACTCCCCCTCCCCAGTGCCTAAAGCTACGCGTTCGCGATGGGCTTGTCGCGTTCGCGAAGGGTAACGCCCTCATCGCTTTGTGTTCGCGTTCGCGAAGAATAAATCCTCAGCTTCCCAGTTTACTCTTCGCGTTCGTGAGAGTGCCTTCGCGAACGCGAAGAAGGACATGCCAGAACACAAATTCTGCAGAAAAACCAGATTTCCAAAGTCCAAAACATCCCGTGGCCTATTCGAAACTCACCCGAGCCCTCGGGGCTCCAAACCAAACATGCACACAAGTCTAAAAACATCATACGGACCTATTCGCATGATCAAATCGCCAAAATAACACCTAGAACTCTAAATTTAGCACCAATTAAAATGAAATTCTCAAGAACACTTTAAAATTTCTATTTTCTCAACTGGAGGTCCGAATCACGTCAAATCAACTCCGTTTCTCACCAAATTTCACAGACATGTTTTAGATATCATAATGAACATGTACCGGGCTTCGGAACCAAAATACGGACCCGATACTAACAATGCCAAATATCAATTAATTCTTAAAAATAAATAATTTCCAAACTTTTTATTTTCATCAAAAATTCATAACTCAAGTTAGGGACCTCCAAATTCAATTCCGGGCATACTCCCAGGTCCCATAATTCGTTACGAACCTACCGGGACCATCAAAGTATGGATCCGGGCCTGTTTACCAAAAATATTGTTCGAAGTCAACTAAAATCAACTTTTAAGGCAAAAATTCTTATTTTCATTAGTTTCCAACATAAAAGCTTTTCCGGAAACCTGCCCGGACTGCGCATGCAAATCGAGAAGGGTAAAAATGAGATTTTTAAGGCTTAAGAGCGCAAATTCGAGTTCTAAAACATAAGATGACCTTTTGGGTCATCACAACCACTTACCTCGAACCAAGCTCAATTAATCGGTCACAATGCCTTTCCCACGAATATTCGGCTCCGAATGGCCCAAATCTAGTCAAAAGAAATTACATATCATAAATACAACCATAATAGACTCATCTAATTAATGAAATCAATACTTTAACAAACATTCCGAAATTCGCCCTAAAAAGTCGACCCGGGTCCACATCTCGGAATCGGGAAAAAATCACAAAATCGGAAAACCCATTCACTCACGAGTCTAATCATATCAAATTTACTAAAATCCGACACCAAATGGTCCTTCAAATCCTCAAATCAAACTTTCCAAATTTCTAGTCTCAAACTCCCAAATTCCACCTTAAATACACACTAACTAGGTGAAAAAATAAATGGGGAAGCAAGATTATTGATCATCAATAAGCACAAGCGACTTACCTCAAGAAACCCCTAAAAAGTGCTCTTAAGAAATCGCCAAACCCGAGCTCAAAATGTTAAAAATGAGCAAAAATCGCGAACCCTTGCATTTAAGTGTTCTGGCTAGAAATCTCGCACCTGCGGCCCATAGTCGCACTTGCGAAATTTCCATCGCAGGTGCGAAAATGACTTAAAGGGACTAGGTCCGCATCTGCGAGCAATGGGCCTCACCTGCGCGCCCGCTCCTACGGAATTTTTCCGCTTCTGCGATCCCTCACGCCCTGGCCCCTTCCGCTTCTGCGCTTTATCTTCCGCATCTGTGGATGCGCAAATGCTGTTATACCTCCGCACCTGCGGCCTCTGGCCTCTTCCTTCCAAACCGCACCTGCATCCATTGGCTCGCTTCTGCGGGCTCGCACCTGCGGTCAATGTTGCGCAGTGCGATTACACCAGGTGCAACAACTTCAGCTATTCTTCCAAAACCAAATTTGATCCGTTAACCATCCGAAACACACCCGAGGCCCTCGGGACCTCAAACCAATACACCAACAAGTCCGAAAATACCATAAAAACTTAGTCGAGCCCTCAAATCACATCAAACAACGCTAAAAACATGAATCACCCTCCAATTCAAACTTAATAAACTTCAAAGTTTCGAACTTCCACAACCGATGCCTAAACCTATCAAACTCCGTCCGATTGACCTAAAATTTTGTGAACAAGTCCTATTCGACATTACGGACCTACTCCAACTTCCAGAATTGAAATCCGATCTCGATATCAAAATTTCCACTACCGGTCAAAATCTCCAAAAATTCGACTTTCGCCATTTCAAGCCTAAATGAGCTACAGACCTCCAAAACACAATCCGGACACGCCCCTAAGTCCAAAATTACCTAACGGAGCTAACAGAATCGATGAAACTCTATTTCAGAGTCGTCTTTATACAGTTCCAACTACGGTCCAAATCTTAAGACTTAAGCTCCCGTTTTAGGGACTAAGTATCCCAAAAACACTCCAAAAACCAAAACGAAGCCTCCGGACAAGTCACATAAGCAGAAAATGATACAGGGAAAATAGTGAATAGGGGATCGGGGCTATTACTCTCAAAATGACTGTCCGTGTCATTACAGTTATTGATACTTTCGTCTTATTTGCTGCTGAAACGGTGACCCCGTTAATCTCGTTCCCTCCGAAGATCATGTTGATTGTTTGACGCGGGGGATCTTCTCCTGCTTTTAAGGGCTCCGCGTTTTCTCGGTTATGACCATAATTGTTCTTAGCTCAGTCACTCAAGAATTCTATAAGGTGACCATTCTTTAGTAACGTTGCCACTTCCTCTCGGAGATGTCGACAGTCGCCTGTCCGGTGGCCATTATTCTCGTGGTATTCACACCATAAGTTAGGATCACTCTGGTTAGAATCAGATCTCATCAGTCTTGGGAACCGTTCTTTTTTGATATTTTTCATGGCCGATATTAATTCCACTTTAGTGACGTTGAAGTTGTATTCTGATAATTTGGGGTAGGAAGGATCCCGTGATCGTGCCACTTCTTTATCCTGCAGTGATCGATTATTCCGACCGCGATCGGTCCTCCTGTCGATCGCGAACCTGTCCGCTGTTCGGAAACCTCTGTTACGACCTTCGGTTCATTCGTAAGGCAAAAATCGGCCTCTCGAAGTCCGCCTGTACGCGTCATAATCATCCTTTGATTTTTGCTTATTCTTTTCCCGTCCTTTGGTCGACGATGGAAAACCAACCTGATCATCTTCAATCCTTATTTTTGATTCATACCGGTTGTGGACGTCCGCCCAGGTCGTTGCTTGAAACTTGAGTAGGCTCTTTTTCAATTTTTGGGAAGCGTCTGAACTCCTCGAATTCATTCCTTTGGTGAACGCCTCAGCTGACCATTCATCCAGGACAACTGAGAGCAACATCCTTTCTTTCTTGAATCGGGTAATGAACTCTCGTAGCAGCTCAGAATCTCTTTGCGCTATCCTGAATATGTCGGCCTTTCGGGACTGTACTGTTCTTGTCCCGACATGAGCCTTGATGAAAGAATCCGCAAGCATTTCGAAGGAATCTATGGAATGCTCGGGTAACAGTGAATACCACGTCAAGGCTCCTCTCATGAAGGTTTCTCCAAATTTCTTCAGCAGCACAAATTCAATTTCGTGAGAAGCTAAATCATTCTCTTTTATCGCTGTTGTGTAGGTGGTAATATGCTCTTGGGGGTCTGAAGTTCCATCATACTTTGGCATTTCAAGCATTTTGAACTACTTCGGGATTAACTGTGGTGCCACACTTGCCTTGTATGACAATTGAGTATATTTCTTCGAGTCTGGGCCTTTCAGCACTGGTGGTACGCCTGGGATTTGGTCCATGCGGGCGTATACTTCCCTCATGAACCGTTAAAGTTTATTCTTGAAAGAATCGTTCTCGTTGTTGAGACCGGATCCGTTCCCCCTGCCCCATCGAAGCCAATTTCACCCCTGAGAGTGTTGTTGTCGATCCTCCGCGTTGTTTGATTCATGGAAATCCCGGGAGGGATCAGATCTCGTCTGTTTGCATTATTTGAAGTTCCCGACAGCACTAGTTTCAACTCCGTCATAACTTTATCTTGTCGCGTGAGGTGGCCTAGAATGATCGCTTGTTGCCCTTGCAAGACCCTTACCGCGTCGACGGCATACTCTTCATCATCGTCATCAGGAGTGGTCCCCTGAGCATGTCGAGGATACTTCCTGTCATGCACTCGTATAGCGTCACTCCCTTCGTTATGGGTATGGCTGATTGAGTCCTCGGAATGAGGGTGATCCCCTCAAATCTCGGGGTTGTGCATGTCTTTAATAGTGTTATTTGCCATTTCTTATGATTTCTTCTAAGACAAAAACGATCAAAACACGTTAGTAAAAAAGGAAAGGATCAATTTAATTACACGACTATCTAGTCCCCACGGTGGGTGCCAATTTATTTACTCGTAAAACGGTACAGTTGAATTTATACGTGGTTTCTAGATAAGTGAATTAATTTGATCCTGAAATAAATAAATAATTGAAGAGTTACGCAATACTTAGCTTTAATATATAGATGAAACATCAGAAGCAACAATTTCGGGAATAAGGTTTTCGGGCACAACAACAAAAGAATCGAGAAATCAGAAGATAAAATTGGATTGAGCTTTGTATAAAATATTGTATAAGTTTTCCAGAAAATTCCTCCCTTACAATGATAACTGAGCTCACTATTTATAGCTATGAAGAAAGTCCTAGGGTCGTGCCCTTCTTTAATGTCAATTATGAGGGGCATTTATGAAGATGTAACGGTGAACATAAATGCCAAATTCCTTGTAACGGATAACTGCTCTTAATGCTATGAATATTCTCTATTATATGCTACCGGGAGAAGAGCATTTATCACATCTTTATTAGCATTATTCTTCCCGATGACAAACAAAATAGTTATTTTCAATTTTTAGTCATCTCCTTGTCTTGGGCTCCACGTATCCCTTTCTCGGATGGCCACGTGTCATAATATATTTTACCTAATACAGTTACTCGGGATAAGGAATCTATTTCTGTAGATAACAGAATTGGCATAGGAAAAATAAGAGAGAAAGAAATGATTACCAATGATTTGGATAGTAATTGCTGATTGATTTGGTATAAGATCTGTGATTTCGAAAAGTGATTTGAGAACATGGTGGCTTTGATAGTGGTTAGCTAACAAGAAAGATGAAGAATTGGACATGGCATTTAGGGTGAAATAGAGGTAAATAATAAGGGTAAAAGACTTTTTATTAGTATATACTTTCAATTGAAAATGCGTTGAAATAACACCTAAAACGCTTAAATGAGAGATAACACATGCATAGTGGCAGGTAGGGTGTACATGGATCGAGTTGGTTTGGTTTTTTTAAAAATCAAATCAAACTCACAATATCGGTTTGGATTGTTTCGATTTTGTCGGATTTTTTGAGGTTTTTTGTTACATGAATAATATATCAATCTTTCTTTGTTAAATTTTTGATAAGTAAATAGTATATGTTTCGTAAAAATTTAAAAAATTGACAAACATATGATCTATTAAAATATTTTTATGGGAGAATTTTCTTAGTAGCACATGATAGTTATGTTTTTAGTTGTCTGGCAATAACTTTTCGTTGATGTACACGTTCAAGGTTAACTGAATTTAATAATTAAATATAAAAATCAATATGATACCTAAATAATGATATATTCTATTTAATTTTTAGTTATCGAAATACCACTTCAAATTCGAAAAAGATATAAAAATTTAATAGATGTTGACATATGAATATGGAAGAACAAAGAGATTGACGCATTTCAATAACACTTGATAAGAAAGTGATCATACAACACATTATTTAAAGTTAAAAAAATGGAGCACTTCATATTATATTAAATATTACATCCCATAAGAGAATCCCAAATATTTCTAGACATGTTTTAAAGAAAATTCTATATAAAGTCTTAAAAGTATATATAAAAATTATATATTTATATGCCAGTTTGCTTTTCGGTTTTTTACTCAATACCAAACCAAATCAAACCAAATCTCATCGATTTTTAATCGGTTTGATTTGACTTTTCGGTTTAGTGCGATTTTCCGGTTCGATTTGTACACCCCTAGTGGCAGGTTAGAGTCGAGTGTCTAGGAAACATATTTCTGGCAAGCAGAAGTATCTAAATTACTTAAAAGAGCTATCTATGTATTTCGCTTATAACTTATAAAGTTTAGGTCACAATCTAATGTGCAAATTAGGTACACCACCTATGTAATCGTAGGACAAGATTAAATATAATTTATTTTAATTATAAGAATAGTTTAATTTCAACTTTATTAAACGAGAACAAATAGAGATAAGAGTTGTTATACTGACTATATAAAACAGATTCTTTAGGTCGTTAGATGTACTATTCTTTCTATCTTGATATAATTATTATGAACAAAGTATATTATTTATTATTAGTAAGGTTCATTATGGATCAATATGCCTAACAAATTGGATGATAACAATATACTTTTTTTTGAAATGAAAATTAGTTGATAAAATTTAGATTTCGATTTAGAGATTGATGATACCTCTTTATGAAAACTTATAAACTTCTATTTGCAAACTTTGTAGGTAAAGTTTTTATCCGGGCGATGAAATAAATTAGGCGTAAGTCTAAGAGAATTTATTTAATTAATGAATTAAAATGTCAGCAATTTTATCTCTCACCTGCAATTACCACATATAACCTCCTTTTACATCCATAAATCCTCCTACTATTTATAGCACCAGCACTTCAATATGTAGGAGATAATATCCCTATAATAACCCAACTTGTCATTTTAAGAATTAACGCCCCGTTCAGCGACTTAAGGTCTTCAGCATCTTCGTATTATGTGTATTAACTTGCGTGCATGGTTAAATTCAGTTATCGGATGATTCGAGGTGATTTGGGATACTTGGTACCTAAAACGGAAGCTTAAGTCTTAGGATTTTGACCATAGTTGGAAATGTATGAAGACGACTCCGGAATGGAGTTCTGTCGGTTCCTTAGCTTCGTTGGGTAATTTTGGACTTAGGAGCATGTCCGAAAAATTATTTGGAGGTCCGTAGTGGAATTAAGCTTGAAATGGCGAAAGTCGAATTTTTAAAAAGTTTGATCGGGGGGTTTGACCTTTTGATATCGAGTCAGAATCTGATTCTGAAAATTTGAATAGCTTTGTTATGTCAATTATGACTTGTGTGCAAAATTTGAAGTCATTCCGGATTGATTTGATGTGTTTCGGTACAAGATATAGAATTTGAAAGTTCAAATTTCATAGATTTTGATTTGAGGTATGATTCGTCGTTTTGATATTGTTCGATGTGATTTGAGGCCTCGAGAAGGTCCGTGTTATGTTATGGGACTGGATGGTGTGATTGGACGGGGTCCCGAGGGACTCGGGTGAGTTTTAGGGTAGTTTCGGACCATTTCTAGGCCATTTTTAGCTGCTGATTTTTGGCTACAGCAGTGTGCTATGCGATAGCGGGTAAATGGACGCGATAGTGATGAGTAAAATGGGAAAATTTGGCCTGTGCTTCGCGATCGCGGATGAGCTTTCGCGATCGCGTAGAGGAAACTTCTGCTGCACTGACACGACTTTGGATATCTCGCAATCTATAAGGAATTTGGAGATAATCCAAAAATAAAAGTTGTAGCCCTTTGTGTCTAGTTTTCATAAAAATAAACCATTTAGAATTTGGAGTTGTGTACAAATAGTTATGGTTGGTACACTACATGCTATCCGGGAAGATATTTGGAAATCGCGAAGAAGAAATGTGTGTTGCACAGGGCTAATTTTGGTAGCTTATATCTCGAAATCTATAATAAATTAGGAAATGACCAAAACATAAAAGTTGTAGATCTTGATGTCTAGTTTTCAGAAAGATAAACCATTTATTATTTAGAGTTCTGTACAAAAGGTTATGACTATTATACTAGAAGCTATCCGGAAGAGTTGGAGAAGGTTGTTGGAAACATTTGTTCTTCGCGATCGCGGGAGAATGGCCGCGATCACATAGAGTAAAAAAAATGCTAGAATAATTTTGTGCTTTGCGATCACGGGAGTTTGGCCGCGATCGAGTAGAGGAAATGACTGGGCAACAAATTTAAGTTCTGAAAATGGGACTTCCATCTTTGACGATTTGGAGCTCGGGGAGAGGCGATTTTCGGGGGTTTTTGTAATGACCCGGCCGGTCATTTTGAGAGTTAGAGCCCTGAACCCCTATTAACTGCTTTTCCCATATCTATTTCTGCTATTGTGACTTATCGGGATGATTGGTTTTGAGTTTCAGAGTATTTTGGGACACTTAGTCCCTAAATGAGAGCTTAAAGTCTTAGAATTTGGACCGTAGTCGAAACTGTGTGAAGACGGATCCGATATGGAATTACGTCAACTCCGTTAGCTCCGTTGAGTGATTTTGAGCTTAGGAGCGCGTCCGGAATGTGTTTTGGAGTTCTGTAGTAGATTTAGGCTTGAATTGGCGAAAGTTAGATTTTCAGTGATTTCGGCTAATAGTGAAAATTTTGATATCGAGCTCGGAATGAATTTCCGAAAGTGGCTGTAGGTTCATAGTGTCATTTGTGACCTGTGTATAAAATGTGAGGCAATTCGGACTAGATTTGACGTGGTTCGGCATCGTTTGTAGAATTTGGAAAATATTTTAAGTTTTTAGGCTTGAATTCGTGATTAATTCATGATTTTTGGTGTTGTTCGATGTGGTTTGAAGGCTCGACTAAGTTCGTATGGTGTTATAGGATTGGTTGGTAGGTTTGGTTGAGGTCCCGGGGGCCTCGGGTGTGTTTCGGATGCTTAACGGAATGAAATTGGACTTAGGAAAAATCTGGTGCTTTTGCTGGTTTCTGCTGTAATCGCACCTACGCAAGGCTGCCCGTAGGTGCGAGCAAATTGGCGCAAAAGTGGAAAAATGGAGGAGTGCCAGGAGTCGCAGGTGCGAGGTGATTTCCGCATCTGCGATTCCCGCAGATGTGTTAGGGGTCTTCGCAAGTGTGCAAGGTCCGCAGAAGCGGAAGGGAATTTCGCAGGCGCGCAAGCGCAGATGCGGCCCTTTCATCGCAGGTGCGAAGGCAGAGGGGGGCAAGTGAATTGCGCAGATGCGCACAATTTCCGCACAAGCGCACCCGCAGGTGAATGAAATACCTGGGCAGTGGTTAAAAACCGAAGGGCTTCATGATTTTTGTCATTTTTGACTTTGCAAACTCGGTTTAGGGCAATTTTTGAGAATATCTTTGAGTCATTTCTTGAGGTAAATCCCTTGTGCTAGTTTTTGATCAATAATCTTGCTTTGCCATGTATTTTCCCACCTAGTTAGTGTGTATTTAAGGTGGAAATTGGAAGTTGGAGGCTAGGGATTTGGAAGTTTGATTTGTGGATTTGGAGGACCATTTGGTATCGAAATTTAGTAATTTTGGTATGGTTAGACTCGTGGTGGAATGGCGTTCCTATTTTGTAACTTTTACCCGATTCCGAGATATGGTCCCTACAGGCAATTTTTGAGTTAATTTCAGAATTTTTGTTAAAGTGTTGATTTTATTAATTAGATGAGTCTATTATTGTTGTATTTATGATATGTAATTGCTTTTGGCTATATTTGGGCCATTCGGAGCCGGATATTCTTGGGAAAGGCATTGTGACCGATTGATTGATCTTGGTTCGAGGTAAGTGGCTTGCCTAACTTTGTGTGGAGAAAATCCCCTTAAGATTTAGAACTATTGTGCTATGTGAGTGCCGTGTACGCGAGGTGACGAGTACGCACACGGGCTAGTTGTGGAAAACCCGATTTTCTTACTGAGCAACAACATGTTTTTCTGTTATTTTGAGTTATACCATTTTAATGAGTACTAATCTATTTTCATTCTTAATTGAGTTATTTCAATATGTGTAGCTATCATGTTTAGTCTAATACAACATGTATGTGAATTATGTGCAACATGGTTAGTGAATTTCCTTCTTCTTCCCTGATTGGTACTTAGTCTAAATTGTAAGAATTTCGTGATGTAGTTGTATTTCTATCATTCGCGTTGCATATTTACTTTGGGACTACGGAACGGTATTCCGAGAGATCCCCCTATACTGCATATTTACTTTGGGACTACGGAACGGTATTCCGGGAGATCCTCCATGCACATTTATTTTGGAACTACGGAACGGTATTCCGGGAGATCCCCCTGCACATTTACGTTTGGGACTACGGGACGGTATCTCGGGAGATCCCCTGTTGTGTTTATGTGTACTAAGCTGTTATCTTCTAAGATTTCATTGTTGTTAAATTTTAGCCTTTATTTTATTGTGGTATTACACTCTTTATTATTTTATTATATATTTACCAGTAGGGCCCTGACCTGACCTCGTCACTACTCGACCGAGGTTAGGCTTGGCACTTACTGGGTACTGATTATGGTGTACTCATGCTACTCTCTGCACATGTTTTTTGTGTGCAGATCCAGGTGTACTTTATCAGCCGCACTATCAGTGAGCCGGGACAACTTTTGGAGACTTCAAGGTATATCTGCCGCGTCTGCAGAGCTCGGAGTCCCCTTCCACTCTTTCTCATGTCCATTATCTTCTGTATTTTTCCTTGTTAGATTCTGATGTATAGAGACACTAGATTTTTCCTTCTGTAGTTTGTGATTCACGATGTTCCGGGTTTTGGGATTTATTGTGTATTTTTGAATAATTTGTTAAATTTATATTTTTATTTCATTATTCCGCAAAATGTTAGGCTTACCTAGTTGTAGAGATTAGGTGCCGTCACGACGTCACTTGGAGGTGAAATTGGGTCGTGACAAGTTGGTATCAGAGCTCTAGGTTCATAGGTGTCGTGAGTCACAAACCGGTTTAGTAGAGTCTCGCGGATCTGTACGGAGACGTCTGTACTTATCTTAGTGAGTCTATGGAACTGTTAGGAAAATTTCACTACTTTGATTCCTTGTCGTGCGAAAATTGTTGACTTCAAAGATTCTAAACTCCTGTATTCTATTCTCTCACAGATGGTGAGGACACGTACAAGCGGATCTGATGACCAGGCACCCGCGCCCCCTGCTAGAGCCGCGAGAGGCCGGGGCCGGGGTAGAGGCCGGGGGCGTCCACGTGGTGCAGCTAGAGCACCCGCACGAGCTGCTAAAGAGGAGCCCCCAGTAGCTCAAGCTGGAGGGCAGACACCTGAGATACCTGTTCCTGCACCAGCCCTCCAGGAGACTCTAGCTTAGTTTCTGAGCATGTTCAGTACCTTAGCTCAGGATGGATTGATTTCACTTGCTCTTGCCACATCTCAAGTTGGGGGAGGAGCACAGACTCCCGTCGTTGGTACTCCAGAGCAGCGGGTTCAGGTCGACCAGGTTCGAGAGATTGTATCAATGCAGCCGGTAGCTCCAGCTCAGCCCGAGGTTAGGGCAGCAGCTTCTGAGGCGGAGCAACTCAGACTTGAGAGGTACAAGAAGTACCACCCACCTACTTTCAGGGGATTGGATACAGATGATGCTCAGGGATTTTTGGAGGAATGTCAACGTATTCTCCGTACTATGGGCATAGCGGAGAGGAGCGGTTTTTTTTAACCACTTTCCAGCTTAGAGGAGCAGCCTATCAGTGGTGGCATGCTTATGAGTTGGGTAGTCCGGCTGAGGCAACTTCACTTATATGGACTCAGTTCTCGGACATGTTTTTGAGAGAGTATGTCCCTCAGAGCCTCAGGGACTCATGGCGCACGGAGTTTGAGCAGCTGCGCCAGGGTGTTATGACTGTGTCAGAGTATGCAGTTCGCTTCAGTGATTTGGCCCGACATATACCGGCCTTAGTTGCCACAGTTTGAGAGAGGGTTTGACAGTTTATTGAGGATCTCCATCCTAGCATCCGGAGTAGTATGGCCAGGGAATTGGAGATGGATATTTCTTATCAGCAGGTTGTGGGTGTTTTCAGGAGATTCGAGGGCATGTTTGCCCGGGATAGAGATGAGACGGAGTCCAAGAGGTCTCGAGAGGCTGGTTATTATTCTGGAGCTCGTGCCGCAGTAGCTCACCATGGTAGGGGTTATCTGAGCAGCCCTGTTCATTCAGCTCTTCCATCCTCCAGCGGTGTTCCAGCTCCTCCTAGGCCCTAGGAGCCTTATTATGCACCGCCAGTATCTAGTGTGCCTCCTGCACGGGGTGTTCCTAGTGGTCAGTCCAGCAGACCTGGCTCGAGCCAGTCCCAGCAGCCACGCCCTCCCAGAGCTTGTTTTGAGTGCGGCGACACTCGCCACATGGTGAGGGATTGCCCCAGGATTAGGAGTGGTGCACCTCCACAGACTTTTCAGCCACAGCGTGCTCCATCGGGTCCTGAGGCTATGATTACAGCACCAGCTGCCACCTCACCTGCTCAACCGGCTCGAGGTGGAGGTCGGGGAGGTAGAGGTCGCCATAGAGGGGGAGGCCAGGCTAGATATATGCACTTCCTGCTCGTACAGAGGCAGTCGCTTCTGATTCTGTCATTACAGATATTGTTTCGGTCTGTCATAGAGATGCGTCGGTATTATTTGACCCAGGCTCTACATATTCTTATGTGTCCTCTTATTTTGCTTCGTATTTGGGCGTATCTCGGGATTCTTTGCGTTCCCCTATTTATGTATCTACTTATGTAGGAGATTCTCTTGTTGTGGACCGCGTGTATCGGTCATGTTTGATTGCTTTTAGTGGTTTTGAGACCATAGCCGATTTATTATTGCTCAGCATGGTGGACTTTGATATTATTTTGGGCATGGACTGGTTGTCGACCCATTATGCTAATCTTGATTGTCATGCTAAAACCGTGACGCTGGCTATGCCAGGTTTACCGCGATTAGAGTGGAGAGGTACCTTAGAGTATACTCCCAGCAGAGTTATTTCATTTCTTAAAGCTCAACGAATGGTTGAGAAGGGGTGTGATGCGTATCTAGCTTAAGTGAAAGATGTCAGTATTATACCCCTACAGTTGAGTCAGTTCCAGTAGTGAGGGACTTTCCAGATGTGTTTCCAGCTGATCTTCCGGGCATGCCGCCCGACAAAAATATTGATCTTGGCATTGATTTGTTGCCGGGCACTCAGCCCATCTCTATTCCTCCATATCATATAGCTCCTCCTTAATTGAAGGAGTTGAAAGAGCAGTTACATGAATTACTTGATAAAGGCTTCATTCGGCCCAGTGTGTCACCTTGGGGTGCTCCTGTCTTATTTGTGAAAAAGAAGGATGGTTCTATGCGGATGTGTATTGATTACTGTCAGTTGAACAAAGTCACAGTGAAGAACAGGTATCCATTGCCTCGTATTGATGACGTATTTGATCAGTTACAGGGTGCCATAGTGTTTTCCAAGATTGACTTACGTTCAGGTTATCATTAGTTAAAGATTCGGGAGCCGGATATCCCGAAGACTGCTTTTAGGACCAGATATGGTCACTATGAGTTTCTTGTGATGTCTTTTGGGCTGACCAATGCCCCAACAGCTTTTATGCACTTGATGCACAGTGTGCTCCGGCCCTATCTTGACTCATTCGTCATTGTGTTTATTGACGACATTCTGGTATATTCCTGGAGTCGGGAGGATCATGAGCAGCACCTGAGGACTGCACTTCAGACCTTGAGAGAAAAGAAGTTATATGCAAAATTTTCAAAGTGTAAGTTTTGGCTAGACTCAATGGCATTCTTGGGTCATATAGTATCGAGTGAGGGGATCCAGGTGGATCCAAAGAAGATTGAAGCAGTGTAGAGTTGGCCCAGACCGTCCTCAGCTACAAAGATCCGGAGTTTTCTTGGTTTGGCGGGGTATTACCATCGCTTTGTAGAGGGATTCTCATCTATTGCAGCACCTATGACCAGGCTCACCCAGAAGGGTGCTCCGTTCAGGTGGATAGAGGAATGTGAGGAGAGCTTTCAGAAGCTCAAGACAGCTTTGACTACAACCCCAGTATTGGTATTACCTACAGGTTCGGGGTCTTATACTGTATATTGTGATGCATCGCATATTGGTCTCGGCGCGGTGTTGATGCAGGACGGTAGGGTGATTGCCTACGCGTCCAGACAGCTGAAGGTGCACGAAAAGAACTATCCTGTCCATGACCTTGAGTTAGCAGCTATTGTTCATGCCTTAAAGATATGACGGCATTATTTGTACGGTGTTCCTTGTGAGATTTACACCGATCATCAAAGTTTGCAGCATCTGTTTAAGCAAAAAGATCTCAACTTACGTCAGCAGAGGTGGTTGGAGCTACTTAAGGATTATGATATCACTATTTTGTACCACTCTGGGAAGGCCAATGTGGTGGCCGATGCTTTGAGTCACCAGGCAGAGAGTTTGGGGAGTTTAGCATATCTACCAGCAGCAGAGAGGCCATTGGCATTGGATGTTCAGGCCATAGCCAGCGAGTTTGTGAGATTGGATATTTCTGAGCCGAATCGAGTATTGGCTTGTGTGGTCTCTCGGTCTTCTCTTTATGATCGTATCAGGGAGCGTCAGTATGATGACCCCCATCTGCTTGTCCTTAAGGACACGGTCTAACACGGTGATGCTAAGGAGGTTACTATTGGAGAGGATGGTGCATTGAGGATGCAGGGCAGGCTATGTGTGCCCAATGTAGATGGTTTGCATGAGTTGATTCTTCAGGAGGCTCACAGTTCGCGGTACTCTATTCATCCGGGTGCCGCAAAGATGTATCAGGACTTGAAACAACATTACTGGTGGAGGAGAATGAAGAAGAACATAGTCGAGTATGTGGCTCGATGTCTGAATTGCCAGCAGGTAAAATATGAGCATCAGTGACCAGGTGGATTGCTTTAGAAGTTAGAAATTCCGGAGTGGAAATGAGAGCGGATCACTATGGACTTCGTTGTTGGTCTCCCACAGACTCAGCGGAAGTTTGATGCAGTTTGGGTGATTGTGGATAGGTTGACCAAGTCGGCTCATTTCATTCCTGTGATGACTATCTATTCTTCCGAGCAGCTAGCTCGAATCTACATCCGTGAGATCGTCAGGCTTCATGGCGTACCGATATCTATTATCTATGACCAGGGTACACAGTTTACATCACGGTTCTGGAGCACTGTACAACATGAGTTGGGTACTAGGTTTGAGTTGAGCACAATATTTCACCCTCAGACGGACGGGCAGTCCGAGCGCACTATTCAGATATTAGAAGATATGCTCCGTGCGTGTGTGATAGATTTTGAAGGTGCTTGGGACCAGTTCTTGCCACTTGCGGAGTTTGCTTACAATAACAGTTAACAGTCCAGCATTCAGATGGCACCGTATGAAGCTCTGTACGGTAGGCGGTGTCGGTCCCCAGTGGGTTGGTTCGAACCCGGTGAGGCCAGATTATTAGGTACAGACTTGGTTCAGGATGCCTTATAAAAAGTGAAGGTGATTCAGGATAGACTTCGCACAGCCCAGTCCAGACAGAAGAGTTATGCGGACTGGAAGGTTCGCGATGTGGCATTCATGATTGGAGAGCGAGTCTTGCTCCGGGTTTCGCCTATGAAGGGCGTTATGAGGTTTGGAAAGAAGGGCAAGCTGAGCCCAAGGTTCATTGGTTCATTTGAGGTGTTGCGTCGAGTTGGGGAGGTTGCTTATGAGCTTGCCTTGCCTCCCAGTCTAGCAGGAGTTCATCCGGTATTCCATGTTTTTATGCTCCGAAAGTATCACGGCGATCCATCCAATGTGTTGGATTTCAGTTCAGTTCAATGGGACAAGGATCTATCTTATGTTGAGGAGCTAGTGGCTATTTTAGACAGGCAGGTCAGAAAGCTAAGATCAAAGAACATTGCTTCCGTGAAGGTACATTGGAGGGGACAGCCGGTCAAGGAGGCGACTTGGGAGACCGAGCAGGATATGCGCAACCGTTATCCTCATATTTTCACCACTTCAGGTATGTCTCTATGCTCGTTCGAGGACGAATGATTGTTTTAAGAGGGGGAGGATGTAATGACCCGGCCAATCATTTTGAGAGTTAGGGCTCCGAACCCCTATTAACTGCTTTCCCCATATCTATTTCTGCTATTGTGACTTGCCGGGATGATTGGTTTTGAGTTTCGGAGTGTTTTGGGACACTTAGTCCCTAAATGAGAGCTTAAGTCTTAGAATTTGGACCGTAGTCGGAACTGTGTAAAGACGGATCCGGAATGGAATTTCATCAACTCCGTTAGCTCCGTTGAGTGATTTTCAGCTTAGGAGCGCGTCCGAAATATGTTTTAGAGGTCTGTAGTAGATTTAGGCTTGAATTGGCGAAAGTTAGATTTTCGACGATTTCGGCCGATAGTGGAAATTTTGAGGCAATTCAGACTAGCTTTGACGTGGTTCGGCGTCGTTTGTAGAATTTGGAAAAAATTCTAAGTTCTTAGGCTTGAATCCGTGCTTAATTCATGATTTTTGGTATTGTTCAATGTGGTTTGAAGGCTCGACTAAGTTCGTATGGTGTTATAGGATTGGTTGGTAGGTTTGGTTGAGGTCCCAGGGGCCTCGGGTGTGTTTCAGATGCTTAACAAAATGAAATTAGACTTAGGAAAAATATGGTGTTTTTGCTGGTTTCTGCTGTAATCGCACCTGCGCAAAGCTGCCCGCAGGTGCGAGCAAATTGGTGCAGAAGCGGGAAAATGGAGGAGTACCAGGGGTCGCATGTGCGAGGTGATTTCCGCATCTGCGATTCCCGCAGATGCATTAGGGGTCTTCGCAGGTGCGTAAGGTCCGCAGAAGTGAAAGGGAATTCAGCAGGCGTGCACGCGCAGATGCGGCCCTTTCATCGTAGGTGCCAAGGCAGAGGGGGGGCAAGTGAATTGCGCAGATGCACACAATTTCCGCACAAGCGCACCCGCAAGTGCGAGCCCAGGTTCCGCAGGTGCGGAAATACCTAGGCAGTGGTTAAAAACCGAAGGGCTTCGTGATTTTTGTCATTTTTGACTTTGCAAACTCGGTTTAGGGCAAATCTTGAGAGCATTTTCGAGGCATTTCTTGAGGTAAGTCCCTTGTGCTTGTTTTTAATCAATAATCTTGCTTTGCCATGTATTTTCCCACCTAGTTAGTGTGTATTTAAGGTGGAAATTGGAAGTTGGAGGCTAGGGATTTGGAAGTTTGATTTGTGGATTTGGAGGACCATTTGGTATCGGAATTTAGTAATTTTGGTATGGTTAGACTCGTGGTGGAATGGGCGTTCCTATTTTGTAACTTTTACCCGATTCCGAGACATGAGCCCCACGGGCAATTATTGAGTTAATTTCGGGATTTTTGTTAAAGTGTTGATTTCATTAATTAGATGAGCCTATTATTGTTGTATTTATGATATGTAGTTGCTTTTGGCTAGATTTGGGCCATTCGGAGCCGGATATTCGTGGGAAAGGCATTGTGACCGATTGATTGAGCTTGGTTCGAGGTAAGTGTTGCCTAACTTTGTGTGGGGGAAATCCCCTTAAGATTTGGAACTATTGTGCTATGTGAGCGCTGTGTACGCGAGCTGACGAGTATGTACACGGGCTAGTTGTAGAAAACCCGATTTTCTTACTGAGCAACAACATGATTTCCTGTTATTTTGAGTTATACCATTTTAATGAGTACTAATCTATTTTTATTCTTAATTGAGTTATTCCAATATGTGTAGCTATCATGTTTAGTCTAATACAACATGTCTACGTGTCTTAATTGTTTATGTGAATTATGTGCAACATGCTTAGTGAATTTCCTGCTTCTTCCCTGATTGGTACTTAGTCTAAATTGTAAGAATTTCTTGATGTAGTTGTATTTCTATCATTCGCGCTGCATATTTACTTTGGGACTACGGAACGATATTCCGAGAGATCCCCTTGTACTGCATATTTACTTTGGGACTACGGAACGGTATTCCGGGAGATCCCCCTGTCTTGCTTATTTACTTTGGGACTACGGAACGATATTCCGTGAGATCCCCCTGCACATTTATTTTGGGACTACGGAACGGTATTTCGGGAGACCCCCCTGCATATTTATGTTTGGAACTTCAGGACGGTATATCAGGAGATCCCCTGTTGTGTTTATGTGCACTAAGCTGTTATCTTCTATGATTTTATTTTTGTTAAATTTCAGCCTTTATTTTATTGTGGTATTACACTCTATATTATTTTATTATATATTTACCAGTAGGGCCCTGACCTGACCTCGTCACTACTCGACCGAGGTTAGGCTTGGCACTTACTGGGTACCGATTGTGGTATACTCATACTACTCTTTTGCACATATTTTTCGTGTGCAGATCCAGGTGTACCTTATCAGCCGCACTATTAGTGAGCCGGGACAACTTTTGGAGACTTCAAGGTATATCTGCCGCGTCCGCAGACATCGGAGTCCCCTTCTACTCTTTTTCATGTCCATTATCTTCTGTATTTTTCCTTATTAGATTCTGATGTATAGAGACACTAGATTTTTCCTTCTGTAGTTTGTGATTCACGATGTTTCGGGTTTTGGGATTTGTTATGTATTATGAGTAATTGATTAAATTTATATTTTTATTTCATTATTCCACAAAATGTTAGGTTTACGTAGTTATAGAGACTAGGTGCCGTCACGACGTCACTTGGAGGGGAAATTGGGTCGTGACAGTTTTTCAAGGGAAACATCGGGGTAAGAGTTCTTAACTCAATTTTGGTTAAATTACCCGAATCTATTATTATTTTTATCATTAAATTAGTGTTTTGGGTTGAATATGGTAGAAATTTTATAGACTTTAAATTGAAAATTTGGAGGTCGATTCGTTATCGAAATTTGATAAAATTGGTATGGTTGAACTCGTATCGGAATGAGTGTTCGCATTTAGTAAAAACTCCACTGGGTTTCGAGAGGCGGGCCCCGCGTTGACTTTTGTTAACTTTTGGAATAATTTTTTAAGTCGACGTATTATTATCCGAAATTATTTCCGATGAATTTTAATGAAATTATACAATTGAATTGGATAGATTTGAGCTGTACGGAGGTCAAATTCAAGCAAGAAGGTGATTTTGGAATATTGGCATAACTTCAATAAGGTAAGTGTCTTGCTTAACCTCGATTGGGGGAATTACCCCTTAGGCATCGACTATTTTATGCTATCTGTGAAATGTGAAAAAGCCGTGTACGCGAGGTGACGAGTACGTACTCGGGCTTATATGTGTAAAATTCATTGAGTTCAAGTCTTGGGCAAATTGTATAGTAATTTGGATAATTGTTGGCATATATTTAATCGTCTATTTGTCGTGCCTAAATCCTTGTTGTTGAATCTGTTGTTATATGACAATTTGATGTGATTGTTACTTGATTATTTATGTAATTCCGTGAATTTGTTGGTCTGATAATTATTGAAATTTAATCTCATTATGGATTTTGCCTATGCAAATAATTAATTAAGCGAGCTTAAGAAGATGTGCTAATATAATTATCTAAATTTGGATTAATGAAGGCTTTGCTTTATGCTGAATAATTTCTATCTTTGTTGATTCTTTTGGGGTGTTATATACATTGCGTGGAGCCTTCAGCTATTTGTTGTGAAATTAATTGATTTTGTTATATCTTTGAAATTTGTTGTGGCCATTGGACAAACTGTAGTGTGAATTGATTTTGTTATGTTGCCGTGATAATTTTCCATGTAAATTATTGTATTGTGTGAGTTATTATTTTGAGGAGATAAGGGTGGCATTTCACTGTTGATATTATGTGGATATAAGGGTGGCATTTCACTGTTGTTGTGTTTGTTGGAATATTATCCCGGCGGAGCAATAAGGGTGGTTATATGAGCGATAAGGGTGGCTATTGATATTGTCAGGGCGGAGGGATAAGGGCGGCTATATGAGAGATAAGGGCGGCTATAGGAGAGATAAGGGTGGCTATTGTCAGGGACGATATGTGATGATGTGGAGTTGTGGTGTTGGTGATTTTCATGTGATGTTGTGATTTTCTTGTATTTATTTTTATACCGTGTGCAATTTATCTTGTTGTTGGTAAATTGATAATAATCTGATTTATGTTGAGATTGGGAGCATGGCTATTGCCAGGCGGATTATAAAATAAAATGTGGGCACGAGGTGCCGCGAGTAAATAATGATATTTGGCACGTGAACTGTCCGTGCAGCTGTGATATAAATAGTGGGCACGAGGTGCCGGAGAAATATAAAAATAGGCTGAGACCCGTGTTTGCGAAAAATATGAAAATGGGCTGAGACCCGTATTTTTATGATTATGAAATGAGGTGTCACATGGTGACTTTTTAATTGAAAGAATTATATTCAAAATATTTATTTGGAAGGATTTTTATTCAAAAAGAATTATATGAAAGAATTGTATTTGAAAGATATTTATTTGAGGAAATTATATTTGAAGAAATTTATTGAAATAATTATATTTGAAAGAGAATTATTTGAAAAAACTATATTTGAAAGATAATTATTTGAGAAAACTATATTTGAAAGAGAGTTATTTGGAAGAATTGTATGTGAAAGATATTTATTTGAAAAACTTTAATTAATTTGGTGTACATGTATTTATTAATTGTTGAGCGATATTTATGGTATTCTTGTTGTCTTGCTGTGCATATCACTGGTTGTTTTATCTTGTCCTTATTGTTATTTGTTTTCTATTATTTTGTATATTATATTACATAGGCTATTATACTAGTGAGTGTCTTGACTGTACCTCGTCTCTACTCCACTGAGGTTAGTCTTGATACTTACTGGGTACCGACCATGGTGTACTCATACTACACTTCTGCATATTTTTATGCAGAGCCAGGTATTGAAGATATCGGACTTGAGCAGAGTTAAAGCGGGATCGTAAGGATTCAAGGTAGAGCTGCTTGGTCGTCGCAGTCCCTTGGAGTCTTTTTATTTCATTGTACTGTTAATTTATAATCAAACAGTATTGTATATTCGGTCCTCGTGATCATACCATGTATTCAGTTAGAGTTCGTGACTCAGTACTATCAGTCTTGGGAGATTGTATATTCATATTTGTTCCGCTGTTAGATTTGATTACCTATTTATTTTTTTAAAAAAGGCTTCAAAATATAATTGAAATCAGTTTACCTAGTCTTAGAGACTAGGTGCCATCACGACGCCTGTGGTGGGATTTTGAGTCGTGACAATCCCGTAGGATTCTTCTTTCTTCTTTTGTTTTTTGTTCTTTATTTTTTTGATTTGTTTTCCTAGACAATTATTACTTTGGTGTATTTCTATCTATCCGTTCTTTATCTTTTTATAGTATTTTTATTGTTTCGAATATTGTTACTTTAGATGCAATTCTATTTACCTTATATTTAAAAAAAGAATTCCCTGAAACTTTGTTACTTTGGACGTCATTCTATTAATTCATTGATTTGTTGTTTTTGCCTTCTAATAATTATTTTTGAATGTTGTTCTCTTACATTTCTCTAATTGTTACATGCAATTTAATTTATTTTGTTTTATTTTTTTGGAGATTTATTGATGTGTTATTTGTTTTTCTTACTGCTAATTGTCGTTTTCAATTTTTGTTATTCTCCTTTTTTATGTTGTTTTGAGATATGCAAGTGGAACTTCCTATTTTTATCATTAATGGATATGATTTTCTTTCAAGTGAAAGCAGGTTTATCAGGGTATTATGTTATCTTTATATTTCCTCTTTTATGTGTGTGTGTATAAAAAAGTAGATTATATTCTTCCTCTTTAATAGATAATTAGTCTTTTATTTTAAAATTTGTCTTATACATATGGAAATAAAAGAAGGAAGGAGTTTAGGAGAAGAAGAAGAAGAAACAAAACGAAAGAAGGAAAGTAAAAAAAAACATATTCGAACTCATATTAGATTCTTTATCTACCTTTCTCCAAAGGAGCCAAGTCTATATAATTATATAATGCAGGGACATAAAGAGAAGATGTGGCATCTCTCATATATCAGGATTCATATTTATATATTCTCTTAAAGTTTTGAGTTTATCCTCATTTTTTTTATCCGTTTATGTGCCAAAATTAGAATTCCAAAAGTCATGTCTATTAATCTTCTTAATTAACATCTATCTCATCCTTTTTCTCTCTCTCACCTGCAGTTACCACATATAACCTCCTTTTACATCCATAAATCCTCCTACTATTTATGGCACCAACACTTCAATATGTAGGAGATAATATCCCATAGGATTCTTCTTTCTTTTTTTATTTTTTGTTCTTTATTTTTTTAATTTGTTTCCCTAGACAATTATTACTTTGGCGTATTTCTATCTGTCAGTTCTTTATCTCTGTACAGTAATTTTATTGTTTCGAATATTGTTACTTTAGATGCAATTCTATTTACCCTATATTTAAAAAAAGAATTCCCTGAAACTTTGTTACTTTGGACGTCATTCTATTAATTCATTGATTTGTAATTTTTGCCTTCTAATAATTATTTTTGAATGTTGTTCTCTTACATTTCTCTAATTGTTACATGCAATTTAATTTATTTTGTTTTATTTTTTTGGAGATTTATTGATGTGTTATTTGTTTTTCTTACTGCTTATTGTCGTTTTCAATTTTTGTTATTCTCCTTTTTTTTTATGTTGTTTTGAGATATGCGAGTGGAACTTCCTATTTTTATCATTAATGGATATGATTTTCTTTCAAGTGAAAGCAGGTTTATCAGGGTATTATGTTATCTTTATATTTCCTCTTTTATGTGTGTGTGTATAAACAAGTAGATTATATCCTTCCTCTTTAGTAGATAATTAGTCTTTTATTTGAAAATTTGTCTTATACATATGGAAATAAAAGAAGGAAGGAGTTTAGGAGAAGAAGAAGAAGAAACAAAACGAAAGAAGGAAAGTAAAAAAAAACATATTCGAACTCATATAGATTCTTTATCTACCTTTCTCCATAGGATCCAAGTCTATATATGTCACGACCCAATTTCACCTATAGGTCGTGATAGCACCCAACACTACAGTTAGGCAAGCCAACTAATAAGTCATACGTACATTGGTCAAACTTTTATTCCAAGAAAATAATAAAATACCAACTTCTACCAATGCGTGTGTGCCAAGACCCGGTGTCACAAGTGCATGAGCATCTGGTAGATTATACAAAACTCCAAATACTGTCTGAAATGAAATAGACAGAATATAAATATAAGAAGAGATACTGGTAGCTGCAGAACGGCTCAGAAAGGCAGCTCACTACTATGCCTCGGGATGACGTAGGTATGTGATGATAGGTCCTCCACTAGTACCTGTCTCAGATCCTGCACAAAAAGTGCAGCAAGTGTAGTATGAGTACGTAAACAACGTGTACCCAGTAAGTATCAAGCCTAATCTCGAAGTGGTAGAGACGAGATGGCCGACTTTGACACTCACTCTGGGTCAATAATAATAACTGAAATATAACTAGAATATTTAAATCAGCATGATTTACAGAATTTACAATAATTTGTTTAATCAGCAGAGATAATCAAATTCCTTTAAATGTAACAATTCTCAATATATTAATTAAATTCCTTCAATTCAGAAAAATTTTAATTTATCAATTTAAATCTCATTTACAGGAGTAATAATTAATTCCATAAATAAGCAAGAATAATAATTCATTAAATTCCAAGGATTTTTCAATTTATTAATTAGCTTCTCAAGCTGAAATAAATTATTAAAGTATCGTGTAATTATTATTATTAAGCACGATTTGCCGAGGACGTACGACCCGATCCAGAGTGTCGTGTACACTGCCGAGGGACGTGCGGCGCGATCCATAGATGCATCTATTCTACTGAGGCGCTCGGCCCGCTCCACAAGAAAGGAGGACATTTTTTATGTGCCTCCGGAAGGACAATATGTTTATTATAAGATAAATTTGGGAGGAGAATAATTTCTTTTAACAATTAATTGATTTAAATAGAAAATCAAGCCTATGAGATTTTCATCCTTTAATATCTTTATCAAACAATTCACAATATATTCATATATATATATATATATCAATTAATATTAATTAATCAAAGAATATATATATTAATTAATATTAATTAATCAAAGAATCAATTTACACAAGTAATACATACTTTGAGTCCTAAACTACCCGGACTTTAGTATTAATAGTAGCTACGCATGGACTCTCGTCACCTCGTGCGTACATAGCCCCCACAATTAGCAATAATTATTTAATCTTAATCACCTATAAGGTAATTTCCCCCCCACAAGATTAGACAAGAGACTTACCTCGTCTTGCTCCAATTTAATCCACTATAAGGCATTTTTCACGATTATCCAACTCCGTCTGACTCGAATTTAGCCAAAATAATTCGATACAATCACTAAATATTATAGGAATCAATTCTATAAGAAAATACTACATTTTAAAGAAAAGATCCGAAATTAATTAAAAATTCGCCCGCGTTGCCCACATCTCGGAATCCGGCGAAAGTTATGAAATCCAACAACCCATTCAATTACGAGTCCAACCATACCAGTTTCACTCAAATCCGACTCCGAATCGATACCGAAATCTCAAAATTTCGTTTCTATGAGATTTCTAAACTTTTTTCAAATTTCAATCTCAAAACACTAATTAAATTGTGAAAACAATGATATATTCGTGTATATTGATCAAATCCGAGTTAGAATCACTTACCCCAAATGTCTTTCCTTGAAAATCTGTCAAAAGTCGCCTCTGTTCAAGCTCAAGTTTGTCAAAAATGGCAAATGGGTTGAATGCCTCTGTTTTTATAACTTACAGATCTGCCCAGCTCGATCTTGGGAGCTCGATCTGTCCAGTTCGATCTTGGGAGCTCGATCTGTCCAGTTCGATCATGGGAGCTCGATCTCGGGAGCTCGTTCTTGGGAGCTCGTTCTCGGGAGCTCGATCTCGGGAGCTCAATCTCAGGAGCTCGATCTCGGGAGCTCATTCTTGGGAGCTCGATCTCGGGAGCTCGTTCTCGGGAGCTCGATCTCGGGAGCTCGATCTCGAGAGCTCGATCTGAGCTCGATTTTTGTTAGGGACCTCGATTTTGTCAGGGGGTTCGAGTTGTTAGAGTCCTCGATTTTGTCAGGGACCTCGATTTTTGTCAGGGTTCGATTTTTGTCAGGCAGCTCGATTTTGACAGGCTGCCCGATTTTGACAGCATTTCCAGCAGAAAAAATTGCAGCAGCTAAGTCCTACTTTTGATCTGTTAACCATCTGAAACTCATCCGAGGCCCTCGGTACCTCAACCCAAAATACCAACAAGTCCTAAAATATCATACAAACTTATTTGAAACCTCAAATCACATCAAATTACGCTAAAATCACGAATCATGCTCCAATTCAAGCTTAATGAAACTTAGAATTTTTAACTTCTACATTCGATGTCGGAACCTATCAAATCAACTCCGATTGACCTCAAATTTTACACACAAGTCATAAATTACATAATGGAGCTATGAAAATTTTCGGAACTGGATTCCGACTCCGGTATCAAAAAGTCAACTCCCCGGTCAAACTTTCAAACTTTAAATTCCTATTTTAGCCATTTTAAGCCTAATTTCACTACGGACTTCCAAATAAAATTCTGATCACGCTCCTAAGTCCAAAATTACCATACGGAGCTGTTGGAATCATCAAAATTCTATTCTAGGGTCGTTTTCTTAAAATATTGACCGAAGTCAAACTTAGCACTTTAAGGCCAACTTAAGTAACCAAGTGTTCCGGTTTCACCTCAAACACTTCCAAATCCTGAACCAACCATCCCAGTAAGTCATAAATCATTACAAGCACCTACAGAAAGTTTTATTTTAGGGAACGGGGTTCTAAAAGTTAAAATGACCGATTGGGTCATTACATTCTCCACCTCTTAAACAAACGTTAGTTCTCGAACGGGTTTAGAATTATACCTGAAGTGCTGAATAAGTCTGGATATCTGCTCCGCATGTTTTCCTAGGTCTCCCAAGTCGCTTCCTCGACTGGTTGGCCCTTCCACTGGACTTTTACTGTAGAAATCCTCTTGGATCTCAACTGGCGAACCTGTTTATCAACAATGGCAATTGGCTCCTCTTCATAACCCAAGCTATTATCTAGCTGAACTGTGCTGAAGTCTAACACATGTGATAGGTCGGCATGATACTTTCGGAGCATAGATACGTGAAAAATTGGATGAACTCCCGATAGGCTGGGAGGGAAGGCAAGCTCATAAGCAACCTCCCCAACTTGTTTCAATATCTCAAATTGGCCTATAAACCTTGGGCTCAACTTGCCCTTCTTCCCGAATCTCATAATTCCCTTCATCGGCGAAACCTTCAAGAGAACTTTTTCACCTACCATAAATGATATATCACGTGCTTTCTGATCCGCGTAACTCTTTTGTCTGGACTGTGCTGTACGAAGTCGCTCCTGAATCAACTTTACCTTTTCCAAGGCATCCCTTACCAAATCAGTATCATATAACTTAGCCTCACCTGGCTCAAACCATCCGATAGGTGAACGACATCGCCGACCATGTAAAGCCTCAAATGGAGCCATCTCGATGCTGGATTGGTAACTGTTATTATAAGCAAACTCGGCCAAAGGCAGGAAACGATCCCACTGACCTCCAAAGTCAATCACACATGCCCTGAGAATATCCTCCAAAATCTGAATTGTCCTCTCTGACTGTCCATCGGTCTGCGGATGAAAGGCTGTGCTGAGCTCTACACGGGTCCCCAACTCACTCTGTACTGCTCTCCAGAAATGTGAAGTAAACTGAGGGCCTCTATCTGATATGATGGAAATTGGCACAACGTGCAACCGAACTATCTCCTGAATATAAATCTGGGCCAACCTCTCTGAAGTATACGTAGTCACAACAGGTATAAAATGTGCCGACTTGGTTAACCTGTCAATAATCACCCAAACTGCATCAAACTTCCTCAAGGTCCGCGGCAACCCAACTACAAAATCCATAGTAATTCGTTCCCATTTCCACTCTGATATGGTCATCTGCTGGAGTAGGCCACCTGGCCTCTGGTGCTCATATTTAACTTGCTGGCAATTTAGACACCGAGCTACATACTCAACTATGTCCTTTTTCATTCGTCGCCACCAATAATGTTGCCTCAAGTCACGATACATCTTAGTAGCACCTGGATGAATAGAATATCGAGAACTGTGTGCCTCTTCCAGGATCCT
This sequence comes from Nicotiana tabacum, assembly GCF_000715075.1. Classification (NCBI taxonomy): domain Eukaryota; kingdom Viridiplantae; phylum Streptophyta; class Magnoliopsida; order Solanales; family Solanaceae; genus Nicotiana; species Nicotiana tabacum. The sequence continues at coordinate 120,504,303 of NC_134083.1, read as the reverse complement.
TTTCCTCAGCCCATCCACATTAGGAACACATAGACGATCCTGGAGTCGCAGAACACCATCTGAAATGTCCAGCCTCACAAGTCTGTTAGCCAAGGACTGAATATCTGAGGCTAATGGCCTTTCCTCTACTGAAATGAAAGCCAAACTACCTATACTCTCCGCCTTTCTGCTCAAGGCATCTGCAACCACATTTGCTTTGCCCGGATGATACAAGATAGTAATATCACAATCTTTTAGTAACTCCAGCCATCTGCGCTGTCTCAAATTTAGGTCGCTCTGCTTGAACAAATGCTGCAAACTGCGATGATCAGTGTAAACTTCACAAGACACCCCATAAAGATAATGCCTCCAAATCTTAAGAGCGTGAACAATCGCAGCTAACTCCAAATCATATACCGGATAATTCTTTTCGTGGGGCTTCAGCTGACGTGAAGCATATGCAATAACTTGCCCTTCCTGCATCAATACACAACCCAAGCCAACGCGCGAAGCATCGCAATACACTGTATACATCCCCGAATAGGAAGGCAACACTAACAGTGGTGCTGTAGTCAATGATGTCTTGAGCTTCTGAATGCTCACCTCACAATCATCCGACCATCGGAATAGGGCACCCTTCTGGGTTAATTTGGTCAAAGGTGCTGCAATAGATGAAAAACCTTCCATGAACTGACGATAATTACCTGCCAAACCCAGAAAACTCCTGATCTCAGTCGCCAAAGTGGGACGATGCCAATTCTGAACTGCCTCAATCTTTTTGGGATCAACTTTAATACCTTCGCCCGATACAATATGTCCCAAAAATGCTACAGACTCAAACCAGAACTCACATTTAGAGAACTTAGCATATAGCTTTTGTTCCCGCAATGTCTGAAGCACTAATCTCATATGCTGCTCATGTTCCTCCTTACTGCACGAATAGATTAATATGTCATCAATGAAGACAATGACAAACAAATCAATATATGGCATGAATACCCTGTTCATCAGATCTATAAACGCTGCCAGGTGATTAGTTAAACCAAAAGACATTACCAGAAACTCATAATGACCATATCTAGTACGGAAAGCAGTCTTCGGAACATCCGAATCCCGAATCTTCAACTGATGGTACCCCGACCTCAATTCGATCTTAGAGAATACCCTAGCACCCTGCAACTGGTCAAATAGATCATCAATACGCGGCAACGGGTACTTGTTCTTAATAGTGACTTTGTTCAATTGGCGATAATCAATACACATCCGCATTGTTCCATCCTTCTTTTTCACAAATAATACTGGTGCACCCCAAGGCGATACACTCGGTCTGACGAACCCTTTGGCTAGTAACTCTTCAAGCTGTTCTTTCAATTCTTTCGGAGCCATGCGATACGGTGGGATAGATATAGGCTGGGTATCTCAAGCCAAGTCAATACAGAAATTAATATCACGATCAGGTGGCATAATTGGAAGATCTGACGGGAATACATCAGGGAACTCCTGAACTACAGGCACTGAATCAATAGCTAGAGTCTCTGTAGTAGTATCCCGAACATAGGCTAGATAAGCCAAACAACCCTTCTCAACCATGTGTTGAGCCTTTATAAAAGAAATAACTCGATTAAATGAACTAATAGGTGAACCTTTCCACTCCAGCTTAGGAAATACTGGAATAGCCAAGGTAACAGTCTTGGCATGACAATCTAGAATAACATGATATGAAGATAACCAGTCCATGCCCAGAATAATTTCAAAATCGGTCATCTCAAGCAATAGGAGATCTGCTCTAGTTTCATAACCACAGAATGTAATAATACAGGATCGGTAGATTCAGTTCACAACAACAAAATCGCCCACAGGAGTGGACACATATACAGGAGTACTCAAGGACTCACGAGAAACACCCAGGAATGGAGCAAATAGAGATGACACATATGAAAACGTAGATCCTGGATCAAATAATACTGAGGCATCTTTTCCACAAACAGAAATAATACCTGTAATCACAGTATCTGAGGCCTCTACATCTGGTCTAGCCGGAAAAGCATAGAACCGAGCTGGAGCACCAACTGTCTGGCCTCCGCCTGGCTGACCTCCACCTCTAGGACGGCCCCTACCCACTTGTCCTCCACCTCTGGGTGGTCGGACCACTGGTGGAGCAACTGGTCCGGTAAGCATAGGTTACTGACCCTGCTGTACTGGTCTACCTCGAAGCCTGGGGCAAAACCTCTGCATGTGACTGGGATCCCCGAACTCGTAACAACTCTTCGGTGCGATGGGCTGCTGACTAAGTGTCTGGCCCTGGGGACCTGAATACCCACTGGGAGGACCCTGAATAGCTGGTGGGCGGTAAGAACTCTCTGGGATAGCACTGATATAAGGTCACACTAGAGCACCTCGAGGAGGTGGTGGTGCTGGATATGGGGGTCTGCTGGACTGTCCCATCACGAACTGACCTCTGCCCCCGAACGGAGCACCTATGAACTCTCCAGAGTACCTGAACCGCTTATCTCTCATAATCTTCTCTCGGCTCCGCTGACGTACACCCTCAATCCTCCGGGCTATCTCCACAACTCACTCATAAGAAGTACCCATCTCAACCTCTCGAGCCATAGTGGCCTGAATACCAGTATGTAAACCAGCTACAAACCTTCACACTCTCTCCGCCTCAGTAGGGAGTATCATTAGTGCATGGCGAGATAATTCAGAAAACCTCGCCTCACAATCAGTCACTGACATCTGACCCTACTGGAGCTGCTCAAACTGAAATCGCAACTCTTCCCTCTGGGAGGGTGGAATATACCTGTCCAAGAAGATACGGGTGAACTTGTCCCAAGTCATGGGAGGAGAATCTGCTGGTCTGCCAAGAGCATAAGACTGCCACCATCTACGGGCTCTACCCTCTAGCTGAAAAGTAGCAAAATCAACCCCATGGGATTCCAATATCCTCATGTTGTACAGTCTATCCTTGCAACGATCAATGAAATCCTGTGGATCCTCATATCGCTCACCCCCGAAGACAGGAGGATGTAGTCTAGTCCATCTGTCTAATAGTTTCTGAGGATCGACGGCTACAGCTGGCTTGGGCTCAGGTGTAGCTGCTGCCAGTGGCTGGACTCCACCCACGGGTAGTGCACCCTGGGTCTGATATACAACACCTGCTTGTCCATGAGCCTGCGCGGTAGGGGTCTGTGCTCCCCCGCCCTCCTGAGATGTGGCTGGGTCTGCCGGAAATAAACCGGTCTGAGTCATATTATCCATGAATCGCAGCATACGACCCATGACATCCTAAAATCCCGGTGCAGATGTGAAGTCCACCGGAGCTGGCTCTGCCACAGGCACCTCACCCTGCTCCTCAATAATGGTATTCTCTGCTGGATCCACTGGCGACATAACTGGAATAGTCCTGGGACGTCCTCGCCCTCTACCACGGGCTGGAGCCCTCCCTCGGCCTCTAGCAACTGGGGGAGTAGCTCTTCCCTGGTCTGGAGTCTCATTAGAGCATGTTCTCACCATCTGTGAGAGAATAAGAGAAGGATATTTAGTACTACATCAATTGCACGATAGAATATGAAAAAAGGTAGTTTCCTAACACCATATAGCCTCTCAAAGATAAGTATAGATATCTCCGTACCGATCCGCAAGACTCTATTAGGTTTGCTCATAACTTGTGAGACCTACGTGAACCTAGTGCTCTGATACCATGTTGTCACGACCCAATTTCACCTATAGGTCATGATGGCGCCCACCACTACAGCTAGGCAAGCCAACTAATAAGTCATACGTACATTGGTTAAACTTTTATTCCAAGAAAATAATAAAATACCAACTTCTACCAATGCGTGTGTGCCAACACCCGGTGTCACAAGTGCATGAGTATCTGGTAGATTATACAAAACTCCAAATAATGTCTGAAATGAAATAGACAGAATATAAATATAAGAAGAGACACTGGTAGCTGCAGAACGGCTCAGAAAGGCAGCTCACCACTATGCCTCGGGATGACGTGGGTATGTGATGATAGGTCCTCCACTAGTACCTGTCTCAGATCCTGCACAAAAAGTGCAGCAAGTGTAGTATGAGTACGTAAACAACGTGTACCCAGTAAGTATCAAGCCTAATCTCGAAGTGGTAGAGACGAGATGGCCGACTTTGACACTCACTATGGGTCAATAATAATAACTGAAATATAACTAGAATATTTAAATCAGCATGATTTACAGAATTTACAATAATTTGTTTAATCATTAGAGATAATCAAATTCCTTTAAATGTAACAATTCTCAATATATTAATTAAATTCCTTCAATTCAGAAAAATTCCAATTTATCAATTTAAATCTCATTTACAGGAGTAACAATTAATTCCATAAACAAGCAAGAATAATAATTCATTAAATTCCAAGGATTTTCCAATTTATTAATTAGCTTCTCAAGCTGAAATAAATTATTAAAGTATCATGTAATTATTATTATTAAGCACGATTTGAGCCGAGGACGTACGACCCGATCTAGAGTGTCGTGTACACTGCCGAGGGACGTGCGGCGCGATCCATAGATGCATCTATTCTACTGAGGCGTTCGGCCAGCTCCACAAGAAAGGCGGACATTTTCTTATGTGCCTCCGGAAGGACAGTATGTTTATTATAAGATAAATTTGGGAGGAGAACAATTTCTTTTAACAATTAATTGATTTAAATAGAAAATCAAGCCTATGAGATTTTCATCCTTTAATATCTTTATCAAACAATTCACAATATATTCATATATATCAATTAATATTAATTAATCAAAGAATATAATTTACATCAATTAATATTAATTAATCAAAGAATACAATTTACACAAATAATACATGCTTTGAGTCCTAAACTACCTGGACTTTAGCATTAATAGTAGCTACGCACGGACTCTCGTCACCTCGTGCGTACATAGCTCCCACAATTAGCAACAATTATTTAATCTTAATCACCTATGAGGTAATTTCCCCCTCACAGGAGACTTACCTCGTCTTGCTCCAATTTAATCCACTATAAGGCCTTTTCCATGATTATCCAACTCCGCCTAGCTCGAATCTAGCCAAAATAATTCGATACAATCACTAAATATTATAGGAATCAATTCTATAAGAAAATACTACATTTTAAAGAAAAGATCCGAAATTAATTAAAAATTCGCCCGCGAGGCCCACATCTCGGAATCCGGCAAAAGTTATGAAATCCGACAACCCATTCAATTACAAGTCCAACCATACCAGTTTCACTCAAATCCGACTCCGAATCGATACCGAAATCTCAAAGTTTCATTTCTATGAGATTTCTAAACTTTTTCCAAATTTCAATCTCAAAACACTAATTAAATTGTGAAAACAATGATATATTCGTGTATATTGATCAAATCCGAGTTAGAATCACTTACCCCAAATGTCTTTCCTTGAAAATCTGTCAAAAGTCGCCTCTGTTCAAGCTCAAGTTTGTCAAAAATGGAAAATGGGTTGAATGCCTCTGTTTTTATAACTTACAGATCTGCCCAGTTCGATCTTGGGAGCTCGATCTGTCCAGTTCGATCTTGGGAGCTCGATCTGTCCAGTTCGATCTTGGGAGCTCGATCTGTCCAGTTCGATCTTGGGAGCTCGATCTCGGGAGCTCGTTCTTGGGAGCTCGATCTCGGGAGCTCGATCTCGGGAGCTCGATCTCGAGAGCTCGATCTCGGGAGCTCATTCTCGGGAGCTCGATCTCGGGAGCTCGATCTCGGGAGCTCGATCTCGGGAGCTCGTTCTTGGGACCTCGATCTCGAGAGCTCGATCTGAGCTCGATTTTTGTCAGGGACCTCAATTTTGTCAGGGGGTTCGAGTTGTCAGGGTCCTCGATTTAGTCAGGGACCTCGATTTTTGTCAGGGGTTCGATTTTTGTCAGGCAACTTGATTTTGACAGGCAGCCCGATTTTGACAGCATTTCCAGCAGAAAAAATTGCAGCAGCTAAGTCCTACTTTTGATCCGTTCACCATCCGAAATTCACCTGAGGCCCTCGGGACCTCAACCCAAAACACCAACAAGTCCTAAAACATCATACAAACTTATTTGAAACCTCAAATCATATCAAACAATGCTAAAATCACGAATCATACTCCAATTCAAGCTTAATGAAACTTAGAATTTTCAACTTCTACATTCGATGTCAGAACCTATCAAATCAACTCCGATTGACCTCAAATTTTACCCACAAGTCATAAATTACATAATGGAGCTATGAAAAGTTTTGGAACTGGATTCCGACTCCGGTATCAAAAAGTCAACTCCCCGATCAAACTTTCAAACTTTAAATTCCTATTTTAGCCATTTCAAGCCTAATTTCACTAAGGACTTCCAAATAAAATTCCGATCACGCTCCTAAGTCCAAAATCACCATACGGAGCTGTTGGAATCATCAAAGTTCTATTCCGGGGTCGTTTTCTCAAAATGTTGACCGAAGTCAAACTTAGCACTTTAAGGCCAACTTAAGGAACCAAGTGTTCCGGTTTCACCTCAAACACTTCCAAATCCCGAACCAACCATCCCCGCAAGTCATAAATCATTACAAGCGCCTACGGAAAGTTTTATTTTAGGGAACGGGGTTCTAAAAGTTAAAATGACCGATTGGGTCATTACAATATAATTATATAATGCAGGGACATAAAGAGAAGATGTGGCATCTCTCATATATTGCTATTATTGAAGGATGTGCCATTCGATTGATGTGAAGCTTATTCGTGCTCGGAAATGATCAGCGAGTTACTCTTCTATGCTACGAGGAGTTGGGATTCGTGGTTATATGCACATATGGTGCGGTTCTATTGTGGCCTTATAGCAGAATTTGAGCAAGAATAGTATTGGATATCGCTTAGTTGATGACGTATTGGTCGTGTTCTTTCGGGTTTTATGTGGCATGGTGTTGTTTACTTCTCTGTGGTTATGGTAATGCACTTTGGGTACTTGATGTCGAATTGCGCATGGTTATTGATTTTTTAGCAGGGTGACTTGCGGTGTTTTATATGGACCAGTATTTGGATAGGATCGCGTATTGCAGCAGAGTTATGTGGAAATATGATCCCTTGTGTAAGATTCATATATTAAGGTTCTGCGGTGTGTGATGGGTTCTTAACATTGCGTCGGGGTGGCACTCGCCGAGCTTGTGGAACGGTTCTCCTGTTTGGGTCATTATTACGATTGGGTACATTTGGAATGTTGCTATCTGGTGCACGGATTGCACGGGTTATGGCTTTAAATTGTATTGATGTGTCATGTCACTAGAGTGGTCGTGTTAGAGGAGACGAGTTCATTGGGCCTAGAATGGATGCTATCAGATTTGATTGTGGTATAATTAGGAGGATAATATCGAAAGTCGGCTTTGAAATTGGCTATAGTTCTTGTAGAAGGAACGAGAGCTCCATGGCCTGATGGTCTAATGAATGTTTATGAATTCGGTCTGTTTCTTTCATCATCGGCATTGTACGAAGGTTTTAGAATGAGGGTTTGTTTGATATGAGGTTTATTACTGGCACTGGATTGATTTGAGTCGATACTGTGATTTGAAATCATGGCTTCGAGCATTCGAGCTATGCGGTATTTGAATTTGAGTATTTGAGTTATGGTTACAGCTTTTGGTACAGATTGTTCAGACTTATACGGTATGTAGATGCAAACTTCTCATCTTATAGGAAATTTCGGATATTGAAAATTTGATTCGAAGGCTTGTGGGCTAGGTTGAATTGAGAAATTTTAGTTATGCTGTGCTATCGGACCTGTATGGGATAGGGTGACGTGGGATCACCCCCGGGTATGTGCATGTGAAAGCTACACAGCGATTTGATGGTTTTTGGAACAACTCTGGGCACGTTCGAGGACGAACGTATGTTTAATAGGGGGAGGATGTAATGACCCAGCCGGTCGTTTCGAGAGTTATAACCCTGTTTTCCCCATTCCTAATTCTTTTTGTGTTATTCAGCTATATTATATTATATCGGGTAAGTTGGTTCGAGTCTGGAAGGAACTCGGAGTGAAATGAGACACTTAGTCTCAAAATTAAAAAATTGAGTTAGAAAAGTGGACCGGATATGGACCTATGTGTAAACGACCCCGGATTTGAATTTTGATAATTCCAATAGCTCTGTATGGTGATTTTGGGCTTAGGAGCGTGCCCGAAATATTATTTGGAGGTCCGTAGAGGAATTAGGCTTGAAATGCCGAAAGTTTAATTTTTGAGAAGTTTGACCGGAGGGTTGACTTTTTGATATCGGGGTCGGAATCCGATTCTGAAAATTGAAATACCTCTGTTATGTCATTTAGGACTTGTGTGCAAAATTTGAGGTCAAACCGACGTGATTTGATAGGTTCCGGAGTTGTTTGTAGAAATTGGAACTTTCAAAGTTCATTAGGCTTGAATTGGGGTGTAATTCATGGTTTTAGTGTTGTTTGAGGTGATTTGAGGATTCGACTAAGTTCGTATGATGTTTTAGTACTTGTTGGTATATTTGGTTGAAGTCACAAGGGCCTCGGGTAAGTTTCGGATGGTTAACGGATCAAAAATTGAACTAGAACAACTGCTACAATTTCCTTCTGTTGGAAAATTTTTCTGTCAGAATCGAGCCTAGGAATCGAGCCCAGAAATCGAGGGCCATCGAGCCCAGGGTTGAGGGCCACGATCGAAGCCATGATCGAGCCCAGAGTCGAGGGCCACGATCGAAGCCATGATCGAGCCCAGGGTCGAGGGTCACGGTCGAAGGCCGAGTCGAAGACATGATCGAAGGCCTAGGATCGAGAACCATGATCGAAGGCCTAGGATAAAGAACCCGGATCGAGGGCCAGGATCGAGGACCAGGATCGAGGACCAGGATCGAGGACCTTGATCGAAGGCAGAACCGAGGTTGTCTAGGCAGAATTATAAAAACAGGGACTTCGTCCCATTTGCCATTTTTGACAAATTGGAGCTTGAGGAGAGGCGATTTTTGATATATTTTCAAGGAAAACTTGAGGTAAGTCCCTTGTGATCATTTCTACTCCATAATATTGAATTATCATCGAATAATCCGACTAGATTACATGATTTTGAGGTGTAAAACGGAGATTGGAACTTAGAAATTTGGAAATAAGATTTGTAGATTTGAGGGTCGAGTTGAGGTCGGATTTTGGTAAAATTGGCATGGGTAGACTGGTGGTTGAATGGGCTTTCGGATTTTGTAACTTTTGTCGGGTTCCGAGACGTGGGCCCCACAGGCAATGTTTGAGCCAATTTCGGGTTTTGGTCTAATTTTGTAGTTTTTCTTGTGGAATTCATTCCATTAGTGCGTATTGATGGTATTGTACTGAATGTGAATAGATTCAGAGCATTTGGAGGCCGAGTCCAGAGGCAAGATCATTGCGGGATAGAGATTTAACCGGTTTGAGGTAAGTAACGATTGTAAATCTAGTCCTGAGGGTATTAAACCCCAGATTTCATATCATTCTACTATTTTGAAGTGACGCACATGCTAGGTGACAGGCGTGTGAGCGTGCACTGTTGGGGATTTGTGACTTGGTCCGTCCCGTAGCAACTGTAAAGTTACATACTTTGTTGAAACCATTTGATACTTATATGTTTTAGAAAGAATTTCTGTAAATTGGGATGAATGCCATGTTTGCCTTGCGCCAATGCTGTTTGGACCCTTAGTGGCTGTTTCTTACCATCCTCTCATTGTTTTCGATTGAAAATCTATACTCAGTCATGTTTATACTTGTTTACCGCATAACTCAGTTTTATGACTCTATTTTGATGCATATAAATGTTTTGGGCCGAATGCCTTGTTTTACTGAAATGCTCGAGTGGCTTGAGATATTTATGACTGAGTGAGGCCGAGGGCCTGATTGGTGAGGATGAGTGTGGATCGGGGCTGCTCGCCTGCAGCATACTTATGACTGAGTGTGGCCGAGGGCCTGATTGGTGACGATGAGTATGGATCAGCGCTGCCCGCCTGCAACATACTTTATTATTATCGCACGTGAGTTGTCCGTGTAGATTATAGCGCTGGGGCTGAAGGAGCTCCTCCGGAGTCTGTACACACCCCTAGTGAGCGCAGGTACCTACTGAGTGCGAGTGCCGAGTGTTGAGTGACTGGGAGGCATGAGTGATTGTGAGGTATACCCGAGTGGCAAGAGTGATTGTGAGGTATGCCCGAGTAGCAAGAGTGATTGTGAGGTATGCCCGAGTGGCACGAGTGACTGTGAGGTTTGCCCGAGGGGCTGTATATGAGTGATGTTTTGCCCGAGGAGCTGTTTATGATTTCATAATTTTTGCTCACCTTTGCATTGAGCCTTTGTTTGAAAAACTGTTGGAAAAATATCTTTCAATGATTTTCACTGGAACTGGGTTTAAACTAGGTAATTTGATTCAAATCCTGATTTTTTTTAAAAAAGCATGTGGTATTTTACTGAGATTTCCTGATATGAACGTTATATGCTTTATTGCTCGTCACTACTGCTCAGTCTTTATTTATTGTTGTTACTTACTGAGTTGACATACTCACGTTACTCCCTGCACCTTGTGTGCAGATTCAGGTGTAGCTGGACACGGTAGCGGTTATTGAGTGTTCTGGTTGCAGATTTTCTTGGAGATAGCAAGGTAGCTGTTTGGCGATCGCAGCCCCTGCTCTTCTCCCTCCTATCTTCCTCTAGTTGTATTTAGCTATTTTTCGGGCTGAGTTAGCCTTGATATTGTTAGACAGATTGTAGTATATGCTCATGACTAGTGACACCCCGATGCCGGGCTTTTCTTTTTTGCACTTCTATTTTTCTTTGATTTGAACTCTTTAAATGAAGGTTTATGCTAAATAATCTTGAAATTATCTTTAAAATAAAAATATCGGTTTGTTTTGTAAATGAGTTGGCTTTCCTAGTTCCACGATAGGCGCCATCACGACAGGGGTTAGTTTTGGGTCGTGACAAAAACGAAAGAAGGAAAGCAAAAGAAAACATATTCGAACTCATATAGATTCTTGATCTACCTTTCTCCAAAGGAGACAAGTCTATATAATTATATAATTCAGGGGCATAAAGAAGTGATGTGGCATCTCTCATATTTCAGGATTTATATTTATCTATTCTCTTAAAGTTTTGAGTTTTATCTCATTTTTTATCCGTTTATGTGCCAAAAATAGAATACCAAAAGTCATGTCTTTTAACCTTCCTCTTTTTCTCTCCCAAAAGTCATGTCTATTAATCTTCTTAATTAACCTCTATCTCATCTTTTTTCTATCTCTCACCTGCAGTTACCACATATAACCTCCTTTTACATCCATAAATCCTCCTACTATTTATAGCACCAGCCTTTCAATATGTAGGAGATAATATCCCATAGGATTCTTCTTTCTTCTTTTGTTTTTTGTTTTTTGTTTTTTTGATTTTTTTCCTAGATAATTATTACTTTGGCGTATTTCTATCTATTCGTTCTTTATCTTTTTATAGTGTTTTTATTGTTTCGAATATTGTTACTTTAGAATTTAGGTGCAATTCTATTTACCCTATATTTAAAAAAAGAATTCTCTGAAACTTTGTTACTTTGGACGTCATTCTATTAATTCATTGATTTGTTATTTTTGCCTTCTAATAATTATTTTTGAATGTTGTTCTCTTACATTTCTCTAATTGTTACATGCAATTTCATTCATTTTTTTTTTTGATTTTTTGGAGATTTATTGATGTGTTATTTGTTTTTCTTACTGCTAATTGTCGTTTTCAATTTTTGTTATTCTCATTTTTATGTTGTTTTGAGATCTGCGAATGGAATTTCCTATTTTTATCATTAATGGATATGATTTTTCTTCAAGTGAAAGCAGGATTGTCTAGGTATTATGTTGTCTTTATATTTCCTCTTTTATGTGGTCATTATTAGTTTCTGGTGATGTCCTTCGGTTTGACTAACGCTCCGGCGGCGTTTATGGATCTGATGAGTTGGGTATTCAGTCCATACATTGATTCATTTGTCATTGTTTTCATTGATGATATTTTGATCTACTCACGCAGTATGGAGGAGCACGAGCAGCATATGAGAGTAGTGCTTCAGACGCTGCGGGAACAAAAGCTATATGCTAAGTTCTCTAAATATGAGTTTTGGCTAGATTATGTAGCATTTTTGGGGCATATTGTATCGGGCGAGTGTATTAAAGTTGATCCCAAAAATATTAAGGCAGTTCAGAATTGGTATCGTCCCACTTCGGCGACTGAGATCAGGAGTTTTCTAGGTTTAGCAGGTTATTATCGTTGGTTCGTGGAGGGATTTTCATCTATTACAGCATCTTTGACCAAATTAACCCAGAAGGGTGCTCCATTCCGATGGTCCGATGATTGTGAGGTGAGCTTTCAGAAGCTCAAGACAACATTGACTACAACAACAGTGTTGGTGTTGCCTTCTAGTTCGGAGATGTATACAGTGTATTGTGACGCTTCACGCATTGGTTTGGGTTGTGTATTGTAACGACTCGACTTGTCGTTTTAAAAATTTAAGCCCCATCTGGCGGTATAAGGCCCTGAGCAGCTTCTTATTATGTGTATTGACTTGGGTGCATGGTTGAATTTAGTTACCGGATGATTCAAAGTGATTTGGGACACTTGGTCCCTAAAAAGGAAGCTTAAGTCATAGGATTTTGACTGTAGTCAGAACCGTATGAAGACGACTCCGGAAGGGAGTTCCGCCAGTTCCGTTAGCTCTGTATGATCATTTTGGACTTAGGAGCGTGTCTGAAAAATTATTTGGAGGTCCGTAGTGAAATTAAGCTGGAAATGGCGAAACTCAAAATTTTGAAAAGTTCGACCGGGGGGGTTGACTTTTTGATATCGGGGTCAAAATCCGATTCTGGAAGTGGGAGTAGGTCTGTAATATTGAATGTGACTTGTGTACAAAATTTGAAGTCATTCCGAATTGATTTGATATGTTTCGGCACAAGATATAGAATTTAAAATTTCAAAGTTCATTAGACTTGAATTGGGGTATGACTCGTGGTTTTCGAGTTGTTTGAGGTGATTTGAAGGTTCGACTAAGTTCATATGATGTTTTGGGACTTGGTGGTATGTTTGGTTGAGGTCCCGGAGGGGGGGGGGAGGGCTCGGGTGAGTTCCGGGATGGTCTCAGACCATTTCTTCTTGTTTTGCAACTACTGGAACTGATATCTGGTATTCGCGAACGCGAAGGGTCTCACGCGTTCGCAAAGAAGGATTTTGGACGGCTGGGATTTTCCCCTCGCGGACGCGATGAAGAAGACAAGAACGCAAAGAAGGAGATGAGGAAAGCCTACGCGAAAGCGAGTGGTCAGACGCGAACGCGAAGAGGAAAGGGAGTTGGGGGCCTGCATGGCGTTAAGCCTTCGCGAACGCGAGTCGTGTCTCGCGAACGCGAAGGGAAGAGGTCGGAAGGCATTGCGAACGTGATGAAGGAATCTGGACAGCAAATTTTTGTGCTTCGTGAACGCGAAGCTATGGTCGCGAACGCGAAGAAGGCCTATCTGGGCTGAATTAAAAGTCCCAAAAACAGGGGTTTGAGTTCATAACTCAAAATCAAATTTGGAGCTCGGTAGAAGGCGATTTTCGGAGAGATTCTTGCGTGGGTGTTTTGGGTAAGTGATTCTTATCCAGTTTTGATTAGTTTTCATGATTATGTCTTTGAATCCATCTTTAATTCAGATTTAATAGAGGAAAAATAAAACTTTTTGTAAAATCTTCCAAAAATGAAAGTTTAAGATTTGGAAATCGAGTTGTTATTGGAATTCGATAAAATTGGTATGGTTGAACTCGTATCGGAATGGGTATTCGGAATTTATGAAAAGTATGTCGGATTTCGAGAGGCGGGTTTCGCGTTGACTTTTATTGACTTTTTGAAATAAATTTTTAAGTCGACGTATTATTATCCGGAATTATTTTTGACAAATTTTTATGGAGTTATACAATTAATTTGGATAGATTTGAGCTGTTCGGAGGTCAATTCAAGCAAGAAGGCTATTTTGGTATATCGGCCTAACTTCAAAAAGGTAACTGTCTTGCTCAACCTCGAGTGAGGGAAATACCCCTTAGGCATTGAGTATTATATGCAAATTGTGTAATTGAAAACCATGTACGCGAGGTGACGAGTAAGTACTTGGTTTATATGTGCATATTTCATTGATTTAAAATCCTTATACGCCCTTATGTATTAAGTTGGAAATTATTGGCTCTTATTAAATCCTCTATTTGTCATGCCTAGATCCTTGTTTGTTGAAATTGGTTTTATATGATGATTTGATGTGATTGCCACCTTGAATTTATGTGAAATATTATTTTATTGAGTTGTTCACTCCCGGATATTTTGTTAAGATTTTGTGCACATTAGGGTCGAGCCATGGGCTCCTTATTGTAGAAAATAATGTATTGCCGATTTTTGTGGCATGTTGTAATATTTGAGCACTTGATGTGCAATTTGTGATATGTTGTAAGATTTGAGCACTTGATGTGTAATTTGTGATAAGTTGTAAGATTTGAGCACTTGATGTGCAATTTATTAAATGTTATAATATTTGGGCACTTGAGGTGCCAGTTGTATTATGCTGTGATATTTGGGCACTTGAGGTGCGATTTGTGAAATATTGTGATATTGATACGCATGCGGTGAGATAAGAGTGGCTTGAAACGCGTGGCTAGTAGGGGAACTACTAGAAGTCATGCGGTGATATAAGGTCAGGGTGTTGAAACACATGCGGTGAGATAAGGGTGGCTTAAAATGAGTAGCTAGTAAGGGAACTACTAGAAGTCATGCGGTGTGATAAGGGTGGCTTAAAAACGCGGGATGCTATTTCGGAAAAAATAATTTTTTTAAAATTTAAATATGAAGGCTCCCGCGGTGATATAAGAAAATGAGATATTTTAAATTTATTTATGAGTTGGCACTACGAGGCGGTACCTCGGGAGTGCCCTTCTGTTGATATTCTCTATGGCTGCACTTGCCTTTGGTTACTTTAATTTTTTTTCGAAATTTATAAATTCTTGTGTTTTCCGTGATGTATTATTTCACCTAATATTAAGTGTTTTGTATTTCTTAAGGTATTGTGTTGACCTCGATTTTTTCGTACGAGACTTTGAGGATTTGTATTTGTTTTGATGATTGAGTTGTTTTAAAAAAAAAGAAATATTCTAATATGTTTTAATTTAATAAATCTTTATATCCAAATCAGTAGTTGATCTGATGTTCCATTTTATTTAAAATGTTATTTTCTCCACCCAAATGATTCTAAAATAAATTCATTCATTTATTGATTTCTTACTTGATTTAAAGATTTTAACCTTACTTTATTGAAAAATAAATTAATCATGTGGATTTTATATACATTGAGGATATTGGCACGTGAGTTGTCCGTGCAGTTGAGATATGAATTGAGGGAACGAGGTGTTAGGGAAATAGGATAATTTAATTATGGGCACGAGGTGCCGTGGAAACATGAAAAATGGGCTGAGATTCGTGTTTACGAAAAATATGAAACTGGGCCGAGATCCGTATTTTTATGATTTTGAAATGAGGTGTCACATGGTGACTTTTAATTGAAAGAATTATATTCAAAATATTTATTTGGAAGGAGTTTGATTCAAAAGGATTATATGAACGATATTTATTTAAGGAAATTATATTTAAAGATATTTATTGAAAGAATTTTATATTTGAAAAATAATTATTTGAGAAAATTATGTTTGAAAGAGAATTATTTGGAAGAATTATATGTGGAAGACATTTATTTGAAGGACTTGATTTAATTGGGAGTAATTGTACTTATTAATTATTGAGGGATATTAATGGTATTCTTGTTGTCTGCTGTGCATATCACTGGTTGTTTCATGTTGCCCTATTATTATTTGTTTCCTATTATTTTGTATATTATATTGCACAGGTTATTAGACTAGTGAGTGTCTTGACTGTACCTCGTCTCTACTCCATTGAGGTTAGTCTTGATACTTACTGGGTACCGACCGTGGCGTACTCATACTACACTTCTGCACATTTTTGTGCAGAGCCAGGTATTGAAAATATCGGACTTGAGCAGAGTTAAAGCGGGATTGTAAGGATTCAAGGTAGAGCTGCTTGGTCGTCGCAGTCCCTTGGAGTCTTTTCATTTCATTGTACTGTTAATTTGTAATCAAACAGTATTGTATATTCGGTCCTCGTGATCATTCTATGTATTCAGTTAGAGTTCGTGACTCAGTACTACCAGTCTTGGGAGGTTGTGTATTGTAATTATTTCCGCTGTTAGTTTTGATTACTTAAAAAAAATGGCTTCAAAAATGTTATGGAAATCGGCTTACCTAGTCTTTGAGACTAGGTGCCATCACGACGCCTGTGGTGGGATTTTGGGTCGTGACAAGTTGGTATCAGAGCTCTAGGTTCATAGGTTCTACGAGTCACGAATGAGTCTAGTAGAGTCTTGCGGATCGGTACGGAGACGTCTGTACTTATCTTCGAGAGGCTACAGAACTGTTAGAAAATTTTCATTTCACTCATTCCTGTCGTGCGGAATTTGTTGAATTTGGAATTTGAACCTTTGTATCTCCATTCTCTCACAGATGGTGAGGACACGTGCTACTAGATTAGCTGAGCAGACATCCGCACATACTGCTAGGGCTGCAAGAGGCCGGGGACAAGGTAGAGGCTGAGGTAGAGGTCGAGGAAGGGCACGTGTTGTGACTAGAGCACCTGTCAGAACAACATTTGATGAGCCGCCAGTAGCTCCAGTTGGGGGACAGGTACCAGAAGCACCTGTTGTTACCCCCGGACTTCAGGAGACTTTAGCACAGTTCTTGAGTATGTTTGGTACATTAACTCAGGCGGGATTGATCTCTGTTATACCAAATATTTCGTAGATTGGGAGAGTAGCTCAGACTCCTATCACAACTCCAGAGCAGCAGGTTCACGTTGGTCAGGTTTCGGGGATAGTACCGGTATAACCTGTTATTCCGGTTCGGCCTGAGGTCAAACCCAAGGTATCAGAAGAAGAACAAAAGAGACTTGAAAGGTTTAAGAAATATGATCCACTAAATTTCTGTGGCACAACTACAAAGGATGCCCAAGGATTTCTGGAAAATTGTCACCGTATTCTCCGCACCATGGGTATTGTGGGAGTGAGCGGAGTTAACTTTACTACAGTTCAACTGTCAGGCGCAGCGTATCGGTGGTGGCAAATCTATGAAGAAGGTAGATCAGCCGATGCCGCACCACCAACTTGGACTCAATTTTTGAAAATGTTCTTGAAAGAGTTTGTTCACTAGACTCTCAGAGATGAGTGGCGCACAGAGTTTGAACGGTTGCGTCAGGGCACTATGACAGTGTCAGAATATGCTATCAGGTTCAGTGAACTAGCCCGTCATGCACCTATCTTGGTTCCTACAATCAGAGATTGGGTCCGCAGATTCATTGAGGGGCTCGAATATGATATTAAAATATGCATGGCTTGAGAATTGCAAACTGATACTCCATTTCAACAAGTAGTGGAGATTGCAAGGAAGATTGAGGGTGTTTTAGGCGAGGAAAAGGAGTCTAAGGAGGCCAAAAGGTCTCGAAGATCTGGAGGGTTTAATGGGTTTTACTCTTCATCTAGAACCCATTATAGCGGAGACTCGAGCAGTTGGTCAGCTCAGTCTGCACATCAGATTACTTGGAGTGCTCCAGTTTACAGTGTACCATCGACACGAGATTCTTACAGTGGTTATTCCAGTTATCCGGCACAGACTCAGTACGAGCATTCGCGACCTCAGAGGGGTTATTATGAGTGTGGTGATACTAGGCATATCATGAGAGATTGTCCCAGACTTGGGAGGGGTGGATTTCATCAGAACACTCCAGCTACAAGCTTTATTCCAGTCGATACTCCACGTGCACAGTGAGCTAGAGGTGGAGGACAGGCGGGTAGTGGGCGCCTAAGAGGTGGAGGCCCGACCCATTGATTTAATCACTATGATTTGGCTGAGGCCAATACACCAGATGGTGTCATTACAGGTACGATCCTGATTTTTATTATAAGAGGATATTTTCCTTAATTTGATTCGGTTTTGAATATTGAGGTAAGTCCTCCTATTATGCTCCACTTATGGGTGAGCTTCGTAAATTGGTGACCTACTTATATGTTTATTCCTGTTGGGAGATTTAAAGATGTGAACCCGTGTCTGTCATTTTAATTTTGTACACCATTGAGGGCTATAAGTCCAAAAGTAATTTTTATTATTCATTACAGTCGGTTTAATGTGTTTCAAAATAATTGATTCCAAATTTTATGAATTATATGCCCTACCGGTATGAGGGTTCATTATGTGTTGTGAAAACTGTCTACGAAATTTATTGAAAAGAATAAAGAAAGGAAATTGAAATTTCAGTTGGCACAATGTGCAAAATACTTGTGATTCGGAGTTGAGGACGAGATCCTCGCATCTTTTTATATTATGCGAAATATTTAAACCGGGCTGCAAGCCGCGATGGAAGTTATAAAAGGACGAGGTCCTTGTGGTAAAATATTTATGAGTTTAAAATTCTCCCTTTGTGAAATTTAATTTGTACAATAATATTAATAGGGAGTCATGCCTGTTAGGCTTATTTGATAATTCTTGTATATTTTATGTGCATATTCAGCCATTTTCGTGCTGTAAACATTGAGTTTTAACCTATAAGAGGTCAAATCGGGCAAATAGTTATGAGGTCTTCATGCCTTACATTATGTTGTCAGTGTTGTGAAAAAATTTGAAACGAGGTACTGGTTAATATGAGATTAATTGATGATGCTGGAATTAATTATGAACAACTTTTAAGATCTGAGATGTGGTGATGAGCATACATATAATGTACTTCATGTTCTGATATCATAATAATAATGCAATGCTTGTAATACTGAGATCAGTGTTATTAATATATACCTTGTGGATGTGTTGTTAGGAGTCGTTTTGGTGTTACTCTGGCGGGTGGATAGGCCCATTTACAGGGGAGACTCTGCCGAAAGTTTCTGAAAAATTTGGGAGTTAGAAAAATTTGGGAGATTGATATGTGTGAAAGAAGAGATAAATTATGTTATGTGTTTGAGGACGAATGATCCTAAGCGGGAAAGAATGTAACACCCCAGAAATTTTTTGAAGTACTTCAACACTATCAAGAAAGTTGATGTGTGCGTAGGCACGAGTTGCTACAGCCAGTTGAGACTAATACCGTGCGTTGATGAAAAATCGGACTTTCTGAAATGTTGGGAGTGTAAGAAATGGGTCTTAAGGTTCACAAATATGGATAAAAGAAATAATTTCAAATAAGATGGTGTTGCCGGACTTATCTCCAATGCAGTAACGTGGGACCAACCGTGAGAATATGTGTAAAAGTAAAAATTATCAATTCGGTAACCTCAGAATAATTATTAGCACGTTCGAGGATGAACGTTTGTTTAAGAGGTGGAGAATAAAACGACCCGACTTGTCGTTTTAAGAATTTAAGCCTCGTCTAACAGCATAAGGCCCTGAGCAGCTTCTTATTATGTGTATTGACTTGCGTACATGGTTGAATTCAGTTACCGGATGATTCAAAGTGATTTGGGACACTTGGTCCCTAAAAAGGAAGCTCAAGTCTTAGGATTTTGATCGTAGTTGGAACCGTATGAAGACGACTCCGGAATGGAGTTCCGCAGGTTCCGTTAGCTTCGTATGATAATTTTGGACTTAGGAGCGTGTTCGGAAAATTATTTGGAGGTCCGTAGTGGAATTAAGCTGGAAATGGCGAAACTCAAAATTTTGGAAAGTTTGACCGGGGGGTTGACTTTTTGATATTGGGGTCGGAATCCGATTCCGGAAGTAGGAGTAAGTCCGTAATGTCGAATGTGACTTGTGTGCAAAATTTGAAGTCATTCCGAATTGATTTGATGTGTTTCGGCACAAGTTCATTAGGCTTGAATTGGGGTATGACTCATGGTTTTCGAGTTGTTTGAGGTGATTTGAAGGTTCAACTAAGTTCGTATGACGTTTTGGGACTTGATGATATGTTTGGTTGAGGTCCCGGGGGGGCTTGGGTGAGTTCCGGGATGGTTTTGGACCATTTCTCCTTGTTTTGCAACTGCTGGAACTGATATCTGGTATTGTTCTTCGCAAATGCGAAGGGTCTCATGCGTTCGCAAAGAAGGATTTTGGACGGCTGGGATTTGCCCATCGCAAACGCGATGAAGAAGACGCGAACGTGAAGAAGGAGATGAGGAAAGCCTACGCGAACGCGAGTGGTCAGACGCGAACGCAAAGAGGAAAGGGAGTTGGGGGCCCTGCATGGCGTTAAGCCTTCGCGAACGCGACTCGTGTCTCGCAAACGCGAAGGGCAGAGGTCGGAAGGCATCGCAAACGCGATGAGGATATCGCGAAAGCGAAGAAGGAATCTGTGCAACACATTTTTGTGCTTCGCGAATGCGATGCTATGGTCGCTAACGCGAAGCTATGGTCGCGAACGCAAAGAAGGCCTATCTGGGCAGAATTAAAAGTCCCAAAAATGGGGGTTTGAGTTCACAACTCAAAATCAAATTTGGAGCTCGGTAGAAGGAAATTTTCGGAGAGATTCTTGTGTGGGTGTTTGGGGTAAGTGATTCTTATCCAGTTTTGATTAATTTTCATGATTATGTCTTTGAATCCATCATTTAATTCGGATTTAATGGAGGAAAAATCAAGATTTTTGTAAAATCTTCCAAAAACGAAAATTTAAGTTTTGGAAGTCGAGTTGTTATTGGAACTCGATAAAATTGGTATGGTTGAACTCGTATCGGAATGGGTGTTCGGATTTCATGAAAATTATGTAAGGTTCCGAGAGGCGAGTCCTGTGTTGACTTTTGTTGACTTTTTGGAATAAATTTTTAAGTCGACGTATTATTATCCGGAATTGTTTCCAACGAATTTTAATGGAGTTATACAATTAATTTGGATAGATTTGACCTGTTTGTAGGTCAATTCAAGCAAGAAGGCTATTTTGGAATATCGGCCTAATTTAAAAAAGGTAAGTGTCTTGCTTAAGCTCGAGTGGAGGAAATATCCCTTAGGCATTGAGTATTATGTGCAAATTATGTAATTGAAAACCATGTACACGAGGTGACGAGTACGTACTTGGTTTAAATGTGCAAATTTCATTGATATGAAATCCTTATACGCCCTTATGTATTAAGTTGGAAATTATTGACTCTTATTAAATCCTCTATTTGTCATGCCTAGATCCTTGTTTGTTGAAATTGGTTTTATATGATGATTTGATGTGATTGCCACCTTGAATTTATGTGAAATATTATTTTGTTGAGTTGTTCACTCCCGGATATTTTGTTAAGATTTTGTGCACATTAGGGTCGAGCCATGGGCTCCTTATTGTGGAAAATAATGTATTGTCGATTTCTGTGGCAAGTTGTAATATTTGAGCACTTGATGTGTAATTTGTGATATGTTGTAAGATTTGAGCATTTGATGTGCAATTTGTGATATGTTGTAAGATTTGAGCATTTGATGTGCAATTTGTGATATGTTGTAAGATTTGATCACTCGATGTGTACTTTGTGATAAGTTGTAAGATTTGAGCACTTGATGTGCATTTTATGAAATGTTATAATATTTGGGCACTTGAGGTGCCAGTTGTATTATGCTGTGATATTTGGGCACTTGAGGTGCGATTTGTGAAATATTGTGATATTGATAAGCATGCAGTGAGATAAGGGTGGCTTGAAACTGTGGCTAGTAGAGGAACTACTAGAAGTCATGCGGTGATATAAGGTCAGGGTGTTGAAACGCATGCGGTGAGATAAGGGTGGCTTGAAACGCGTGGCTAGTAGGGGAACTACTAGAAGTCATGCGGTGTGATAAGGGTGGCTTAAAAATGCAGGATGCTATTTCGGGAAAAATAATTTCTTTAAAATTTAAATGTGAAGGCTCCCGCGGTGATATAAGGAAATGAGATATTTTGAATTTATTTAGGAGTTGGGACTACGAGGAGGTACCTCGGGAGTGCCCTTTTGTTGATATTCTCTATGGCTGCACTTGCCTTTGGTTACTTTAATTTTTTTTCGAAATTTGTAAATTCTTGTATTTTCTGTGATATATTATTTCACCTAATATTAAGTGTTTTGTATTTCTTGAGGTATTTTGTTGAACTCGATTTTTTCGTACGAGACTTTGAGTATTTGTATTTGTTTTGATGATTGAGTTGTTTTAAAAAAAAGAAATATTCTAATATGTTTTAATTTAATAAATCTTTATATCCAAATCAGTAGTTGATCTGATGTTCCATTTTATTTGAAATGTTATTTTCTCCACCCAAATGATTCTAAAATAAATTCATTCATTTAATGATTTCTTACTTGATTTAAAGATTTTAACCTTACTTTATTGAAAAATTAATTGATCATGTGGATCTTATATACATTGAGGATATTGGCACGTGAGTTGTCCGTGCAGTTGAGATATGAATTGAGGGCACGAGGTGCCATGGAAACATGAAAAATGGGTTGAGACTCGTGTTTACGAAAAATATGAAACTGGGCTAAGACCAGTATTTTTATGGTTTTGAAATGAGGTGTCACATGGTGACTTTTAATTGAAAGAATTATATTCAAAATATTTATTTGGAAGGATTTTTATTCAAAAGAATTATATGAAAGATATTTATTTAAGGAAATTATATTTGAAGATATTTATTGAAAGAATTTTATATTCGAAAGACTTTTATTTGAGAAAATTATATTTGAAAGAGAATTATTTGGAAGAATTATATGTGAAAGACATTTATTAAAGGACTTGATTTAATTGGGTGTAATTGTACTTATTAATTATTGAGTGATATTAATGGTATTCTTGTTTTCTGCTGTGCATATCACTGGTTCTTTCATGTCTCTATTGTTATTTGTTTCCTATTATTTTGTATATTATATTGCACATGTTATTAGACTAGTGAGTGTCTTGACTGTACCTCGTCTCTACTCTATTGATGTTAGTCTTGATACTTACTGGGTACCGACCGTGGCGTACTCATACTACACTTCTGCACATTTTTGTGCAGAGCTAGGTATTGGAAATATCGGACTTGAGCAGAGTTAAAGCGGGATCGTAAGGATTCAAGGTAGAGCTGCTTGGTCGTCGCAGTCCCTTGGAGTCTTTTCATTTCATTGTACTGTTAATTTGTAATCAAACGGTATTGTATATTCGGTCCTCGTGATCATTCAATGTATTCAGTTAGAGTTCGTGACTCAATACTACCAGTCTTGGGAGGTTGTGTATTGTAATTATTTCCGTTGTTAGTTTTGATTACTTAAAAAAACAAATGGCTTCAAAAATATAATGAAAATCGGCTTACCTAGTCTTTGAGACTAGGTGCCATCACGACGCCTGTGGTGGGATTTTGGGTCATGACATGTATTAATGTAGGAGGGGCGAGTTATTGCATATGCCTTGCGATAGCTAAAACCCCACGAGAAGAATTACCCGGTACATGATTTGGAGTTAGCTGCAATTGTTCACGCTCTTAAGATTTGGAGGCATTATCTTTATGGGGTGTCTTGTGAAGTTTACACTAATCATCGCTGTTTGCAGCATTTGTTCAAGCAGAGGGACCTAAATTTGAGGCAGCGCAGATGGCTTGAGTTACTAAATGATTATGATATCACTATCCTGTATCATCCGGGCAAAGCAAATATAGTTGCAGACGCCTTAAGTAGAAAGGCAGATAGTATGGGTAGTTTGGATTTCATTGCAGCAGAGGAGAGGCCATTAGCTTTGGATATTCAATCCTTGGCTAATAGACTTGTAAGATTGGATATTTCAGAGCCCAGTCGAGTTCTTGCGTGTGTTGTAGCCTAGTCTTCACTATTGGAGTAGATCAAGGCTCGCCAGTATGATGATCCACACTTATTGGTTCTTCGAGAAACGGTACTGCGAGATGGTGCCAAGGAGGTTACTATATGTGGAGATGGTGTTCTGCGACTCCAGGATCGTCTATGTGTTCCTAATGTGGATGGACTGAGGGAAAAGATCCTAAAGATGACACACAGTTCTCGGTATTATATTCATCCATGTGCTACGAAGATGTATCGTGACCTGAGGCAGCATTATTTGTGGCGACGAATGAAAAAAGGATATAGTGGAGTATGTAGCTAGGTGTCTAAATTGCCAGCAAGTTAAATATGAGCACCAGAGGCCAGGTGGTCTACTTCAGCAAATTACTATACCGGAGTGGAAATGGAAATGCATTACTATAGACTTTGTAGTTGTGTTGCCGCGGACCTTGCAGAAGTTTAATGCAGTTTGGGTCATTGTCGACAGGTTGACCAAGTCGGCACACTTTATTCTGGTTGTGACTACGTATACTTTGGAGAGGTTGGCCCAGATTTATATTCAGGAGATAGTTTGGCTGCACGGTGTGCCAATTTTCATCATATCAGATAGAGGCCCTCAGTTTACTTCACATTTCTAGAGAGCAGTACAGAGTGAATTAGGGACCCGTGTAGAGCTCAGCACAACCTTTCATCCGCAGACCGACGGGCAGTCGGAGCGGACAATTCAGATTTTGGAGAATATGCTTAGGGCATGTGTGATTGACTTTGGAGGTCACTGGGATCGTTTCTTTCCTTTGGCCGAGTTTGCTTATAATAACAGTTACCAATCCATCATCGAGATGGCTTCATTTGAGGCTTTATATGGTCGGCGATGTCATTCTCCCATCGGATGGTTTGAGCCCGGTGAGGCTAAGTTATATGGTACTGATTTGGTGAAGGATACCTTGGAAAAGGTAAAGTTGATTCGGGAGCGACTTCGTACAACACAGTCCAGACAGAAGAGTTACGCGGATCAGAAAGCTCTTGATTTATCTTTTATGGTGGGTGAAAAAATTCTCTTGAAGGTTTCGCCGATGAAGGGAATCATGAGATCTGGGAAAAAGGGCAAGTTGAGTCCAAGGTTTATAGGCCCATTTGAGGTGTTGAGACGATTTGGGGAGGTTGCTTACGAGCTTGCTTTGCCTCCCAATCTATCAGGAGTTCATCCGGTTTTCCATGTATCTATGCTCCGGAAGTATCATCACATGTGTTAGACTTCAACACAGTTCAGCTAGATAAGAGTGTGGGTTATGAAGAGGAACCAGTTGCCATTGTTGATAAATAGGTTCGCCAGTTGAGGCCCAAGAAGATTACTACGGTAAATGTCCAATGGAGGGGCCAACCAGTCAAGAAAGCAGCATGGGAGGCCGGGGAGGACATGCGGAGCAGATATCCACACTTATTCAGCACTCCAGGTATAATTCTAAACTCGTTTAGGGACGAACGTTTGTTTAAGAGGTGGAGAATGTAATGACCCAATCGATCATTTTGACTTTTAGATCCCCGTTCCTCTAAGTAAAACTCCATGTATATGCTTTTATTAATTTATGACTTGCGGGGATGGTTGGTTCGGGATTTGTAAGTGTTCGGGTTGAAATCGGAACACTTGGTTCCTTAAGTTGGCCATAAAATACTAAGTTTGACTTTGGTCAACATTTTTAGAAAACGACCCCGGAATCGGGATTTGACGGTTTCAATAGGTTCGTATGATAATTTTGGACTTGGGCGTATTGTCACGACCCAACTGGAGGGTCATGACTAGCACCCGGGCCATACTTGCCGAGCACCAACGTACAATTTATCTAACCTTCCTTATTATCTTTAAGGGCCGACAAGATCAATATAAATGGTAGAGATGGATCATGAACATCCAATAATGAAAGATAATGTCATGAACATATATAACATGGGACGACAAGACTGTCAAGAAACTATATATAAGGTACGAGCTACCATGAGTCGACACCTGTCTATGAGCCTCTAAAGGAACATAAGTTCTACAACATTGCCGGAACAGGGCCCCGACATACCCATAATGTCTATAACAAAAATGCATACCAAGACCACGGCAAGTCCGGAGAAGGGATCTCGCCAATAACCGCTGAACTGGACAGCCTACTTTGGTGGGGGAGCTGCGTCTACCCGTCTATCAGGACCTGCAGCACGACATGCAGTGTCCACAAATAAAAAGGACGTCAGTACGAATAAAGTACTGAGTATGTAAGGCAGGAAAGCATAAGTAAGAATAGTAATGTAAACGGGGATAGGGAATATACAACCTGTGACATCTGGGTACCTCTGAGGGCTACTGACATGAAACACATGATACATACATATATATACATAAACTTTTAAAACATATGCCTTTGTGGGCATCACCATCATCATATCGTACCCGGCCGTAATAGGCTCGGTAAAACGTACCCGGCCATCATAGGGCTCGGTAGAATCATACCCGGCCACGTGGAGCTCGGTAAAACCCAACTGATCAGTGGTTGCACAATAGGTGCCATACCCGGCCGACTATAGCGCGGCTCGGTAGAGTAAAATAGATACATATATATGATGCATGCTGGACTCATTGGAATCACATTTTGAACCTTTCAAAGTGACGTAAGGTCGGTATCCTTCGTGCACGTTATTAGGATTAACTCTTCATCAAGAATCTTATAAGAATCAGGAACTACCAACAACATTGATAATATAAGAATAAGAGAAGTAACATCAATATCAATCGTTTCATAAGAAGGGAAGCAATGTAAGTACTGCTAGCTTCTAAGAGTAGAGTATCTTTGGGAGCTCGTTCATTACATTATGTACAATCAGAATCGTGCAAAAGATTGAAGGGGATAGCCTCACATACCTTGTATATACTGCCCAACCTCAAGCTATGCAAATGTCACGACTCCTTAGTCTACAATAAGAGAAATGACACTATCATTATCGTTTAAGCGTCGTAACTATTATGTATCGACCGCAACCTATTTTACGATGAAACGGACAGCACCTCCCCTATTTATATGACTTCACACAAGTCAATACAATCACCAAACAGCCCAAACAACATCATTAATAATCATATTGAGCCTCCCAAAACAGTCCACCAACCAACAACATTACTACCAAGCCTTTCGATATATATTTCACAAGTTCTAGCTTCAACGACTTAGCCGCAACTTGGATAATCTTAAATATATATATAGAGTAAGAGGTTCCTTACCTTTAAACAGAAATAACAACTCCAATTTGACCTTAATTTTTCACGAAATATCTCTCCAATTCTGCCACAAGAACAAGGAAGCGTAACTAGCAATCAATTCGGATTTTTCGACACTAGAATTACTTTAGAAGACTTGAAATCACCTAGGGTTGATATTAAAAACTTGAAGGAGTATTTACAGAACATAAAACACTTAAAACAACCTCCCACACGAGCTGTAACAACACAAAAATCAGCAACAACAAGAAGAACAAGAAACTTACTAGCGCCACGGGATTCCCGACACTTGATTTGTGTTGTTTGCCCTTTGTTTGGGTCTTGGATCATGAGAGAACCTTGAGAGAGTGTTTTTAGGGTTCTAAGGTCTGAATATACTGAAAAATAATGACTTAAAACGGGGTTGAGGTATCTTATATATATCCATATGTCTTAAACTGCCTATGTGGGCCCCATAGAGAGCTGCTTGGTGCACTCTCACGAAAACGCGAATATCTCTCTATTCCGATGTCGTATCGACGAACGGTTTAATAAGTTGGAAACAGACTCATAGATCTTCAATTTGATAGGTATATCACCCCATAATTCCAAGTATATTGGGAGAAAAATGTAGTAACATTTGACCTAAAGTTTAAGTAAAATTATAAACGTAAGTTGCGACAACTTTTATCGACTTTGTTTCATAACTCGCTTGACTTCAAGACTTATGATACGGATATTATATAATTCAAATACATTAAAACATGACCTCTTGGGACAATTAATCACCTCTAGTGTTACCCGAAAATACGGGTTACAACATCCTTGATTCTTTTAATTTCTAATACTTGTTAACCACTCTTATACACCCTTGTATCGTTTAAGACCAATAGGATTAACTTCTTATCATCTCAAAGATAATCTCTTCTTGGATTTACGTTGACTAACTTACAGCGTGATCTAAGGTATGCGAATTTGGGTTGTAACACCCTCTCCCCCTTAGGAACATTCGTCCTCGAATGTAAGGCTTTATGGGGTGTCTAACTCATCATGGATTCCGACGGAAATTTTCGGCTAAGCTTCCCCTATAAAATGGACACTAGCCAAACTTGCAAGCAGTTAAACCCAACCTATGGCCTTACAAGACTATACAAAGCATTATAGATATGTACATTATCTGCATATCACCATTTTGTATTAAAAAAAAGTATTCATAAGCTATTGCTTACCTCATAGAGCCGTTCCACCTTATAATGCGTCCTTCTTTCCCCCGGCATCCTCGTTATCTTCACTCTGGAATAGGTAAGGGTATTTAGACTTCATCTCCTCTTCTGCTTCCCATGTCATTTCTTCTATATTCTTGTTCCTCCATAATACTTTGACGGAAGCTACATCCTTTATTCTCAGCTTGCGGACTTGTCGATCTAATATAGCCACTGGCACTTCATCATATGATAGATCCTCTGTAACTTGTACATCTTTGATAGGGATGACCCGAGAAGGGTCTCCAATACATTTCCTCAACATAGATACATGGAATACCGGGTGTACAAATTCCAATTCGGATGGAAATTCTAACTCATAAGCAACCTGTCCAATTCATCGAAGAATTTTGTACAGCCCAATATACCGCGGACTCAACTTACCCTTCTTCCCAAAATGCATAACACCCTTCATCGGTGAGATCTTCAGGAAAACCTAATCACCAACCTCAAATTCTAGATCATGACGTCGGACATCGGAATAAGACTTTTGCCTGCTTTGTGTCGTCCTCAGTCGCTCTTGTATCACTTTCACCTTCTCAATGGCTTGGTGAATCAAATCTTGCCCATATAATTCTGTCTCACCAACTTCGAACCATCCAACTGGTGATCTACATCTCCTCACGTACAGTGCCTCATACGGGGCCATTTTAATACTGGAATGGTAGCTATTATTATAGGCGAATTCTATAAGTGCCAGATGGTCATCCCAATTCCCCTTGAAATCTAGAACATATGCTCGTAGCATATCTTCAAGCGTCTGAATGGTACGTTCAGCCTGTCCGTCAGTCTGCGGATGGAATACAGTGCTGAGATTTACTTGTGTGCCTAAACCCTTCTGAAAAGACCTCCAAAAGTTAGCCGTAAATTGAGCTCCTCGGTCTGATATAATAGATACCGGCATACCATGAAGCCTAACAATCTCCTTGATATACAACTTCTCATAATCTTCAGCCGTGTAAGTTGTCTTAACTGACAGAAAATGGGCAGATTTTGTAAGTCGATGAACTATCACCCAGATGGAGTCAAACTTATGATAAGAGTGAGGTAATCCAATAATGAAGTCCATATTAATCACCTCCCATTTCCAGGTCGGAATCTCTATATTCTGAATCAATCCACTAGGTTTCTGATGCTCGATCTTTACTTGTTGACAATTAGGACACTGAGCTACAAATTCTGCAATAGACTCCTTCATGTTATCCCACAAATGCTGCGCCTTAACGTCATGATACATCTTTGTCGAGCCGGGATGGATAGAATATCGGGACTGATGAATCTCAATCATAATCTTCTCTCGCAACCCTGCCACACTAGGCACACATAATCGGCCCTGGTATCTCAGTGTCCCATCTCCTCCGATCTTGAAAGCTGTAATCTTACACTGCTGAATTCCCTCTCTCAATCTTACTAAGGTAGGATCTTCATATTGCCGTGCTTTTACCTTGGCTACCAAAGATGATTCTGCTGTATTCTGTACAGTAACACCTCCGTCATCAGAGTCCAACAATCTGATTCTCATATTGGCCAGCTGGTGAAGCTCTTTGGTCAACCCTTGTCTACCTGCCTCAATATGTATTAAGCTTCCCATTGACTTACGACTGAGAGCGTCTGCCACATCATTGGCTTTACTGGGATGGTACAATATCTCGACGTCGTAGTTTTTCAGTAATTCAAGCCACCTACGCTGCCTCAAATTCAACTCCTTCTGCTTGAAGATGTATTGTAAACTCTTGTGATCTGTGTAGATGTCAACATGGACGCCGTATAAGTAGTGTCGCCATATCTTCAAAGCATATATTACTGCAACCAATTCCAAATCATGAGTCGGGTAATTCTTTTCATGCTTCTTTAATTGTCTTGATGCATAAGCAATCACCTTCCCACGTTGCATCAATACGCACCCCAAACCTATACCTGAGGCATCACAATATACCACATAACCTTCTGTTCCTTCTGGGAGAGTGAGCACTGGCGCTGATGTCAATCGATTCTTTAGCTCCTGAAAACTATGTTCGCAAGCATCAGACCACTGGAACTTGGTAGTTTTCTGTGTTAAATTAGTCAATGATGCTGATATAGAGGAAAACCCTTCTACAAACCGCCTATAATATCCTGCTAGCCCCAGGAAGCTGCGGACTTCTGACGGTGTTGTAGGTCTCGGCCAATTCTTCACTGCATCGATCTTCTGAGTGTCGACACTAATACCCTCATCAGATATCACATGGCCAAGGAATGCTACTGAGTTCAGCAAGAATTCACATTTAGAGAGCTTAGCATATAACTTATGATCCTGAAGGGTCTGGGCATAAGCCTGAATACGGGAAATATCCATGCCCTCTACCAAGGAGGCTGTTGTGCACTCATTTATCAGATGTGGTCCTAACCCGTTCACAAACAGGTGCACCCTATCACTCATCTCGGCCACCATATGGGGAGTATACCGTGCTAAAGAATCAAACTGTATACTACACTCTCGTACACTCATATTACCCTGTCGAAGGTTCAAGAACTTATCAGCTCTAGCTCATCGTATCTCAGCTGGCAAGTAGTGACGAAGAAAGGCCTCAGAAAATTTCTTCCACACGGCTGGAGGAGCGTTCAAACCCCTAGATCTCTCCCAACTATCATACCATAAAATCGCTAAATCCCGTAACCGATAAGAAGCCAACTCTACTGCCTCAGTATCACTAGTATGCATAACCCGCAATGTACAATGAACCTGATCAATAAATGTTTGCGGGTCCTCCTTGGGGTCTGATCCGGTAAACACTGGAGGGTCTAGATTAATAAAATCACGAACTCTCGCACTAACCGATTTATCAGCAGCACCGGTATTCTGCCTCTGAGCCTGAGCAGCTACCAAGCTAGTCAACAACTGCACCGCACTGCGCATATCGTGGTCTGTAGTGCCAGACGGAGGAACTGGATGTACTGGGTGCCTCCTAATATCCTCTGGAGGAGACAGAGAGGTATGAGACGACATCTCACTCTGAGGCTCACTTTGGCCTGCTATGGCTGGAGGCACCTGAATGTTACCCTCTCCCACAGCTGTATCAAGCCGTTTACTAATCGCTTGCTTCCTAGTCGAAGGCATCGCTAAAAGAAAACAAGGTGAATATTAGATATGAACACTTACGACTCAACTCTACGCACGATCTAGATTCAGGAAGAAGGTAACAACCCTAGATGTCACGTAGCCTCCTGATTATAAATGTGGCGCGCTACACATCCATAATCAAAACTCTACTAGACACGGCTCATAGACAACCCCTAGGATAGACTTGCTCTGATACCAAGTTTGTCACGACCCAACTGGAGGGTCATGACTAGCACCCGGGCCATACTTGCCGAGCACTAACGTACAATTTATCTAACCTTCCTTATTATCTTTAAGGGTCGACAAGATCAATATAAATGGTAGAGATGGATCATGAACATCCAATAATGAAAGATAATGTCATGAACATACATAACATGGGACGACAAGACTGTCAAGAAACTATATATAAGGTACGAGCTACCATGAGTCGACACCTGTCTATGAGCCTCTAAAGGAACATAAGTTCTACAACATTGCCGGAACAGGGCCCCGACATACCCATAATGTCTATAACAAAAATGCATACCAAGACCACGGCAAGTCCGGAGAAGGGATCTCGCCAATAACCGCTGAACTGGACAGCCTACTTTGGTGGGGGAGCTGCGTCTACCCGTCTATCAGGACCTGCAGCACGACATGCAGTGTCCACAAATAAAAAGGACGTCAGTACGAATAAAGTACTGAGTATGTAAGGCAGGAAAGCATAAGTAAGAACAGTAATGTAAACAGGGATAGGGAATATACAACCTGTGACATCTGGGTACCTCTGAGGGCTACTGACATGAAACACATGATACATACATATATATACATAAACGTTTAAAACATATGCCTTTGTGGGCATCACCATCATCATATTGTACCGGGCCATAATAGGCTCGGTAAAATGTACCCGGCCATCATAGGGCTCGGTAGAATCATACCCGGCCACGTGGAGCTCAGTAAAACCCAACTGATCAGTGGTTGCACAATAGGTGCCATACCCGGCCGACTATAGCGCGGCTCGGTAGAGTAAAATAGATACATATATATGATGCATGCTGAACTCATTGGAATCATATTTTAAACCTTTCGGAGTGACGTAAGGTCGGTATCCTTCGTACACGTTATTAGGATTAACTCTTCATCAAGAATCTTATAAGAATCAGGAACTACCAACAACATTGATAATATAAGAATAAGAGAAGTAACATCAATATCAATCGTTTCATAAGAAGGGAAGCAATGTAATTACTGCTAGCTTCTAAGAGTAGAGTATCTTTGGGAGCTCGTTCATTACATTATGTACAATCAGAATCGTGCAAAAGAATGAAGGGGATAGCCTCACATACCTTGTATATACTGCCCAACCTCAAGCTATGCAAATGTCATGACTCCTTAGTCTACAATAAGAGAAATGACACTATCATTATCGTTTAAGCGTCGTAACTATTATGTATCGACCGCAACCTATTTTACGATGAAACGGACAGCACCTCCCCTATTTATATGACTTCACACAAGTCAATACAATCACCAAACATCCCAAACAACATCATTAATAATCATATTGAGCCTCCCAAAACAGTCCACCAACCAACAACATTACTACCAAGCCTTTCGATATATATTTCACAAGTTCTAGCTTCAACGACTTAGCCGCAACTTGGATAATCTTAAATATATATATAGAGTAAGAGGTTCCTTACCTTTAAACAGAAATAACAACTCCAATTTGACCTTAATTTTTCACGAAATATCTCTCCAATTCTGCCACAAGAACAAGGAAGCGAAACTAGCAATCAATTCGGATTTTTCGGCACTAGAATTACTTTAGAAGACTTGAAATCACCTAGGGTTGATATTAAAAACTTGAAGGAGTATTTACAGAACATATAACACTTAAACCAACCTCCCACACGAGCTGTAACAACACAAAAATCAGCAACAACAAGAAGAACAAGAAACTTACTAGCGCCACGGGATTCCCGACACTTGATTTGTGTTGTTTGCCCTTTGTTTGGGTCTTGGATCATGAGAGAACCTTGAGAGAGTGTTTTTAGGGTTCTAAGGTCTGAATATACTGAAAAATAAATACTTAAAACGGGGTTGAGGTATCTTATATATATCCATATGTCTTAAACCGCCTATGTGGGCCCCATAGAGAGCTGCTTGACGCACTCTCACGAAAACGTGAATATCTCTCTATTCCGAGATCGTATCGATGAATGGTTTAATGAGTTGGAAACTAGACTCATAGATATTCAATTTGATAGGTAGATCACCCCATAATTCCAAGTATATTGGGAGAAAAATGTAGTAATATTTGACCTAAAGTTTAAGTAAAATTATAAACGTAAGTTGCGACAACTTTTATCGACTTTATTTCATAACTCACTTGACTTCAAGACTTATGATACGGATATTATATGATTCAAATACATTAAAACATGACCTCTTGGGAACATTAATCACCTCTAGTGTTACCCGAAAATACGGGTTACAACATCCTTGATTCGTTTAACTTCTAATACTTGTTAACCACTCTTATACACCCTTGTATCGTTTAAGACCAATAGGATTAACTTCTTATCATCTCAAAGATAATCTCTTCTTGGATTTACGTCGACTAACTTACGGCGTGATCTAAGGTACACGAATTTGGGTTGTAACACGTATATTCGAATCAGGTTTTGGACAACCCATGAGCGTTTCAGAGCTTAATAGTGAAAATCAACTATTTGAAGGTTTATTGTTCTTTAAATTTGGTTTGGAGTAGGTTTTGGAGTAATTGAAGTCCATTTGGAATTCCGAGCCTGAGAATAGTTCTGTATAGTGATTTAAGACTTTCACGCAAAATTTAGTGTCAATCCGAGTAGTTTAAGTACGTTTTAGCGCATTTTGAGTGAATAGAAGAACTTGAAGTTCATAAGTTTGATTCAATTGGTTTTGGAGTGCGATCCTTAGTTTTAATGTTGTTTCGGGCATTCCTAGAGTTCAAGCGAGTGCGTTTTATGATTCTAAACTTGTTGGTATGTTCGAGCGGGGCCCCGAGTGTGTGGAGCCCCAGGGATACGGGTGAGTTTCGGATGCGTTTCTGAGAGTTTTGGACTATTTCAGTGATTGCTACTTTTTGGTTGGTGCTGCAGGTCTCGCAAATGTGAGCACCAGTTTGCATTTGCGAATATCGCATTTGCGATGACCATTTCCGCAATTGCGAAGAGAGCTGGAAATGGACGGCATTGCATTTGCGAAGCCAGCCTCGCAATTGCGATGTGGGGCCGAGCATAGGTAAATTGCATTTGCGATGCCTGCTGGGTTCGCATTTGCAGAACCTTAGTTATCATATTTTCTTCCACTCTTGGGCGATTTGAGAGCTTTTAAGGAGGAGATTTCGACCTAGCTTTGTGAGGTAAGTAATTTCTTCTAAATATGAGTTTAGTACATATATTATGGGTAGATTTTAACATTAAAATTGGTAGAAATCATGGGTTAGATGAAAAACCAAGGGTTTAATAAAAATAGGATTTTAACCACGAAAATGGTTATGGAATTGGATGGAAATTATATATTTGAGTTCTTGAGATTATGGGTAACGATTTCCTCTGAAAATTTTCGGAATCCGGGCACATGGGCCCGGGGTGAATTTTAGGAATTTTACCATTTTGGATAGGGTAATTTATTTAATAGTCTAATTTTAAATTATTGAACATGTATTAATTATTTCATATAAATTTTGGATAGTTTTGGATTTTTCGGCATCGAATTGAGGTTTTTAAGCGACATTTTGATCGGGAAGTGGACTTTGAGACAAGGTAAGTCTCTTGCCTAACCTTGTAAGAGGGAATTTACCCCATAGGTGATTTAAAAGTAATAATTGTTGCTAATTGTGGGGGCGACGTACGCACGAGGTGACGAGAGTTCGTGCGTAGCTACTAATTATGCTATGTCTGGGTAGTTTAGGACTCAAATCATGAATTACTTGTGATAATTGCTCCTTTTATTTAATTAAATTACAGGAATTATATTGTAAATTGTTAGAAGAAATAGTAAAAGATCGAAACTTCATATACTTGAATTTTGTCTAAGTTATTGAATTGTTAATAGAGATTGAATATCCTACGTGTTAATATTATAATAATTTCTCATTCTGGAGGTTCATAAGAAAATTTTCTCCTTTCTTGTGGAGCGGGCCGAACGCCTCGGCAATGTAGATGCATCTATGGATCGCGCCGCACGTCCCTCGATGGTGTACATGACACTCTGGATCGGGCTGTACGACCTCGGCAGAAATTGTGCCTGATAATAATAATTACACGATACCTTGATATTTTAATTGCGGCTTGTAAAGCTAATTTATAAATTGGAAAATTATTGAAATTTAAGGAATTAATTATTTATGCTTGTTAAGAAAAATTATTGTTGTTAGCCTAAAAATTATGTTTAATTAAATATTTCTATTGTAATATTATTGACCCATAGTGAGTGTCAAAGTCGACCTCTCGTCACTACTTCTTCGAGATTAGGCTTGATACTTACTGGGTACACGTTGTTTAAGTACTCATGCTACACTTACTGCACTTTTTGTCCAGGACCTGAGACAGGTGCTATAGTTGGACCTACCGACGCGTACCCACGCCATCCCGAGGTGTGATGACTCAAAATATCATCTTTAAATTAATAATTAATTCTGTATTCTAAGACCTCGAAAAGAACTAATCATCATTCCTTGTCACGACCCAAAATCCCACCACATGCGTCGTGATGGCACCTAGTCTCTAAGACTAGGTAAGCCGATTTCCATTATATTTCGAAGCCATTTTTTTTAATATGAATTATATAGGTAATCAAAACCAACAGCAGAACAAATATGAATATAACAACCTCCCAAGACTGGTAGTACTGAGTCACGAACTCTAGCTAAATATATTAAATGATCTCAAGGATCGAATACTCAATACTGTTTGAATAATAAATAACAGTACAATAAAATGGAAAGACTCCAAGGAACTGCTGTAACAACCCGACCGGTTGTTTTGAGTATTATAATCATGTTCCCCATTTACTGCTCAATTTATGCTTTATAGTTATTTTATGACTTACCGGGTTAGTTGGTTCGGGTTCGGAAGGAATTCGGAACGAAATGGGACACTTAGTCTCATAATTGAAATTTAAGTTAGAAAAGTTGACCGGATCTGGACCTATGTGTAAAAGACCTCGGATTTGAATTTTGATGATTCCAATAGCTCCTTATGGTGATTTTGGACTTAGGAGCGTGTCCGGAAAATTATTTGGAGGTCCGTAGTGGAATTAGGATTGAAATGCCGAAAGTTTAATTTTTGGGAAGTTTGACCGGGGGGTTGAGAGAGGGGAGTTGACTTTTTTATATCGAGGTCGGAATCTAATTCTGAAAATTGGAATACCTCCATTATGTCATTTATTGCTACTGCCTTCTTCTGGTTTCCTTCTACGCGATCGCGTAGGGTTAAGTGGGCAGCTGAAATTTTGTGCTATGCGATCGTGTGGGAGAGTCCGCGATCGCATAGGTTTGGCAAACCGTGCTATGTAAACGCGTGGCCAAGACCGCGTTCGCGAAGAGGAATTGAGGTAGCTGGGGTTCGCGAGCATTGTTCTATGCGAACGCGTGGGCTGTCCGCGAACGCGTAGGCATGGGAAGCTCGTGCTTCGTGTTCGCGTGTGTTATGTTGTGACTGCATATGGTTATTTTGGCAGTGGTAATGTTGTGCTTCGCGATCGCGGGACTTGGTCCGCGATCACATAGAAGAGAGGTCTGGACAGAAAGTTTAAGTTCTAAAAATGGGACTTCGTCCCATTTTCCATTTTTAACGATTTGGAGCTCGGATTGAGGTGCAGTTTGGGAGATTTTCAGAGGAAATAATGAGGTAAGTGTTCTTAACTCAATATTGGTTAAATTACCCGAATCCATAGTTATTTTTATCATTTAATTGGTAAATTAAGTTGGAAAAGTTTGAAAACCCTTTTGGTTTAAATTGTGGATTTGAGGGTCGAGTTGAGGTCGAATTTTGGTAAAATTAGTATGGGTAGACTCGTGGTTGAATGAGCTTTCGGATTTTGTAACTTTTGTTGGGTTCCGAGACGTGCGATGTTTGAGCTAAAATTCGAATTTTTATGGAAAATTAGCATTTTCTTATGGAATTAATTCCAATGAATTTTATTGACTGAAACAAATTATTTATGGCTAGATTCGAGGCATTTGGAGGAGAATTCACGAGGAAAGGACATTACAGAATAAGAATTTCATGGCTTAAGGTAAGTAACGGTTTTAAATCTGGTCGTGCACCAAGGGGATTGTGACTTGGTCCATCCCGTGAAACTGTAAAGTTGAATAATTTATTGTTAGCTATATGCTCTCTATGTGTTGAAGAAATTTGACTGTAAATCATGTTAGAAATCATGCTTAGGCTATGTGATAGTACTGTTGGGACCTACCGAGGTCGCGTACTTGTTGAATTATTTGCTAATCGCTGTATTGTACTCAGTCATGATTTTACTTGCGTATCATACCTCAATCTTTCTTGATATTTGTTGATACACTATGTTATCTTTGTTTGGGCTGATCTTTGTGATTTCCGAGAGCCCGAGAGACTAGAGAGGTTGAGGATTGAGTAAGGCTGAGGGCCTGTTGGTGAGGTAAGGATATTATGGCACGTGAGTTGTCCGTGCATGATATTATAGCATGTGAGTTGTCCGTGCAGATTATGGCGCTTGGGCTGTAGGAGCCCCTCCGGAGTCTGTACACACCCCAGTGAGCGCGGGTACCCATTAGGTGTGAGTGTTGAGGGCTGAGAGCCGAGTGGTTGAGTTGTTGTGACGAGTGGAGTGACTATTGCCCTGAGAGGTTGTACTTGCTTTTCATTTGTTGTTGCACTTAATTGCTATTTGTCATTACTGTGAAATTCTCTGAAAGATTTTACATCCGGATTACATGAACTTGAACTGTATAAATTGATTTGACTTAAACTGCTGGATTTGAAAGCATGTCTATTCTCTGTTGGAATTACTGAAAATGAAATATAACTGTGTAGCTCGTCACTATCTTCAATTCCTTATTTATTATTGTTACTTGCTGAGTTGGTTGTACTCATACTACACCCTACACTTCGTGTGCAGATCCAGGTGCTTTTGGACATAGCGGGTGTTGATTTTCTCGAACGGTTTATTTTTCGGAGATTCAGAGGTAGCTGTTGTGTTTCGCAGACCTTGTCTCTCTTTCCCTATCTCCTTGTTTACTGTATTTGGTCTTAGACTAGTATAGACCGTATTTTTCAGACTTGTATTCAGATTAGATGCTCATGTACTCAGTGACACCAGGATTTGGGGAGTGTTCGTGTATTTGTGGGATTTTGTATTGTATTTAAATATTATATTTTCAAACTTAAGTGAAATTGTGTTTTGTTGAGATTATGGGCTTGCCTAGTATCGAGATAGGCGCCATCACGACAGGTTGGGATTTTGGGTCGTGACAACTGCGACGACCAAGCAGCTCTACCTTGAATCCTTGCGATCCCAATCTAACTCTGTCCGAATCCGATATCTCCAATACCTAGCTCTGCACAAAAATGTGCTAAAGTATAGTATGAGTACACCACGGTCGGTACCCAGTAAGTATCAAGACTAACCTCAGTGGAGTAGAGACGATGTATAGTCAAGACACTCACTAGTCTAATAACCTGTGCAATAAGATATAAAAAAATAATAGGAAACAAATAAAAATAAGTGCAACACAAATCGACCATTAATATTTCTCAACAAATGATAAATACAAGTACACCCAACTAAATCAAGTCCTTCAAATATAAATCTTTCGCCTATATGCTTCTCAAATAATACTCTTCAGGATATAATACTTTTCAATAAATATATTTTGAATATACTCCCTTCAAATAAATATCTTTCAAATATAGTTCTTTCAAATAAATCTTTTTCAAATATAATTCCTTCAATAAATATCTTTCAATTATAATTCTTTCAAATAACCCTTTTTCAAATATAATTCCTTCAAATAAGTATCATTCGAATAAAAGCCACCATGTGACTCCTCATTTCAAAATTATAAAGTACGGGTCTCAGCCCACTTTCATATTTCCACGGCACCTCGTGCCAATTTCTTTATCACAACCGCACGGACAACTCACGTGCCAATATCATCATCATTTAACCATGGCACCCCGTGCCCACATTTCATATCATAACTGCACGGACAATTCACGTGCCAATACATTTTTATTTTATTCCCGACACCTCGTATCCACATTTTATTTCATAATCCGCCTGGCAATAGCCACAGATTCCCAATTTCAACATAAATCAGATTGTCATCAATTTACCAACAACAAGACAAATTGCACAATGTATAAAAATAAACACAAGGAATACCCTAACATCACATGAAAATTACCAACACAATAACTCCACATCATCACATATAATCTCTGACAATAGCCACCCTTATCTCTCCTATAGCCACCCTTATCACTCCTATAATAGCCTCCCTTATCCCTCCGCCCTGACAATATCAATAGCCGCCCTTATCGCTCCTATAGCCACCCTTATCTCTCCTATAGCCACCCTTATCGCTCCGCCCAGACAATATCCCAACACACAAAACAATAATGAAATCCCTCCCTTATGCCCACATAATATCAACAGTGAAATGCCACCCTTATATCCTCAAAATAACAACTCACACAACACAACAATTTATACGGAAAATTATCACGACAACATAACAAAATCAATTCATATCACAATTTGCCCAATGGCCACAACCAATTCCAAAGATACAACCAAATCATTTAATTTCACAACAAATAGCCAAAGGCCCCACACAATGTGTATAAAACCTCAAAAACAATCAACAGAGATAGAAATTACTCAGCATAGAGCAACGCTTTCATTAATCCAAATTCTCAATGATTATATAAATACCTCTTCTTAAGCTCATTTAATTAATTGTTTGCAGAGGGAAAATCCATAATGAAATTAAATTTCAAGAAATATCAAACCAACAAACTCACGGAATTACATAAATATTCAAGTAACAATCACATCAAATTGTCATATAAAACAAATTCAATAACAAGTATTTAGGCATGGCAAATAGATGATTTAATAAATACCAATAATTATCCAATTTACTACACAATAATGCCTTAAGACTTTAACCCAATAAAATTTGCACATATAAGCCCAAGTATGTACTTGTCATCTCGCGCACACGGCTTTTCATATTTCATAAATGGCACATAAGACTCGATGCCTAAGAGGTAATTCTCCCACTCGAGGTTAGGTAAGACACTTACCTTTTTGAAGTTATGCCGATATTCCAAAAATCGCCTTCTTGCTTGAATTGACCATCGGAAAGCTCAAATCTATCCAAATTAATTGTACAACTTTATTAAAATTCATTGAAAATAATTTCGGATAATGAAACGTCAACTTAAAAATTTATTCCAAATAGTCAACAAAAGTCAACCGTCCGCCCCTCGGAACCCGACATAATTTTCATGAAATCTGAACACCCATTCCGATATGAATTTAACCATACCAATTTTATCGAATTCCAATAATAACTCGACCTCCAAATCTTAAATTTTTGTTTTTAGAAGATTTTACAAAAATCTTGATTTCCTCCATTTAAATTCGAATTATACGAAGAATATAATCATAGATTCATGAAATATAATCACTTAGGATATAGAAGACTTACCCAAGTCAAAGTCTTGAAGAACTCCTCCAAAATCGCCCAAAACCCGAGCTCAAAAATCAATTTTTGTGTTATGAACTCAAACCTTCGATTTGGAATTTAACACTGTCTGCCCAGATTTTATTCTTCGCGAACGCGACCATCCTCTCGCGTTCGCGTAGACCAACTTGACTGCCTCTCCTCTTTACTCTTCGTGAATGCGACACATGACTCGCGAACATGATGCTTTACTAGCTCAGACCTTTGCGAACGCGATCACAACCTCGCGAATGCCTAGAACAAGGACCTGGGGTCCCCAAGTTCCTCACTCCTCTTCGCGAACGCGACACTGCTCCCGCGTTCGCGATGCACACGCAGACCACACCTTCGCATTCGCGTCCTACCCTTCACGAACCTGAAGAACAAAATCTCACCACTCAGAAAACACTCTTCGTGAACGCGAGGGCCCACTCGCGAACATGAAAGAGGAAACCAGAAGAATGCAGTAGCAAATATCAGCAATCTCACCAAGGCAAAAAATGATCCGTTAACCACTCGAAACTCATCCGAGGCCATCGGGACCTCAACCAAACATACCAACGCATCCCATAACATCATACGAACTTAATCGAACCTTCAAATCACCTTCAACAACACCATAAACACGAATTGTACACGGATTCAAGCCTAATGAACTTAGAAATTTCCGAATTCCACAAACGATGCCGAAATCAACCAAACCACGTCCGAATGACCTCAATGTTTGCACACAAGTCAGAAATGACACAACGAAGATATTCCAATTTCCAGAATCAGATTCCGACCCCGATATCAAAAAGTCAACCCCCCGATCAAACTTTCCAAAAATTCAATTTTCCCCATTTCAAGCCTAATTCCACTACAAACCTCCAAATAATTTTTCGGACGCGCTCCTAAGTCCATAATAACCATACGGAGCTATTGACATCATCAAAATTCCATTCCGGAGTCGTTTGCTTAAAAGTCAACTCTTCGATCAACTCTTTCCATTTAAGCTTCTAAATAAGGATTGTTCTTTTAATTTAATTCTGAATCTTCAGTAATTCAAACTCGACCACACCCACAGGTCATAATACATATTGCGAAGCTGCTCGAGACCTTAAGTCACAGAACGGGGCGTTAATTCTTAAAATGACAAGCCGGGTCATTACATTCTCCACATCTTAAACAAACGTTCGTCCTCGAATGTGCTAAGAATTATTCTGAGGTTATCAAATTGATGATTTTACTTTTACACATATACTCACGGTTAATCCTATGTTACCGCATTTGAGATAAGCCCGACAACACCGTCTCATTTGAGATTATTTCTTTTATCCATATTTGTAAACTTTAAGAACAATTTCTTACACTCCAAACATTTTCAAAAGGCCTGATTTTCACAACAACGCACGGTATTAGTCTCAACTGGCGATAGCAACTCGTGCCTACACACACATCAACTTTTTTGATAGTGTTGAAGTACTTCAAATTTTTTTGGGGTGTTACATTCTCCCCCGCTTAGGATCATTCGCCCTCAAACACATAACATAATGTATCTCTTCTTTTTCACGTCTCAATCCCCCTAATTTTACTAACTCCCAAATTTTTCAGAAATTTCGGCAGAGTCTCCCCTATAATTGGGCCTATCCACCTGCCAGAGTAACACCAAAACACTCCTAACAACACATCCACAACCCAACAGAATACCATAAGGTATATATCAATAACACTAATCTCAGCATTACAAGCACTGCATTATCATGACGATATCAGGACATGAAACACATTATATGTATGCCCATCACCACATCTCTGGTCTTAAAAGTTGTTCATAATTAATTCCAGCATCATCAATTAATCTCATATTAACCAACACCTCGTTTCAAATTTTCACAACACTGACAACAGAATGTGAGGCATGAAGACCTCATAACTATTTACTTGACTTAACGAGTCACATTTAACGCCACCCGGGTACTCACCTCGTAGGCTAAAACTCAATAATTACAGCACAATTATAGCACAAAAACACATAAAAGAATTATCACATAAGCCTATCAGGCATAACTCCCTATTAGTACTATAGTACAAATTAAACTTCACAAAGGGAGAATTTAAAACTCATAAATATTTCACCACAAGGACTTCGTCCTTATATAACTTCCACTGTGGCTTATAGCTCGGTTTAAATATTTCACATCATATAAAAAATGCGAGAATCTCGTCCTCAACTTCGAATCACAAGTATTTTGCACAGTGCCACCTGAAATTTCAATTTCCTTTCTTTCTTCTTTTCAATAAATTTCGTAAATAGTTTTCATAACACACAATGAACCCTCGTACCGGTAGGGCATATAATTCATAAAATTGG
This sequence comes from Nicotiana tabacum, assembly GCF_000715075.1. Classification (NCBI taxonomy): domain Eukaryota; kingdom Viridiplantae; phylum Streptophyta; class Magnoliopsida; order Solanales; family Solanaceae; genus Nicotiana; species Nicotiana tabacum. The sequence continues at coordinate 120,460,803 of NC_134083.1, read as the reverse complement.
AATCAATTATTTCGAAACACATCAAACCCAATGTAATGAATAATAAAAGTTACTTTTGGACTTATAGCCCTCAATGGTGCCCAAAAATTAAAATGACAGACACGGGCTCACATCTTCAAATCTCCCAACAGAGATAAACATATAAGTGGGTCACAAAATTACGAAGCTCACCCATAAGCGGAGCATAATAGGAGGACTCACCTCAATATTCAGATCCGAATCAAATTAAGCGAAAATATTATTTTTTAACAATTCGGGATCCTACCTGTAACGACACCATCTGGTGTATCGGCCTCAGCCAAATCATAGAGATTATATCAACGGGTCGGTCCTCCACCTCTTAGGTGCCCTCTACCCGCCTGTCCTCCACCCCTAACTGGCTGTGCACGTGGAGTATTAACTGGAATAAAGCTTGTAGCTTGAGTGCTCTGATGAAATCCACCCCTCCCAAGTTTGGGACAATCTCTCATGATGTGCCTAGTATCACCACACTCATAATAACCCCTCTGAGGTCGCGGTTACTCGTACTGAGTCTGTGCCGGATAACTAGAATAATCATTATAGGATTCTCGTGCCGGTGGTGCATTGTAAGAACTTACTGGAGCACTCCGAGTAATCTGATGTGCGGACTAAGCTGGCCGACTACTCGAGCCTCCGCTATAATGGGTCCTAGCTGAAGAATAAAATCCACTGAACTCTCCAGATCTTTGAGACTTTTTGGCATCCTTAGACTCCCTTTCCTCGCCTAAAACACCCTCAATCTTCCTTGCAATCTCCACTACTTGTTGAAATGGTGTATCAGTTTGCAACTCTCGAGCCATGTATATTTTAATATTATAATCGAGCCCCTCAATGAATCTGCGGACTCGTTCTCTGAGTGTAGGAACCAAGATAGGTGCATGACGGGCTAACTCATTGAACCTGCTAGCATATTCTGACACTGTCATAGTGCCCTGACGCAACCGTTCAAACTCTATGCGCCACGCATCTCGGAGAGTCTGGGGAACAAACTCTTTCAAGAATACTTCTGAAAATTGAGCCCAAGTTGGTGGTGTTGCATTGGCTGGTCTACCTTCTTCATAGATTTGCTACCACTGATATGCTATGCCTGACATTTGAAATGTAGTAAAGGTAACTCCGCTCACTTCCACAATACCCATGGTGCGGAGAATACGGTGACAATTTTCTAGAAATCCTTGGGCATCCTCTGTAGTTGTGCCACTGAAAGTAGGTGGACTATAACTCTTAAACCTCTCAAGTCTCTTTTGTTCTACTTCTGATTCCCCTGGCATGACCTCAGGCTGAACCGGAATAACAGGTTGTACCGGTACTACACCCGGAACGTAACCAACGTGAACCTGCTGCTCTGGAGTTGTGGTAGGAGTCTGAGCTACTCCCCCAATCTGTGAAATATTTGGTGCAACAAAGATCAATCCCGCCTGAGTTAATGTACCAAACATACTCAGGAACTGTGCTAAAGTCTCCTGAAGTCCGGGGGTAACAAAAGGTGCGTCTGGTACCTATCCCCCGGAGCTACTGGCGGCTCCTCAATTGCTGCTCTGACAGGTGCTCCAGTCACGGCACGTGCCCTTCCTCGACCTCTACCTCAGCCTCTACCTTGGCCCCGGCCTCTTGCGGCCCTAGCAGTATGTGCGGATGTCTGCTCAGCTAACCCGGTAGCACATGTCCTCACCATCTGTGAGAGAATAGAGATACAAAGGCTCAAATTCCTCAATCAACAAATCCGCACGACAGGAATGAAAGAAGTGGAAATTTCCTAATAGTTCTGTAGCCTCTCGAAGATAAGTACAGACGTCTCCGTACCGATCTGCAAGATTCTACTAGACTCGTTCGTGACTCGTAGAACCTATGAACCTAGAGCTTTGATACCAACTTGTCACGACTCAAAATCCCACCACAGGCGTCGTGATGGCACCTAGTCTCTAAGACTAGGTAAGCCGATTTCCATTACATTTTGAAGCCATTTTTTTAATGAATTAAATAGGTAATCAAAACCGACAGCGAAATAAATATGAATATAACAACCTCCCAAGACTGGTAGTACTGAGTCAGAACTCTAACTGAATACATGAAATGATCTCAAGGATCGAATACTCAATACTGTTTGAATAATAAATAATAGTGCAATAAAATGGAAAGACTCCAAGGAACACCAAGCAGCTCTACCTTGAATCCTTGCGATCCCACTCTAACTCTGTCCGAGTCCGATATCTCCAATACCTGGCTCTGCACAAAAATGTGCAGAAGTGTAGTATGAGTAAACCATGGTCGGAACCCAGTAAGTATCAAGACTAACCTCAGTGGAGTAGAGACGAGGTACAATAAAGACACTCACTAGTGTAATAACCTGTGCAATAAGATATATAAAAATAATAGGAAACAAATAACTATAAAGGCAACACAAATCGACAATTAATATTGCTCAACAAATGATAAATACAAGTACACCCAATTAAATCAAGTCCTTCAAATATAAATCTTTCGCCTATATGCTTCTCAAATAATACTCTTCAGGATATAATACTTTTCAATAAATATATTTTGAATATACTCCCTTCAAATAAATATCTTTCAAATATAGTTCTTTCAAATAAATCTTTTCCGAATATAATTCCTTCAATAAATATCTTTCAATTATAATTCTTCAAGTAAACCTTTTTCAAATATAATTCCTTCAAATAAGTATCTTTCGAATAAAAGTCACCATGTGACTCCTCATTTCAAAATCATAAAGTACGGGTCTCAACCCAATTTCATATTTTTACGGCACCTCGTGCCAATTTCTTTATCACAACCGCACGGACAACTCACGTGCCAATATCATCATCATTTAACCACGGCACCTCGTGCCCATATTTCATATCACAACTGCACGGACAATTTACATACCAATATCATCATTATTATTTTATTCCCGGCACCTCGTACCAATATTTTATTTCATAATCCGCATGGCAATAGCCACAGACTCTCAATTTCAACATAAATCAGATTCTTATCAATTTATCAAAATTGCACAAGATATAAAAATAAACACAAGGAATTCCCCAACATCACATGAAAATTACCAACACAATAACTCCACATCATCACATTTCATTCCTGACAATAGCCACCCTTATCTCTCCTATAGCCACCCTTATCACTCCTATAATAGCCTCTCTTATTCCTCCGCCCTGACAATATCAATAGCCGCTTTTATCGCTCCTATAGCCACCCTTATCTCTCCTATATCTACCCTTATCGCTCCGCCCAGACAATATCCCAACACACATAACAACAGTAAAATGCGTTCCTTGTGCCCACATAATATCCTCAAAATAACAACTCACACAACACAACAATTTACACGGAAAATTATCACGATAACATAACAAAATCAATTCATATCACAATTTGTCCAATGGCTACAACCAATTCCAAAGATACAACCAAATCAATTAATTTCACAATAAATAAGCAAATGCCCCACTCAATGTGTATCAAAAACAATCAACAGAGATAGAAATTACTCAACATAGAGCAACGCTTTCATTATTCCAAATTCTCAATAATTATATAAACACCTCTTCTTAAGCTCATTTAATTAATTATTTGCAGAGGAAAAATTCATAATGAAATTAAATTCCCAGAAATATCAAACCAACAAACTCACGGAATTACATAAATATTCAAGTAACAATCACATCAAATTGTTATATAAAACAAATTCAACAACAAGTATTTAGGCATGGCAAATAGATGATTTAATAAATACCAACAATTATCCAATTTACTACACAATAATTCCTTAAGACTTTAACCCAATAAAATTTGCACATATAAGCCCAAGTACGTTCTCGTCATCTCGCTTACACGGCTTTTCACATTTCATAAATGGCACATAAGACTCGATGCCTAAGGGGTAATTCCCCCACTCGAGGTTAGGCAACACACTTACCTTTTTGAAGTTATGCCGATATTCCAAATATCGCCTTCTTGCTTGAATTGACCTCCGGACAGCTCAAATCTATCCAAACTAATTGTACAACTTCATTAAAATTCATTAAAAATAATTCCGGATAATAAAATATCGACTTAAAAATTTATTTCAAAAAGTCAACAAAAGTCAACGCGGGGCTCGGCCCTAGGAAGCCGACGTAATTTTCATGAAATCCGAACACCCATTCCGATACGAGTTCAACCATACCAATTTTATCGAATTCCAATAAAAACTCGACCTCCAAATCTTAAATTTTCGTTTTTGGAAGATTTTACAAAAATCTTGATTTTCTCCATTTAAATCCGAATTAAACGATGAATATAATCATAGATTCATGAAATATAATCACTTTAGGATATAGAACATTTACCAAGTCAAAGTCTTGAGGAACTCCTCCAAAATCGCCCAAAAACCGAGCTCAAAAATCAATTTTTGTGTTATGAACTCAAACCCTCGATTTGGAATTTAACACACTCTGCGTAGATTTTCTTCTTCGCGAATGCGACCGTCCTCTCGTGTTCGCGTAGACCAACTTTGACTACCTCTCCACTTTACTCTTCGCGAACACGACACATGACTCACGAACGTGATGCTTTACTAGCTCAGACCTTCGCGAATGCGACCACAACCTCGCGAATGTGTAGAACAAGGACCTGGGGTCCCCAACTGCCTCACTCCTCTTCGCGAACGTGACACTGCTCCCACGTTCGCGATGCACACGTATACCACACCTTCACGTTCGCGTCCTCCTCTTCGCGAATGTGAAGAACAAAATCTTACCACTCAGAAAACACTCTTAGTGAACGCGAGGGCCCACTCGCGAACGCGAAAGAGGAAACCCGAAGAATGCAGCAGCAGATATCAGTAATCTCACCAAGGTCAAAAATGATTCGTTAACCACCCGAAACTCACCCGAGGCCCTCGGGACCTCAACCAAACATACCAACGCATCCCATAACATCATACGAACTTAGTTGAACCTTCAAATCACCTTCACCAACACCAAAAACATGAATTACACACGGATTCAAGCCAAATGAACTTAGAAATTTCCAAATTCCACAAATGATACCGAAACCTACCAAACCACGTCCGAATGACCTCATATTTTGCACACAAGCCAGAAATGACATAACAAAGCTATTCCAATTTCCAAAATCAGATTCTAACCCCGATATAAAAAAGTCAACCTCCCGGTCAAACTTCCCAAAAATTCATCTTTCGCCATTTCAAGCCTAATTCCATTACAGACCTCCAAATAATTTTCCGAACATGCTCCTAAGTCCATAATCACCATGCGGAGCTATTGACATCATCAAAATTCAATTCCGGAGTCATTTGCTCAAAAGTTAACTTTCCGGTCAACTCTTTCCATTTAAGCTTCTAAATAAGGATTGTTCTTTTAATTTAATTCTGAATTTTTAGTAATTCAAACTCGACCACACCCGCGAGTCATAATACATATTGCGAAGCTACTCGAGACCTTAAGTCACTGAACGGGGCATTAATTCTTAAAATGACAAGTCGGGTCGTTATATTTCTTGACTTGCGGGCGCAGTCCGTATAATTTTTCGGAAAGTTTTTTACGTGAAAAATGGATTAAAATGTCAAATAGAGTTTTAAAACTCAATTGAGTTGACTTTGGTCAACATTTTTAGCAAACAAACCCGGATCAGTGCTTTGACAGTTTTGATAGGTCCGTATCGTAATTTGAGACTTGGGCGTATGTCCGGAATCGAATTCTGAGGTCCCTAGCCCGAGATAGGAAATTTTGATGAAACATTAAAAGTTTGAAAGTTTAATGATTTTTAAGAATTTACTGATGTTGGATTTATTGACACCGGGGCCGTATTTTAGTTTCGGAGCCCGATACAGGCCAAGTATAATATTTATGACTTGTCTGTCGAATTTGGTGAGAAAAGGAGTTGATTTGACGTGATTCGGACGTTCGCTTGTGAAAATAGAAGTTTTAAAGTATTCTTGAAAATTGTATTTGATTTGGTGTCCGATTCATAGTTCTAGGTATTATTTTGGCGATTTGATCGCGCGAGCAAGTTCGTATGATATTCTAGGACTTGTGTGCATGTTTGGTTTGGAGCTTCGAGGGCTCGGGTGAGTTTCGGATAGGCTACGAGATGATTTGAACTTAGAAATCTGGTTTTTCTGCAGTTTCAGGTGCCTTCTGGTTTCCTTCTTCGCATTCGCGAAGGCACTCTCGCGAAAGTGAAGTGTGAGCTAGGCTGGGGGGATGATTTGTTCTACGCGAACGCGAGGCCATGGTCACGAACGCAGAGCATTGGGGGTCTGCTCTTCGCGAACGCAACATGCAACACGCGAATGCATAGAGTTATTGGAGGTGGGTTGGGGATCAGTGGGTTGTTCTACGCGAACGCGAGACAAGTCTCGCGAACACGATGGCCAAGGGGGATAGACCATCGCGAACGCGTGCAATCCTTCACGAACGCGAAATCCATTCACGCTGTTGCACTTTGCGAACGCGGCAGGCCCTTCACGAACGCGAAGAAGGCCTGACGCCTGTGACTTAAAAAAGAACCAAAATGAGATTTTTTCCATTTTTCACAAACCCTCAATTAGAACTCGGTTTAGGGGCAATTTCAAAGGAGTTTCTCACGATTTCGAACTGGGTAAGTGTTCTTTATCATATAGCGATTGTATTTCATAAATCTAAGTCTATATTCATCATTTATTTCGGATTGAGATGGGAGAAATTGGAAGTTTTGTAAAACTTTCCAAAAACGAAAATTTATGATTTGAAGGTCCATTTGACATCGGAATTTGATAATTTTTGAATGGTTGGACTCGTCTCGGAATGAGTGTTCAGATTTCGTAAATTTTTCCTAGATTTGAGATGTGGGCCCCACTGTCGATTTTTAAAATAAAACTTTGATTTTAATCCGAAAAATTTGTAAATTCATATGGAATTAATTCCTACGATTTGTATTGAATATATTGAATTGTTTATGACTAGATTTGAGGATTTCAAACACAAATTTGCGAGGCAAGGGTGTAATGGAAACTTGAAATTTGGTTGCGAAGCGAGGTAAGTGTCGTGGTTAACCTTGTCTTGAGGAAATAGAACCCTTGAATTATTTGCTATGTGAATTTCATGTGTAACAATGTATAGGCAAGGTGACGGGTTCCTATAATTTGTCAAATTAATTATTTAATCATCTTAAATTGTTTTAAGACACGAATTAATCGTTATTATAATTGTTTCACTCATATTCCTTGCATATTAAATATTAAACTGCCTATTTTCTTCCTGATTTTAACAATTAATTGCTACTTGTCATTGTTGTTTCATAAATGAATTATAATTATTGTATGCCTCGATGCTTAATAATTTCTCATTGAACGTGGTATTTATTGGAGTAATGTTTATTACATTTATGAGTTGTTAAAATATATTTGGGGATCGGGTTGCACGCCGCAACAGAAATGAAAGTAAGTATATTGGGGGATTGGGTTGCACGCCGCAACAGACTTATTTAAAAGTCTATATTGGGGGATCGGGTTGCACACCACAACAGAATTGATTGAAATGAATATATTGGAGGAGCGGGTTACACGCCGCAACAGAATTAAATATGAATATATTGTGGGATCGAGTTGCACGTCGCAACGGGAATTGATGGAAATAATAATTGGTTATGGCTGCTGAGTTGGCTTCAACTATTAAAATGAGTTACTTGATTTATTTCTATTATTGTTGTCATTACTATTATTGCATACATGTTAATGTAAGTGACATGCTTTAGTCTCGTCACTACTTCGTCGAGGTTAGGCTCAGCACTTACCAGTACATGAGGTCGGTTGTACTGATACTACACTCTGCACTTCTTGTGCAGATTTCGGAGTTGATCTCAGCGACGTACCATAGACTTGCTCGGATTTCAGCTACTCAGAGGAGACTTGAGGTATAACTGCATAGCGTCCGCAGTTCTGAAGTCCCCGTCTACTTTATTTTAGTTGTGTGTTTGCTTTCAGACAGCTTTATTTTATTCAGACCTTTATTTGTATTATTCTAGAAGCCCGAGCACTTGTGACTCTAGTTCTGGGATGGTATTTAGATATCGCGATTATTATGGATTAATCACTTTATTTCAGACATTATTTCTGCATTTGTTTTCTTGTTATTATTAAATTAAGAATTTTGTTATAAAGGCTAATTATATTCTAATTAAAGGCTCGGACTTTTTGGGTTGAACAATGCACTGGAAAGTAAAGGAAAATTTTTGCCGGAAAAGTGCATTTATGCGGTCCATTATGCGACCGCATAATCACTCTGCAGGCCACATAATGGCCGCAGAAGTGAGCGGGAGAGGGCTATTTTGGAAGCAGCTATGCGGTCGACTATGCGACCGCATAACTGTTATGTGATGCATTATGCGACCGCATAACAGTTATGCGGACCGCATAGTGACCGCATACATAGGCAGTTCTTTTGGCTATTTTGTAACCAATTATGCGACCGATATGCAGTCCGCATAACCATTATGCGGTCGCATATGCGACCGTAGAACCTGTTTCGGAGCTTCATTTTTGGGTTTTTAAAATCCGACCCTATTTCGTTAAATACACGCTTTGGGTCATTTTTGAGCTATTATCTGACATTTTAGAGTGAGAGAGGGTGCCCTAGAGTGAGAAGGTGTTCTCCAATAATTGTTCTTCAATTCTTGCCCAAGTTTTGGAAGATTGAGAAGGGAAACTTACTAGGTCATCATCCTAGAGGTAAGATTCTACACCCTAACCCTCAATTTTGAACTTTGTGTAGAAATGGATAATAAGCAAGATAATTTCTGGGCAAGAGGGTTGGTTATTTTACATGCATGTGTTATCAAGGGGTGTAGAATGATTGTTGAGCTAAAAATGGTAAATGTTGGGTTGTGGGATGATGGAATCCTCCATAAAAGGATCTTGAAACCTTAATGCACATCTAGTGTTTGATAAAATGTTCAAATGAGCTAGAACCATGATCATCTTCCTAATTTTGGTTTAATTTGTATATTTTTATAATAGATTGAAGTTGCTAAAAATTTCGGAATATTTAGAGTGTAAGGAAGTTCAAGTGAGGTATGTTGGCTAAACACTTCTTTGAGAATTGGAATTCCCATTATCCTTGTAAGTTCCGAGATGTTGATTATAAATCGAGTATCCCGATAAGTTCTGTGATGAAGATATATGTTCAATCTATGTTTAAAATGCTCTAATCATATTGCATTATAAATTGAGGATGTGTCCCAAACTATGGATTATGTATCCACATGTTATAATTTCTAGTCGTGATTTATGTGAAAGTTATTATGCCAAGTTGTGTAGAGATTGTGATTGTGATACACCTCCACCCATATATATTGGGGTGAGGCGGCATGACCGCTTTGTGTGGGGATTGTGGTATAGAGATTGTGATTGTGATACACCTCCACCTGCATATATATTGGGGTGAGGCGGCATGACCGCTTTATGTAGGAATTATGGTATTGTGGGACTGCACCTCCACCCGCATACATTGGGGTGAGGCGGTACGACCGCTTTGTGTATGGTTTTGGTATTGTTGTGGCACCACCACCCGCATACATTGGGGTGATGCGGCATAGTCGCTTTGTGTAGGTTCTTGGTACTGTGGTTATACATCCACCCGCATACATTGAGGTGAGGCGGCAGGGCCGCTTGATTTGAGTTATGGTACTGAACGTACACCCCTACCTGCATACATTGAGGTGAGGCAGCGGAGCCGCTTTGTGTGAAGATGGTTATAGAGGATCTCATCTTAAATCCTATAAATATTGTTGATAGCTTTTAATAAGCTTGCTATGGTTGAGATGGTTATCTATATTATACTATTGCCGCACTGGTCCATCATATTCATCTTGTATTTATGAATTCTTAAATTGGTGTTTAGTTTTCATACTAGTACTATTCGATGGTACTAACGTCCCTTTTGTCGGGGGCGCTGCATCTTTAAATGGATGCAGGTGGTTCCACAGCAGGAGACATTGATCAGTGATAGCAGTACACCTTTTTCCCAGCTGACTTGGTGAGCCCTACTTCATCCCGGGGTCATATATCTTTTGTTCTTTGTGTATTCTGTTTGAGGTATAGCCGGGGCCTTGTTGCCGGCATTATCATTGTACTCATCTTTATCTATAGAGGCTCCATAGACATAGTGTGGGTTGTGTATTGGTGTTGGGGAAAGACAAATTATGTTATGTTGTGGTTGTATTACTTGTCCATTTGAGACTTTAAAAATGATGAAACTATTGGTAAGAAATTGGTAATTGCAGACATGACCACTTTATTAGTTAATTAAGGAAAACATATATTCTCTTTAATCATGAATGGGTTTGTGTAGAAAGAATCTAACAGGCTTGCTCGGTCGGGTTCACTCGGTTGAGCACCGGTCGTGCTCCCCGGTTTTGGGGCGTGACAGAGGTCCCTAGTCCGAGATAGGGAATTTTGATGAAAAATTAAAAGTTTAAAAGTTAAATAATTTTTAAGAATTTACTGATGTTGGATTTATTGACACCGGGTTCGTATTTTGGTTTCGGAGTCCGGTACAGGTCCACTATAATATTTATGACTTGTCTGTCGAATTTGGTGAGAAACGGAGTTGAATTGACGTGATTCGGACATTCGGTTGTGAAATTAGAAGTTTTAAAGTTTTCTTGAAAATTTCATTTGATTTGGTGTCCGATTCATAGTTCTAGGTGTTATTTTGGCGATTTGATTATGCGAACAAGTTCGTATGATGTTCTAGGACTTGTGTGCATGTTTGGTTTGGAGCCCCGAGGGCTCGGGTGAGTTTCGGATAGGCTACGGAATGATTTGAACTTAGAAATCTGGTTTTTCTGCAGTTTCAAGTGCCTTCTGTTTCCTTCTATGCGTTCGCGAAGGCACTCTTGCGAACGCGAAGTGTGAGCTGGGATGGGGGGATGGTTTGTTCTACGCGAACGTGAGGCCATGGTCGCGAATGCGGAGCATTGAGGGTCTGCTCTTCGCGAACGCGACAGGCAACACGCAAACGTGTAGAGTTATTGGAGGTGGGTTGGGGATCAGTGGGTTGTTCTACGCGAATGCGAGACAAGTCTCGCGAACGCGATGGCCAGGGGGGATAGACTATCACGAACGCGTGCAATCCTTCATGAACACGAAAGCCATTCGGGCTGCTGCACTTCGCGAACGCGGCAGGACCTTTGCGAAGGCGAAGAAGGCCTAACGCCTGTGACTTAAAACATATCCAAAATGGGATTTTTCCCATTTTTCACAAACCCTCAATTAGAACTCGGTTTAGGGGCGATTTCAAAAGCGTTTTTCACGATTTCAAACTGGATAAGTGTTCTTTATCATATAGTGATTGTATTTCAAAAATCTAAGTCTATATTCATCATTTATTTCGGATTTAGATGGGAGAAATTGGACTTTTTGTAAAACTTTCGAAAAACAAAAATTTAAGATTTGAAGGTCCATTTGACATCGGAATTTGATAATTTTTATATGGTTGGACTAATCTCAGAATGGATGTTCGGATTTCGTACATTTTTCCAAGATTTGAGATGTGGGCCCCACTATCAATATTTAAAATGAATTTTAGATTTTAATCCGGAAAATTAGTAAATTCATATGTAATTAATTCCTACTATTTGTATTGAATATATTGAATTGTTTATGACTATATTTGAGGATTTTGGACATTAATTCGCGAGGCAAAGGTGTATTGAAATCTTGAAATTTGGTTGCGAAGCGAGGTAAGTGTCGTGGTTAACCTTGACTTGAGGGAATGGAACCCTTGAATTATTTGCTATGTGAATTTCATGTGTAACAATGTATAGGCAAGGTGACGGGTTCCTATAATTTGTCAAATTAATTATTTAAACATATTAAATTATTTTAAGACACGAATTAATCGTTATTATAATTGTTTCACTCATATTCCTTATCAAATATTAATTCTTGAATTTCTGCAATAATTGTTACATGCTTATTTGATTTATGTGTCTTAATTGCTACTTGACATTTAGCATATTAAATATTAAACTACCTATTTTCTCCCTGATTTTCACAATTAATTGCTACTTGTCATTGTTGTTTCATAAATGAATTATAATTATTGTATCCCTCGATGCTTAATAATTTCTCATTGAACGTGGTATTTGTTGGAGTAATCTTTGTTACATTTATGAGTTGTTAAAAGTCTATATTGGGGAATCGGGTTGCACGCCGCAACATACGTATTTAAAAGTCTATATTGGGGGATCGGGTTGCACGCCGGAACAGAATTGATTGAAATAAATATATTGGAGGAGCGGGTTGCACACCGCAACAGAATTGAATATGAATATATTGTAGGATCTGGTTGCACGACGCAACGGGAATTGATGGAAATAATAATTGGTTATGACTGTTGAGTTGGCTTCAACTATTAAAATGAGTTACCTGATTTATTTCTATTATTGTTGTTATTACTATTATTGCGTACAAGTTAATGTAAGTGACTTGCCTTAGTCTTGTCACTGCTTCGTCGAGGTTAGGCTCAGCACTTACCAGTACATGGGGTCGGTTGTACTGATATAATATTCTGCACTTCTTGTGCAGATTTCGGAGTTGGTCCCAGCGACTTACCATAGACTTGCTCAGATTTCAGCTACTCAGAGGAGACTTGAGGTATAGCTGCACAGCGTCCGCAGTTCTGAAGTCCCCATCTACTTTATTTTAGTTGTATGTTTGCTTTCAGATAACTTTATTTTATTCAGACCTTTATTTGTATTATTTTAGAAGCTCATGCACTTGTGACTCCAGTTCTGGGATGGTATTTAGATTTCGGGATTATTATGGATTAATTACTTTATTTCAGACTTTATTTCCGCATTTGTTTTCTTGTTATTATTAAATTAAAACTTTTGTTAAATAGGCTAATTATATTCTAACGTTGGCTTGCTTAGCAAGTGAAATGTTAGGCGCCATCACGGTCCGAAGGTGGGAATTTCGGGTCGTGACACGAGGCTTAGTGGTGAGCTGCCTTTCTGAGCCGTTCTGCAGCAACTAATGCCTCTTCATGTATTTTATTCTGTCTATTTCATTTCAGACAGTATTTAGAATTTTGTATAATCTACTAGATACTCATACACTTGTGTCACGACCCCAAATTCCCTCCGTAGGATGTCGTGATGGCACCTAGTCTCTATGACTAGGTAAGCCTATTAATACGGAATAAAAATAGAAATCTGAAATAAATCAATCTGAAAATTTACATAATTACAACTCCCAAAACCCAGTAGAAATAAGTCACAAGATTCTAAGAATTTATTCTCTATGTCTCTATAAATCAGAGTCTAAAGCAAATAAGGAAGACAACATAGTAAGATAGAAGGGGACTCCGGAGTCTGCGGACGCTGGCAGATATACCTCGAAATCTCCTCGTACAGCTAGTTTACTAATGCCTCGTCTGAAAAGATGTACCTGGATCTGCAAAAAAAATATGCAGAAGCGTAGTATGAGTACACCACAGCGGTACCCAATAAGTACCAAGCCTAACCTCGGTAGAGTAGTGACGAAGTCAGGTCAGGCCCTACTGGAAAATAATAAATGGCATGGTAAAATGTTTCATAATATAATAAAATAAAATGACAATTGAAATGAATCAAGTAGCATGTCACAATTTAATTACACCAAATAATATCTCGTGGGAACAAAATAAAATTTCCTTTCAACTTTAAGAAAATCACAACAATAAATCAAGGCAACTGCGGCCATAAATCAATATCAACAAGGGCACTCCTGGAAAATAGCATCCCGCGTTTTAGCCATCCTTATCACACCGCATGACTTCTAGTAGTTTCCCCTACTAGCCACGCGTATCAAACCACCCTTATCTCACTGCATGCATTTCAACACCCAAATCTTATACCACCGCATGCATATCAATATCACAATATATCCCAATTTGTACCTCAAGTGCCCAAATATTTTAATTTGCCAAAATAAATCAACAACAATATTTTTCCATAATAAAGAGCTCACGGCTCATGTCAAAATAATTCAACAATAATATTTTTCCACAATAAAGAGCTCACGGCTCCATCACAATGAGTACAAAAATCTCACAAAATATTCGGGAATAAATAACTCAACAAAATAATATTTCAAAATTTTAATACGTTTCTTAAATACCAAATTTAAAATGTCAAATAATTTATATTAATAATATATAATTTAAATAAAATCACCCTTCAAATAATGCACAGAATAAAAGAAACCAAGTTTCAACTAAACAAATAAAACAATTAGCAAGAAAAGGTCAAGCAAATTTAAAATATAACATTAAATCAATAATGAAGAATATAACAAAATAAAATAATTTAATTAATGCGCAACAGTGATCTACACAATTTAAAAATATATTCTTTCACATTTAGCCCGTGTACACACTCGTCACCTCGTGTACACGACTTTCCACACATTACACTTATCAAATTCTAGGGGGAATTTCCCCCACACAAAGTTAGACAAGTCACTTACCTCGACTTGCTCCAATTTAACCAAGTAGTATACTTTTTTCTCAATTTTCCGACTCCGATTGACTCGAATCTAGTCATAATTAATTCGATACAGTCAACAAAAATTATAGAATCAATTCCATAAGAAAATACTACATTTTCAATAAAAATCCGAAATTAACTCAAAAATTACCCGTGGGGCCCACGTATTGGAATCCAGCGAAACTCACAAAATCCGACAACCCATTCAATTACGAGCTCAACCATACCAGTTTTACTCAAATCCGACTCCGAATCGACACCGAAATCTCAAAAATTCGTTTCTATGAGATTTCTAAAATTTCTCAAATTTAAATCTCAAAACACTAATTAAATGATGAAAATAATGATATATTCGTGTATATTGACCAAATCCGAGTTAGAATCACTTACCCCAATGTCTTTTCCTTGAAAATCTATCAAAAATCGCCTCTGCTCAAGCTCCAATTTGTTAAAAATGACGAATTGCATGAATGCCCTCCTTTATAATTCTGCCCAGGCAACCCTCGATCATGACCCTCGATCATGGCCTCGATCATGACCCTCGATCCTCGACCTCGATCATTACCCTCGATCATGACCCTCGATCATGGCCCCCGAGCCTGGGCCTTCGATCATGACCCTCGATCGATCCTCGGCCTCGATCGTGGATTCGATCATGGCCCTCGAGCCTTTGCCTTCGATCATGGCCCTCGAGCATGAGTCTCGATCCTGGGCCTCAATCTTGGGCTCGATCACAGCCCAGAATTTTCAGCAGAAGAGAAAAATTGCAGCAGCAGTTTTAAGTCCAACTTTTGATCCGTTAACCATGCGAAACTCACTCGAGGCCCTCGGGACCTTAACCAAATACACCAACAAGTCCTAAAACATCATACGAACTTATTTGTAACCTCAAATCACATAAAACAACGCTAAAATCACAAATCACACCCCAATTCAAGCTTAATGAAACTTAAGAATTTCCAACTTCTACATTCGATGTCGAAACCTATCAAATCAAGTCCGATTGACCTCAAATTTTGCACACAAGTCATAAATGACATAACAGAGCTATGAAAACGTTTTGGAACTGGATTCCGACCCCTATATCAAAAAGTCAATTCCTCGGTCAAACTCCAAAACTTAAATTCCTATTTTAGGCATTTCAAGCCTAATTTCACTACAGACTTCCAAATAAAATTCCGATCACGCTCCTAAGTCCAAAATCACCATACGGAGCTGTTGGAATCATCAAAATTCTATCCTGGGGTCGTTTGCACATAATTCGACATCCGGTCACTATTTGAACTTAAGCTTTTAAATTTTTTAATTTTTCATCAAATTTCTATATCTCGGGCTAGGGACCTCTAAATTTAATTCCGGGCATACGCCCAAGTCCGAAATCACGATACGGACCTACCGGAACTGTCAAAACACTGATCCAAGTCCGTTTGATCAAAATGTTGACCAAAGTCAACTTAATTGAGTTTTAAAGCTCTAATTCATATTTTAATCCATTTTTCACATAAAAACTTTTCGAAAAATTTTACGGACTGTGCACGCAAGTCGAGAAATGATAAATAGTACTTTTCGAGATCTTAGAACACAGAATTAACTATTAAATTTAAAGATGACATTTTGGGTCATCACATTCTCCACTTCTAAAACAAACGTTCGTCCTCAAACAGAGTTAGAAAATGTACCCGAGCTGGTGAATAAGTATGGATAACAGCTGCGCATATCATGCTCGGTCTCCCAAGTCGCCTCCTCGACCTGATGACCCCTCCACTGAACCTTCATGGAAGTAATGTTCTTTGACCTCGGCTTTCGAACCTGCCTATCTAAAAGCCAGTGGTTCCTCAACATAAGATAGATCCTTGTCCAACTGAACCGAACTGAAGTCTAACACATGAGACGGATCGCCGTGATATTTCTGAAGCATAGAAACATGGAATACCGGTTGAACTGCAGAGAGACTAGGTGGTAGTGCAAGTCTATAAGCCACCACTCCAACTCTCTCAAGAATCTCAAAAGGCTCAATATACCTAGGGCTCAACTTGCCCTTGTTCCCGAACCTCATCACACCCTTCATAGGTGAAACCCGGAATAATACCCGCTCACCAACCATGAATGCAACATTACGAACCTTTCGATCCGCATAACTCTTCTGTCTAGATTGGGCTGTACGAAGTCGATCCTGAATCAACTTAACCTTTTCCAAGGCATCCTAAACTAAGTCTGTACCCAATAGTCTAGCCTCGCCCGATTCGAACCAACCCACTGGAGACCGGCACCGCCTACCATACAAGGCCTCATACGGAGCCATCTGAATGCTTGACTGGTAACTGTTATTGTAAGAAAACTCCGTAAGTGGTAAGAACTGATCCCAAGAACCCCCAAAATCTATCACACACGCACGAAGCATGTCTTCCAGTATTTGAATAGTGCGTTCGAACTGCCCGTCCGTCGGTGAAATGATGTACTCAACTCTACCCGAGTACCCAACTCACGCTGTACTGCCCTCCAGAACCGTGATGTAAATTGCGTACCCCGGTCAGAGATGATAGATACCGGTACACCATGAAGTCAGACAATCTTGCTAATATAGATTCGAGCCAACTGCTCGGAAGAGTAGGTAGTCATCACAGGAATGAAATAAGCTAACTTGGTCAGCCTATCTACAATCACCCAAACTGCATCAAACTTCCGCTGAGTCCGTGGAAGTCCAACAATGAAATCCATAGTGATTTGCTCCCATTTCCACTTCGGAATCTCTAACTTCTGAAGCAACCCACCTGGCCGCTGATGCTCATACTTCACCTACTGGCAATTTAGGCACCGGGTTACATATTCCACTATGTCTTTCTTCATCCTCCTCCATCTGTAATGTTGCCTCAAGTCCTGATACATCTTCGCAGCACCCGGATGAATGGAGTACCGCAAACTGTGAGCCTCTTGGAGAATCAACTCACGGAAACCATCTACATTAGGCACACATAGCCTGCCCTGCATTCGTAATACACCATCACTCCCAATAATGACTTCCTTGGCATCATCATGCTGAACTGTGTCCTTAAGGACAAACAGATGGGGGTCATCATACTGACGCTCCCTGATACGATCATAAAGAGAAGACTGAGAAACCACACAAGCTAAAACTCGACTCGGCTCGAAAACATCCAATCTGACAAACTGGTTGGCCAAGGCCTGAACATCCAAGGCTAAAGTCCTCTCTGCTACCGGTAAATATGCTAAGCTGCCCAAACTCTCAGCCCTACGACTCAAGGCATCGGCCACTACATTGGCCTTCCTAGGATGATAGAGAATAGTGATATCATAATCCTTAAGCAACTCCAACCATCTCCGCTGCAGCAAATTAAGATCCTTGTGTTTAAACAGATGTTGTAGACTCCGGTGATCGGTGTAGACCTCACAATGGACATCGTACAAATAATGCCACCAAATCTTCAAGGCATGGACAATAGCTGCTAAATCAAGGTCATGGACCGAATAATTCTTCTCATGTACCTTTAACTGTCTGGACGCGTAGGCAATCACCCTACCGTCTTGCATCAACACTGCGCCGAGACTAATACGCGACGCATCACAATACACAGTGTAAGACCATGAACCTGTAGGCAATACCAATACTAGGGCTGTAGTTAAAGTTGTTTTGAGCTTTTGGAAGCTCTCCTCACATTCCTCGGTCCACCTAAACGGAGCACCCTTCTGGGTCAATTTGGTCATAGATGCAGCAATAGAAGAGAAACCCTTTACAAATCGGCGATAATACCCTGCCAAACCAAGGAAACTCCGGATTTCCGTAACTGAGGACGGTCTGGACCAACTCTACACTGCTTCAATCTTCTTCGGATCTACCTTGATTCCCTCACACGAAACTATATGACCCAAAAGTCCCACTGAATCAAGCCAGAATTTACACTTTGAAAATTTTTAATTACACCAAATAATGGCAAATAATATCTCGTGGGAACAAAATAAAATTTTCTTTCAACTTTAAGAAAATCACAACAATAAATCAAAGCAACTGCAGCCATAAATTAATATCAACAAAAGCACTCCCGAGGTACCGTCTCGTAGTCCCAAATCATAAATAAATTCACAATATCTCATTTTATTATCTCACCATGGGAGCCTTCACAATTTATTTTAAAGAAAATATTTTTTCCGAAATAGCATCCCGCGTTTTAGCCATCCTTATCACATCGCATGACTTCTAGTAGTTTTTCCTACTAGCCACGGATATCAAACCACCCTTATCTCACCGCATGAGTTTCAACACCCAAACCTTATACCACCGTATGCGTATCAATATCACAATATATCATCATTTGCACCTCAAGTGCCCAAATATTTCAATTTGCCAAAAATAAATCAACAACAATATTTTTCCATAATAAAGAGCTCACGGCTCATGTCAAAATAATTCAACAATAATATTTTTTCACAATAAAGATCTCACGGCTCCATCACAATGAGTAAGAAAATCTCACAAAATATTCGGGAATAAATAACTCAACAAAATAATATTTCAAAATTTTAATACGTTGCTTAAATACCAAATTTAAAATGTCAAATAATTTATATTAATAATATTTAATTTAAATAAAATCACCCTTCATATAATGCATAGAATAAAAGAAATCAAGTTTCAACTAAACAAATAAAATAATTAGCAGGAAAAGGTCAAGCAAATTTAAAATATAACATTAAATCAATAATGAAGAATATAACAAAATAAAATAATTTAATTAATGCGCAACAGTGATCTACACAATTTAAAAATATAATCTTTCATATTTAGCCTGTGTACACACTCGTCACCTCGTGTACACGACTTTTCACACATTACAATTATCAAATCCTAAGGAAAATTTTTCCCACATAAAGTTAGACAAGTCACTTACCTCGACTTGCTCCAATTTAACCAAGTAGTATGCTTTTTCCTCGATTTTCCTACTCCGATTGACTCGAATCTAGTCATAATTAATTCGATACAGTCAACAAAAATTATAGAATCAATTCCATAAGAAAATACTACATTTTCAATAAAAATCCGAAATTAACTCAAAATTTGCCCGTGGGACCGGCATCTCGAAATCCGACGAAACTCACAAAATCCGAGAAACCATTCAATTATGAGTCCAACCATACCAGTTTCACTCAAATCCGACTCCGAATTGACACCAAAATCTCAAAAATTCATTTCTATGAGATTTCTAAAATTTCCTAAATTTCAATCTCAAAACACTAATTTAATGGTGAAAACAATGATATATTCGTGTATATTGACTAAATCCGAGTTAGAATCACTTACCCCAATGTCTTTTCCTTGAAAATCTATCAAAAATCGCCTCTGCTCAAGCTCCAATTTGTTAAAAATGGCGAATGGGACGAATGCCTTCCTTTATAATTCTGTCCAGGCAGCCCTCGATCATGACCCTCGATCCTCAGCCTCGATCATGGCCCTCAATCATGGCCCTCGATCATGGCCCTAGATCATGACCTTCGATCGATCCTCGGCCTCGATCGTGGCTTCGATCATGGCCCTCGAGCCTTTGCCTTCGATCATGGCCCTCGAGCATGGGTCTCGATCATGGGTCTCGATCTTGGGCCTCGATCTTGGGCTCTATCACAGCCCAGAATTTCCAGCATAAGAGAAAAATTACAGCAGCTATTTTAAGTCCAACTTTTGATCCGTTAACCATGATAAACTTACCCGAGGCTCTCGGGACATCAACCAAATACACCAACAAGTCCTAAAATATCATAAGAACTTATTTGAAACCTCAAATCACATCAAACAACACTAAAATCACAAATCACACCCCAATTCAAGCTTAATGAAACTTAAGAATTTTCAATTTCTACATTCGATGTCGAAACCTATCAAATCAAGTCCGATTGACCTCAAATTTTGCACACAAGTCACAAATGACATAACGTAGCTATGAAAAGTTTTTGGAACTGGATTTTGACCCCGATATCAAAAAGTCAACTCCCTGGTCAAATTTCCAAACTTAAAATTTCTATTTTAGCCATTTCAATCCTAATTTCACTACGGACTTTCAAATAAAATTTTGATCACGCTCCTAGGTCAAAATTCACCATACAGAGCTGTTGGAATAATCAAATTCTATTTCGGGGGTCGTTTGCACATAATTCGACATCCGATTACTATTTGAACTTAAGCTTTTAAAACTTTTAATGTTTCATCAAAATTCCATATCTCGGGCTAGGGACCTCATAATTTGATTCCGGGAATACGCCCAAGGTCCAAATTATGATACGGACCTACCGGAACTGTTAAAACACTGACTCTAGTCCGTTTGCTCAAAATGTTGACCAAAGTCAACTCAGTTGAGTTTTAAAGCTCTAATTCACATTTTAATCCATTTTTCACATAAAACATTTTCGGAAAATTTTACGGACTGCGCACGCAAGTCAAGGAATGATAAATAGTACTTTTCGAGGTCTTAGAGCACAGAATTAATTATTAAATTTAAAGATGATATTTTGGCTCATCACAACTTGTGACACCAGGTCTTGGCACACACTAGTAGAATTTCTTGATTTAATTATTTTTCTTGGTTATTTTAATTTACCAAATCTTTTCATATTGTCTTAATTCTTGCAAGTAAGAAGAGTTTAATTACTTGGTTAATTTTTAAAGAATTGAATATATGTTTAAACCCCTAGTTGGCTTGCCTAGCTGTGCTGTTGGGCGCCATCACAACCTATAGGTGAAATTGGGTCGTGACATCTATTCTCTTAAATTTTTGAGTTTTTCCTTATTTTGTTTATCCGTTTATGTGCCAAAAATAGAATACCAAAAGTCATGTCTTTTAACCTCCCTCTTTTCCTCTCCCAAAAGTCATGTCTATTAATCTTCTTAATTAACCTCTATCTCATCCTTTTTTTTATCTCTCACCTGCAGTTACCACATATAACCTCCTTTTACATCCATAAATCCTCCCACTATTTATAGCACCAGCACTTCAATATGTAGGAGATACTTTCTTCTTTTGTTTTTTGTTCTTTATTTTTTTGATTTGTTTTCCTAGACAATTATTACTTTGGTGTATTTCTATCTATCCGTTCTTTATCTTTTTATAGTATTTTTATTGTTTCGAATATTGTTACTTTAGATGCAATTCTATTTACCTTATATTTAAAAAAAGAATTCCCTGAAACTTTGTTACTTTGGACGTCATTCTATTAATTCATTGATTTGTTGTTTTTGCCTTCTAATAATTATTTTTGAATGTTGTTCTCTTACATTTCTCTAATTGTTACATGCAATTTCATTTATTTTATTTTTTTCTTTTGGAGATTTATTGATGTGTATTTTTTTTTCTTACTGATAATTGTCTTTTTCAATTTGTGTTATTCTCCCTTTTTTATGTTGTTTTGAGATCTGCGAGTGGAACTTCCTATTTTTATCATTAATGGATATGATTTTTCTTAAAGTGAAAGCAGGTTTGTCAAGGTATTATGTTGTCTTTATATTTTCTCTTTTATGTGTATGTGTGTATAAACAAGTAGATTATATTCTTCCTCTTTAGTAGATAATTAGTCTTTTATTTTAAAACTTTTCTTATACATATGGAAATAAAAGAAGGAAGGAGTTTAGGAGAAGGAGAAGAAGAAACAAACAAAAGAAGGAAAAGTAAAAAAAACATATTCGAACTCATATAGATTCTTGATCTACCTTTCTCCAAAGGAGCCAAATTGCTAAATACTTGTACAAGTCCTTCAAACTTAAATATTTGCTATCATTGAGTCAAAATTCATAAGGTTAACATGTTTGTAAGAACAAATTGTTAATTTTTATATTTTCTTTGACTATATATTGTTGTCACCGCAATAGATAAAGGCACTGTAAATTTGTTCATCTGCTTTTTTCTTTCCAAACTTTCATTGCTTGGTCTTTCATATCACGCGAAGATGTATACGGTCAAAATCGGTTTGTCCTTCGTACGAACTGGTCAAGATGGTAATATATTGGATCTAAGAGCGTCTTCATAATATCAGGTTGAGGTTCGAAGTCAGGTCACCAAGCTTCGAGTTCTAGGGACCGATCAATGTCGAGCTCGATATCATTATCGAGCTCGAATCCAAATCAAACTATGATGCGAAGCGAAGTTATCGAGCTTATGAGTCAGAGACCGACCAACACCGATCCCGAATCAATACCGAGCTCCGAGTCAGAACCGAGCTCGAGTCAAGATCGAGAGCTCGAGTCAATATCGAGCTCATAGACAAGAGCCATTGCAACCGCACTAGGGGAGAGAATCCTCGCGGGAATTAGGGAAAAACTGATTTATCATGGGTCCCCACTATATATTTTTAATTATATCTAAAGTAGAATCCCTCCACTATAAGAGGGATGATTATTGTTTCTGTAAAGACCCATCAAGACATTCATACATTGTAACAAAGATATTATTGACACATTCTCATATTGAAAGATTAACCTTTTGAGCTCCATTACTTCATCTTGTTTATTCATAAATTATCCTCCTTTCAACTGTGTTTATCTTCCATTCTTCACAGTCAAGATTGGATATTCCTACTTCTCTTTACGATTTGTATCAAATTATATCACATACCCTTAGAACTACATACAAATTCAATTCTATCCGTTTTTTCTGGTAAACAGTTTGGCGCCCACCGTGGGGCTAAGGATAACAATGGTTATTTGATACGAATCTGCAACACACACCATTTTACGCTTGTTTTTTGAAAGTTTCTTTGATTTCAGATTAGCAACGGCAAACTCTCAATTAATGGCCTTACCTATCGACAACGAAGCTGACCTTCAAGATGAAAACAATAACTTGACGCCCAGGGCCGAAAGGCCGCTTGTCGATGCCGTTGAAGCTCGAGTCGAAGTAGCACTAGACAAACCAACGTTCTGAACCTGAAAATAGCACTCATGGTGGTACTCGATCTGCTGCTCGAGACACCCATAACGTTAAGGAAAACGGAGTCAGCTTGCGTATGATTTTAGAGATGTTGCAAGCTTTTGCAGAGCCAAACCCAGGTACCGAGCAGGTCAGAGCCCAGTCCACCTCGAGAAATTACCCATAGAACGGAGCCAGCCATAGTAAGGTCAAATGAGCAAGAATCAAGGACTAATCCCGAAATTGCTAAGATACTCGAGGAACTCACAAAACGGATCGAAGAAAATGATAAAAAAAGTGGAAACATATAACTCCAGGGTCGATCAGATCTCGGGGGCACCACCAATGATAAAAGGGTTGGGTTCCAAAAAAATTCGTGCAAAAGCCTTTTCCCTCAAGTGCAGCTCCAAAACCGATCCCAAAGAAATTTCGTATGCCCGAGATTCCCAAATATAATGGAATGACCGACCCCAATGAACACGTCACCTCTTAAACATGTGCCATCAAGGGTAACGATTTAGAAGATGATGAAATCGAATCTGTGTTGTTGAAAATATTCATAGAGACCCTCTCAAAAGGAGTGATGATTTGGTATCACAACCTGCCACCAAATTCCATCGACTCATTTGCCATGTTAGCAGATTCTTTCATAAAGGCACACGTCGGGGCCATAAAAGTCGCGACGAGGAAATCAGACCTTTTCAAGGTAAGATAAAGGGATAATGAAATGTTGAGAGAGACCGTGTCCCGATTTCAAATGGAATGCATGGAGTTGCCACCAGTCACAGATGATTGGGTCATTCAAGAATTCACCCAAGGGTTGAACGAGCGGAGTTCGATAGCATCACGTCGGTTGAAACAAAATTTGATCAAGTATCCAGCTGTAACTTGGGCAGATGTGAACAATCGATATCAATCAAAGATCAGGGTCGAGGACGACCAATTAGGAGCCCCTTCCGGTTCAGTACGTCCAAACAGGTCGGCAGTTAAAAACCAGAGGGACATCGACAGAGAGCCAAGGTCGAACAGAGACCGATATCAACCATACACCGCAGATCGAAGGAACAATGGATCAGGACACAATTCTGCCCGGAACATTCGAGGAAGTGATCGAGGATAGAATTCTCGGGGACTTATGAGCAAGAGTAGTTTTGAAATATATGCCGATCCTATAGAGGCACCTCTGTTATCAAAATATAATTTTAGCGTCGATGCATCGGGCATTGTATCGGCAATCGGAAGGATCAAAGATACTAGGTGGCCTAGACCCATGAAAACTGATCCTTCCCAAAGAAACCCAAATTCGATGTGCAAATATTATGGCACGCATGGCCACAAGATCGAGGATTGCAGACAATTAAGGGAGGAGGTAGCCCATTTATTCAATGAGGGCCACCTTCGAGAGTTCCTCAGCGATCGAGCCAAGAATCATTTCAGAGAAAGGGACGCCAACAGAAAAAATAAACAGGAGGAACCCCAACATATCATTCATATGATCGTCGGTGGGGTCGACACTCCAAAGAGACCCATACTCCAACGCACTAAGATACCAACCACTAGGAAAAAATGAACCCGAGATTATGTGCCCAAAGGCACTTTATCATTCAACAACGAAGAAGTAGAAGGCATTTCTCAGCCCCACAATAAAGCTCTGGTAATTTATATCTTATTAAATAAAGTTCAAGTTAAGCGTGTTTTAGTGGATCCAGGTAGCTCTGTGAATATCATCTGATCGAGGGTCGTGGAGCAGCTCGGCCTGCAAAATCAAGTCGTGCCCGCAACTCGGGTCTTAAACGGCTTCAATATGGCCAGTGAAATGACTAAAGGGGAGATTATTCTACTAGTGA
Organism: Nicotiana tabacum; assembly: GCF_000715075.1. Lineage (NCBI taxonomy): Eukaryota > Viridiplantae > Streptophyta > Magnoliopsida > Solanales > Solanaceae > Nicotiana > Nicotiana tabacum. The sequence continues at coordinate 120,435,494 of NC_134083.1, read as the reverse complement.
TCATGGCTGGGACCATCCAAAATTCCAAGTTCCACATAATCGAGGGCGACATAAGGTACAATGCCCTACTTGGAAGGCCTTGGATCCACAATATGAGGCAGTACCTTCGACTCTCCACCAAGTAATGAAATTCCCGATGTTAGACGGTGTAAAAATAATATACGGTGAGCAGCATGCTGCGAAGGAAATGTTTGTGGTTGATGAGGTGACACCGACATCGACACTATCAACCTCGAAAAGGTCGAGCATCAAAGGTAAATGAGAAGTCAAATAGCAATCACAGCCACCAGCCTCGATCGAATCGGGGAAGCAGGAGATAGAAGAAGAGGAGGAGGATTTTTTGACCCCTCGAGCTTTTATCATCCCCGAAGATTCTGACGCCACCAAATCAACGATCGAAGAGCTGAAACAGGTTATATTGATCGAGTATCTGCCCGAGAGAAAGGTATACCTGGGAACGGGATTAACCCCCGAACTCAGGAAAAAGCTTATTCAATTTCTTATTGATAACATAGATTATTTTGCTTGGTCCCATTTAGACATGACAGGGATCCCACCATCGATAACAACGCATCGGCTAACCTTGGACCCTAGGTTCAAATCGGTGAAGCAAAAAAGAAGACCTCAGTCCGAGGTAAAGCACGCATTCGTGAAGGACAAGGTAACTAAACTTCTCAAAATAAGGTCGATTCAGGAGGTGAAATATCCCGAATGGTTAGCCTATGAAGTTGTAATCCCTAAAAAAGGGAACAAACATAGAATGTGTGTAGATTATAAGGATTTAAACAAGCCGTGCCCCCAAAGAGTCCTTTCCACTGCCTAACATCGATCGTATTATCGATGCCACGACCGGCCACGAGATCCTTACTTTTATCGATGCTTATTCCGGGTACAATCAAATCCAAATGAACCCGGAGGACCGAGAAAAGACTTCATGTATCACCAAGTATGGAACATATTGTTATAATGTAATGCCCTTCGGGCTAAAAAATGCAGAAGTTACTTACCAACACCTAGTAAATAAAATATTCGAAGAACAGATAGGTAAGTCAATAGAAGTTTATATTGATGACATGCTAGTTAAGTCCCTGCGCACAGAGGACCATTTGACTCATTTGCAGGAGACGTTCAAGATTTTAAGGAAATACAACATGAAGCTCAACCCCGAGAAATGTGATTTCGGGGTTGGTTCGGGCACGTTCCTTGGCTTCATGGTATTGAATCGGGGGATCGAGATCAACCCCGAGAAAATCAAGGCCATCAAAGACATCACCGTCGTGGACAGTGTAAAAGCCATGCAGAAGCTAACTGGACGGATAGCTGCCTTAGGCCGAATTCATTTCGAGGTCGTCGGATCGAAGCCACAAATTTTTCTCTCTACTCAAAAGGAAGAATGATTTCTCCTGGACCCTGGAATGCCAACATGCATTAGAAGAATTGAAGCGATACGTATCGATCCCACGACTGCTTCACACTCCGAAGGCAGATGAGAAACTATACTTGTACTTGGCAGTATCGGAAATCACGGTAAGTGGTGTACTAGTTCGAGAAGAGCAAGGTACGCAATTTCCCATTTGTTATGTAAGTCGAACCTTAGGAGAAGCAGAAACTAGATATCCACACTTAGAGAAATTGGCACTTGCACTGATAAGCGCCTCTAGAAAGTTAAGACCGTACTTTCAATGTCACCCCATATACGTATTAACCACTTACCCATTTCGTAATGTTTTGCACAAGCCCGAACTATCGGGCCGATTGGCCAAATGGGCCATCAAACTCAGTGGGTACGATATCGAATATCAACCTCGTACGGACATCAACTCTCAAATTTTAGCGGACTTCATGGCCGATTTCACGCCACCCCTCGTACCCGAAGTTGAAAAAGAACTCTTGTTAAAATCAGGTACATCATCGGGGGTTTGGACCCTCTTCATAGATGGTGCTTCGAATGTGAAGGGGTTCGGGCTAGGCATCATTTTGAAACCCCCCACGGGTAGCACTATTAGGCAATCTATCAAAACTTTTAGGTTGACTAACAATGAGGCCGAGTATGAGGCCATGATTACAGGTCTCGAGCTAGCTAAAACCTTGGGAGCAGAAGTCATTGAAGCCAAATGTGACTCTTTACTAGTGGTGAACCAAGTAAACAAATCCTTCGAAGTTCGAGATGATAGAATGCAAAGGTATTTGGACAAACTACAGGTAACTTTGCACCATTTCAAGGAATGGACTTTACAGCATGTGCCTCGAGAACAAAACAGTGAGGCTGATGCGCTCGGAAATTTGGGGTCATCGGTCGAGGAAGATGAGATCGACTCGGGGACTGTCGTTCAACTCTCGGGATCCGTAATCGAGGGGGGTCATGCCGAGATAAATTCTACAAGCTTAACCTAGGATTGGAGGAATAAGTATATTAAATACTTGAAGAACGGAAAACTCTCATCAAACCCTTAAGAATCGAGGGCCCTACAAACCAAAGCTGCTCGATTCACATTGACTGAAGATAGAATATTATATAGAAGGACATTCGATTGACCATTGGCAGTATGCTTAGGACCAGGAGACACCGATTATGTTTTACGAGAGGTCCATGAAGGCACTTGTGGGAACCACTCCGGCGCCAAATCACTGATTCACAAAATCATTGGACCAGGATACTACTGGGATAGCATGGAAAAGGACACTAAAGAGTTTGTTCAAAAATGTGATAAATGTCAAAGGTTTGCACCGATGATCCATCAGCCCGAAGAACGACTTCATTCAGTCCTATCCCCATGGCCATTCATGAAATGGGGGATGGATATCGTCGGCCCTCTGCCATCGGCCCCAGGTAAAGCTAAGTTCATTTTATTTATGACTGACTATTTCTTTAAATGGGTTGAAGCACAGGCGTTCGAGAAAGTGAGAGAGAAAGAGGTTATAGACTTCATTTGGGATCACATCGTATGTCGATTTAGGATACCCGCTGAAATAGTGTGTGACAATGAAAAATAATTTATCGGCAGTGAAGTGACGAAATTCCTCAAAAATCACAAAATAAAAAGGATATTTTCAACGATGTATCACCCTAGTCGGAACGGACAGGCTGAGTCGACAAACACGACTATCATTCAAAACCTAAATAAAAGGTTGAACGACGCTAAGGGAAAATGGAAAGAAATTCTACCCGAAGTCCTTTGGGCATATTGAACAACATCAAAGTCCAGTACAGGAGCAACCCCGTTCTCCTTAGTGTATGGCTCTGAAGCCTTAATCCTAGTCGAAGTCGGGGAACCCAGTGTCGGGCTTCGATATACAAAAGAAGAGTCAAATCACGAGGCTATGAATACTAGCCTTGAATTATTGGACGAAAAACGAGAAGCCGCTCTCGTCCGATTGGCCGCCCAAAAATAGCGGATCGAAAGATACTATAATCGAAGAACCAATCTTCGCTATTTCAAAATCGGGGACTTAGTGCTACGAAAAGTCACCATCAACATCCGAAATCCAAATGAAGGAAAACTGGGTCCGAACTGGGAAGGACTGTATCATGTACTCAAAATCATCGGTAAAGGATCCTACAGGCTCGGTGTCATAAACGGTGAACAACTACAAAGCAATTGGAACGTGTCGCACCTAAAATGATACTACTGCTAAGGTACGACCCTCCCGTGCTCGTTTATATTTCGAAACTAACCATTGCAGGAGTACGACCAGGAACAGAGATGGATTATTCGACACGAAGCCTTAGGTCTGAAAGTACGCATTGCACTCTTTTTCCCTTAGACCGGTTTTTGTCCCAAATGGGTTTTTCGGCAAAGTTTTTAATGAGGCAACCACTGATCGTGCTAACTTAGTACAATTCGACAGTATCTGATGCCTCTTTACAATCAACCTCGAATACTGGGGGCTTTACCATCGAATAAATCGAGTTCGATACAAGAAAGTTACTTCAAATCAAATTCATGTCAAACATGGTCTCGATAGGGAAAAGTGTAAGGGCCAAATGGTCAAAACAAACCATGCCCGCATAGTTTTGCTCGAACCCTAGCGTAAAATATGAATACATGTATAATGACTTATAAAGAGAAACTTCTTCTTTACCGATATCTCATATTTTGAAAAGTTCGTTCTACTTCATGATTCAAACAGGCTTAAGTGCTGACCATTACCGAAGGAGTTTTGAAATACTTACACCATAAAGCCTACGGGCTACATTACTTCGAGTTCGAGCAATCACTCACTCAACTATTAAGCCTACGGGCTACCTTATTTTGAGTTCGAGCAAATCACTCACTCGACCATAAAGCCTATGGGCTACATTACTTCGAGTTCGAGCAATCACTCATTCGACTATTGAGCCTAAGGGCTATCTTACTTCGAGTTCGAGCAAATCACTCACTCGACTATTAAGCCTAAGGGCTGTCTTACTTCGAGTTCGAATAAATCACTCACTCGACCATAAAGCCTACGGGCTACATTACTTCGAGTTCGAGCAATCACTCACTCGACTATTGAACCTAAGGGCTATCTTACTTCGAGTTCGAGCAAATCACTCACTCGACTATTACGCCTAAGGGCTATCTTACTTCGAGTTCGAACAAATCACTCACTCGACTATTAAGCCTAAGGGCTATCTTCGTACGAGTTCGAGCAATCACTCACTCGACTATTAAGTCTACGAGCTATATTACTTTGAGTTCGAGTGAATTTCTCACTCAACCATAAAGCCTACGGGCTACAATACTTCGAGTTTTGAGCAATCACTCACTCAACTATTAAGCATATAGGCTAATTTACTTCGAGTTCGAGCAATCACTCACTCAACTATAAAGCCTAAGGTCCACTCGTACTTCGAGTTCGAGCAAGCACTCGCTCAGTTATAAAGACTACAAAGTTCGAGTTAGATAAAAATTGCCTAAAGCCTCAAACTTATGAACATTTTCATAAGGCATGAGTAAAACAAAATCTTCACAAGGCAGAAAATAAAACAAAGACAAGTTGGGAAAGAAAAGGGCCTTTATATATATATGATAATATATACAAACGTCCGATCAGGACCTTACACAAAAAGATGAAAAATGAAAAAACCTAAGGTTCCTGATTTTCTCTGGGGGGCAGTCTCTTCTCCATCGGGCTCCTCCCCACTCTTATACTCGCTCTTGCTCCCATCATCATTATTGTCATCGTCATCATTGGAGGACAAGGCTCCAGCATCGGCATCAAGCTCTTTGGGCTTTGTTATCTCTTCAGTAAGATCGAAGCCTCGAGCATGGATCTCCTCCAGGGTTTCCCTCCGAGATTGGCATTTGGCGAGTTCATCAATCCAATGTGCTCGAGTTCGAGCGGTCTCGGATATCTCTCTCGCATGTACCTGAGCAGCTTCAGCATCGGCCCGATAAGCGGCCACAAATGCATCTGCATCGGCCTCTGCTTTTTCGGCCTTGGCAAGTTTAGAAGCCAACCGAGCCTCGAGCTCCTCTATTTTTCTTGCTTGAACCGATCTTTTCTTCTTCAGACCTTGAAGTTGACCTTCGGCCGATGGTAATTGGGCTCGAGCAGCCTCTTTCTCTACAGCAAAGCGGTCCATACTTTCTTTCAACTTCAAGGACTCCGCCTTTATCACATAGGCCTCCTCACGGAGTTTTCCGATCATATCAAGCTTTTGCTGTAGCTGTGAGACTGAACAATTAGCCATCATTCTAGTATCGAGCCCATAGGCTTTTAATAGTATCATTACCTGCTCGGTCAGATCGGTCTGATCTTGGTGAGCCTTGGCCAACTCAACTCGGAGGTCCTTGATTTCCTCTCCCCTTTGCCCTAAGAGGAGTTTAAGGGCGTTCCTCTCCTCTGTGACCCGTTGGAGGTCAGCCTCATACCGACGCAGCTCGGCTCGAGACCGAGAACATGCTTCTCGATGAACTGCTGCGGCCTACGAAGAAAGAAGAAATGAAGTTAGAAAAGAAAAACAAACAGAAGATAATACCAACGAAGTAAGTTAAGGCTTACCCTATTCAAAGCCTGCTGCACTCCGTGGAAAATATCTGATGCATCACTAGTGTCGGCAACATCCTCGACACCGGTAAACAGATCACGAAAAGGGTCCTCTACCTCAAGAGATCCATCTACCTCGAGGGCCCCCAAAGCTTGGGCTTCCCGAATCGCCCCTTCGAAAAAAGTAGGGAAAGTGGGTGAGTCTTCGATTACTACTTCCCCAAGTGAGTCACTTGAGGCGTTCTCTTCAGTTCGAAGAAATTCAGGGACGACCCCTTTAGACATATCCACCATCTGTTGACTTCGATGGGAGGCATCCTCGATCTCCAACGACTCGGGAACTTTGCCTGAATCTTTCTCCGATATACCCTCAGTTCGAGGCGGAGCCTTATAAACCGCATGTGGGGCATCAATGGTTTTCTTCACTCGGGCCACCAGTACGGACCCGTCGTCTTCTTCTTCTCCCTCATCTTCATCCCTTAGACGACGAACTGATTCTTCGGTCAAAGGGATGGTATTCTTCCTCGGCTTACGGGCCGACCTCGCCTTCGGTTTTGGATTTTCGAAAGTAGAGGCCCTTTTCCTCTTATTGTCCTTCGCCGATTTAGAAACCGAGGCCGAAGCTTCTTCTTCGCCGGGCAGGGGCCTCAAAATCGCATCTCTACCCAGGCCTACACACAAGAAAATTGGTTAAGTATATGGAAGACATTTCGTTCAAACTATCAAAAAACATAAGAAAGAATCTTACCATGATTTTTGTCCTCCAATCGGCCCTTTGCCAAATCACGCCACGAATGTTCGGCGTATGTAGAGGTCGAAGCTAGGTCCCGTACCCAGCTCTTAAGGTCAGGAACTGCACTGGGCATCCAAGGAACCGATGTATGACAAAAAGATATATCAGCAAGAAAGAAACGAAGAGGCAAGACCATAAGAGATAACAACAGAATTACACTTACGCTTCATGTTCCATTCTTCGGGGAATGGCATCTTTTCGGCAGGAATCAGGTCCGAAGTCTTCACTCGAACAAACCTGCCCATCCAGCCTCGATCCTTGTCCTCGTCTATGCTCGAGAACAGCACCTTGGTAGCCCGGCGTTGAAGTTTTATTAACCCACCTTGAAAGAGGCGGGGGCTGTACAATCTATAAAGATGGTTGAGGGTGAAATGCATCCCCTCAATTTTGTTCACAAAGAAACGGATCAGAATAACGACCCGCCAAAAGGAAGGATGGATCTGGCCTAGGGTTATTTTGTATTGACGGCAAAAATTGATGATAACAGGGTCGAAAGGTCCTAACGTGAAAGGGTAAGTATACACACTTAAGAACCCTTCCATGTGAGTGGTAATATCTTCGTTGGGAGCCGGAATTATCACTTCTTTTTTCTCCCAGTTGCAATCTTTCTTTATCTGTGCAAGGTGCCCTTTGGTTATCGAGCACATATACCTCGATACCGGCTCGCACCGACCGGGAACCAACGAGCCTTTTTCGACCTTAAAATTGGAGATAAGAAGACACGACCCAGGAACACACTCCTCAGGCCGTGGCTCTACCGGTGTTTTGTCGGCGACAGGCTGTGAAGAAGAACCTTTTTCTTTTTGAGGGACGATTTTTGATGTTTTCACCATTTTTGGATTTAAAAGAAGGAAATAACAAAGATTTTGCAATAAAAATCGCAGAAGGAAAAATTTGCACTTACAGATGAATTCAGAAGGTGCGAGAAAGAGCTTAGATAATTTGGAGATTGGAGATGTAAAAGTGATTAATGGTGAAAAAAGGGGCTATTTATAGGCTGAGCAATGTCGGTTCAATATCGATAATGGCCGACCATCGTCTGACATGCATTAAATACCTCGGTAAACTAAATCAACGGGACAACTATCACATACGTCATGATCGGGCTGGATGCAAACGTCAGTATATATCTAATCATACTGTTGGAAAATCATGTCGTCTCACATCCTTCCCGAGAAACGAGGGGACTATCTGTATACGGCCAAAACTGGTTAGTCCTTCGTACGAACTGGTCAAGATGGTAATACATTGGATCGAAGAGTGTCTTTATAATATCAGGTTGAGGTCCAAAGTCAGGTCACTAAGCTTCGAGTTCTAGGGACCGATCAATGTCGAACTCGAATCCAAATCGAACTATAATGGGAAGTGAAGTTATCGAGCTTATGAGTCAGAGACCGACCAATACCGACCCCGAATCAATACCGGGCTCCGAGTCAGAATCGAGCTCGAGTCAAGATCGAGAGCTCGAGTCGATATCGAGCTCGAGTCAATATCGAGCTCATAGACAAGAGCCGTTGCAACCGCACTAGGGGAGAGAATCCTGGCGGGAATTAGGGAAAAACTGATTTATCATGGGTTCTCCACTATGTATTTTTAATTATATCTAAAGTATGATCCATCCACTATAAGAGGGATGATTATTGTTTCTGTAAAGACCATCAAGACATTCATACATTGTAACAAAGATATTATTGACACATTCTTATATTGAAAGTTTAACCTTTTGAGCTCCATTACTTCATCTTGTTTATTCATAAATTATCCTCCTTTCAACTGTGTTTATCTTCCATTCTTCACAGTCAAGACTGGATATTCCTACTTCTCTTTACGATTTGTATCAAATTATATCACATACCTTTAGAACTACATATAAATTCAACTCTATCTGTTTTTTCGGGTAAACAGAAGACCTTATAATTTCTCAATACTTACTTGAATATGCCATACAGAATAAAAATATGAAGGCTTAAATTCTTGGTTGTTAATTAGCATTGCTCCCATGAAAGTAGCCCGAATCTATTGCTCTTGGAGAAGTACTCATAAGGTAATTCTTCGCCTCTATTTGGAACTAATTATGTAAAATGAAGAAATTTATCTTAAATGTGCGAAACATAAGTTTTTTTATTTACCTCTTCAGACTATTTGCTTCTTTGGAATTTGGATCTCTTTCTCTTCTAGAGAGTTATTTTTCTAGATAAGACAAAAATATTAAAATAGAAGTAAAATAGATTATCTAAGTTAGGAATAGAAAGGGAAAAAAGTAATAATGGGAGTAGCAGTACGAGGAGAGAAGGAAAGGAAAAAAATTTATAACCGAGGATAGAAGTATGTATTTGGATGATAAAAAAATGAGAGGGAGAGTAAGGAATAAGAAAAAAATCACAAAAATATAGTACAATTGTCAATATATGTTTAATTAATAAATATTAACTAGAAATGAAAATTATAATATTAATGTTCAATTCTTTTTGGTTCGCGCAGATAGATATACTAGTTTAAATATTAATTGTAAAATATGTGGATACTCGTCTTTTATGTAAAATATGTGGATACTAGTATATCACGCGGATAGTCATACTAGTTTATAGGGTAGTAGCAACTTTTTTCCTTTGGCTATTGCTGCTTGGAAAAGCCGGTCTGTTCCCCCCTTCGACTTTAGTACAGTTCCCTATAGAGATACACAGTAAATCATAAGAATACTTTCCCTTCCACATAATATTAATGGCGATTCAGGGTCAATTTTCTGTTCTCTTTTCCTCATTGCTAATATTGCTGCTTTGCTTTATAAGTTTCTGTTTACCCGAAAAATTGGATAGAGTTAAATTTGTATGTAATTCTAAGGGTATGTGGTATAATTTAACACAAATCGTAGAAAGAAATAGAAATATACAATTTTAACTATAAAGAATGACAAATAAAAATAGTTGGAAGGAGGAAAATGAATGAGTAAAATATGATAAAGTAATAAAGCTCAAAGGGTTAATCTTTCAATATGAGAAATAGAGTTCTTGTTACAATGTATGAATGTCTTGATGCCTTACAGAAACAACAATCATCCCTTTTATAGTGGAAGGATCCTACTTTAGATATAATAAAAAATACATAGTGGGGAACTCATGATGAATTAGTTTTTCCCTAATTCCCGCCAGGATTCTCTCCCCTAGTGCGGTTGCAACGGCTCTTGTCTGTGAGTTCGATATTGGCTCGAGCTCGGCATTGACTCGAGCTCTCGATCTTGACTCGAGCTCAATTCTGACTCAGAGTCCGGTATTGATTCGGGGTCGGTGCCGGTCAGTCTATGAATCTTAAGTTCGATAATTTCGCTTCGCCTCATAGTTCGATTTGGATTCGAGCTCGATAATGATATCGAGCTTGACATTGATCGGTCCTAGAACTCGAAGCTTGATGACCTGACTTCGGACCTCAACCTGATATTACGAAGACGCTCTTCGATCAAAGTATTACCATCTCGACTAGTTCGTACGATGGACTAATCGGTTTTATCCGTATACAAATAGTCCCCTCGTTTCTCAGGAATAATGTAACTAGAAACAACATGATTTTCCAACGGTACGATTAGATATATACTGACGTTTGCATCGAGTCCGATCGTGACGTACGTGATAGTTGTCTCGTCGGTTCAGTTTATCGAGGCATTTAATGCGTGTTAGACGATGGTCGGCCATTACCGATATTGAACCACCACTGCTAAGCCTATAAATATCCCCCTTTTTCACCATTAATTACTTTTACATCTTCTAATCTCAAAATTTCCTAAGCTCTTTCTCATACCTTCTGAATTCGTATGTAAGTGTGAAATTTTCCTTCTGTGTTTTTTACTGCAAAATCTTTCTTTGAAACACCATATCTTCGTTATTTCCTCCTTCTAAATTCAAAAATGGTGAAAACATCAAAAAACGTCCCTCAAAAAGAAGAGGCTTCTTCTTCACAGCCCGCCGCTGATAAAACACCGGTGGAGCCACGGCCTGAGGAGTGTGTTCCCGGAACGTGTCTTCTCACCTCCAATTTTAAGGTCGACAAAGGCTCGTTGGTTCCTCGTATGTGTGAGCCTGTATCGAGGTATTTATGCTCGATAACCAAAAAGCAACTTGCAGAGTTAAAGACAGATTGCAACTGGGATAAAAAGGAAGTGGTAATTCCGGCTCCCGACGAAGATATTACCACCCACGTGGAAGGTTTATTAAGTGTGTATACTTACCCTTTTACGTTAGGACCTTTCGACCCTGTTATCATCGATTTTTATCGTCAATACCAAATAACCCTAGGCCAGATTCATCCTTCTTTTTGGCGGATCGTTATTCTGATCCGTTTCTTTGCGAACAAGATCGAGGGGGTGCCTTTCACCCTCGACCATCTTATTAGATTGTATAGTCCCCGCGTCTTTCGAGGTGGATCAATAACACTTCAACGCCGGGCTACTAAGGTACTGTTCTCAAGCATAGACGAGGACAAGGATCGAGGCTGGATGAGCAGGTTCGTTCGAGTGGAGACTTCGGACCTGATCCCAGTCGAAAAGATGCCATTCCCCGAGGAGTGGAACATGAAGTGTAAGTGTAATACTGTTGTTATTCCCTATCATCTCGTCTTTTTGTTTCTTTCTAGCTGGTATTTCTTTTGTGATGCAGCAGTTCCTTGGATGCCCGGTGCAGTTTCTCACCTTAAGAGCTGGGTGCGGGACCTGGCTTCGACCTCTACATATGCCGAACGTTCGTGACGTGATTTGGCAAAGGGCCGATGAGAGGTTAAAAATCACAGTAAGTTTTTTTCCTATGTCTTTGATAGTTCGAACGAAATGTCTTCCATATACTTAACCAATTTTTCTTATATGTAGGCCTGGGCAGAAATGTGGTTTTGAGGCCTTTGTCCGGCGAGGAAGAAGCTTCGGCCCCGGTTTATAAATCGGCAAAGGATAATAAGAGAAAAAGGGACTCTACTTACGAAAATCCAAAATCGAAGGCAAGGTCAACTCGTAAGTCGAAGAAGAATATCATCCCTCTAACCTTAGAATCAGTTCGGCATCTAAGGGATGAAGACGAGGAAGAAGAAGACGACGGGTCCGTACTGGTGGACCGAATGAAGAAAACCATCGGCGCTCCACAGGAGGCTGGATCGATGGTAGTTTATAATGCTCCGCCTCGAACTGAGAGTATATCGGAGAAAGATTCGGGTAGAGTCCCCGAATCGTTAGAGATCGAGGGTGCCTCCCATCGAAGTCAACGGATGAGGGATATGTTTGAAGAGGCCGTCCCCGAATCTCTTCGAACCGAAGAGAACGCCCTGAGTGACTTACTTGGGGCAGTAGTAATTGATGACTCGCCCACTTTCCCTACCTTTTCCGAAGGGGTGATTTGTTACACCCCATGTTTTTGTACATGGAAGTACGCTATAAGTAAATTTATATAAGCTCAGAAATGAGATGTTACATCCCCCATTTTCGGACGTTAAAGTTTCGTCGTAAGTTAATCGACGTAAGTTCGGGAATGAGATTATTTTGGGATTATAAGTATTGTGCTACTTCAAACAAGTGATGAGTAAATTTGTAAAGGTGAGAGGGTAAGCAAATCGAAGGAAATGAATTTTGTCAAAGTTGTCATTTTGAGATAAAATACGATCCGAACTATAATATCCGATATTTATGGACTAGTGCCATACAAGGTACCACATGACCATGATAGTAAGGTATATAAGGTGTGTTAAAAGTGAGTAGTATTTTAAGTAATTTGTGATAATTCTTAATTATGTGGGTAATTGGTTAATTATTGGATTAGGAGGGAATTAATAAGTTGATTAAGGAGTTGGTGGATGATTAATTAGGGTCTTTGTATAAAGACTAAGGAACCTAACGTGGCAGCAAACCTTGTCCAAATTAATGACTCATAATTCTTATGATAAGGTGTCATATTTAGTAGCTTAGTCATTACGAAGTGTGGGACCCACACCCACTTATATAAAAGGCCTATCAAATTATAAATTGAGATGCTTATATCTAGATGCAAGTAACAGATGGAACTCTCAAATTTAAGAGATCTCTTATCTTATTAAAAGTAGGATGCGAAGGCTTGCTAAGTAAAGAATGGAGCTCGACATTTCGTATGAAACTGCAGCAGTGTGAAATCGCGACTCTAAGGGAGTACGGTATAATCTTTTCCAAGAATATCATACGGATTTTCCCTACTCGATTCGTCATTACGTGTTGTCGCAATTGACGTGTGTTAAAGGGATTGTCAAGAGAATCGGCTCAGGTATGTTAAGGCTAAGCCCTTCCTTCATTTCTGCATGATCTCATAATTTCATGTGTTTGATAACAAGGCATAAAGAGAAGTTCATACTCCCAAATTTATATACATTATCCTAGTCTCATAAATTACAGTATTCTCCTTATCGGGACTTCATATTTAATTGAGTATTGTCTTCTTCTAGTCAAGAGAGCAGAAAGCCTATATATACAGTATTACTATATTTTCATTACCATTGAACTATAATCGATGGTCAGGCCTCTATTGGGCAACCTTTGATTAGATAGTAAGTTTTATGCCGAGCCTACTGTGGACGAGCTCCTATGAGCGAGCCCAGTTGGCCGAGATACAGAGCCTAGTATGGTCGAGCGCCTATGAGCGAGCCTACTACGACATAGTAGTTATATATATACCAAGACTTATAAGGCCGGACAATTATTTTACTTACTATATTGAGAGAATTGAGTCAGTATCAGCAGGAAAGCATATCTTCAGATTATCTTTGACTCCCAGTTGCTTTCAGTTATAATATTATCAGTTTAGTGTCAGCTTTTAGTTATTCTGTTGCCTTGCATACTCGGTACATTATTTCGTACTGACATCCCTTTTTGCCAAGGACGTTGCATGTGCAGGTTCAGACAGACAGATGGGTAGACCTCCTCAGTAGGTGTTTCCCGAGTTCAGCTTTATCGGTAAGCTCTCTGTCCTTCGGAGTTGCCGGATCTAGAAGTTTTGTGTACATCTTGTGTATGTATGTAGATAGGTTATGGGTAGGTTGGGGCCCTATTCCGATCACAGTACATCCATCAGTAGAGGCTTGTAGACATATCCTGTCAGTTAGTGTAGTATGTTGGGCTTGTAGGCCCTGTACGTATATTTTGTTGGCTTGTTAGCTATAGTAGTTATGACGGCCTTATCGGCCCAGCTTTATATTGATGTTTAGTCAGTGTTAGTTTCCGTTCAGTTTTATATTTTGCTTCGCAAATTATCTTGCAATGTGGACCATGGCCAAAGTATGACATTATATGTTCAGAGTCCCTTAGTCGTAAGTTGGCACGCAAGGATAGATGAGGCACCGGGTGCCAGTCTCGCCCCCCAGGTTCGGGGCGTGAAAGAAGTGGTATCAGAGCAGTTCTATCCTAGGGAGTGTACAAGCTGTGTCTAGAAGAGTCTTGTTTATGGGTGTGTTGTGTACCACACTTATAAGCAGGAGGCTACAGGGCATTTAGGACTGTCACTCTTTCTTCTTACTCTAGATCGTGTGGTAGAGCTCAGTTGTAAGAACTCAATTTCCTAAACTCTATCCTATTCATAATATGATGATGCCTATATCCAGAATGACAGTTGGTAAGATATTGAATGTGGCTATGGAAGAGTTAAGTCAGAGGAACTCGATTTTTGATGATGCTTATGATGAGTAAATGTAAGGTATTCAGTAGATCATGTGTGTACTAAGATGTGTAAGCTTCTTGATAAGGATCCCTAAGGCAAGAATACCTATCCACTCTTACGGTAAAAAGGAATAAGAGAATCGGAAGGTAGACACAAGTTTCAGCAAGTAAAAGAAGCAAGGTGAAGAAGGGCATGAGGTACCCAGTTAATGAAGCATTATGAGTAAGATGTGATACATGGATGACAACGGAAGATTAAAAAATACAAATGAAATGAATGACAGTATTACATAGTCTATAGTTAAGTGAAGGAAAAGATGAGAGGTGACAGGCCTTGAGACAACAAAAGAGTATAGGCCATAAAGTCTCGAGAAATAAGCTCGTGACTCCAACGCGACTACCAGAAGGAAAAGTTAGACTCCAGAGTAATAGAAATTAGTATGGGCTGGTGAACAAGATAAACTAAACATGAATTAGGGAGTGAGTAATTTGATAATAGTCGGTATCGTGAGAATTTCAGATTTCGTTCCGGCGATAATAAAATGGAAAATAGAAGAAGGTTCATGAGAAATTCAGAGAATGGTCTTTGAGGAAGACGCTTCCCTGAAGCAAGCAATGTGAGCAAAGTTAACCTTAAGGGACTATGTGTGCCAGTTACACTAGGTGTCTCCCTCGTGACTAAGGAATTTCGTTATCCTTGGTACAGAAGGATTACTGCAAGGCGTGTAAGGGTTATCGATGATGTGAAAAGATGCCAAATATGAAAAGGTAAAACATCTATATGTAGATCATCGTGGCTCCAACTTTTAGTACTCCTCTAAAGGGAGGAATATGGAATAATATGGCATTAAGTCAAAATTAAGAGGTTCTAGTAATTATGGAATAGTAAAGGAAGAATGCGATAAAAATGAGAAAGGAATGAAATTGCACTTATCTAAATCCTACCAATATTCTACGATTCCAGAACACAATGCAAGCACGACGTCAAGGAAAGGAAGTAAGGGTTCCTTCTCAAGATGTTATCGATAAATAAGGAGCCAGTGCAAGACGTAAGTTAAGACAAAGGGAATAATCCAAGAGGGATTACGCGGAATACAAATATGAGAATGAACCAACAAGCAGTTAGTAGTTGATCCAGGAAGAGCCTAGTTATGGCTAAACAGGAGGTTACAGACGAGTCAGCAGATCGTGCAAGATAAACATAGTAAAACCCAATATAGTGAATTCAGCCTCGCAGTAATGTCATTGTAATACTTGAGAAATATTCAGATGGGAGTTGGGGTAGTTAAAGGTACCATATGAGTGTTACGGAAATAAAAGAGAGTGCCACTGGGAAGACTATCAGCATTTCAGTTTAGAAATGGCCCTACAAGCACGTGAGCCTGGAGGTAAGTAACTACGGAAATTTATAGGCAAGGAAGGACATCAAAAATTCTATCGGATATACGATGTAATAAGCTCGCAGCATTTTACAAGAGTCAGAGGGTCCCCCCTAAGTACTACAATGAAAGGCTAGCTGAGGAAATAAGGAAGAAGGCTTCAACCTAAGCATAGTAACTTGAAGAAGAAAGGGTCATGTAAAAACAGTCTTACTACAATGTTGTATGCACTCCATAAGAAAGTGGCACCTATCGTGGCTAATGGACGGGAAGAAGAAAAAGGTCAAAAGATGATATTCAAGATAATATGGGTTGTATGGAATTCCAATATGTGTGGGCACTAAGATAAGCCAAGTATTCATACAACAAGTGGCAGAACAACCAGGAAAAGTAATTACTTACATTTAAAGAATGTTGAGAAGGAACGGAAGGAATTATTTGATCGATGGTCCAGAGTTAGTTACGTTATGAACGCACTTAAGAGTTCGGAGTATTATCCATGCAGCATATATGTTGACAATCATACAGTCGTAGAAGACTCTGGTATGAGTTAAAAGAAATAATTGAGTCCAGGTCATAGACAAAGGATTGAATTGTTAAAAGATTGTATCATGGATATTCCATAACGTCCATGAAGGTCTAAAGTAATAACTAATGCCATGAGCCGCACATCGAAAGATAGCTTAAGCCTACATAAAGATTGATCAGAGGGAAGGGGAAACTAAAGAGTTACATCAACTAAGTAAATTAGGAGTCTGATTATTGGACCCAGAAAATTATAGAAATCGTGATTGAGAACAGAGCATGATCACTCTTAATATCAGGGGTGAAAGAAAGATAGTACAGTAGCCATATTATACAACGGCTCTACAATGAAGTCAGTTACAAGAGTATCAGCCGCATAAGAAGTCAGTATGAAGCTCCCACCGGATTGTGTATACGCCAGAGGTGCGAGTATTGTAATAGAGCTTCAAGTTGTGGATGTGAATCATACCTATGTGGAAGGGAGGTCATGAAATAGATAGAAGATGCGATGCGAGATTTTAAGGTAAGCAAGGTAAAGGTTAACAACATACGAGATATTCAGGTGTAGAAGGTTATGAATAGTCCATACTATGGATAGAAGGCTAGAAGCGCGAGGATTCAGTATCCAGGAATGATAACGGCGTCATCAATGGCATATCTTCCAGCCTATGGTTTCTAGGTACTGAGTGGTCTAGTTAAGAGAGAAAAGAAGAGTTAGAGACGATGTGATGTATCGCTTAATGTTCCAGAACAACATAAGGAAATCTATGGTGAAAGCAAGTTGAAGGGAGGTTACAAGTAATATAAATAGATATATGTAGGTCACAAGCTAAAGTATGGTAGAGCGACAAGGTTTTAGGAAGACAAGAGTAAGGATAAGAAAGGGCGAGTGAGAAGGTAACAAGAATGGATAAGTCCTCGGGATTAAGCACACGAAAACGAGAGAGCTGATGGTTTCTCAAAGTTATAGAAAGCTCAGTATAGCCTGAATGAACTCGAAGAAGTCTAAGACTAGTAACATTTAGAAGAAATGGAATGCTACCCTAGTAATAGAATGAGGGTGTAATTGTGACAAATAAAGGATAACGTTTGGGGCCTCCGATTGAGTAATGATTTGAAGAATAAAAGAAAGGGATTTCATGAATTGTACAGGATTAAAATACCCACGTAAGGTGAATCACATTGGGATGCTATAAAATACGGTTATGAAAACATGGTATCGCCTCATGTGGATCAGTCTAATTAGTTCAAATGTTCCTCGATGAGACGTGAGCCCTAGCGGCAGTGTTACATAAAAGGTCAAGTTGTCAGTGGTAGGTTATAGATCAATATTGAGGTGAATCAACAAGGGATGGATAAAAGTTACAAAGTATAAGATGAGATTAGGCCGTCATTCTTAAGATGAACAGTAATGAGGAAGCATTAAAGGACTTAGACTTATAAATATAGGATAAGAAATGAGAGTAACCTAGAGTTTGGTAGCAGACCTCAGTAACGGTAAATCGAAGTAAGAGTTATGGTATAGTATGGCCTACCTAAATGTAGTAAAGCCATAGACGCCCAGAGGGACAACTTGTCATAATTCTATATATGTTCACAAAGTAAAGCCTAGAGATCGTCTAAAAGCTGGAGGAAAAAGGAGAGTATTAAGGTATTCGCAAGAGTTATGGGTTATGAGAATGATAAGTATGTCAGTCAACATTCGAGGATGAATATTCCAAAAGGGGAAAATGATGTTACACCCCATATTTTTGTACATGAAATTACACCATAAGTAAATTGATATAAGCTCGGAAATGAGATGTTACATCCCCCATTTTCGGACATTAAAGTTTCATCGTAAGTTAATCGACGTAAGTTCGGGAATGAGATTATTTTGGGATTATAAGTATTGTGCTACTTCAAACAAGTGATGAGTAAATTTGTGAAGGTGAGAGGGTAAGCAAATCGAAGGAAATGAATTTCGTCAAAGTTGTCATTTTGAGATAAAATACGATCCGAGCTATAATATCCGATATTTATGGACTAGTGCCATACAAGGTACCACATGACCATGATAGTAAGGTGTTTAAGGTATGTTAAAAGTGAGTAGTATTTTAAGTAATTTGAGATAATTCATAACTATGTGGGTAATTGATTAATTATTAGATTAGTAGGGAATTAATAAGTTGATTAAGGAGTTGGTGGATGATTAATTAGGGTCTTTTGATAAAGACTAAGGAACCTAATGTGGCAGCAAACCTTGTCCAAATTAATGACTCATAATTCTTATGATAAGGTGTCACATTAGTGGCTTAGTCATTACAAAGTGTGGGGCCCACACCCACTTATATAAAAGGCCTATCAAATTTTAAATTGAGATGCTTATATCTAGATGCAAGTAACAGATGGAACTCTCAAATTTAAGAGATCTCTTACCTTATTAAAAGTAGGATGCTAAGGCTTGCTAAGTAAAGAATGGAGCTCGACATTTCGTATGAAAGTGCAGCAGCGTGAAATCGTGACTCTAAGGGAGTACGGTATAATCTTTTCCAAGAATATCATACGAATTTTTTCCTACTCGATCCGCCATTACGTGTTATCGCAATTGACGTGTGTTAAAGGGATTGTCAAGAGAATCGGCTCAGGTATGTTAAGGCTAAGCCCTTCCTTTATTTTGGCATGATCTCATAATTACATGTGTTTGATAACGAGGCATAAAGAGAAGTTCATACTCCCGAATTTATATACATTATCCTAGTCTCATAAATTACAGTATTCTCCTTATCGGGATTTCATATTTAATTGAGTATTGTCTTCTTCCAGTCAAGAGAGCAGAAAGCCCATATATACAGTATTATAGTATTTTCATTACCATTGAGCTATAATCGATGGGCAGGCCCCTATTGGGCAACCTCTAATTAGATGGTAAGTTATATACCGAGCCTACTGTGGCCGAGCGCCTATGAGCGAGCCCAGTTGGCCGAGATACATAGCCTAGTATGGCCGAGCGCCTATGAGCGAGCCTACTACGGCATAGCAGTTATATATATACCAAGCCTTATAAGGCCGGACATCTATTTTACTTACTATATTGAGAGAGTTAAGTTAGTATCAGCAGGAAAGCATATCTCCAGATTATCTTTGACTCCCAGTTGCTTTCAGTTATAATATTATCAGTTTAGTTTCAGCTTTCATTTATTCTGTTGCCTTACATACGCGGTACATTATTTCGTACTGACGTCCCTTTTTGCCGGGGACGCTGCATCTCATGCATGCAGGTTCGACAGACGGATGGGTAGACCTCCTCAGTAGGTGTTGCCCTAGTTCAGCTTGATCGGTAAGCTCCACGTCCTTCGGAGTTGCCGGGTCTAGAGTTTTATGTACATCTTGTGTATATATGTATATAGGTTATGGTTAAGTCAGGTGTACATATTCTGTATATATATGTATATATGTTATGGGTAGGTCGGGGCCCTGTTCCGATCACAGTACATCCATCAGTAGAGGCTTGTAGACATATCCTGTCAGTTAGTGTAGTATGTTGGGCTTGTAGGCCTTGTATGTATATTTGGTTGGTTTATCATTTATAGTAATTATGATGGCCTTGTTGGCCCAGCTTTATATTGCTGTTTAGTCAGCGTTAGTTTCCGTTCAGTTTGATTTTTGCTTTGCAAATTGTCTTGCAATGTGGCCCATGGCCAAAGTATGACATTATATGTTCATAGTCCCTTAGTCGCAAGTTGGAACGCAAGGATAGATGAGGCACCGGGTGCCGGTCTCGCCCCCCCCCCCCAGGTTCGGGGCATGACACAATTTGGGAAGCCCAAGCTTTGGGGGCCCTCGAGGTGGATGAATCTCATAAGGGAGAGGACCTTTTTCGTGATCTGTTTACTGGTGTCGACGATGTTGACGACACTAGTGATGCAACGGATATTTTCCACGGAGTGCAACAGGCTTTGAATTGGGTAAGATTTAACTTACTTTGTTGGCATTATCTTTATGTTTGTTTTTCTTTTCTAACTTCATTTCTTCTTTATTCATAAGTCGCAACAGTTCATCGAGAAGCATGTTCTCGGTCTCGTGTCGAGCTGCATCGATGCGAGGCCGACCTCCAACGGGTCACAGAGGAGAGGAACACCCTTAAACTCCTCTTAGAGCAAAGGGAGAGGAAATTAAGGACCTCCGAGCTGAGTTGGCCAAGGCTCACCAAGGTCAGATCGATCTGACCGAGAAGGTAATGATACTATTAAAAGCCTATGGGCTCGATATTGGAACGATGGCTAATTTTTCGGTCCCACATTTGCAGCAAAAGCTTGAGATGATCGGGAAACTCCGTGAGGAGGTCGATATGATAAAGGCGGAGTCCTTGAAATTGAAAAAAAATATGGACCTCTTTGCTGCAGAGTGAGTGATTGCTCAAACTCGAAGTATTGTAGCCCGTAGGATTTTATGGTCAAGTGAGTGATTGCTCGAACTTGATGTAAGATAGCCTTAGTCTTAATAGTCGAGTGAGTGATTGTTAAAACTCAAAGTATTGTAGCCCGTAGGATTTATGGTCGAGTGAGTGGTTGCTCGAACTCGAAGTAAGATATCCCTTAGGCTTAATAGTCGAGTGAGTGATTGCTCGAACTCGAACTCGAAGATTGTAGCCCATCTAGTGAGTGATTGCTCGAACTCGAAGTAAGATAGCCCTTAGGCTTAATAGTCGAGTGAGTGATTGCTCAAACTTGAAGTATTGTAGCCCATAGGCTTTATGGTCGAGTGAGTAATTGCTCGAACTCGAAGTAAGATAGCCTTTAGGCTAAATAGTCGAGTGAGTGATTGTTCGAACTCGAACTCGAACTCGAAGTATTGTAGCCCGTAGGCTTTTATGGTGTAAGTTTTTCAAAAACTCTTTCGGTAGTGGTCGACCCTTAAGCCTGTTTGAATCATGAAGCAGAATGAAATTTTCAAAATATCGGTAAAGAAGTCATTATACATATGTTCGTATTTTGCGCCAGTGCTCGAGCAAAACTATGCGAGCAATGTCGTGAGGCTGACTGAATCCAATCCATAAACCTGGAAATGACGGGTTGTTCGTTCCCTTTCATCAAGTAGGCATACGAACCACTTAGCAATCCTTTATTTTTGGAAAAGACCCGTATGCTGGTTCGTTTTGACCATTTGGCCCTTACACTTTTCCCTATCGAGACCCTATTTGACATGAATTTGATATGAAATAACTTTCTTGTATCAAACTCTATTTATTCGATGGTAAAGCGGGTATTCGAGGTTGATTGTAAAGAAGCCTTGGATACTATTGAATTGTCCTCAGGTAGCACATAGTTGTTGTCTCGTTAAAAAACCTCATCGGAAAAACCCCATTGGGATAAAAAACGATCTAAGAGAAAAAGAGTGCAATGCGTACTTTAAAACCTGAGGTCTCGATGTCTTTGGTCGAACTCCTGCAATGAGTTAGCATCGAATACATATGGATGAAAGAAGGGAGAAAATCATACCTTAACAATAATATCGTTTGAGAAGTGATATGTTCCAGTTATTTGATAATGGTTCGCCATCTATCGTTCCGAGTTTATAAGACCCTTTTCCGACTGTATCGAGGACTTGATAGGGTCCTTCCCATTTCGGGCCGAGCTTCCCTTCATTAGGATCTCGAGTGTTGGTGGTGACCTTCCTTAGGACTAAGTTCCCGATCCTGAAGTGGCGGAGGTTGGTTCATCTATTGTAGTACCTTTCGATTCGTTGCTTTTGCGCAGCCATTGGAACAAGTGTCGCTTCTCGTTTTTCATCTAATAATTCGAGGCTAATATTCATAGCCTTGTGGTTTGATTTCTCCAATGTATGTCGAAACCTTGCGCTGGGTTCTCCGACTAGAATTAATGCTTTAGAGTCATACACTAAAGAAAACGGAGTTGCCCCCGTACTGGACTTCGATGTTGTTCGATATGCCCAAAGGATTTCGGGCAGAATTTCTCTCCATTTCCCTTTAGCTTCGTTCAACCTTTTCTTCAGGTTTTGGATGACAGTCTTGTTTGTCGATTCGGCTTGTTCGTTCCCACTGGGGTGATACAGTGTTGACAATATCCTTTTTATTTTATGGTCTTCGGGAAATTTTGTCACTTTACTGCCGATAAATTACATACCATTGTCGCATACTATTTCTGCGGGTATCCCAAATCGACACACGATGTGATCCCAGATGAAGTCTATAACCTCTTTTTCTCTCACTTTCTCGAACGCCTGTGCTTCAACCCATTTAGAGAAATAGTCAGTCATAAACAAAATGAACTTAGCTTTATCTGGGGCCGATGGTAGAGGGCCGACGATATCCATCCCCCATTTCATGAATGGTCATGGGTACATGACTGAATGAAGTTGTTCTCCGGGTTGATGGATCATCGGTGCCAACCTTTGACATTTATCACATTTTCGAACAAACTCCTTAGTGTCCTTTTCCATGCTATCCCAGTAGTATCCTGCTCTGATGATTTTGTGAATCAGTGGTTCGGCGCCGGAGTGGTTTCCACAAGTGCCTTCATGGACCTCTCGTAAAACATAATCGGTGTCTCCTGGTCCTAAGCATACTGCCAATGGTATATCGAATATCCTTCTGTATAATGTTCCATCTTCAGCCAACGTGAATCAAGCAGCTTTGGTTCGTAGGCCCTTCGATTCTTTAGGGTTCGATGGGAGTTTTCCGTTCTTCAAGTATTCAATATAATTAGTCCTCTAATCCCAAGTTAAGCTTGTAGAATTTATCTCGGCATGACCTTCCTCGATTTCGGATCCCGAGAGTTGAACGACAGTCCCCGAGTCGATCTCATCTTCCTCGACTGATGACCCTAAATTTGCGAGTGCATCGGCTTCACTGTTTTGTTCTCGAGGCACATGTTGTAACGTCTATTCCTTGAAACAGTGCAAATTTACTTGTAATTTGTCCAAATACCTTTGCATTCTATCTTCTCGAACTTTGAAGGTTTTGTTTACTTGGTTCACCACTAGTAAAGAGTCACATTTGGCTTCAATGACTTATGCTCCCAAGCTTTTAGCTAGCTCGAGACCTGCAATCATGGCCTCGTACTCGGCCTCATTGTTAGTCAACCTAGAAGTTTTGATAGATTGCCTAATAGTGCCACCCGTGGGGGGGTTTCAAAACGATGCCAAGCCCGGACCCCTTCACATTCGAAGCACCATATGTGAAGAGGGTCCAAACCCCCGATGATGTGCCTGATTTTATCAAGAGTTCTTTTTCAACTTCGGGCTTGTGCAAAATATTACGAAGTGGGTAAGTGGTTAACACGCATATGGGGTGACATTGAAAGTATGGTCTTCACTTTCTAGAGGCGCTTATCAATGCAAGTGCCAATTTCACTAAGTGTGGATATCTAGTTTCTGCTTCTCCTAAGGTTCGATTTACATAATAAGTAGGAAATTGCGTACCTTCCTCTTCTCGAAATAGGACGCCACTTACCGTGATTTCTGATATCGCCAAGTATAAGTAAAGTTTCTCATCTGCCTTCGGTGTGTGAAGCAGTTGTGGGCTCGACAAGTATCGCTTCAATTCTTCTAATGCCTGTTGGCATTCCGGGGTCCAGGCGAAATCGTTCATCTTTTTGAGTAGAGAGAAGAATCTGTGGCTTCGATCCGACGACCTCGAAATGAATCGGCCTAAGGCGGCTATCCGTCCGGTTAGCTTCTGCTCGGCTTTTACACTATCCACAACAGTGATGTCTTCGATGGCCTTGATTTTATCAGGATTGAACTCGATTCCCCGATTTGATACCATGAAGCCAAGGAACTTGCCAGAACCAACCCCGAAAGCACATTTCTCGGGGTTGAGCTTCATGTTGTATTTCTTTAAAATCTCGAACGTCTCCTGTAAATGAGTCAAATGGTAGGCGCGCAGGGACTTAACTAGCATGCCATCAATATAAACTTCCATTGACTTACCTATTTGTTCTTCGAACATTTTATTTACTAGGCGTTGGTAAGTAGCTCATGCATTTTTTAGCCCGAAGGGCATTACATTATAACAATGTGTTCCATACTTGGTGATAAATGAAGTCTTTTCTCGGTCCTCCAGGTTCATTTGAATCTGATTGTACCCGGAATAGGCATCGGGAAAAGTAAGGATCTCATGGCCGGTCGTAGCATCGATCATGCGATCGATATTAGGCAGTGGAAAAGAATCTTTGGGGCACGCCTTGTTTAAATCCTTATAATCTACACACATTTTGAGTTTGTTCCCTTTTTTAGGGACTACGAATACATTGGCTAACCATTCGGGATATTTTACTTCCCGAATCGACCCTAATTTGAGAAGTTTAGTTACATTGCCCTTTACGAATGCGTGCTTTACCTCGGACTGAGTTCTTCTTTTTTGTTTCACCGGTTTGAACCTAGGGTCCAGGCTCAGCCAGTGCGTTGTTATTGACGGTGGGATCCATGTCATGTCTAAATGGGACCAAGCAAAACAATCTATGTTATCGATAAAAAATTGAATAAGTTTTTTCCTGTGTTCGGGGGTCAATCCCGTTCCCAGGTATACCTTTCTCTCGGGTAGATGCTCGATCAATATAACCTGTTCCAGCTCTTCGATCGTTGATTTGGTGGCATCGGAATCTTCGGAGATGATAAAAGTTTGAGGGGTCAGAAAATCCTTCTCCTCTTCTTCTATTTCTTGCTTCCCCGATTCGGTCGAGGCTGGCGGCTGTGATTGCTATTTAACTTCTCGTTTACCTTTGATGCTTGACCTTTTCGAGGTTGATAGTGTCGATATCAGCGTTATCTCGTCGACCCCGCACACTGTTTTTATATCGTCCGACATCGGAAATTTCATTACTTGGTGGAGAGT
Source organism: Nicotiana tabacum (assembly GCF_000715075.1). NCBI lineage: Eukaryota > Viridiplantae > Streptophyta > Magnoliopsida > Solanales > Solanaceae > Nicotiana > Nicotiana tabacum. The sequence goes on along the minus strand of NC_134083.1, from coordinate 120,410,340 downwards.
CGAAGGTACCGCCCTCATATTGTGGATCCAAGGCCTTCTGAGTAGGGCATTGTACCTCATGTCGCCCTCGATTACGTGGAACTTGGTATCTTGAATAGTTCCAGCCACGTTCACCGTTAGAATAATCTCCCCTTTAGTTGTTTCACTGGCCATATTGAAGCCGTTTAAGACCCGAGTTGCGGGCACGATTTGATTTTGTAGGCCGAGCTGCTCCACGACCCTCGATCGGATGATATTCGCAGAGCTACCTGAATCCACTAAAACACGCTTAACTTGAACTTTATTTAACAAGATAGAAATTACCAGAGCGTCATTATGGGGCTGAGAAATGCCTTCGGCTTCTTCGTTGTTGAATGATAAAGTGCCTTCGGGCACGTAATCTCGGGTTAGTTTTTCTCTAGTGATCGGTATCTTTGTGCGTTTGAGTATGGGTCTCTGTGGAGTGTCGACACCACCGACGATCATATGAATGATATGTTGGGGTTCCTCTTGTTTATTTTTTCTGTTGGCGTCTCTCTCTCTGAAATGATTCTTGGCTCGATCACTGAGGAACTCTCGAAGGTGGCCCTCATTGAATAGACGGGCTACCTCCTCCCTTAATTTCCTTCAATCCTCGGTCTTGTGGCCATGTGTGCCATGATATTTGCACATTGAATTTGGGTTTCTTTGGGAAGGATCGATTTGCATGGGTTTGGACCACCTAGTATCTTTGATCCTTCCGATTGCCAATACAATGCCCGATGCATCGATGCTAAAGTTATATTCCGATAACCGAGGTGCCTCTATTGGATCAACATATTTGTCAAAACCACATTTGCTCATAAGTCCCCGAGCATTCTGTCCTCGATCACTTCTTCGATTGTTTCGGGCGGAATTGCGTCCCGAACCATTGTTCCTTCGATCTGCGATGTATGGTTGATATCGGTCCCTGTTCGACCTTGGCTCTCTATCGATGTCCCCCTAGTTTTTAATAACCGGCCTGTTTGGATGTACTGATCCAGAAGGAGCTCCTAATTGGTCGTCAAATTCTGATATCAATTGTGCACATGTGCCCAAGTTGTGGTTGGATACTCGATCAAATTCTATTTTAGCCGACGTGATGCTATCGAACTTCGCTTGTTCAACCCTTGGGTGAAAGCTTGAACGGCCCAATCATCTGTGACCGGTGGCAATTCCATGCGTTCCATTTGAAATCGGGACACGAACTCCCTCAACATTTCATTATCCCTTTGTTTAAATTTGAAAAGGTCCGATTTCCTTGTTGTAACTTTTATGGTACTGGCGTGTGCCTTTACGAAAGAATCTGCTAACATGGCAAAGGAGTTGATGGAATTCGGTTGCAGGTTGTGATACCAAATCATTGCTCCCTTTGAAAGGGTCTCTCCGAATTTTTTCAACAACACAGATTCGATTTCATCATCTTCTAAATCGTTACCTTAGATGGTACATGTGTAAGAGGTGACGTGTTCATTGAGGTCGATCGTTCCGTTATATTTAGGAATCTCGGGCATACGGAATTTTTTGGGGATTACTTTTGGGGCTGCACTCGAGGGAAAAGGCTTTTGCATAATTTTTTTGGAATCCAACCCTTTTATCATTGGTTGTGCCCACGGGATATGATCGACCCTGGAGTTATATGTTTCTACTTTTTTATCGTTTGCTTCGATCCGCTTTGTGAGCTCCTCGGGTATCTTAGAAATTTCAGGAGTAGTCCCCGATTCTTGCTCATTTGATCTTACTATAGCTGGCTCCGTTCTGTGTGCAATTTCTCGAGGTGGACTGGGCTCCGGCCTGCTCGGTACCTGGGTTTGGCTCTGCAACTAAGCTATTGCTACCTGTTGGGCTTGCAGCATTTAAAAAATCATACGCAAGCTGACTACGTTTTCCTCAACTTTATGGGTGTCTCGAGCTGCAGATCAGTACCACCATGAACTCTATTTTCAGGTTTAGAATGTTGGTTTGCCTCAAGGGCCACATGCGAATTAATGTCTAGTGGTACTTGGACCCGAGCTTCAGGTACTTTGACTCGAGCTTCCACGACATCGATAAGCGGCCTTCCGGCCTTAGGCGTCAAGTTGTTGATTTTATCTTGAAGGTCGACTTCGTTGTCAATAGGTAAAGCCATTAATCGAGGGTTTGTCATTGCTAATCCGAAGTCAAAGACACTTTCAAAAGACAAGCGTAAACTGGTGTGTGTTGCAGATTTGTATCAAATAACCACTATTATCCTTAGCCCCACGGTGGGTGCCAAACTGTTTACCTGGAAAATCGGATAGAGTTGAATTTGTATGTAGTTCTAAGGGTATGTGGTATAATTTAACACAAATTGTCGAAAGGAATAGAAATATACAACCTTGACTATAAAGAATGACAGATAAAAACAGTTGGAAGGAGGAAAATGAATGAGCAAAATATGATGAAGTAATAGAGCTCAAAGGGTTAATCTTTCAATATGAGAAATAGAGTTCTTGTTACAATGTATAAATGTCTTGATGCTTTACAGAAACAACAATCATCCCTTTTATAGTGGAGGGATCTTGATTTAGATATAATAAAAAAAACATAGTGAGGAACTCATGATGAATTAACTTTTTCCTAATTCCCGCCAGGATTCTCTCCCCTAGTGCGGTTGCAACGGCTCTTGTCTGTGAGTTCGATATTGGCGCGAGCTCGGCATTGACTCGAGCTCTCGATCTTGACTCGAGCTCGATTCTGACTCGAAGTCCGGTATTGATTCGGGATCGGTGCCGGTCAGTCTATGAATCTTAAGCTCGATAATTTTGCTTCGCCTCATAGTTCGATTTGGATTCGAGCTCGATAATGATATCGAGCTTGACATTGATCGGTCCTAGAACTCGAATCTTGATGACCTGACTTCGGATTTCAACCTGATATTACGAAGACGCTCCTCAATCAAAGTATTATCATCTCGACCAGTTCGTACTACGGACTAATCGATTTTATCCGTATACAGTTTCAATAACACAAATGGAAATTGCGAGCAGGAGTACCATTTCAATATTGAAGAAGCTACAATCAAAGACATACAATTGGCCTTTGCCCAAAACAAGCTCACATCAAGAAAACTCGTTGACTTGTACTTGCATAAAATTGAGACCCTTAATCTTGTTCTTCGTGGAGTTATCGAAGTGAATCCGGACGTGCGAAAACAAGCCGATGAAGCTGATAAACAAAGGGAGATAATTAAGAAGAAAATGAGCAGTTTACACGGTATTCCTGTTCTGGTCAAAGATAGCATAGCAACAAAGGATAAACTTAATACTACTGCGGGGTCTTACGCGTTGCTAGGTTCAGAGGTGCGTAGAGATGCTACAGTTGTGGAGAGGCTAAGGAATGATGGTGCTTTGATTTTGGGAAAGGCTAGTATGAGTGAATGGTACCATTTTCGATCTTTCAGTATTCCTGATGGATGGTCTGCTACAGGTGGCCAAGGTGTGGTGAGTTCTCGGAGCATACTTGCTTTTCCTTCCACATATTGTCGTCTGCTCACTCCATTCCAATTTATGTGGCATACTATTCCTATCCTTTTCAGTCCGTCCTTAGAATAATATCATACTTTCTTATTCACAAATACACGTTACCCTTCCAGAACCACTTAGTGAGATTTTATGCAGCAAAATCGAGCAATGGATCTTAGAAGAATTCCACTTTGAAGCACGACTCTTTCTATTTCTGTGCTGGCATTTGAGTTGTCTCCCTTCCTCTTTCAATCGAAACACTCGACGCAGATAGCTCCGGTGGCCCCCGCTTCTGCCTCTATCAGGCGGCGACAGCCCCCGGATTCACTGATTCAAGGGTTTTAGATGGGATGGACAGAAGAGTTTGAACGGGCGAGAGTGGATATAGGAAGTTGTGTTGTTGCGATCTATCTGGCTGTAAATATCTTTGGATTTCTTCCATTTGAAATTCGATTTGAACCAAAGACGGAAGATTTTGAGGGTTATCAAATGATACATAGTGCGATACAGTTAAAACAAAGTATTTTAGTAAGAATAGATACCTTGGATACAGGTAACCCCTTTCATATAAATAAATGGAATTGCAATCTCCATTCTACAGCTGCTCTGATGTCTCGCCTGCCTGCTTGGTTATAGGGCTATAAGTGAGCAGGGCTTTTGAAAATAGAGAGGTAGAGCAGCTAGGAGCCTGCCTCCGCTCAACCTTTCTGCCCCACCTATACTAATATTGGAGGATTTTTTCTTATTTAGTAGATTTAGACGACTTTTCTAATGCTTTGTTATTGTATTTCCATATTTAAAAATAATTTAACTTTAAACTTTCTATTCCGTTAATGATATGACTGTTATAATTCTGTATTGCTGTAATAAAAAATTAAACTTTCTGAAAAAATAAAACAGAAAGTTAGTAATACTTGTTTAACGAAATAGATTCTGAAAAACAAAAAACAGTATAGGAATAAATCGAGCCCACTGAATACACAGTGTGTCCTTAAGAAAATTATTCCCCTCAAGTACCCGAGGTGCTGGAATATATCCTCCCAGGATAGAACAATTTAACTCATCGGAGTGTTGGTACCAAAACGCAGGTGAACAGCGAGCCACTCGAAGACTGTAAAACACACTGGAATTTATTGTGAAGAAGAAGAAGAAGAAACTCAAAAAATTTCGTAAGTAAAGATTCTGGGATTCAAACTCTATTTATAGAGTTGCTGGCATTGTTTCTGAAAAGGTTTGTAACCTTTCAGAAACAGCCATGGCTGTTGGAAAAGGGTTGTTTGAAATATTGCGGGAAAAATATATTTAAAATAATCCGGGAAAGAAAACGGGCCTGACCGAATCGGGTCGCGGGTCATGGGTTATTCCGGATTGAATTTTTCGTTAACCGAAGCCGAAGCCGAAGTCGAAGCCGAGCGACGACGGCGGCGCGAGGCTTGCCTTTTTCTTAACTCTTTAAGAGCTAGAAGAAAAGCAATTATATATATACTCATCAAAAACCTTTTCTTCCTCCGATATGGGACAATGTCCCTTTGTCAAGGGAAACTCAAATATTTCATTTTTTCCTCCATTTTAAGCTACACAAGCTTAAAATTCCAACAATGACTACAACACACAAATGTCTATGACTAACTTTTATACTCCCACCTAGTCAAACGCTGCCACATAATTGGGAGAATAGAAGTAGTATTACTTTCTTTCTCTCTTCCTTCGTAAGGACGACTACTTTTGAATTTTTCAGGTAGGTTCCAATCAAGGAAAATAAAGAGGTAATACTGGATAATTTGTTAATACTCATCAATTAGTTTGTAAAAGCCCCATTAAAATGTATGACTCAACATGTTGGGATCAGCTATATCTTACTCCCTCCGTTTCAATTTATGTGAACCTGTTTGACTGGACACGGAGTTTAAGAAAAAATAAATTTTTTTGGAATTTGTGGTACTAAACAATTCAAAAAGGGGCCCAAAATATTTGTGTGGTTATAAAAACTTCTCATTTAGGGTAGAATTGTACGTTTAAGCAAAATAGTTTTCAAATTTAGAAAGGGGTAATTCTTTTTGGAACGGACCAAAAAGTAAATATGTTCACATAAACTGGAACGGAGGTAGTACTAAATTATAGTATTGTTTGTTTGACGAAATACTGTCAGAAATTTTACTGTTGTGGTCCTTGTGGAAAATGCAGAACCCGTATGTGGAAGGAGGAAGTCCATGTGGTTCAAGCAGTGGATCTGCAATATCTATAGCAGCTAACATGGTGGCTGTGTCATTAGGAACTGAGACTGACGGCTCAATTATCTTCCCTGCTAAATACAATGCTGTTGTAGGCCTCAAACCCACCGTTGGACTCACTAGCCGTGTTGGTGTCATTCCCCTCTCTCCTCGACAGGACACAATTGGGTAATCTCTGTATGCTATTGTCAAATTAGAATTGCTTCATTCCATCAACGACCAACTAAGCGTCAATCCGAGACTAGTTGGAGCAGTTATATGAATTCTCATTTGTATCCATTTTCATTCGACTACTAAATATATTTACAACTTAGATGTTTTCAAAAACTAGATGTTTCCTAAATCTCACACTTGTGCTAGTAGACAAGTATTCTGAAGAAACTCTGGATCTAATGTGCAAGTGTAATAACAATAATAATGCCTTAATCCTATTGTATCATTGCTTCCATTTCGTTCACTGTTTAGCTATAATGTATGTTGATTTTGAGAGATTGTATAATCTCTATTAAGAAATCTTTTCTTTATGTGATTCAAGGCTTACCTCATCCACTTTTAGCACCTTCCGCTATTGTGTGGTGTTGCGCCTAAAGCTACTACATTTGAAAGTCTATGTATGATATGCCCAATTGCTTATTTAGTTTATCTAAACTTAGTGTAAGCAGCATAGGCAAAAGGATTATATTATGTTGCTGATGATCAAATTTGCAGGCCCATATGCAGAACGGTTTCAGATGCTGTATATGTTCTTGATTCCATTGTTGGCTTCGATATAAGAGACCTTGAAGCAACAAGGGCAGCAGCAAAGTTCATTCCAGCCGGTGGTTATAAACAATTTCTCAATGAAGATGGCCTTAAGGGAAAGAGATTGGGTGTGGTAAGACATCCTTTTCTGCCCCTTCCGATGTGTATCAAGCTGATGCGATATTGACTGGTCATTTGCAGACACTAAGGTAAAAGTATGAGCATTATAGTTTAGTAATTTAACATTTCATCATTTTTTGCCTTTCTATGCAAGATTTATACTCTTAGTAACACATTTAACTTTTTTTTTCTTTTCTAGATAAGTTCAGGCAAAGAGGTGCAGTTGTATTGGATAATCTTGAAATTCCAAATATTGATGTGGTTTTAGACCCCAATCAAAGTGGTGCGGAAGTGGCATTACTAGCAGAGTTCAAGCTCTCACTCAACAATTATCTAGCAGAGCTAGTCACACTCCCAGTTAGATCACTCGCTGAGATAATAGCCTTCAACCAGAATAACCCAAAATTGGTATGTCCTTTCTCCAATCATGTGCTTTTGACATGGTTAGTTATAGAAGTTTTCCTTTGCAAGCTATATCTCTTTCGCTAAAACTATGGATTTACATTGTATACACTGACTGTAAAATTTAACCGACTATAACAAATTATTATCCTATTTTTAAAGTTACCATATTAGATATATACTATAAAGAGTTGGCACAGAATTTGAACTCTTAAACTATTTGGTTGTTGCAAATATAAATACAGGAAGGAAGTAAAAGCTTTGGTCAAGAAATTTTCATAGCAGCAGAAGCAACAAAAGGGATTGGAGAGAAAGAGAGGAAGGCAATGGCGATGATGGAGAAACTTTCAGAAGATGGATTTGAGAAACTGATGATAGAGAATGAACTGGATGCCTTAGTGAACATAGGTTCAGGTGTTTCCACAGTTTTGGCTATTGGAGGATATCCAGCAATAATAGTTCCTGCTGGTTATAATAGTACTAATGGTATGCCTTTTGGTATATGCTTTGGAGGGGTGAAAGGAAGTGAACCAAAGCTGATTGAGATCGCTTATGCTTTTGAACAAGCGACCATGATCTGCAGACCTCCTTTCTCCAAGTCAATTAATACTCTTATTCCTTCATTTTAAAAGCTTCAAAGTTCTTGGTTTTGTGGGGAATTCAATCTTCAAAGTAGATGATGTGCTTTCCTTTTTCTCAGCATAGTCACTGAAGTTTGTTGTTTTCCAACCACTAGTTCGAAGATCTTTATCCTGTTTGGAAATTTTCAGAAGTGTAGGGAGTTGGAAACTTTGACCACATTGGCTCTATGATGGTCAATTGTAATTCTAAAGTATCAAGTATCTTCGAGTAACATTGCCCAAACACAACTGAAAATGAGGAATATTGTCTCAATTGGTTTAACTCGAAATCAAGGGTATCCTTTGATGAATGATCAAAATAACCATTTTAAGTAAAAGATATTATTCAAATTTGAGACAGAAAGAGCTCCTTTTTACTATTAACATATCCAATGTTTTGAAGAAAATGAATTCAATTTTGCCGTCTCTAAGTTATTATGCTAGACAGGTACTTAACAAACTAACAAAAATAAGCCAGAGAGATGGGCTCATTAGATGAACCATTGATCCCTCAGCCCGCTTATCACACATGACCTTGAAATAGGGAATTGGTTGATGGGAAAGTTTACGAGGAGTGTGGTATCACATGATTCAAGCTTATTCCTTTCACACTATGGTTTAGTCCATAAACATGTACGGTCTTTTTTCCAATTATGGATCTCATCCATACTTTCCATAATTGGATGTCAAGGTGAAATTATGTTCCATTTTCAGAGACTAAAATATAAAAATAAATCTAAAATAACCAATAAACCACCGAAATTGAGCATTCAAACGCTAATGTGATCTAACTCACGGACAAGTTACATAGAGGTCTTCAATGTTTGCTTAATCTAGGTTTTAAATAAGACTATAAACATATAAACCGGGGGTGGTGCAATAATGTAAGAACTTACCAAATACCAATATTATTTAATTAAGAAACACACTTTTTTATTGATAATTAGTTCAGAATAAAGTTATTGTGTTTCTAGCAAGAAATCATTGTCATTATAAGGCTAGTATAATCCAATCCTGAATTTAGCTTAACGTGTGCTCTCAAAACTTCTCTTCTTCTTGTGTACAGTATTTAGTTTCTTTACCCGCGTGGGGAGCCTACTGGAAAGTGGGAGTGTTTTTACTTTTGCTTTACTTAAAATTAAGATCAACTGCAAAACAGATCCTTGCATTGTGCCTCTTGCCTAAACTAGTGATCGTGCTGCTCAAGCACAGCAAACTACTTTAAATTGAATATATTAATAACATTGAATTGGTCATGGCGATGTAGACTGTAATAAATATCTGCATAGTTTGGCCAAGTAATTTGCCATAGAACTTTGACATTGTATACGGGCGAAATTGGGGATAATATAACGCACACCCCAATATCCCGGTGGATCAAACGAAGTAAGAGCATGAATATATGAGATTGAAATCGAAGTTGAAAACTCTTTGTATCGAGGCCCGCCATCGGACCTGATAAAATGACGCACCCCAGACTCGGGACAAGTTCTGAGACTTCAAAAAGTGCAGTGAACGGTTGAGGGCGACCGATAGAGGGCCGTGATATCCGCAACAAACCGAATATCATAGCGCGGATCTCGCTCGATGACGGTTACATATCAGTAATTAACAAGAGAGGAAGATTTTTACCTTACTTATACTAGGGGTAAAACTCTCCTACTATATAAAGGAAAAGTTTTTTCTTTGATAAGACACATTGTAACATGCATACCAAGGCAATACATATTCATTTTTCTGCTTTCCAGCTATAGCAAAGTTCTTACTTTACTGTTGTTCTTTATTCACGGTTGACATCGAACCAAGAGCCCGATCGAGGGCAAAACTTCAACCTAAATTTGAGTCGGGCCGTAACATTACAATTGGTTTGATCATTCATTTAATCTTTAACTCGTTTATCTAATATTCTTGATTATTTGTGTTGAATCAATCCACGTATCCTTAAAATCGCGTATAAATTCAATTGTTATCCATTTTAAGGGTAAACAGTTTGGCGCCCATCGTAGGGCTAAGGATAATAGTGGTGATTTGATACAAATCTCCATAACACACTCTATTTTATACTGGTTCTTTAAAGTCTCAATTTCAAGTCAATTTAATAATGTCAAACTCTCAATCTGCCCACTTGAACGTTGACGCTGAGTCTGGCCATCATGGCGAAAATAACAATCTGGTGCCTAGCAACGAGGTACCTCCTGCTGACCCCAACGGGGTCCCAGTTGCCGATCCGGTCGATGCTAACTCACATGTGTCCATCGATGTCAACCTCCCAACTGATCCCGAAATAATGAAAATGCTTGAAACATTAACGAAGTGGGTGGAATCAGGTGAAAAGAAAATTGAAGGTGGAAACATACAATTCCAGGGTGATCAAATCCTAGGAGCACCCCCGATATTGAAAGGGTCGAATTCCATGAAGTTTATCCAGAAGCCCTTCCCTCCAAGCGCGGTACCGAAGCCAATACCAAAATATAATGGGACCACGGATCCGAATGAGCATGTAACCTCTTATACATGCGCGATCCAAGGAAATGATTGGAAGATGATGAAATCGAGTCTGTATTACTAAAAGTGTTTGGGGAAACTTTGTCCAAAAGAGCAATGATATGGTATCACAACTTACCCCCAAATTCCATTGACTCGTTTGCTATGCTTGCAGATGCTTTCGTGAAGGCCCATGCCGGGGCCATCAAGGTCGAGACCAAAAAGTCGGACCTTTTCAAGGTTAAACAAAGAGACAATGAGATGCTCAGGGAATTTGTGTCGAGGTTCCAGATGGAATGGATGGACCTACCTCCAGTCGCAGATGATTGGGCTGTTCAGGCATCTACCCAAGGACTTAACCCCCGAAACTCCTTGGATTCACAACAGCTAAAACAAAACATGGTAGAGTACCCAGCGGTAACTTGGGCCGACATCCACAACAGGTACCAGTCGAAGATTATAGTCAAGGACGATCAACTCGGAGCCCCTTCTGGATCTGCTTACCTTATCAGGGCCGACAACAGGTCTAAGAGAGACGTCGATCATGAGCCAAGACCGGTCCGAGATCGGTACCAACCATACAACGCGGACTGAAGGGGAAATGAGTCCGGACTTCAACCTACAAGGAACGAAAAGAGAGGCAATCGAGGGCCCAACAACCGAGGTCTGATGAGCAAGAATGGTTTTGACAGGCTGCTCGGGGGTAGAGAAGCACCAAGATTCTCAGAATACTACTTAAACATTGATACAGCCAGTATCATATCATCCATCAGGCGCATCAAGGAAACCAAGTTGCCCCGACCATTGCAGTCCGACCCTACCCAAAGAGATCCTAACTTGATGTGTAAGTATCATGGCACTCATAGCCACAAGACCGATGATTGCCGACAATTGAGAGAAGAAGTTGCCCGGTTGTTTAATAACGGGCACCTTCAAGAATTCCTGAGTGATCGAGCCAAAAACTATTTCAGGAACAGGGACGCCAATGATGCGCTGGTGATATCCGTACTTATCAATAAATCTCGAGTTAAACGTGTGTTGATTGATCCAGGTAGCTCGTCCAACATCATCAGATTGAGGGTCGTAGAGCAGTTAGGGTTACAGGACAAAATAGTGCCGGCGGTCCAGGTGTTGAATGGCTTTAACAAAGCATGCGAAACCACTAAAGGGGAGATAACCCTACCAGTAAACACTGTCGGGACAATCCAAGAGACAAAGTTCTACATGATCAAAGGAGACATGAGGTACAACGCCTTATTCGGAAGGCCGTGGGTTCACAATATGAGGGCGGTACTGATAAGTAGTGATTTTAGCCTATTAATTGCTCTCTTTTACTTTTGTTTTGGGCCAAAAATGCGTGAAGGTATTACCGGAAACTAACTTAATATGCTTGTTTGCAGGGATTGTTCAAAATGAGCCAAAGGAGCCATAATCAACTCATCAAGGAGTCAAAACTTGAACAAAAACCAAAACTAGGCCAAGAGGTGTGGAACGCGGACCGCGACAAAAATGTGCGGTCGTGAAAGTATCAATGTGGACGCGATCATTATTTTGAGGCCCGCGATATGAAGAATCAGAGAGATGGTTTTTGGGCACAAACATGAAGGTGGACCGCGACAAGAAGATACGGTCACGAAAGTACCAGCACGACCGCGATGGGAATTTTGCGGACCGCGGTTGCTAAGGTTCAGAGAGTGCATAATTCAAGCAAAAATGAGAAGGGCGGTCCACGTCAAAGTTATGCGGCAGCGAAAGTATCAACGCAGACACGGTGAAAATTATGCGGTCCGCGAAACAAGGTTCAACCCTGGTCCAGATATGAATAAACGCGGACCACGATCAGAATTATGCGGCCGAGAAAGCATGTGCACGGCCGTGGTCAGAATTATGCAGCAACAAAACTTCTGCAGGGGTATTTTTGTTCAAAAATTTCAGCTTAGTATAAATAGATATTTTTGTTAATTTTAGGGCAGGTTATGTTTTTGCTGAGTACGGGAGACGGCTAGGTTTTTCCTTTTGGGAAATTTTGTACAAGATTTACCTTATAACATTAGATTTTCATCTTTTAATTTAGTATTATGGATTTTATCTTCTCTTTATCTTTGATTTATGCTATTATTATGAGTAGCTAGACCCATATCTAGGATTGTGACCAAGCCCTAGTGTGGGTTATTTAATGGGTCTTGAATTTTAGGGCTTGATTGTTTATGGGTTAGTGATATTTAGCCTAGTTCATGCTAGAATTGTAGAATTAGTGGTTGCAAACACTGGTTCATGCCTTTGTGACTTAGGCTCTTTTTGAGAAAGATGGATTAAGTCTAGAAAAACTAGGCTAACAAGGAACTCAAGAAATTGATAGCCCCAATTAAATGGTTAAATCTAGAGATAGTAATACCCGACTTGAGCTAATATCACTTGTATTGCATGAATACCCATTTGGACTTGAGAAAGCCAAATTGGACAAAATTACTCAAACTACCGAGAAGTATAGAGTGAGTACTTGGGTGTGATAGCTATATTACGATCCCAAATTAATCAAGCTTGCCCTAGATTCTTATTACCCGTTAGATGTCCACCTAGGCAGAAGTCACTACCCTAGTCCTTTTAAACACATGAAAACCAACATCAAAAATATTGTACTTAGCTTTAATCATTGCATACAAGAGAATAGAATCAGAAGTAGAATTAACTCCATCATGTTTGGAAGTGCAATTAGGAACAACACGCGCATCTAGATTTAGATAAATACCTAATTCCAAATCAATTAACTCCCTATGGAAATCGATCCCGACCTTGTTGGGTAAAACTGCATCGAACATCCTCGCTACTCTATAGTGGTGTAGGTTTGGCACCGATCAATTTTTGGCGCTGTTGCTGGGGAGTTAGACTGTCTTAGCTATATATCTAGCTATTTGTGTGTTTTGTTTTTCTTTCCTTCCTCGTCATTAATTTTGTTTGTGAATCACTTTTAGGTACGAAAATATCCCTTAACAACGAGCCCCTCAAAAATTTACCTTTATGGGAGGAGGTAGATGATGATCAAGTGGATGAGGTTCATCCTGAGCCTCAAGTAAACAAGCAAGGCCGACCGCCTCCACCAAGAGAAGCGCATCGAGTGTTGCCGAATGAGAGGTATGCAAGTGCAATAGTTCCGCTCCAGATTAGAGCGACCAACGTGATGCTTACACTGCTTGAGAAGCGGGGTTTCTTCATCGGAGCTCCACACCAAAATGCCTACAAGCATCTCAAGGGTTTCGTCGATACTTGTTGGGGTAGCAAGAAAACAAATGTCATCGAGGATGCATTGCGGTTAAGGCTGTTTCCCTTTTCTCTACAGAGAAAGGCTTTGGACTGGTTAGAGAGATTGCCCAATCATTCCATCCACAATTGGGATGAATTAGACGAGAAGTTCATTGACAAATATTTCTCTCCGAGGTACATGGCTACACTAAGGGATGACTTTTTAGCTTTCAAACAAGAGCCCAATGAGCCATTGCACGAGATTTGGGAATGATATCGCACCATGGTCAAAGAATGCCCGAACAATGATATGACCGAGGCTATGATCCAACAGACCTTCTATAGGGGTATCAACACAACTAACCAGTGTATAGTGAACCAACTCGCAGGGGGTAACTTCATGAATACGCCATAATTAGAAGCATGTGAAATATTAGATGAGATGGCGGACACCTCTTCAGCTTGGCAAAGTCAGGCCAACGTTCCTCAGGGTGACCCTAATGTTATCCACCTTCACAAGGAACTTCATGATCATGGACAAGCCATAGCAGAGTTGACAACTACCATGAATTAGTTAGACAAGGCACAGCTTCAGCATGTTCAGGGGACAAAGCAAGTACATGCCATGGAAGGGGTGAATGTAATGGTTAACAAGAGGAAACAAAGAGGTCAACAAGTTCGACACAATCAGGATCAATTTGAGCAGAGTAGTAGTGGGTACAACCAAGATGACTCTTATGACGATCAAAGTGAAGAGGTTCAATATGTGAACAATTACCAAGGTCAGCGTAGCAATGCTCCCAATCAACAACAGTGGAGATCACAGGGAAACAATCAAAATTAGGGAAACCAAGGCCAAGGAAATTGGAATAGTGGCAACAACAATAATCCGAACAATTGGGGGAACAACAATCAAAATTGGGGGGATTAAGGAAATAACCAAGGCAATTGGGGTGGCAACAATAATAGTAATTAGGGAGGCAATGGAAACCAAGGGGGTCGGAACAACAATAATCAAGGGAACCGGGGGTCGAGCTTTCAAAGGCCTCCGATGTATCAACAACCCAACAACCCGCCTCCATATCCGTCACAAGGGCAAAGTTCTTCCAACAATGAGATGGGACGGATAGAAATTATGTTCAAGCAAATGATGGAAAGAAATGCCGACTCCGATGCCCAAATAGTCTCCCACAACACTTCTATCCGCAACTTGGAAGTTCAAATAGGTCAAATTTCTCAAGCCTTGAATACTCACCCTAAGGGGGCACTACCAAGTGATACGGTAGTAAACCCGAAGGGTGAAAACAATACGGGTCATGCTATGGCGGTGACTATAAGAAGTGGTAGAGGTGGAGTTGCTAGTACCTCCAACCCAAGAAAGATTGTGAATGATGATGTGGTTGTGCAAGAAGAGGATGAGCCAAGAAATGATGAGAATGTGAATGATGAAGTGAGGAGAGACAATGATGAAAACGTGGAGGAGACACAAGATGATGTGAACCCGTCTAGGGAACACATGACAGATATACCAGATCCAGTAGTGGCTAAAGCCAAGGCTCCTTTGCCAAGGCCTCCTCAACCATATCCTCAAAGGCTCACAAAGCAAAACAACGAGAACCAATTCAAAAAATTCATTGATATGATGAAAGGTTTGTCCATAAATGTACCTTTAGTTGAAGCTCTAGAACAAATTCCGGGATATGCCAAATTCATGAAGGACTTGGTAACAAAAAAAAGGTCAATGAACTGTGAGACAATAAAAATGATACATCAAGTGAGTGCCATTGTGCATTCTATGGCTGCAAAGTTAGACGATCCCGGTGCCTTTATAATTCCATGCACTATTGGTAGTGCCGATCTCGCCAAAGCCTTGTGTGATTTAGGAGAAAGCATTAATTTGATGCCGTATTCTATGTTCAAGACATTGGGGATTGGGAAACCAAGACTTACTTCCTTGAGGTTGCAAATGGCGGATCGAACAATGAAGAGGCCATTGGGGAAAATTGATGATGTGCTAATTCGGGTCACAAGTTCATACTTCCCGCAGATTTTGTGATATTTGACTATGTGGTTGACTATGAGGTGCCAATCATATTGGGGAGACCTTTTCTAGCTACAGGGAAGGCCTTAGTTGATGTGGAAGCTGGGGAGCTCACCTTCCGGGTGGGCGATGAAAAAGTTGTGTTCCACGTGTACAGGTCAATGAGGCAGCCTAATAGCAACGAAGTATGTTCGTTTGTGGATCTTGTGACTTAGGTGATTGTTGATGACACAAGTGCTATGATGAATGTGGAAGATCCTCTGGAAGCTGTGATGTTGGATCATGAGGATGATGAGAAGGCAGGCTTGATAGAATGTGCAAATGCTTTGCAAGGAATGTGATCCTACACATATGGACCCCGTAAACTGTACTAGGACCTCGAGAACCAGAAGACTCCGCCAACAAATCCCTCAATCAAGGAGCCACCAATATTAGAGTTGAAGCCCTTGCCTTCACACCTCAGGTATGAGTTCTTAGGCCCTTGTTCCACATTACCTGTTATTCTTTCTTCGTGCTTAACTAACGTGCAGGTAGATTTTACCCTTGCGGTGCTTCAAAGAAGGAAGAAGGCAATAGGATGGACTTTGGCTGACATTCGGGGTATAAGTCCCGCCTTTTTGCATGCACAAAATCATACTCGAGGAAGATGCCAAACCATCCATGGAACATCAACGGAGGTTAAAAGAGGCCATGCAATACGTCGTCAAGAAAGAGATAATCAAATGGCTAGATGCAGAAGTTGTGTACCACATTTCGGATAGTTCATGGACTTCGCCGGTACAATGTGTCCCGAAGAAGGGGGTATGACTGTGATCACAAATAAGAAAAATGAGTTGATCCCCACCAGAACTATTACTGGTTGGAGGGTATGCATGGATTATAGAAAGCTGAACAAAGTGACCCGCAAATACCATTTTCCATTGCCATTTCTTGACCAAATATTAGATAGACTTGCCGGGCGTGCTTATTATTGCTTTTTGGATGGGTACTCCGGGTACAACCAGATTCTCATTGCACCTGAAGACCAAGAGAAAACCACCTTCACCTGTCTGTATGGCGCATTTGCATTTTCACGGATGCCGTTTGGTTTGTGTAATGCACCGGCTACCTTTTAGCGGTGTATGATGCCAATATTTACGGATATGGTGGAGGACTTCCTCGAAGTGTTCATGGATGATTTCAGTGTTGTGGGGGATTCATTTGAAGAACTCTTGGATAATCTTGACAAAGTGTTGTCCCGATGTGAAGAGACCAACTTAGTGCTTAATTGGGAAAAGTGCCACTTTATGGTTGAGGAAGGCATTGTCCTCGGCCATAAGATCTCAAAGAACGGTATTGAAGTGGACAAAGCAAAAATTGAAGTGATTTCAAAACTCTCTCCTCCTAGTTCCGTCAAGGGAGTGAGGAGCTTTCTTGGTCACGCAGGGTTTTACCGTAGGTTCATCAAGGATTTCTCAAAAGTTGTGAACCCCTTGTGCAAGTTGCTGGAAAAAGATGCCAAGTTTGTGTTCAATGATGATTGCATGAAAGCTTTTGAGCTACTCAAGTATAGGTTGACTACCACTCCCATCATTACCGCACCCAACTGGAGCTTACCATTTGAGCTCATGTGTGATGCTAGTGACGTTGCGGTAGGAGCAGTATTGGGGAAGAATCAGCAAGATATTTCATCCAGTCTATTATGCAAGCAAAACAATGAACGATGCCCAAGTCAACTATACGGTGATCGAGAAAGAGCTATTAGCCGTTATCTCTGCCATGGAAAAGTTCCACCCGTACCTCATGGGTACCAAAGTGATTGTGCACACTGATCATGCGGCACTTCATTATTTGATGAGTAAAAAGGACTCTAAGGCTAGGTTAATGAGATGGGTTCTTCTTCTATAAGAGTTTGACCTTGAAATCATAGACCGAAAAGGGAGTGAATATCAAGTGGCGGACTATTTTTCCTGCTTGGAAGAGGAAGGGAGGCCCCATGATGGCCTCAAGATTAATGATTCATTTCTGGATGAACAACTCCTCTTCATGTCTGTGACTGGGATACCTTGGTTTGCCGATGTGTTTAAATTTTTTGTGACCGGTATTGTCCCGAATGAGCTCTCGTCTAACCAAAGGAAGAAGCTAAAACGGGACAGCTTTGATTATTATTGGGGCGAACCATATCTTTTCAAGATTTGCAATGATGGTGTTATCTGGAGATGTGTTCCGGAAGAGGAGCAATTGAGTATTTTTGAAGCTTGCCATTCTTCGCCCTATGGTGGGCATCATGGTGGGGTGAGAACTGCTATAAAGGTCCTAAGCTGTGGATTTTATTGGCCTACCTTGTACAAAGACGCTAGCGAGCTTGTTAGGCGTTGTGATGAGTGCCAAAGAGCTAGTGGAATTTTCAAGAAGAATGAAATGCCTCTCACCACTATTCTTGAGATTGATATTTTCGATGTGTGGGGCATCGACTTTATGGGGCCATTTGTGAGTTCATGTGGGAATACTTATATTCTGGTTGATGTGGATTATGTTTCCAAATGGGTTGAAGCTGTAGCTTTGCCCAACAATGAGGCACGGAGTGTGGTGGCTTTCTTAAAGAAACATATCTTCACAAGGTTCGGCACCCCAAGGGCTATCATTAGTGATGGGGGTTCTCATTTTTGCAACAAAGCCTTCGATACTTTACTTTCTAAGTATGGTGTCAATCATAAGGTGTCAACACCTTATCACCCACAGGCTAGTGGACAAGTTGAGGTCTCCAGCAGGGAGATCAAGAGCATATTATCCAAGACTGTCAATGCAAACCGGACTGATTGGTCAAGGAAACTTGACGATGCTTTATGGGCCTATCGTACAGCTTACAAGACTCCAATTGGTATGTCACCGTACCGGTTGGTATTTGGGAAAGCATGCCATCTTCCGGTTGAATTAGAGCACAAGGCCATGTGGGCACTGAAGAAGTTGAACCTTGAATAGGATATAGCTACAAATCTCGGGGTAAAGCAACTGAATGAACTTGATGAGTTCCGGTTCCATGCTTATTCTAGCTCGTCCCTGTATAAGGACAAGATGAAGTACTTACATGACAAATATATCCGGAACAAAGAATTCAAGGAGGGTGACTGGGTTCTTTTATTCAACTCTCGGTTACGGATGTTTCCGGGAAAACTCAAGTCTAAGTGGAGTGGCCCTTTTGAAGTGGTGCATGTAACTCCGTTTGGTGCTCTCGATTTGAAAAACAAAAATGGTGAAACCTTTAGAGTCAATGGGCACCGAGTGAAATATTACCTTGACAAGATTGATGATAGCCATGTGGTGGCCTTGATCGATTTCAAATGATGATGGTAACATGCGTCATGCCGCGACGTTAAATCAAGCGCTTTTTGGGAGGCAACCCATGTATTTTTTTTCTTTCTTTTGATTTTCTTCTTAGATTAGGCATTGTTTTGGACTAACGGGTTGTGAAGTGTATGTAGGAACTGGTTGTGCAGTGCAGGATTTTGACAGGAATAATTTTGCCAAGTGTTGGAAGTTCGCGGTCCTCGTGAGCATTTCGCGGCCGCACTTTTTTGTCCGCGGACGCGTACTTGAAAAGAGCAAAATGCCAACTCTCTGAAGTTGGACTGTCAAAAATTCCTTCAGATATAGCGGCCGCGTTCATTTTTTCGCGGACCGCGTTGAATTTCGCGGCCGCGGCCAATATTCCGCGGATCGTGCCCATGTGCTTGAAGCTGGTTTACATAAGGTAACATAGCGCGGACCGTGATAGAATTTTGCAGCCGCGCTCAAGTAAGGCGGTGGGTTCCACAGTTGATTAGTATAAATAAGGGTTCCTTAAACATTTTACACTTTTCGAACCCTAACGTTTCACCGCACAAAAAGCACTGTTCATCTCATCCTGCTCTCAATTTTCATCTCATTCACATTACGATTTCAGTTCCTATTACAAGCTTACAACTGGCATGTTCAATTCCATGATGTGATTTTATCTTTTTCTTTTCTTTTCTCGTTGTTTTAATTTTTCTTTTTAGTTAGGGTTAGATGCATGCCATGATCTCAAATTAATGCTTAATTGATACTTAAATACATGTGGGTAGTGTTTATATGCCTAATGGGGGCTGGGGTTAGTAACTTTGCATGGTTAATTGAACTAATTTTTGCAAACTTAGTGAAAACCCTAGTTATTAGTGTTCTTAGGACCGATCTTATTTGAATTTCGCGATCGCGGTCACTTTTATGCGGTCTGCGGTTGGTCCTTCGCTACTGCGTTCAAATTTTTGCAGTCCGCGCTTGTGAACTTCAAAGAGTCTGTTAATTGCTTTCGCAGCCGTGTCTAATATTTCGCGGTCTGCGTGTGTCCAAGATCAGAGAGTCAGTAGTCTGAACCTAACCTCTTTGCGGCGGCGTTTATTTTTTTGCGGTCCGCGATGGGCATTCCGCAGCCGCTTCCACTTTTTTGCGGTCCGCGATGCCCTGTTTAGAGAAGCACTATTGTTCATTTCATCTGTACTGCTTTAAGGCATGATTGAACCCAATTCTAATTATCTTTCACTAATTGTGTGTCGCAAAAAAATGGTGCGATCTCATGGAGGAGCAGACAAATCAAAAGGGAGGGCAGAATCCTCCCGAGGCTGGGGCAAAGGAAAGCAGGCTTTTCCCTTAGCAGCTCAAAGAATCATAAGCAAAAAGAAACCCCTCACTAGAACTCCTGCCGAATCATCAGACACAAGTGAATATCTCCCATCCCGGGGGACTCTACACAACCTCAACAAGAGGCCCAATCACAACCCTTCCGCCTAATCAATGAAGCTACCTCCTCTTCTGGGTCGTGTGATGGCTCAGAGGGAGGTAGTGAGGCATCGGAGCCATCTCCCCCACCTACTGCAACTCCGACCTCAACAGCTGCTCCTATCAATGTAGATGAGGATGACGAGGTTCTGGATGACGGGAGAGGGGGTGATACCAATGTGGGTGGTCTAGCTAGATCAAGGAAGCCCGAGGTGTGGGCGGATAGATTCATGAGCGAGAAAGCATACCTCAAATTCCGGGAATGGTGGCCCCACAGGTCGCTCACCCTTGAGCGATAGTTTATAGAAAGAGATCTCCTTCCTTACAATCCAAATATCAAGAGACAGTTTGAGGAGAGAAAAGGGTGAAAGTACTTCACCAGCAAGGTTCCGGATGCCAATGAGTACCTTGTCAAGGAGTTCTACGCAAATGTTGCCCACATCAAAAAGGGCACCACTGTGACAAAGGTACGGAACTTGAAGATACGGATTGATGGCCACACCTTGAACCAATATGCCAGTTTTGAGGAGGTTGAAGTTGTACAGTATCTGGAGAAGATGGCCCTAAATGAAGCAGCCTGGCCTTGGCTAGCAGAAGTAATAGCTATTCCAGGGACAACACTGGCCTTAGCTCGCAGCTGGAGTCCCAATCGCCAGAAACACCCTCAGCTTTGAAGCAAAAGGGTGGTGCACATTTGTATGCAGCCAGCTTGATCCTATCTAGCATGATAGTATCATCCCACTCTCCCGGGCGATCCTAATAGCGTCCATCATGTCTGGGTATTAAATCAATGTAGGGAACCTCATGTACCACCACATCTCCAAAGCAACCGGAAAAGAAGAGAGGTCCTACCCCTACCCCAACTTCATCACCATGTATCTCGAAGACCAACGGGTAGAGAAGAGGCACTATGACACGAAGGTGAAACCGAAGAAACCTTTCTCTTGGTATAGCCTCCAGGGACTGGGCAACCCTAAAGCAAAGGGTAAAGCCACTACCTCCACTGGCCAGTCTGAAGAGCCAAAGGTAGTGGCCATCGGGTCAGAGCCTTCCACAGCAGAGGGACCTTCAGCTACCATGCCTCCTCCTTCATCTAGGCCATCCATTACTGTGCCACTATCTGTGCCCTCATCTTCTACTTACCCCCAGACTGCACTGCGGGTTTCTCATACCTTATCCAGCATCAACAACTGGATGCAGGTAGCTACATCAAAGCTGTCTGTCTTATCCAGTGCATTAGCAGCACAGTCAGCCCCAGCACAGCTTCAGGTACCTCCATCAGTGGAGGATTCATTGAAGGAGCTTCTGGAAAACTAGAAAAAGCTCCTGGACAACCAAAAGAAGATCCTGGAGACTTTGGATACTCATGGCAAGGTGATCAAGGATCTGGGCAAGCAGGTAAAGAACATGAGAAAGACTTAGGCCTCAAAGGAGTCAGTGGAGAAGCTGAAGAGGGAAGTAGAGAAGTTCACTTCTGTTGGAGATATCCCACTTGACTTGCTTATGGAGGAGACTGCCCCAGCAGTATAGGCAGCAGAGCATGAGTCAGACAGAGCTCCAGTTAGAGGATTTGTGGTCCCCCAGTCAGAGGATTTGGAGATCCAGTTAGAGGACCCAGAGGGAGCTGATGATCCTATGCAGTCCGAGGACCCCACTCATGTGCCAGACCCCATGTAGACAGAGACCACATAGGGAGTTTTCTTTACTCTCTAACCCTTCCCTGGTCTTATTTTGGTATTAGCATTGAGGACAATGCTGTCTTTTATTTGGGGGTGGTGGTGGTCCATTTTGATTTGTTTATGATTTGATGACATTGGTATGTATATAACTTTACCATTCGATGTATATATTCATTTCCATTCTGTATATATTCGTTTCACTCCATTATTGTACATATTCATTTTACTTTCCGTAGTTTACTTCATAACTTCTTTCGTATTTTTACTTAACAGCTTAGCTTCTTATTTCCTTTAGTAGCTTATTTTTGAGTTTTTAGCTTCTTTTTACATTCTTCATGATCAATAAGCCTTTGGTTTTCTTAATGCCACGGTTCTTTCAAAAGGTGGATGTTATGTGAACCGGGTGGCTCTTCCCAATGATGGATGGCGTCATGACAACCTTCTTAAGGGATTGAGTCTGTTTTCTTTTTGCTTTGATATATTGTAGTAATAAATAAAAGTGTCTCAAGCAGGCTTCACTTGGTACTAACACATTTACCTTCGACCTCATGGTTAGATACAAGTTGATTGACAAAAAATAGCTATAGTTGTGACCTTTAGACTCTTGAGTTGACTAAAACAATCATCGAGTGGTTTCTTTGAGCCATTTGTGATCTTAAATCTTAGCTGGGGTTATTGTGGACCCTCGACTCTGTTCTCTTTAACAATTCAGTAGCTTGAGAGGTGAGGTATTGAATTGCAAGTCCAAGTCCCGTGCCAATAAGTCTAGAACTTGCCCTGAATGGTTGTCTAGGTGAAATTCTAAGTGTTGCTCGACTTGAGAAGTGATTGTAGGCTCTCCTTGGTCCAATTTGAACTTTGAAAGCTTCCGTAGCCTACCATTATGATATCCCTAGTCAACCCTTTTGAGCCTAAGCCTTTTTCATTCAATAGCCACATTACAAACCTTTATCCATTTTATAATGACTCTTTCTTGGCACCCAATCTTTCCTTAGCATTCATGATGAACAATTGGCAAAAGCATAAGTTTGGGGGAGAGACAAAAAAAAATTGAAAGTGATAAAAGTTTATGTCAAAAAGAAAGAGAAGGTTGAAGGGATTCAAAGAACATAATGATAAAAGGCAAGGAATGATAAGAAAAGGAGAAAAATGATTGTCATGAGTAAGAAAGAGTGACGGTTTCTCTCTCTAGTTCCTCTAAGGAAGAAGAAAAATGATTCAAAGAGTCAAGAAAGTATGAGCCGAAATGAGAAAATGGAGTGCTTAAGGAAAGATGAAACCATCAGAGTTCGTTATGTCCTACCTTGATCCAAAAGCCTTCATTACATCCCTGCTAAAGCCCTATTTGATTTCAAGTTGAGTGAGCTTACATTAGTGGTGATTTACATAAGGGGCAAGCTTATGGTACTTAGAGCCGGACTTGTGGCATTCTTTTGAGAGTGATGAGCGCACTTCTTCACAATCCTGGTTTTGAGTGTTACATTCTAAAAAGTGAGATTTGCTCATGAAGAGTAGAGGAGGAGGAGTTTGGGATCAACAATGACCTACGTGAGAGAGCGAGCTTCCTTGATGAATTGAGTCAACTCTTGATGCTCTAGTGTCACATTAGAACTATGGAACTCAAAAGGTCATAACATGACGTTGTTGATAATTCATTTGTGTTGAAGGTAATTGTTAGTCCCAATTAATGCTTGATGAAGTCACCTTAGGCCAGCTGAAATATCCTTTTCTTTTTCTTGTAGAGGTGGGAACTACCTTATTTGCTTGAGGACAAACAAAAGCTTAAGTTTGGGGGAGTTGATAAGTAGTGATTTTAGCCTATTAATTGCTCTCTTTTACTTGTGTTTTGGGCCAAAAATACGTGAAGGTATTACCGGAAACTAACTTAATATGCTTGTTTGCAGGGATTGTTCAAAATGAGCCAAAGGAGCCATAATCAACTCATCAAGGAGTTGAAACTTGAACAAAAACCAAAACTGGGCCAAGAGGTGTGAAACGCGGACCGCAACAAAAAAGTGCGGCCGCGAAAGTATCAACGGAGACGCGGTCATTATTTCGAGGTCCGCGATATAAAGAATCAGAGAGATGGTTTTTGGGCACAAACATGAACGCGGACCGTGACAAGAAGATGCGGCCGCGAAAGTACCAGCGCGGCCACGAAGGGAATTTCGCGGACCGCGGTTGCTAAGGTACAGAGAGTGCATAATTCAAGCATAAATGAGAAGGGCGGTCCGCATCAAAGTTACGCGGCCGCGAAAGTATCAACATGAATGCGGTGGAAATTACGCGATCCACGAAACAAGGTTCAACCCAGGTCCAGATGTGAAGAAATGCGGACCGCGATCAAAATTACGCGGCCGCGAAACTTCCACAGGGGTATTTTTGTCCGAAAATTTCAGCTTAGTGTAAATAGATCTTTTTTTTTCAATTTTAGGGCAGGTTATGTTTTTGCTGAGTACGAGAGACAGCTAGGTTTTCCCTTTTGGGCAATTTTGTACAAGATTTACCTTATAACATTAGATTTTTATCTTTTAATGTAGTATTATGGATTTTATCTTCTCTTTATCTTTGATTTCTGCTATTATTATGAGTAGCTAGACCCGTAGCTAGGGTTGTGACCAAACCCTAATGTGGGTATTTAATGGGTCTTGAATTTTAGGGATTGATTGTTTATGGGTTAGTGATATTTAGCCTAGTTCATGCTAGAATTATAGAATTAGTTGTTGCAAACATTGATTCATGCCTTTATGACTTAGGCTCTTCTTGAGAAAGAGGGATTAAGTCTAGGAAAACTAGGCTAACAAAGAATTGGGGTGAACTTAAGAAATTAATAGACCCCAATAAAAGGGTTAAATCTAGATATAGTAATACCTGACTTGAGCTAATATCACTTGTATTTCATGAATACCCATTTGGACTTGAGAAAGCCAAATTGGGCAAAATCACTCAAACTACCGAGAGGCATAGAGTGAGTACTTGGGTGTGATAGCTATATTACGATCCCAAATTAATCAAGCTTGCCCTAGATTCTTACTACACGTTAGATGTCCACCTAGGCAGAAGTCACTACCCTAGTCCTTTTAAACACTTGAAAACCAACATCAAAAATATTGTACTTAGCTTTAATCATTGCATACAAGAGAATAGAATCAAAAGTAGAATTAACTCCATCATGTTTGGAAGTGCAATTAGGAACAACACACGCATCTAGATTTAGATAAATACCTAATTCCAAATCAATTAACTCCCTGTGGAAATCTATCCCGACCTGGTTGGGTAAAACTGCATTGATTATCCTCGCTACTCAATAGTGGTGTATATTTGGCACCGATCAGGTACCCTCAATCTTACACCAGGCGCTGAAGTTCCCTACGTCGGAAGGAATCAAGACGGTCTACGGAGAGCAGCCGATCGCAAATGAAATGTTCGCAGTCGATGAGGTAATCCCGGTGCGTGCAGTTTTGACATCAAGGAACACGGAGCCGACCAAAATGGAAGAAATTAAATAGCAATCACCGATGCCGGTCTCGACCGAACCGGAAGAACGAGGAATAAACAAGGAGGATGATTACGGAGTTCCGAGATCGTTCATAACTCTCGATGATACCGACGCTACCAAATCGATGGTCGAGGAGTTGGAGAAGTTCATATTGATCGAACACCTATCAGATCGAAAGGTATACCTGGGCACGGGGTTAACCCCTGAGCTCAGGAAAAAACTCATTAATTTTCTTAAAGCTAACATAGACTATTTTGCTTGGTCCCATCTTGACATGACAGGGATCCCACCGGAAGTAACCACTCATAAGCTGAGTTTGGACTTGAAGTTCCATCCGGTTAAGCAGAAGAGGAGGCCACAGTCCGAGGTCAAACATGTATTCATCAAGGACGAGGTATCCAAATTCCTTAAAATAGGGTCCATTCAGGAAGTTAAATACTCGGACTGGTTAGCTAACGTAGTGGTAGTGCCTAAAAAAGAGGCCATGATTGTAGGTCTGGAATTGGATAAAAGCCTTGGGGCCGAGGTGATCGAAGCTAAGTGTGACTCCCTCCTCGTGGTAAACCAAGTTAACGGTACATTAGAAGTAAAAGAAGAACGAATGAGAAGGTACTTGGACAAATTACAGGTAACACTGCATCAATTCAGGGAATGGACCCTACAGCACATACCTCGAGATCAGAACAGCAAGGCCGATGCTCCGGCTAACTTGGGGTCGTCGGTCGATGCCGATGAATTCAGTTTGAGAATAGTAGTGCAACTCATGAAGTAGGTGATAGAAGAAGGCCACGCCGAAGTAAACTCAACAAGTCTAACTTGGGACTGGAGGAACAAGTATATAGACTACTTGAAGACCAAAAAATTGCCTTCAGATCCCAAAGAATCCAGAGCCATGCGTACCAAGGCTACCAGATTTAGCTTGGTCGAAAAGGCATTATTCAGGGGAACCTTCAGCAACCCGCTAGCCAGATGCTTGGGACCGGGAGAGACCGAATACGCCTTGAGGGAAGTTCACGAAGGCACTTGAGGGAACCATTCGCAGGCAGAATCAACAAACAAGACCATACTTAACAACCTGAAAAAGAGGTTGACCGGTGCGAAAGGGAAATGGAAGGAGATCCTGCCCGAAGTCCTATGGGCGTGCGGTACGATTTCAAAATCTAGCACTGGGGCCACCCCCATTTTCAGTGGTCTACAGGGTCAAAGCCTTAATACCAGTCGAGGTGGGATAACCAAGCCTCAGGTTCCAATATATAACAGAAGAGCCAAACAGCGAGGCCATGATCACGAGCCTAGAACTATTGGATGAAAGGCGGGAGGCCGTCCTGGTCCGGTTGGCCGCCCACAAACAACGAGTAAAAAGGTATCGCAACCAAAGAGCCAGCCTCCGACACTTTCAAGTCAGGGACTTATTGTTGAGGAAAGTGACATTACATACCAGAAACATGAATGAGGGGAAGCTGGGACCGAACTGGGAAGGACCATATTGAGTTGTCGGAATAACCGGCAAAGGCTCGTACAAACTCAAAGTGGGAAACGACATACAATTACCGAACAAGTGGAATGTGGCACACTTAAAGTGATACTACTGCTAAGGTACAAACTCAATTTCTTTTTAATCATGTTATAAGTCGGACTAACATTTGCAGGTAAATGGACAAGGATGGATGTGACTATTAGGTCTGAAAGCACGCGTTGCACTCTTTTTTCCTTGAATCGATTTTGTCCCAAAATTGGTTTTTCGGCAAGATTTTAATGAGGCAACAGTAAAACGTGCTAATTTAGATTCGAAGACCGGTTTTGAACCGGAGTCAATGATCGTTCACTTTGTATCAACAATATCCAGTCCCTCATGAGTTCGACCTCGAATACTGGGGGCCATCACCCTCGAATTAGGGTTTAACAAGGAAAAAAGAAAACTTTGTATCCTAAAATCTAAGGTTTGGTGGTTAGGATTTGCTGTAAGGGCCAAACTGTCATATGAATCGTGCTCACATACTCCACTCTAGCCATAACACAAGTCTTTATGCGCTTTCAATCATGTACCTTGCACACTGAGAAATGAAAGAAAGTTCTGCTTTGCTATTACGCACTTTTTACTTCTTTGACTCCGGACCCTAGAGCCCACAGGTAATCCCAACTCAGGGACTATCGAGGGCTATCCCTACTTGGGGACTGTCATGCCCCGAACTCAGGGAGCACGACCGGCGCTCAACCGAGTAAACCCAATCGAGCAAGCCTAATTTGTATTAACCTTTCATCATTACTCATTCATGATTTACCATATCATAATAAGATCTTGACTTTCATATTAAATACATTTGGTTCAATGGCCATATTTTCTTTCTTGTGGTGGTTACATAGCTTTATAAATAGCTGTAAATTCTGTGAACATAAATACATGACAAAACTCAACACTTTAATTACATGACCCATAGTGTACATGGAGTTTTTATGACAATGGATACCTATATACATAAAATGAACTAGACTCAAACACCCACTAGAACTATAGCGGGCTCACCATAAGCTGAGTAGTGAAGAAGATCCCTATCAAAGATTCATATCATCCTGTAGAAATATACCTGCATCCATTAAAAGATGCAGCGCCCCGGGCAAAAGGGATGTGAGTACATGTGGAATAGTACTCGTATGTAAAGCAGTCAAAATAACATATGAAAATACGGTAACTCAAATAAGAGGCAAATAAAGTACATCAAGAAACAACGAAACATCCCATAGGATCACATTTCAAGTCTTATTATACTTGCATCATTTTAAACTTCTTTTAGGATCAACTAAGCCATATAAACTATACGTAGAATAGATAATATAATGTAACTGTAACAACATGTACAAACAAGGCCAATGAAAGTGGCACCTTCCTCCCTTGTATTACACATATACATTTCATAGACCGTTCTTAGTGTTCACATATCATATTATACACCTATGCGTCTCATTAACCGTTCACAGTGTTCACTTACACAATATAAGTACACCTATTCAAGGGCTTGGAAATACGACATGAATATGATGAATCATAGTAACAATAAGTGGCTTAGATAGCCGTTAACGTCAAGCAAATTTATTTAGAGCTTCCATTAACATTTATAGATATTCAGTCTGGGATCCTCTATAACCACCTTCACACAAAGCGGCCCTGCCGCCTCACCCCAACATATGCGGTAGAGGTGTATCAAAATACCACAATCCCTACACAAAGCGGCCCTACCGGCTCACCCCAATATATGCGGGTGGAGGTGTATCACAATACCACAATCCCTACACAAAGTGGCCCTACCGCCTCACCCCAATATATGCGGGTGGAGGTGTTCTTTATGTTAAATTTCCCGTTTTACTTCATTTTATTATATCATCTGTCTTATTATTTAATCCCCAGTAGGGCCCAGACCTGACCTCGTCACTACTCTACGAGGTTAGGATTGACACTTACTGGGTACCGTTGTGGTGTACTCATGCTACTCTTCTGCATATATTTTGTGTGCAGATCCAGGTGCTTCTTATCAGCCCCACTATTAGCTGAGAATGCTTGATGTTGTACGGAGACTTCAAGGTACATCTGTCACATCCGCAGACCTTGGAGTCCCCCTCTATTCTCTTCTATGTCATTTACCTTCCGTATTTCGTTTATTAGGCTCTGGTGTATAGAGATTCTAGTTTCCTTCTGTAGCTTGTGACTTATGATGTTTCGGGTTTTGGGAATACTGTGTATTACTAGAGTGTTGGTTATTGTACATGCCAAGCGGCATTGTTACCAATTATTTAGTTATCTGTTGCAGTTAGTTGTTAAGTTTTACTTCCATTTTGTTATTTCCGCATTTTGTTAAGCTTACCTAGTCGTAGAGACTAGGTGCCATCACGACATCTTACGGAGGGAGAATTGGGTGGTGACAATAATGCACATGGATGGAAAAATACCCATGTATGGGTGTATGCATGTATACGAGAGATGATCTCTAGATAGGATATATGCCAATGTGTACGTATGACTACGGACCCAACATGGAATCCATCATCAAAATAATCATCATTCCCAAATGAACATCAAAATCCCAATCATAGTCTTTACCGTGGGTAAGGAAAATGAAGTAGTCATTCAAATATTTAGTGCATATCACAAGAATAATAAGCACGGATATGTGTTCATAATATACGTGTGACTACATCTCAATCAAGTATATTAATAATCTCAAGAAAAACACATAATTCTCAAAATAAGGTATCAGTAACCCAAGCATTATCTCTATCATGGCTTATTGAGCTCACGTAGTCATTCAATCAAGTAAAGCATAAAACATGTAGAACACAAAACCAAACAAGGCATAAAGTAATTT
Organism: Nicotiana tabacum; assembly: GCF_000715075.1. NCBI lineage: Eukaryota > Viridiplantae > Streptophyta > Magnoliopsida > Solanales > Solanaceae > Nicotiana > Nicotiana tabacum. The sequence goes on along the minus strand of NC_134083.1, from coordinate 120,380,673 downwards.
AGAATCTACCCGAGCTTGAATAACCGTTGCACATGCATATACGCTCGTCACCTCGCATATACATCACTCCTGCATATAGCAATTAATATCATTTATTAGAAAACGTTCTCTCAAACCAAAGCTAGGTAAGATACTTACCTCATCCGAACTAGTCTAAAGCTCCAAAACTGCTTTTCCTTATAAATAAGCTTCAACCGAGTCAAATATAACCACATCATCCAAGGAAGTCAACCGATTCAATAGGAAGGAATATTAATCAATAAAGCTTTGATCTTTGAATAATTTCTAAAAGTCAACAAATGTCAACCCTGGGCTCGCACACTCGAAATCCGAAACCAATACCAAATCTCGATGACCCATAACCTGTTGAGTCCAAAAATGTAATTAATTTCCAAATCCAAGCCAAAATTAATGGTCAATCTCTAAAATACACTCTCTTAAGATGTAGACAAAATCCCCAAATTTCACTTTGAATTCCATGTTTTAGAAGTTAGAAACCCATAAAGATTCTTGAAATATAATCACAAATGAGTAAAAATTGCTTACCCTCTTGTCTTATATGAAACTATTCTTGAACAATCGCCCTTCTCCAAGTCTAGGGTTCAAAATACGAGAGAATGAGCTAAAATCCCGAAATGAGTGCCCAAACATGTCACGACCCAAATCCCACCAAGGGTCGTGATGGCACCTAACCTTCAAGACTAGGTAAGCCAATCACATTAACAACTTTAAATCATCAAAACATGATATAATAAATTTGAATGAACATAAACAACAAAAATAGTGATAACATATGCCAACACGGCAATACAGGAAACAACCCCCTAGAACCAGGTAGTATAGAGTCATGAGCTCTAAACCGGATATATACAGAAATCTCAAAATATAATACTGTTTGAATATAAAATTAAATGTATCAAAATAAAGGAAGGGACTCTAAGGGACTACGACGGTCATGCATCACTCCATTGAATCCACTCGATCAATGTATGAGCTCACTCTCGAAGCGCTGCCTCCAACATCCGGATCTTCACAAAAATGTACAGAAGTGTATGAGTATGTGACAATGTATATTCATTAAGTATCAAGAGTAACCTCGGTGAAGTAGTGACGACGTTCAAGTCATGTGATACTCACTAATCAAAGAACCTGTGCAATATATATATATATATATATATATATATATATATATATATATATATATATATATATATAATAACTTACAACAAGAATATATCAAAAGATACAAACCATCAACTCGATAAAACATATGATATCAACTCAACATAGGAAAATCCATTTTGATAATCAAATAATCAAATAGTAACAGAGGCATATGACAACATGTTAAATGCAACGTGAAAACCAGTTGAGATGCATGAGGAAGCTTAAATAATGCATGTGCATGATCAAGAATACCACTATTACACCACTACATAATCATCAACAGTGAAATGTCACCCTTATACTCCACACAACAACAACAGTGAAATATCACCCTTATACTCCACACATAACAATAATCATATCAAACATGGTACCACAATCCGCGTGTATGCCATTAAGAGAGAAACATGAGAGGGCGACCCTAGGGGGATGGATCTGTATCCACACACTTTAAGGCAACAACCTCGTGCATAATAGTAACCACAATCACAAGGCAAAGACCTCATAAAAGAATATCATCACAATCGCACGTCAAAAAACGCATGCCACAATATCATCACAATCGCACGGCAAAAATCTCGTTCCAACACCCAATCAATCTGCCCAGCATGTACACATGTGCCATGATCATAACAATGCAATATGCCAAATTATCACCACAAGACATATGCTTATTATTCGTTAACAAGGTGCTCAAGGACATGATAATAATAATAATAATATACTGATGAGTGTTCAACGTATAAAGCATGGCTCTGGCTAAATAAATTATAGCGACCAAGTTCATGTAGTCATAGAATAATTAAGCATGTTTCATTTGAAGCATATCATCAAAAGAAGGCATATTAGAAGCCTAAGGTCTAACCGGTCATAAACTACACATAACACCCCTGTACACGCTCTACCTCACGTACATGCCTCTTTTCACATAACACAATTAAGCAAATAAGACAAATCCTAACGGTTATTCCCCCACACAAGGTTGGGCAAGATACTTACCTCAATATGCCATATCAACCCAAAAATATAGCCTTTCCCTTAAAAGATCACCTCCGTCCGGCCCAAATCTAGCCAAAAATAACTCAATAACATCAAACAATGCCATATGAATCAACTCCAAACAAGAAACTTCCAATCATTACCCAATTCCCAAGAAGTCAACAAAAGTCAACCCCGGTCTCACAGGGTCAAAACCTGAATCAAGGGATAGATCTCGACTTCCCATAACCCCAGTCCTAATCGACCCTCAATAATAACAACAACAACAACAACAACAACAACAACAAATCCAGTGATTTCCCACAAGTGGGGTCTAGGGAGGGTAAGATGTACGTAGCCTGACCCCTATACAAGAAGGGTAGACAGTCTGTTTTTGATAGTACTTCGGCTGGAGAAATGATGGAAAAAAGTAATGGAAACATATAGGAACAACAATAAGATAAAAATATGATCGAATCCAAGAATGTAGTTAAAATCTAGGTAGTAATAGAAATCTATGAATAACAGCATACCATACTAACACGAATGCTTGAAAACTGAGTAAAGACAAAGAGAAACACTAGATTGCCCTCCGTTAGATCCAACTGTGCTATGTCCCGCATAATCACATCTCCCCAATACTTTTTAAGCCTACTTCTACCCCTCCTCATACCCACCAAGGCTAAACTCTCGCGCCTTCTAACTGGGACTTCTATGCTTTTCCTTTTAGCATACCCAAACCATCTCAACCTTGCCACCCGTATCTTATCTTCCACAGGAGCCACTCCCACCTTATCCTGAATAACTTCATTCGTAATCTTATCTAACCTGGTATGCCCACACATCTACCTTAATATCCTCATCTCAGCTACTTTCACCTTCTAACTACTACCTTGTAGACCTTATATTTAATATCCTCAACACTCTGATCCATACAACATAGTCGGTCTAACTACTACCTTGTAGACCTTATCTTTAAATTTCAGCGGCACATTCTTATCACACAAAACACCGGATGTGAGCCTCCACTTCATCCATCCTGCTCTGATGCGATGCTTGGCATCCTCATCAATCTCTATGTTAACTTGTATTACAGAACCAAGTTACTTTAAACGTTTTCTCGTGGGGATGACTTTTGTATCAAGCCTCATACCCATATCTGCTTTCTTGGTAACTTCACTGAGCTTGCACTCAAAATACTCCATCTTGGTCCTACTCAGCTTGAAAACTTTAGACTCAAGAGTTTGTCCCCAAACCTCTTGTCTATCGTTAACACCTCCTCGTGTCTCGTCAATCAGAACTATATCATCTACAAAATATATACACCATGGCACCTCTCTTTGAATGTGTCACATCAATTCGTCCATTGCCAAGGAAAACAAAAACAGGCTAAGGGTTGATCCCTGATGCAACCCCATCACAACCGGGAAGTGTTCTGCGTTTCTACCTGCTTTCCTCATACGTGTCTTAGCTCAATCATACATGTCCTTAATCACTCTAGTGTAGGCTACATGTACACCTTTAGACTCTAAACACCTCCATAGAACCTCTCTGACTTTGTCGTATGCTTTTCTAGGTCGGTGAACACCATATGCAAGTTCTTCTTCATAGTCCTATACTGCTCCACCAATCTCTTCACCAGATGAATGGCTTCTATAGTCCAACGACCCTCAAATCCCCAATTTTTATTTTCCAAAACATAGTCAAACTCCCCCCTCCAATTGTCATCAAATTTCCATAATATAGGTGTAATAATCCATGGGGAAACAAGATATAATATCAAAATCAAGTAGAATTCACTTATCCTCTTGCCTTGAAAATGCTCTTCAAAAATCACCCCTCTCCAAGTCTAGGGTTCAAAAAATGAGATAATAGGTTTAAATCCCAAAATTCCTTCCTAATAACCGGTTGCAAAAGTCGCAAATGCGACTGGGGGTTCATAACTGCGAGCCTCACAAATGCAAGGAATGGCTTGCAAATGCAACCAAGTGTCGCAAATGCAATACTCCGTTCGCAAATGCGGATATTGTAATTCCAACAACAGCTTTGCAAATGCAAACCGACCTTCACAACCCAATTTCTCAAATGAGATCAAGACTCTACAAATGCAAACCTTCGTAATTGTGAGCAGACAATCGCAATTACGACGTCTGCAGCCCCAGAAAACCTGAAGTCTTCCTAAAACCAATATGAAACTCACCCGAGCTCTTCGTGTCGCATACTAAACATCCACAGAAGTATATAAACCTCATACAAACTTACTCATAAGCTCAAAAAATTTAATTAACATCCATAGACAAGAATCAAGCACCAGAACAAATAATGCAAGACTTCAAGTTTAAGAACTTCTAATATTCACAATCAAGCATTTGATTCATACCAAACCAACTCGGAATGAAACGAAACTTTACACATAACTTCCAAATGACAAAACATATCTACTGCAAGTCCCAGAATAACAATCGGAACCCGATACCCTCAAAGTCAACTCATGGTCAAACTTATGAACTTTCTAAACCTTGAAATTACCAACCTTTGGCAAATAGAGCCAAACCATCTTAGGAACCTCCAAATCCAAATTAGGACATATGATTAAGTTAAAAATCAACATACAAACCTATTAGAACCATCAAAAATCGAATCTGAGATCGTTTACAAAAAAGTCAAACCTTGGTCAACTCTCACAACTTAAGCTTCCAACAATAGAAGTAAGTGTTCCAATTCACTCCAAAACCTTCCCGGAACCAAACCAACCATTCCCTCAAGTCACAAAGCAACAATAGAGCATACATGAAACATAAAATGGGGAAACAAACAACTAAAGTAAAAAAACCAACCGGGTCATTACATTCTCCGCCTCTTAAACAAACATTCATCCTTGAACGAGTTTAGAGTCACACCTGAAATGCCAAAGAGATGAGGATATATGCTCCGCATATCATGCTCGGTCTGCCAAGTTTTCTCCTCGACTGGTTGACCTTGCCACTGTACCTTCATCGATGCGATCTCCTTAGACCTGAGCTTACGAACCTGCTGATCCAAAATAGCCACCAACTCCTCCTCATAAGCCAGATTTCCATCCACAGGCATTATAATGAAGTAAACAACAATGGACTTATCTTCATGATACTTCTGAAGCGTAGAAATATAGAACGCCGGATGAAATCCCGAAAGACTATGAGGCAATGCAAGCCTATAAGCAACCTTGCCAACAACTCTCTCAAACACTCTCAAAAGGACCAATAAACCTCGGGATCAACTTTCCTTTATTACCAAACCTCATCACACCCATAATGGGAGAAACTATAAGAAAAACCTTCCCACCCTCCATGAAAGCCACATCATGCACCTTCTATTACACCATATGTTTTCGTACGTGAAAGTACGCCATAAGTCAATATATGTAAGCCCGGAAAAGAGATTCTCTTTGAAAGTATAAAGTGATCTAATGGTATTACATCCCGTATTTTCGTTCAACATGCAAATGACTAGGTTGGGGACGAATGCCCTTAAACATGAGAAAGGAGATTTTGGACAAATAAAAACGAGCTGCTTGCTTACCCGACGTGCCTGCTTCATCAACTTACTTTCTGTCCTACTTGCTTGAGCTACTCGATTCATGTCTAAATTATTTAATGAGAATGAGACACATGTTTCAAAATGGAAAAAGGACCAACATGAATCACCTACTTGATTAAGTAGGTGACAAGTAGGTGCATCACCTACTTAGAACTTGTGGATCAAATTAAAAGGGAATGGAAAAGGATAGAGATGGGCAAGTCTTGGGGCAGCCCAAGACCCATCTTCCCAAGCCTATTAGTGGGGCCATATAAACATAAATATATCTCAATTTCACTTAGAAAACAATTCATAATCCCTCTCTCTCTATTGCAACATGAAGGAGCTCCAAAATATCAGCCCAAGATCTGTCCCAAAGTTATTCTAGGGTTCAAGACCAAATCCACAAGTTGGTAAGGTGATTTCTCTCTTGGAAGATCAAGATCACCTAGTTATCTCTCTACTTTGTTGTTTGGGGTAAAGAGCTTATTTGAGCTTGAAGTAAAGCTTAGTTGGATGAGTATTCTTGATGCCAAGGTAAAGTTTAACTTCTCCTATATGTATTTAAGATCATCTATGTATATCTAGTTGATTTGTTAAAGGAAACTTGTGAAGTAAGTTGAACATCATGTTGAAGTGTTGTAGTTGCTGGACTATTTTGGAGTTGAATTCTTGATATTTTATGGCTGGAAATTAGTAGAAATAACTTAAGAATACTATTTTCTATTGTGGTTGATGTGTTTGGAAGAAGAGAAGGCTTGAAAAGTGCAAGTTAGAACTTGGTTGTTGGGTGAGATGGTGTGGACTATTTTGGTGATGTATTGTAATGAATATGAGGTTAGAATATATATATATATATATATATATATATATATATATATATATATATATATATATATATATATATATATATATATATATATATATATATATATATATATATATATATATATATATATATATACTGAGATTTTTGTTTGTGGATTTGAGGAAAATGAAAACAATAAGGGGAGATGCTGTCCAAAATTTCGTAGATGAGCTAGTCGCTCATTTGTGTTGAGTTCTAGTTTCGGTAAGCTTAACAATGGTCCCTTATTGTTTGTTGTAGATTGAAGTACTAACAGGCTGAACCAACGTCGTGTGGTTAGGTAAAAAAAGCAAAGGTATGTTAAGGCTATCCCTTCTTTACTTTTGGCATGATCCATATGATACAAATAAAATGGGCAAACACACAAATTTCATAAATAGATCTATTAATAGAAGTACTAGGAGTGCCTATATTTTTGATTCCCCATGTGTCGTATTATTATATCATCTGTTCACGGGTCTTAGAAAAATACGTAAGTTGATAAAGTTTATCCGAGAGATCTTATTGACTTACTTCATTATGCATTGTATTTATTTTTACATGTACATTGACCCATGACCAGATGGCGTTATATACGCATATGTTATATGTATATGGGATATGAGAAAAGGTTATGGCGTTATATACGCACCACCACCTGATCAGCTAGTATACGTTGATGATTTGCCCACAGAGGCTGAGATGATATAATGGGATTCCCTCAGAGACTTGATGATGTTATGTGCTCATATACCTATGCATGGTATGACATTTACACGCATATGCCTGACATTGCAAATGTTTCACGATTCACAGAGATATTCAGACTTACATGTTGAGTTCATTACACCATGTTTCTTTCATGCCTTACATACTCGGTACTTTATTTGTACTGACATCCCTTTTTCCTGGGGACGTTGCGCTTCATGCCCGCAGGTCCCGATAGACAAGTTGGCAGTCCTCCTAGTAGGCTATCAGCTCAGTGGAAGGTGTTGGTGCACTCCACTTGCTCCGGAGTTGCCTATTTGATTAGTATGATTTTGACATGTATTGATTGGTATAGCGGGGCCCTGTCCCGACCTTTATGACATTTATGTACTCTTAGAGGCTTGTAGATAGATGTCATGTATATGGATACTTGTATGGCTTTATCGGCCTATGTTTTGAGTGTATAAATGATCATGTCAGGCTTATATGCCCGTATGTCATGTATAAGTTTCTATATCATGTTAGGTCGCCCTATATCTAGTATTCCCTTATGTTTTATTCCAGTTATCTCATGATGGCCCTTCTGGCCCATTTACCTATGATGGTGTGATAAGAAATATATGTTACGTTGGTACTCGGTTGAGTAAGGCACCGGGTGCCCGTCGCAGCCCTCCGATTTGGGTCATGACTAAAGTGGTATCAAAGAAGTTCTGTCCTAGGGAGTCTACAAGCCGTGTCTAGTAGAGTTTTGTTTATGGGTGTGTTGTGCACCACACTTATAAGCAGGAGGCTACAGGGCATTTAGGACTGTCACTCTTTCTTCTTACTCTAGATCGTGTGGTAGAGCTCAGTTGTAAGAATTCAAACTCCTAAATTCTATTTTATTCGTAATACAATGATACCTACATCTAGAAAGATAGCTGGTAAGAGATTGAATGTGGCTGTGGAAGAGTTGAGTTAGAGGAAATCGATTTTGCATCAAGCTTATGATGAGTAAATGTGAGGTCTTCAGTAGATCATGTGTGTACTAAGACGTGTAAGCTTCTTGATAAGGAGCCCTAAGGCATGAATATCTATCCACCCATACGGTTTAAAGCAATGAGAGAATTAAAAGCTAGATACAAGTTTCAACAAGTAAAAGAAGCAAGGTGAAGAAGGGTACGAGGTACCCAATTAGTGAAGATTATCAGTATTTACAATTCAGGCAGAGAAATATAAGCATTTTGAGTTAGCTTCAATTTTAACAGAGGTATGTACAATTGGCACACCCATCTCAGTTATGCTCCATGGGAGCCAACAGATATAGTTTAAGAGAAGGGCGGGATATCAGGATCCAGCTGGGGTTAGAGTAACCCAAAATGACGGATGTATTGTTAGCGTTAGCTGACATTTCCAAAGGATATTGCAAATGTGGTAATGTTCTCCTTGTGAGACACCTAGATGGTGCATTCTAGAATAGTACAGCTAGATATGAATACTAGAATGTTCAAAAAATTACAAAGATAGGCACTTAAATCCATTAGGGATAAATATTTACCTTAGTATGGCTCCCGTTCCTAGTAAAGAGAGAATGTTAGGCGATCCGAAGAGCTAATGGATGGAGCAAGGGGAGCTAAAAGCAAAAGAATGTTTTGTTAAAGCTTTCAGAATGAAGTGATAGACATAAATATTAGCATGAGAATAAGAAGAGAGTAAATGAAGCATTATGAGCATGATGTGATAAGTGAGTGATAACGACAAATCAAAAGATAAAAGGATGACATAGTCTATAATCAAGTGAAGGAAAAGACAAGAGGTGACAGGCCTTGAGGCAATAAAAGAGTATAAGCCATAAAGTCATATCCCCATTTCGAGAAATGATTTGGTGACTCCAACGTGATTACCAGAAGGAAAAGTTATACCCTAAGAGTAATAGAAATCAGTATAGGCTAGTGAATAAGATAAACTAAAGATGAATTAGGGACCGAAGGATTTTATAATAGTCGGCATCGTGAGAATTTCAAAGATAGAGTTCTGGCAATAATAAAATGGACAATAAAAGAATAACCTTCAAAGTTAATTTAGGAAGACGCTTCCTTAAAGCAAGCACTATGAGCAGAGTTAGGCTTAAGGGACAAGTGTGCCACTTACACTAGGTGTCACCCTCGTGAGTAAGAAATTTTGTTATCCTTGATATAGAAGGATTACCGCAAGGCGAGTAAGAGTCAGTGAATATGTGAAAAGACGCCAAAGATGAAGAGAGGGGGAAAGATGGTGTGATATGGTATCAAGTAGGAGTTATATGGTTCAGGGAACTATGGAATAGTAAAGGAAGAATGCGATAAAAATGAGAAAGGGATGATATTGCACTTATTCAAATCCCACAGATAGGTTACGACTCCAGAACATTACGCAATCACAATGGCAGGGAAGGGCAGTAAAGGTTCCCGACCAAGATGCTATTGATAAATAAGTATGAATGAATACTTGATACATAAGGAGCCAGTGCGAGAGGTAAGTTAAGACAAAGGACATATCCCAAAAGAGATTACGCAGAATATAAATATGAGAATGGACCAACTGAGTAGTTAGTAGTTGATTTAGGAAGAGTCTAGTTTTGGCTAGACAAGAGGATACAGACAAATCAGCAGATCGTGCAAGATAAACATAGTGAAACCCAATATGGTGAATTTAGTCTCGCGGTTATGACATTGTAATCCTTGAGAAATATACTGGGAAGACAATCAAAATATCAGTTCAGAAGCAACCCTGCAAGCATAAGGGCATGGAGGTAAGTAACTAAGGATAATTATAGGCGAGGAAGAACATCAAAAACTTTCCGTCGAGTATATGATGTAATAAATTCGCAGCTTTACAAGAGTCAGAGGGTCCTTCCTAAGTACTACAATCAAAGACTAGCTGAGGAAATAAGGAATAAGGCTTCAACCTAAGCATAGTAACTTGAAGAATAAATGGTCATGTAAAAGCAGTCTCACTACAGCATTGTATGCACTCCATAAGAAAGTGGCACCTACCGTGGCTAATGAATGGGAAGTGAAAAAAAAATCCAAAAGTGACATTTGAGATCATATGAGTTACAGGAAATTCTAGTATTTGTGGGCACTAAGATAAGCCAATTATTCGTGCAGCAGGTAGCAGAATGACCAGAAAAAGTAATTGCTTACATTTAAAGAAAGCTGAAAAGGAACGAAAGGAATTATTTTATCAATGACCCGGAGTCAGTTACATTATAAACGCATTTAAGATTTTGGAGTATTATCCATGCAACATATATGTTGACATTCATACAGCCATAGAAGACTCCAATATAAGTTAAAAGAAAGAATTGAGCCCGGGTCATAGACAAAGGGTTGAATTGTTAGAAGAGTATATGATGGATATTTCATAGCGTCCATGAATGGCTAAAGTAATAACTAATACCTTGAGCCACATATCGAAAGATAGCTTAAGCCTGCATAAAGGCCGAGAGAGAAGAGGAAACTAAAGAGTTATATCATCTAAGTAAATCAGGAGTCTGATTATTGGACCTAGATAATTATAAAAATCGTGATTGAAACTATTGTAGAATCATTCTTAATATTAGAGGTACAAGAGAGATAGTACATCAGCCATATTCTATAACAGTTCTACGATAAAGCCATTTAGAAGAGTACCAACCTCATAGGAAGTCAGTATGAAGCTTCCATCGGATTGTGTATGCACGAGAGGTGTAAGTATTATAGTAGGGCTTCAAGTTGTGGATGTGGATTATACCTATGTGTAAGGGAGGTTATGAAAGAGATGGAAGATACGATGCGAGATTTTAAGGTATGTAAGATAAAAGTAAAGAAGGTACGAGATACTCACGTGTAGAAGGTTGTGAATAGTCTGTACTTCAGATAGAGGGCTAGAAGCACCGGGATTCAGTATCAAGAAATGATAGCGGTGTTGTCAGTGACATATCTACCAGCCTATGATTTCCAGGTACCGAGAGGTCTAGTTAAGAGAGTAAATAAGAGTTAGAGACAATGTGATGTCTCGCTTGAGGTTCCAGAATAACATAAGGAAATCTACGGTGCAAGCAAGTTAAAGGAGGTTGCAAGTAGTATAAATAGATATGTGTAGGTCACAAGCGAAAGTATGGTAGAGTTACAAGGTTTTAGGAAGACATGAGTAAGGATAAGAAAAGGCGAGTGAGAATAAGTAAGTCCTCGGGATTAAGCCCATCAAAACAAGAGAGGTGATGGTTTTCATAAGTTATAGAAAGCTCGTATAGCATGAGTGTACTCAGAGGAGTCTAAGACTAGGAGCATTTAAAAGAGATGGAATGCTGCCCTGGTAGTAGAATAAGGGTGTAATTGTGAAAGTAAAGAGGATGACATTTAGACATTTGATTGAGTAATGATCTAAAGAAAAGGTATTTCATGAATTGCACGGGATTAAAATACCCCCATAAGATGAATCACATTGGGATGCTATGAAATACAGTTATTGAAGTTGATCAGGCAAATCACTTCAAATGTTCCTCGATGCGACGTGAGCCCTAGTGACAATGTATTACTTAAGAGGTTTCATGTTATCAGTGGTAGATTATAGGTCAATATTGAGGTGAATCAACAATGGATGGATAAAAGTTACAAAGTATGAGATAAGATTAGGCCGTCATTCTTAAGATGAACAGTAATGAGGAAGCATTAAAGGACTTAGATTTATACATATAGGATAAGCAACGAGAGTAACCTGGAGTTTAGTAGCAGACCTCGGTAACATAAACCGAAGTAAGAGTTATGGTATAGTATGACCTACTTAGATGTAGTAAAGCCATAGACGCCCATAGGGACATCTTGTCATTATTCTGTATATGTTCACAAAGTGAGGCCTAGATATTGGCTAAAAGCTGGATAAAAAATGAGAGAAAAGTCGCATAGTCACACATACAAGGACAAAGTGGTAAAGACTACATGATAGAAGGTAGCACTAGTTACAAGATTGGAAGAAGTTTGACCACAAGTCGTGGTGTGAGAAAGAGGCCTAAAGGGGGGAATGCCCTGGATTTTGGATTTATGCACAGAACAGTTGCCTAGATGGCAAGGAGAGTATTAAAGTATTTGCAAGAGCTATAGGTTATGAGAATGATAAGTGCATCAGTCAACATTCGAGGATGAATGTTCCAAAGGGAGTAATGATGTTACACCCCATGTTTTCGTACGTGAAAGTACGTCGTAAATCAATTGATGTAAGCTCGAAAATGAGATTCTCTTTGAAAGTATATAAAGTGATCTAATGATATTACATCTTGTATTTCCGTTCAACATACAAAACGACTAGGTTGAGGACGAATGCACTTAAATGTGAGAAAGGAGATTTTGGACAAATAAAAATGAGCTACTTGCTTACCCGACGTGCCTGCTTCACCAACTTACTTTTCGTCCTACTTGCTTGAGCTACTCGATTCATGTCTAAATTATTTAATGAGGATGAGACACATGTTTCAAAATTAAAAAAGGACCAACATGAATCACCTACTTGATTAAGTAGGTGACAAGTAGGTGCATCACCTACTTAGAGCTTGTGGATCAAATTAAAAAGGGAATAGAAAAGGATAGAGATGGGAAAGTCTTGGGGAAGCCCAAGACCCATCTTCCCAAGCCCATTAGTGGGGCCATATAAACATAGATATATCTCAATTTCACTTAGAAAAAAAATCATAATCCGTCTCTCTCTATTGCAACGTGAAGGAGCTCCAAAATATTAGCCCAAGATCTCTCTCAAAGTTATTCTAGGGTTCAAGACCAAATCCACAAGTTGGTAAGGTGATTTCTCTCTTGGAAGATCAAGATCACCTAGCTATTTCTCTACTTTATTTTTTGGGGAAAAGAGCTTATTTGAGCTTGAAGTAAAGCTTAGTTGGATGAGTATTCTTGCTGCCAATGTAAGGTTTAACTTCTCCTATATGTATTTAAGATCATCTATGTATATCTAGTTGATTTGTTAAAGGAAACTTGTGAAGTAAGTTTAACTTCATGTTGAAGTGTTGTAGTTGCTGGACTATTCTGGAGTTGAATTATTGATGTTTTATGGCTGGAAATCAGTAGAAATAACTTAAGAATACTATTGCTATTGTGGTTGATGTGTTTGGAAGAAGAAAAGGCTTGGAAAGGGCAAGTTAGAACTTGGTTGTTGGGTGAGATGGTGTGGACTATTTTGGTGATGTATTGTAATGAATATGAGGTTAGATATTGATATATATAAACTTGTGAAGTAAGTTTAACTTCATGTTGAAGTGTTGTAGTTGCTGGACTATTCTGGAGTTGAATTATTGATGTTTTATGGCTGGAAATCAGTAGAAATAACTTAAGAATACTATTGCTATTGTGGTTGATGTGTTTGGAAGAAGAAAAGGCTTGGAAAGTGCAAGTTAGAACTTGGTTGTTGGGTGAGATGGTGTGGACTATTTTGGTGATGTATTGTAATGAATATGAGGTTATATATATATATATATATTTGTTGACATTATGGACATGTTGTTCATGTTGGTGTTGTTTGTGGATTTGAGGAAAATGAAAAGAAAAAGGGGAGGTGCTGTCCAAAATTTCGTAGATGAGCTACCACTCATTTGTGTTGAGTTATAGCTTCCATAAGCTTAACAATATTCCCTTATTTTTTGTTGTAGATTGAAGTACAAATGGGCTGAACTGACGTCCTGTGGTTAGGTAAACGACAAAGGTATGTTAAGGCTATCCCTTCTTTACTTTTGGCCTGATCCATATGATACAAACGAAATGGGAAAATGCACAACTTTCATAAATGGCTCTATTCATAGAAGTACTAGGAGTGCCTATATTTTTGATTCCCCATGTGTCGTATTATTATATCATCTGTTCACGGGTCTTAAAAAAATACGTAAGTTGATAAAGTTTATCCGAGAGATCTTATTGACTTACTTCATTATGCATTGCATTCATTTATACATGTACATTGACCCATGACCAGATGGCGTTATATACGCATATGTTATATATATATATATATGGGATATGGGGGAAAGGTTAAGGCGTTATATATGCACCACCACCTGATCAGCCAGTACACGTTGATGATTTCTCCCACAGACGCCGAGATGATATGATGGGATGCCCTCAGAGACTTGATGATGTTATGTACTCATATACCTATGCATGGCATGACATTTACATGCATATGCATGGCATTATAAATGTTTCACGATTCACAGAGATATTCAGACTTACATGTAGAGTTCTTTACACCATGTTACTTCCATGCCTTAAATACTCGGTACTTTATTTGTACCGATGACCCTTTTTCCTGGGGACATTGTGTTTCATGCCCGCAGGTCTTGATAGACAAGTTGACAGTCCTCCTAGTAGGATATCAGCTCAGTGGAAGGTGTTGGTGCACTCCACTTGCTCCGGAGTTGCCTATTTGATCAGTATGATTTGGACATGTATTGGTTGGTATGGCGGGGCCCTGTCCCGACCTTTATTACGTTAATATACTCTTAGAGGCTTGTAGACAGATGTCATGTATATGGATACTTGTATGGCTTTATCGGCCTATTTTTTGAGTGTACACATGATCATGTCGGATTTATAGGCCCGTATGTCAAGTGTATAAGTTTCTATATCATGTTGGGTCGTTCTATGTCTAGTATTCCCTTATGTTTTATTCCAGTAATCTGATGATGACCCTTCTGGCCCATTTACCTATGATGGTGTGATAAGAAATATATGTTACGTTGGTACTCGGTTGAGTAAGGCACCGGGTGCCCGTCACGACCCTCCGATTTGGGTCGTGACTAAAGTGGTATCAGAGCAGTTCTATCCTAGGGAGTCTACAAGACATGTCTAGTAGAGTTTTGTTTATGGGTATACTGTGCACCACACTTATAAGCAGGAGGCTACAGGGCATTTAGGACTGTCACTCTTTCTTCTTACTCTAGATCGTGTGGTAGAGCTCAGTTGTAAGAATTCAAACTCCTAAATTCTATTTTATTCGTAATACAATGATACCTACATCTAGAAAGATAGCTGGTAAGAGACTGAATGTGGCTGTGGAAGAGTTGAGTCAGAGGAACTCAATTTTGCATCAAGCTTAGGATGAGTAAATGTAAGGTCTTCAGTAGATCATGTGTGTACCTTAACATGTAAGCTTCTTGATAAGGAGCCCTAAGGCATGGATATTTATCCACCTATATGGTTTAAAGCAATGAGAGAATTAGAAGGTAGATACAGGTTTCAACAAGTAAAAGAAGCAAGGTGAAGAAGGGTATGAGGTACCCAATTAGTGAAGATTATCAGTATTTATAATTCAGGCAGAGAAATATAAGCATTTTGAGTTAGCTTCAATTTTAACAGAGGTATGTACAATTGGCACACCCCCTCGCGGCCCTCCGATTTGGGTCGTGACACCTTTGAGTCTGCTTAACTCTTCTGCATGGACCGTTCCATGCAAAGCCTCTCCTGAATCAACTTCACCTTCTCCACAGCATCACGAACAAAGTCTATGCAAAATAACTTGTAATGACCCGACCACTCGTTATGTGTATTTGAGCCCCATTTCTCCTTTTGAAGTTTCCCGTATGTGTATTTATTGTTTTATGACTCGCGAGGATTGTTGGTTTCATTTCGGTGAAGTTTTGGAATGATTTGGACCCTTTGGTTCTTGGTTTAGAAGCTTGAGTTGAATATGTTGACCCTAGATTGACTTTATGGCTATCGGGGTCAGGTTTTTGTTTTGGGACTCAGAATAGGTCCGTTTTGCTATTTGGATTTTACCTGCAAATTTTGGTGTCATTTTGAGTTGGTTATATAGGATTCAGATGCTTGGGTGTGATTCTAGAGGTTCTTGAGTTTTCCTTTTGAATTTCATGGGTTTTGATGTCTGATTCATGATTTTGGATGTTATTTTGTGTTTTGATCACTTGAGCGAGTTTGTATGATGTTTTTAGACTTGTATGTATGTTTGGTTTTGAGCCCCGACGTCTCGGCTGAGTTTCAGACGTGTTTCGGGTGGGATTGAACTCATTTCTAGGTTGCTGGTGTGCTGGTGCTCTAGTTATTGCAATTGCGAGCACCAACATCGTAATTGTGAAGAGGGTAGTTGAGGCTCAGATGGTCTTAAATGTGACGCCCTTAAACCAGTATAGAATTGGGTTTTGTCGCATTTGCGACAATTGAGTCGCTTTTGCAAAGTAGGCTGTCATCGCAATTGCGAAGCCTTGGCCACAGTTGCGACAAATGAGAGGGCTGTCAGGGTTCGCTTTTGCAATCCCTATTCTGCAATTGCAAGGGTTCACAATTGCATAGCCAGGGTTGCATTTGCGACTTATACAGCTGAACATAAGGGCTGGAAGAGCGGTACTTAGTCTCATTTTCATATTTTAGAACCCTAGACTCGGTAAGAGGCGATTTTGAGGAGGGATTTCACATACAACTATTTGATAAGTGATTTTGATCAATTTTCAATTATATTACATGATTATTTATGAGTATTAATCTCTAATTCAGAGAATTTAAGAGAAGTTTTGGGAAATTATGTCTAGGTTTTGAAAAGTAAAAATTTGAGATTCGAGAGTCTAATTGGACTCAGATTTGAAAATAAAACATATGTGTGGACTCGTGGGGTTATGGGTAGTCGATATCTACCCTTGGACTCGGGTTTTGACTGGGCAAGCCCGTGGTTGACTTTTATTGGCTTTTGGGAAATTATGTAAACATTTGAGCTTTATTAATCGAAAGTGGTATTTCTTATATTATTTGATGATATTAAATCATTTTTGGTTAGATTTGAGCAGTCCAGAGGTGAATTTTAAGGGAAAAGCTATTTTTGAGTGTTGATTTGGCCTAGTTGAGCTAAGTATCTTTCCTAACTTTATGTGGGAGATCTATCCCTAGGATTGAGTTTGATTGTAGTATTTGAATTATGTGTAAGGCGTGTACATGAGGTGACGTGTGCGTACACAAGCTTATCATGAAGATTGACCGGTTTAGACTCTTAGATTACTTATATGTATTTAATTGAAGTTATTGCTATTTATTCTATCTTTCGTTGTCAAGTTTATTCTTACATGCTTTAATTTAAGTTGTTATTACATGTTCTATTTTCCATTGTCGAGGCTACTCTTATATGCATTTTATTAGTAGTTGTTATTACATGCTATGCTTTCCATTTTTGAGTTATTCTCATGCATTTAGTTGGAGTTGTTATTTTATCCTATCTATTTTATTGTTGAGCTTATGTTATGCATTTGAATTTGAAGTCACCATTTCATGGAAATATCTTCATTGTTGAGTTATTGAAGTTGTAGTTATTGAAGTTGTAGTTATTAAGACCTATTAACACATTTGGTGGTTGAAGTTGTTGATTATTGGAATATCTTTAATTGTTGAGTTATTCCCGTTCATTTTGTTGTTATTGCGATTCTTGTACATATTGTGCTTGAATCGTGGGATGTGTTATGGTGACATTGGTATTGTTGATTTTGGCAGTGTTGTGAAATATGGGCACGTGTGGTGCGAGTCGATTATTGTGTTGCGATATTAATGCACATGCGGCAGTATAAGGGTGGTGTATTGATGCGCATGGAGTGAGATAAGGTAGGATTAAGCATGTGTTTCTAGTAAGGGAATTACTTGAAGCCATGTTGCGAGATAAGGGGGCTAAAGCGAGTGAAGCTATTCCGGAAAAATTGTTTTCAAAATAAATGCATGTCTCACGTAGCGATATAAGGAAGATTGTGATTGTGACTTATGAAATGTGAACATGAGGTGTGGTACCTCAGTGTGATTCTTGTTATACATTCTATGTTGGAAAGTCTTGTTGATTTGAACGATTATCGTTTTGTTTCCTTACCTCATTCCATTCGTATTTTGATTGTAATTGGTTACTTGGTGTCTTTATCACTCTTAATTGTCATTTGTTGCTTTTATTTCTGTTGTTATCCTTGTATTGATAAATTTCTTTATTGTCATTTATTGCCTTTACTTCCTCGTTGCTAGATTATGTTAATTTTCTGCACAGGTTTTATGTCTAGTAGGTGTCTTGACCCGAGCTCGTCACTACTCTATCAAGGTTAGGCTTGATACTTACTAGGTACCGTTGTGGTGTACTAATGCTACGCTTTTGCACATTTTTGTTCAGATCTAGGTACTTCTACCCATGTTGGACTCCATCGAGTTGATTCAGTCATTTCGGAGACTTCAAGATATAGCTGTTTGACGCTCGCAGGCCTCGAAGTCACCTTCTAATATTGTCATCTTCATATCAAAATTGTATTGTATTAGAGACTCCTAGTGTACTTCATTAGAGCTTATGACTCGATTCACCAGTTTTGGGATTTTATGATTTTGGTTCTGCTTTGGTTTTATTATGTTATCTATCAGTTTAACTTAACATCTTAGCTGTTATTTCTGCTAAATTCTTATCATGTGTTATGCTAACCTAGTCTTAGAGACTAGGTTCCATCACGATTCCTTAGGTAGGATTTTGGGGTGGTGACAAGTTGGTATCAGTGCTCTAGGTTCATAGGTGCTACTAGTCATAAGCAAGTTTAGTAGAGTCTTGTGGATTAGTACAGAGACATTTGTATTTATTTTTGAGAGGCTACGGAACTATTAAAAAAATCTTCTTCTTTGATTCCTTATCATGCGGATTTGTTGATTTCAAAATCTTAGCCTTCATCTTTCTATTCTCTCACAGATGGTGAGGACATGCACTGTTGGATGAGATGATCAGACAGTCACGCCCCTGCTAGAGCCGCTAGAGGACAGGGCCGGGTTAGAGGCCGAGGAAGAGCACAACTAGAGCACTTTCCCGAGTAGTGGCTGAGGAGCCACCAGTAGCTCCGGTTGGGGGACAGACACCCGAGGCGCCTGTTGCTACCCCTGGACTCCAGGAGACCTTGGCACACTTTCTGAGTATGTTCGGCACTTTAGTTCAGGCCGGATTGATCCCAGTTGCACCAGCTATATCTCAGGCTGGGGGAGGAGCTCAGACTCTTGCGGCCCATACTCCAGAGCAGCGGGTCCATATTGATCAGGTTCTGGGAGTTATGCCAACACAGCCCGTTATTTTGGTTCAGTCTGAGGTCAGGCCAGAGGCATTAAAGGAGGAGTCGAGGAGACTTGAGAGGTTCAAGAAGTATGATCGTCCTACTTTCAATGGCGCATTTACTGAGGATGCGTAGGGTTTTCTAGACAAGTACCACCGTATTCTTCGCAGCATGGGTATTGTAGAGGTGAGTAGAGTCACTTTTACTACGTTTTAGCTGTCAGGGGCAACATATAGGTGGTGGCAGGCTTATGAGGAAGGTAGGCTAGTTGAAGCAGCACCACTCACCTGGGATTAGTTTTTAGATATGTTTTGAGGGAGTTTGTACCTCAGACCCTTCAGGATACGTGGCACACAGAATTCGAGCAGTTGCGTCAGAGGACTATGATAGTGTCGGAGTATGCCATCTGGTTTAGTAAGTTGTCCCATCATGCACCTGCTGCGATTTCAGCTCGTCATGCAGATGTTATGTGAGTTGACCAGTTCATTCAGCACTTCCAGCTACTCGCAGTGCTCCAGTAACTGCTCTGAGGTCTCAGGTTGCCCATTTTGCTCAACCACTATCCAGTGCACCTCCTGCCCGGGGTGCCTTCAGCGGTTAGTCCAGCCGACTGGGTGATGAGTGGTGATTTTACCACTCATATTAATCTCTTTGCTTTAGTTTTTGTGTCTTTTAATTATAAAATGAGGTGATTTATGGTGTGCATTACTAGATTTTCAAGTACCATGAACCTTGAAGAGAGTTGAGATCAAATAAAGTGAAATTGGGCAAAAAGAGTAAAAGAAGTGAAAATATTTCCAGTAAAATAGCATCTGCGAAGGCAGGTCCGCATCAGCGGTCTCGCATCTGCGAGAAAAGGTCTGCATCTCCAGAATGAGACTTGCAGGACAGAAATCGCATATGCAATTGATAAACTGCTTCTGTGGTCGCACTTCTGTGAAAAGTGCCTGCTTCTGCGGAAGCGCTTCTACGTCCTTTTGGTTGCTTCTGCGGAACATCCATTCTCCACCAATCATCGCTTCTGCGAGAAGGCATCTGCATCTGCGAAACCACACTTGCGAGGATTCTTCTGCAGGTGCGGCCAACGGGCTTCAGCTTTGGACAGATTTGGCAATTCACATTTTCCCTATCCCATACCCACAAATACACGACCTAGCTTATTGAAAACACATCTTTGGCTTATTTTTAGTCTCTTGACTAGAGAACACAATATTTGGAGCAATGGTTCTTGCACACATACTTGGGTCTTGAAGATTTGGAGGTTTTGGTTGAGAATTTCTTACCCATTTATGTTCATTTCTTCATTTCCTTGCTTTGTATTGAATATCTAAGTGTGTAGTATTTTTTTCCAGCACTTAAATCTTGTTTATGGGAATATTCATATTTAAAGTGTGGATTAAATAGCTTGTTCTGCTTATGTATTGAACGATTTTTATTTCTTATGAAGTGAGTTATTGTTTCTTTAATTATTCTTGTTCTTTAATGTTTCCAAAGGGATTAGCTAAACCTAGGACTCTCCCATTCACTTCGAATTAATTTTGGAAAAAATAATTCGGGGTTGGGAAAGATTAATTAACAAGAACTTGAGGCGTTAACCTTCACTTTATAGATTCTACCTAGGGATAGGATTGAACGACTAGTAGCCATAATCGGTGTGCTTAATCTCTTAATTGTTTTAGGGATATTTGAAATAGGAAGTCTTGTTAGTCTTCAGAAGAAGCTAATATAGAATTATTACCCGAGGCTAATTAACATAAACTCGCTCATATTTATAAAATCGTGAAATACATTGGATCGTTACTTGAGTGTAATTCCCAATGCATCCATGCTTGTAGCTATTGATCATTTTACTTTAATTCTAGGTTAGTTTATATTTTTTCGTTGAGACATAAATATTTTCTCAAAACCTTTCTAAGTGTTTGGCTTATCATAATAAGTGATAATTCTCTTACACGCCTAATCACCTACCTATTGTTCTCTGTGGGATTCGATCCCGACTCATAGTTGGGTAAATTATATTGCATGCGACCGTGTCCATTTACTTTTTAGTAGTGGATTTGGACGTCATCACCGAGTCAAACTTAGTTTCAGCAGCCACGCCCATAGAAAGCTTGTTTTGAGTGTGGTGATACTAGGCATATGGTGAGGGACTGTCCGAGACTTAGGAGGGGTGCACCTCCACAGACTTCATAGGCTCCACGGATTCCATAGGGTCCACAGGGTTCACAGACTATGGTTGTTGCTTGAGTTTCCACTCCACCTGCACCTCCTGCTAGGGGTCGAGGTCAGACGAGTAGAGGTTGCCCTAAAGGGGAGGCTAGGCCTGTAGCTATGCTTTACCGAGTAGGACTAAGGTTGTTGCATCAGAGGTTGTCGTAAAGATGCATCAGTTTTATTTGATACGGGTTCCACTTATTCGTATGTGTCATCTTACTTTTCTCCATATTTGGATATATCTTGTGATTTTTGAGTGCCCATGTATATGTGTCTATGCTTGTGGGAGATTCTATTTTTGTAGATTGCATTTATAGCTCGTGTTTGGTCACTATTAGGGGTTATGAGACAAGAGTTGACCTAAGGCCCATAAGGCGTTATATTCTTCCTAAGCACCCCTATAAGTATCACAACCGCGACACCCACTTTGAATAGACTTTCTATGAATTTAAAAATTGTTCTTTTTTCCCTTTCTTATACTGAAATGTAGAATCCATAGTCATACAGAATTACCGCAAGTCCCTGCACCATCCAATGTAAATAACCGATTCTAGCTATATACAAATCCGATTTTTTTTTCTCAAGCATCATCCACTCTGTTCAAATCTAAATTGCACCGCCCAAAGCCAAAAAACACGTACCCTATTAGCACAACAACACTTAAAGAAGTAACCCTGCCTTAACACCACCGATCAAATCCAAACTCCATGCGCACTGCATCCTTAACAAATAACAATTTAGAGCATTCCATGAATTTCCATATTCTTATAAATTACAATATAACCCATATCCGGAAATTTCCTTACTCGAGTCATCCTTGATCTTATCCTCTACAAGTCATAACTGATCCACAAGTATGCCTCAGACAAAAACCAATACAACACATAACCGTGCAATCAAATCATAGATAGCAGACTCCCCCACTTAGTTCAAAGCCATAGATCAAACACTCGGTTACTCACAATACCCATACTCGATTACTGCCATAATACTGCAGAGAGATTCAACCGAATTCTTCACCAGCTCATGTAACACAAACCATGTAGTACTTTAAATCATCTGCTAAGTTCGCCTTCATTCTTGTGACAGTCAAGTCAACTTTGTCAACCAATTAAAATTCAAATCTCGACACATATAACCCGTTGGTAGAAAAGAAATTCTCCAAACAACATTGTAAGGATCACGTATCCGCAAATTACCCCGCAGGTGATAAACCGCCTGTTTAGCCTTAAACTGGCATCATTCTATACCCTTTTACAATCACCACTACTACGCAATCACTTAATCTTCCTGCGTTCGAACTCAACAACAAGACATGAAAATCTACTTCACTCTACAATTAAACAACATGAATGATCTTTCAACACACCCATAACTCGAGATTATATGTCAAATCGAGACAGACATCAAGCACCCAATAATCATTTTTACATCTCAAGCAAACTCTTTTCATCACATTCAAACCATCTTTGAACACATCCCGCAGTCACATTATACTCATCATATAGCCATTCAACCGCTCATCGAGCCATAAGTTCCATTCATAGGGACACTAACAAATGAGTCCAAAATCACAAGTTCTCATAATTGAAACTACCAAACCTATGATGTGGTCTAAACTTGGCCTCAAGTCCTCCAGGCTGGCCCATCACCAAAACACATAAAACACATCTCATACCTCATTCATAGAATCACAAGTTGTCAGTGCACAACTGATACCGAGCGCTCACATACGCATACAAATGAGTGGAATGAATTCAAAGAGGTACTCTTTATGTTGAATCAATGTCGCAAGATAAGGAAAGAAGGATGGGAAGTTTATCCTTATGCGATGTAGCCTCTCGAAGATAAGTATGGACGTCATCATACCGATTTGAAAGACTCTACTAGACACTTGCTCATGACTTGTAGAACCTATGAACCTAGTACTCTGATACCAACTTGTTTAGACTTATACAGTGAGTAGATATGAGATTCGGGTCTTGTAAGAAATTCTAGATGTTGGAAAATTGGTTCTAAGTTTTACGGACTAAGGTTAAAGTAATGATCTTCAATTATGCTGTGTCATTAGGCCTATATGAAATAGGGTGACGTGGTATCAACCCCGGGTATGCGTGTGGTAAGGTGGAATAGTGATTTGAAGGTTTAGGAATAACTCTTGGCACGTTCAAGGACGAACATATGTTTAAGTGGAGGAGAATGTAATGACCCGACTTGTCGTTCCGAACATTTATGCTCCTTTCAACTATTTAAAGTTTTGAATAGCTTCATATGATGTATTATGACATGTGTGAATCACCGTTTTTGGTTTTTCAGGTGTTTCAAAATTAGTTCGGAAGAATGAATTTTGTGTTTGAAGCTTTAAATTGGAAGAGTTGACCAAGTTTGACTTTTTAGTATTTGACCTCAGAATAGAGTTTTGATGGTTTTAATAGCTCCGTATGGTATTTTCGGACTTAGGAATGTGTCTGGATATTTGTTTTGAAGTCTGTAGTTGAATTTGGCTTGAAGTGGCAAAAGTGAGAAATTGAAGGTTTGGAAGTTTGACCCGGTAATTGACTGTATTGATATCGGGGTCGGAATCCAATTCTAGAAATTTGAAACATCTCCATTATGTCATTTATGACTCGTGTGCAAAATTTGAAGTCATTCCAGATTAATTTGTTACATTTCGACACAAGATATAGAATTTAAAATTTGGAAAATTTATAAGTTCAATTTCTAGGTGCAATTTGTAATTTCGACGTTGTTCGATGTAATTTGAGACATCGAGTAAGTCCGTGTTATGTTATTGGACTTATTGGTATATTCGGATGAGGTCTTGAGTGGCTCAGGTGAGATTCGAACGGGGTTCAGATTGATTGGAACCTTGTTGAAGCTGCTGGAATTTGGGATTTACAGATGCAACCGCTTCTGCGGAACCTTGGTCGCAGAAGCAACTCTGCAGAATCGAGCAGTCCATCGTAGAAGCGGACTGGGCACTACAGAGCAGGAGTCGCAGATGCAGTGCTTTTGATCACAGAAGCGAAATGGAGGGCCTTCAGGGGTGTGCGCAGAAGTGAAACTTTTTCTACAGAAGCGATGGTCGCAGATGCGACCTACTGTCCGCAAATGCGGAAACGCTGGGCAGAACGCCTTATATTTGAGGGTTCAACATTTTACCCATTTTTCAGATTTTGGAGCTCGGTTTGGGCCACCTTGGAGAGGACTTTCACCACACAACTTGGGGTAAGTGTTCTTGACTTCCTTGTGATTATATTTTATGAAATAATCTTCGTTTTCGGCGTTAGAATATTGATTTTTCAAGAGAAATCAGAGGAATTTTCTATAATTCCATAAAATGCGTTTTCGAGTTTTGAACATCGATTCTGAGTCGGATTTGAGTAAAATTAGTATGATTGGATTTGTAATTGAATGGGTTGCCGGATTTTTTGATTTTCGTCGCGTTTCGAGACGTGGGACCCACTGTAGACTTTTCAGCGGAGTTGGGAATTTTTGTAAATTGTTAAATTATAAGCATTAGAGTAAATTGTGATTAATTTGCACGTTGTTTGAATAGATACAGACCGTTTGGCTTGAATTGAGGAGATAGGAAGGCGTTTGGAGATTGATACGTGCAGAATGGAATTTTTGGAGTATTGTTTATCTTGCTCGGCATTGGATTCGGCTTGTTCGAGGTAAGTAACACTTCTAAACTTGGAGCTGAGGGTATGAACCCTGATTATACGTGTTATGTGAATTTATTGGAGATGACGCACATGCTAGGTGACGGGCGTGTGGGCGTGCACCGCAAAAATTGAGAATCAGTCGATTCCGTAGAGCTGTACAGTCAGTTAACTTGTATTTTTCCATGTAACTTTATGTTTTAGAGAAACTGTGTTGTGACTCGTATTAGAGATCATGCTTAGGCTACATGCCGATATCATTGGGACCCACTGAGGTCATTTTTGTTGTCGAATTATATTTTTAAATTGTAATTTCGTACTCACTCATGTTCATTCATTGCATTTCATATCTCAGTCTCTGTTGCTATTTATTGATACATCATATCATCATTTTGGGCTAGTTTCATGATATTGTGAGCCCGAAAGACTGGAAAGATTGATGACTAAGTGAGGCTGAGGGCCTGATTGTGAGTGATATTTATGGGATCGGGCTGCACGCCGCGACATATTTTATTGATTTATGCCTGGATTTGGCTTATTATAGCGCTTGGGCTGAAGGAACCCCTCCGAAGTCTACACCCCACACAGTGAGCGCGGTTGATTTTATATTGAGGGATGGATCTTCCCTGCGCATGGATCTTGCCCGAATCATTTATATTTTTGGGATGGATTTTCCCTGGGCATGGATCTTGCCCGAATCATTTATATTTTTGGGATGGATTTTCCCTACCATGGATCTTGCCTAATTATCTATATTGAGGGATGGATCTTCCCTGGGCTGGGTTGGCCGTATACAGTACTGAGTGACTGACTGTAAGTGATATAGGAATAATTCAATTAGGAAGTCTTGTTAGTCTTCGGAAGAAGCTAATATAGAATTATTACCCGAGGCTAATTAACATAAACTCGCTCATATTTGTAAAATCGTGAAATACATTGGATCGTTACTTGAGTGTAATTCCCAATGCATCCATGCTTGTAGCCATTGATCATTTTACTTGCTTTCTAGGTTGGTTTATATTTTTGCATTTAGACATAAATATTTTCTCAAAACCTTTCTAAGTGTTTGGCGTAGTATAATAAGTGATAATTCTCTTACACGCCTAATCGCCTACATATTGTTCTCTGTAGGATTCGACCCCGATTCATAGTTGGGTAAATTATATTGCATGCGACCGTGTCCATTTACTTTTTCGTAGTGGATTTGGACGTCATTACCGGGTCAAACTCAGTTTCAGCAACCATGTCCATAGAGAGGTTGTTTTGAGTGTGGTGATACTAGGCATATGGTGAGGGACTGTCCGAGACTTAGGAGGGGTGCACCTCCACAGACTCCATAGGCTCCACGGATTCCACAGGGTTCATAGACTATGGTTGCTGCTCGAGTTTCCACTCCACCTGCACCTCCTGCTAGGGGTCGAGGTCAAACGGGTAGAGGTTGCCCTAAAGAGGAGGCTAGGCATGTTGCTATGCTTTTCCGGGTAAGACTAAGGTTGTTGCATCGGATGTTGTCGTAAAGATGAATCAGTTTTATTTGATCCGAGTTACACTTATTCGTATGTGTCATCTTAATTTTCTCCATATTTGGATATATCTTGTGATTTTTCAGTGCCCATGTAGATGTGTCTATGCTTGTAAGAGATTCTATTATTGTAGATTGCATTTATCGGTTAGGGGTTATGAGACAAGAGTTGACCTTCTGCTACTTAGTATGGTAGACTTTGATATGATATTGGGCATGGATTGGTTGTCGCCCTATCACTATATTCTGGACTGTCACACCAAGACTATGACATTGGCTATGCTAGGGTTGCCGCGGTTGGAGTGGAGAGGTACATTGGATTATATTCCAAGCAAGGTGGTGTCCTTTCTGAAGGCACAATGAATTGTCTACAAGGGGTGTGAAGCATATCTAGCCTTTGTGAAGGATGTCAGTGTTGATACTCACACCGTTAGGTCAGTTCTAGTATTGAGAGATTTCCCAGATGTGTTCCCAGCAGACTTACAGGGCATGCCGCCCGATAAGGATATCAATTTTGGTATTGAACTGGTGCCGAGCACTCAGCCCATTTCTATTCCACCATATTGTATGGCACCAATAGAGCTAAAGGAATTAAAAGAACTACTTCAGGAGTTGCTTGATAAGGGATTCATCTGACCGAGTGTCTCGCCTTGGGGTGCTCCTGTTCTATTTGTGAAGAAGAAGGATGGCTCTATGAGGATGTGTATTGATTACAGGCAGCTGAACAAGGTTACAATCAGGAACAAGTACCCACTACTGCGTATTGATGAATTGTCCGACCAACTTCAGGGTGCTCAGGTATTCTCGAAGATTGACTTGAGGTAGGGTAACATCAACTGAAGATCTGGGATTCAGACATCCCAAAAATAACTTTCAGGACTCGTTACGGCCACTATGAGCTTTTGGTGATGTAGAGCCACCGAAACATCTGAAGAGTCTCACCACATCATAATTACCCAAAGAACCGATCATATCTATTACCGTGTTGATCCAACTTACTACCAAGCTACCATGTTTCTTTGATTCCGTTCTGAATTACCTCAAGTCGACAGTCTTCCTTCCCAAATATCAAATTCCTTACCCAAAGCTCACTACCAGAGATCCCAACGTAAAACTACAATTCCCTAAGGCCCATAAGCTGTTGTATTCTTCCTAAGCACCCCTATAAGTATCACAACCGTGACACCCACTATGAAGAGACTTTCTATGAATTTAAAAATTGTTCCTTTTTCCCTTTCTTATACTGAAATGTTGAATCCATAGTCATACAGAATTATCGCAAGTACCGGCATTATCCAATGTAAATAACCGATTCTAGCTATATATAAATCCAAATTTTTTTTCTCAAGCATCATCCACTCTTCTCAAATCTAAATTGCACCGCCTAAAGCCGAAAGACACGTACCCCATTAGCACAATAACACTTAAAGAAGTAACCCTGCCTTAACACCACCGATCAAATCCAAACTCCATGCGGACTACATCTTTCACAAATAACAACTCAGATCATTCCATGAATTTCCATATACTCATAAATTACAATATACCCCATATCCGGAAATTTCCTTACTCGAGTCATCCTTGATCTTATCCTCTGCAAGTCATAACTGATCCACAAGTATGCCTCAGACCAAAACCAATACCATAACTGTGCAATCAAATCGTAGATAGAAGACTCCCCCACTTGGCTCAAAGCTATAGATCAAACACTCGGTAACTCACAATACCCATACTCGATTAGTGACATAATACCACAGTGAGATTCAACTGAATTCTTCACCAGCTCATGTAACATAAACCATGTAGTACTTTAAATCATCTGCTAAGTTCACATTCATTCTTGTGATAGTCAAGTCAACTTTCTCAACTAATTAAAATACAAATCTCGACACATATAACCCACTGGGAGAAAAGAAATTCTCCAAACAACACTGTAAGGATCACGCATATGTAAATTACCCCGCAGGTGATAACCCGTATGTTTAGCCTTAAACTGGCATCTTTCTGTACCCTTTCGCAGTCACCACTACTACGAAATCACTTAAATTTCCTGTCAGTACACAACTGGTACCAAGCGCTCACATACGCATACAAGTGAGAAGAACGAATTCAAAGAGGTACTCTTTAAGCTGAATCAATGTCGCACGATAAGGAAAGAAGGATGGCAAGTTTATCCAAAATGCCCTGTAACCTCTCGAAGATAACTATGGACGTCATCATACCGATCTGCAAGACTCTACTAGATACTTGCTCATGACTCGTAGAACCTATGAACCTAGTGCTCTGCTAACAACTTGCTTAGACTTATACAGTGTGTAGATATGAGATTCGGGTCTTGTAAGATATTCTAGATGTTGGAAAATTGGTTCTAAGTTTTACAGACTAAGGTTAAAGTAATGATCTTCAATTATGTTGTGTCATTAGGCCTATATAAAATAGAGTGACATGGTATCAACCCTGGGTATGCATGTGGTATGGTGGAATAGTGATTTGAAGGTTTAGGAACAACTCTTGGCACGTTCAAGGACGAACGTATGTTTAAGTGGAGGAGAATGTAATGACCCGACTTGTCGTTCCAAACATTTATGCTCCTTTCAACAATTTGAAGTTTTGAATAGCTTCATATGATGTAATATGACATGTGTGAATCGCCAATTTTGGTTTTTTAGGTGTTTTGGAATTAGTTCGGAAGAATGAATTTCATGTTTGAAGCTTTAAATTGAAAGAGTTGACCAAGTTTGACTTTTTAGTATTTGACCTCGGAATAGAGTTTTGATGGTTCCAATAGCTCCGTATGGTGATTTAGGATTTAGCAATGTGTCTGGATATTTATTTTGAAGTCCGTAGTTGAATTTGGCTTGAAATGGCGAATGTAAGAAATTGAAGGTCTGGAAGTTTGACCGGGAAATTGACTTTATTGATATCGGGGTCGAAATCGGATTCCAGAAATTTGGAACAGCTCCATTATGTCATTTATGACTCGTGTGCTAAATTTGAAGTCATTCCAGATTGATTTGACACGTTTCAGCACAAGATATAGAATTTGGAAATTTTGAAATTTGGAAAATTTATAAGTTTGATTTGACGTGCAATTTGTAATTTCGACGTTGTTCGATGTAATTTGAGACCTTGAGTAAGTCCGAGTTATGTTATAGGACTTATTGGTATATTCAGATGAGGCCCCGAGTGGATCGGGTGAGTTTCCGAAGGGGTTCTGATTGATTAGAACCTTGTTGAAGCTGCTGGAATATGGGATTTGCTTATGCAACCGCTTCTGCGGAAGCTTGGTGGCAGAAGCGACTCCGCAGAAGCGAGCAGTCCATCGCAGAAGCGGATTGGTCACTACTGAGCAGGAGCCACAGATGCAGTGCTTTTGATCACAGAAGCAAAAGGGCAGGCCTTCAGGGGTGTGCGCAGAAGCACAACTTTTTCCACATAAGCGATGGTCGCAGATGCGACCTACTGTCCGCAAATGCGGAAACACTGGGCAGAATGCCTTATATTCGAGGGTTCAATATATTACCCATTTTTCGTATTTTGGAGCTCGGTTTGGGCGACCTTGGAGAGGAATTTCACCACACAACTTGGGGTAAGTGTTCTTAACTCCCTTGAGATTATATTTCATGAATTAATCTTCATTTTCGGCGTTAGATTATTCATTTTTCAAGAGAAATCGGAGGAATTTTCTATAATTCCATAAAATGAGTTTTCGAGTTTTGAACATCGATTTGGAGTTGGATTTGAGTAATATTAGTATGGTTGGATTCGTAATTGAATGGGTTGCCGGATTCTTTGAGTTTCATCGAGTTCCAAGACGTGGGCCTCACCATCAACTTTTCAGCGGAGTTGGGAATTTTTGTAAATTGTTAAATTATAAGTATTTGTGTAAATTGTGATTAATTTGCACGTTGTTTGAATAGATACTGATCGTTTGGCTTGAATTGAGGAGATAGGAAGGCGTTTGGAGGTTGATACGCGTGGAATGAAATTTTTGGAGTATTGTTTATCTTGCTCGGCATTGGATTCGGCTTGTTCGAGGTAAGTAACACTCCTAAACTTGGAGCTGAGGGTATGAACCCTGATTATACGTATTATGTGAATTGATTGGAGGTGACGCACATGCTAGGTGATGGGTGTGTGGTCGTGAACCGTAGAAATTGAGACTCAGTTGATTCCGTAGAGTTGTATAGTCGTTTGACTTGTATTTTTCCATGTATTTTTATGTGTTAGAGAAACTGAGCTGTGACTCATGTTAGAGATCATGCTTAGGCTACGTGCCGATATTATTGGGACCCACTGAGGTCATTTTTGTTGTCGAATTATATGTTGAATTTGTAATTTCGTACTTAGTCATGTTCATTCATTGCATGTCATATCTCAGTCTCTGTTGCTATTTATTGATACATCATATCATCATTTTGGGCTAGTTTAATAACATTGTGAGCCCGAGAGACTGGAGAGATTGATGACTGAGTGATGTTGAGGGCCTAATTGTGAGTGATATTTATGGGATCGGGTTACACGCCGCAATATATTTTATTGATTTATGCCTGAATTTGTCTTATTATAGTGCTTGGGCTGAAGGAGCCCCTCCGAAGTTTGCATCCCACATAGTGAGCGCAATTGATTTTATATTGAGGGATGGATCTTCCCAGGGCATGGATCTTGCCCGGATCATTTATATTTTTGCTACCCGATTTTGGTGACATTCATGATTCCATCTGTATATTGACATGTAGGCATAGAGATGTATTTCCCTCAAGGTATCTGAAAAATAAAACATCTTATTTATTATTAAAAGGTTTTTGGGAAAACTCACAATTTTTCAAACTTATTGATATATTTTTTAGGTTTTTGGTGAAAGATCTAGGATCTACTATTATACTTGAAAAGCATGCCTATTTTTCATAACTGTGAACCGACTGAGTTATTTCTTACACCATCTTTATTATATTGTTATAAACTGTTGATGGTTATTGGAGTTGGACGCTGACCTTGGTACAAGCTCATCACTACTTTCAACCTAAGGTTAGGTTTGTTACTTATTGAGTACATGGGGTCGGTTGTAATCATACTATACTTCTGCACCTTGCGTGCATATTTTGGATGTTGATGTTGTTGTACATGGCTGGAGCTAGCATTGAAAATGTACTTGCGATCCAGTCACAACTGCCTCTTGTTCTAGGTAGCTTTAGAATTTTTAAATGTGTTCATGTATATGACGTATTTTTATTTCACACCAGCTTTGTAAATTCTAATCTTAGAAGCTCATGATTTGTACTACCAGTCCTTGGGAAGTGTATTAAAGTCAGTTAAATATTAATTGAATCGGATTGTTGTTATTTGACTTACCTAGCGGGTGAGGTTAGGTGCCATCACAACTAGTTGGATTTTGGGTCGTGACAAGTTGGTATAGTCTTCGAAAGAAGCTAATATAGAATTAATACCCGAGGCTAATTAACATAAACTCGCTCATATTTGTAAAATCGTAAAATACATTGGATCGTTACTTGAGTGTAATTCCCAATGTATCCATGCTTGTAGCTATTGATTATTTTACTTGCTTTCTAGGTTAGTTTATATTTTTGCATTTAGACATAAATATTTTCTCAAAACCTTTTTAAGTAGTTGGCTTAGCATAATAAGTGATAAGTCTCTTACATGCCTAATCACCTACATATTGTTCTCTGTCGGATTCGACTCCGACTCATAGTTGGGTAAATTATATTGCATGCGACCGTGTCCATTTACTTTTTAGTAGTGGATTTGGACATCATCAAAATTGGCACCGATGTCGGGGAACAATTGGGCGTATTTAGGTTGTTTGAGAAGTAAGCGTACGGGCTTTGGTCTAAACTTGTGAATAGTTGTGTAATTATTTTCTTATCTTTGTTTACTTTTCTTGCTTGTTTCTTGTTTGTTTTCTTAATTATGAAAAATGGCATCATATAATGAAAATTGGTCGGATGGTAGTTGTTCATACTTTGATGACCATTGTCCTTATTGTGGAGGACCACTCTCATGGAAAAATTGTTTATATTTTCTCGGGGGCGGATTGTGCGCACAATCTCAAACCCATGAGTGGAGTATTTGTGATAAGTGTGGAAATCATAATGGCCATTGGGATAATTGTGCTTATTTGTCCTTCCCTTCCCCGAACCCTTGCTATGATGATTCTACTTTTTGTGATAACAAGTATAGGGATGTGGAAGTGGAAGAAATTGAGCATGGTCAAAATTGAGAGTTCAAGATCATGTTGGAATGCCTACTTGAAAGAGGAAGCAAAGAGCAAAATGCCTTGGAGGAGCTTTTGGAAAATAGTATCCAAAATGATTTAGCGCTTGAAAGGTTGAACTCAGAAATGGCAGAAATGCTTGAAGCTTTAGAGGTCCAAAAAGCCTCGGAAGTGAATGATAGCCAACAACCTTCCTTAGAGGTTGAAGCCAAAAATCCTTATTTGGTACTTGATCAAAATCAAGAAGAACTCTCAAATTCTCAAAATGAGAGGATGATGCTCATGTTGGAGGCCATTCTTGAAAATTAGGAGAAGCAAAACTTGGCTCTCGAGGACTTAAAACAAACACTACATCAAAATGATGAGAATATCCGCACTTTGGAAAATCAAATAAAAATATTTGTTGAGGCTCACTACGCCCACCAACTTGAGAGTGTGGAAAGAGCTCAAGAAAAGTCCAACTTCGGGGAAGAAAGTGAGCTTTATTTTGAGGAATCGAGAATTGAACATCTTCCAACTGACTCCATGCTTGTTAGTTGTGCCAAAAAAAATATGGAATTAGAGCCAACCGATGTAGTTAAGAAGACAGTTGAATTTGACTCTAGTTCGGGGGACCAAGAGGATGTCAAAATCCGGAAAGAATTGAAATTTGGAGGCTTGATGTCACATTCCAAGCATTTCTCAACATTGGAGTTGTTTGGTGATATGGGAATTGAACTACACGAATCAATGAGAGATTGCAAAGAGGAAAGGCAAAGGTCATGCATTTAACAGTTTGAAAGTTCAAGAAAGCAAAATGACATTCCTCACATGAAATCCAAGAAATGCAAAATGAAGAAATTAAAGTTTGGCTTGATCATCTACTTACCACCCCCCGTCGCTCGTGGTCACAAACTTGATTCCAAGTTGGGTACCCAATTCATAGAGTCCAAGTGGCGATAAAAGTGGTAAAGTTGATTCGTGTCGTGCAACGACGATAAATGCTGGTGCTTGGTAGGAGACAACCCATCGTTTTCAAAATTTTAGTCGTTTTTGAAATTTTCTTTTTTAGAATAGCTTAGTATATTATTTTTGACTAATCTGCCAAGTTTCTGATTTTTTGGAGTTGAATTGAGGAGGTTGAGGTGTTGGAATGAGCTAAAGCAGTGGCTACCCAGTTATGGCATTAAGAAATATGGTGCAACTGCTTCTGCGGAAATATTCACGCGGAAGCGTGTTTTACACTGCAGATGCGGTAAATTTGTAGAAGCGGTTCGCAAGCCGCAAAAGCGTGGTCGTAGAAGCGGTTCAATTTCCGCACAAGCAGCAAGTCGGGTACATTTTTAAAGCCCTTCATCAGGTGAGACTCTAAGTTTTCCCGAAAACTCAAAACTCCCTCTCATCTCTCACATTCATATCCACTGCTCGTGCATTCTACTGCCTTCACACAAGACAAACAAGTATCATTTTTCAGTTCTCTCTTCTACTCCTCCCTTCTACTGTGATTTCCTTCTTTTTCATCATCTCTTTTCCATTGCCGTATCCCCTAATTCCCCATTTCCTTCTGATTTATATTAATATTAGGGGTGAGGAAATTGGTTGAGTGTAGTCGTATGTGTTGTTGTTGCTGAAAAACATATGGGGAATTCTGAGTACCTAATTTATTTAAGAAGTATAACATTCTCGTTGCCGACTAAATGTTCGACAAATTGTCTGAAAGAAGCTCTGTTGCTAAGTACCTTAAAATTATGTTTAATAAGGTCGTATGTTCATGTAGTGCACTAATTTAGAATTCTTGACTATAAATTATGTGCCAAAATCTTGTTTGGAATTGAAAAGATTAGGCAGTTTCCGGGTTTTTTGAAACCCCTGATGAACACCATAGAAGCGGAAAAGTGCCACAGATGCGGCCTCGCACATGCGATGCCTTTTATGCAGGTGTGATTCTCTGGTCACTGTGAAAGTTCGCAGAAGCGACATAATTTCCGTAGAAGAAGAATCGCACCTGCTAGGCTCTTTCCGCAGGTGTGGTAACTGGGCATTTTGGCAAAAAATAGTGGCTATGCAATTTTGGCTTTCTGGGACCGTTTGGCTTGATTCTTTGGCCTAATTGCATTGTTTTGAATTACTTAACATGATTATAATTCACGACTAACTTTGTTTTGATTATTTTAGATACTTTAAGCTTCAAAAATGGAACAAAACACAAATAAAAATGTGGCGCGTCATCATGAAGTTGAGGAGGAACAATTTGACACTGAACGATTCATCTTTGCTGATTGTCATCACCGATATTATGACAACCTTCTTACAAAGAAGGTCGTACTTGAAAAGGGAATCTCCGAGGATAAATTGGCCGAGTTACTTCCGGATTTTTATGTCCATCTACAGACTACCGGCTGTTCTTGTTTCATGCCTACTCCGTGTAATGCCAATGGGGAGTGGGTTCATGAGTTTTATGCAAACCTTAAGCGTATAAACTTCAATGACCCACAACTCATGATAAGAGGCAAAACAATGCGATTTGGCACTGAACAAATCAATGATATTCTAGGGCTTCCTTACCATCATCAGGGCTCTACCATATCAAACATCCGAAACATTTCCACATGGTGATACTCAGTTGCAGATGATGTAGAGCCACATCTTGGCCTCAGTTGTGAAGCCGATGGACTTCAAACCCTTTCTCTTGTTGGCCCACTTCTCTCATGCCGGTTGGATAAAGTTTAAAAACTAGCCAATCTCTGCTTGAGCAATGATCTTTCTCTCGTATCGGCTCAAGTGGATTGCATGCATACTTGACGATATTCATGTGAATGTCGGCCATGATATCCTTCAGGAGCTGAAATAGTATTTGCTAGACAACAATTCGGGCTTGATGTTCCCTTCACTGATTAGAGAATTATGCCGACATGCAGATGTTGAGGTGCATAGCACCGATCGTTAGTTACCGGCTGACAAACCCTTTCATCCACTGAGAGTAACGGGCGAGGGTAGTAAAGTAAAGAGCAAGAAGAGGAAAGTCACCACTGTTGCTGGACCAGAGTCCTCCTCACAGGCATCCTTGCCTGAGGGACCATTTGGGATATTGAACTCACAGCTTGTTTCCACACGTGACTTAGTGTCACAACTCCCTAGTGGGCCCTCACACTCCCAGCCTATGACCAAGTATTTTTACAAGGGAAGAAATGAAGGCCTACCTGGAGAACCAGAAGAAGCAAGCACAGTCGCATGAGAAGTTGGCAACTTCTGTTAGCAGGCTCGAGGTAGCCTATGGCAACATGGCCAGGGCATATGTAGATCTTTAGGCAGATTTCCACAAGGAGAAAGAGAAAAATAAGAAGAAGAGCAAGTTCATGATAAAGATGTGGAGAGGCATCAAAGCCGTCTTCAAATAGGGGCAGCCGAATAGGAAGATACCGGTCAAGGACAAAGATGATAGTGAAGAGTATTCCTTCCTGTCAAGTGTTGTTGATGCCGATACTGATGCTACTGATGATGATACAACTGAGAGCTCTACACGGTAGTGATTAGCTTTATACCGCAGTCTGCTAGTCTGATGCAGACCTCAAGGAGACCCTCAAACTAATCTTATTTTATTTTGATATTGTGTAGTGAGGACACTACAATGTTTTTAGTTGGGGGTGGCTTTAGGAAATATACTTTATTTGTATATTAATGCTTAACTTTGTGCCATTGCCGGGCTTATGCTTTTGTATGGATATTGTGTGCCTTGCCGGGCTTTTTCTACTATTGTTTATCATGTGCCTTTGCCGGAAGTAGTTTGTGATGAATGGTGATTTTACCACTCATCTTAGTCTCTTTTCTTTAGTTTTTGTGCCCTTTAATTATAAAATAAGGTGATTTATGGTGTGCATCTCTAGATTTTTAGGTACCATGAACCTTGAAGAGAGTTGATATCAAATGAAGTGAAATTGTGCAAAAAGAGTAAAAGAAGTGAAAATATTTCCAATGAAATCGCATCTACGCAGGCAGGTCCGCATTTGCGGTCTTGCATCTGTGAGAAAAGGTCCGTTTCTACGGAATGAGACTTGTAGGACAGAAATTGCATTTGCGATTGATAAACTGCTTCTGTGGTCGCGCTTCTACAAAAAGTACCCACTTCTGCGGATGCGCTTCTGCGTCCTTTTGGCCGCTTATACGGAACAACCATTCTGCACCAATCATCGCTTCTGCGAGAAGGCATCTGCATCCGCGAAACCGCACCTGCGAGGATTCTTCCGCAGGTGCGGCCAACGGGCTTCAGCTCTGGACAGATTTGGCAATTCACATTTTCTCTATCACAAACCCACAAATACATGACCTAACTTATTGAAAACACATATTTGGCTTATTTTCAGAGTCTTGACTACAGAACACAATTTTTGGAGCTAGGATTTTTGCACACACAGTTGGGTCTTGAAGATTTGGAGGTTTTGGTTGAATATTTCTTACCCATTTATTTGCATTTCTTTATTTCCTTGCAGTGTATTGAATATCTGAGTGTGTAGTATTTTTTCCAACACTTAAATATTGTTTATGGGAATACTTGTATTTAAAGTGTGGATTAAATATCTTGTTGTGCTTATGTATTGAACAATTTTTATTTATTATGAAGTGAGTTATTATTTCTTTAATTATTCTTGTTCTTTAATGTTTCCAAAGGGATTAGCTAACCCTAGGACTCGCCCATTCACTTAGAATTAATTTTGGAAAAAATAATTCGGGGTTGGGAAATATTAATTAACAAGAACTTGAGGCGTTAACCCTCACTTTATAGATTCTACCTTGGGATAGGATTGAACTACTTGTAGCCATAATCGGGTGTGCTTAATCTCTTAATTGTTTTAGGGATAATTCAATTAGGAAGTCTTGTTAGTCTTCGAAAGAAGCTAATATAGAATTATTACCCGAGGATAATTAACATAAACTCGCTCATATTTGTAAAATCGTGAATTATATTGGATCGTTACTTGAGTGTAATTCCCAATGCATCCATGTTTGTAGCTATTGATCATTTTAGTTGCTTTCTAGGTTAGTTTATATTTTTGCATTTAGACATAAATATTTTCCCAAAACCTTTCTAAGTGTTTGGCTTAGCATAATAAGTGATAATTCCCTCTTTTAATCCCGTCCCTCCTTGAATGTTAAGAATGAGGCTAAAAGCCTAAGTTGGGGGTGTTGGTGTTAATTTGGAAATGGTGAAGATGTACATTGTGTGTAGAAGCATATACCTCAAAGTTGTTTATGTGAAGATACTCAAGCTCCAAAAGAAAATAGTTGTATAAGAATAAAAATAATATGGAATCTTGAGAAAATTAGAGAGGCGATTTAAGGTGGTTCTATGTTGGTAACTAGATGTCAATAAGGGCTATGTGGTTTAAAAAGAAGCAAAGTGCAAAAAGAAAACACAAATGTGAGTAGTGTTCAAGGAGGGTGTAGTCACTTGTATCCCAAATATTTATCCTACCCTTCCCTAAGCCTACATTACAAGCGTAAAAAGTCCTTATGGGATCTCCAACCGAATGTTCTTGAATAGGCGGCGAATTAAAATAAGGGCAAGGTTATGGTATGATATTTTGTAACACTTAAAATTCTTTGTTGAGAGTGAGTGTCTTTGTGCATTTGTCCCATGTGTTGTTATTGTAAATATGGTGATTTTGAGACATTCTTTCTTGTGAGGGTACATGGATTATAATGGATTGATGACATTGATAGATTCCGAATTGAGTAAATGGAGCATATGCAGTAGACTAGTGCTTTTGAGTCAATTCTTGAAGCTTGGTTGCTGTCACTTAATTATTTTGAAACTCCATTGCATCCTTGAGATTGTTTTAAATGAGGGAGTTGTTTGGTTGAATTTCACATGCTTGACCATAATTATTAGTACCAACCAAAACCATAAGTGTTGTGCTTAATTTTAGAATGTGATTTGAAGATGATAGCGATGCTAGTTGAGCTCTAAATGTTAGAGCCTCATTAAATTTTTGCTATGATTTGCTTGAGGACAAGCAAAATTTTTAAGTTAAGGGGTGTTGATGAGTGGTGATTTTACCAATCATCTTAGTCTCTTTTCTTTAGTTTTTGTGTCCTTTAATTATAAAATGAGGTGATTTAGGGTGTGCATTGCTAGATTTTAAGGTACCATGATCCTTGAAGAGAGTTGAGATCAAATGAAATGAAATTGTAGAAAAAGAGTAAAAGAAGTGAAAGTATTTCTAGAGAAATCGCATCTGCACAAGCAGGTCCGCATCTGCAATCTCGCATCTGCGGAATGAGACTTGTAGGACAGAAATCGCATCTGCGATTGATAAAACGCTTTTGCGGTCGTGCTTCCATGGAACAACCATTCTCCACCAACCATCGCTTTTGCGAGAAGGCATCCGCATCTGCGGAACCGCACCTGCAAGGATTCTTCCGCAGGTGAGGACAACGGGCTTCAGCTCTGGACAGAATTGGCAATTCATATTTTCCCTATCCCAAACCCACAAATACACTACCTAGCTTATTGGAAACATATCTTTGGCTTATTTTCAGTCTCTTGACTAGAGAACACAATTTTTGGAGCTAGGATTCTTGCACACACACTTGGGTCTTGAAGATTTAGAGGTTTTGGTTGAGAATTTCTTATCCATTTATGTTCATTTTTTAATTTCCTTGCTTTGTATTGAATATCTAAGTGTGCAGTATTTTTTTCCAGCACTTAAATCTTGTTTATGAGAATATTCATATTTAAAGTGTGGGTTAAATAGCTTATTCTGCTTATGTATTGAACGATTTTTATTTATTATGAAGTGACTTATTGTTTCTTTAATTATTCTTGTTCTTTAATGTTTCCAAAGGGATTAGCTAACCCTAGAACTCGCCCATTCACTTAGAATTAATTTTGAAAAAATAATTCGGGATTGGGAAAGATTAATTAACAAGAACTTGAGGCGTTAACCCTCACTTTATCGATTCTACCTTGGGATAGGATTGAACTACTTGTAGCCATAA
The DNA here is from genome assembly GCF_000715075.1 of Nicotiana tabacum. Taxonomy (NCBI): domain Eukaryota; kingdom Viridiplantae; phylum Streptophyta; class Magnoliopsida; order Solanales; family Solanaceae; genus Nicotiana; species Nicotiana tabacum. Next base: position 120,340,755 of record NC_134083.1, on the reverse strand, counting down.
TCGGGTGTGCTTAATCTCTTAATTGTTTTAGGGATAATTCAATTAGGAAGTCTTGTCAGTCTTCGAAAGAAGCTAATATAGAATTATTATCCGAGGCTAATTAACATAAACTCGCTCATATTTGTAAAATCGTGAAATACATTGGATCGTTACTTGAGTGTAATTCCCAATGCATCCATGTTTGTAGCTATTGATCATTTTACTTGCTTTCTAGGTTAGTTTATATTTTTGCATTTAGACATAAATATTTTCTCAAAATCTTTCTAAGTGTTTGGCTTAGCATAATAAGTGATAATTCTCTCTTTTGAACCCGTCCCTCCTTGAATGTTAAGAATGAGGCTAAAAGCCTAAGTTTGGGGTGTTGGTGTTAATGTAGAAATGGTGAAGATGTACATTGTATGTAGAAGCATATACCTGAAAGTTGTTTATGTGAAGATACTCAAGCTCCAAAAGAAAATAGTTGTATAAAAATAAAAATAATATGGAATCTTGAGAAAATTAGAGAGGTGATTTAAGGTGGTTCTATGTTGGTAACTATATGTCAATAAGGGCTATGTGGTTTAAAAAGAAGCAAAGTGCAAAAAGAAAAGACAAATGTGAGTAGTGTTCAAGGAGGGTGTAGTCACTGGTATCCTAAATATTTATCCTACCCTTCCCTAAGCCTATATTACAAGCTTAAAAAGTCCTTTTGTGATCTCCAACCAAATGTTCTGGAATAGGCGGCGAATTAAAATAAGGGCAAGGTTATGGTATGATATTTTGTAACACTTAAAATTCTTTGTTGAGAGTGAGTGTCTTTGTGCATTTGTCCCATGTGTTGTTATTGTAAATATGGTGATTTTGGGATATTCTTTCTTGTGAGGGCACATGGATTATAATGGATTGATGACATTGATAGATTCCGAATTGAGTAAATGGAGCATATGCAGTAGACTAGTACTTTTGAGTCACTTCTTGAAGCTTGGTTGCTGTCACTGAATTATTTTGAAACTCCATTGTATCCTTGAGATTGTTTTAAATGAGGGAGTTGTTTGGTTGAATTTCACATGCTTGACCATAATTATTAGTACTAACCAAAACCATAAGTGTTGTGCTTAATTTTAGAATGTGATTTGAAGATGATAGCGATGCTAGTTGAGCTCTAAATGTTAGAGCCTCATTAAATTTTTGGTTTTGATTTGCTTGAGGACAAGCAAAATCTTTAAGTTTAGGGGTGTTGATGAGTGATGATTTTACCACTCATCTCAGTCTCTTTTTTTTTAGCTTTTGTGTCCTTTAATTATAAAATGAGGTGATTTAGGGTGTGCATTGCTAGATTTTAAGATACCATGATCCTTGAAGAGAGTTGAGATCAAATGAAGTGAAATTGTACAAAAAGAGTAAAAGAAGTGAAAATATTTCTATAGAAATCTCATCTGCACAAGCAGGACCGCATCTGCAATCTCGCATCTGCGAGAAAAGGTCCGCATCTGTGGAATGAGACTTGCAGGACAGAAATCGCATCTGCGATTGATAAACCGCTTCTGCGGATGCGCTTCTACGGAACAACCATTCTCCACCAACCATCGCTTTTGCGAGAAGGCATCCGCATCTGCGGAACCGCACCTGCGAGGATTCTTTCGCAGGTGAGGACAACGGGGTTCAACTCTGGACAGATTTGGCAATTCATATTTTCCTTATCCCAAACCCACAAATACACTACCTAGCTTATTGGAAACATATCTTTGGCTTATTTTCAGTCTCTTGACTAGAGAACACAATTTTTGGAGCTAGGGTTCTTGCACACACACTTGGGTCTTGAAGATTTAGAGGTTTTGGTTGAGAATTTCTTACTCATTTATGTTCATTTTTTCATTTCCTTGCTTTGTATTGAATATCTAAGTGTGTAGTATTTTTTTCAGCACTTAAATCTTGTTTATGAGAATATTCATATTTAAAGTGTGGGTTAAATAGCTTATTCTGCTTAAGTATTGAACGATTTTTATTTATTATGAAGTGACTTATTGTTTTATTAATTATTCTTGTTCTTTAATATTTCCAAAGGGATTAGCTAAACCTAGGACTCGCCCATTCACTTAGAATTATATTTGGGAATAATAATTCGGGGTTGGGAATGATTAATTAACAAGAACTTGAGGCGTTAACCCTCATTTTATAGATTCTACCTTGGGATAGAATTGAATTACTTATAGCCATAATCGGGTGTGCTTAATCTCTTAATTGTTTTAGGGATAATGCAATTAGAAAGTCTTGTTAGTCTTCGAAAGAAGCTAATATAGAATTATTACCCGAGGCTAATTAACATAAACTCGCTCATATTTGTAAAATCGTGAAATACATTGGATCGTTACTTGAGTGTAATTCCCAATGCATCCTTGTTTGTAGCTATAGATCATTTTACTTGCTTTCTAGGTTAGTTTATATTTTTGAATTTAGACATAAATATTTTCTCAAATCCTTTCTAAGTGTTTGGCTTAGCATAATAAGTGATAATTCCCTCTTTTGAACCCGTCCCTCCTTGAATGTTAAGAATGAGGCTAAAAGCCTAAGTTGGGGGTGTTGGTGTTAATTTGGAAATGGTGAAGATGTACATTGTGTGTAGAAGCATATACCTCAAAGTTTTTTATGTGAAGATACTCAAGCTCCAAAAGAAAATAGTTGTATAAAAATAAAAATAATATGGAGTCTTGAGAAAATTAGAGAGGTGATTTAAGGTGGTTCTATGTTGGTAACTAGATGTCAATAAAGGCTATGTGGTACATTACAAGCTTAAAAAGTCCTTATGGGATCTCCAACCGAATGTTCTTGAATAGGCGGCGAATTAAAATAAGGGCAAGCTTATGGTATGATATTTTGTAACACTTAAAATTCTTTGTTGAGAGTGAGTATCTTTGAGCATTTGTCCCATGTGTTGTTATTGTAAATATGGTGATTTTGGGACATTCTTTCTTGTGAGGGCACATGGATTATAATGGATTGATGGCATTGATAGATTCCGAATTGAGTAAATTGAGCATATGCAGTAGACTAGTGCTTTTGAGTCACTTCTTGAAGCTTGGTTGCTGTCACTTAATTATTTTGAAACTCCATTGCATCCTTGAGATTGTTTTAAATGAGGGATTTTTTTGGTTGAATTTCACATGCTTGACCATAGTTATTAGTACCAACCAAAACCATAAGTGTTGTGCTTAATTGGAGAATGTGATTTGAAGATGATAGCGATGCTAGTTGAGCTTTAAATGTTAGAGCCTCATTAAATTTTTTGTTTTGATTTGCTTGAGGACAAGCAAAATCTTTAAGTTAGGGGGTGTTGATGAGTGGTGATTTTACCACTCATCTTAGTCTCTTTTCTTTAGTTTTTGTGTCCTTTAATTATAAAATGAGGTGATTTATGGTGTGCGTTGCTAGATTTTCAGGTACCATGATCCTTGAAGAGAGTTGAGATCAAATGAAGTGAAATTGTACAAAAAGAGTAAAAGAAGTGAAAATATTTCTAGAGAAATCGCATCTGCACAAGCAGGTCCGCATCTGCAATCTCGCATCTGCAAGAAAAGGTCTGCATCTGCAGAATGAGACTTGCAGGACAGAAATCGCATCTGCGATTGATAAACCACTTTTGCGGACGCGCTTCTACGGAACAACCATTCTCTACCAACCATCGCTTTTGCGAGAAGGCATCCGCATCTGCGGAACCGCACCTGCGAGGATTGTTCCGCAGGTGAGGACAACGGGCTTCAGCTCTGGACAGATTTGGCAATTCACATTTTCCCTATCCCAAACCCACAAATACACTACCTAGCTTATTGGAAACACATCTTTGGCTTATTTTCAGTCTCTTGACTAGAGAACACAATTTTTGGAGCTAGGGTTCTTGCACACACACTTGGGTCTTGAAGATTTAGAGGTTTTGGTTGAGAATTTCTTATCCATTTATGTTCATTTTTTCATTTCCTTGCTTTGTATTGAATATCTAAGTGTGTAGTATTTTTTTCCAGCACTTAAATCTTGTTTATGAGAATATTTATATTTCAAGTGTGGGTTAAATAGCTTATTCTGCTTATGTATTGAACGATTTTTATTTATGATGAAGTGACTTATTGTTTCTTTAATTATTCTTGTTCTTTAATACTTCCAAAGGGATTAGCTAACCCTAGGACTCGCACATTCACTTCGAATTAATTTTGGAAAAAATAATTCGGGCTTGGGAAAGATTAATTAACAAGAACTTGAGACGTTAACCGTCACTTTATAGATTCTACCTAGGGATAGGATTGAACTACTTGTAGCCATAATCGGGTGTGCTTAATCTCTTAATTATTTTAGGAATAATTCAATTAGGAAGTCTTGTTAGTCTTCGGAAGAAGCGAATATAGAATTATTACGCTAATTAACATAAACTCGCTCATATTGGTAAAATCGTAAAATACATTGGATCGTTACTTGAGTGTAATTCCCAATGCATCCATGCTTGTAGCTATCGATCATTTTACTTGCTTTCTAGGTTAGTTTATATTTTTGCATTTAGACATAAATATTTTCTCAAAAACTTTCTAAGTGCTTGGCTTAGCATAATAAGTGATAATTCTCGTACACGCCTAATCGCCTACATATTGTTCTCTATAGGATTCAATCCCGACTCATATTTGGGTAAATTATATTGCATGCGACCGTGTCCATTTATTTTTTAGTAGTTGATTTGGACGTCATCACCGGTTCAAACTCAGTTTCAGCAGCCACGTCCATAGAGAGGTTGTTTTGAGTGTGGTGATACTAGACATGTGGTGAAGGACTATCCGAGACTTAGGAGGGATGCACCTCCACAGATTCCATAGGCTTCACAGATTCCACAGTGTCCACAGGGTTCATAAACTATGGTTGTTGCTCGAGTTTCCACTCCACCTGCACCTCCGGCTAGGGGTCGAGGTCAAACGGGTAGAGGTTGCCCTAAAGGGGAGGCTAGGCATGTTGCTATGCTTTTCCTGGTAGGACTAAGGTTGTTGCATCGGATGTTGTCGTAAAGATGCATTAGTTTTATTTGATCCGACTTCCACCTATTTGTATGTGTCATCTTACTTTTCTCCATATTTGAATATATCTTTTGATTTTTGAGTGCCTATGTATATGTGTCTATGCTTGTGGTAGATTCTATTATTGTAGATTGCATTTATCGGTCGTGTTTGGTCACTATCAGGGGTTATGAGACAATAGTTGACCTTCTGCTTCTTAGTATGGTCAACTTTGATATGATATTGGGCGTCACACCAAGACTATGATATTGGCTATGCTAGGTTTGCCGCGGTTGGAGTGGAGAGGTACATTGGATTATATTCCAAGCAAGGTGGTGTCCTTTCTGAAGGCACTACGAATGGTTGACAAGGGGTGTGAAACATATCTACCCTTTGTGAAGGATGTCATTGTTGATACTCCTACCGCTGAGTCAGTTCCAGTATGGAGAGATTTCCCATATGTGTTCCTAGCAGACCTACCGGTCACACCGCCCCGATAAGGATATCAATTTTGGTATTGACCTGGTGCCGGACACTCAGCCCATTTCTATTCCACCATATTGTATGGCACCAGTGGAGCTGAAGGAATTAAAGGAACAACTTCAGGAGTTGCTTGATAAGGGATTCATCCGACCGCGTGTCTCGCCTTGGGGTGTTCCTGTTCTATTTGTGAAGAAGAAGGACGGCTCTATGAGGATGTGTATTGATTACAAGCAACTGAACAAGGTTACAATCAACAACAAGTACCCACTACTGCATATTGATGATTTGTTCGAGCAGCTTCAGGGTGCTCGGGTGTTCTCGAAGATTGACTTTAGGTAGTGTAACATCAGCTGAAGATCTGGGATTCAAACATCCGAAAAACTGCTTTCAGGACTCTTTATGGCCACTATGAGTTTTTGGTGATATCATTTGGGCTGAGCAATGCCCCAACAATATTTATGCACTTCATGAATAGGGTAATTTAGCCATATCATGATTTTTTCATCATCTTGTTCATTGACGGCATATTGGTGTATTATCGCAACTGGGAGGATCATGAGCAGGACTTGAGGATCGTGCTCCATATCTTGAGGGAGAAGAAGTTATACGCTAAATTCTCCAAGTGTGAGTTTTGGCTGATTTAGTGTCATTCTTGGGCCATGTGGTGTCTAGTGAGGGGATTAAGGTGGATCCAAAGAAGGCGGAGGTAGTTCAGAGTTTGCCCAGACTCTCTTCTGCCATAGATATTAAGAGTTTTCTTTGCTTGGCTGGTTATTATCTCTATTTCATGGAGGGTTTTTCATCCATCACAACTCTTTTGACCGGATTGACATAGAGGGTGCCCATTCAGGTGGTCCGACGAACTTTTAGAAGCTCAAGACTGCCTTGACCACATCTTTATTCTGGTTTGACCTTCAGCATCAGGTTCTTACACAGTTTATTGTGATGCTTCACGAATTGGCATTGGGTTCATGTTGATGCCGGAGGGTAGAGTGATTGCTTATGCTTCGCGTCAGTGGAATCCCCATGAGAAGAACTACTTGGTGCATGATTTAATGTTGTCAGCCATTGTTCATGCATTGCAGATTTGGAGGCACTATCTCTACGGCATGTCATGTGAGGTATTCACAGATCATCAGAGTCTACAACACTTGGTAAAGCAAAAGGATCTGAACTTGAGGCAGCAGAGGTGGTTAGAGCTATTAAAGGACCATATATCACCATTCTATATCATCCCGGGAAGGCCAATGTGGTGGTCGATGCCTTGAGTAGGAAGGCTGAGACCATGGGGAGTCTTTCTTATATTCCGGTTGGAGAGAGACCGTTAGCATTTGATGTTCAGACTTTGGCCAATCAATTTGTGAGGTTGGATGTTTTGGAAACTTGTCGGGTTCTTGCTCACATGGTTTATCAGTCTTCTTTGTATGAGTGCATCAAATCACGTCAATATGATGACTCCCATTTGCTTGTCCTTAAGGACATGGTGCAACAAAGTGATACCAAGGAGGTTTCTATTGGAGATGATGGAGTGTTTAGGATGTAGGGCCGGATTTGTGTGCCTAATGTGGATGGGCTGATTCTTGAAGAGGCCCACAGTTCGTGGTATTTCATTCATTCGAGTGTCGAAAAGATGTACCAGGATTTGAGGAACCACTACTAGTGGAGAAGAATGAAGAAAAAGATTGTGGAGTATGTTACTCGGTGTTTGAACTGTCAGTAGGTGAAGTGTGAGCATCAGAGACCGGGCGGTGTGCTTCAGAGACTTAATATTCTGAAGTGGAAGTGGGAGAACATCACCATGGGTTTTTTTTGTTGGACTTCCATGGACCTTGAGGAAATTTAACGCAGTGTGGGTTATTGTGGACATACTGACCATGTCTGCACACTTCATTTCGGTTGTGACTACCTACTCTTCATAGCAGCTGGCTTTGATTTAAATTCGTGAGATTGTTCATCTTCACGGTGTACCAGTGTCTATTATATCCGATTGAGGCATGCAGTACACATCGCATTTCTAGAGAGATATGTAGCGTGAGTTAGTCACACAGGTCGAGCTGAGCACGTTATTTCATCCCTAAACGGACGGGCAGTCAGAGCATACCATTCAGATATAAGAAGACATGATACGTGCCTGTGTTATGGATTTAAGGGGTTCAAGGGATCAGTTCCTACCACTCGTAGAGTTCGTCTACAACATCAACTACCAATTGAGTATTTAGATGGCTCCTTATGAGGCCTTATATGGGAGGTGCTGTCCTTTTCCAGTTGGTTTGTTTGAGCGAAGGGAGGCTAGGTTATTGGGCACTGATTTGGTTCGGGATTCCTTGGAGAAAGTCAAGTTGATTAAGGATCGGCTTCGCACAACACAGTCTAGGAGGAAAAGTTATGTAGATCAAAGGGCTTTGTGATGTAGCATTCATTGTGGGAGAGCAGGTTCTGCTCAGAGTTTCACCCATGAAGGATGTGATGAGGTTCGGGAAGAAGGGAAAGTTAAGCCCTGGGTATACTAATCCTTTTGAGATCCTTAAGAGAGTTGGTGAGGTGGCCTACATATTTGCATTGCTACCTAGCTTATCGGAAGTTCACCCGGTGTTCCGTGTTTCCATGCTCCAAAAGTATTATGGTGATCTGTTACATGTATTAGATTTTAGCTCAGTCCAATTGGACAAGGATTTGACTTATGTGGAGGAGTCAGTGCTTATCTTGGACAGACAGGTCCAGAAGTTGAGGTCAAAGAGCATTGCTTTAGTGAAGGTTCATTGGAGGGGTCAACCGGTTGAGGAGGCGAGCTGGGAGACCGAGCACGGCATGCAAAGTGGTTATCCTCACATTTTTGGCACTTCAGGTATGTCTCTATGCATGTTCGAGGACGAACGTTTGTTGTAAGAGAGGGAGAATGTAACGACCCGACCGGTCATTTTGTGTTTTTGAGCCCTGTTTCCCTTTTTGAAGCATCCCATATGTGTATTTGTGGTTTTAGTGCTTACGAATACAGATATGGACTTGTGGGGTTATGGGTACTCAAGATCTACCTTGGACTCGGGTTTTCACCGGGGGGCCCGGGGTTGACTTTTGTTGACGTTTTGGGGAATTGTGTAATGATCTTAGCTTTATTAATGGAAAGTGGTTTCTCTTCCATTTTTTGATGATATTAAGTTGTTTTTGGTTAGATTTGAGCCGGGCGGAGGCAAATTTTAAGATAAAAGCCATTTTTAGTGTTGATTTAACCTAGTTAAGGTAAGTATCTTTCCTAACTTTGTGTGGGGGAACCACCCCTTAGGATTGAGTTTGATTGTACTATTTGAATTATGTGAAAGACGTGTACATGAGGTGACGAGTGTGTACCAAGCTTATATGTGAATATTAATCGGTTAAGACTCTTAGGTTACTTATAAGAATTTAACTGAAGTTATTACTACTCGTTCTATCTTCCGTTGTCAAGTTTACTCTTACATGCTTTAATTGAAGTTGTTATTATATGTTATAGTTTCCATTGTCGAGGTTACTCTTATATGCATTTTATTAGTAGTTGTTATTATATGCTATCTTTTCCATTGTTGAGTTATTCTCATGCATTTAGTCAGAGTTGCTATTTCATTCTATCTCATTTATTGTTGAGCTTATGTTATGCATTTGAATTTGAAGTCGACATCTCATGGAAATACCTTCATTGTTGAGTTATTGAAGTTGTAGTTATTGAGTATCAACATATTTTGTGGTTTAAGTTGCTGATTATTTGAATAACTCTCCTTGTTGAGTTATTCCTTGTTCAATTTATTGTTATGAGATTCTTGTACACATTATGGTTGAGCTGTGGACTATGCGTTGTGGTGACATTAGTATTATTGATTTTGGCAATGTTGTGGCATATGGGCACGTGTGGTGCGAGTTGATTATTCTGTTGTGACATTGATGCGCATGCGGCGGTATAACGGTGGTGTATTGAAGGGCATGCGGCGAGATAAGGTGGGATTTATGCGTTTGTTGCTAGTAAGGGAATTACTTGAAGCCACGCAGAGAGATAAGGGGGATAAAGCGAGTGAAGCTATTTCGGGAAGACTATTTTTATAATAAATGCATGGCTCACGCGGCGATATAAGGAAGGTTGTGATTGCGACTTTTGAAATATCAATATGAGGTGTGGTACCTCAGTGTGATTCTTGTTGTACATTCTATGTTGAAAAGGCTTGTTGATTTGAACGGTTATCATTTTGTTTCCGTACCTCATTCCATTCGTATTTTGATTGTAATTGGTTACTTATTGTCTTTATCATATGTACACTTTGTTGTCATTTGTTACTTTTATTTCCGTTGTTACCCTTGTATTGATAAATTGCTCTATTGTCATTTATTGCCTTTACTTCCCCATTGCTAGATTATGTTAATATTCTGCACATGTTTCCATGTCTAGAGTTGTCTTAACCTGACCTCATCACTAGTTTACTGAGGTTAGGCTTGATACTTACTGGGTACCGTTTTGGTGTACGCATGCTACGCTTTTGCACATTTTGGTGTTGTTCCAGGTACTTCTACCCATGCCAGATGCCAGTGAGTTGATTCAGTCGTTTCAGAGACTTCAAGGTATACATGCTTGATGCTTGCAGGCCTCAGAGTCACCTTCTAATATTGTCATTACTACTGTTTATCTTCATATCAAAACGATATTGTATTAGAGACTCCTAGTGTACTTCATTAGAGCTTATGACTCTGTACCACCTGTTTTGGAATTTTATGATTTGGTTCCGCTTTGGTTTTATTATGGTATTTATCAGTTTAAATTAACATATTAGCCGTTATTTCTACTAAATTCTTATCATGTCTTAGCTAACCTAGAGACTAGGTTCCATCACGATTCACTAGATGAGATTTTTGGGTCGTGCCATAACCTAGCCTCGCCGGCTTGAACCAACTAACCGAAGAATGACATCTCCTCCGATATAAAATCTCATACAGAGCCATCTGGATACTAGACTGGTAGCTATTGTTGTAGTAGGCAAACTCTGCTAGAGGTCGAAACTGGTCCTACTGACCTCCGAAAGCAATAGTGCATGCCCTCAATATATCCTCCAAGATCTGCATGGTACGCTCTAACTGCCCATCCATCTAAGGGTGAAATACACTACTCAACTAACCCTGAGTGCAAAAATCACGCTGAACGCCTCTCCAAAAGTACGAAGTAAACATAGTCGCAATCCGAGATGATAGAAATAGGTACACCATGCAAGCGAACAATCTATTGAATGTAGATCCTAACCAACTTCTCTGAAGTGTAGGAAGTCATGACTGAAATGAAATGCGCTGAATTGGTCAACCGATCCACAATGACCCAAATGACATCAAACTTCCTTAAGGCCCAACCACAAAGTTCATAGTAATATGCTCCTACTTCCTCTCAGGTATATCAATTTTCTAAAAACCATCCAGTTTCTGATGCTCATACTTGACCTATTGGCAATTCAAACACCTAGCAACATTCCCCACAATTTCCTTCTTCATCCTCCTCCACCAATAATGTTGTTTTAATTCACGATACATCTTCGTAGCACCTCGATGAATAGAATATCGCGAACTATGAGCCTCCTCAAGAATCAACTCTCTCAAGCCATTGACGTTAGGAACACAAACTCGACCTTGAAGACGCAATACTTCATCCTCATCAATAGTAACTTCCTTAGCATCACCGTGTTGCACCGTTTTCCTAAGGAAAAACAAGTGGGGATCATCATACTAACGAGCCTTGACGTGCTCAAACAAGGATGGTCGAGAAACAACACAAGCAAGGACTCTACGCGGCTCCGAAATATCCAATCTCACCAATTTATTGGCCAATGCATAAACATCCATAGCTAAAAGCCTCTCCCCAACTGGAATGAATTTTAAAGTCCCCACACTCTCTGCCATCCTAATCAAGGCATCTGCAACCACATTAGCCTTCCCCAAATTATAAAGAATAGTGATATCATAATCATTCAAAAGCTCCAACCACCTCCGCTGCCTCAAATTCAAATCTTTCTATTTAAACAAATTTTGAAGACTCTGATGATCTGTATACACCTCACAAGACACGCCATATAAATAATGTCCCCAAATCGTGAGCGCGTGCACAACAACTGCTAACTCCAAATCATGCATTGAATAGTACTTCCCATGGGCCTTTAACTGACTCCGAAGCATAGGTAATCACCCTATCATCCTGCATCAATACAAAACCGATACCAACACCTGAAGCATCACAATAAACTGTATATGACTTCGATACTGAAGGCAAAATCAAAACTAGAGTTGTAGTCAAAGCGGTCTTGAGCATCTACAAGCTCTCTTCACACTCATCTGACCATCTTAAGGCAGAACCCTCTTGAGTCAACTTGGTCAATGGAGCTATAATAGACGATAATCCCTCCATAAAACGGCGATAGTAACCAGCCAAACCTAGAAAACTCTTGATCTCTATGGGCGTAGAAAGTCTAGGGTAAACTTTGCACTACCTCAATCTTATTCGGATCATCCTTGATCCCCTTGCTAGACACCCCGTGGCCCAACAATTCCACTAATCTAACCAAAACTCACATTTAGAGAATCAGGCATATAACTTCTTCTCTCTCAGAATCTGAAGCACAACGCTCAAATGATGCTTATGCTCCTCCCCACTATGGGAATAATCCAAGATATCATCAATGAACACAATGAGGAATGAATCCAAAATGGGCTGAAACACATTGTTCATCAGATGCATGAAAGTTACTAGGGCATTAGACAAACCAAAAGACATTACTAAGAACTCATAATGCCCATAACAGGTCCTAAAAGTCATCTTAGGAATGTCTGAAGCCCTGATCTTCAACTGATGGTACCCCGATATTAAGTCAATCTTCGAGAATATCCTAGAATCTCGAAGCTGATAAAAGAAATCATCAATGTGAGGTAGTGGATACTTATTCTTAATGGTAACCTTGTTCATTGCATGTAGTCAATGCACATCCTCATAGAACAACCCTTCTTCTTCATAAATAGAACTGGCGCACCCCAAGGTAACACACTCGGCCTTATGAAACCTTAATCCAACAATTCCTGCAATTGTTTCTTCAATTCCTTGAACTCCGCTGGAGCCATGAAATACGGTGAAATAGATATGGGCTGAGTTCCTAGTGCCAAATTAATACCGAAATCGATATCCCTATTGGGTAGCATGCCCCGTAGGTCTACCGGGAACACATCTGGAAACTCTCTTACTACAGGGACTGAATCAACCATAGAAGTATTAGCACTGACATCTCTAACAAAGGATAAGTACGTCAAACACCCCTTCTCAACTATTTGTTGGGCCTTCAGAAAGTAAATCACTCTACTAGGAATATAACCAAGCGAACCTTTCCATTCCAACATCGGCAACCCCAACATATCCAACATCACGGTCTTAGCGTGAGAATCGAAAATAGCATGATATGGAGATATCCAATCCATACCCAAAATCACATCAAAATAATTAAGTAGAAAAAGATCAATCATTGCCTCATTGCCCCCAATTGAAACCACACAAGAACGATAAACACGATCCACAACAATAGAGTCCCCAACGGGTGTGGCATATAAATAGGAGTATCCAAGGAATCACGAGACATATCCAAATATGATGCAAAATAGGATGACACACATGAATAAGTAGAACCCAGATCGAATATACTGAAGAATCTCTATAACAGACTGGAACAATACCTTTAATGGCTACATCTGATGCGATTGCCTCAATCCTACCAGGGAAAGCATAATAACGGGCATGGCCTCCCACTCTAGGACGACCTTTACCTGCCTGTCCCACACCTCTAGCCTGATTTGCATGTGGTGTAGCACCATGAGCGGGAATCATAGCCTTAGTAACCTGCTGAGATACACTCATCTAAATCTTGGGAAAAGCTCTCACTATGTGCCTCGTATCACCACCCTCATCACAACCTCTCTGCTGATGTGGCTGCTGGAAATGAGTCTGCCCCAAATGACTGGAATAACCACTATAAGAACTCTGTGCAAGAGGTGCATTGAAGGATGATTGTCCGGTACGAGTGCTCTAAAATCCCTGTCTAGTTGGATCACTACGTGAAACCTGAAGTGCTGACTGAAATAGTCGATTGACATAACCTCTACCATGATGACCCTTGACACTACAGTAGGGGCCACTAAATCCTCCAAAATTACAAGGCTTCTTAGCCTCCCTATCCTCCCTCTCTTTCCTTCGGATACGCTCTAACATCCTAGCAATCTCAACAACCTAATGAAATGCAATCTCAGCCTCCATCTCTCGTGCCATCCCAAACCTAAGGTCGTAAGTGAGTCCATCAAACAATCTATGGACCCTCTCCCTCTCAGTAGAAATCAAAGGAGTTGTATAGCGTGATAACTCTATAAACCTCATAGCATACTGGGTCACATTCATACCCTCATGGCGCAAATACTAAAACCTACTAAGCAACTCATCCCTGCGGGTCTGTGGGAAAAACTCCCCCACTAAAAGATCTAAGAACGGGGACCATGTAAGTGGTATTATGCTAGCTGGCTTACTCGCCTCATAAGTCTGCCACCATCTATATGCAATCCTAGTCAACTGAAAGGTAGTAAAGTAAACCTTGTTCTACTATACCAAACCCAAAGTACATAGAATGTGATGACGCTGATCCAAGAAACCCTGTGCATCCTGAGAAGCCCCTATGCTGAAATGGGGAGGGCAAAGTCTCTAAAACCTATCCATCATCTTCTACTCCTCAGCAGACACGATTGCCCCTACCTCGGGCTGAACTACAACTACTGGCTACACCAGTTGTCACGACCCAAACCGATGGGCCGCGACGGGCACCCGGTACCTTACTCAACCGAGTACCAACATAACGTATCTTTCGTGTCATTCCATCATAGGTAAATGAACCGGAGTAAAGCATGAGGAAATAAACTTATAAATATGACATACTGGACTATAAGACCAAAACGATCACTCGTACACTGAACATAGGCCGAAAAAGCCATACAATCTTTCATATACATGACATATGTCTACAAGTCTCTAAGAATACATAATTGTCATAAAGGTCGGGACAGAGCCCCGCCATACCAAACAATACACATCTAAATCATACTGACCAAACAAGCAACTCCGGAGCAAATGGAGTGCACCAACATCTTCCGCTGAGCTGATTGCCTACTTGGAGGACTCTCGACCTATCTATCGAGACCTGCGGGCATGGAACGTAGTGTCCCCAGGCAAAAGGGACATCAGTACAAATAATGTACCAAGTATGTAAGGAATGAAAATCAGTAAATAATAGATATGAGAGAAACATGGAGTAAAAGACTCGACATGTACGTCTGCATAGCTCTGTGAATCGGTTCATTTTTATAATGTCATGTATATGCATATAAATGTCATACCATTCATAGGTATATGAGTTCATAACATCATCAAGCTTCTGAGGGCATCCCATCATATCATTTCGGCCACTATGGGCAAATCATCAACATATACCAGTTGATCACGTGGTGGTGCGTATATAACGCCGTAACCTTTTTCCATATCCCATATACATATAATATACGCGTATATAACGTCATATGGTCATGGGTCAATGTACATGTATAAATGCATGAAATGCATAAGAAATACGTTACTAAGATTTCTCGGAATATCATAAAATCAATATGCCTTTCGGATAAACTTTATCAAATACGTATTTTTCAGAGACCCATGAACAGAAGATATAATAATATTTCACATGGGGAATCAAGAATATAGATGCCCCTAGTACTTCTATGAATAGAGTCATTTATGAAAATTGTGCATTTGCTCGTTTCGTTTGTATCGTATTAATCATGCTAAAAAGAAAGAAGGGATAGCCTTAACATACCTGAGCCGATTCTTTTGACAATCCCTCTAACACACGTCTTTTGCAAAAACACGTAACGGCGGATCGAAGTAGGGAAAAATCCGTATGATGTTCTTGAGGAAGATTACACTGTACTCCCTTAGAATGGTATATCCCACGTTGCTAAGATACTAAGAAATCTTGTTGAATTGCTATGAAATCTTGTTGAATTTGTTGAAGATGTTATGAAAATCCTCACGTTACTATTACACAAAATGATTTCGTATGACTTGCTGAAGTTCCCCTTCACCTTATTGTGGAGATGCAAGCACCTTCTTAAGTGATTTAGATAGGTTTTTAAGTCTTGTGGTGTGGGCCCCACTTTGTAAGACATGGCCACCAAAATTGTTCTAACTATGCCACCTTGCAATGATTTAAGAGTCATATATATGGGCATAGTGGGCTGCCACGTTGGGGCTTATCCAAAAGCCTTAACCACCCACTAATTTCTTAATCAATTAGTTAATCTCTCATTAACTAATAATTAACTAATTACCCACATAATTAAGAATTATCTCAAATTATTTAAAATACTACTCACTTTTAACACACCTTATACACCTTACTATCATGGCCATGTGGTACCATGTATGGTACTAGTCCATAAATACCGTGTATTTTAGCTCGGGCCGTATTTTATCCCAAAATGTCAAACTTCGATGAAATTCATTTTCTTCAATTTGCTTACCCTCTCACCTTCACGAATTTACTCATTACTTGTTTGAAATAATATAAAATTCTTATAATCTTAAAATAATCTCATTTCCGAACTTACGTGGATTAACTTACGACGAAACTTTAACGTACGAAAAATGTGGGATGTAATATCTCATTTCCGAGCTTTCATCAATTTACTTATGGCGTATTTTCACGTACGAAAATATGGGGTGTAACATCATTCCCCCCTTTGGAACATTTGTCCTCGAATGTTGACTGATGCACTTATCATTTTCATAACTTATGTCTTCCGAATACTTTAATATTCTCCTTGGCATTTAGGCAACTGTTCTTTGAATAAATCTAAAGGCCAGGGTATTCCCCCCTTTAGGCCTCTTTCTCACACCACGGTCTGTGGTCGGAATTCTTCCAATCTCGTAACTTTTGCTACCTTCTGCCATGCAGCCTGTAGGACTTTTTCCTTGCATGTGCTCCGATGCGACTCTTCCCTTCAGTTTTTAGCCAATCTTTAGGCCTCACTTTGGGAACATATACAGAAGTTGATAAGATGTCCCTCTGGGCATCTATAGGTGTATTGAAGTTCTTCGGTCGGTACTTTTTCGAACTTACGAATATTGCCATATCTTATTTTGTACTTTGTAACTTCTATCCATCCATTGTTGATTTACCTCAATGTTGATCTACAATCTACCACTGATATCTTAAAACTTCTTACGTAAAACATTGCCATTAGGGCTTACGTTGGATCGAGCAATATTCGAAGTGATTTTCCTGATCCACTTAGCGATGATACTGTACTTCAATAACCGTACTTTATATCATCCCAATGTGACTCACTTACGTGGGTATTTTAATCCTGTACAATTCATGAAATCCCTTCAAATCATCACTCAATCGAAGGTCCAAACGTCATCCTTCATTTATCACAAGTATACCCTCATTTTACTACCAAGGCAATATTCCATCTCTTTTAAATGCTATTAGTCTTAGACTCCTTTGAGTTCATTCAGGCTATACTGAGCTTTCTATAACTTAGAGAAAACATCAGCTCTCTTGTTTTCATGGGCTTAATCCTAAGGACTTATCCATTCTCATCACCTTCACACTCGCCCTTTCTTATCCTTACTCATGTCTTCCTAAAACCTTGTCGCTTTACCATACTTGAGTTTGTGACCTACACATATCTAGTTATACTACTCGCAACCTTCTTTCAACTTGTTTGCACCATAGATTTCCTTGTGTTATTTTGGAACATCAAGCGAGACATCACATCGTCTCAAACTCTTCTTTACTCTCTTAACTAGGCCTCTCGGTACCTAGAAACCATAGGCTGGAAGATATATGCCACTGACGATGCCGCTATCATTCCTGGATACTGAATCCCAGCGCTTCTAGCCTTCTATCCGAAGTATGGACTATTCATGATCTTCTACATTTGAGTATCTCGTACGTTGTTCACCTTTACCTTACTTACCTTAAAATCTCGCATCTTATCTTCCATCTCTTTCATGACCTCCCTTCCACATAGGTATAATTTACATCCGCGACTTGAAGCTCTATTATAATACTTTCACCTCTGGTGTATACACAATCCGGTGAGAGCTTTATACTGACATCTTATAAGGCTGGTATTCTTCTAACTGGCTTTCTCGTAGAGCTGTTATAGAATATGGTTATTGTACTATCTTTCTTATACCTTTGATATTAAAAGTGATCCTGCAATGTTCTCAATCACGAGGTCTATAATGTTTTGGGTCCAATTATCAGACTCCTGATTTACTTCGTTGATGTAACTCTTTAGTTTTCTCTTCCTTCTAATCAGCCTTTATGTAGGCTTAAGATATCTTCCGATCTGCGGCTCATAGTATTAGTTATTACTCTATCCCTTCATGGACGCTATGGAATATCCATGATACTATCTCGTAACAATTTAATCCTTTTCTATGACCTGGGCTCAATTTTTTCTTTTAACTTATACCGGAATCTTCTACGGCTGTATGATTGTCAACATATATGCTGCATGGATAATACTCCAAAATCATGAGTGCATTCATAACGTAACTCATTCTGGATCATTGATCGAATAATCTCTTTCGTTCCTTCTCAACTTTCTTTAAACGTGAGATGTTACTTTTTTTGGTCTTTTTGCCCCCTTGTCGCGTGCATACTTAACTTATCTTAGTTCCCACACATGCCAAAAGTTTTGTGCAACTCCTATGGTCTCGAATATTACTTTTGATTTTACTTCCCGTTCACTAGCAACGGTAGGTGCCACTTTCTTATGGAGTGCATACAATGTTGTTGTGAGACTGCTGTTACAAGACCATTTCCTCTTTAGGTCACTGTGCTTAGGTTGAAGCCTTCTTCCTTATTTCCTCAGCTAGTCTTTCATTATAGTACTTAGGGAAGACCCTCTGACTCTTGTAAAGCTGCGAGCTTATTACATCGTATACCCGATGGAATTCTTGATGTTCGTACTCGCCTATAATTATTCTTACTTACTTACCTCCCTACTCATGTGCTTGTACGGTTGCTTCTGAGCTGATATTTTGATTGTCTTCCCAGTGGCAACTCTCTTTTATCTTAGTAACATTCATACGGTACCTTTAGCTACCCCAACTCCTATCTTAATATTTCTCAAGGTTACGATGTCATATCTGTGAGACTGAATTCCCCATGTTGGGGTTCACTATGTTCACCTTGCATGATCTGTTGATTTGTCTGTGTCCTTTGTTTATCCATAACTAGGCTCTTCTTGGATCAACTACTAGCTACTCATTGGCCCATTCTCATATCAATATTTCGCTAATCTTTCTTGGGTTATTTCCTTACGTCTCACACATGCTCATTCTCTATCAATAACATCTCGGGCAAAAACCCTTACTTTCTCTCCTTGACATCGTGTTTGCATAATGTTCTAGAATTGTAGCATATCCGTCGGCTTTGAATAAGTGCAATCTCATCCCTTTCTCATTTATATCGCATTCATCCTTTACCATTCCATAGTTACTAGAACCACTTAATTCTGACTTAATACCACATCACTCCATATTTCCCTCTTTAGGGGAGTACTAAGATTTAGTGCTACGATGATCTACGTATAGATGTTTTTACCTCTTCATCTTTGGCATCTCTCCACATCATCGATGATCCTTACTTGCCTCGCGGTAATCCTTCTGTACCAAGGATAACGAAATTCCTTACTCGCGAGGGTGACACTTAATGTAACTAGCACATACCGTCCCTTAAGCTTAACTTTTCTCACCTTGCTTGCTTTAGGGAGGCGTCTTCGTGAATGACCATTCTTTGAATTTCTCATGAATCTTCTTCTATTGTCCATTCTATTAAAACCAGAACGCAAATCTGAAATTCTCATGATGTCGACCATTATCAAATCATTCAGTCCCTAATTCATGTTTAGTTTATCTTGTTCACCAGCCCATACTGATTTCTATTATTCTGAGGTCTAACCTTTCCTTCTGGTAGTCGTGTTAGAGTCACGAACTTATTTCTCGAAATGAGGATATGACTTTATGGCCTATCCTCTTTTGTTGTCTCAAGGCCTGTCACCTCTCGTCTTTTCCTTTACTTGACTATAGACTCTATAATACTGTCATCTTTTTGATCTACCGCTGACATCCATGTATCACATCTTACTCACAATGCTTCATTAACTCTCTTTTTATTTTCCTGCTAACATTTATGTCTATCACTTTATTCTGAAAACTCCAACAAGACATTCTTTTGCTTTTAGCTCCCTTTGCTCCATCCCCTGGCTCTTCGGGTTTCCTAACATTCCCATTCTACTAGGGATAGGAGCAACACTAAGGTAATTCTTATCCCTTCAAGGCTTCCTGATAGCATCCTAGGAAGCTCAAATCTATTCAAGGACAAGAATGAAGCTTTGGAATCTTAAAGAGGGCCTTTAACAAAATGTCAAGCTAAAGAGTTGCAAAACAAGGTTATTAGACTTCAAGTGCAAAAAAAAAGTTGTTAATTGGGATGGAGAGCTCAAGGATAAAGGATATGAGTTGTCTAGGTATTATAATTATTTTATAGTCCAAATTCATGTCCAACAAAAGGTGGATTAGATCCCAAGAGACATCCTCTGAAGAAGGTCCAGATCAGGCCATTATTGGACCTATTTGGCACCTAAAAATATGTCCAAACTTGCAGCCCAATAAGTCCTACATGAAGCTAAGTTTTTATAACATAAAAAGGGCTTACTTGCTGCCCAAGAAAGGTTCAATAGGCGTGATAGAAGTTGGGTACAAGTTGGTGCCAGGTTACTTACAAGTTGCCTCCAAGATTTCCAAGATCCTATCCATGATTGGTTTACGAATTTCAAGATTCTATCCAAGATTGGTTTTAACTTATTTCCATATATTTTGGTACTAGATTTATTGCTTTCCTAGGTAGTTAAGGTTATGTTTTCCTTTTCCTAAGATTGTTGGAGTTACTTTCCAAGATTGACTTGGTTTTTGTTTTCTAGTATTTTTCCTTTTCCTAAGGTATTTGGACTTGTTGTCCAAAGTAGTTTAGGACGTTATTTCCTTGTTTTTAGGTAGGAATTCCGTGACCCCCTCTCTATATAAAGGGGTATCTTCTTTGTTTTTAGATTTTAGATTATTATAGACTATTATCAATAAATATTGTGAGATTTTTCTTGCACTCTTGTGTGTGGCTACTCTTGGATTTATTCTTCAACCTTCAAGACTAAACTTAAGGTGGTAAGATTAAACTCTTTCGAAATCTTAGATCACTTTTAGGTATTCAAGAAAGGTGATAAGTTTATGCTTATTATTGTTCTTGTTATTCTAAAGGGTCGGGTTTCACAATCTATCTCTTATTTTTAATTCTATACCAAAGGCGATTAGTTCTTTGTTAGCTAACTGTTATTTTTAGGATTCAACTTCAAGAATAGACTTCTTGAATTCAAGAAACTCTTTCTTGAATTCAATCTATCTTTAATTTTCCGTTGTTTTTTTGTTTCTTTATTTTCTTTTAGCTTTCGCACGTTTCTTGATTTTCTTTAGTAATTCTTGGACCCTATCGTGTTGTTATCAAGTGGTATCAGAGCATAGGCTAATCAAGAGGTTCTTGAGCAAAACAAAACCGGGAAAAAAAACACCAAAAAAGAAAAAAACGAAAATTAGCCAAAAGAAAAGCATTATGGCTCATTATTATTTGTAGAATTCAAGTGTTATTTGGTTTCCAAGTCAAGAAAGGAAACAAGAAGAGGGAATCCTAGTTCTTGAAGATTAAGGCAACTTCTTTCCTTATTCTTGTGGGTTCTGGGTTTCCTAAATTCTTTCCTTATTTTTTCTACATAACCAATTCCTATTCTTCCAAGGTTTGGTCCTTCACTTTTCTATTCTTTTTCTAACTTCACATTCTTATCACTAAGGGTTGTGACTAGTAAGGTTTATTAATAAATCTAAAGTTTAATGACCAAGAGTTGCTTTGAGTAGAAAAAGGCAAGAGAGGCGAGAACATTAGAGGAAAAAGCCAAAGTTTGAGAGATATATAATTCATCTAATCTTTGTTCAAGATGTTTCAAATAGGTAGTTATAGTGAAAGGAGGCGAGCTATGACTCAACAACTTGAAAAGTCGATCTTACAGTATACCGAATAGAAGGAAGACAATGGTAAAATTATTTTTTAAACAAGAGCTAAAGTGATGTCTGCGATTTGTGCCCTTAGAATTGACAAAGAGTTTGGCTATAACTCAATTAGCACTTATATGGTTGAAAATTTGAACTTGCCTTGTGTTGAGCATATTGAACCCTACATGTTGAGAGGAGTAAAGGTAGATAAAAGAGTGTTATTACTATTCTCTATTGGAAGTTATGAGGATGCGATCTGGTGTGATGTGATTCCCATGAATAATTATCATATCTTGTTGGGAAAGCCATGGTATGCCTATAGAAGAGCTTCATATAATATAGAAAAAAATAGATACTCTTTTGAGGTTAACGGGAAGAAACTTATTCTTGGACCTTTGACTCCCTCACAAATTCATGAAGATGAAAAAACTGTTAAAGAGAATATGGAAAAATATGAGAGCGAAAAGAATGAGAGGAGTAAGGGAGAGCAGGTTGACATCCCAACAGAGGAAAAAAAAAGAGGTTGTATTAAGTGAAGAGAATGGGATGTCAATTGAGAAAAAGAGTGAGCTTGAGGGAAAAGAAAAGAGAGAAGGAAATGAGATAAGAAAAGTCTTTAAGGTAGAGAGAGAAAAACAAGTGGGTTTGAGTAAAGAAGAAGAAAAAAACTTTAGTGAGAGAAAAGAGGTTAAGGGTGAGGAAAAGTTAGTCTTGTGATAAAAGCCAAAGAGAGTGTAAGCAAGAAAATATTTTCTTTACTTCCTAACCTATTAAATCTTTTTTGTTTTAGTTCTTGTGATTTTGTGCAGCCATATGTAGAAAGACCTTTTGAAAGGGGAGGTGAGGCACAAGAGATGATAGCAAAGGATCCAATCGGATTCCAACATGAATTTAGCGAAATCAATTCTTGTTGGATGGTGGAAGATAAAAGCTTGGTTAATTTCTTTGTTGTTGAACCTTTTGACTATTTTGATCCTTATTTACAGGTTTATAACATGGAGTTCCCTAAAGGCATTGCTAAGTTAGAGCCATTGCATAAGAGAATAAAAGGTGATGTTATTCCATTAGTAAATAAGTCCATGTACAATATGTATAATTGGTTCATTCACATTCTTGGCCTTCCTAGAACACCTAAGGTATTTTTGGAGGTAATGAACTATACTCTTATTTCTTATGTTGATGACTTTATAATTTTTGTGGATGACGATATTTTGATGCATATCAAGTCATTAACTGTAATATCTAAGTTAAAGTGCAAGAGTAATTTGCTTCCTCTAGAAATTGAGTATGACATAGATGATTATGCATTCCAACTTGGTGGAAAGAGGCATGAAATTTATGAGAAGAGGCATGAAATTTATGAGAAAAGGCATACTAATGAGTTAAATCTTATTTCTTCTCTTATTCAAGTGTCTAATGAGTTTTCATGTGATAAATTGCTAGAATGTGAGTTTTGTTATTTGATGGGAAGTCATTCCTCTAGGCATGTTGATTGTGAGCCTGTAAAAGTGTTTGCTACTATTAAAGAGGATATGCATGATTATTGTGACGTTAGTGATCAAATACTCTTTCATGAACCTATCTATGACTCTTTCTGTGACAGTTTGAGCAATTATGTAGAATCCATTGATGTTGCGAATATTATTGGGGAAAGTTATAATCATGAGCTTGAATATATTGAAATTTGTATTTTGGAATTTATGGGTTCTTCTCACCTTTCTGAGAATTTATGTGCTTCTTTGAATAGCTTACATGTAGAAGAATCCACGGGATTTATAATTGATACTTGGCTATATCATAAGAGTGTCTTATTTGATACATGTGGCAGAGATACTTGTGTTAAATGAATGCATGAACAATATTTTCTAATTTGTTTGGCATGCACATGTTTGGACTACCTTATTGACAAGATCGCATTGCAAATTTCATTACATAGTGCATCTAAGAGAGATTTTTATTGGACAACTCTAAGTAGGCATAAATTTTATTGGGATGATGATGTCCATATGCTTTATAAAGGAGTATTTATACCTATTAGGCTTAATTGGGTTAAGTGGACACATGGTCACTATCTTATTTTATTCCTACCATTTTTTCAGATTAGTGGATGCCATTTACTAGTGCGTGACTTCTTTTTCTTGCAAGGTCAAAATTCGAGAACGAATTTTCTTCAAGAAGAGGGGAATGATAGCATCCTAGGAAGCTCAAATCTATTCAAGGACAAGAATGAAGCTTTAGAATATCAAAGAGCGCCTTTAACAAAATGTCAAGCTAAAGAGTTGCAAAACAAGGTCATTAGATTTCAAGTGCAAATAAAGAAGTTATTAAGTGGGATGGAGAGCTCAAGGATAAAGGATATGAGTTGTCTAGGTATTATAATTATTTTATGGTCCAAATTCATGTCCAAGAAAAGGTGGATTAGATCCCAAGAGACATCCTCTAAAGAAGGTCCAAATCAGGCCATTATTGGACCTATTTGGCACCTAAAAATGTGTCCAAACTTGCAGCCCAATAAGTCCTTCATGAAGCCAAGTTTTTATAACATAAAAAGGACTTACTTGCTGCCCAAGAAAGGTTCAATAGGTGTGATAGAATTTGGGTACAAGTTGGTGCCAGGTTGCTTGCAAGTTGCCTCCAAGATTTCCAAGATCCTATCCATGATTGGTTTGCGACTTTCAAGATTCTATCCAAGATTGGTTTTAACTTATTTTCATATATTTTGGTACTAGATTTATTGCTTTCCTAGGTAGTTAAGGTTATGTTTTTCTTTTTCTAAGATTGTTGGAGTTACTTTCCAAGATTGACTTGGTTTTTGTTTCCTAGTATTTTTCCTTTTCCTAAGGTATTTGGACTTGTTGTCCAAAGTAGTTTAGGACTTTATTTTCTTGTTTTTAGGTAGGAATTTCGTGACCCCCTCTCTATATAAAGGGGTATCTTCTTTGTTTTTAGATTTTAGATTATTATAGACTATTATCAATAAATATTGTGAGATTTTTCTTGCACTCTTGTGTGTGGCTACTCTTGGATTTATTCTTCAACCTTCAAGACTAAACTTAAGGTGGTAAGATTAAACTCTTTCGAAATCTTAGATCACTTCTAGGTATTCAAGAAAGGTGATAAGTTTAGGCTTATTGTTGTTCTTGTTATTCTAAAGGGTCGGGTTTCACAATCTATCTCTTGTTTTTAATTCTCTACCAAGGGCGATTAGTTCTTTGTTAGCTAATTGTTTTTGTTAGGATTCAACTTCAAGAATAGACTTCTTGAATTCAAGAAACTCTTTCTTGAATTCAATCTATCTTTAATTTTCCATTGTTTTTTTGTTTCTTTATTTTCTTTTAGCTTTCGCACGTTTCTTGATTTTCTTTAGTAATTCTTGGACCCCTATCGTGTTGTTATCACTTCCGGTGCCTATCTTTGTAGTACTCATATCTAGATGTGCACCATTTGGGTGACTCACAAGGAGATTTATTAGCACATTTGCAATATCTTTCAGAAATGTCAACTAACGCAAACAATCCATCCATCATTTTGGGTTACTCTAACCCCAGCCAGATCCTGATATCACGTCTTTCTCTTAAACCATATTTGCTAGCCCCCATAGGGCATAACTTAGATCGTTGTGGCCAATTCTACATACCTCTGTTACTGTTGAAGGTAACTCATAATGCTTATATTTCTCTGCTTGAATTGTAGTTACTGATATTCTTCATTAACTGGGTGCCTCATACCCTTCTTCACTTGCTTCTTACAACTGAGCTCTACTGCACAATCTAGAGTAAGAAGAAAGAGTGACAGTCCTAAATACCTCGTAGCTTCCTGCTTATAAGTGTGGTGCACAATACACCCATAAACAAGACTCTACTAGACACGACTTGTAGACTCCCTAGGACAGAACTGCTCTGATACCACTTTTGTCACGACCCAAACCGATGGGCCGCGACGAGCACCCGGTACCTTACTCAACCAAGTACCAACATAACGTATCTTTCATATCATTCTATCATAGGTAAATGAACTGGAGTAAAGCACAAGGAAATAAACTTATACATATAACATACTGGCCTATAAGACCCAAACGATCACTCGTACACTGAACATAGGTCGACAAGGCCATACAATCTTTCATATACATGACATATGTCTACAAGACCATAAAATAATTATAATACCTAGACAACTCATATCCTTTTATCCTTGAGTTCTCCATCCCAATTAACAACTTCTTTATTTGCACTTAAAGTTTAATGACCTTGTTTTGCAACTCTTTAGCTTGACATCTTGTTAAAGGCCCTCTTTGAGATTCCAAAGCTTCATTCTTGTCCTTGAATAGATTTGAGCTTCCTAGTATGCTATCATTCCCCTCTTCTTGAAAAAAATTCGTCCTCGAATTTCAACCTTGCAAGAAAAAGAAGTCACGCACTAGTAAATGGCATCCACTAAACTGAAAAAATGGTAGGAATAAAACAAGATAGTGACCAAGTGTCCACTTAACCCAATTAAGACTAATAGTTGTAAATACTCCTTTATAAAGCATATGGACATCATTTTCCCAATAAAATTTATGCCTACTTAGAGTTGTCCAATAAAAACCTCTCTTAGATGCACTATGTAATGAAATTTGCAATGCGATCTTGTCAATAAGGTAGTCCAAACATGTGCATGCCAAAGAAATTATAAAATATTGGTCATGCATCCATTTAACACAAGTATCTCTGCCACATGTATCAAATAAGACACTCTTATGATATAGCCAAGTATCAATTATAAATCCCATGGATTCTTCTACATGTAAGTTATTCAAAGAAGCACATAAATTCTCAGAAAGGCCAGAAGAACCCATAAATTCCAAAATATAAATTTTAATAAATTCAAGCTCATGATTATAACTTTCCCCAATAATATTCGCAACATCAATGGATTCTACATGATTGCTCAAACTGTCATAGAAAGAGTCATAGATAGGTTCATGAAAGAGTATTTGATCACTAACGTCACAATAATCATGCATATCCTCTTTACTAGTAGCAAACACTTTTATAGGCTCACAATCAACATGACTAGAGGAATGACTACCCATCAAACAACAAAACTCACATTCTAGCAATTTATCACATAAAAACTCATTAGACACTTGAATAAGAGAAGAAAGAATATTTAACTCATTAGCAAGCCTCTTCTCATAAATTTCATGCCTCTTTCCACCAAGTTGGAATGCATAATCATCTATGTCATACTCAATTTCAAAAGAAAGCAAATTACTCTTGTACTTTAACTTAGATATTACAGTTAATGACTTGATATGCATCAAAATATCATCATCCACAAAAATTATAAAGTCACCAATATAAGAAATAAGAGTATAGTTCATTACCTCCAAAAATACCTTAGGTGTTCTAGAAAGGCCAAGAATGTGAATGAACAAATTATACATACCATACTTAGACTTATTTACTAATGGAACAACATCACCTTTATTCTCTTATGCAATGGCTCTAACTTAGCAATGCCTTTAGGGAACTCCATGTTATAAACCTGTAAATAAGGATCAAAATAGTCAAAAGGTTCAACACTAAAGAAATTAACCAAGCTTTTATCTTCCACCATCCAACAAGAATTGATTTCGCTAAATTCATGTTGGAATCCAATTGGATCCTTTGCTACCATTTCTTGTGCCTCACCTCCCTTTTCAAAAGGTCTTTCTACATATGGCTGCACAAAATCACAAGAACTAAAACAAAAAAGATTTAATAGGTTAGGAAGTAAAGAAAATATTTTCTTGTTTATACTCTCTTTGGCTTTTATCACAAGACTAACTTTTCCCTCACCCTTAGCCTCTTTTCTCTCACTAAAGTTTTTTTCTTCTTCTTTACTCAAACACTCTTGTTTTTCTCTCTCTACCTCAAAGACTTTTCTTATCTCATTGCCTTCTCTCTTTTCTTTTCCCTCAAGCTCACTCTTTTTTCTCAATTGACATCTCATTCTCTTCACTCAATACAACCTCTCTTTTTTCCTCTGTTGGGATGTCAACCTGCACTCTCTTACTCCTCTCATTCTTTTCTCTCTAATATTTTTTCATATTATCTTTAACAGTCTTTTCATCTTCATAAATTTGTGAGGGAGTCAAAGCTCTAAGAATAAGTTTCTTCCCGTTAACCTCAAAAGAGTATCTATTTTTTCCATATTATATGAAGCTCTTCTATAGGCATACCATGGCTTTCCCAACAAGATATGTTAATTATTCATGGGAATCACATCACACCAGATCGCATCCCCATACCTTCCAATAGAGAATAGTAATAACACTCTTTTATCTACCTTTACTCCTCTCAACATGTAGGGTTCAATATACTCAACACAAGGCAAGTTCAATTTTTCAACCATATAAGTGCTAATTGAGTTATAGCCAAACTCTTTATCAATTCTAAGGGCACAAATCGCAGACATCAATTTAGCTCTTGTTTGAAAAATAATTTTACCATTTGATATACTGTAAGTTCGATTTTACAAGTTGTTGAGTCATAGCTCGCCTCCTTTCACTATAACTACCTGTTTGAAACATCTTGAACAAAGATTAGAAGAATTATGTATCTCTCAAACTTTGGCTTTTTCCTCTAATGTGCACCTCTCTTGCCTTTTTCCACTCAAAGAAACTCTTGGTCATTAAACTTTAGATTTATTAATAAACCTTACTAGTCATAACCCTTAGTGATAAGAATGTGGAGTTAGAAAAAGAAAAGAAAAGTGAAGGACCAAACCTTGGAAGAATAGGAATTGGTTATATAGAAAAGAATAAGGAAAGAATTTAGGAAACCCCAAACCCACAAGAATAAGGAAAGAAGTTACCTTAATCTTCAAGAACTAGGATCCCTTCTTCTTGTTTCCTTTCTTGACTTGGAAATCAAATAATACTTGAATTCTCCAAATAATAATGAGCCATAATGCTTTTCTTTTGGCTGATTTTCATTTTTTTTTTGGTTTTGTTTTGCTTAAGAACCTCCCAAGATTATCAAGATTAAAATCTTGATTGGCCTATGCTCTGATACCACTTGATAACAACACGATCGGGGTCCAAGAATTACTAAAGAAAATCAAGAAACATGCGGAAGCTAAAAGAAAATAAAGAAACAAAAAACAACGGAAAATTAAAGATAGATTGAATTCAAGAAAGAGTTTCTTGAATTCAAGAAAGAGTTTCTTGAATTCAAGAAGTCTATTCTTGAACTTGAATTCTAACAACAATAATTAGCTAACAAAGAACTAATCGCCTTTGGTAGAGAATTAAAAACAAGAGATAGATTGTGAAACCCGACCCTTTAGAATAACAAGAACAACAATAAGCCTAAACTTATCACCTTTCTTGAATACCTAGAAGTGATCTAAGATTTCGAAAGAGTTTAATCTTACCACCTTAAGCTGATTCTTGAAGGTTGAAGAATAAATCCAAGAGTAGCCACACACAAGAGTGCAAGAAAAATCTCACAATTTTTATTGATATTGTCTATAATATTCTTAAAAAAAAAAAAAAAAAAAAAGACACCCCTTTATATAGAGAGGGGGTCATGAAATTCCTACCTAAAAATAATAAAATAAAGTCCTAAACTACTTTGGACAATAAGTCCAAATACCTTAGGAAAAGGAAAAATACTACGAAATAAAAACAAAGTCAATCATGGAAAGTAACTCCAACAATCTTAGGAAAAGGAAAATATAACCTTAACTACCTAGGAAAGCAATAAACTAGTACCAAAATATATGAAAATAAGTTAAAACCAATCTTGGATAGAATCTTGAAAGTCCCAAACCAATCATGGATAGGATCTTGGAAATCTTGAAGGCAACTTGCAAGCAACTTGGCACCAACTTGTACCCAACTTCTATCACGCCTATTAAACCTTTCTTGGGCAGCAAGTAAGTTCTTTTTATGTTATAAAAATATGGCTTCATGTAGGACTTATTGGCTGCAAGTTTGGACATATTTTTAAGTGCCAAATAGATCTAATAGTGGCCTGATTTGGATCTTCTTAGAGGATGTCTCTTGGGATCTAATCCACCTTTTCTTGGACATGAATTTGGACCATAAAATAATTATAATACCTAGATAACTCATATCCGTTTATCCTTGAGCTCTCCATCCCAATTAACAACTTCTTTATTTGCACTTGAAGTCTAATGACCTTGTTTTGTAACTCTTTAGCTTGACATCTTATTAAAGGCTCTCTTTGAGATTCCAAAGCTTCATTCTTGTCCTTGAATAAATTTGAGCTTCCTAGGATGCTATCAGTATGTGGGTTGAGGTACAATCACAATGCCAGAAACTCTACACAAAGCGGCACTGCCGCTTCACCCCAATGTATGCGGGTGCAGGTGTATTCACAATACCACAAACTCTACACCAAGCGGCCCTGTCGCCTTACCCCTATATATGCGGGTGGAGGTGTATTCACAATACCACAACTCTATACAAAGTGGCCCTGCCGCCTCACCCCAATGTATGCAGGTGGAGGTGTATTCACAATACCACAACTCTACACAAAGCGATCTTGCCGCCTCACCTCAATGTATGCGGGTGAAGGTGTATTCACAATGCCACACTTCGAATCGCAAAACAATAATAGTTTGTAAAAATTAGTTCCCTTTCAAATCAACCATTTGGTACCTTTGGCCTTAGCAAGTGTAAGTTCATAAGGTTTCATCATATAAGAAATAAGTATTTAATCACATTGATTTCATACAAGATCTTCTTCCCAAAAGGGGTATAACAGAATTAAGTGAAAAATAGAGAATCATATTATTTAACTCAAATAGGGAGTCAATTGTAGCCCAATTAAATGGGCTAGCCTAGTAGATTTGGACCTATTTATTTAACTCATATGTATTGAATTTATATAATTAATTCAATTATATTAGCCCATAATATTTATTTGGCCTAATATATTTAACATATAATCCAAATTATTTTATTAGATTTAAATCCAATAAAATTTAAATGCTTACAAATGTCCCCTGCTTTAAAATTTGTAGGGTACATAATTTGAAGGCGAGGCTTGAAGTATTAGTAAAATCAACAACTTGACTATTAAAATAATCACGGTAAGTATTTCCCTGGTATCTTCCTCGAGAACTAGCAAGCCCAAATTATAAGACAACTTATCCAAATACATTCCACGTGTATAAGCACATATATATATGTATATGTATACGAATGCTCCGAGGGCGGCTCAAAAAGATTGGGGCCTAAAGCCAAACTATAATGAGAGACCTTAAACGTTTTTAAAAAAAACAAATTATCATTCTAGCTTTTGTAGATGCAAAGTCATTAATAATTTATTTTTATTAATAATACAATTAATCTATTTAATCTCTCTTTAATCATTTTTTATCTTAGGTAAGATTTTATCAATTTTAATTTTTTTCTTTTCGCTAAGAAAATTAAACCATTACATGAATTGTTAAAATTATTCTATAAGCAACATAGGCCTTTAGAAAAGAATCAACGTAAAACACAATATTTTTTCACCTAATCTACGGATCTCAATATGCACATTCGAAGTTGTAAATTATTTTTCTCTATATTTTTAGGAGAAAAAAAGAAGTGATCTTTACACAAATAGCCGGTCATATTTATTGTTTACTTTTTCTAGCCATATACATAAATTATACATTCATTGTACACAATTATACACATATAATACATAAATTATGCATACACTATAACTCCACATGCTTTTTTAGTTTAAGCGGTTAGGTAGGCGGCTATTTGGGTTAATTCTTCAAAAAAGAAACCAGACATCTTAACGGTCTATTGGCAACATCAATATACATATATTTTGATGGTAAACTTTTGCTAATTGAACTAACCGTAATCAGTATATTATATCAAATAGTCATGCCCAATAAAAATTCAAAATTTCAAGCTCATATGTTGAACAAATAGCTTCATTTTTAATTTTTGGATCCTAACAAGCTTCTACTAATTTCAATAAAATATTAAATATTTGTAGAGTTTGAAATTTTATGCTTCAATACTTTTGATACGACTTTCCGACATGTTTGAGACAATGATTTAAGAGTTAGGCTAGATGCGCTATCTTGTAAATATTTCAACGCTTATTAGAAGAAAAAAATAGTGAATATATACGTTGTACTATTCCAAAAATTTATATAGCTTTTGTACAGAATTAATCATATCGCATAATACCAATTTAAATTATAACAATTTTTATAAAACATTATACTATATTGATATGAAAAATTTGGGCTCCCAAAATTTTGGGGCCTAAAACATTTGATTTAGCTACTTTAGGCTTCAGCCGCCCCTGGAATGCTCAAATACCATCTAGTTGTCGTTGAACTTAGTGACTGCTCTTAAATTTTCAAGCACCAAGATAATTTAGTTCCACTTGATTTTTAGAGCAATCATTATGTCTTTAGCATCACATTAAAGTCCTCCACATAGTAATGAAAGAATTTGTGCGTGGACTACTTGGACTTTGCAATTGAAATTTCAATACTGGCCGTACCATGTTCAAGAAGTAGATATGAAAGTTACATCTCATTTAAGGCACTGGCACGTTTGCATTACTTTCCTAATTAACATAGGTATCATAGCCCACTTTTTGGAGAGTTACCGCACAGTACGAGGTCCCGTACCTTTACGTATCCTACTGTGAATCAATTTGCTTAAGTTGGTATGCACCAAGACAATAGCCTGCCCAACTCTAAATAGGCTAGGAAAACTTTGCACCGCCCGTGGCTTTTTCCTAGTTCTTTTTGGATATTGATAATTATCAGTCTCCCACATCGGCATTAACCTTTCAATTGCACCCTTTAGGATCTCTATAAATAGATGCATGCTCTTCAAGTTGTCAGTATTACTCTGTGCCTTTTGACAATTACAAAAGCAAGGCCGCTGGTGAAGGCTTGACGGGCAAAATTCCATGACTTCTAAATCCAATACAATTTATAGACGGACAAATCTGCATTTAACTTATAGGCGGATAAATCCATAACAACTTATAGACCGACAAATCTCCATCACCATATAGACGGACAAATTTATATCATTATATAGACGGGCAAATTCACATCACCATATAGACGGACAAATCCACATCACCATATAGACGGACAAATCCACATCAACATATAGACGTACAAATCCATGTCAACATATAGACGTACAAATCCATGTCAACATATAGACGGATCAAATCCGTGATGAGACTAGCTTAAGGTGCAAAGGACAGATAGTCGCGAGTCTATCCTAGGCTAGTCAGTAAACCTAGTCCTATTGTTGTATTTGCTTATTCCTGGTTCGTTATTAGTACATGTTGTGTTATTCACTTCAATTACCCTATTACCTTGTTGTTACTATTGTTTGTTAATTTCGTTGATTGTTCCTTGAGCCGAGGGTCTACCGAAAATAGTCTCTCTATCTTTATAAGGTAGGGTTAAGTTCTGCGTATATACTACCCTCCCCAAATCTCACTTATAGGATTGCACTCGGTTTATTGTTGTTGTATGGAGTAATTTTTATTTTTATTAATATTATAAGCACTTTCATTTATAATTGATAAATATGTTATTTATTATTATTTTTAAATCATTTATGAGTAACCAGTTGGCCAAACTGGTTATTTATTTTTAGCACTTTATGCACATTTTATACCATTTCCTATAATTGCATTACATTTTTATATCATTTATACATCATTTGCAATAATAACTAATATTATTTACAATAATTCTATTTTATTATGTTATGTAGGTTAAAATAGCGTTGTTATACTTTTATAATTCTAAGCTATTATTTTTAAAGGGTTAAATATCATAAATGGGATTTTATTTATTTGTTAGCAATTTTATAATTTAAATTTTTAAACTAATTTTATGTGTTTAAAATCTAGCCGAATAAAAGGCTGAATTTCATACCAAATGTGGTCCAAAACCTGGCCCAATACATATGACCCATTCCTAAGCCCTAACCGGAAAAACCAACATACCAAATCCGGTTCCTACCTGACCCAACATTTTTGAATTCCAGTTGTGGATCCCCAACGATCAAAGGCTCACAACCACCCTCCCTTTTTTATTACACCTGACCTTCTCATTCTCCCACTTCGGCCGCCTCTCAATCCTCTCTTCTCTCCCCCTCTTTGCTAACCCTTGCCGCTTTATCTCCCAAATCCACTCAGAATCCAGCTATACTATGAAACCCTCTCATGATTTGCTTGCTTTATTTATGCTATCCTGCTACTACTCACGCGTTCATGGTGTTGCTTAAGTACTTGCCCGATTTTGGCAAGTACTGCCTTTCAAATTGGGGCCTGATTGATTTCTATCTCTCAAAATTCAGACGGTTTTTCGTCTATATACATGCGAAGAGAGACGATTCTTGCACTCACAGGCCGATTTACAATCTTGGCACCCTAGCTAGGGTTTGAAAGTCGATTTTTTTCCTTTATGAGTTATTTCACTGATTGCATGTAATATTCCTTTTCCTTATTTATATCTGATTGATTTCTTTCTTTGTTTGTTTGCCTAATGGAACACTATATAAAACCCTCTCTGATTTCCCCTTTGGATAGATTTTTCTCGCTAATCTCTCTCATTTATACTAGTTCAATTTTGTTCTGGTTCTCTGAGAACTACAGTTGTTTGGATCTTATTCTTGGCCGACTGAAAGCCAAGGCCCTATTGGTATTGTTCAACAACCTCCTACGGTAAAAGCACTGATCGGTGCCCTTGAGGCTTCTGTGAACTATGAAGTGTCGGATACTCTGAGGTTTTCAGTACTATCCCTCATTCGCAATTGCTGCTGAACTACTGTTGAAACTCTTGTCTTCTCATTTATGCTCGTTTCTCTTTGCAACAGGTTAGTGCTCTTAAATCTCGCAGTTTAATTGTTATATGAATGCGTTTATATTACCTCTTTATTTGTTCGTACTTATGTGCATTCTATATGCCACTATTGTCTAAACTCTTATCAAAAATAGAAAAACATGTCTGTGAGACTCTTAATGTGATTTTTTAAAATTTTCAAGCATGTGCATGCCTTATTTATGTGATCTCGCTCATCTCCTAAACCTCATTTACTAGAAGATTACTTAGGAAGTCCTGTTTCTTGGTTAGTTGGTAACTCTAGAGATTGAATTTTGTGTGTATATGTGTGTTTCTTGTCTAAGTTTTAAGTCGTATGGGCAGCTTGTTTGCATAGCCTCCAGTTGTATTTTGGGTATCATGTTGGGTGTTAGTTAACAGAGTTGTTGTTGTTTGAAAATTTGGGCTTGGTCTCTTGGGTCTAGTTTGGTTAATGAGTTCGCATGTGCTTTGCCTGCTTGACCTTATGCACCTGGAGCTTGGGCTTATTGGTTTGCATGAAGTTTGAGGTTGTTGAAGGCCCAGATATATTACTGGATTAGTTGTGTATTTGTATTGGGCCTGTAATTATTCATTCTGGGTAGATAATAATCTTGTAAAGAAAAATAATGAGGAAATATTTAAAGGGGGCCTGGTATTGTTTAATTCTCGCATGCTTGGGTAGATAACATGCCTATAAGATCAAATAGTCTTGTCTGCTGCTTGTCGACCATGTTCTATGTCTGTGTATTACTTACTGATAGATATCATGCTCATAGGAAGTTCAATCCTGTCTCACTTAGAAATCATGTGTTTAGGATCACAAGCAATTGGTAGCTAAATATTGCCTGTGTAATTTGTGATGTCATTCAGAAATCATGCCTATAGGACCTATTATATGCTAATTTGCTCAATTATCTGCCACAACACTTAGAAATCATGCCTTAGTACTCCACTTAGCAATCATGTCTATAGGACCTTATGTTAAATAATCAAACCATTTATGCTACCATGTTCTAAAAACTATGCTCTTAATGTTTTAAACCTAGAAGCCATGAACTCTTATTACTTAACTGCTACACCACTTAGAGCGTTTTCAGACTTGAATCACTTAGAGATCTTTCCTATAGGAATTAACAATAAAGTCAGCTTTTGTTATAACATCCACGTAGAAATTATGTCTATAGGTTAATTATCAAAACTGGTCGTTTGTAGCTTCACCTAGAGATCACGTTTTATGTCCGAAGCAATGATTAAATAACACAGACTAATATATATTGGCCGGCACAATCCTTCAATTAGAAATCATACCTACAAGATAATCCGCCTTCGATTATGTCGCTTTCTTACAACCTGTTTAATTAGGAATAATTTGACACTTATGTGAATTAATTTGTGGAGGTAAACATAAGCCCCTTTATGATAACTATGTTTATGTGAAGTCCTATTTGTTAAATTATTTGGCTCTTAGTTTTAAATTTTGAGCAATCTAGGATGAGCCTAGAACCACTTATATAGTTGTCCAACACCTCCTAGACAATAGGTATGGGACGGGTTTGCACATATAGGGTATGACATAGAATTGAATTAGTGCGCTTTAGGTAAAAAAAAAACTTATAGATGTATGATAGTCTGCGTTCGCTGGATAATATGAGCAACCATTGCACTTAAGGTTGCGAAGTATTATTTATATTGCACGGGATGATCCCTTAGGGTGATCCTTTAGGCTAAAAAATTTAGGAACCCCCACTGTGTCTAATTATTCATGTATATTTTAGTGATTAGTATATAGATTTGTTTAAGTAGGTTGAACATCTTTGTAACCAAAAGGTTGTATTGATTAATATTGATGAATGAAGTATGTTCTTTTAAGGTATTCTCTTTACTTCTTCCTAGTTAATTATTAATCGTTAGAATATATTTGATCACCCCGCGTCCACCCAAAATAATTAATCACTTGCTTTGAGCGTTTATTCCCTAAGTTTAATAATGAATTAATTTGCATGCTCATTTAGGATAGTTAGTTAATAATTCAATATTCCCACATATTTTAAAATTCGGTTGGGAATCACAGTTGTGGACCTCGAAGAGTTCCTAACATATTATTTTCGGGGTAATATGAGCCCTTACCTGATCTTCGGTGAATTGGACTACTTTAAACAAGGTTATTTGCCAATAGGTTCCCCAATGCACCTTAAAAATTATTAGGTGGTGACTCTTGTTTTAATACCTCATTTAAAAGAGTTGTTACATATCAAAACTCATTTTCGCGAGAAAACGGGGCGTGACAATGATTAGGGATGGTGGTATTATGCGTCTTCAAGGCTTGATTTGTATTCCGAATGTTGATGGTTTGAGAGAGTTGATCCTTGAGGAGGCTCATAGTTTGGGGTATTCCATTCACCCAGGTGTCACGAAGATGTACTATGACTTGAAGTAGCACTACTAGTGGAAAACGATGAAGAAAGACATAGTTGGACATGTCTTTCAGTGTTTGAATTGTCAACAGGTGAAGTATGAATATCATAAACCGGGTAGGTTGACTCATAAATTGGTGATACTGGAATGAAAATGAGAGTGCATATATGGAATTTATGGTAGGCTTACCACGGACCTTGAGGATGTACGATGTTATTTGGGTTATTATGGACCGATTGACTAAGTCTGCACATTTAATTCTGGTGATGACTTCCTATTCATCAGAGCGGTTGGCTCAGATTTACATCCAGGAGGTTATCCTCCTGCACAATGTGCCTATTTCTATTATTTCAGACTGGGGCACGCAGTTTACTTCACACTTTTGGAGAGTCGTGCAGTGTGAGTTAGTTATGTAGATTGAGCTGAGAACCGCCTTTCACCCTCAGATGGAGGAATATTCCAAGCAAACCATTCAGATTTTTAAGGACATGTTGAGGGCATGCTCTATGGATTTCGGGGGTTAGTGGGACCAGTTTCTACCTCTAACTGAGTTTGCCAACAGCAACAACTATTAGTCGAGCATCCAAATGGCTCTGTTTGAGGCCTTATATGGGAGGTGATGTCGTTCTCTGGTTGGATGGTTTGAGCCCGATGAGGCTAGATTGTTAGGCATAGACTTGGTTCGTGATGCTTTGGAACAAGTTAAAGTGATTCAAGAGCGGCTATGTACAACACAGTCTAGGAAAAAGAGTTATGTAGATAAGAAGGTTCGGGATGTAGCTTATATGGAGGGTGAGAAGTTTCTTCTCCGAGTGTCGCCTATGAAAGGCGGGATGCAATTTTGGAAGAAGGGAAAGTTGAGCTCGAGGTTTAATAGCCCATTTGATATCTTGGAGAGAGTTGGAGATGTTGCTTATAGGCTTGCATTGCCTCCTAGCCTAGCGAGGGTACATCCAATATTTTGTGTTTCCAAGCTTCGGAAGTACCATAATGATAGTTCAAATATTTTGGACTTCAAAATAGTGCAGCTTGATCAGAATTTAACTTATGAGGAAGAGTCAATAGCTAATCTAGATATCCCTTATGTGAAACTATGTTGGAGAGGTCAGCCGATTGAGGAGGCTACTTGGGAGTCCGAGTCCAATATGAGGAGTAGATATCCGCATCTTTTTACCAGACCAAGTACATTTCTATGTTCGTTTGAGGACAAATGTTCATTTAGAGATGGAGAATATTGCGACCTGATAGGTCATTTTGAGTACTAGCTCCCCTTTTTGTATTTTGAGACCTTTCATAGCTCAATTTGATGATTTATGACTTGCGTGTGTGGTCCATGTCAACTTTTGAAAAGTTCAAATGTGAATTTTTAAAGAAAATGTGATTTTTGACTTTGAAAATGGCTAGAGTTGACCACAGTCAATATTTATGGTAAACGACCTTGAATCGGTGTCTTGATGATTTCGGTAGGTTCGTATGATGATTTTGGACTTGTACGCTTGTTTGGTTGGGGTCGCAGGTGACCCAAGGCCATTTCGGCGTTTTATGTGAAAAGTTGAAAAATTAAGTTTGACTTTTAAAAATCTTGAGTTTTAATGATTGATTCTTGATTTTTGATGTTATTTTGATGATTTGAGCTTGCGAGCAAGTTTTTATGATGTTCTTATACTTTTGTGGATATTTGGATTGGAGCCCAAGTAGCTCCGGAGAGTTTCTGATGCATTGCGGAAGGTTTTGGACAGCTCAAGAACTGCTAGTGTTAATGGCTTGCAGGTGTCGCGTTTGCAATGACCTGTTTGCAAATGCAAGCTTTACTTTTGCGAGGGATTGCTCGCATTTCCGATGATGGGTAGGGGCATGTAAGCTTTGCAATTGCGAAGAAGTGGTTCCTTTTGCGAGCTGGTGTGCATCGCATTTGCGATCTGTTCGTCGCATTTTAGACACTGGACTGGGCTGGACAGCTTCAATATGCCAAGCTTTGTTCTCTTCGCGAGGGATGTGACCTTCGCAAATGCGAAGGGTAAGTCGCATTTGCAAAATAAGAATGTGTCAGGCACTGATCGCATTTGCGATCAGTGGTTCTCATTTGCGAACAAGATTTTGCAATTACGATACCTGCAGCTCAGCAAAAGTTGGGTATTTTGGGACATAGGTCATTTTACACAATTTTTGAGACCTAGACTCCTTAGAGGCAATTTTTGGATAGCAATTGCTGTCCAACTTCATTGATAAGTAACTTTAACTTGTTTTCAACTAATTTCCATTACTTTTTCATGATATTTGACTATCAAATCTAGGATTTCATAGACTAGAAATTGGGGTTTTGGATAGAATTTAGGAATTTTGTAAAATTGAGATTTAGACCTCAAATTGAGGTCGGATTTCGAAATAATTCACATATTTGGGCTCGGGGATGAAAGGGTAATTAGGATTTGGTCTTAATTTTTGATTTCGACCATATAGATTTGACTTTTTCAATTCTATTAAAGATGGAATTTATCGTATGGGGTAAGTTTCTAAAGCTTGTTTTGACTTGTTTGAACAATAATTGACTAGATTCAGATGATTTGGAGGCTTTTTTCAAAGAGAAAGCCATGTTGGATTGTTGATTTGCTTCCTGAAAGAGGTAAATGTCTTGGTTAACCTTGATTTGAGGGAAATAAGGTATAATCAAGTCTATTTGCTATGTGATCTATGTGTTGTGGGCGACGTATATACAAGGCGACGAGTGTACATGCGTTGGCCATATGATAAGCATACAGGTAGAATTAGCCTTATTTGTGCCATATTAACTTATGTATTATGTCTTCCATGCTTTAGATCGATTGTATAATTCTTTAATTTCTCGTTTTCATTTTATTTCCTACGTTGAAATTATTGAGATATTGGGTTGTAACACCCCAAAAATGCTTGAAGAACTTAAGTGTAAAGCCCGGTAAAATTTGTAAAGAAAATAATATTTCATGATGCTGGACTAGGCTTACGTGTTTGAGCATTATAGAAATTCTTCGTGGCGAGCTTGCTCGCCGCGGCTCGGACCTTTTGGGTTGAACAATGCACGAGAAACTAAAGGAAAATTTTTGGCGGAAAAGTGCATTTCTGCAGTCCATTATGCGAACGTAGAATTACTTTGCGGATCGCAGAGTGAGGCAGTTAATTGGGTCAGTTGGAAGCAATTATGCGGTCGACTATGCGACCGCATAACTGTTATATTGTGTACTATGCGACCGCATAACTATTATGCGGACCGCATAGTGATCGCAGATTCAGGCAGATTTTTGGTCATTTTGGACCCCAATTATGCGATCGATATGCAGTTCGCATAACCACTAAGCAGTAGCATATGCGACCGTAGAACCTGTTCCGGAGCTTCATTTTTGGGTTTTTAAAACCCGACCCTATTTCATTAAATACACTCTTTGGGTCATTTTTGAGTTATTATCTGACATTGTAGAGTGAGAGAGGGTGCCCTAGAGTGAGAAGGTGTGCTCCAATATTGTTCTTCAATTCTTGCTCAAGTTTTGGAAGATTAAGAAGGCAAACTCACTAGGTCTTCATCCTAGAGGTAAGATTCTACACCCTAAACCCTAATTTCAAAATCATCTGAAAATGGGTAATTGGCAAGATAATATTTGGGCATGAGAGTTGATTATTTTACATGCATGTGATATCAAGGGGTGTAGGAAGATTGTTGAACTAAGCATGGTAAAGATTGGGTTGTGGGATGATGGAATCCTCCATAAAAAGACCTTGAAACCTTAATCCACACTTAGTGTTTGATAAAATGCTCAAATAAGTTGAGACCATGAATATCTTCCTAATTATGGTTCAATTATGTTATGTCTCAAATAGATTGGGATTGCTAGAATTTCCAGAACGTTGTAGTAATTTAAGGAAAGCTCAATTGAGGTATGTTGGCTAAACTTTCTCTCTTGGAATTGAATTCCATAATGTTTCCGTAAGTTTCAAAGTATGGGTTGCATATTAAAAGGTTATGGCTTTGAGTTGTGGTTCAATAAAAGATAGTATGCTAAATTGTGTGAGAAAATCTCAATATTCTTAAGACTCTTAATTGCTCATATGTGTACCTAAATTCTTGATTTGGAAATGTCTTATTATTGATAATCTATAAAGATGGTTGGAAGTGAAATAAGTTGATTGGGGATATAGAGTGTGGCCAACGTGCCAAGAATTTAAGTTATGATTGTGTCTAGTAGTGCAAATAATTTGAGAAGATGCGATAAAGAATATGAAATTAGCCTCGACTCAATTGTTTAAAAATGACTTCGAAGATAGAATTACCTAAAAGCTTTTGTACTCAATTCATGCCCATTAGTGGCTGCTTTAACGAATGCTTTGCTTTATAAATATATCTAGTGTGATTCGAGTTCTATATACTCATGTGTTGAACTGGTACATTGTCATTGCTAGGGAAGAGCATTGTAAGAATAAATGGTGTATTGATTGTTTTGATTTTCATGTGTGTTTCTATTGTTGGATGGTATGCCTCATTCTTTGGGAAGAAACCATTTGTGTTTGAAGTTTCCATTTCAAATGGAGTTATCTTTGAAATTGAAAGAGGTAAAAGTGTGGAATATGAAATACGGCCATCGTGCCAGGAATAAAGAATCTTGTGAATGGCCTAATGAGCCAAGGAAATATTGTCGTTGTGAATGACTGGGAATACTAATGAGAATTTATACAATGTGAAAGATGTTGAGGTGAGTACAATTATATTTATGATATTTCTGTTTGCAAATCAAATCAAAAATATTTTTGGGAGAATCATTAGCAAAACCAAGGAAGGGTGGGTCATAAGGCCCACACCTGAAACTACACGTGCCGGTGTAGGGGTGGATTGGGATTATTCCCCTTATTTGGGATGCAATTGGAACCTTCGGGAAATTGTGATGTTATTCCCCTTAATTAGGATGAAACTGGAACCTTTGTGGATTGAAAAAGTCAACCCACACGGCATATGTGGGAAGGCGGCCTAGCTGATCGGGTGGAGATTAGACGCCATATTGCGCATATGGTGGTACTACTCTTGGTAACAACTTTCTTTCGCATCACATGTCAAACCACATTGTTCGTGGGGAGATGGCCTAGCCGATCGGGCGTGATCAGACTCCGTGCTAACAAAGACGGTGGTATATCGGTGCTAATGATCTCCCAACCAAAATTGTATATGAAGTTCGTATTTTGAAAATTATTATATTTTAACTGAACATTCGGATATTGTTGATTATGACTTGCTATTTCTATGTGTTGCCTTTTCTTATATGGGCATTCTATTTTGAAAGAGGACTTTTAGCTATGCATACTAGTGCTATTCGACAGTACTAACGTCCCTTTTGCCGGGGGCGCTGCATCTTTAATGGATGCAGGTGGTTCTACAGCACGCGACATTGATCAGTGATAGAAGCGCACTCTTTTCAGCTGATTTGGTAAGCTCCACTTCATTTCGGGGTCATGTATATTTTGTTTCTCATGTACTGTGTTTTGAGGTATAGCCGGGGCCTTGTTGCCGGCATTTCCATATTACTCTTCTATTATATTTAGAGGTTCCGTAGACAGGTTGTGGGTTGTGGTTGAAGTTGGGAATTGAACTAGAAATGTTGGTATTTGGAAATCATATTTTTCATTAATTCTATAAACTCGTAATGTTTTTTTGAAAATTATGAATGAAGCTGCTAATGGGAATGAAAAGGAAGTTGTTAATAAAATCTTTTCAGTGATTGATTAATGGAGTACATCTCCTCTTTATTCATGGATGAGTTTGGGTAGAAGAAAATCTAACAGGCTTGCTCCGCCGGGTTCTCTCGGTTGAGCGCCGGTCGCGCTCCCCGAGTTTGGGGCATGACATGGGTGTTGAGATCGTTGATTAATTATTTGTGCTAAATTGTTGGAAGATTCTTATATGACGAGTTGTGTTCAAATAAATATTATTGATGTTGAATTTGCTTCCCACCTTGCTTGGTATTGTGTTGTATATGATGCTTGGTGAGGAAGAGTGAAATCCACAAAGGGTGTTGATGTGTTTGTGAGAAAGAGTGATTGTACACGAAGGGTGTTTCCGTGATTTGTTCATTTATAGATATCATTGCACGAAGGGTGTTTCCATGCTCGAGTGAAAGTGATGATATGCACGAAGGGTGTTTCTGCGCTTGTTGTCATGTTATCATGTGAGGATGAGCGTAAAATCAATAAGGGTGATGTCATGCTATTTGTTGATTTCATTGATCCTTATTTTGATATTCAGATTGTGGACTTGGCTTTGTGGCTTCACTATTTATCTTTGAATGGTTGTTTAGAGTTGTTGTAAAAGCATGAGTTGTGGTTTACTCAGTGACACCTTCCTTTACTTTCATGTTTTATGTCCTTTACTTATGTACTTATTGTCTTTCTCACAAGTTATTATCCTGTCTACTACTTAGTGCATTACTTTTTATCTCGTTTTTTCTCGATATTAGAACTGCACAGGTTTATTTGTAGGTGTATTGTCTTAACATCGTCACTACCTCGTCGGGGTTAGGCTCGACATTTACGGAGTATATTAGGTCAGTTGTACTCATACTACACTTTTGTACTTCTTGTGCAGATCTAGCCATTGGTACCAGCGTACTCTAGAGAGGTGCTTATCGGATACCAATTAGGTAATTTGAGGTAGAGTTGTATTCTGTTCACAGGCGTTAGAGTAATCTTCTATTTCCATTGTACTGTTTCTATTTTATAGATATTCTTCTATTTCTCTTCATGACAATGTATTAAGTAAACTCTAGATGCTCATTTACTTGTGACTCCACGTCTTGGGATTGTTGAATGTTAGTAACTTATCATTTGTACTTTTGAGTTGCTTTTACACTATATTACTATCTTGTTGTTAATCATTAATTATAGTTCTTGCGTACTTTCTGTTGTATGTTAGCTTGCCTAGAAAGTAGTGTTAGACGCCATCACGATCC
The DNA here is from genome assembly GCF_000715075.1 of Nicotiana tabacum. Classification (NCBI taxonomy): domain Eukaryota; kingdom Viridiplantae; phylum Streptophyta; class Magnoliopsida; order Solanales; family Solanaceae; genus Nicotiana; species Nicotiana tabacum. The sequence goes on along the minus strand of NC_134083.1, from coordinate 120,296,839 downwards.
CGTTTGGTTGGAATTTTTGGTCGTGACATCTGATTGGAGAATGCTCTTCCGGCAACAAACCGTTATTTTTGTCTTTTTCCTTGAACCATAGCAAAAATTCCTTCTAACAACTCTTTGTAAACAAATTCCATATCAATGACTGTATTTTCAATGTTTTATTTTCAATTTACTCTCTTAAAAGATCTTATGATCCTTTTATTAAATCCCGGAATTGTTGAGTATTTGATGAATCATATTTATTTGGATTTATGGAATCACTTCGGATTCCTTCAGTTTTTATATTTTCATTTGAAAGTTAATCCATATGCAAATATTAGCCATACAAATTCACAAATGATGGTGAGTTTGAGTTAATGGAACCCCTTTCAAACCTTCAATTTTTTTACTTAAGTTTTTTGCTTTTGCATCAATGGAGGCTTTGTCGCGCTCCTCGGTTTGGGGCGTGACACGTATTCTCGAAGAAGGTGTTGTGAGCTGGAAGTTTTCCTTCGCTTTCGCGAAAGTAGGGTCACGTTCGCGAAAAAGGCTGAGCTGGAAGGCATCGCATTCGCATAGAGCGTGTCGCGTTCGTGTAGGTTTGGCAAGTAAGGCATCGCGATTATGAGGGTACTTCCACAATTGCGGAAGAGGAATTTCTGGCAGAAGAATTTTTTGCTTCGCAAACACGAGGCTTGGACCGCGTTCGCGAAGAGTACCCCTGGGCAGATTTGTTAAGTTGTCATTTCGGGATTTTTGCTCATTCTCTTATATTTTGAACCCTAGAGTTTGAGAAGTGATTTTTCAAGGGAATTTTGATACAAGACTAAGTGGTAAATGATTTCTACTCAATTTTGGTATTATATCAAGAATCTACATGGATTATTAACCCGTACAACATGGAAATTTGAGGTAAAATTTGGGGCTTTTGCCTACAACTTAAGAGAGTGAAAATTGAGGTTTTGAGTTGTGATTTGGAAACTAAACACATATTTGGACTCGTGGGGTTATGGTTAAATGGGATGTACCCCTAGACTCAGATTTTGACCTTGTGAGCCCCGGTTGACTTTTGTTGACTTTTAGGGAATTAAAGATTGAAGCTTTACTATTTGGAATTGATTCCTATGACGTTGTCTAACATTATAGAGTATTATTTTTCTAGATTCGAGTCGGTTGGAGGTGACTTCTAAAGGAAAGATGATTTTAGGAGGTTGATTTGGTTTGTTAAGGTAAGTATCTTGCCTAATATCTTTATGAGGGAATAACCCTTAGTATTTGACCTTATTTGTCTAATTGGAATATATGGTAAGTGACATATATGTGAGGTAACGAGCGTATATGTGGGTGCTATGTATGATTCATGACCAGATTAGACTTTAGGATTTTATTATGCCTTGTTTGGATTTTGCACTTTCTATGATTCATGTTTAAACATTTGTATGATTACGTGATGTTATATTTTCTTGATAGTGATCGTGTTTAGGATTACTATCTCTTATTTGGCCAAGATGGGCTATTTGTGAAATTGTGGTGATACTTGATTTATATTTCACATATCATGCACACATCCACACTTTATTATGCTTACGTCCTTGTGCACCCCATTGATTAATTGTGAACATATGTCTCTTTGATAATGAAATGTTATTTTGGATTGTTATGATTATGGCACTGTTGGACATATTGAGCAGATTGATTGAGAAGTGGCATGAGGTTTTTTCTATGCGGTTATTGTGGTATTGTTGTTGTTGTGGCACAAGGTCTTTGTCGTGTAGTTATGATAATATTAATATTATTAAGGAATGAGTTATATACAGTACAACGTGTGGATATGGATCCATACCCCTAGGATCGCCCTCTCATATTTCTCTATTGATGGTGTACACACGGATTATGATAAATTGAAAGATGTTGGTTTATTCTGATATTGAATCTGATGATGGTGAATTTTGTGCATAAAGGTGGAAGCTTTCACTATGTAAGTATATTTGTGATGCCTTATTATGCATTCTATGTGCTTTATGTGTTGAATTCTAACATGCTACTCGATACATCTATTAAAGGTTGATGACTTGTTAGTCAAGACTGAATTATCCATGTTGAGCCTTGTTGTTGATATCGCTTGATATGATATCCGATGATATTGTCTCTTTTTTCATAGCCTTGTTGTGAATAATTATGAAATGTGTAGGTTTATTTGATTAGTGAGTATCACATAACTTGAATCTCATCACTACTTCACCAAGGTTAGTCTTGATACTTATTGAGTACACGGTGTCCTGTATGCAAACTACACTTTTGCATATTTTGTACGGATTCAAGCGTTGACAATAGAGACTTTAGGAGTGAACACTGTAGTTGTTACGTGAGATCCGAGGTAGTGCTTCATGTTCGCTCACAGGCCCTTGGGGTCCCCTTTTCCTATCATTCATACAGTATTTAAGACAGTATTGCATTATTAGGAAATTTTATTTGTATTCTATTTTAGAGCTCATGACTCCATACTACTAGGTTTTGGGGGATTTGATGATATAGTATCTTATGTTATCGGTTGTTTGGAAGACTTATTCTGCTATTTACGCAATTTCAGTTATATTATAAAATGTGTAGTTGGTTTTGATATATATTCCGTGTTGGCTTATTAAGTCTTGGAGATTAGGTGTCATCACGACCTTTGGTGGGATTTTGGATCGTGACAAAGTTGGTATCAGAGCTCTAGGTTTATAGGTTCTACGGGTCACGAGCATGTCTAGTAGAGTCTTGTGGATCGATACAGAGAAGTCTGTACTTATTTTCGAGAGGCTAAGGGAAAATTAGGAAACTTCACTTTCTTCGTAACTCTATCGTGCGATTTTGTTTCATCTGGAGTGGCTGAGTAGGCACCACTACCCCAGGACAAAGCTGAGATCGGTAGAGATCGGGGCATGGGTAGAGTTCAAGCCAGGGCACGTACGACAAAACATATGAGAGGAGGATCACCTACAGTTCTTTGTGCTCATGCTAGATCAGTTTCTAAGAAGGAGCCACAAGTAGCTCCACTTGAGGATCAGGCTCCAGTTCATGATGTTCCACCAGATCTGACTCTAGTTCCCAAGGGGTTTATTGCTATACCAATACTTCAGGACACTATGGTCCAGATCTTGAGTTACTTTGATGGCTTAGCATAGGCCGATATACTTCCTATGATTTCATCTACTTCCCAAATTGGATGGGGAGCACATACCCCAGATATTCACACTTCGGATAGGACCACTTCTATGTTTCAGACTCCACGAGTTTTGGTTTTCCCACCAGTTGGGGTGGTTTAGCCTGTTGCTATGGCCAGGACCGAGGTCAAACTTGCTATGATTGTGGAGGAGCAAAAGAGGATGGATCAGTTCTAGAAGTTAGATTCTCCATGTTATACTAGTGAACCGCAGCTAATGCTCATGAGTGCTTGGATAGGTATCATGAGATTCAATGAAATTTGGGACTTGTGGAGTCCAATTGAATTGATTTCACCATATTTCAGCTGAGAGGGCCAGCCAAGTGGTGGTGGCAAACATATGAGCAGGCCAATAGGGTCACTTTCTCTCATGTAGGCTTAGTTTTCCACTCTCTTCTTAAAGAATTTCATTCCACTTACTAGGAAAGATGAGTTGTGTAGCTAGTTTTAGCACTTGCAACAAAAGGGTATGATTATTATCTAGTATGAGATGACGTTCACAGAGTTGTCACACTATGCAACTTTTCTGGTTCCTACTAAGAAGGAGAGGGTACAGAGGGTTGTTGAAGGACTCAGCTACCGTCTTAGGTTTGGTATGGCACGAGATGTGGAGACTAAGACTACCTTTCACCAGGATGTAGAGATTTCTAGGAGATTGGAGTGTATTCACAGGCCAGAGAGAGAGTCCAAGAAGCCTCATGGTACTAGAGGATTTAGTGGTGCCCACTCTTGGGTCAAGGATCATCATAGAGGCTATTCCAGTAGGTTGGTTCAGTCAGCACTTCAGGTTTCACGTAGCACTCTAGCTAGCCATGGGTTTCAGAGTACCCGTCCAAGGCATTCATCATTCAGTGCACCTCCCGCATGTGGTTCTTATAGTGGTTATTTCAGTCGTCCAAAGCAGGCTTAGTCCTAGCAACCACATCAGCAAAGAGCTTGCTTTGAGTGAGGATTCGATGCATATGATGAGGGATTGTCCCAAGCTTCGGATGAGTGTACCTCTGCAAGGCACCCAAACTATGATTCCCGTGGAAGTTGCTACACTGAAAACGTCCAAATCCACACCTCAAAGAGTAAGTGTACACGGTCGCATGCAATATATTTCACCCAACTATGATTTAGGGTTGAATCCCACAAGGAACAATATGTAGGCGATGAGGCAAGTGATAGAATTAACTGTTTTTATGCTAAGCCCAACACTAATGAGGGTTTGGAGAATATATTATATTTAAATGAGGAAATGTAAACTAACATAGAAAAGAAGTAATCTGATCAATGGCTACAAGTAGGGATACAAGGGGAATTTCACTCAAGTAACAGTCCAATGTGTTTCATGATTTCTCAAATATGAGTGAGTTTATGTTAATTAGTTCTATATTAGCTTCTTTCAAAATTAACAAGACTTCCTAATTGAATTATCCCTAAAATAATTAAGAGAATTAAGTACACCGAAATGTGACTACAAGTAGTTCAATCCTATCCCTAGGTAGAATCTATAAAATGAGCGTTAACGCCTCAAGTTCTTGTAAGTTAAATCTTTCCCAGCCTCGAGTTTGCCTTTTCCAAAAATAATTCGAAGTTAATGAGCGAGTCCTAGGGTTAGCTAATAAGTTTGGAAACATTAAAGAACACGAATAATCAAATAAACATTCAATTTACTGCATAATTAATAAAAATCATCCAATACTAAGCATAACAAGAGTTTTTAATCCAACCTTGAGTAATGAGTATTTCCATAAACAAGAATCAAATAATGGAATGAAATACTACATACTTAGATATTCAATGCAAAGGAAGGAATTGAAGAAATGAGTAAAAAGGGTAAGTAAATGTCATCCAAAATCTTCAATCCCCAAGTGTGGTTTAAGAACTCTAGCTCCAACGCTTATATTTTTTGCTAAAGATATGTTTCCAAGAGGCTGAGTCGAGTATTAAGTGGTTTGAGTGCAAAAATGTGAAATGATGGTTTTGTCCAAAATATTTTCTCAGTTATATGAATCGTGATCGCGACCAAAAGCCTCGTGATCGCGTTGAACAACATGTCAATGAACCGTGACGGCCTACTGCACATTTGTGTATAACATTTGACCAGCCGCTGACCAGGCTTTTTTGCATCACATTTGCGTAACAGTCTTTGCATTCGCGATAGACATCTTCCACGTTGAAGGCAATCGCATATTTCCACCTTGTGAGCGTGTAGAGTACTTGACCAGCCGCTGACCAGCTCTTCCTTCCTTGCGTTTGCATCTCTCCCTCAGCATTCGTGATGGGTATTTTCCTAGATATTCGCGATCGCGTCAATACACTCTACGATCGCGAAGAGAAACAACTAGAAGTAGTGAATTTTTCCATTTTAACTCATTTTGACTTGCTTTCTTCCGTATCTTCTCTAAATCACATAATACCTTAAATATGCCAATAAACCTCAACAAATGCCTTAGTTTCTCAACAAAATCATACAAAAGTCTTAAGTCTAAAGAAGATATGAGTTGTTAAAATACCAACTTATCATACACCACATGCACATCCAGCTAGAGGTGGAGGTCAGGCGAGTAGAGGTCACCCTAGAGGTGGAGGCCAGACCCATTGTTATTCTTTCCCTAGTAGGCCTGAGGTGGTTGCTTCTGATGCAGTCATTATAGGTATTGTTTCGGTATGTCATAGAGATGCTTTAGTATTATTTGATCCGGGTTCTACTTATTTATATCTGTCCTCCTACTTTCTATCATATTTTATTATGCCTCGTGGTTCTCTTGATATTTATGTTCATATATATATATTCACTTGTTAGTTATTCTATTATGGTGGATTGTTTATATTGATCTTGTGTGGTTACTATTGGGGGTTAGGAGACTAGGGTTTATCTTCTATTGTTTAATATGGTTGATTTTGAGGTGATTTTGGATATGGATTATTTATCTATTTACCATGATATTCTTGATTGTTATGCTAAGACTATGATATTGGCTATGCCGGGGTCGTCAAGGTTGGAATGGAGAGGCTCTTTTGGCCATATTCCTAGTAGGGTGATTTCATTTCTCAAGGCTCAATAGATGGTTGAGAAGGGGTGTTTGGCATATCTGGCCTTTGTTAGAGATGTTGGTGCTGATACTCCAATGGATAATTCAGTCCCATTAGTGAGAGAGTTTCCAGATGTGTTTCTTTGGGTGTGTGTTGACGCATGACGATTGGGTGATTGCTTATGAGTCACGCCAGTTGAAGCCCCATGAGAAGAACTATTAGGTGCATGATTTGGAGTTGGCGGCTATTGTGCATGGAATTAATATTTGGAGGCACTACCTATATGGCGTGTCATGTGAGGTTTACACTGATAATCAGAGTCTTTAACATTTGTTTAAACAGAAAGATTTGAATCTGAGGAAGCGGAGGTGGTTGGAGTTATTGAAGGATTATATGTATCATCCGGGTAAGGCAAATATGGTAGGGGATGCCTGGAGTAGGAAAGCAGAGACCATGGGGATATTGGCAATTATTCCAGTTGTGGAGAGGCTTTTGGCTATGGATGTTCAGCCCTTTGGCCAATAAATTTGTGAGATTGGATATTTTTGAGCCTACTAGAGTTCTTACTTGTGTTGTTGCATAGTCTTCCTTGTTTGAGTGTTTCAAGGCTCACTAGTATGATGATACTAACTTGTTGGCACTTAAGGACATGGTGTAGCGAGGTGGTGCTAAGAATGTGGTAATAGGGGATGATGGTGCTATGCGACTTCACGGTCGGATTTGTGTTCCTAATGTTGATGGCTTTAGAGAGTTGATTATTGAGGAGGCTCACAACTTGCGGTATTCTATTCACCAGGTGCTATGAAGATGTATCATGATTTAAAGCAGCATTATTGGTGGTGAAGGATGAAGAAAGACATTGTTAGGCATGTTTCACGGAGTTTGAATTGTCAAAAGGTTAAGTATGAGCATCAGAATTCGAGTGGTTTACTTTAGAAGATTGATATAACATAGTGGAAGTGGGAGTGCATTACAATAGACTTTGTGGTAGGTTTGCCATGAACATTGAGGAAGTTTGATGTTATTTGGGTCATTGTTGATCGGTTGACGAGGTCGGTGCATTTCATTCGGTTATGACATATTACACTTTAGATAAGTTGGCTCAGATGTACGTTAGAGAGATTGTTTGCTTGCAAGGTGTACCTGTCTCTATCATTTCAGACAACGCTACCAGTTTGCATTGCATTTTTGGAGGGTTGTTAAGTGTGAGTTGGGCACACGGGTGGAGTCAACACTGTATTTCATTCGCAGACGGATGGATAGTCCGAGTGGACAATTTGCATCGTTAAGGATATGTTGTGAGCATGCACTATTGATTTTGGATGCCATTGGGATCAGTTCATACCATTGGTGGAGTTTGCTTACAACCCCAGTTACTAGTCTAGTATCCAAATGGCTCCATATGAGGCCTTTTATGGTAGGCAATGTCACTCCCCGGTTGGTTGATTTGAGCCTAGTGAGACTCGATTGTTGGTACAGACTTAGCCCATGATGCTTTGGAGAAGGTGAAGTTGATTTAAGAGAGGCGTCATACAGCTCAGTCTAGGCAGAAGAATTATGTGGATAGGAATGTTCGTGATGTGGCATTTATGGAAGCTGAGAAGGTTCTTCTTAGAGTTTCGCCTATGAAGGACGTGATGAGGTTTGGGAAGAAAGAAAAGTTGAGTCCGAGTTTTGTTGGTCCATTTAAGGTGTTGGAGAGAGTTAGCAAGGTTGCTTATTCGGGAGTTCATCTGGTATTTCATGTTTTCTATGCCTCGGAAGTATCATGAAAATAAGTCGCATGTTTTGGACTTATAAAGGAGAGCCGGCGGCCATTTTGGATAGACAACTTCGGAAGCTCACATCTAAGGAGATCACACCGGTGAAGGTTATTTGGAGAAGCCAACCAAGCAAGGAGGCTAGTTGGGAGACCGATTCAGATATGCAGAGCAGATATCAATATCTTTTCGGCAGTTCAGGTACATTTCTAAATCCATTCGATGATGAATGTTTGTATAAGAGGTGGAGAATATAACGACCAGATCGGTCATTTTGAGTATTTGAACCCCGTTCTCCTATTTGATATTTATTGTATAAGTATTTGATATTTTATGACTTGTGGGTTCGGGAATGATTTGGAATACTTAGTTTTAATTTAGAAGCCTTAAGTTGGAAGAGTTGACCAAGGTTTAATATTTGTGTAAACGACCTTAGATTTGTGATTTGATAATTCCAATAGGTTCTTATGGTGATTTTGGATTTAGGCGTATGTTCGGATTAGATTTTGGATGTTCATAGAAGCTTTTAACTCTATTTGCCAAAATTTGGCAATTGGATGAATTAGAGAGTTCTTAAGTTTAATTGATAGTTGACTTCGATTATGGTTCTGGAACTTGGAATAGATTCGTTTATTTTATGGAACTTGTGTATACAGTTTGATGGTGATCCGAAGTCTCTAGGCATGAATCAGATGCTTGGTTGAGAGTTTAGAAGTTCTTGAATTTAAGAGAAATTCAACTTGTGGTTTGATCGTTGTTTCGTATATTTGATGATCTTGTATATATTTGGAGACTTTTGATAGTTTTGAGTAGTATTTATGTACTTATTGGTATGATTGGATGGGTCTCGAGTGTCTCGAGTGAGTTTTGGACCAACCGAAGCTTGTTTAGTGTTGCCGATTTTGTTGATATATGGTGTGTTTTGCGATTGCGGGGCATGTCTCGCGATCGTGGAGTGTTATTTGTAGCTAGAGGAGATTTACTCATCACATTTATGGTAGGTCATTCACATTCACAAAGAAGGGTCTGGGAGCTAGAAGTTGGCCTTCGCATTCCCGAAGGCAGGGTCGTGTTCGCGAAGAAGGCTTCGCGTTCGCGTAGGGCGTGTCCTGTTTGTGTAAGTTTGGCAGGAAAGGCATAGAAATCGCGAGGGTATTTCTGCGATCGCGGAAGAGGAATTTTTGGCTGAAGCATTTTGTGTTTCATTAACGCGAGGCTTCTATGGCGATCGCGAAGAATACCCCTAGGCAGATTTATTAAGTTGTCATTTCAGGATTTTAGCTCATTCGCTCATATTTTGAACCCTAGACTTTGAGAGGGGTAATTTTTCAAGGAAAGTTTCATACAATACTAAGGGATAAGGTATTTCTAATCAATTATGGTATTATTTGAAGAATCTATATGGATTATTAACACATAAAATATGAAATTTGGAGATGAAATTTGGGGTTTTTGCCTACAACGTAAGAAACTAAAAATTGAGGTTTTGAGTTATGATTTGGACTTGAATTTGAAAACTAAATACATATTTGGACTCGTGGGGTTATGGGTAAACGGGATCTACCCCTAGACTCGGGTTTTGACCATGGGGCATAGGTTGACTTTTGTTGACTTTTAGGAATTGATTAAATATTGGAGCTTTGTTGTTTGGGATTGAGTCCTATGATGCTGTCTAACGTTATCAAATATTATTTGGCTAGATTCGAGCCAGTTGGAGATGATTTCTAAAGGAAGACAATTTTAGAAGGTTGATTTTGCTTGTTGAGGTAAGTATCTTATCTAATCTTTTAATAAGGGAAAAACCCTTAGGATTTGACCTTATTTATCTAATTGGAATGTGCAAGATGACGAGTGTATATGTGGGTGCTAAATATGATTCATGATTGGATTAGACTTTAGGCTTTTGTTATGCCTTGTTTGGATTGTGTGCCTTTAATGATTCATGTTTAATCATTTGTATGACTGTGAGATTTTCCTTTCATGCTATTGATCATGTTAAGGATTACTATCTCTTATTTGGCCAAGATGGGCTATTTGTGAAATTGTGGTGATACTTGATTTAGTCGTAATCATGTTTGACATATCATGCACACATCCACACTTTATTATTATTATTATTATTATTATTATTATTATTATTATTATTATTATTATTATTATTATTATTATTATTATTATTATTATTATTATTATTATTATTATTATTATTATGTCCTTGTGAACCTCACTAATTAATTGTGAGCATATGTCTCTTTGATGATGAAATGTTATTTCGGATTGTTATGAGTATGGCACAATTGGACATATTGAGCGAATTGGTTGATGGTTCCTACGGGGTTCGGGAGTGATTTGGAACACTTAGTTCCTAGCTTGAAAGTTTAAGTTGAAAGTGTTGACCAACTTTGAATTTTGTGTAAACGACCTTCGATCGGAGTTTTGATAATTCCGGATGATATTTTGGGCTTGGTCATATGCCCATAATTGGTTTCTAAAGTTTCTAGATTATTTTGAGGCTAATTGCCGAAAGTTGATAATTTTGATTGTTTGGAAATTGATAAGTTTGACAAATAGTTGACTTTGTGGTTATCAAGGTCCGTTTTTTATTTCGAGCCTAGGGATAGGTTCGTATGGTTATTTATGACATGTGTGTAAAATTTGGAGCCATTCCAAGTTGTTTAGATGTGGTTCGGTGTAAACTTGAAAGTTAGAAGTCATGATAGATCATTAAGTTTGAATTCAGATGTGATTTCTAGTTTTGATATTACTTTATGTGATTTGAGGCCTCGAGTAGGTCCGCATCATATTTTGGGACTTGTTGGTATGCTCAGGCGAGATTCCAAGGGGCTCAAGTAGGTTTCAGACCACCCGGAGGGAAATTGGAGATGGGTGGCACCTGTTAAACTGGTGCATCACACCTGTGTGAAGTTGGCTGCACCTACGAAGCCGCAGGTGTGTGATATTTGCCATTGATGCAAACTAGAGCGAAAGGAGGTAGAACCACATATGCAAAAATTGGTTACTGATGCATGACCACATTTGCGTTATATTTTATGCATCTGCATAGTAGAGGAGACCTCATATGCGGTAATGTTTCTCCGCAATTGTGATGGTTTTCTTTGTGAATCAGGCTGCACAAGCGGATAATGTTCCACACTTGCGGAGCCGCAGATGCAGCTAAGTGGTCAGCCGGTGCGAGAGAGCTGTAACAGAGGGTTTTTATTCCCTATTTTGGCCATAACATCATTTTATCAAATTTAGAGATTGGGAGCTCAGATTGAGGACATCTTTAAGACAATTTTCATCCATGTGGATTGGGTAAGTGTACCTAACCCAAATTTGATTATTACCCAAGATTCTATCTTTGATATTGGCATTTGATTGATGAATCTAAGGAAGAGAAATGAGGGTTTTGTCAGAAATTTTAGATAGTGAATAAATGGGATTAGAACCCCGACCCGGAGTCGGAATTGATGAATCTTATATTGATGGACTCTCATTCGAATGGTATGTCTTGTGAGTTTTGTCGGTCTTCGAGAAGCAATCCCGGGTTGAATTTTTGGTCGACTTCATTTAATTGATTGAAAAACGCATCTTTTTGCACCGTTGTTGTTTCCTTTGATATTATCTAATACTAAGGTGTGTTAATTGACTAGATTTGATCCGTTCGGTGGACGATATGAGAGGCAAGGGATTCCTGGAGTATTGATTCTCGCTCGTTTAAGGAAGGTAACTTGCCTAAGCTTGGCGTGAGGGTATTTACCCATATGCTATGATGCTTGTTATATGTTGGGGTGACGCATACGCGAGGTGACGAGCGTATATGCATGCACCATGGTGATTCGTGATTCGGGTGACCTTATGCAATTTTGTGCCTTATTTTTCTATCATTCCTCTTTCATACCGTGTTTCCTCCACTTGTATGACAAAGTGAGCTATTATTCATTCTAGAAATCATGTCTAGGCTATTTGCTTATCTGTTTGTGACATGAAAGGGCTATGTTAAGCTATTTTCCTTAGCCGTAGCCATATTTTCCAGTCATGATATTATATTAGCATGTTATATCTCTGACTCTATGCACTCTTCATATGTTATCTCACATGTTGTTAGTGTCCGTGTGTGTGACATGGGTTTGAGCTGAGTTGTGGCACATTGATATATTTCGTGTGGTATTTTGATTATGATATTGTGAGATGTTGGCATATTGAGACTTGAGGAGATTGATTACTGATCTTGGGCCATAGAGCCATGTTGAATTGATATCTAGGTGACGTTTGCGTCAAGGCCGTCATATTGGCCTGAGTGATATTAATTGTTGACTTTTGATCTGATTAGCATTTTGTCTTGGATTCGCCCCTCCGGAGTAAGGTGATAACCCATGTTACTTTGGGCCCTGTGAGTGTAGGCACACGAGATGTGCTAAGTGAGGGACTTATGTCAGTCACCCATACAGTGTTGACTGTGTAGATGATTCTGGGGTATTGTACTTCTCACACCCCAAAACCGGGGAGCGCGACCGGCGCTCAACCGAGTGAACCCGACCGAGCAAGCCTGTTAGATTCCTTCTACCCAAACTCATTCATGAATAAAGAGAATATATATTTTCCTTAACTAAACAATAAAGTGGTCATGTCTGCAATTAACAATTTCTTACCAATAGTTTCATTACTTTTAAAGTCTCAAATGGACAAGTAATACAACTACAACATAACATAGTTTGTCTTTCCCCAACACCAATACACAACTCACACTATGTCTACGGAGACTCTATAGATAAAGATGAGTACAATGAAAATGCCGGCAACAAGGCCCCGGCTATACCTCAAACAGAATACACAAAGAACAAAAGATACATGACCCCGGGATGAAGAGGGGCTCACCAAGTCAGCTGGAAAGAAGGTGTACTGCTATCACTGATCAATGTCTCCTGCTGTGGAACCACCTGCATCCATTTAAAGATGCAGCGCCCCCGGCAAAAGGGACGTTAGTACCATCGAATAGTACTAGTATGAAAACTAAACACCAATTTAAGAATTCATAAATACAAGATGAATATGATGGACCAGTGCGGCAATAGTATAATATAGATAACCGTCTCAACCATAGCAAGCTTATTAAAAGCTATCAACAACATTTATAGGATTTAAGATGAGATCCTCTATAACTATCTTCACATAAAGTAGCCCCGCCGCCTCACCTCAATGTATGCAGGTGGAGGTGTACGTTCAGTACCACAACTCAAATCAAGTGGCCCTGCCGCCTCACCTCAATGTATGTGGGTGGATGTATAACCACAGTACCAAGAACCTACACAAAGTGGCTATGCCGCCTCACCCCAATGTATGCGGGTGGTGGTGCCACAACAATACCAAAACCATACACAAAGTGGTCGTACCGCCTCACCCCAATGTATGCGGGTGGAGGTGCAGTCCCACAATACCATAATTCCTACACAAAGCGGTCATGTCGCCTCACCCCAATATATATGCGGGTGGAGGTGTATCACAATCACAATCTCTATACCACAATCCCCATACAAAGCGGTCATGCTGCCTCACCCCAATATATGCAGGTGGAGGGGTATCATAATCACAATCTCTACACAACTTGGCATAATAACTTTCACATAAATCACGACTAGAAATTATAACATGTGGATACATAATCCATAGTTTGGGACACAACCTCAATTTATAATGCAATATGATAAGAGAATTTGAAACATGGATTAAACATATATCTTCATCACAGAACTTATAGGGATACTCGATTTATAATCAACATCTCGGAACTTACAAGAATAATGGGAATTCCAATTCTTAAAGAAGAGTTTAGCCAACATACCTCACTTGAGCTTCCTTACACTCTAAATGTTCCAAAATTTTTAGCAACATCAATCTATTATAGAAATATACAAATTAAACCAAAATTAGGAAGATGATCATGGTTCTAGCTCATTTGAGCATTTTATCAAACACTATGTGCATTAAGGTTTCAAGATCCTTTTATGGAGGATTCCATCATCCCACAACCCAACCTTTACCATTTTATCTCAACAATCATTCTATACCCCTTGATAACACATGCATGTAAAATAACCAACCCTCTTGCCCAGAAATTATCTTGCTTATTATCCATTTCTACACAAAGTTCGAAATTGAGGGTTAGGGTGTAGAATCTTACCTCTAGGATGAAGACCTAGTAAGGTTCCCTTCTCAATCTTCCAAAACTTGGGCAAGAATTGAAGAACAATTATTTGAGAATACCTTCTCACTCTAGGGCACCCTCTCTCACTCTAAAATGTCAGATAATAGCTAAAAAATGACCCAAAGTGTGTATTTAACGAAATAGGAAAACCCAAAAATAAAGCTCCGGAACAGGTTATACGGTCGCATATGCGACCGCATATCGGTCGCATAATTGGTTACAAAATAGCCAAAAGAACTGCCTGTGTATGCGGTCGCTATGCTGTCCGCATAACTGTTATGCTGTCGTATAATGCACCGCATAACAGTTATGCGGTCGCATAGTCGACCGCATAGCTGCTTCCAGAATAGCCCTCTCCTGCTCACTTCTGCGGCCATTATGCGGCCCGCAGAGTGATTATGCGGTCGCATAATGGACCGCATAAACGCACTTTTCCGGCAAAAAATTTCCTTTACTTTCCAGTGCATTGTTCAACCCAAAAAGTCTGAGCTGCGGCGAGCAAGCTCGCCATGAAGAATTTCTATAATCCTCAAACACGTAAGCCTAGTCCGGCACCATGAAACATTATTTTCTTTGCATATTTTACCGGGCTTTACACTTAAGTACTTTAAAATTTTCCGGGGTGTTACATTCTTCCCCGCTTAGGATCATTCGTCCTCGAATGAGGGTCGAATTCTGTTATTAGCATCTTATGCAACTCAGTCTTTCATACCACGCACCAGTAACCCCAAATTTGACTAACTCCCTAAATTTCCAAAAATTTCGCCAGAGTTTCCTTTGTAATTAGGCCTATCCACCTGTCAGAGAGCCCCAGAAACACATCCGAACAACATATACATATTCCAAAGACGTAACATAATACAAAACAACAACAACTGTGGCCACATAAGCAATATAATTTCAGAAAGGAACACCCTTAACACCAAATGTACAAGTCATACATATTTCATAGGAATATCCCTTAGCATTTTTATAAGGCACAACTCATAATTACATGGTTATTCAAATATATAAGGATACTTTTTCTTCATTTCTTCTTCGGCCTCCCAAGTAGCCTCTTCAACCTGTTGGTTTCACCATAGCACTTTCACGGATGCAATTTCTTTGTTTCTCAACTTTTGGACTTGTCGATCAATAATAGAAACTGGAATCTCTTCATAAGTCAATTCTTCATTTACCTCAATAGTCTCAACCGAAACAATGGCTGTCGGGTCTCCAACTACTTTCTTTAACATAGACACATGAAACACCGGGTGTACTAATGACATTTCAGGTGGTAGCTCAAGCTTGTACGCCACCTCACCGATCCTCTGAATGATTTTTTACGGTCCGACATACCTCATACCCAATTTCCTTTTCTTATCAAATCGCATTACACCCTTCATGGGGGAAACTTTTAAGAATACTTAATCATCTTCTTTGAACTCCAAATCCCTACGACAAACACCCGAATAGGATTTCTAACGACTCTGAGCAGTCTTCAACCGCTCCTTAATGATTTTAACATTTTTCATAGCCTGATGTACAAGGTCTGGCCCTATCAAATCTGCTTCCCCAATTTCGAACCACCCAATGGAGATCTACATCTCCTACCATAAAAAGCCTCGAACGGTGCCATCTAAATGCTAGCATGATAGCTATTGTTATACGCAAATTCTATAAGTGGTAAATAATCATCCCAGCTACCTTTGAAGTCTAGCACATAAGCACGCAACATATCCTCAAGCGTTTGACTTACCGGCTCTGCCTGCCCGTCAGTTTGCGGGTGAAAGGCTATACTGAGATTCACCTGAATATCCAAACCTTGCTGAAATTTCTTCCAAAAATTAGCAGTGAATTGTGCTCCCCGATTAGAAATGATGGAAACTGGGGTGCCATGCAACCTGACTATTTCTTTGATATACAACTGAGCATACTTCTCCGCTGTGTTGGTAAACTTAACCAGCAAAAAGTGTGCTGACTTCGTGAGTCGATCCACAATCACCCAAATTGAGTCAAACTTGCGCGGAGTGCGCGGTAATCCTACAACAAAGTCCATATTAATCATTTCCCATTTCCACATTGGAATTTCTATGTTCTGTGCCAACCCACCAGGCCTTTGGTGTTCGGCCTTCACTTGCTGACAATTCGGACATCTTGCCACAAAGGCCGCCACATTCCTCTTCATATCATTCCACCAATAGACTTCCTTAAGATCATGATACATTTTTGTAGAACCTGGGTGCACGGAATACCTAGTAGTGTGAGCTTCAGTCAAAATTCTTTCATGGAGACCATCCACATGTGGAACACATATTTGCCCTTGGTACCTTAGTGTACCATCATCCATGCCAAGAGAAAAGGCCATGGTCTTATGTTTATGAATCCCCTCTTTCAATTGCACCAACAATGGATCGTTGTATTATTTTTCTTTGACTTCCACTACAAGTGATGATTCAGCCCTATTTTGCACAATTATCCCTCCTTCGCTAGAGTCCGCAAGATGAACTCCCAAACTAGCCAATCGGTGAACTTCTTTGGCCAATGGCCTATGATATGCCTCCAAGTGTGCTAAGCTACCCATAGATTTTCGGCTAAGAGCATCCGTCACAACATTAACCTTCCCTGGGTGGTATAAAATATCAATGTCATAATCCTTGAGTAATTCAAGCCATCTTCTCTGCCTCAAATTCAACTCCTTCTGTTTGAAAATATATTGAAGGCTCTTATGGTCGGTGAATATATCCACATGGACTCCATATAAATAATGATGCCAAATTTTTAATGCAAACACCACCGCCGCAAGTTTCAAATCATGTGTTGGATAGTTCTTTTCATGATTCTTTAGTTGCCTAGAAGCATAAGCTATCACCTTCCCATGTTGCATTAATACACACCCAAGCCCGATTCTTGAAGCGTCACAATATACCACAAATCCATCTATACCCTTTGGTAGAGTCAACACCGGCACCGTAGTCAATCTTGCTTTCAATTCCTGGAAACTCCTTTCACAAGCATCTGACCAGTGGAACTTAATTTCCTTCTACGTCAATTTAGTCAATGGAGAGGCAAGAGTAGAAAACCCCTCCACAAACTTTCTGTAATACCCAGCTAAGCCTAAGAAACTACGAATCTCTGTTGGAGTTGTAGGCCTCGGCCAATTCTTCACAGCTGAAATTTTCGGAGGATCAACCTTAATTCCCTCACTAGAAACTACATGACCCAAGAATATGACTGATTCAAGCCAAAATTCACACTTTGAAAACTTTGCATATAACTAGTGTTGATGCAGGGTTTGCAGAACAACCCTGAGATGATTGACATGGTCTTCTCGACTTTGTGAATATACAAGAATATCGTCAATAAACACTATCACAAAAGAGTCGAGGAATGGCTTAAAAGCTCGATTCATAAGATCTATGAAGGCTGCTGGGGCATTTGTTAGCCCAAAAGATATCACCAGAAATTCAAAATGCCCATACTGGGTCCTAAAAGCTATTTTCGGAATATCCCGCTCCCTGATATTGG
This sequence comes from Nicotiana tabacum, assembly GCF_000715075.1. NCBI lineage: Eukaryota > Viridiplantae > Streptophyta > Magnoliopsida > Solanales > Solanaceae > Nicotiana > Nicotiana tabacum. The sequence goes on along the minus strand of NC_134083.1, from coordinate 120,279,165 downwards.
TGATACCTGGATCTTAAATTAATTTTGGAGAAGTACCTGGCACCTTGCAATTGATCAAACAAGTCATCTATCCTTGGCAGTGGGTACTTATTCTTGATTGTGACCTTATTAAGCTGCCGATAGTCAATACACATTCTCAGTGACCCATCTTTCTTTCTTACAAAAAGGACCGGTGCACCCCAAGGTGACACACTCGGCAGGATGAAACCCTTTTCTAACAAATATCTTAATTGTTCCTTTAGATCCTTCAATTCTGCCGGTGCCATTCTGTAGGGTGGAATAGATATAGGATGCGTGTCTGGCATCAAATTAATCCCAAAATCAATCTCCCTGTCTGGTGGGATCCCAGGGAGTTCATCCAGAAATACTCCCGAAAATTCATTCTCAACAGGCACGGACTCAAGTGTAGGTGCCTCAGCATCGGTGTCCGTAACCCAGACCAAATGGTAAATACATCCCTTGTTGATCATTTTCGTGGCCTTAAGGTAAGAAATAAACCTACCTTTCGGCACTACATCATCACCCTTCCACTCAATAACTGGCTCATTTAGAAATTTGAACCTAATAGTTCTGGTTCGGCAATCAAGCTTAGCAAAACAAGAGTAAAGCCAATCCATCCCCATTATCACATCAAAATTGACCATTCTCAATTAAATAAGATCGGCCACGGTGTCTCGACCAGGAAACGTGACAACACAATCCCTATAAACCCGTGCGGCCAAAATAGACTCACCAACCAGAGTAGATACAGAGAACGGCTCATGAAGTTGTTCTGGTTCTATCCCAAATTCCATAGCAACATAAGTAGTGACATATGACAAAGTGGAACCGGGATCAATAAGAGCATATACATCATGAGATTGGACAGTCAATATATATGTGACAACATCTGGAGAAGCCTCTGATTCCCAACGTCTCCGCATAACATAAAATCTGCTGGGTCCTCCAAAATTCTGTGCACCACCCCTAGCTGCACCACGCCCCGTGGGCGCTGGGGTACCTCGAGCTGGAGGTGCTGTGGATGTAGTAGCTGCAGAATTAGCTGGCTGTGCCGCACCTCTGCCCATATTTCGGCGGGATGAGCGACAATCTCTCTGAATGTGACCCTTCACACCACACCCATAGCATACTGGTAGGTCCATGAAGCAGGACCCAAAGTGCATCCTCCCACACTTAGGGCATGGAAGCCTCCACTGCTGAAACCTTCTATCGGGCCAACCCTGCTGGTGGGGTCCCTTGTTTCCCTAACTCGGTCCAGATGACTGTGCACCCATCGAAGACTGGGCGAATGATTGGGAAGGTCCTGATGACGCTCCTCTGAATGCCGACCTACCACCACCACCACCGGAAGAACCACCAAAGTTGCCCGCGGACCGGGTCTTGCTGCTATTCTGACGCTCCATTCTATTATTCAATTTGCTGATCTCTGTGGCTTGAGCAAATGCCACCATCTTACCATAGTCCATATCGGAATTCAAGGTAGCTATAGAGGCCTCATTGATAACCAAGGAGCTAAGGCCCTGTACAAACTGACACACTCTAGCCTCCATAGTGGGCAACATGTGAATAGTATACTTGGACAGGTGCGCAAACTCCATATGGTACTCCCACACATTCATACTACCCTGCTTCACGCTTTCAAACTCAGCGGCACGAGCTGCCTTAGTTTCGGCAGGCAAGAAATGATCCATAAAGGCATCTGTGAACTCACCCCACCTTGCCAGAGGGCTTCCCTCCTTACGGGATTCCTCCCACAACTCAAACCAAGAGTAGGCCACCCCTTTCAGGCGGTAGGAGGGCAATTCTACTCCCTCCGTCTCTGTAGCATGCATAACCCGGAGAGTTTTGTGCATCTTATCAATGAAGTCTTGGGGGTCCTTCTCGGGATCAGCACCCGTAAACACTGGAGGATCTAACTAAAGAAACTTGTTCACCCTAGAACTAGCAGATTCCCCTGGATGACTAGAAGAAGTAGGCCCAAAACTCGATCTCTGGGCCTGAGAAGCCACTAACTGTGTCAACATTTGTATGGCTCCCCTAATATCAATATCAGACACACCAGAATCGGAGCTGTAGCTGGAGGTGGAACTGGTATATTAGTTGGAGGAACTGTTGCACCTTCAGTAGGTATAGGGACATGTGCGGTCTAATCAGTTGTAGTAGAGTCAGGCAGTGTAGTAACTGGAGGAATATCCTCACTCCTCGGGTGCTCACACGCATCATCAATTATAGGGTCAACTGTCACTCCTGGGGTGACATTGGCTCTTTGGCCAGTTCTTGCCTTCTTCTTAGGTTCCATGCACTGAAAATTAGAGCAACGCAGGAGTTAAAGGAGGAACAATCTTACAACCACCTTTATTGCATGATCAAGAACATGAAAGATGGGTATTATTCTTAAATGTCAATGTAGCATCCTAATTATAGATATGGTCGACAAGACACCGATAATAAGGACTCTACTAGACACAGCTCCGAGACATCCTAGGACACTTTAAAACCTTAGGCGCTGATACCAAGTTTGTCACGCCCCAAAATCGGGGAGCGCGACTGGCGCTCAACCGAGTGATCTGGCGCTCAACCGAGTGAACCCTACCGAGCAAGCCTGTTAGATTCCTTCTACCCAAACTCATTCATGAATAAAGAGAATATATGTTTTCCTTAATTAAACAATAAAGTGGTCATGTCTGCAATTACCAATTTCTTACCAATAGTTTCATCATTTTTAAAGTCTCAAATAGACAAGTAATACAACCACAACATAACATAGTTTGTCTTTCCCCAACACCAATACACAAACCACACTATGTCTACGGAGCCTCTATAGATAAAGATGAGTACAATGATAATGCCGGCAATAAGGCCCTGGCTATACCTCAAACAGAATACACAAAGAACAAAAGATACATGACCCCGGGATGAAGAGGGGCTCACCAAGTCAGCTGGGAAGAAAGTATACTGCTATCACTGATCAATGTTTTCTGCTGTGGAACTACTTGCATCTATTTAAAGATGCAGCGCCCCTAGAAAAAGGGATGTTAGTACCATCGAATAGTACTAGTATGAAAACTAAATACCAATTTAGGAATTCATAAATACCAAATGAATATGATGGACCAGTGCGGCAATAGTATAATATAGATAACCGTCTCAACCATAGCAAGCTTATTAAAAGCTATCAACAACATTTATAAGATTTAAGATGAGATCCTCTATAACCATCTTCACACAAAGCAGCCCCGCCGCCTCACCTCAATGTATGCAGGTGGAGGTGTACGTTCAGTACCACAACTCAAATCAAGCGGCCCTGACGCCTTACCTCAATGTATGCGGGTGGATGTATAACCACAGTACCAAGAACCTACACAAAGCGGCTATGCCGCCTCACCCCAATGTATGTGGGTGGTGGTGCCACAACAATATCAAAACCATACACAAAGCGGTCGTACCGCCTCACCCCAATGTATGCAGGTGGAGGTGCAGTCCCACAATACCATAATTTCTACACAAAGCAGTCATGCCGCCTCACCCCAATATATATGCGGGTGAAGGTGTATCACAATCACAATATCTATACCACAATACCCACACAAAGCGGTCATGCCGCCTCATCCCAATATATGCAGGTGGAGGTGTATCACAATCACAATCTCTACACAACTTGGCATAATAACTTTCACATAAATCACGACTAGAAATTATAACATGTGGATACATAATCCATAGTTTGGGACACATCCTCAATTTATAATGCAATATGATAAGAGCATTTGAAACATGGATTGAACATATATCTTCATCACAGAACTTATCGGGATACTTGATTTATAATCAACATCACGGAACTTACAAGGATAATGGGAATTCCAATTCTCAAAGAAGAGTTTAGCCAACATACCTCACTTGAGCTTCCTTACACTCTAAATGTTCCATAATTTTTAGCAACTTCAATCTATAATAGAAATATACAAATTAAACCAAAATTAGGAAGATGATCATGGTTCTAGCTCATTTGAGCATTTTATCAAACACTAGATGTGCATTAAAGTTTCAAGATCCTTTTATGGAGGATTCCATCATCCCACAACCCAACCTTTACCATTTTTAGCTCAACAATCATTCTACACCCCTTGATAACACATGCATGTAAAATAACCAACCCTCTTGCCCAGAAATTATCTTGCTTATTATCCATTTCTACACAAAGTTCGAAATTGAGGGTTAGGGTGTAGAATCTTACCTCTAGGATGAAGACCTAGTAAGGTTCCCTTCTCAATCTTCCAAAACTTGGAAAAGAATTGAAGAACAATTATTTGAGAACACCTTCTCACTCTAGGGCACCCTCGCTCACTATAAAATATCAGATAATAGCTCAAAAATGACCCAAAGCATGTATTTAACGAAATAGGACCGGGTTTTAAAAACCCAAAAATCAAGCTCCGGAACAGGTTATGCGGTCGCATATACGACCGCATAATGGTTATGCGGACCGCATATCGGTCGCATAATTGGTTACAAAATAGCCAATAGAACTGCCTCTGTATGCGGTCACTATGCGGTCGCATAATGCACCGCATAACAGTTATGCGGTTGCATAGTCGACCGCATAGCTGCTTCCAGAATAGCCTTCTCCTGCTCACTTCTACGGCCATTATGCGGCTCGCAGAGTGATTATGCGGTCGCATAATGGACCGCATAAATGCACTTTTTCGGCAAAAATTTTTCTTTTACTTTCCAGTGCATTGTTCAACCCAAAAAGTCCGAGTCGCGGCGAGCTTGCTCGCCGCGAAGAATTTCTATAATCCTCAAACACGTAAGCCTAGTCCGGTACCATGAAACATTATTTTCTTTGCATATTTTACCGGGATTTACATTTAAGTACTTTGAAATTTTCTGGGGTGTTACAGTACTAGGCACCCTGAGAGTGATGAGAGCATGATTGAGGGGTACTTGTGCCAGGTAATATGAGCATGTTGAGGTGTATACTTGATGATTAAACTTTGATGATGTTTATTTTGGCATGTATAGTTGACACAGTCATAGAGTTGTATTTTCCTCATACTAATTGGTATTTGATGTCTCTACTTGATGTTTATAGCTTGAAATCAGAGTTTACCTTGATAAATCCATGTCTAAGTAATTTCTGTGGAAAGGTTGATGCCTTGACTAATATACCTGAAAAACATGCCTATTTCTCATCTTATTGTGTTAGAGTTAAGCTTCTTATTATCCGAGCTGCTTTTCCTTATGTTCCATTATTTTATTGTTATTGTTGTTGTTGGCTGTTGAAAGTGAGCATTGGACTTTGCCAATTTCGCCTCCGATTTCTCCGAGGTTAGGGTATCTACTTACGGAATACATGGGTTAGTTGTACTCATACTACACTCTGCACTTCATGTGCAGATCCATGTGTTTCTATGGCGGGGGTTGCTAACTTGTGAGCTGTTTATCCAGATTTGCTTGGAGATTTTGAGGTAGCACTGTTGTTCCATTCGTAGGCCTTGAATTCCCCTCCTTTATCTTATGTTATTACTATTTAGACTTTCAGACTGTGTTGTATTTTGTTCAGAATTTGTATTTAGTACTCTATAGAGCTCATGCATTCGATGATACCAAATTTTGGGTGGTTTCAGTTGTATTAACATTATGACTTTGGTTATTTATGATATTACGCAATTTAAGACAATTTCTTATCATTGTTGATCTTTAATTCTGCATATCTGTTATTGGTTTGCCTTGCAAGCAATGTTAGGCGCCATCGCGACTCCAGTTGGATTATGGTCGTGATAGCTTGGCACCATAGCACTAGGTTCATATAGGTCTCTCGAGTAATGAGCAAGCCTAGTAGAGTCTTGTAGATCGATATAGAGACGTTTGTACTATCTTCGATGGTGAGTACTCTCACATCAGTTGGCGATCAAGAGCCCATCCCTAGAGCTGGATATGCGAAAGTTAGGGGTAGGGGTGCAGCTAGAGGTGAAGAACATGCCCCAGCAAGAGGGCGCTCTAGCGCACCTTCTGCGGAGCCCCCAGTAGCTCTAGTGGATGAACAAGACAGATTCATGGAGAGCATGTAGGACCATCTCAGGTTCCCTAGGGTTTATTTGCTACGCACATTGTTCAGGATGCTTTGGTCCATATGGTTTGTCTATTCAAGATTTTGGCTGAGGCCGAGGTGTTTCCTACTACACTGCTATTTCTCAAGCAAGGGACAGAGCGTAGACTCCAGCAACTCATGCCCTCGAGTAGATTTATCCGGGTTTTTAGACACCAGGAGTAGTTCCAATTATTGCACCGCAACCAGTAGTTGTTGGTGTACTACTTAGAGAGGTTCCAGAGGGTAAGGACAAGAGGTCCCAACATTCAGGTAGTTTCAGTGGTGCCTCATCTGGAGGCCGAGGTTGATTTGGGAGAGACCATTCTAGCAGGCCATCTTATCATGCACCACCACCCAATTGAGGAGCTTTTGTGGAGTCTCATTCACTGCACTTCCAGCGTAGAGTTCTCATCGCTCTCTAATTATTCAGAGTTCATAAGCATCGGGTTCTTCTGGTGGATATTCCGGTTCAGGGGGTCTTAGGTGCCATAGTCATTTTCGATTATAGGTTTTTATGAGTGTGGAGACTTAGGGCATGTCAGGAAATAATGCCCCCGTCTTTGCAGAGGTTTAGGGCAGCAAGGAGGTCAGATTATGATTTCTGTGCCGGTTTCTACACCAACCGCTCAACCAACTCGGGTTGGAGGTAATCTAGGATGTGGTTGTCCTAGAGGTGGAGCTCAGTCTAGAGGAGGTCAAGCTAGATGTTATACGTTCCCAGGGAGGCCCGAGGCCATCGCTTCCGATGCATTTATTATAGGTATTATTTTTTGGTGACACATGGATGCTTCATTATTATTTGATCATGGCTCTTATTCATATGTTTCATCATACTTTGCTTCTTGTTTGGATATGCCACATGATTCCCTATATACCCATGTTTATGTATCTACACCGATTAGAGATTTCATTGTGGTGGATTGAATCTATCCGTCCTGCGTGGTCACTACATGTGGTTTGAGACGAGGGCAGACTTTCTATTATTAGATATGGTTGATTTTGAGGTGACCTTGAGTATGGATTGAATATCCCCGTATCATGTTGTTTTGGACTGCCATGCCATGACAGTGACCTTGGCCATGCCTTGTTTGCCGAGGTTTGAGTGGAAGGGTTCGTTAAGCAGTTCTACGAGTAGAGTCATATCTTATTTGAAGGCTTAGTGGATGGTTGAGAAGGGATGCTTGGCGTATCTAGCTTTCATTAGAGATATGGGTGCCGAGACTCCTATAGTTTAATCAGTTCTGGTGGTGATAGAGTTACCGAATGTGTTTCCTCCTGATCTACCAAGAATGCCACCCGACAGAGACATGGTAGTATTGATTTGGCACCAGGCACTCATCCTATCTCTATTTCGTCGTATTGTATGGGTCTAGCTAAGTTGAAAGAGCTGAAGGAACAGTTGTAGGAGTTTCTGGATAAGGGATTCATTAGACCGAGTATTTCGTCGTGAGGTGCACTGATGTTGTGTGTAACGAAGAAATATGGATTGAAGAGGATGTGCATTAATTACCGACAGCTGAATAAGGTTACCATTAAGAATCAAAATACTTAGACACATGTCGATGATTTATTTTATCAGCTTCAAGGTACCAAGATGTTCTCGAAGATTGACTTGCGATATGGCTACCATCAATTGAAGATTATGGAGTCTAATATTCCTAAGTAACTTTCAGGACGCACTATGGTCATTAGAAGTTCATGGTATGTCTTTTTGGTTGACTAACGCCCCAGCAACATTTATGCACATGACAAATAGTGTGTTTCAGGCATGTAGTTATTCCTTCCTGATCGTTTTCATAGATGATATTATAGTCTATTCTTGGAGAATGGAGGAGCATGAGCGACATCTGAGGTTTGTGCTCCACACTTTGAGGGAGAAAAAACTATATGCTAAGTTCTCCAAGTGTGAGTTCGCGTTGGCTTTTGTGGAATTCTTGTGCCACGTGGTATTTAGTGATGGTATCAAGGTTGACCCAAAGAAGATTGAGGAAGTTCAGAACTATCCTACACCCACTTCACCAACAGAGATTTAGAATTTTCTAGGTTTGGCTAGTTACTATTGCCATTTTGTAGAAGGCTTTTCATCCATAGTATCCCCATTGACTAAGTTGACTCGGAAGGGTACTATCTTTAGGTGGTCTGATAAGTTTGATGAGAGATATCATAAGCTTAAGACATCATTAATTACAACTCCAGTTTCGCTATTACCCATAGAGTCGGGGTCTCATACTATGTATTGGGATGCTTCATGCATTGGTCTTGAATGTGTGCTTATTTAGGACGGTAGAGTGATTGCTTATGTTTCGCTTTAGTTGAAGGTTCATTGTAACGACCTGGCCAATTGTTTTGTGTATTTGAGCCCCATTTCCCAATTTGATGCTTCGTATATGTTTTGTTGTTGTTTTGTGACTTGCTATGATGGTTGGTATTGTTACACCCTATATTTTCGTACGTAAAAGTACGCCATAAGTAAATTGATGAAAGCTCAAAAATGAGATATTACATCCCGCATTTTCGTACGTTAAAGTTTCGCCGTAAGTTAATCGACGTAAGTTTGAGAATGGGATTATTTTGAGATTATAACCACTATGCTATTTCAAATAAGTGACAAGTAAATTCATGAAGGTGAGAGAGTAAGCAAATCGAAGAAAATGAATTTCATCGAAGTTTGACATTTTGGATAAAAATACGACCCAAGCTATAATATCCGATATTTATGGACTAGCACCCTACAAGGTACCACATGACCATGATAGTAAGATATATAAAGTGTGTTAAAAGTGAGTAGTATTTTAAGCACTTTGAGATAATTTTTAATTATGTGAGTAATTGGTTAATTATTGAATTAGTGGAGAATTAATAAGTTGATTAAGGAAAGGTGGTGAATATTTGGATAAGTTAAGGAGCCGCTAACGTGGAAGCAAGCTAAGCCCAAAACAATGACTCTTATCTCTCATTACAATGTGACATTTTAAGAGAATTCATGTGGTTTAGTCACCACATAAGTGGGGCCTACACCCACCAAGTTAAAAGCCTCTCTAAATCATTTAAGGAAAGGTTGATATCTCTAAAAAGTTAGGAAAGAAGACTTTTCAAATTCAGCAAGTATGATACAAACTTTGGCATGAAAACGTGAGTACTTCATCAAATTCATACAAGACTACAAGTAACGGATGGAATTCAAGGATTTATATGATCCCTTACAATGTTTAGCAACGTGAGAATTGCAATTCAAAGGGAGTACAGTGCAATCTTTCTCAAGAATATCATACAAATTTTCCCTACTTCGATCCGCCATTACGTGTTTTTCGCAAAAGACGTGGGTTAGAGGGATTGTCAAGAGAACCGGTTCTGGTATGTTAAGGCTATTTCTTCTTTACTTTTGGCATGATCTATACGACACGAACGAAACGAGCAAATACACAGCTTCCATAAATGACTCTATTCATAGAAGTATTAGAGGTGCCTATATTCTTGAATTCCCATGTGTTTTATTATTACATCATTTATTCATGGGTATTAGAAAATATGAAAATTAAGAAAGTTTACTACATGATATTAATCGAAGTCATAGTGGTCTTATGACATTCTGAAAGATTTTATTGGCGTACTTCTCATGCATTGCATTCATTTATACATGTACATTGGCCCATGACCAGATGGCGTTATATACGCGTATATATGTATATTATATATATATGGGATATGAGAAAAGGTTACGGCATTATATACGCACCACCACTTGATCAGCTGGTATACGTTGATGATTTTGCCCACAGTGGCCGAGATGATATGATGGGATGCCCTCAGAGACTTGATGATGTTATGAACACATGTACCTATGCACGACATGACATTCATACACATATGCATGACACTATAATTATTTCATGATTTACAGAGTTATCCAGAATTACAGGTTGAGTCATGTACTCCTTGTTTCTTCCATATCTTTTATATACTTATTTCTGTGCTTTACATACTCGGTACATTATTCGTACTGATATCCTTTATTGGAGACGCTGCATTCATGCCTGCAGGTATAGAAAATCAGTTGACGATCCCTCATAGTAGAGGAGGTTAGCATTCAGCGAAGGATCAGTTAGACTCCACCTCATTCGGAGTGCAGTCGAGTCTAGAGTTATCGTGTCCGAATTTTACTACAGACTTATGGGTAGGCCGGTACCCTATCCCATTTGATGTTAAATACTCTTAGAGGCTTTGTAGACATAGATTCATTTTGTATAGTATGTTAGAGGCCTTGATAGCCCACATGTATTCATGTTTAAGAAAGATGGTTCAATGTATACAGTGCTTTCCCACTTATAGTTATACATTACGAGTTGTAGTCATGTTGGCCCAGTTACCAATGATAGTACGATAAGAAAGATATGTTACGTTGGTACTCGGTTGAATAAGATACCGGGTGCCCGTCGTGACCCTTAGGTTTGGGTCGTGGAAAAAGTGGTATCAGAGGAGTTCTGTCCTAGGGAGTCTACAAGCCGTGTCTAGTAGAGTCTGGTTTATGGTTGTGTTGTGCACCACACTTATAAGCAGGAGGCTAAAAAGTATTTAGGACTGTCACTCTTTCTTCTTACTCTAGATCGTGTGGTAGAGCTCAGTTGTAAGAACTCAATTTCCTAAACTCTATCTTATTCATAATACGACGATGCCTACATCCAGAAAGACGGTTGGTAAAAGATTGCACGTGGCTATGGAAAAGTTGAGTTAGAGGAACTCAATTCTGTATGATGCTTATGATGAGTAAATGTGAGGTCTTCAGCAGATCATGTGTGTACTAAAAGGTGTAAGCTTCTTGATAAGATTCCCCAAGGCATGAATATCTATCCACCCATGTGGTAAAAAGCAACGAGAGAATAAGAAGGTACAAGTTTCAACAAGTACAAGAAGCAAGGTGAAAAAGGGTGCGAGGTACCTAGTAAGGATGAACATTATCTACAATTTAGGAAGAGAAATATAAGCATATTGAGTTACCTTCAACAATAACAGAGGTAAGTACAATTGGCCACACCCATCTCATTTATGCCCTATGGGGGCTAACAGAAGTAGTATAAGAGAAGGCAGGATATTAGGATCTAGTTGGGGTTAGGGTAACCCAAAATGGTGGACGGATTGTTAGCGTTAGCTGACATTTACGAAGGATATTGCGAATGTGCTAATAGATCTCATTATGAGACACACAGATAGCGCACTCTAAAATAGTACATCTAGATATGTGACTATATACTAAGCAAAAGAATGTCTTGTTGAAGTTTTCAAAAGAATGTGATAGGCAGAAATATTAGCAGGGAAATAAGAAGAGAGATAAGGAAGCATTATGAGTAAGATGTGATGCATGGATGCCAACGGTAGATAAAAAAATGACAGTATTACAGAGTATATAGTCAAGTGAAGGAAAAAACGAGAGGAGCCAGGCCTTGAGACAACAAAAGAAGTATAGGCCATAAAGTCATATCCTCCTTTCGAGAAATAAATTTGTGACTCCAACGCGACTACTAGAAGGGAGAGTTAAACCCCAGAGTAATAAGAAATCAGCATGGATTGATGAAAAAGATAAGCTAAACATGAACTAGGGACTGAGTAATAGTCGGCATCATGAGAATTTCAGAGATTGTGTCCCGGCGATAATAGAATGGACGATAGAAGAATACCCTTTAAAGGTCATTCAGTAAGACGCTTCCCTAAAGCAAGCAAGGTGAGTAAAGTTAAGCTTAAGGGACTGTATATGCCAGTTACACTAAGTGTCACCCTCGCGAGTGAGGAATTTCATTATCCTTGGTACAGAAGGATTACCGTGAGGTGAGTAAGGATCATCGATGATGTGAAAAGATGCCAAAGATAAGAAGGTAAACATCTATACGTAGATCATCATAGCACTAAATCTTAGTGCTCCCCTAAAGAGGGGAATATGATGTGATGTGGCATTAATTCAGAATTATGTGGTTCTAGTAACTATGGAATGGTAAAGGAAGAATGCGATAAAAATGAGAAAGGGATGAGATTGCACTCATTCAAATCCTACAGATATGCTATGATTCCAGAATATTATGCAATCACGACATCAAGGAGAGGAAGTAAGGGTTCCTACCCGAGATGTTATTGATAGATAAGGAACTAATGAGAGATGTAAGTTAAGACAAAGAAAATAACCCAAGAAAGATTACGCGGAATATTGATATGAGAATGGGCCAAGGAGTAGTTAGTAGTTGATTCAGAAAGAGCCTAGTTATGGCTAAACAAGAGGACACAGACAAATCAACAGATTTTGCAAGACGAACTTAGTGAACCCCAACATGGGAAATTCAGTCTCGCAGATATGACATCGTGATCCTTGAGATATATTCAGATAGGAGTTGGGGTAGTTAAAGGTAAAGAGAATGTCATTGGGAAGACAGTCAAAATATTAGTTCAGAAGCAACCCTACAAGCACAAGGGCGTGGAAATAAGTAACTACAGATAATTATAGGCTGGGAAGAACATCAAAACAAATTCCGTCAAGTATACGATGTGATAAGCTTGTAACTTAACAAGAGCCAGAAGGTCTCCTACTATAATGAAAGACTAGCTGAGAAAATAAGGAAGAAGGCTTCAACCTAAGTACAGTGACAAAAAGAGGAAATGGTCTTATAACAAAAGTCTCACAATAACATTGTACGCACTCCATAAGAAAGTGGCACCCATTGTGGCTAATGAGGGGGAAATGAAACCAAAAGTAATATTCAAGACCATATGAATTGCACAAAATTCCGACATGCATGGGAACTAAGATAAGCTAAGTATGCACGCAACAAGGGGGTAGAAAGACCAGGAAAAGTAATTGCTTATGTTTAAAGAAAGCTGATATGGAACGAAAGGAGTTATTCAATCAATGATCCAGAGTTAGTTACGCTATGAACGCACTCAAGATTTCAGAGTATTATCCATGCAGCATGTATGTTGACAATCATACAACTGTAGAAGACTCTGGTATTAGTTAAAAGAAAGAATTGAGTCCAGGTCATAGACAAGGGATTGAATTGTTAGATGATGGTATCACAGATATTCCATAGCGTCTATGAAAAGCTAAAGTAATAACTCATACCATGAGCCACAGATCGGAAGATAGCTTAAGCCTACATAAAGGTTAATCAGAGGGAAGAGGAAACTAAAGAGTTACACCAACTAAGTAAATCAGAAGTCTGATTATTGGACCCAGAAAATTATAGACCTCGCGATTGAGAACATTGCAGGATCACTCTTAAATATCAGAGGTACAAGAGAGATAGTACGATAGCCATATTCTATGACGACTCTACGATAAAGCCAGTCAGAAGAGTACCAGCCTCATAAGAAGTCAGTATGAAACTCTCACCGGATTGGGTATGTGGAAGGAAGGTTATGAAAGAGATAAAAGATGTGATGCAAGATTTTAAGGCAAGTAAGGTAAATGAAGGTTGTGAATAGTCCATACTTCAGATAGAAGGCCAGAAGCACTGGGATTCAGTATCCAGGAATGATAACAACGTCATCAGTAGCATGTCTTCTAGCCTTTGGTTTCTAGGCATCGAGAAGCCTGATTAAGAGAGTAAAGAAGAGTTAGAGACGATGTGATGTCTCGCTTGATGTTCCAGAATAGCATAAGGAAATCTATGGTGCAAGCAAGTTGAAGGAAGGTTGCGAGTAGTATAAATGGATATGTGTAAATCGTAAGCTAAAGTATGGTAGAGTGACAAGGTTTTAGGAAGACAAGAGTAAGGATAAGAAAGGGCGAGTGAGAAGGTAACAAGAATGGATAAGTCCTCGGGATTAAGCCCACGAAAACAAGAGAGCTGATGGTTTCTCAAAGTTATAGACAACTTAGTATAGCCTGAATGAACTCAGAGGAGTCTAAGACTAGTAGAATTTAGGAGAGATGAAATGCCGCCCTAATATTATAATGAGGGTGTAATTGTGATAGATAAAGGATGACGATCGGGCATTCGATTGAGTAATGACTTGAAGAGGATTTCATGAATTGTACGGGATTAAAATACCCACGTAAGTGAATCACATTGGGATGACTATGATATGAAATATGATTATGAAAGTATAGTATCGCCCCCAGGTGGATCATGAAAATCACTTCAAATGTTCCACGATGCAGTGTAAGGCCTAGTGGCAATATATGACGTAAGAAGTTTCAAGTTATCAATGGAAGATTGTAGATCAACATTGAGGTAAATCAACAATGGATGGGTAAAAGCTGCAAAGTACGAGATGAGATTAGGCCATCAGTCTTAAGATGAATAGTAATGAAGAAGCATTAAAAGACTTAGCTTTATGCATATAGGATAAGCAACGAGAGTAACCTGGAGTTTGGTAGCAGACCTCAGTAACGATAAATTGAAGTAAGAATTATTGTATAGTATGGTCTACTTAGATGAATTAAAGCTAATGACGCCCAGAGGGACTGCTTGACATAATTTTATATATGAACACAAAGTGAAGACTAGAGATTGGCTAAAAGCTGGAGGAAAGAGAAGAGAAGAGTCGCATAAGCACACATACAAAGTTAGAGTCGTACAGGCTGCATGATAGAATGTAGCAACAGTTACGAGATTAGAAGGATTCCGACTACAAGTCGTGGTGTGAGAAAGAGGCTTAAAGGTGGGCATACCCTGGACTTTGGATTTATTCAAAGAACAGTGGCCTAAATGGCAAGAAGAGTATTAAAGTATTCGCAATATCTATGGGTTATGAGAATGATAAGTGCATCAGTCAACATTTGAGGATGAATATTCCAAAGGGGGGAATGATGTTACACCTCATGTTTTCATACGTAAAAGTACGCCATAAGTAAATTGATGAAAGCTCGAAAATGAGATATTACATCTCGCATTTTCATACGCTAAACTTTCGTCGTAAGTTAATCGACGTAAGTTCGGGAATGAGATTATTTCGAGATTATAAGCATTATGATATTTCAAACAAGTGACGAGTAAAATACGACCCAAGCTATAATACCCAATATTTATGGACTAGCAACCTACAAGGTACCACATGACCATGATAGTAAGATGTATAAAGTGTGTTAAAAGTGAATAGTATTTTAAGTACTTTGAGATAATTCTTAATTATGTGGGTAATTGGTTAATTATTGGATTAGTGGAGGATTAATAAGTCGATTAAGGAAAGAGGGTGAATATTTGGATAAGTTAAGGAGCCCCTAACGTGGCAGCAAGCTAAGCCCAAAACAATGACTCTTATCTCTCGTTACAATGTGGCATTTTAAGAGAATTCATGTGGCTTAGTCACCACATAAGTGGGGCCCACACCCACCAAGTTAAAAGCCTCTCTAAATCATTTAAAGAAAGGTTGATATCTCTAAAAAGTTAGGAAAGAAGACTTCTCAAATTCAGCAAGTATGATACAAACTTTGGCATGAAAACGTGAGTACTTCATCAAATTCATACAAGACTACAAAGTAACGAATGGAATTCAAGGATTTATATGATCCCTCACAATGTTTAGCAACGTGAGAATTGCGATTCTAAGGGAGTATGGTGCAATCTTTCTCAAGAATATCATACGAATTTTTCCCTACTTCAATCCGCCGTTACGTGTTTTTCGCAAAAGACATGGGTTAGAGGGATTGTCTAGAGAACTGGTTTCGGTATTATAAGGCTATTCCTTCTTTACTTTTGGCATGATCTATACGACACGAGCAAATGCACAGCTTCCACAATTGACTCTATTCATAGAAGTATTAAAGGTGCCTATGTTCTTGAATTCCCATGTGTTTTATTATTACATCATTTGTTCATGGGTGTCAAAAAATACGCAAATCGAAGTCATAATGGTCTTATGACATTCTGAAAGATTTTATTGACGTACTTCTCATGCATTGCATTCATTTATACATGTATATTGACCCATGACCATATGATATTATATACGTGTATATATGTATATTATATGTATATGGGATATGGGAAAAGGTTACGGCGTTATATACGCACCACCACCTGATCAACTGGTATACGTTGATGATTTTGCCCACAATGGCCGAGATGATATGATGGGATGCCCTCAGAGACTTGATGATGTTATGAACACATGTACCTATGACCGACATGACATTCATACGCATATGCATGACACTATAAGTATTTCATGATTTACAGAGTTATCTAGACTTACAAGTTGAGTCGTGTACTCCATGTTTCTTCCATGTCTGTTATATACCTATTTATATGCCTTACATACTCGGTACATTATTCATACTAACGTCCTTTGTTGGGGATGCTGCATTCATGCCTGCAGGTATAGAAAATCAGTTTGACGAGCCTTCATAGTAGGCGAGGTTAGCATTCAGCGAAGGATCAGTTAGACTCCACCTCATTCGGAGTGCAGTCGAGTCTAGAGTTATCGTGTCCGAATTTTACTACAGACTTATGGGTAGGCCGGTACCCTATCCCATTTGATGTTAAATACTCTTAGAGGCTTTGTAGACATAGATTCATTTTGTATAGTATGTTAGAGGCCTTGATAGCCCACATGTATTCATGTTTAAGAAAGATGGTTCAATGTATACACTGCTTTCCCGCTTATAGTTATACATTACGAGTTGTAGCCATGTTGGCCCACTTACCAATGATAGTACGATAAGAAAGATATGTTGCGTTGGTACTCGGTTGAGTAAGATACCGGGTGCCCATCGTGACCCTTCAGTTTGGGTCATGATAAGTATGGTTCCTGAAAATTTTTAGAGTGAATTGGAACATTTAGTTTCTTTGTTGGAAGCTTAAGTTATAAGAGTTTACCAAGGTTTGACTTTTACTTAAACAACCTTGGATTAGTGATTTGATGATTCCAATAGATTTGTATGGTGATTTTTGTCTTATTTGTATGTCCGAATTTGGATTTGGAGGTTCCTTGGTTGTTTTGGCGCTATTTGCCGAAGGTTGACAATTTGAATAGTTAGAGAGTTTCTATGTTTGACCGGGGTTTGAATTTGGTGGTATCGTATTCTGATTTTAGTATTGAAAGTTGGAATAGGTTCATTTTGTCATTTGTGACTTGTGTGCAAAGTTTGGATTCATTGCGAATTGGTTAGGCTTGAATCGGGCACTTGGTTTGATGTTTGAATGTTCATGAACTTAAGAGAAGTTCTATTTGCATTTTGTAATTTGATTCATTGTTGTGGTGTTATCGTATGTGTTTGGATGGTTTGGATAGGTCCGGGTAGTGTTTATGAAATTGTTGGTGTTATTGTACGTGGTCCTGGGTGGCTTGGTTGAGTTTTGGACCACCCAGAGAAATCTTGGAAGTCGCAGATTTTGCTTGTGTGAGTTTTGGGACGTAGACCCATTATTTGATATTTTGAGCCCTAGACTTTGAGAGGTGGAGATTTTGGAGAGCTAATTCGCTATTACATTCGAGGTAAGTAATTTTACTCGGATTTGGCTTTATATCTCGATTCCCCATGTATTTCTCCACTTAAAACATGGAATTTTTAAAAAATATTTGGGGTTATTGTCTATATCTTAAGAGAGAGTGAAATTGGGGGATTTGGGAGTCGACTTGGACATGATTTTGGAATCTAATCATATATTTGGACTGGTGGGGTTATGGGTAGTCGGGATCTACCCTTGACTTGGGTTTTGACCCTGTGGGCCCATGTTGACATTTGAAAATTTGTTTAAAGATCGAAGTTTTATTATTTGGAGTTGTTTCCTATGGCTTTGTCTGGCGTTATTGAGTTATTTTTGGCTATATTCGAGCCGGTAGGAGGTTGTTTCTAAGGGAAAGGCATTTTTGGAGTGTTGATTTGGCCCGTTTGAGGTAAGTATATTGCCTAATTTTGTGTGAGGGAATAACCCTTAGGCTTGGCCCTTATTGGCCTAATTGAAATATATGTGTTGCAATGTATATGCAAGGTAACGAGCGTATATGTGGGTGCTATGTATGATAAATAACCGGATTAGACTCTAAGCTTTTACTATGCCTTGATTTGATTATGTGCTCTCTATGATACATGTGTGAGTCTTGTATGACTACACGATCTTACCTTTTTAGGCTAGAGATAATGTTTTAGGATTATAATTTCCTAATTGGCCAGGATAGGAATTTGTGAAATCATTGCTAAACTGATTTTGCCATAGTCATGTTTTATATGTTGAATAACCGTCTGCATTTTTATTACTGTCATGTCCTTGAGCAAATTATTGATAAAATATGAGCTTATGTATTTTGATGGTAATTCAACATATTGCATTGTGATGATTATGGTACATGTGATGAAACATGGTGATATTCTGATCATGTACATGCTTTCTTTATACTTCGTCATATATTTCAATAAGTTGCAAGTTATATTTGACATGCTATCATATGCCTCTGTTTCTACTTGATGAATTGTGGTCAAAGATGGATTATTGCTACGTTGAGTTGTTATCACCTTTTTAACGAGATTGTGGTGTTGCATTCCATTATATATATTCATGCTATCAGTCATTGATATATTGCACAAGTTCTTTAGCTAGTGAGTATCACACGACTTGAACCTCGTCAATAGTTCACCGAGGTTAGTCCTGATACTTATTGGGTACTGATTGTGGTGTACGCATACTACACTTCTGCACATTTTTGTGCAGATCTAGGTGTTGGAGGCAGTGGACCTTAGGAGTGAGTGCTTACACTGATCGCGAGGATTCAAGGTAAAGTTGCATGACCATCGCAGTCCTTTTGAGTCCCATCCTTTATGTTAATACTTTTACTTTCACATTCAAACAATATTGTATTTGAGACTTTTTATGTATTCAATTAGAGATTATACTCACTACTACCTAGTTCTGGGAAGTTGTAATAGGTATTGCCATGTTTGGCTTATGTTATTACTATTTTCGTTGGTTTTGTTAATTCAGCCTTGTTATACCATGTTTTGTTGATTTAAATATTCTTTGTGTGATTGGCTTACCTAGCCTTGAAGGTTAGGTGCCATCACAACCCCTTGGTGGGATTTGGGTCGTGACATTCATGACAAGAAGTATTTGGTTCATGATTTGGAGTTAGCAGCCATTGTTCATGCCTTGAAAATTTGGAAGGACTATTTGTATGGCATGTCTTGTGAGGTTTATGCTAATTATTGTAGTCTCCAGCACTTGTTTAAGTAGAAGGATTTGACTTTGAGGCAGCGAAGGTGGTTATAGCTATTGAAAGATTTTTATATCCCTATCTTGTATAATCTGGAAGGCTAATGTAGTAGCAAATGCCTTAAGTAGAAAGGCAGTAACTATGGACAGTTTAACTTTCATTCCAATTGAGTAGAAGCTGTTGGCCATGGTTTTTCAAGGTTTGGCCAATAGATTCATGAGATTGGATTTTTATGAGCCTAGTAGGATTCTTGCTTCAGTGATTGCATAGTCTTTCTTACTCGATCACATTCAGGCTCGACAGTTTGGTGAACCCCATTTGCTTATTTTGAGAGATATAGTTCTATAGGGACTTGCTAAGAAGGTGGTCTTAGGTGTTGATGGTGTATTAAGACTACAAGGTCTGATCTGGGTTTCAAATGTTGATGGGTTGAGAGAATTGACCCTTGAGGAGGCTCACAATTCCAGATATTCTATTCATGCAAGTGTCGCAAAGATGTATTGCGACTTGAAACATCATTATTGCTGGTGGCAGATGAAGAAAGACATTATGGGCCATCTTTCTAGATGTTTGAATTTCCAATAGGTCAAGTATGAGCACCAAAAGCCTAGCAGGTTGACTTAGAGATGACATATCCTATAGTGGTAATGAGAGAGGATTACAATGGATTTTGTAGTTGGGTTGAGTTAGACTTTGAAGAAGTTCGATACGGTTTGGGTGATTATTGACAGGTTGACTAGGTCTGTGCATTTCATACCGGTTTAAACTACTTACTCTTCATAGAGGTTGACACAAATCTATGTGCGTGAGGTTATTCGACTCCATGGTGAGCTAGTATCTATTATTTTAGATCAGGGTACTCAGTTCACATCCCATTTCTAGAGGTTAGCATAAGTTGGGTACTTGGGTGGATCTTAACATGTCTTTTCACCCACCGACAAACGGCCAGTCCAAGCGGACTATTCAGATCTTGGAGGATATGTTGATGGCATGTGTTATTGATTTTGGAGGTTAGTGGGATCAGTTCTTCCCATTACTAGAGCTTGCATAAAATAAGAGCTACGAAGCGAGTATTAATATAGAACCGTATGAGGCACTGTATGGTAGGCAATGCCAGTCACTTATTGGATGGTTTGATCCTATCGAGGATAGATTTATATGTACAGACTTGGATTGTGACACTCTTGAGAGAGTTCAATTGAATCAGGATAGACTTCATACAGCTCAGAGAAGGTAGAAGAGTTATGTGGACCGGAGGGTCGGTGACATTGAGTTCATTGAATGTGAGAAGGTTCTATTGAAAATCTCATTTATGAAATATGTGAAGAGATTCAGAAAGAGGGACAAGTTGAGCCCGAGATTTATTGGTCCGTTTCAGATCCTTGAGATGGTCGGTGAGGTAGCTTATATGCTTTTGTTACTATCGAGGTTGTTAGTAGTTCATCCGGTATTTCATGTCTCTATGCTCCAGCGGTATCATGCAGACAATTCCCATGTGCTGAACTTAAGTTCAATCTAGTTAGATAAGGACTTGCGTTATGAAGAAGAGCCGAAAGCCATTATAGACTGATAGGATTGAAAGTTGAGGTCCAATGAGATAGTTTCAGTGTAGGTCCAGTGGAGAGGTCAGCCAGAGCTGAGGAGGGAAACCTGGGAGATTGAGGCCGACAAGAGGAGCATATATCCGCAGTTGTTTGATGGCTCAGGTACATTTTTAATCCCATTCGAGGACGAACGTGTATTTAGTAGGTGGATAATATAACAACCCAATCGGTCGTTTTGTGCATTTGTACCCTCCCCCCCCCTATTTGATGCTTTTCTAGTCATATTTGATTTTTTTGTGATTTGTGGGTGTAGGTAGTTCTATTCCTGCAAGGTTTGGGAGTGATTTAGAACACTTAATTCCTAGCTTGAAAGCTTAAATTGAAAATGCTAAACAAGTTTGTTTGTGTAAACGACCTCAGATCAAAGTTTTGATAGTTCCAATAGGTCCGCATGGCGATTATGGACTTGGGCATATGCCCGAAATTAGTTTCGATGTTTCTAGATGATTTTGTGGCTAATTGCCAAAAGTTGATAATTTTGACGATTTGGAAATTGATAAGTTTGACTCATAGTTGAATTTGGGGTTATTGAGGTCCGTTTGGTATTCCGAGCCATGGGATAGGTAAGTATGGTGATGTATGACTTGTATGTAAAATTTCGAGCCATTCCGAATTGTTTAGACGGGGTTCAGTGTAATCGGCATAGGTTTGAAAGTTAGATGTTTGGATTGTTCATTAAGTTTGATTGATGTGAGATTTGTGGTTTTGATGTTACATTGGATGATTTAAGACCTCGAGTACTTGTTGTATGCTCGGGCAGGGTCCCAAGGGCTCAAATGGGTTTCAGACCACTCACAGGGAAATATGATATGGCTGGCAGCTGCTGAACTGGTGCATCTCGCACCTGCAAATCTGTAGGAGTGAGCTATTGGCTGTTGATGTGAGCTGGAGCGGTAAGATGTAGGACCACAGATGCGGAAAGTAGTTGTTGATGCGCGACCGTATCTGCGGAATATTTCGTGCAACTATGCAGTAGAGGAGATCACATATGCAGTAATGTTCCCTTACAACTGTGATGGTTGGCTTTGTGAATCAGGCTGCATATGCGGATAATGTTCTGCACCTGCGGAGCCACAGATGCAACTAAGTGGTCCGAAAGTGCAAGGGATTTGTAACATAGGGCTTTTAATTTCTTATTTCAGCCATAGCTTCATTTGATCATTTTTTTTGAGATTAGAAGCTCGGATTAAGGGAATATTTAAGACGATTTTCACCCATGTTGATTAGGTAAGTGTTCCTAACCCGAATTGAATTATTATTCATGAATCTATCTTTAATTTTAGCATTTGAGTGATGAATCTAAGGAAGAAAATTGGGGTTTTTGTAAAAAACTTTGGAAAGTAAATAAATTGGATTCAAACCACGATTCGCAGTCGAAATTGGATGAAACTTGTATGATTGGACTCGTATTCGAATGGGTTGCCGGAATTTGTGAGTTTTGTCGAGTTTCAGGAATCAGACCCGGGTTGAATTTTTGGTAGACTTTGTTTAATTGATTAAAGAACGTGTCTTTTTACACCATTGTTGTTTCCTTTAGCATTATCTAATACAGATGTGTGTTAATTGGCTATATTTAACCCGTTCGGAGGCCGATTTGCGAGCCAAGGGATTCTTGGAATATTGATTCTCGCTCGTTTGAGATAAGTATCTTGTGTGGGCTTGGCTTGTAGGTATTTTCCCGTATGTTATGATTCTTGTTATATGTTAGGAGTGACGCATATGCGAGGTGATGAGCGCATACGCGTGCACTGTGATGTTTCATGATCTGGGTAGACCTTAGGCTATTATATGCCTTGTTTTGCTATCATGCCTTTTTAATACTGTATTCTTTTCACTTCATGACTACGTGAGCTATTATTCATGCTAGAAATCATGTCTAGACTATTTGCTTATCTGTTTGAGATATGATAGGGCTATTTTTGCTATGTTGATCTATTTGCCCTAGCCGTGATCATATTTTTCAGTCATGATATTATATCTGTGTATTATATTTTTGTCACTGCACACACTTTATATGTTATCTCAGATGTTGTTAGTGTCCATGTGTATGGCATGGGTTTTGAGTTGAGTTGTGGCATGTTGGTATATTTTGTGCGATATTTTGATTATAGTACTGTGAGATGTTGGCATATTGAGACTTGAGGAGATTGATGATTGATCTTAGGCCATAGAGCCATGTTGATTCGATATTGAGGTGATGCTTGCATCAAGGCCCCCATATTGGGTTGAGTGATATTGATTGTTGACTTTTGATCCGATCAGCGCTTGAGCTTTGATCCGCCCCTCCGGAGTCAGGTGATAACCCAAGTTACTTTGGGCTGTATGAATGTAGGCATACGAGATGTGCTTAGTAAGGGACTTATGTCAAGCACCCTTACAGTGTTGAGTGTGTGTTTATGATGATTCAGGTGTATTGTACCTGGCACCGTGAGAGCATGATTGAGGGATACTTATACCAGGCACTATGAGCATGCTGAGATTGTATATACTTGATGATTAAACTATGATATTTTTGGCTTTGACATGTATATTTGACATTCAGGCATAGAGTTGTATTTTCCTCATAATAATTGGTATTTGATGTCTCTACTTGAACTTGAAATTACAGTTTACCTTGATAAATCCTTGTCTAAGTGATTTTTATGGATAAGTTGATGCCATGGCTGATATACCTGAAAAGCATGCCTATTTCTCCTCATATTGTGTTAGAGTTGAGCATGTTATTATTCGACTTGCTTTTCCTTATATGTCATTATTCTACTGTTATTGTCCTTGTTGCTTGTTGAAACTGAGCATCGTACTTTGTCAATCTCGCTTCTGATTTCTCCAAGGTTAGGCTTGTTACTTACTAAGCACATGGGGTCGGTTTTACTCATACTACACTCCACACTTCATGTGCCAATCCATGTTTTGCTGATAGCAGTGGTTGCTAGTGAGCTACTTATTCGGATTTGCTTGGAGATTTCAAGGTAAGACTGATGTTTGATTCGCAGACCTTGATGTCCCCTCCTTTATCTTATTTTATTACTATTTAGACTTTAAGACAGTATTGTATTTTGTGTAGACTTTGTATTTAGTACTCTATAGAGATCATGCACTCGATGACACCAGATTCTGGGTGGTTTCAGTTTTATTTTCATTATGACTTCAGTTATTTATGTTATTTTGCTATTTGAGACTATTATTTATTATTGTTAAAGTTTGATTCTGCATATATGTTGTTGGCTTGCCTTGAAAGTGGTGTTAGGCGCTATCACGACTCTGGTGAGATTTTGGGTTGTGACACCTCTATTAAATGTTGATGACTTGTTAGTCAAGACTGAATTATCCATGTTGAGTTAATATCTCTTGATATGGTATCTGATGATATTATATCTTTTGTTATAGCCTTGTAGTGGATAATTACGAACTACATAAGTTTAGTTGATTAGTGAGTATCACATGACTTGAATATCGTCACTACTTCACCGAGGTTAGTCTTGATACTTATTGAGTACATGTTGTCATATACTTATTCTACACTTCTATATATTTTGTGCAGATCCGAGTGTTGGTAGTAGTCGATTTCTGGAGTGAACTTTGTAGCTGTTAGAGAAGATTCGAGGTAGTGCTGCATGTTTGCTAGCAGGCCCTTGGATTCCCCTTTCACTATCGTTCATACTGTATCTATACATTCAGACAGTATTGTATTATTTGGAGATTGTATTTATATTCTGTTTCAGAATCGGATTCTGACCCCGATATCAAAAAGTCAACCCACCGGTCAAACTTCCCAAAAATTAAACTTTCGACATTTCAAGCCTAATTCCACTACGGACCTCCAAATAATTTTTCGGACACGCTCCTAATTCCAAAATCACCATACGGAGCTATTGGAATCATCAAAATTCAAATCCGAGGTCTTTTACACATAGGTTCACATCCGATCAACTTTACTAACTAAAATTTCAATTATGAGACTAAGTGTCTCATTTTGTTCCGAATTCCTTTCGGACCCAAACCAACTAACCCGGTAAGTCATAAAACAACTATAAAGCATAAATTGAGCAGTAAATGGGAAAACAGGGTTATTATACTCAAAACGACCGGCCGGGTCGTTACATTCTCCCCCTCTAAAACAAATGTTCATCCTCGAACGGGTTTAGAATCATACCTAGAGTATCAAATAGGTGTGGATATTTGCTCTGCATCTCCTGCTCAATCTCCCAAGTAGTTTCTCCGACTGGCTAGCCTCTCCACTATACCTTCACTGATGATATGTTCTTTGACCTCAGCTTTTGAACCTATCGGTCTAAAATAGCCACCGGTTCCACGTCATAAGTTAAATTACCGTCCAGTTGTACTGTACTGAAATCCAGAATATGAGACGGATCCCCGACATACTTTCGGAGCATGGATACATGGAACACTGGATGAACACCTGATATACTAGGTGGCAAGGCAAGTTCATAAGCCACCTCTCCAATTTTCTTAAGTATCTCAAAAGGCCTAATATACCGAGGGCTCAACTTGCCTTTCTTCCTGAACCTCAACACACCCTTCATGGGTGAAAGCTTGAGCAGAACCTTCTCCCCAACTATGTGAACAACATCACGAACCTTCCTATCGGCATAACTCTTCTGTCTAGACTGTGCCGTGCGAAGCCGTTCCTGAATCACTTTGACCTTCTCTAAAGCATCCTGAACCAAGTCAGTACCCAATATTCTAACCTCACCCGAATCAAACCAACCCACTGGAGACCGACACCGTCTCCCATATAAAGCTTCATACGGAGCCATCTGAATGCTTGACTGGTAGCTATTATTGTAAGCAAACTCCGCGAGTGGCAGAAATTGATCCCAAGAACCCCCAAAATCAATGACGCAAGCGCGTAGCATATCCCCCAATATCTGAATAGTGCTCTCGGACTATCCGTCTGTCTGAGGGTGAAATGTTGTACTCAACTGAACCTGGGTGCCCAATTCTCGCTGCAATGCTCTCCAAAACTGCGAAGTAAACTGCGTAGCCCGATCTGAAATGATGGACACCGGCATACCGTATAGGCAAACAATCTCGCGAATATAAATCCTAGTCAACCGCTCCGAAAAATAATTAGTACCAACTGGAATAAAATGCGCAGATTTGGTCAACCGATCTACTATCACCCAAACAGCATCAAACTTTCTCAAAGTTCGTGGGAGCCCAACTACGAAGTCCATGGTAATACGCTCCCATTTCCACTTCGGAATTTCAAGTCTCTGAAGCAATCCTCCCGGCCTCTAATGTTCATACTTTACCTGTTGACAATTTAAACACCGAGCTACAAACCCAACTATATCTTTCTTCATTCGCCTCCACCAATAGTGCTGCCTCAAATCCTGATATATCTTCGTGGCACCTGTATGAATGGAGTACCGCGAACTTTAAGCTTCCTCGAGAATAAACTCATGGAATTCATCAACATTAGGCACACATAGCCTGCCCTGCATCCGTAATACACCGTCATCTCCAATAGTTACTTCCTTGGCATCACCGTGCTGAACCGTGTCCTTAAGGACAAGCAGATGTGGATCATCATACTGGCGCTCTCTGATGCGATCACATAATGAAGACTTAGAAACCACACAAGCCAAAACTCGATTCGGCCCGGAAACATCCAATCTAACAAACTGGTTGGCCAAGGCCTGAATATCCAAGGCTAAATGCCTCTCTGCTACCGGTAAGTATGCTAAGCTGCCCAAACTCTCCGCCTCACAACTCAAGGCATCGGCCACCACATTGGCCTTTCCAGAATGATAGAGAATGGTAATGTCATAATGTTTAAGCAGCTCTAACCACCTCCGCTCCTGCAAATTAAGATCCTTCTATTTAAACAAATGTTGTAGACTCCGATGATCTGTATATACCTCACACTGCACACCGTAGAAGTAATGCCGCCAAATTTTCAGGGCATGAACAATAGCTGCTAACTCAAGATCGTGGACTGGATAATTCTTCTCATGTACCTTTAATTGTCTGGACGCATAGGCAATCACCCTACCATATTGCATAAGTACTGCACCGAGACCAATAAGCGACGCATCACAATACACAGTATACGACTCTGAACCTATAGGCAACACCAATACTGGAGCTGTAGTCAAAGCTGTTTTGAGCTTCTGAAAGCTCTCTTCACATTCATCCGACCACCTGAACGGAGCACCTTTCTGGGTCAATTTAGTCATAGGCGATGCAATAGATGTGTATCCCTACATAAAGCGATGATAATAACCGATCAAGCCGAGTAAACTTCGAATCTCAGTAACTAAAGATGGCCTGGGCCAATTCTGAACTGCCTCTATTTTTTTCAGATCCACCTTAATTCCTTCACTGGACACTATATGTCCCAAGAATGCCATCGAACTAAGCCAGAACTTGCACTTAGAGAATTTGGCATAAAGAAAACGAGCAGCTAGTCATGGTGACTAACAAAACAACTTTGCAGGTTCAACAGAAGATAGACCTGATTGACCAGTTGCGAGCTGAGATGGACGAGGTCAAGGCCATGACCGAAGTTTGCAAAGGCAAGATGGACCTGCTAGCTTTGGAGAAGGAAGTTGCGAAGGCGGATCTGGCATCGGTCGAAACCAACCCGGGTGGCGATGGACAAAGCCGATAAGTGGTCTTAGATAAATGATGATCTCCGAGCACAGTTGAGCTCAGCCGTCACAGAACGGGATGCTCTCGGATAAGAATATGTTACATTGACGTCCAAATTAGATGCGACCGATGAGATGGTGGCCCAGTATAAGGCCAATTTGGAGGCAGCCGAGACCCGCTTAAAGACGAAGACTGAGTACATAAAGTGGCTATACCGAAGAGAGAAACTCGAAGAGATCCATGCCCGAGGTTTTGACCTATCGGCCAAGATTAAAGAAGCTAGAAGGCTCGAGGCCGAGTCAAATGAGCAATATGAGCCTGAGGGTCTTAGAGGCTCTGAGAGTTCCGAAGGCTCTGATGGTTCTGGCAATGAGTCGAGCCCCGGTGAAGACCAGGCGTAGATGCCTTAGAATTTTCCAATTTTTCCATTGTAAATTTTTTTCTTTATTTTGAGGTCGTTATGTCACGACCCAAACCGATGGTCCATGACGAGTTCCCTAGTCCTACCCGTCGGAAGACTCACATATCCCCTACCATGATGTCACGACCCAAACCGATGGGCCGCAATAGGCACCCGGTACTTTACTCAACCGAGTACCTACGTAATGTATCTTTCGTATCATACTATCATAGGTAAATGAGCCAGAGAGGCTATCGTAAAATAAGTAGAATAAAACATAGGGAAAATACTCGACCTTGGTCGACCCAACATGTAATCCAAACTTATACGTATGATGTACGGGCCTATAAGGCCAAAATAATCACTCGTACACTGAACATAGGCTGACAAAGCCATACAATATTACATATACATGACATATGTCTACAAGCCTCTAAGAGTACATAAACGTCATAAGTCCGGGACAGGGCCCCGACATACCAATCAATACATGCCTAATCATATTGACCAAACACACAACTCCGGAGCAAATGGAGTGCACCAACATCTTCCGCTGAGCTGATCGCCTACTTGGAGGACTCTCGACCTGTCTATCGAGACCTGCGGGCATGAAACGCAGCGTCCCCAGGAAAAAGGGACGTCAGTACAAATAATGTTCCGAGTATGTAAGGAATAAAAATCAGTAAACAATAGACATGAGAGAAACATGGAGTAAAAGACTCAGCATGTATATCTGAATAGATCTGTGAATCATTTAAATTATAATGTCATGAATATGCGTATAAAATGTCATGCATGGTATATATGTTCATAACATCATCAAGCCTCTGAGGGAATCCCATCATATCATTTCGGCCACTGTGGGCAAATCATCAACATATACCAGGTGATCAGGTGGTGGTGCGTATATAACGCCATAATCTTTTTCCATATCCCATATACATATATATACATATATATATGTGTATATAATACCATCTGGTCATGGGTCAATGTATATGTATAAATGCATGAAATGCATAAAAAATACGTTAATAAGATTTCTCGGAATGTCATAAAAATAATAAGCCTGTCGGATAGACTTTATCAAATACGTATTTTTCTGAGACCCATGAACAGAAGATATAATAATAATTCACATGGGGAATCAAGAATATAGACACTCATAATATTTCTA
Source organism: Nicotiana tabacum (assembly GCF_000715075.1). Lineage (NCBI taxonomy): Eukaryota > Viridiplantae > Streptophyta > Magnoliopsida > Solanales > Solanaceae > Nicotiana > Nicotiana tabacum. The sequence goes on along the minus strand of NC_134083.1, from coordinate 120,250,138 downwards.
TGAATAGTCATTTATGGAAATTATGCATTTGCTCGTTTCGTTCGTTTCGCATAGATCATGCCAAAAAGAAAGAAGGGATTGCCTTAACATGCCTAGACCGATTCTCTTGACAATTCTTCTAACACATGTCTTTTGCGATAAAACACATAATGACGGATCGAAGTAGGGAAAAAATATTTGTATGATATTCTTATGAAAGATTGTACCGTGCTCCGTCTATCTTGGTCTTCAAAATCTTCTGTGTGTGTATTAGAGAAAGAATCATAAGCATCTTCTGAACTACTCATAGAGAAAGGACCTCCCACCAAAAGAGAATGAATATTTGCAATAGAATGAAGTAAATCACGTTGCTTTCACCTATATGAGTTTTGCTGAAGCATTCTTCTTTTCATTAGAGATATATGTATATCCCTTAAGTGATTTAGAGGGGTTCTTTTAATTTTAGGGGGTGTGGGCCCCACTTATGTGGTGATTAAGCCACAAACTCCTCTAAATAAGCCACCACCTCCTTAAGCATATGTCTAGATGGCAACTTGCTGCCAACTTTTCAAAATCCCAAGTGGATGTTGCCCTCCTTATAATTATCCAACAAATCTCTCTTAAATATTTATCCACAAATCCAATAATTAATCAATTACCCACATAATTAAGAATTATCTCAAATTACTTATAATACTACTCACTTTAAACATTCCTTATACACCTTACTATCATGACCATGTGGTATCTTGTATGGTACTAGTCCATAAATACCGGGTATTTTAGCTCGGGCCGTATTTTATCCCAAAATGTCAAACTTCGACGAAATTCATTTTCTTCGATTTACTTACCCACTCAGCTTTACGAATTTACTCATCACTTGTTTGAAATAGCATAATGCTTATAATTTCAAAATAACCTCATTCCTGAATTCACGTTGATTAACTTACGACGAAATTTTAACGTACAAAAATGCGGGAATTTAACATCTCATTTCCGAGATTTCATCAATTTATTTATGGTGTACTTTCACGTACGAAAATATGGGGTGTAACATCATTCCCCCCTTTGGAACATTTGTCCTCGAATGTTGACTGATGCACTTATCATTCTCATAACCCATAGCTCTTGCGAATACTTTAGTACTCCTCTTGCCATCTAGGCAACTGTTCTGTGAATGAATCCCAAAGGCCAGGGCATTCCCCCCTTTAGGCCTATTTCTCATACCACGACTCGTGGTCGGAATCCTTCCAATCTTGTAACTGTTGCTACCTTCTATGATGCAGCCTGTACGACACTGACCTTGTAAGTGCACCTATGCGACTCATCTCTAGGACTCACTTTGTGAACATATACAAAACTTGACAAGATGTCCCTCTGGGCATCTATAGGTATACTGAAGTTCTTCACTTAGTACTTTGTTGAACTTACGACTATTGCTATACCTTATTTCATAGATCCGTTTATCCATTTGTATGAATTTACTGCCATAACTCTTACTTTGATTTATCATTACTGAGGTCTGCTACCAAACTCCAGGTTACTCTCGTTGCTTATCCTATATATATAAATCTATGTCCTTTAATGCTTCTTTATTACCGTTCATCTTAAAAATGACGGCCTAATCTCACCTTATACTTTGTGACTTTACCTTACGTGGGCATTTTAATTCCGTACAATTCATGAAATCCTCTTCAAATCATTACTCTATCGAAGGCACAAACATCATCCTTTATCTTTCACAATTACACTCTCATTCTACTCCATGGCAGCATTTTATCTCTTCTAAATGCTATTAGTCTTAGACTCCTTTGAGTTCATTCAGGCTATACAGAACTTTCTATAACTAGACAAACCATCAGCTCTCTTGTTTTCATGGGCTTAATCCCGAGGACTTATCCGTTCTCATTACCTTCTCACTTGCCCTTTCTTATCCTTACTCATGTCTTCCTAAAACCTTGTCGTTTTACCATGCTTTAGCTTGCAACCTACACATATTCATTTATACTACTCGTAACCTTCCTTCAACTTGCTTGCACCACATATTTCCTTATGTGATTTTGGAACATCAAGAGAGATATCACGTCGTCTATAACTCTTCTTTACTCTCTTAACTGGACCTCTCGATACCTAGAAATCATCGACTGGAAGATATGTTACTGACGATGCCGCTATCATTCCTGGATACTGAATCCCCGCACTTCTAGCCTTCGATCCGCAGTAAGGTCTATTCACAACCTTTTGCATTTGAGTATCTCATGCGTTGTCCACCTTTACCTTACTTATCTTAAAGTCTCATATCATATCTTCTATCTCTTTCATAACCTCTCTTCCACATAGGTATGATTCATATCCACGACTTGAAGCTCTATTATAATACTTGCACCTCTGGTGCATACATAATCCAGTGGGAGCTTCATACTAACTTCTTATGAGGCTGGTAATCTTCGAACTAGCTTTCTTGTAGAGCCGTTATAGAATATGGTTGTTGTACTATCTCTCTTGCACCTCTAATATTAAGAGTGAACCTACAATATTCTCAATCACGAGGTCTATAATTTTTTGGGTCCAATAATTAGACTCCTGATTTACTTCGTTGATATAACTCTTTAGTTTCCTCTTCCTTCTGATCACCCTTTATGTAGGCTTAAGCTATCTTCCGATCTACGGCTCATGGTATGAGTTATTACTTTAGCCCTTCATGGACGCTATGGAATATCCATGATACAATCTTCTAACAATTCAATCCTTTGTCTATGACCTGGACTCAATTCTTTCTTTTAACTTATATCAGAGTCTTCTATGTCTGTATGATTGTCAACATATATGCTGCATGTATAAAACCCCGAAATCTTAAGTGCGTTCATAACGTACTCTGGGTCATTAATCGAATAATTCTTTTCGTTCCTTCTCAGCTTTCTTTAAAAAATGTAAGCAATTACTTTTCCTGGTCTTTCTGCCCCTTATTGCATGCATACTTAGCTCACCTTAGTGCCCACAAACATTGGAATTCCATACAACTCATATGATCTTAAATATCACTTCTGGTTTTACTTCCCGTTCATTAGCCACGGTAGGTGCCATTTTCTTATTGGGCGCATACAATGTTGTTGTGAGACTGTTGTTATAAGACCATTTCCTCCTTAGGTTACTGAGCATAGGTTGAAGCCTTCTTCCTTACTTCCTTAGCTAGTCTTTCATTGTAGTATTTAGGGAGGATCCTCTGAATCTTGTAAAGCTGTAAGCTTAAGACATTGTATATTCGACGGACCTTTTGATGTCCTTCCTTGCCTATGATTATCCGTAGTTACTTACTTCCATGCCTTTCTGCTTTTAGGGTTGTTCTGAACTGATATTTTAACTGTCTTCTGGTGGCACTCTCTTTTATTCCCGTAATACTCATACGATACCTTTAACTATTCCAACTCGTATGTGAATATATCTCAAGGATCACGATGTCATATCTGCGAGACTGAATTCCTATGTTGGGGTTCACTATGTTTATCTTGTACGATCTGTTGATTTGTCTGTAACCTCTTATCTAGCCATAACTAGACTCTTCCTGAATCAAATACGAACTGCTCATTGGTCCATTTTCATATCCGTATTCCGCGTAATCCCTCTTTTTGTTATTCCCTTTGTCTTAACTTACGACTTGTACTGGCTCCTTTTTTATCAATAACATCTCGGGTAGGAACCCTTACTTCCTTTCCTTGACATCGTGTTTGCATAATGTTCTGGAATCGTAGCATATTTGTAGGATATGAATCAGTGCAATCTCATTCCTTTTCTCATTTTTATCGCATTCTTTTACCATTCCATAGTTACTAAAACCACTTAGTTCTGACTTAATGCCACATCACTCCATATTCACCTCTTTTGGGGAGTACTAAGATTTAGTGCTATGATGATCTACGTATAGATGTTTTATTTCTTCATCTTTGGAGTCTTTTCATATCATTGATGACCCTTACTCGCCATGCGGTAATTCTTCTGTACCAAGGATGACAAAATTCCTTACTTGTGAGGGTGACACCTAGTATAACTAGCACATACCATCCCTTAAGCTTAAATTTGCTCACATTGCTTGCTTTAGGGAAGTGTCTTCCTGAATGACGTTTTAAAGGGCATTCTTCTGTCGTCCATTTTATTATCGACGGAACGCAATCTCTGAAATTCTCGTGATGCCGACCATTATCAGATCACTGAGTCCCTAATTCATGTTTAGTTTATCTTGTTCACCAACCCATACTGATTTCTATTACTCTGGGGTCTAACTTTTCCTTCTGGTAGTCGCGTTGGAATCACAAACTTATTTCTCGAAATGAGGATATGACTTTATGACCTATACTCTTTTGTTTTCTCAAGGCCTGTCACTTCTCGTCATTTCCTTTACTTGACTATAGACTCTGTAATACTGTCATCTTTTGATCTACCGTTGTCATCCATGTATCATATCTTACTCATAATGCTTCATTAACTCTTTTCTTATTTCCCGCTAACATTTATGTGTATAACTTTATTCTGAAAACTCGAACAAGATCTTCTTTTGCTTTTAGCTCCCCTTTGCTCCATCCAGTGGCTCTTCGGGTTGCTTAACGTTCTTGCTCTACTAGGGACGTGAGCCATACTAATGTAATATTTATCCCTTCCAAACTTTCAGTGCCTATCTTCTGATTTTTTTTTTGATCATGCTAATATTCACATCTAATTGTAATATCCTAGAGTGCACCATCTGGGTGCCTCACAAGGAGATCTATTAGCACTTTTTTAATATCCTTCGGAAATGTCAACTAACACAAATAATTCATTCACCATTTTGGGTTACTCTAACCCTAGCCGGATCCTGATATCCTGTCCTTTTCTTAAACTACACCTGTTAGCCCCCAATAGGGTATAACTGAGATGGTGTGGCCAATTATACATACCTCTGTTATTGTTGAAGGTAACTCAAAAGGCTTATATTTCTCTTTATGAATGGTAAATAATGATAATCTTCACTAGTTGGGTACCTCGTACCCTCCTTCATCTTGCTTCTTTTACTTGTTAAAACTTGTATCTATCTTCTGAATCTCTTATTGCCTTTCACCATAGAGGTGGATAGATATTCCTGCCTTAAGGCTCCGTATCAAAAGGCTTACACGTCTTAGTACACCCATGATCTGCTGAAGACCTTACATTTATCCATCATAAGCATCATGCAAAATCGAGTTCCTCTGACTTAACTCTTTCACAGCCACATGCAATCTCTTACCAACCGCTTTCTAGATGTAGGCATCGTCGTATTATGAATAAGATAGAGTTTAGGAAATTGAGATATAACTGAGCTCTACCACACGATCTAGAGTAAGAAGAAAGAGTGGCAGTCCTAAATGCTTTGTAGCCTCCTGCTTATAAGTGTGGTGCACAACACACCCATAAATAAGACTCTACTACACATGGCTTGTAGACTCCCTAGGACAGAACTGCTCTGATATCACTTTTGTCACGACCCAAATCGATGGGCCGCAACGGGTACCCGATACCTTACTCAACTGAGTATCTACGTAATGTATCTTTCGTATCATACTATTATAGGTAAATGAGCCAGAGAGGCTATCATAAGATAAGTAGAATAAAACATGGGGAAAATACTCAACCTTGGTCGACCCAACATGTAATCCAAACTTATACGTATGATGCACGGGCCTATAAGGCCAAAATAATCACTCGTACACTGAACATAGGCCAACAATGCCATACAATATTACATATACATGACATATGTCTACAAGCCTCTAAGAGTACATAAACGTCATAAGTCCGGGATAAGGCCCCGACATACCAATCAATACATGCCTAATCATACTGACCAAACAAGCAACTCCGGAGCAAATGGAGTGCATCAACATCTTCCGCTAAGTTGATCGCCTACTTGGAGGACTCTCGACCTGTCTATTGTGACCTGCGGGCATAAAACGCAGCATCCCCAGGCAAAAGGGACGTCAGTACAAATAATGTACCGAGTATGTAAGAAATAAAAATTAGTAAACAATAGACCTGAGAGAAACATGGAGTAAAAGACTCAGCATGTATATCTGAATAGCTCTATGAATCATTTAAATTATAATGTCATGCATATGCGTATTGACTATCGGCAGCTTAATAAGGTAACAATAAAAAATAAGTACCCGCTGCCAAGGATAGATGACTTGTTTGATCAATTGCAAGGTGCAAGGTACTTCTCCAAAATTGATTTTCGATCCGGGTATCACCAATTGAAGATCAGGGAGCGAGATATTCCGAAAACAGCTTTTAGAACCCGGTATGGGCATTTTGAGTTTTTAGTAATGTCTTTTGGGCTAACAAATGCTCCAGCAACCTTCATGGATCTTATGAATCGCGTTTTTAAGCCATTCCTTGACTTCTTTGTGATAGTGTTCATTGACAATATTCTTGTATATTCACGAAGTCAGGAGGACCATGCTGACCATCTCAGGGTAGTTGTGCAAACCCTACATCAGCATCAATTATATGCAAAGTTTTCAAACTGTGAATTTTGGCTTGAATCAGTCATATTCTTGGGTCATGTATTTTCTAGTGAGGGAATTAAGGTTGATCCTCAGAAAATTTCAGCTGTGAAGAATTGGCCGAGGCCTACAACTCCAACAGAGATTCGCAGTTTCTTAGGCTTAGCTGGATATTACAGAAAGTTTGTGGAGCGGTTTTCTACTCTTGCCTCTGCATTGACTAAATTGACGCAGAAGGCAATTAAGATTCAATGGTCAGATGCTTGTGAAAAGAGTTTCCAGGAATTGAAAGCAAGATTGACTGTGGCACCGGTGTTGACTCTACCAGAGGGTATAGATGGATTTGTGGTATATTGTGATGCTTCAAGAATGGGGCTTGGATGTGTATTAATGCTGTTACAACCCAAATTCGCATACCATAGATCACGTCATAAGTTAGTCGATGTAAATCCAAGAAGAGATTATCTTTGAGATGATAAGGAGTTAATCCTATTGGTCTTAAACGATACAAGGGTGTATAAGAGTGGTTAACAAATATTAGAAGTTAAACGAATCAAGGATGTTATAACCCGTATTTTCGGGTAACACTAGAGGTGATTAACTGTCCCAAGAGGTCTTGTTTTAATGTATTTGAATCATATAATATCCGTATCATAAGTCTTGAAGTCAAGCGAGTTATGAAACAAAAGTCGATAAAAGTTGTCGCAACTTAGGTTTATAATTTTACTTAAACTTTAGGTCAAATGTTACTGCATTTTTCTCCCAATGTGCTTGGAATTATGGGGTGATCTACCTATAAAATTGAACATATATGAGTCTAGTTTCCAACGCATTAAACCGTTCGTCGATACGATATCGGAATAGAGAGATATTCGCGTTTTCGTGAGAGTGCGCCAAGCATCTCTCTATGGGGCCCACATAGGCGGTTTAAGACATATGGATATATATAATATACCTCAACCCCGTTTTAAGTCATTATTTTTCAGTATATTCAGACCTTAGAACCCTAAAAACACTCTCTCAAGGTTCTCTCATGATCCAAGACCCAAACAAAGGGCAAACAACACAAATCAAATGTCGGGAATCCCGTGGCGCTAGTAAGTTTCTTGTTCTTCTTGTTGATGCTGATTTTTGTGTTGTTCCAGCTCGTGTGGGAGGTTTTTTTAAGTGTTTTATGTCCTGTAAATACACCTTCAAGTTTTTAATATCAACCCTAGGTGATTTCAAGTCTTCTAAAGTAATTCTAGTGCCGAAAAACCCGAATTAATTGCTAGTTTCGCTTCCTTGTTCTTGTGGCAGAATTGAAGGGATATTTCGTGGGAAATTAAGGTCAAATTGGAGTTGTTCTTTCTGTTTAAAGGTAAGTAACCTCTTACTCTATACATATTTAAGATTATCCAAGTTGTAGCTAAGTCGTTGAAGCTAGAACTTGTGAAATATATATCGAAAGGCTTGGTAGTAATGTTGTTGGTTGGTGGACTGTTTTGGAGGCTCAATATGATTATTAATGATGTTGTTTGGGCTGTTTGGTGATTGTATTGACTTGTGTGAAGTCATATAAATAGGGGAGGTGCTGTCCGTTTTATCGTAAAATAGGTTGCGGTCGATACATAATAGTTACGACGCTTAAACGATAATGATAGTGTCATTTCTCTTATTGTAGACTAAGGAGTCGTGACATTTGCATAGCTTGAGGTTGGGCAGTATATACAAGGTATGTGAGGCTATCCCCTTCATTCTTTTGCACGACTCCGATTGTACATAATGTAATGAATGAGCTCCCAAAGATACTCTACTCTTAGAAGCTAGCAGTACTTACATTGCTGCCCTTCTTATGAAACGATTGGTATTGATGTTACTTCTCTTATTCTTATATTATCAATGTTGTTGGTAGTTCCTGATTCTTATAAGTTTCTTGATGAAGAGTTAATCCTAATAACGTGTACGAAGGATACCGACCTTACGTCACTCCGAAAGGTTCAAAATGTGATTCCAATAAGTCCAGCATGCATCATATATATGTATCTATTTTACTCTACCGAGCCGCACTATAGATGGCCGGGTATGGCACCTATTGTGCAACCACTGATCAGTTGGGTTTTAACGAGCTCCACGTGGCCGGGTACGATTCTACCGAGCCCTATGATGGCCGGGTACGTTTTACCGAGCCTATTATGGCCGAGTACGATATGATGATGGTGATGCCCACAAAGGCGTATGTTTTAAAAGTTTATGTATATATATATGTATGTATCATGTATTTCATGTCAGTAGCCCTCAGAGGTACCCAGATGTCACAGGTTGTATATTCTCTATCCCTGTTTACATTACTGTTCTTACTTATGCTTTCTTGCCTCACATACTCAGTACTTTATTCGTACTGACGTCCTTTTTATTTGTGGACGCTGCATGTCGTGCTGCAGGTCCTGATAGACAGGTAGACATAGCTCCCCCACCACAGTAGGCTGTCCAGTTCAGCGGTTATTGGCGAGATCCCTTCTCCGGACTTGCCGTGGTCTTGGTATGCATTTTTGTTATAGACATTATGGGTATGTCGGGGCCCTGTTCTGGCAATGTTGTAGCACTTATGTTCCTTTAGAGGCTCATAGACAGGTGTCGACTTATGTATGGTTTAGAATGCCTTTTCGGCTGATTTTTGTTGTATAGTCTTTCATGGCATCATGATAGCTCGTACCTTATATATAGTTTCTTGACAGTCTTGTCGTCTCATATTATGTATGTTCATGACATTATCTTTAATTGTTGGATGTTCATGATCCATGTCTACTATTTATATTGATCTTGTCGGCCCTTAAAGATAATAAGGAAGGTTAGATAAAATGTACGTTGGTGCTCGGCAAGTATGGCCCGGGTGCTAGTCATGACCCTCCAGTTGGGTCGTGACAAACTTGGTATCAGAGCAAGTCTGTCCTAGGGGTTGTCTATGAGCCGTGTCTAGTAGAGTTTTGATTATGGATGTGTAGCGCGCCACATTTATAATCAGGAGGCTACGTGACATCTAGGGTTGTTACCTTCTTCCTGAATCTAGATCGTGCGTAGAGTTGAGTAGTAAGTGTTCATATCTAATATTCACCTTGTTTTCTTTCAGCGATGCCTTCGACTAGGAAGCAAGCGATTAGTAAACGGCTTGATACAGTTGTGGGAGAGGGTAACATTCAAGTGCCTCCAGCCAGAGCAGGCCAAAGTGAGGCTCAGAGTGAGATGCTGTCTCATACCTCTCTGTCTCCTCCCGAGGATATTAGGAGGCACCCAGTACATCCAGTTCCTCCGTCTGGCACTACAGACCATGATATGCACAGTGCGGTGCAATTGTTGACTAGCTTGGTAGCTGCTCAGGCTCAAAGGCAGAATACCGGTGCTGCTGATAAACCGGTTAGTGTGAGAGTTCGTGATTTTATTAATCTAGACCCTCCAGTGTTTACCGGATCAGACCCCAAGGAGGACCCACAAATATTTATTGATCAGATTCATCGTACATTGCGGGTTACGCATGCTAGTGATACGGAGACAGTAGAGTTGGCTTCTTATCGGTTACGGGATTTAGAGGTTTTCTGGTATGATAGTTGGGAGAGATCTAGGGGTCCGAACGCTCCTCTCCAGCCGTGTGGAAGGAATTTTCTGAGGCCTTTCTTCGTCACTACTTGCCAGTTGAGATACGACGAGCTAGAGCTGATAAGTTCTTGAACCTTCGACAGGGTAATATGAGTGTACGAGAGTATAGTATACAGTTTGATTCTTTAGCAAGGTATGCTCCCATATGGTGTCAGAGATGAGTGATAGGGTGCATCTGTTCGTGAACGGGTTGGGACCACATCTGATAAATGAGTGCACAACAGCCTCCTTGGTAGAGGGCATGGATATTTCCCGTATTCAGGCTTATGCCCAGACCCTAGAGGATCATAAGCGCCAGCAAAGGGCAGATAGGGAGCAGGATAGGGGCCAGCATAAGAGGGCAAGATTTGTAGGGTATTCTGATGAGTTCAGAGGCAGTATCAGGCCCCAATCTTCGAGGAGTTCGGCGCCACCTGTAGCTAGTGCTCCTCCATAGTTTCAGAGGCCTCGGTATGATCGATTTACCTATTCTGGTTCAGGTCAGAGTTCGAGGGCATCAGGCTCACAATTTCATAGAGATACTAGTCAGACGAGACCCCCAACACCTCGTTGTGATCAGTGTGGCAAGGCCCACTTTGGACTGTGCCATCGAGGTTCCGATGCGTGCTATTCTTGCGGACAACGTGGCCATATGATGCGGGATTGTCCTAACAGAGGAGGTGGTGGTATGGCTCAACCGACTGGATCTGTGTCTAGTTCTTCCTCATCAGTTCGACCTCCAGCACAAGGCTTTCAACAGTCGACAGGTCGTGGTAGAGGTAGAGGTTCAGTGCCGAGTTTGAGTGGTGCTCAAAATCGAACCTATGCTCTAATAGGTCGACAAGATCTCGAGTCATCTCCGGATGTTGTTACAGGTATATTGTCTGTGTTTTCTTATGATGTATATGCGCTAATTGATCCAGGATCTACCTTATCATATGTTACACCCTTTGTGGCTAATAAGTTTGGCATTGAACCTGAATTGATAAGTAAACCACTTGCGGTATCCACTCCGATAGGAGATTCTGTGATTGCTAGAAGGGTTTATAAAGGTTGCACTGTGATGATTTGTAGTCGTCAAACCTCGGCAAATTTATTTGAGTTAGAAATGGTTGATTTCGATGTGATAATGGGAATGGACTGGTTGGCCTCATGCTATGCAAATGTTGACTGTCGTACGAAGATGGTTAGGTTTCAGTTTCCTTGTGAACCCGCCATTGAATGGAAGGGGAACATTGCTACGCCGAAAGGTAGGTTTATTTCCTATCTTAAGGCAAGGAAGATGATCTCAAAAGGTTACATTTATCATCTTGTTCGCGTTAGGGATGCGGAGGCGAAGCCGCCTACTCTACAATTAATCCCCGTGGTCAATGAATTTCCAGATGTTTTCCCAGATGAACTCCCAGGCCTTCCTCCTGAAAGGGAGGTTGAGTTTAGCATTGATGCATTGCCTGACACTCAACCGATCTCTATTCCTCCATACAGGATGGCCCCAGCAGAGTTGCGAGAGTTGAAGGCACAGTTGAAGGACTTGCTGGATAAGGGTTTCATTAGGCCTAGCACTTCACCTTGGGGTGCGCCAGTCTTGTTCGTGCGGAAGAAAGATGGGTCGTTAAGGATGTGTATCGATTATCGACAGTTGAATAAGTTTACAATAAAGAACAAGTATCCACTTCCAAGAATTGATGACCTGTTTGACCAACTCCAGGGTGCCAAGTATTTCTCCAAGATTGACTTGCATTCAGGGTATCATCAGGTGAGGGTTAAGGAGAAGGATATTCCAAAGACGGCCTTCCGGACAAGATATGGGCATTTTGAGTTCTTGGTGATGTCGTTCGGGCTAACAAATGCCCCAGCAGCTTTTATGGATCTCATGAATAGTGTATTCCGGCCCTATCTTGATGTGTTCATGATCGTATTCATTGATGACATTCTGGTGTATTCTCGTTCAGAGGCGGAACATGCGGGCCACTTGCGGATAGTATTACAGACCCTTCAGGATCATAAGTTATATGCTAAGCTCTCTAAATGTGAATTCTGGCTGAACTCAATAGCATTCCTTGGCCATGTGATATCTGATGAGGGTATTAGTGTCGACACTCAGAAGATCGATGCAGTAAAGAATTGGCCGAGACCTACAACACCGTCAGAAGTCCGCAGCTTCCTGGGGCTAGCAGGATATTATAGGCGGTTTGTAGAAGGGTTTTCCTCTATATCAGCACCATTGACTAAGTTAACACAGAAAGCTACCAAGTTCCAGTGGTCTGATGCTTGTGAACATAGTTTTCAGGAGCTAAAGAATCGATTGACATCCGCGCCAGTGCTCACTCTCCCAGAAGGAACAAAAGGTTATGTGGTATATTGTGATGCCTCAGGTATAAGTTTGGGGTGTGTATTGATGCAACGTGGGAAGGTGATTGCTTATGCATCAAGACAATTGAAGAAGCATGAAAAGAATTACCCGACTCATGATTTGGAATTGGCTGCAGTAATATATGCTTTGAAGATATGGCGGCACTACTTATACGGCGTCCATGTTGACATCTACACAGATCACAAGAGTTTACAATACATCTTCAAGCAGAAGGAGTTGAATTTGAGGCAGCATAGGTGGCTTGAATTACTGAAAGACTACGATGTCGAGATATTGTACCATCCCGGTAAAGCTAATGTTGTGGCAGACGCTCTCAGCCATAAGTCAATGGGAAGCTTAATACATATTGAGGCAGGTAGACAAGGGTTGACCAAAGAGCTTCACCAGCTGGCCAATATGAGAATCAGATTGTTGGACTCTGATGATGGAGGTGTTACTGTACAGAATACAGCAGAATCATCTTTGGTAGCCGAGGTAAAAGCACGGCAATATGAAGATCCTACCTTAGTAAGATTGAGAGAGGGAATTCAGCAGTGTAAGATTACAGCTTTCAAGATCGGAGGAGATGGGACACTGAGATACCAAGGCCGATTATGTGTACCTAGTGTGGCAGGGTTGCGAGAGAAGATTATGATTGAGATTCACCAGTCCCGATATTCTATCCATCCTGGCTCGACAAAGATGTATCATGACGTTAAGGAGCAGTATTGGTGGGATAACATGAAGAAGTCTATTGCAGAATTTGTAGCCCAGTGTCCTAATTGTCAACAAGTAAAGATCGAGCATCAGAAACCTAGTGGATTGATTCAGAATATAGAGATTCCGACCTAGAAATGGGAGGTGATTAATATGGACTTCATTATTGGATTACCTCGCTCTTATCATAAGTTTGACTCTATCTCGGTGATAGTTCATCGACTTACAAAATCTGCCCATTTTCTGCCAGTTAAGACAACTTACACGGCTGAAGATTATGCGAAGTTGTATATCAAGGAGATTGTTAGGCTTCATGGTGTGCCGGTATCTATTATATCAGACCGAGGAGCTCAATTTACGGCTAACTTTTGGAGGTCTTTTCAGAAGGGTTTAGGCACACAAGTAAATCTCAGCACTGCATTCCATCCGCAGACTGACGGACAGGCTGAACGTACCATCCAGACGCTTGAAGATATGCTACGAGCATGTGTTCTAGATTTCAAGGGGAATTGGGATGACCATCTGGCACTTATAGAATTTGCCTACAATAATAGCTACCATTCCAGTATTAAAATGGCCCCGTATGAGGCACTGTACGGGAGGAGATGTAGATCACCAGTTGGATGGTTCGAAGTCGGTGAGACAGAATTATATGGGCCAGATTTGATTCACCAAGCCATTGAGAAGGTGAAAGTGATACAAGAGCGACTGAGGACGGCACAAAGCAGGCAAAAGTCTTATTCCGACGTCCGACATCGTGATCTGGAATTTGAGGTTGGTGATTGGGTTTTCCTGAAGATCTCGCCGATGAAGGGTGTTATGCGTTTTGGGAAGAATGGTAAGTTGAGTCCGCGGTATATTGGGCCGTACAAAATTCTTCGACGAATTGGACAGGTTGCTTATGAGTTAGAATTGCCATCTGAATTGGAATTTGTCCACCCGGTATTCCATGTATCTATGTTGAGGAAATGTATTGGAGAACCTTCTCGGGTCGTCCCTATCAAAGATGTACAAGTTACAAAGGATCTATCATATGATGAAGTGCCAGTGGCTATATTAGATCGACAAGTCCGCAAGCTGAGAACAAAGGATGTAGCTTCCGTGAAAGTATTATGGAGGAACAGGAATATAGAAGAAATGACATGGGAAGCAGAAGAGGAGATGGAGTCTAAATACCCTTACCTATTCCAGAGTGAAGATAACGAGGATGCCGGGGGAAAGAAGGACGCATTATAAGGTGAAACGGCTCTATGAGGTAAGCAATAGCTTGTGAATACTCTTTTTTTAATACAAAATGGTGATATGCAGATAATGTACATATCCATAATGCTTTGTATAGTCTTATAAGGCCATAGGTTGGGTTTAACTGCTTGCAAGTTTGGCTAGTGTCCATTTTATGGGGGAAACTCAGTCGGAAATCTCCGTCGGAATCCACGATGAGTTAGACACCCCATAAACCCTTACATTCGAGGACGAATGTTCCTAAGGGGGAGAGGGTGTTACAACCCAAATTCGCATACCATAGATCACATCGTAAGTTAGTCGATGTAAATCCAAGAAGAGATTATCTTTGAGATGATAAGAAGTTAATCCTATTGGTCTTAAACGATACAAGGGTGTATAAGAGTGGTTAACAAATATTAGAAGTTAAACGAATCAAGGATGTTGTAACCCGTATTTTCGGGTAACACTAGAGGTGATTAACTGTCCCAAGAGGTCTTGTTTTAATGTATTTGAATCATATAATATCCGCATCATAAGTCTTGAAGTCAAGCGAGTTATGAAACAAAAGTCGATAAAAGTTGTCGCAACTTAGGTTTATAATTTTACTTAAACTTTAGGTCAAATGTTACTGCATTTTTCTCCCAATGTGCTTGGAATTATGGGGTGATCTACCTATCAAATTGAAGATCTATGAGTCTAGTTTCCAACGCATTAAACCGTTCGTCGATACGATCTCGGAATAGAGAGATATTCGCGTTTTCGTGAGAGTGCGCCAAGCATCTCTCTATGGGGCCCACATAGGCGGTTTAAGACATATGGATATATATAATATACCTCAACCCCGTTTTAAGTCATTATTTTTCAGTATATTCAGACCTTAGAACCCTAAAAACACTCTCTCAAGGTTCTCTCATGATCCAAGACCCAAACAAAGGGCAAACAACACAAATCAAATGTCGGGAATCCCGTGGCGCTAGTAAGTTTCTTGTTCTTCTTGTTGTTGCTGATTTTTGTGTTGTTCCAGCTCGTGTGGGAGGTTTTTTTAAGTGTTTTATGTCCTGTAAATACACCTTCAAGTTTTTAATATCAACCCTAGGTGATTTCAAGTCTTCTAAAGTAATTCTAGTGCCGAAAAACCCGAATTAATTGCTAGTTTCGCTTCCTTGTTCTTGTGGCAGAATTGAAGGGATATTTCGTGGAAAATTAAGGTCAAATTGGAGTTGTTCTTTCTGTTTAAAGGTAAGTAACCTCTTACTCTATATATATTTAAGATTATCCAAGTTGTAGCTAAGTCGTTGAAGCTAGAACTTGTGAAATATATATCGAAAGGCTTGGTAGTAATGTTGTTGGTTGGTGGACTGTTTTGGAGGCTCAATATTATTATTAATGATGTTGTTTGGGCTGTTTGGTGATTGTATTGACTTGTGTGAAGTCATATAAATAGGGGAGGTGCTGTCCGTTTCATCGTAAAATAGGTTGCGGTCGATACATAATAGTTACGACGCTTAAACGATAATGATAGTGTCATTTCTCTTATTGTAGACTAAGGAGTCGTGACATTTGCATAGCTTGAGGTTGGGCAGTATATACAAGGTATGTGAGGCTATCCCCTTCATTCTTTTGCATGACTCCGATTGTACATAATGTAATGAATGAGCTCCCAAAGATACTCTACTCTTAGAAGCTAGCAGTACTTACATTGCTGCCCTTCTTATGAAACGATTGGTATTGATGTTACTTCTCTTATTCTTATATTATCAATGTTGTTGGTAGTTCCTGATTCTTATAAGTTTCTTGATGAAGAGTTAATCCTAATAACGTGTACAAAGGATACCGACCTTACGTCACTCCGAAAGGTTCAAAATGTGATTCCAATGAGTCCAGCATGCATCATATATATGTATCTATTTTACTCTACCGAGCCGCACTATAGTTGGCCGGGTATGGCACCTATTGTGCAACCACTGATCAGTTGGGTTTTAACGAGCTCCACGTGGCTGGGTACGATTCTACCGAGCCCTATGATGGCCGGGTACGTTTTACCGAGCCTATAATGGCCGAGTACGATATGATGATGGTGATGCCAACAAAGGCATATGTTTTAAAAGTTTATGTATATATATATGTATGTATCATGTATTTCATGTCAGTAGCCCTCAGAGGTACCCAGATGTCACAGGTTGTATATTCTCTATCCCTGTTTACATTACTGTTCTTACTTATGCTTTCTTGCCTCACATACTCAGTACTTTATTCGTACTGACGTCCTTTTTATTTGTGGACGCTGCATGTCGTGCTGCAGGTCCTGATAGACAGGTAGACATAGCTCCCCCACCACAGTAGGATGTCCAGTTCAGCGGTTATTGGCGAGATCCCTTCTCCGGACTTGCCGTGGTCTTGGTATGCATTTTTGTTATAGACATTATGGGTATGTCGGGGCCCTGTTCCGGCAATGTTGTAGCACTTATGTTCCTTTAGAGGCTCATAGACAGGTGTCGACTTATGTATGGTTTAGAATGCCTTTTCGGCTGATTTTTGTTGTATAGTCTTTCATGGCATCATGATAGCTCGTACCTTATATATAGTTTCTTGACAGTCTTGTCGTCTCATATTATGTATGTTCATGACATTATCTTTAATTGTTGGATGTTCATGATCCATGTCTACTATTTATATTGATCTTGTTGGCCCTTAAAGATAATAAGGAAGGTTAGATAAAATGTACGTTGGTGCTCGGCAAGTATGGCCCGGGTGCTAGTCATGACCCTCCAGTTGGGTCGTGACAAATGCAACATGGGAAGGTGATAGCTTATGCTTCTACGCAACTAAATAATCATGAAAAGAACTATCCAACACATGATTTAGAACTTTCGGCGGTGGTATTTGCATTGAAAATTTGGCGTCATTATTTATATGGGGTCCATGTGGATATATTCATGGACCATAAGAGCCTTCAATATATTTTCAAACAGAAGGAATTGAATCTGAGGCAGAGAAGATGACTTGAATTACTCAAGGATTATGACATTGATATTTTATACCATCCGGGGAAGGCTATTGTTGTGGCGGATGCTCTTAGCCCGAAATCTATGGGTAGCTTAGCACACTTGGAGGCATATCGAAGGCCATTAGCCAAAGAAGTTCACCGATTGGCTAGTTTGGGAGTTCGTCTTGCGGACTCTAGTGAAGGAGGGGTAATTGTGCAAAATAGGGCTGAATCATCGCTTGTTGTGGAAGTCAAAGAGAAGCAATATAACGATCCATTGTTGGTGAAATTAAAAGAGGGGATTCATAAACATAAGACCATGGCCTTTTCTCTTAGCATGAATGATGGTACACTAAGGTACCAAGGGCGACTCTGTGTTCCAAATGTGGATGGTCTCCGGGAAAGAATTATGACTGAAGCTCAAACTTCTAGGTATTCCGTGCATCCAGGTTCTACAAAAATGTATCATGATCTTAAGGAAGTCTATTGGTGGAATGATATGAAGAGGAATGTGGCGGACTTTGTGGCAAGATGTCCGAATTGTCAGCAAGTGAAGGCCGAACACCAAAAGCCCGGTGGGTTGGCACAAAACATAGAAATTCCAATGTGAAAGTGGAAAATGATTAATATGGACTTTGTGGTAGGATTACCGCGCACTCCGCGCAAGTTTGACTCAATTTGGGTGATTGTGGATCGACTCACGAAGTCATCACACTTTTTGCCGGTTAAGTCTACCGACACAGCAGAGCAGTATGCTCACCTGTATATCAAAGAAATAGTCAGGTTGCATGGCACCCCAGTTTCCATCATTTCTGATCGGGGAGCACAATTCACTGCTAACTTTTGGAAGAAATTTCAGTAAGGTTTGGGTACTCAGGTGAATCTTAGCACAGCCTTTCACCCGCAGACTGACGGGCAGGTAGAGCGGACTATTCAAACGCTTGAGGGTATGTTGCGTGCTTGTGTGCTAGACTTCAAAGTTAGCTGGGATGATCATTTACCACTTTTAGAATTTGCATACAATAATAGCTATCATGCTAGCATTCAGATGGCACCGTTCGAGGCTTTATATGGTAGGAGATGTAGATCTCCCATTGGGTGGTTTGAAATTGGGGAAGCAGAGTTGATAGGGCCAGACCTCATGCATCAT
This sequence comes from Nicotiana tabacum, assembly GCF_000715075.1. Taxonomy (NCBI): domain Eukaryota; kingdom Viridiplantae; phylum Streptophyta; class Magnoliopsida; order Solanales; family Solanaceae; genus Nicotiana; species Nicotiana tabacum. The sequence goes on along the minus strand of NC_134083.1, from coordinate 120,231,608 downwards.
GCCATGGAAAAAGTTAGAATTATTGAGGAGCAGTTGAAGACTGCTCAGAGTCGTCAGAAATCCTATTCGGATGTTTGTCGTAGGGATTTGGAGTTCAAAGAAGATGATTGGGTATTCTTGAAAGTTTCCCCCATGAAAGGGGTAATGCGATTTGGTAAGAAAGGAAAATTGAGTTCGAGGTATGTCGGACCATGCAAAATCATTTAGAGGATCGGTGAGGTGGCGTACAAGGTTGAGTTACCACCTGAGATGTCATTAGTACACCCGGTGTTTCATGTGTCTATGTTGAAGAAAGTAGTTGGAGATCCAACACTCATTGTTCCGGTGGAGACCATTGAGGTAAATGAGAAATTGACTTACGAAGAGATTCTGGTTTCTATTATTGATCGGCAAGTCCGAAAATTGAGAAATAAAGAAATTGCCTCCGTGAAAGTGTTGTGGCAAAACCAACAGGTTGAAGAGGCTACTTGGGAGGCCGAAGAAGAAATGAAGAAAAGGTATCCTTATTTGTTTGAATGACCAGGTATTTAAAGTTGTGATCTAGGAAAAATATTATAAGACCTACTTTTTATGAATTTTATATCATGTGAACAATTGGCATTAAGAGTGTTCCTTTCTGGATATATATTGCTTATGAGACCACAATTGGTGTTGTTTTATATTATGTTACATCGTTAGGATACGTATATGTTGTTAGGATGTGTTTCTGGGGCTCTCTGATAGGTGGATAGGCCTAGTTAGAAGGGAAACTCTCGCGAAAGTTTTGGAGATTTTGGGAGTTAGTCTAATTTGGGGCTGCTCAAATGTGGTATGAAACAAATTGAGTTGCATAAGATGCTAATGACGGATTTTTACTCTCATTCGAGGACGAATGATCCTAAGCGGGGTAGAATGTAACACCCCGGAAAATTTTAAAGTACTTAAGTGTAAGACCTGGTAAAGTTTGCAAAGAAAATAATGTTTCATGGACCGCATAATGGCCGCAGAGTAAGGCAGTTAATTGGGTCAGTTGGAAGCAACTATGCGGTTGATTATGTGACCGCATAGTGACCGCATACACAGACAGTTCTTTTGGCTATTTTGCAACAAATTATGCGACCGATATGCGGTCCGCATATCTTTTATGCGATCGCATACCTTGTTCCGGAGCTCCATTTTTGGGTTTTTAAAACCCGACCCTATTTCATTAAATACACTCTTTGGTCTATTTTTGAGACATAATCTGATATTTTAGAGTGAGAGAGAGTGCCCTAGAGTGAGAAGGTGTTCTTAAATAATTGTTCTTCAATTCATGCTCAAGTTTTGGAAGATTAAGAAGGGAAGCTCACTAGGTCTTCATCCTATAGGTAAGATTCTACACCCTCAACCCTAATTTCAAAATTTTCTGAAAATGGGTAACTAGCAAGATAATTTTTGGGCATGAGAGTTGTTTATTTTACATGCATGTGTTATCAAAGGGTGTAGGAAGATTGTTGAGCTAAAAATGGTAAGGATTGGGTTGTGGGATGATGGAATCCTTCATAAAAAGGACATTGAAACCTTATGCACAGCTAGTGTTTGATAAAATGCTCAAATGAGCTAGAACCATGATCATCTTCCTAATTTTGATTCAATTTGTTATATTTCTATAATAGATTGAAGTTGCTAAGAATTTCGGAACATTTAGAGTGTAAGGAAGCTCAAGTGAGGTATGTTGGCTAAACTCTTCTCTTAGAATTGAATCCCACGATATTCATGTAAATATGTAAGTCCCGAGTGGCTCATTATGAAACTTGCTATCCCGAGTAAGATTGGGTTGAAAAATATATGTTCAACAAGCATCCCAAATGCTTTATTCATGTTATGTTACCAATTGAGGATGTGTTAAAATATGGGATGTGCATTAATAATGTTTCGACTTTAAGTCAAGTTCAATTGAAGGCTATTATGCCAAATTTTGTGAAATATCTCTATGTGCCTTAGACTCTAAATTGCTCACATGTGTATTACACACCTTGATTGAATTGTATTTGTTGTTGATGATGATAATGATATTTGAAATTGATAAGGTGAGCATGAAATACTGAATATGGCCAACGTGCCAAGAATGATCTTATAATTATGGCCATTAGTGCCAATGAAATGAAAAGATGTGAAAGTAATACGAAATGCGATAATTGATATAAAAAGGCTGATGTCTCAAATAAGATAGCCTAGCCGGTTGGGTTGTGATCGGACACCATGCCGCACACATGGTGGTGATTGTGCTAGAAATTGTAATTGAAATGGTAATTGTGGTTGATGTCCCTAATGGATAGCCTAGCCAATCGGGTCGTGATCAGACTCCCTGTTAAAGATGATGGTATTGATATTGAGAGAAATTGTGGTTGATGCCTCTAATGAGATGGCCTAGCCGATCGGGTCGTGATCGGACTCCGTGCTGAGAGTACGGTGGTACTGGTTTTGTGAATAATGGTATTGTGAATAATGGTATTGTGGACAATGGTGTATCGATACTAAAAATCTCCCAATGTGAGATGTGGAAATTAATTTGAACGTTGTTTCGATCCTAAATTGAGGTTTGATGTTGATTAAGTCTTTCATTGATATTATGATAATCTTATTTGTATTATTTGTCATTCTATTGAGAGGGTGTTTAATTATACATACTAGTGCTATTCGACGGTACTAACGTCCCTTTTGCCGGGGGCGCTGCATCTTTAATTGGATGCAGGTGATTCCACAGCAGGAGATATTGATCAGTAATAGCAGTGCACCTTCTTCCCAGCTAACTTGGTGAGCCCCACTTCATTTCGGGTTCATAAATCTTTTGTACTTTGTGTATTCTGTTTGAGGTATAGCCAGGGCCTTGTTGCCGGCATTATCATTGCACTCTTCTTTATCTATAGAGGCTCCGTAGACATAGTGTGGGTTATGTATTGGTGCTGGGGAAAGACAAACTATGTTATGTTGTGGATGTATTACTTGTCCATTTGAGACTTTAAAAATGATGAAACTATTGGAAATGAATTGGTATTGTAGACATGAACACATTTTCGTCTAATTAATGATAATATGTATTTTCTCTTTTCATGGATGAGTTTGGGTAGAATGAAAACTAACAGGCTTTCTCGGTTGGGTTCACTCGGTTGAGCGCCGGTCGCGCTCCTCGGTTTTGGGGCGTGACAATAGACACTCATAATATTTCTATGAATAGTCATTTATGGAAATTGTGTATTTGCTCGTTTCGTTCGTGTCACATAAATCATGCCAAAAAGAAATAAGGGATAGCCTTAACATACCCGGACCAATTCTCTTGACAATTCCTCTAACACACGTCTTTTGCAAAAAAACACATAACGGCGAATCGAAGTAGGGAAAAAAAATCCGTATGATATTCTTGAGAAAGATTTTACCGTGCTCCGTCTATCTTGGTCTTCAAAATCTTCTGTGTGTGTATTAGAGAAAGTATCATCAGCATCTTCTGAACTACTCATAGAGAAAGGACCTTCCGCCAAAAGAGAGTGAATATTTGCAATAGAATGAAGTAAATCACGCTGCTTTCACCTATATGAGTTTTGCTGAAGCATTCTTCTTTTCATTAGAGATATATGTATATCCCTTAAGTGATTTAGAGGGGTTCTTTTAATTTTAGGAGGTGTGGGCCCCACTTATGTGGTGATTAAGCCACAAACTCCTCTAAATAAGCCACCACCTCCTTAAGATATGTCTAGATGGCAACTTGCTGCCAACTTTCCAAAATCCCACGTGGATGTTCCCTCCTTATAATTATCCAACAAATCTCTCTTAAATATTTATCCACAAATCCAATAATTAACCAATTATCCATATAATTAAGAATTATATCAAATTACTTATAATACTACTCACTTTAAACACACCTTATACACCTTACTATCATGGCCATGTGGTACCTTGTATGGTACTAATCCATAAATACCAGGTATTTTAGCTTGAGCCGTATTTTATCCTAAAATGTCAAACTTCGAAGAAATTCATTTTCTTCGATTTACTTAACCTCTCAGCTTTATGAATTTACTCATCACTTGTTTGAAATAGCATAATGCTTATAATTTCAAAATAACCTAATTCCTGAATTCACGTCGATTAACTTACGATGATATTTTAACGTACAAAAATGCGGGATGTAACATCTCATTTTCGAGATTTCATCAATTCATTTATGGCGTACTTTCACGTACAAAAATATGGGGTGTAACAATAATCATGAAATAGGGGTAGGTCATGCATAACATCTATCAATAAATTGCTGAATCATGTGAAGAACATATGTGAGAAAACATGCCTAAAAGACATATATACATATATATATATATACGCGAACTAGGGTAGGGCGAGCCGACAAGACTGCTATGGACAACTATATATCAAAATAGAAGCCGACAAGGCCACATACTATCCAACTGTATAAAGGACGGGACTCAGCCCCGTCATACCCATATAGGTATATAAAAGTGTCGTACCAAAACCCAATTGCAGCTCCGGATCAAATGGAGCAAACCAACTCTCGCTGAGCAAGGATCCTAAGAAGGGGGACCGTCAGCCTGTCTACCTGCACCTACGGGCATGAAACGCATGCCCCTAGGCAATAGGGGCATCAATACGAATAATGCACCGAGTATGTAAGACATAAATATCAGTATATAGAAGATATGAAAGAAACATAGAGTAAAGGACTCAACTTGTACGCCCTTTGTCACGACCCAAACCGATGGGCCGCGACGGGCACCCGACACTTTACTCAACCGAGTACCAACATAATGTATTTTTCTTATTACATCATCATAGGTAACATTGACGTAATACTGCGGGGCATAACATCATTCCCCCCTTTGGAACAATCGTCCTCGAATGTTGACTGATGCACTTATCGGTCTTATAACCGGATAGCTCTTACGAATGGTTTTAATACTTCCCTTACCATCCTGTGCTGTGAATAAATCCAAATGCCAAGGCATTCACCCCTTTAGGCCTCTTTCTTACACCATGAATTGTGGTTGGAATCCTTCTAATGTCGTAACTGTTGCTACCTTCTATTATGCAGCGTGTACAACTCTGACCTTGTAAGTGTGCATATGCGATTCTTCTCTCCTTTTTCCTCCAGTTTTTAGACAATCTTTAGGTGTCACTTTGTAGACATATACAAAGCTTGACAAGATGTTCCTCTGGGCATCTACGGGTATACTGAAGTTCTTCGGTCGGTATTTTGTTGAACTTACAAATATTGTTATACCTTATTTCACAGGCTCGGTTATCCATCCGTATGACTTTACTGCATCTAAGTAGGTCATATTATACCATAACTCTTACATAAATTTAGCGTTACTGAGGTCTACTACCAAACTCCAGGTTACTTTCGTTGCTTATCACCTATGTATAAATCTAAGTCCTTTAATACTTCCTCATTACTGTTCATCTTAAGAATGACGACCTAATCTCATCTCATACTTTGTGACTTTTGTCCATCCATTGTTGATTCACCTCAATTTTGATCTACAATCTACCACTGATAACTTGACCTCTTATGTAACACTGCCTCTAGGGCTTACGTTGCATCGTGGAATATTTGAAGTGATTTTCCTGACCCACCTGGGGGTGATACTATACTTCCATAACCGTATTTCATAGTATCCCAATGTGATTCACCTTACGTGGGTATTTTAATCTAGGGCAGCATTCTTTCTCTTCTAAATGCTACTAGTATTAGACTCTTTTAAGTTTATTCAGGCTATATTGAGCTTTCTATAACTTTGAGAAACCATCAGCTCTCTTGTTTTCATGGGCTTAATCCTGGGGACTTATCCATTCTCGTCACCTTCTCACTCGCCCTTTCTTATCCTTACTCCTGGCTTCCTAAAACCTCGTCGCTTTACCATACTTCAGCTTGCGACTTATACATATCTACTTAAACTACTCGCAACCTTCCTTCAACTTGCTTGCACCACAGATTTCCTTATGTTATTTTAGAACATCAAGCGAGACATCACATCGTCTCTAACTTTTCTTTACTCTCTTAACTGGACCTCTCGATTGTCACGACCAAAACCGATGGGTCGCGACGGGCACCCGGTACTTTACTCAACCGAGTACCAACATAACATATCTTTCTTATTACATCATCATAGGTAAGTGGGCCAGAAGGGGCATCATGAGACAAATATAGTAAACATGAGGGAATTACCCAACATAGAACGACCCAACCTGATATAAAAACCAATACACGTGACATACAGGCCTATAAGGCCAACACGATCATTTATAAACTCAAAACATAGGCCACCAAGGCCATACAAGTATCCTTACACATGACATCTATCTACAAGCCTCTAAGAGTACATACTTATCATAAAGGTCGGGACAGGGCCCCGCTGTACCAAACAATACATGTCTAAATCATACTGACCAAACAAGCAACTCCGGAGCAAATGGAGCGCACCAACATCTTCCGCTGAGCTGATAGCCTACTTAGAGGACTCTCGACCTATCTATCGGGACCTGCGGGCATGAAACGCAGCGTCCCCAGGCAAAAGGGACGTCAGTACAAATAATGTACCGAGTATGTAAGGAATGAAAATCAGTAAATATTAGACATGAGAAAAACATGGAGTAAAAGACTCGACATGTAAATCTGAATATCTCTGTGAATCATTAATATTTACAATGTCATACATATGCGTATAATGTCATACCATGCTTAGGTATATGCGTTCATAACATCATTAAGCCTCTGAGGGTATCCCATCATATCATCTCGATCACTGTGGGCAAATCATCAACGTATACCAGCTGATCATGTAGTGGTGCGTATATAATGCCATAACCTTTTCCCATATCCCATATACATATAATATACGCGTATATAACGCCATCTGGTCATGGGTCAATGTACATGTATAAATGCATGAAATGCATAAGAAATACGTTAATAAGATTTCTCAGAATATCATAAATTTAATATGCCTTTAGGATAAACTTTATCAAATACGTATTTTTCTGAGACCCATGAACAGAAGATATAATAATAATTCACATGGGGAATCAAGAATATAGACACCCCTAGTACTTCTATGAATAAAGTTATTTATGAAAATTGTGCGTTTACTCGTTTCGTTTGTATTGTATGGATCATGCCAACAGAAAGAATGGATAGCCTTAACATACCTGAGCCGATCCTCTAGACAATCCTTCTAACACACACCAATCATGACGAAACACATAACAACGAGATCGAAATAGGAAGCAATTCGTATGAAATACCCGAAGCAATAACGTTGCTATGCAAAGATAATCTTGGCTGAAGCTTTTCCTTAAGAACTTAGCAATAAAGTTGCTATTTGGAAAATCATCTTTGTTGAACTCTTTCTTAAGAGATAAGAAATAACATTACTATGTAAGGAACCTTGGCTGAAACTTTTAGAAAGAACGTTACTTTCCTTGAAATCCTTTCTTAAGAGATTATAAATGTTATCCTTACTTTTAGGTAGGCCCCACATATTTAAGCTTGGTGTCACATAACTTTTCCAAGTGTGCCACCTTTAAGTCTCTTTCAATAGTCATAAATTGGGAAAGGGGGGGTGCTGCCACGTTGGGGAGGGGTTAAGCTTATCCCAAGTTGTTAATTAATTACTCACTAATTTTAATTAACTTGTTAATTCCCCCATTAACTAATAATTCTCATAATTAAGAATTATCTCAAATTACTTTAAATACTACTCACTTTTGATACACTTTACATACCCTACTATCGTGGTCATAGGGTACCTTGTATGGCACTAGTTTATAAATATCGGGTATTACGGCTCAGACCGTATTTTATCCCAAATCGACAACCTTCAACGAAACTCATTTTCTTTGATTTGTTTACCCTTTTTCCTTCACGGCACTTACTTATCGCTTGTTATAAGTAGCATAAATGCGTATAACCTCAAGATAATCTCATCCCCGAGTCTACGTCGATTAACTTATGACCAAACTTTTACGTACAAAATGCGGGATATAACATCTCTCCCCCCTTAGAAACATTCGTCCTCAAATGTCTAACTCTCCGGGATCTATATAAACTTTGTCAGTGTCGCCTGTGTAACAATACTACTACCAACTCTTCCTATAGAAACTCAATAATTTAATGCCACATAGGACCACAATCATCAATAACGACAATGGCCTCACACGACCAATGCCAATAACTAACACAAGAATCCATACACGTACCTTAAGGTTGTAATGTCTCAGTCGGACCCTTATCTGGAAGAGAAAATAAGTGAGGATATCTAGACTTCATGTCTTCTTTGGCCTCCCAAGTAATTTCTTCCACATTGTTCTTTCGCCAAAGTACTTTCACCGAAGCTACGTCTTTAGTCCTCAATGTCCGAACATGTCTATCTAGTATGGCAATGGGAGTTTCTTCATATGATAGCTGTTCTGTGACCTGAACGTCGCCAAGTGACACGATTATGGAAGGATCTCTGATACATTTACGGAGCATAGACACATGAAAGACTGGATGTACAGACCCTAAGTCCGAAGGCAAGTCTAACTCATATGCTACCTGGACTACCTTGCGTATGATCCTATATGGCCCAATGTACCGAGGGCGAAGTTTTCCTTTCTTATCAAACCTCATAACACCTTTCATCGATGATACCTTTAGGAATACCCAGTCATCAACCTAAAACTCCAAGTCTTGCCGTCGATTATCCGCATAAGACTACTGACGGCTTTGAGCTGCTAATAGCCTTTCCTGTATAAGCTTAATTTTCTTGATTTCCTGTTGTACCAATTCCGGTCCTACTAACGTAGTTTCCCCAACATCAAACCACCCTATGGGCGACCTACACTTTCTTTCGTAAAGAGCTTCGTATGGAGCCAGCTGAATACTGGAATGGTAGCTATTATTATATGAGAACTCAATAAGCGGAAGATGATCATCCCAGCTACCCTTGAAGTCTATCACACAAGCCTGTAATATATCCTCAAGTTTCTGAATACTACGCTTAGCCTGTCCGTCTGTCTGGGGATGAAATGTTGTACTAAGACTTACTTGTGTCCCCAATCCTTTTTGGAAGGACGTCCAGAAGTTGGCTGTAAACTGAGCTCCTCTATCCGAGATAATAGATATAGAGACTCCATGCAGTCGTACTATCTCCTTAATGTAAAGTCTTGCATAATCCTCTGCGAAATATGTAGTCCTAACGGGCAGAAAATGAGCTGATGTTTTTAAGTCTATCAACAATCACCCATATAGAATCGAACTTACGCTGTGTACGAGGTAAGCCTACGATGAAATCCATATTAATTGCTTCCCATTTCCAAGTCGGAATCTCCATAGCCTGCAATAATCCACCAGGCTTTTGATGTTCAATCTTAACCTGCTGATAGTTAGGGCACTGAGCAACAAACTCCGCTCTATCCTTTTTAATTCCATCCCACCAATATACTTCCCTGATATCATGATACATCTTTGTTGCTCCTGGATGGACAAAATAACGAGAATAATGAGTTTGTCCCATAACCTGGCGACACAACCTTGCAACATTAGGGACAAAATTATCGTCCTAGATATCTGAGGACCCCATCTTCTGTAATCTCAAATGGTGTCTTCTCCTTCTTAGGGGTGGTATCCCTATAATGAACTAACACAGGATCCTCGTATTGGCGTTCCTTCACTTTAGTTACTAAAGAGGATGTTGTTGTATCCTGAATAATAATTCCAATATCACCTAAGTCCAGTAACCGAACTCCAAGAATAGCTAACTTATGAATCTCATGGGCTATTCCCCACTTCTCTGGCTGTAAATATGACAGGCTACCCATAGATCTACGGCTGAGGGCATCGGCTACCACGTTCTCATTCCCCGGATGGTATAAAATATCAACGTCATAATCTTTAAGTAGCTCCAACCATCTCCTTTGACGTAAATTCAATTCCTTTTGCTTGAAGATATACATGTGGCTCTTATGATCCATATAGATATCAACATGAATGCCATACACATAGTGCCTCCACCTCTTTAGTGCGTGAATCACTGCGGCTAACTCTAAATCATGGGTCGGTTAATTCTTTTCGTGCCTTCTAAGTTGTCTAGAAGAATAAGCTAAAACCTTATCATGCTGCATCAGTACACAACCCAATCCAACGCCCGAAGCATCACAATAGATAACATAACCGTCGGTCCCTTCTGGGAGTGTTAGAACTGGTGCTGAAGTCAATCTGTCCTTCAATGACTGGAAACTCCGATCACAAGCATCAGTCCACTGAAACTTAGCTCCCTTCTAAGTTAGCTTACCTGGGTATTCTAATTTGTACAATCATTACTCAAACGAAGGCCAATCCTTTATCTATCCCAATTACGCCCTTTGGCACGATCCAAACCGATGGGCCGGGACGGGCACCCGGTACTTTACTCAACCGAGTACCAACATAACGTATCTTTCTTATTACATCATCATAGGTAACATTGACATAATACTGCGGGGCATAATATCATTCCCCCCTTTGGAACATTCATCCTCGAATGTTGACTAATGCAATTATCGGTCTTACAATCGGATAGCTCTTACGAATGGTTTTAATACTTCCCTTGCCATCCTGTGCTGTGAATAAATCCAAAGGCCAGGGCATTCCCCCCTTTAGGCCTCTTTCTCACAACATGAATTGTGGTCGGAATCCTTCTAATATCGTAATTGTTGCTACCTTCTATTATGCAGCGTGTACGACTCTGACCTTGTAAGTGTGCATATGCGATTCTTCTCTCCTTTTTCCTCCAGTTTTTAGCCAATTTTTAGGTCTCACTTTGTAGACATATACAGAGCTTGACAAGATGTTCCTCTGGGCGTCTACGGGTATGCTGAAGTTCTTCGCTCGGTATTTTGTTGAACTTACGAATATTGTTATACCTTATTTCACAGGCCCGGTTATCCATCTGTATAACTTTACTGCATCTAAGTAGGTCATATTATACCATAACTCTTACCTCAATTTATCGTTACTGAGGTCTGCTACCAAACCCTAGGTTACTTTCGTTGCTTATCCCATATGTATAAATCTAAGTCCTTTAATGCTTCCTCATTACTGTTCATCTTAAGAATGACGGCCTAATCTCATCTTATACTTTGTGACTTTTGTCCATCCATTGTTGATTCACCTCAATATTGATCTACAATCTACCACTGATAACTTGACCTCTTATGTAACACTGCCTCTAGGGCTCACGTTGCATCGTGGAATATTTGAAGTGATTTTCCTGACCCACCTGGAGGCGATACTATACTTTCATAACCGTATTTCATAATATCCAAATGTGATTCACCTTACGTGGGTATTTTAATCCAGGGCAGCATTCCATCTCTTCTAAATGCTACTAGTATTAGACTCCTTTGAGTACATTCAGACTATATTGAGCTTTCTATAACTTAGAGAAACCATTAACTCTCTTGTTTTCGTGGGCTTAATCTTGAGGACTTATCCATTTTCGTCACCTTCTCACTCGCCCTTTCTTATCCTTACTTCTTGTTACACCCCACGTTTTCGTACGTAAAAGTACGCCCATAAGTAAATTGATGAAAGCTCGAAAATGATATGTTACATCCTGTATTCTCGTACGTTAAAATTTCGTCATAAGTTAATCGACGTAAAATTCGGGAATGAGGTTATTTTGAAATTATAAGCATTATGCTATGTCAAACACGCGATGAGTAAATTTGTGAAGGAAAAAGGGTAAGGAAATCGAAGAAAAGGAATTTCGTCAAAGTTTGATATTTTGGGATAAAATACGGTCCAAGCTATGAGACCCGGTATTTATTGACTAGAACCATACAAGGTACCACATGACCATGATAGTAAAGTGTGTTAAAAGTGAGTAGTGTTTTAAGCCATTTGAGATAATTCTAGATTATGTGGATAATCGAGTAATTATTAATTTTAATGGGAGATTAGCAATTAAATTAAAGAGTTGGATAAAGTTAGACCCTCCCCACGTGGCAGCAAGCCACCACCAAAGAATTGTGACTCTTTAAGTCATTAGATTATGTGGCAAAAATTTAGATGTGGGAGTTGGCAAAGAACGTTAGCTACAGTGCCATTAAGATTATAAAGAACATCCGTATTTGTTTGGATTGCCACAACTTTATGAAGTTATCATCAAAGCTAATAGAAAAGGAAATTATTGTGAGAAATTCAAACCGTTTCCACCATTTTAAGAATGGGGCGTGCTCTTGCAATGATTACTGGTAGACTCTATATACCATGGTTATAGATCATTATTCTTCTATCAAATACAACATGCATGGTAAGGCTAGAAGTTAGTCACATATCCTTTTATTAAAGGAGGGCCATTTTAATTCTTAAGGACATGAAAATCACATATTCATTCTTAAGAATATGAGAGTCATATATCAGAACGTGAGATTGGGCAATTATAATGGAGTATAGTGTAATTTTTCTCAAGAATATCATACGGATTTTCCCTACTCCGATCTTGCCGTTACGTGCTGCCACAATTAACGTGTGTTAGAGGATTGTCAAGAGGATCGACTCAGGTATGTTAAGGCTATCCCTTCTTTCCTTTTGGCATGATCTATATGACAAGAACGAAATGAGCAAATACATAATTTCCATAAATGACTCTATTCATAGAAATATTAGGGGTGTCTATATTCTTGATTCCCCATGTGAATTATTATTATATCTTTTGTTCATGGGTCTCAGAAAAATACGTATTTGATAAAATTTATCCGACAGGCATATAATTTTTATGACCTTCCGAGAAAATCTTATTAACGTATTTCTTAAGGCATATTATTTTTATGACATCCCAAGAAAATATTATTAACATATTTCTTATGCATTTCATGCATTTATACATATACATTGACCCATGACCAGATGGAGTTATATACGTGTATATATGTATATTATATGTATATGGAATATGAGAAAAGATTATGGCATTATATACGTACCACCACTTGATCAGCTGGTATACATTGATGATTTGCCCACAGTGGCTGAAATGATATGATGGGATGCCCTCAGAGGCTTGATGATGCTATGAACGCATATACCAATGCATGGTATGATATTTATACGCATATGCATGACATTATAAAAATGAAATGACTCACAGAGCTATGCAGACGTACATGTCGAGTCTTTTACTCTATGTTTCTGTCATGTCTATTATTTACTGATTTTCATTCCTTACATACTTGGTATATTATTTGTATTGATGTCCCTTTTGCCCGGGGACGCTGCGTTTCATGCCCGCAGGTCTTGATAGATAGGTCGAGAGTCCTCCATGTAGGCGATCAGCTCAGCAGAAGATATTGGTGCACTCCATTTACTCTGGAGTTGCTTGTTTGGTCAGTATAATTTAGATGTGTATGGTTTGGTATGGCGGGGCTCTGTCCCGACCTTTATGACAATTATGTGCCTTAGAGGCTTGTAGACAAATAACGTGTACGTGAAAGATTGTACGGCCTTGTCGGCCTATGTTTTGAATTTATAAATGATCATGTTGGCCTATTAGGCCCGTATGTCACGATTATATGATGAAGTAATAAGAAAGATATGTTACGTTGGTACTCGATTGAGTAAGGTACCGGGTGCCCGTCACGGCCCATCGGTTTGGGTCGTGACAGTAATGACCCAACCGGTCATTTTAACTTTTAGAACCCCATTCCCTAAAATAAAGCTTCCTGCATGTTCTTGTAATGATTTATGACTTGCAGGGATGGTTGGTTCGGGATTTGGAAGTGTTTGGGGGTGAAACCGGAATACTTGGTTCCTTAAGTTGGCCTTAAAGTGCTAAGTTTGACTTCGGTCAACTTTTTTTGAGAAAATAACCCGGAATAGAATTTTGATGATTCCAACAGCTCCGTATGGTGATTTTGGACTTAGGAGCGTGTTCAGAATTTTATTTGAAAGTCCGTAGTTAAATTAGGTTTGAAATGGCTAAAAATAAGAATTTAAGTTTGGAAGTTTGACTGATGAGTTGACTTTTTGATACCGGAGTCGGAATCCAGTTTCGAAAATTTTCATAGCTCTGTTATGTAATTTATGACTTGTGTGTAAAATTTGAGGTCAATCAGAGTTAATTTGATAGGTTCCGACATCGAATGTAGAAATTGAAAACTCTTAGTTTCATTAAACTTGAATTAGGGTATGATTCATGGTTTTAGCGTTGTTTGATGTGATTTAGAGGTTCGACTAAGTTCGTATGATGTTTTAGGACTTGTTGGTATATTTGGTTGAGGTCCCGAGGGCCTCAGGTGAGTTTCGGATGGTTAACGGATCAAAAGTTGGACTTAAAAAGCTGCTGTAATTTTCCCTTCTTCTGTATATTCTGTGCTGTGATCGAGCCCCAGATCGAACCCCAGATCGAACCCAGATATCGAGCCCACGATCGAGGCCTGAGTCGAAGCCAGGGACGAGGCTCAGTATCGAAGCCACGATCGAAGGTATGTACTGAGGGCCAGGATCAAGACCCAAGATCGAACTTGATCGAGGCCCTGACCATGCCCCAGGCTCGAGGCCTGATCGAGGCCATGACCAGCTCCCAGGCTTGAGGCCTAATCGAGCTCCTAAGATCGAGCTCCCAAGATCGAGCTCCCAAGATCGAGCTCCCAAGATCGAGCTCTTAAGATTGAGCACCCTGAGATCGAGCTCCCGAGATCGCGCTCCCTGAGATCGAGCTCCCGAGATCGCGCTCCCTGAGATCGAGCTCCCGAGATCGAGCTCCCCTGATCGAGCTCCTTGATCGAACTGGACAGAGCTGTAAGTTATAAAAACAGAGGACATTCGTCCCATTTGCCATTTTTGACGAACTTGAGCTTGAGCAGAGGCGACTTTTGACAGATTTTCAAAGGAAAACATTGGGGTAAGTGATTCTAACTCGGATTTGGTATACATATACAAGTATAACATTATTTTCACAATAAATTAGTGTTTTGAGATTTAAATTTGGGAAATTTTTAGAAATCTCATAGAAACGAATTTTTGAGATTTCGGTATCGATTCGGAGTCGGATTTTAGTGAAACTGGTATGGTTAGACTCGTAATTGAATGGGTTGTCGGATTTCATAACTTTTGCCGGATTTCGAGACGTGGGCTCCACGGACGAATTTTTAATTAATTTCGGGATTTTTATTTAAAAAATGTAGTATTTTCTTATAGAATTGATTCCTATAATTTTTAGTGATTGTATCGAATTAGTTTGGCTAGATTCGAGCCAGACAGAGTTGGATAATCGTGGAAGAGGCCTTATAGTGGATTAAATTGGAGCAAGACGAGGTAAGTCTCTTGTCTAATCTTGTGAGGGGGAAATTACCCCATAGGGATTAAATTAAATAATTGTTGCTAATTGTGGGGGTTACGTACGCACGAGGTGACGAGAGTCCGTGCGTAGCTACTATTAATGCTAAAGTCCGGGTAGTTTAGGACTCAAAGCATGCATTACTTGTGTAAATTGTATTCTTTGATTAATTAATATTAATTGATATATATGAATATATTGTGAATTGTTAGATAAAGATATTAAAGGATGAAAATCTCATAGGCTTGATTTTCTGTTTAAATCAATTAATTGTTAAAAGAAATTGTTCTCCTCCCGAATTTATCTTATAATAAATATACTCTCCTTCCGGAGGCACATAAGAAAATGTCCTCCTTTCTTGTGGAGCGGACCGAACGCCTCGGTAGGATAGATGCATCTATGGATCGCGCCGCACGTCCCTCGGCAGTGTACACGACACTCTGGATCGGGCCGTACGTCCTCGACAGAAATTATGCTTAATAATAATAATTACACGATGCTTTAATAATTTATTTAATGAAATAGAAGCTAATTAATAAATTGGAAAATCCTTTGAATTTAATGAGTTATTATTCTTGCTTGTTAAGGAATTAATTGTTACTCCTGTAAATGAAATTTAATTGATAAATTGGAAAATATTTAAATTGAAGGAATTTAATTAATATATTGAGAATTGTTATATTTGAAGGAATTTGATTTTTTTGCTGATGAAATAAATTACTGTAAATTCTGTAAATCATGCTTATTTAAAAATCCTAGTTTTATTTCAGTTATTATTATTGACCCAGAGTTAGTGTCAAAGTCAGCCATCTCGTCTCTACCACTTCGAGATTAGGCTTGATACTTACTGGGTACACGTAGTTTACGTACTCATACTGCACTTGCTGCACTTTTTGTGCAGGACCTGAGACAGGTACTAGTGGAGGACCTATCATCACATACCCACGTCATCCCGAGGCATAGTGGTGAGCTGCCTTTCTGAGCCGTTCTGCAGCTACCAGTGTCTCTTCTTATATTTACATTCTGTCTATTTCATTTCAGACAGTATTTGGAGTTTTGTATAATCTACTAGATGCTCATTCACTTGTGACACCAGGTCTTGGCACACACATTGGTAGAGTTTGGGTTTATATTTTCTTGGTTTTAAATTTTATCAATGTATGCTTAATTTATTAGTTGGCTTGCCTAGCTGTAGTGTTGGGCGCCATCACGACCTACAGGTGAAATTGGGTCGTGACAACATGGTATCAGAGCACTAGGTTCACGTAGGTCTCACAAGTTATGAGCAGACCTAATAGAGTCTTGCGGATCAGTACGAAGACCTAATATAGGCTATAGGGTGTTAGGAAATTACCTTTCTTCACATTCCATCATGCAATTAATGTAGCACTAAAAAAATCCTTCTCTTATTTTCTCACAGATGGTTAGAACGCGCTCGAATGAAGTTCCAGACTAGGGAAGAGCTACTCCCCCAGTTGCTAGATGCCGAGGCAGAAGCCGAGGGAGGGCTCCAGCCCGTGGTAGAGGACGAGGACTTCCCAGGACTATTCCAGTTATGCCGCCAGTGGATCCAGCAGAGAATCTCATTATTGAGGTGTAGGGTGAGGTGCCTGTAGCAGAGCCAACTCCGGTGGACTTCACATCTGCACCGGGATTTCAGGATTTCATGGGTCGTATGCTGCGATTCATGGACAATATGACTCAAGCCGGTTTATTTCCGGCAGACCCAGCCACATCTCAGGCAGGCGAGGGAGCACAGACCCCTACCGCGCAGGCTCATGGACAGGAAGCTGCTGTATATCAGACCCAAGGTGCACTATCCGTGGGTGGAGCCCAGCCAGTGGCAGCAGCTACACCTGAGCCCAGGCCAGCTGTAGTTGCCGATCCTCAGAAACTATTGGACAGATGGACTATACTACATCCTCCTATCTTCGGGGGTGAGCGACATGAGGATCCACAGTATTTCATTGATCGTTGCAAGGATAGACTGTACAACACGAGGATATTGGAGTCCCATGGGGTTGATTTCGCTACTTTTCAGCTAGAGGGCAGAGCCCATAGATGGTGGCAATCTTATGCTCTTGGCGGACCAGCAGATTCTCCTCCCATGACTTGGGACAGGTTCACCTGTATCTTCTTGTACAGGTATATTCCACCCTCCCAGAGGGAAGAGTTGCGATTTTAGTTTGAGCAGCTCCAGAAGGGTCAGATGTCAGTGACTGATTATGAGGCGAGGTTTTCTGAATTATCTCGCCATGCACTAATGATACTCCCTACTGAGGCGGAGAGAGTGCGAAGGTTTGTAGCCAGTTTACATATTGGTATTCAGGCCACTATGGCTCGAGAGGTTGAGATGGGTACTTCTTATGAGCGAGTTGTGGAGATAGCCCGGAGGATTGAGGGTGTACGTCAGCGGAGCCAAGAGCAGATTATGAGAGATAAGCGGTTCAGGTACTCTGGAGAGTTCAGAGGTGCTCCGTCCGGGGGCAGAGGTCAGTTCGTGAGAGGGCAGTCCAGCAGACCCCCATATCCAGCACCACCACCTCCTCGAGGTGCTCCAGTGTGACCTTATCTCAGTGCTATCCCAGAGAGTTCTTACCGCCCACCAGCTATTCAGAATCCTCCCAGTGGGTATTCACATCCCCAGGGCCAGACACTTAGTCAGCAGCTCATCGCACCGAAGAGTTGTTACGAGTGCGGGGATCCCAGTCACATGCGGAGGTTTTGCCCCAAGCTTCGGGGTAGGCCAGTACAGCAGGGTCAGCAGCCTATGCTTACCGGACCAGCTGCTCCACCAGTAGTACAACCACCCAGAGGTGGAGGACAGGTGGGTAGGGGCCGTCCTAGAGGTGGAGGTCAGCCAGGCGGAGGCCAGACAGTTGGCGCTCCAGCTCAGTTTTACGCTTTTCCGGCTAGACCAGATGCAGAGGCCTCAGATGCCGTGATTACAGGTATTATTTCTGTTTGTGGCAAAGATGCCTCAGTATTATTTGATCCAGGATCTATGTATTCATATGTGTCATCTCTATTTGCTCCATTCCTGGGTGTTTCTCGTGATTCCTTGAGTACTCCTGTTTATGTGTCCACTCCTGTGGGCGATTCTATTGTTGTGAACCGGATCTACCGGTCCTGTATTATTACAGTATGTGGTTATGAAACTAGAGAAGATCTCCTATTGCTTGAGATGACCGATTTTGAAATTATTCTGGGCATGGACTGGTTATCTCCATATCATGCTATTCTAGATTGTCATGCCAAGACTGTTACCTTGGCTATTCCAGCATTTCCTAAGCTGCAGTGGAAGGGTTCGCCTGTTAATTCATTTAATCGAGTTCTTTCTTTTATAAAGGCTCAACACATGGTTGAGAAGGGTTGTTTGGCTTATCTAGCCTATGTTCGGGATACTACTATAGAGACTCCGACTATTGATTCACTGCCTGTAGTTCGGGAGTTCCCCGATGTATTCCCGTCAGATCTTCCAGGTATGCCACCTGATCGTGATATTGATTTCTGTATTGACTTGGCTTCAGATACCCAGCCTATATCTATTCCACCGTATCGCATGGCTCCGAAATAATTGAAAGAATTAAAAGAATTGAAAGAGCAACTTGAAGATTTACTAGCCAAAGGGTTCGTCAGACCGAGTGTATTGCCTTGGGGTGCACCAGTATTATTTGTGAAAAAGAAGGATGGAACAATGCGGATGTGTATTGATTATCGCCAATTGAACAAAGTCACTATTAAGAACAAGTACCCGTTGCCGCGTATTGATAATCTATTTGATCAGTTGCAGGGTGCTAGGGTATTCTCTAAGATCGACTTGAGGTCGGGGTACCATCAGTTGAAGATTCGGGATTCGGATGTTCCGAAGACTGCTTTTCGGACTAGATATGGTCATTATAAGTTTCTGGTGATGTCCTTCGGTATAACTAATGCCCTGGCAGCATTTATATTTTCCGAGCTTCTATCAATTTACTTATGGAGTACTTTCACGTACGAAAATATGGGGTGTAATATGGTCTAAACTAGAGCGTATGGTCGTGGTGGATTTGGATTTGTATGGGCGCGAGGTGGGTTATATTGAGGTTGGGTATTGTACTATGGTTGTGTTTTGCATACTGGAGCATAAGTAGGCGGGTGTGGAGGATGGGTGTTTGAAGAGTAAGAGTTGCTTCCATGGTGTGGATTGGAGGCTTTTTCTCTTGGCATGAATGATAGTACACTAAGGTACCAAGGGCGACTATGTGTTCCAAATGTGGATGGTCTCTGGGAAAGAATTGACTGAAGCTCACACTTCTAGGTATTACGTGCACCCAGGTTCTACAAAAATGTATCATGATCTTAAGGAAGTCTATTGGTAGAATGATATGAAGAGGAATATGGCGGACTTTGTGGCAAGATGTCTGAATTGTCAGTAAGTGAAGGCCGAACACCAAAGGCCCGGTGGGTAGGCACAGAACATAGAAATTCTAATGTGGAAGTGGGAAATGATTAATATGGACTTTGTAGTTGGATTACCTCGTACTCCTCGTAAGTTTGTCTCGACTTGTTTGAAATAGCATAATACTTATAATCTCAAAATAATCTCATTCCGGAACTTATGTCGATTAACTTACGGCGAAACTTTAACGTACGAAAATGCGGGATGTAATATCTCATTTCCGTGCTTTCATCAATTTATTTATGGCGTACTTTCACGTACAATAAAAATATAGAATGTAACATACTTGAATTTGATTCTTTTAAAGGTTTTTGTGGTATTAAATCGACTTTTTTGGGCATATCCCATAAGCACCACATTGACATGGAGGAGTTCAATATTCCTGAAGATAAAAAAAAAATAACTTATGATTATGGATTAGTGTTTGAAAATCTATTTAGGATGTTTTATTGCAGAAACATTGGTACAAAGATACTATTGAGATAGTAGGATTTAGTTCGGCCACATGCTAAGCTTTGTCACAATAAGATGAAGCACTTTGATAGATTAGAAAAATACAACTTAGAGCCTCGAGAATATAAGTTCAACAAAATCATGGAAGTTGACAATCTCGTGCCATTTGTGGAGCCTTTAAACTCGAGGATGAGTCTTTCTCAATCGGGGGAGAATAATGAAAATAAAGAATCTATGTTAAATTTTATTAATTTAGGCCAAGATCATGTTTTAGAGCTCAAGTCCAAACATATGGACTTATTTTCAAGAAGCTCAAGATTGATTTCAAGAAGCCAAGATTCTTTCCTTCTTAAAATAGGATTTATTACTTCTTTACAAGAAAGGATTTCATGTTTCCTTTTCTTGGTAGGTTTAGACTCTATTTATTGTCTTCCTTTTAGAATAAGGATTTTTCTTTTAGAAGGATTCGAATTTCTTTTTCTTGAAGAATAAGGATTTTACTTTCCTTGTCTTTAGTGATTTTATTTCCTTATTAGAATAGGAATTGTAGTGTTCAAAGAAGAGACCAACAACAACAATAACAACGACAACCCAGTGGATTCTCACAAGTAAAATCTGGGGGATGGTAGGATGTACGCAGCCTTACCCCTACTTTGGAATGCAAGAGAGGTTGTTTCCTACCCTGGAATTAGACCCTCATCTAATATTTTTTATCTAACAAAAGGGCAAATTAGTATGATCTGGCTTAGTTATTTATCTACCAAATGAGGCAAATAGTATGATCTGGCTTAATTATGAAGCACTCAGTAATTATCACTAAGCTTAAAGTTTATTTATGATAGTAATACTTCTACTAGATGGAACTGAGATATAAGGCTGATGTATTAAGTGAAAAGTTTATGGGGTACCAAACTTTTCTTTTCTTTCATTTTTGTTTTTTTTGTCATTTAAGCAGAAAAGAACAAAACCCTTTTTTAGCAATAGTACATCCCCCAAGTAATCAATGACAAGCTGAAAGACTTAACATCTCAACGTACCCTACATGATTTTTACCTTTTCCAACTAAAAGCTCAGATCTGAAAGCCAACCCAAAAGTTAAAAAAAAAAAAGAAAAGGCTTACTATTGATTCAAGTAACGCCATTTTTGTACTTGCAATGATATGACTTCCCAACCTACTTTAGCCCTACCATGAAACAAAGTGAAAAGAAAAGCTCTAATATAAGGAACTTATATACTTAATTAAACCTATGTCAGCAAGCAAGTTAAGGTTGGGAAGTCTTAAGCCAAATCTTTCAAATTTAAGGTATTTTGTGTGAGCCTTAGTCCCAACAAATAACATCTCAAGATACAATAAACTTAAAATCAACAAGCAAGTTAAACTAAACCTCATAGTTGTCATGACCCAAAACATAGCCTGTCGTGATGGCACCTAACGTGGTACTAGGCAAGCCGACACTTCAAAATACTTCCACATTTTAAAATGAAAAATAAGAATAACTAAAGTTTAAATCATCAAAACTCTCAAAATGGATAGAAAGTCAAAACCAATACAGAAATTCCTAACACCGGGGTGTCACTGAGTACATGAGCATCTAAACATCACAATTTCGGAAGTACTGTCTATAATAGTCTGAAACTAAATACATAAAGCAAAAAGATAGGGAAGAAGAGATAAGGTCTGCAAAACGCCGAGGAGCTACCTTGAAATCCCCAAAATGATCAATTGTGCAAAGATGAACACCCACTGTGTCCGAAAATACCTGGATTTGCACACAAAATACAGGGTGTAGCGTGAGTACAACCAACTCAGTAAGTAACAAGACTGAATAAAGGACTGAAAGTAGTGACGAGCTTCACAGTTATAGTTCAATTACATCAATATCAACACAGGGAGGTAGGCATGCTTTCAAGTTCGACAATTTAGGCCACAACAATTAATCCATGTCAAGTTCAAGAGAAACAGAATATAATCTCTCAGAAATTACAAGACGGTGATATATGACAGCTGAAGTGCAACAGAAATGAATGTCAAATGCATCCTCTCAGAGCAACAGTCACTCAGTCCTCCCATTCACTCCAACCTCACCATCACTCATTCCTCACAATCACTCATTCCTCTCAATCACTCAGCACTCGGCACTCGATACTGGATACTCGGCACTCGCACTCAGTAGGTACCTGCACTCACTGGGGTGTGTACAGACTCCGAAAGTGATCCTTCAGTCCAAGTGCTATAACAAGCCAATCATGGCATAAATCAAAGAAACATGTTGCGGCGTGCAGTCCGATCCCATAAATATCCTCACAATCAGGCCCTCGGCCTCACTCAGTCATCAACCTCTCCAGTTTCTCGAGCTCTCAGAAATCATGATATTCAGCCCAAACAGCAATGATATAATTCATCAATAATGAACAATAGAGACTGAGATGTAATATGCAAGTAAAATTGTGACCCAGTACAAAACAACATTTTAACAGATAATTCAACATGTACATGACCTCTGTGGGTCCCTACAGTGCCAACACATAGTCTAAACATGATTTCTGACATGATTTGTAGTTAAATTTCTCTAGTACATGGGGAATTTACGGATAACAATAGATTATTCAACTAAACAGTTCCATGGATTGACCAAGTCACAATTCCTACGGTTCACGCCCACACGCCTGTCACCTAGCATGTGCGTCACCTCCAAACCAAACACATGAAATATAATATAGGGTTTCATACCCTCAGCACCAAATTTAGAACTGTTACTTACCTAATCCGAGCAAATCTCTACTCCAATACACCCTTGCCTCGCGAAACGGCCTCTGAATGCCTCGAATCTAGTCATAAACAATTTAATATGATCGACACAGGTTAAAGGAATCAATTCCATAAGAAAAAACTAAGTTATTATTCAAGAGCCAAAAATCGGCTCAAAAGCCAGCCCTCGTGATAGCATCCTAGGAAGCTCAAATCTATTCAAGGACAAGAATAAAGCTTTGGAATCTCAAAGAGGGCCTTTAACAAGATGTCAGGCTAAAGAGTTGCAAAACAAGGTCATTAGACTTCAAGTGCAAATAAAGAAGTTGTTAATTGGGATGGAGAGCTCAAGGATAAAATGATATGAGTTGTCTAGGTATTATAATTATTTTATGATCCAAATTCATGTTCAAGAAAAGGTGGATTAGATCCCAAGAGACATCCTCTGAAGAAGGTCCAAATCAGGCCACTATTGGACCTATTTGGCACCTAAAAATATGTCTAAATTGCAGCCCAATAAGTTCTACATGAAGCCACATTTTTATAACATAAAAAGTACTTACTTGCTGCCTAATAAAGGTTCAATAGGCGTGATAGAAGTTGGGTACAAGTTGGTGCCAAGTTGCTTGCAAGTTGCCTTCAAGATTTTCAAGATCCTATCCATGATTGGTTTGGGACTTTCAAGATTCTATCTAAGATTGGTTTTAACTTACTTCCATATATTTTGGTACTAGATTTATTGCTCTCCTAGGTAATTAAGATTATGTTTTCTTTTTCCTAAGATTGTTGGAGTTACTTTCCAAGATTGACTTGGTTTTTGTTTCCTAGTGTTTTTTCTTTTCCTAAGGTATTTGGACTTCTTGTCCAAAGTAGTTTAGGACTTTATTTTCTTGCTTTTAGGTAGGAATTTCGTGACCCCATCTCTATATAAAGGGGTGTCTTCTTTGTTTTTAGATTTTGAGAATATTATAGATAATATCAATAAAAAATGTGAGATTTTTCTTGCACTCTTGTGTGTGGCTACTCTTGGATTTATTCTTCAACCTTTAAGACTCAACTTAAGGTGGTAAGATTAAACTTTTTTAAAATCTTAGATCACTTCTAGGTATTCAAGAAAGGTGATAAGTTTAGACTTATTGTTGTTCTTATTATTCTAAAGGGTCGGGTTTCACAATCTATCTCTTATTTTTAATTCTTTACCAAAGGCGATTAGTTCATTGTTAGCTAATTGTTGTTGTTAGGATTCAACTTCAAGAATAGACTTCTTGAATTCAAGAAACTCTTTCTTGAATTCAATCTATCTTTAATTTTCCGTTGTTCTTTTGTTTCTTTATTTTTTTTAGCTTCCGCACGTTTCTTGATTTTCTTTAGTAATTGTTGGACCCCTATCGTGTTGTTATCAAGTGGTATCAGAGCATAGGCTAATCAAGATTTCAATCTTGATAATCTTGGGAGGTTCTTGAGCAAAAAAAAAAAAAAACACCCAAAAAAATGAAAATCAGCCAAAAGAAAAGCATTATGGCTCATTATTATTTGTAGAATCCAAGTGTTATTTGGTTTCCAAGTAAAGAAAGGAAACAAGAAGAGGGGATCCTAGTTCTTGAAGATTAAGGTAACTTCTTTCCTTATTCTTATGGGTTTCGGGTTTCTTAAATTCTTTCCTTATTTTTTCTACATTACCAATTCCTATTCTTTCAAGTTTTGGTCCTTTACTTTTCTTTTCTTTTTCTAAGTCCACATTCTTATCACTAAAGATTGTGACTAGTAAGGTTTATTAATAAATCTAAAGTTTAATGACCAAGAGTTGCTTTGAGTGGAAAAAGGCATGAGAGGCGAGAACATTAGAGGGAAAAGCAAAAGTTTAAGAGATACATAATTCTTCTAATCTTTGTTCAAGATGTTTCAAACAGGTAGTTATGGTGAAAGGAGACGAGCTATGACTCAACAACTTGAAAAGTCGAACTTACAGTATACCGAATGGAAGGAAGACAATGGTAAAATTATTTTTCAAACAAGATCTAAAGTGATGCCTGCGATTTGTGCCCTTAGAATTGACAAAGAGTTTGGCTATAACTCAATTAACACTTATATGGTTGAAAAATTAAACTTGCCTTGTGTTGAGCATATTGAACCCTACATGTTGAGAGGGGTAAAGGTAGATAAAAGAGTGTTATTACTATTCTCTATTGGGATGTATGAGGATGCGATCTGGTGTGATGTGATTCCCATGAATAATTATCATATCTTGTTAGGAAAGCCATGGTATGCCTATAGAAGAGCTTCATATAATATGGAAAAAAAAAATACTCTTTTGAGGTTAACGGGAAGAAACTTATTCTTGGACCTTTGACTCTCTCACAAATTTATGAAGATGATAAGACTGTTAAAGAGAATATGAAAAAATATGAGAGAGAAAAGAATGAGAGGAGTAAGGGAGTGCAGGTTGACATCCCAACAGAGGAAAAAGGAGAGGTTATATTGAGTAAAGAGAATGGGATGTCAATTGAGAAAAAGAGTAAGCTTGAGGGAAAAGAAAAGAGAGAAGGCAGTGAGATAAGAAAAGTCTTTAAGGTAAAGAGATAAAAACAAGAGGGTTTGAGTAAAGAAGAAGAAAAAAACTTTATTGAGAGAAAAGAGGCTAAGGGTGAGGGAAAAGTTAGTCTTCTGATAAAAGCCAAAGAGAGTGTAAGCAAGAAAATATTTTATTTACTTCCTAACCTATTAAATCTTTCTTGTTTTAGTTCTTGTGATTTTGTGCAGCCATATGTAGAAAGACCTTTTGAAAGGGGAGGTGAGGGACAAGAGATGGTAGCAAAGGATCCAATCAGATTCCAACATGAATTTAGCGAAATCAATTCTTGTTGGATGGTGGAAGATAAAAGCTAGGTTAATTTCTTTGTTGTTGAATCTTTTGACTATTTTGATCCTTATTTACAGGTTTATAACATGGAGTTCCCTAAAGGCATTGCTAAGTTAGAGCCATTGCATAAGAGAATAAAAGGTAATGTTGTTCCATTAGTAAATAAGTCCAAGTATGGTATGTATAATTGGTTCATTCACATTCTTGGCCTTTCTAGAACACCTAAGCTATTTTTGGAGGTAATGAACTATACTCTTATTTCTTATGTTGGTGACTTTATAATTTTTATGGATA
Organism: Nicotiana tabacum; assembly: GCF_000715075.1. Taxonomy (NCBI): domain Eukaryota; kingdom Viridiplantae; phylum Streptophyta; class Magnoliopsida; order Solanales; family Solanaceae; genus Nicotiana; species Nicotiana tabacum. The sequence goes on along the minus strand of NC_134083.1, from coordinate 120,205,478 downwards.
ATGATATTTTGATGCATATTAAGTCATTAACTGTAATATCTAAGTTAAAGTGCAAGAGTAATTTGCTTCCTTTTGAAATTGAGTATGACATAGATGATTATGCATTCCAGCTTGGTGGAAAGAGGCATGAAATTTATGAGAAGAGGCTTGCTAATGAGTTAAATGTTCTTTCTTCTCTTATTCAAGTGTCTAATGAGTTTTCATGTGATAAATTGCTAGAATGTGAGTTTTGTTATTTGATGGGAAATCATTCCTCTAGTCATGTTGATTGTGAGCCTATAAAAGTGTTTGCTACTAGTAAAGAGGATATGCATGATTATTGTGACGTTAGTGATCAAATACTCTTTCATGAACCTATCTATGACTCTTTCTGTGACAGTTTGAGCAATCATGTAGAATCCATTGATGTTGCGAATATTATTGGGGAAAGTTATAATCATGAGCTTGAATGTATTGAAATTTATATTTTGGAATTTATGGGTTCTTCTGACCTTTCTGAGAATTTATGTGCTTCTTTGAATAACTTACATGTAGAAGAATCCATGGGATTTATAATTGATACTTGGCCATATCATAAAAGTGTCTTATTTGATACATGTGGCAGAGATACTTGTGTTAAATGGATGCATGACCAATATTTTGTTATTTCTTTGGCATGCACATGTTTGGACTACCTTATTGACAAGATCGCATTGCAAATTTCATTATATATTGCATCTAAGAGAGGTTTTTATTGGAAAACTCTAAGTAGGCATAAATTTTATTGGGATGATGATGTCCATATGCTTTATAAAGGAGTATTTACACCTATTAGGCTTAATTGGGTTAAGTGGACACATGGTCACTATCTTGTTTTATTCATACCATTTTTTTAAATTAGTGGATTCCATTTACTAGTGCGTGACTTCTTTTTCTTGCAAGGTCGAAATTCGAAAACGAATTTTTTTCAAGAAGAGGGAAATGATAGCATCCTAGGAAGCTCAAATCTATTCAAGGATAAGAATGAAGCTTTGGAATCTCAAAGAGGGCCTTTAACAAGATGTCAAGCTAAAGAGTTGCAAAACAAGGTCATTAGACTTCAAGTGAAAATAAAGAAGTTGTTAATTGGGATGGAGAGCTCAAGGATAAAAGGATATGAGTTGTCTAGGTATTATAATTATTTTATGGTCCAAATTCATGTCCAAGAAAAGGTGGATTAGATCCCAAGAGACATCCTCTGAAGAAGGTCCAAATCAGGCCACTATTGGACCTATTTGGCACCTAAAAATACGTCCAAACTTGCAGCCCAATAAGTTCTACATGAAGCCACATTTTTATAACATAAAAACGACTTACTTGCTGCCCAAGAAAGGTTCAATAGGCGTGATAAAAGTTGGGTAAAAGTTGGTGCCAAGTTATTTGCAAGTTGCCTTCAAGATTTTCAAGATCCTATCCATGATTGGTTTGGGACTTTCAAGATTCTATCCAAGATTGGTTTGAACTTATTTCCATATATTTCGGTACTAGATTTATTGCTTTCCTAGGTAATTAAGGTTATGTTTTCCTTTTCCTAAGATTGTTGGAGTTACTTTCCAAGATTGACTTGGTTTTTGTTTCCTAGTGTTTTTCCTTTTCCTAAGGTATTTGGACTTGTTGTCCAAAGTAGTTTAGGACGTTATTTCCTTATTTTTAGGTAGGAATTTCGTGACCCCCTTTCTATATAAAGGGGTGTCTTATTTGTTTTTAAAATTTGATAATATTATAGACAATATCAATAAAAATTGTGAGATTTTTCTTACATTCTTGTGTGTGGCTACTCTTGGATTTATTCTTCAACTTTCAAGACTCAACTTAAGGTGGTAAGATTAAACTCTTTCGAAATCTTAGATCACTTCTAGGTATTCAAGAAAGGTGATAAGTTTAGGCTTATTGTTGTTCTTGTTATTCTAAAGGGTCGGGTTTTTAATTCTATCTCTTGTTTTTAATTCCCTACCAATGACGATTAGTTCTTTGTTAGCTAATTGTTGTTGGTAGGATTCAACTTCAAGAATAGATTTCTTGAATTCATGTAACTCCTTCTTGAGTTCAATCTATCTTTAATTTTCTGTTGTTTTTTTGTTTCTTTATTTTCTTTTAGCTTCCGCACGTTTCTTGATTTTCTTTAGTAATTCTTGGACCCCTATCGTGTTGTTATCACCACGTCTCAAAATTCGATAAAAGTCACAAAACTCAAAAGCCCATTCAACCACAAGTCCAGCCATACCAAATTTGCCAAAATCCGGCACCAAATCGTCACCCAAATCCCAAAATTCAACTTTCCAAATCCCTAGCCTCAAACTCCCAAATTACACCCTAAATACACACAAACTAGGTGAAATATTCAATGGGAAAACAAGATCATTGATCAAAAATGAGCACAAGGGACTTACCTCAAGAAACCCCTCGAAAATCCTCTCAAGAATCGCCCAAACCCGAGCTTGAAATGTTTAAAATGAAGCAAAGATTGCGAACCGTCGTTTTAAATAATCTGCCCAGCATTCTCACTTCTGCGGCACCGCTTTTGCAACCCATCGTCCACATCTGCAGAGGCCACTAAGCTGACCAACCGCTTCTGCGGTCGAAACCCCCGCTTCTGTGACCCTACAAGCGCAGGTGCGAGTCCGCACCTGCGGAATACCTTCCGCATTTACGCTCCACAGTCCCTAGTCCAATCCTCCGCTTTTATGCTTCCTAGCTCGCTTCTGCGAGCTTGCACCTTCGACCAATGTTTTGCAGGTGCGATTGCACCAGAAGGCTTCAGTCAGCTACAACAGTCTCTCAAACTCAAACTTTGATTCGAAAACCATCCGAAATCAACCCAAGGCCCCCGGGACCTCGACCAAACATACCAACAAGTCCTAAAGCACGATACAAACCTAGTCGAGCCCTAAAATCACATCAAACAACATCAAAAACATAAATCACAGCCCAATTCAAGCCTATTGAAACTAAAGAAATTCCAACATCTAAAAACGATGCCGAAACCTATCAAATCATGTCCGATTGACCCCAAATTTTGCACACAAGTCACAAATGATACCACATACCTACTGGAAATCCTAGAACTCCAATTCGAGCCCAGTAACCACAAAGTCCACTCTCGATCAAACTTTCAAATTTTCAACTTTCGCCATTTCAAGCCCTATTCAACTACGGACATCTAAAACACAATTCGGACACGCTCCTAAGTCAAAAATCCCCCAACGGAGCTAACGGAACCGTCAAAACTCCATTCCGGTGTCATTTACACATAAATCAACATCTGGTCCATCATTTCAACTAAAGCTTTCAACCTTGAGACTAAGTGTCTCAATTCATTCCGAAATCCATCCGGACCCGAACCGAGTAACCCGACAAGTCACATAACGGCTATAAAGCATAAAAGGAGCAGTAAATAGGGGAACAGGGCTATAACTCCCAAAATGACCGGCCGGGTCGTTACATCCTCCCCCTCTTAAACAAACGTTCGTCCTCGAACGGGTGTAGAAACATACCTGGAGTCTCAAATAAGTGTGGGTATGTGCTCCATATCTCCCGCTCGGCCTCCCAAGTAGCCTCCTAAACTGGCTAACCTCTCCACTACACCTTCACTGAAGCTATGTGCTTTGGCCTCGACTTACGAACTACCGATCCAAAATGGCCACCGGCTCCACATCATAAGTCAAATCACCATCCAATTGAACCCTGTTGAAATCCAAAACATGAGACGGATCGCCGACATACTTCTGGAGCACAGAAGCATGAAACACTGGATGCACACTCGACAAACTAGGTGGCAAGGCAAGCTTGTAAGCCACCTCCCCAATCCTCTGAAGTACCTCAAAAGGCTCAACTTGCCCTTCTTCCCGAATCTCATAATACCCTTCATGGGTGAAACCTTGAGCAGTACCTTTTTCCCAACCATGAAAGCAACATCACGAACCTTCCTGTCGGCATAACTCTTCTGTCTAGACTGCGCCATGCGAAGCCGATCCAGAATTAATTTAACGTTGTCCAAAGCATCCTAATCCAAGTCCGTACCCAATAGCCTAGCCTCACCTGGCTCAAACAAACCCAACGGATATCTACACCGTCTCCCATATAAAGCCTCATATGAAGCCATCTAAATGCTTGACCGATAGCTGTTGTTGTAGGCAAACTCCGCGAACGACAGAAACTGATCCTATGAACCCCCGAAATTAATGACACAAGCGCGTAACATGTCCTCCAATATCTGAATAGTGCGCTCAGATTGTCCGTCCGTCTGGGGGTAAAATGTTGTACTCAACTCAACTTGGGTTCCTAACTCTCGCTGTACCGCTTTCAAAAACTACGATGTAAACTGCGTGCCCCAGTCTGAAATGATGGACACCGGCACACCGTGAAGGCGAACGATCTCGCGGATGTAAATCTCAGCCAACCGCTCTGAAGAAAAAGTAGTCCCAACTGGAATGAAGTGCGCTGACTTGGTCAGCTGATCCACAATCACCCAAATAGCATCGAACTTCCTCGATGTCCGTAGGAGCCCAAATATAAAATCTATGGTGATCCGTACCCATTTCCACTCTGGATTCTCTAGCCTCTGAAGCAATCCGTCCGGTCTCTGATGCTCATACTTTACATACTGACAATTGAGGCACCGAGCTACAAACCCCACTATATCCTTCTTTATTCTCCTCCACCAATAGTGCTGCCTCAAGTCCTGATACATCTTCACGACCCCCGGATGAATGGAATACCATGAACTGTGGGCCTTCTCAAGAATCAACTCACATAGCCATCCACATTAGGCACACAAATCCTACCCTGCATCCTCAATACCCCATCATCCCCAATAGTAACATCTCTGGCATCACTGTGCTGAACCGTGTCCTTAAGGACAAGCAAATGGATATCATTATACCGGTGCTCTCTGATGCGATCATATAAGAAAGACCGAGAAACCACACAAGCCAGAACCCGACAGTGCTCCGAAATATCTAATCTCACCAACTGGTTAGGCAAGGCCTGAACATCAAATGTAAGCGTTCTCTCACCAACATGAATGAATGCAAGGCTACTCATGCTCACTGACTTTCTACTCAAGGCATCGGCCACCACATTGACCTTCTCGGGATGATACAGAATAGTAATATCATAGACCTTTAGCAGCTCCAACCATTTCTGCTGCCTCAAATTTAGATCCTTTTGTTTGAACAAGTGCTGGAGACTCCGATGATCTGTAAATACCTCGCAAGACACACCATAGAGATAGTGCCTCCAAATCATTAATGCATGAACAATGGCAGCTAACTCTAAAGCATGAATAGGGTAGTTCTTCTTATAGGACTTCAATTGTCACGAAGCATAAGCAATCACTCTACCCTCCTACATCAAGACACACCCAATACCGATCCGAGAAACATCACAATACACTGAATAAGAACCAGAAGCTGAAGGTAGAACTAGAACTAGAGTTGTGGTCAAGGCAGTCTTGAGCTTCTAAAAGCTCTCCTCACACTCATCCGACCACCTGAAAGGGGCAACCTTATGGGTTAATTTGGTCAAAGGCGATACAATAGACAAGAAACCCTCAACGAAGTGATGATAATAACCGGCCAAGCCAAGAAAGCTCTGAATCTCCCTAGATGAGGACGGTTTGGGCCAACTCTGAACCGCCTCAATCTTCTTTGGATCCACCTAAATCCTGTCACTGGACACCACGTGCCCCAAGAACGCCACCGAACTAAGCCAAAACTCACACTTGGAGAACTTGGCATAAAGCCTCTCCTCCCTCAACCACTACAACACCACTCTCAAATGTTGGGGATGATCCTCCTGACTACGACAGTACACCATGATATCATCAATGAATACTATGACAAACGAGTCGAGATACGGCTGAAATACACTATTTATTAGATGAATGCATGAATGATGCATGAATGTTGTTGGGGCGTTGGTCAGCCCAAAGGACATCACAAGGAACTCATAAAGACTATAATGGGTCCTGAATGCTATCTTAAGAATATAAAAGTCCCGAATCTTCTACTGGTGATACCCATACCTCAAATCAATCTTGGAGAACACTCCCGCTCCCTGAAACTGGTCAAATAGATCATCAATACGCGGTAAAGGATACTTGTTCTTGATTGTAAATTTGTTCAACTGCATATAATCGATGCACATCTGTATAGTAACATCCTTCTTCTTCACAAACAAAACCTATGCACCCCAAGGCGACACACTGGGCCTAATAAACCCCTTATCTAGAAGTTTTTTAAGCTGCTCTTTCAATTCTTTCAACTCAGCTGGTGCCATACGATATAAAGGAATAGAAATGGGCTGAGTGCCTGGCACAAAGTCAATATCGATGTCGGGCGGTATGCCCAACAATTCTGCAGGAAACACATCCGAAAAATCTCGCACCACTGGAACAGAATCAATAGTAGGAGTATCAACACCAACGTCCCTCACAAAGGCCAATTAAGATAAACAACACTTCCCAACCATCCGTTGGGCCTTCAAATATGAAATCACTCTGCTGGGAACATAGTCTAGGGAACCTCTCCACTCGATCCTTGGCAACCCCGAAATTGCCAACGTCACGATATTAGCGTGACAATAGAGAACAACATGACATGGACACAACCAATCCATACCCAAGATCACGTCAAAATCAACCATACTAAGTAATAAGAGATCAACTCTAGTCTCCAATCCCCCAATAGTCACTACACACGACCTATATACACGGTCCACAATAATAGTCTCGCCCACTGGCGTAGATACATGAACAGATGGAACTAAGGACTCACGGGGCATATCCAAATAATGAGCAAAATACGATGATTCATACGAATAAGTGGAACCAGGGTCAAATAATACAGAGGCATCCATGTGGCATATTGAGACAATACATGTGATCACTGTGTCTGAAGCAATAGCATATGGTCTGGCAGGAATATCATTGAATCGGGCCTGACTGCCACTTGATCGGCCTCCCCCTCTTGGGCGACCCCTAGATGAGTGAGTCTCACCCCGAGCTGACTGGGCGGGTGGTGAAGTAACTGGTGCTGAAGTCACAGCCTGGCTCCTATGCTGCACTGGACCTCCTGGACGAGGAGGACACTACCTCCATATATGCTTAAACTCCCCGCACTTGAAGCAACTCCACGGTGTTGGTGGTGGGGACTAACGGGAGCCTCGAGCACTAGGATAACTGCTAGAAGGATCTGGCATGGATGAACCCTGAACCGATGGAGCACGGGACGAACTCTGAGCTGGAAGGGCACTGAGGGATGACTGACCCTGATGAGCACTGTATGAACCATGACTGGATGATGCACCACGGTGAGCTGGACGAGCCATCTAAGCGTGCCTATAAGGACTACCCCTGCTGTGGTAGAACTGATCCCCAAAAGGAACACCGCTGAAACCACATGATCCACGGGGCCTCTTGGCCTCCCTCTCCCCACACTCTTTACTAGGAACCATCTCTATCTTTCGAGCAATATCAACCACCTCGTCGAAAGTAGCACCAGATACCCTCTCCCGAGTCATAAGAAACTGCAACTGATATGTGAGGCCATAAATGAACCTCCTTATCCTCTCCCTATCAGTGGGAACCAACCAAACTGCGTGATGATCCAACTCATAAAACCTCATCTGGTACTGCATCACAGACATATCCTCCTGACGTAGCTGCTCAAACTACGAGACTACAACACGAACTTCTCGAAGAAGAGAATGGAGAACTCTTACCATAAAAGTGGTGTTGCACCGACCGACCTGATAACAACAAGATAGGGGTCCAAGAATTACTAAATCAAATCAAGAAACGTGCGGAAGCTAAAAGAAAATAAAGAAAGAAAAAAAAACAACGCAAAATTAAAGATAGATTGAATTCAAGAAAGAGTTTCTTGAATTCAAGAAGTCTATTCTTGAAGTTGAATCCTAACAACAACAATTAGCTAACAAATAACTAATCGCCTTTGGTAGAGAATTAAAAACAAGAGATAGATTGTGAAACCCGACCCTTTAGAATAACAAGAAAAATAATAAGCCTAAACTTATCAATTTTCTTGAATACCTAGAAGTGATCTAAGATTTCAAAAGAGTTTAATCTTACCACCTTAAGTTGAGTCTTGAAGGTTGAAGAATAAATCCAAGAGTAGCCACACACAAGAGTGCAAGAAAAATCTCACAATTTTTATTGATAATAGTCTATAATAATCTAAAATCTAAAAACAAAGAATTATATAGGGAGGGGGTCACTAAATTCTACCTAAAAATTAAGGAAATAAAGTCCTAAACTACTTTGGACAACAAGTCCAACTATCATAGGAAAAGGTAAAACTCTAGGAAATAAAAACTAAGTCAATCATGGAAAGTAATTCCAATAATCTTAGGAAAATAAAAACAAAGCCTTAACTACCTAGGAAAGCATCAAATATGTCCTAACAAACTAGAAAACAAAATAAGGAACTTTGACTCCTTCTCCTATGTCTTGGCCGCCCCTCCTTGAGCTGACTTGGACACCAAGTTAGCTCCTTTGTAGGTTGATTTAGGTGCCTAATTTAGACCCTCCTTGGCTGGTGCTTGGACCCCAATCTACCTCCTCTTGGACTTCGACTTGGACCATAAAATGAGTGTAGCACTTAGCTAAGTCCTCTCCATAATTCTTGAGCTCTTCTTCCACCATTAGCGCCTTCTTGATCTCCCATTGAAGCCCAACAACCTTGTCTTGCTTCTCCTTAGCTCGAGACCTTGTGAATGGCTTTTTTGGTTCTTCTAAAGCTTTATTCTTGTCCGTGGAGCTATCATTCCCCTCCTCTTGAAAATAATTCGTCCTCGAATTTGAACCTACATCAAATAAGGATAAGTCAGAAACATTGAAAGTAGCACTTACTTGAAACTCACATGGAAGGTCCAATTTGTAAGCATTATCTCCAATCCTTTCAAGTACTTTAAATGGCCCATCTCCTCTAGGGTGCAATTTTGTCTTCCTTTATGAAGGAAATCTCTCCTTCCTCATATAAACCCAAACCAAATGACCAGGCTCAAAGATAACTGGTTTTCAACCTTTATTTCTTCGTATAGCTGTTTGTTCATTCTTCCTCTCAATTGCAAGTCTCGTATGCTCATGAATAGTCTTCATCAAATCGGCTTTCTTTTTCCATCAAGACTAACCATCCCATTAGTAGGCAAAGGCAATAAGTCAAGGGGTGTAAGGGGGTTAAAGCCATAAACTACTTCAAAAGGAGAATAACCAGTAGATGAATGAACAGTTTGATTGTAAGCAAATTCTACCATAGGCAAGTGATCCTCCCAAGAAGTTAATTTTCTTTTTAGAACAGCCCTTAACATATTTCCTAAGGTTCTATTTACTATCTCAGTTTGCCCATCAGTTTGTGGATGACAAGAAGTAGAAAGCAACAATTTTGTTCCCAATTTTCCCCAAAGCACACGCCAAAAGTGGCTTAGAAACTTAGCATCTCTATCACTAACAATAGTTCGAGGTATACCATGCAATTTAACAACTTCTCTAACAAATAAATCAGCAACATGAGAAGTATCATTAGTCTTTAAACAAGGAATAAAGCAAGCCATTTTTGAGAACCTATCTACCACAACAAAGATGCTATCCTTACCATACCTTGTTCTAGGCAATCCTAACACAAAGTCCATAGAAATATCAATCCAAGGTGAAATAGGCACAGGTAATGGCGTGTATAAACCATGTGGCAACACTTTAGATTTAGCTTGTTTGCATTCAAGACATTAAGCACAAAATCTTTCTACATCTTTTCTCATATTAGGCCAAAAGAAATTTTTAGCAAGGATATCAAGTGTTTTAGGCACACCAAAGTATCTCATAAGCCCCCCATAATGTGCTTCCCTCACAAAAACTTCTCGCAAAGAACAATTAGGGACACAAAGCTTATTCTCTTTAAAAAGAAACCTATCTTTCAGATTATACTTCTCAAAAGGCCCATTTAAACATGCCGAAAATGCTACATCAAAATCAGAATCATCAACATATAAATCCTTAATATGATCAAATCCCATCAATTTAGAAATAAGAGTAGAAACAAGAGCGTACCTTCTTGAAAGCACATCAGCAGCTATATTGTCTTTACCTTGCTTATAGGTAATCACATAAGGAAATGTCTCAATGAATTCAACCCATTTGGCATGTATTCTACTCAATTTACCTTGTCTTTTCAAGTATCTTAACGACTCATGGTCAGTTTTTATCACAAACTCCTTTGGCCACAAATAATACTGCCATGTAGCAAGAGCCCTTACCAAGGCATATAATTCTTTATCATAAGTAGAATAATTCAATGCAGACCCATTCAACTTCTCACTAAAATAAGCGATTGGTTTAGAATCTTGCATTAAAACAGCTCCAATACCTCTACCAGATGCATCACATTCAATTTCAAAGGACTTATTAAAATCAGGTAATTGTAACAAAGGAGCAGAACATAATTTATCCTTCAAAATATTAAATGCATGCTCTTGTACTTTTCCCCAATTAAAGACCTTATCCTTCTTAATGACTTCAGTTAAAAGTGCAGCAATTGAACTAAAATCTCTAACAAATCTCCTATAAAAGCTAGCAAGTCCATGAAAACTTCTAACTTCAGTAATGCTCTTAGGTGTAGGCCAATATTTAATCGCCTTGATTTTATCTTCAACTACCTCTACACCTCTAGAACTCACAACAAAACCCAAGAAAACTACCTTATCTACACAAAAAGTGCACTTGGATAAATTTGCATATAATTGTTGCTCCCTACGCACATTACAAACTTGTTTCATATGTTCGACATGCTCTTCTAAAGATTTAGAAAAGATCAGAATATCATAAAAATAAATGACTACAAATTTTCCATGAAAATCCTTAAAGATATGGTTCATTAACCTCATGAATGTACTAGGTGCATTAGTTAACCCAAACTACATCACTAACCATTCATACAATCCATATTTAGTTTTAAAAGCAGTTTTCCACTCATCTCCAGGATTCATTCTAATTTGGTGATATCCACTCTTCAAATCAATTTTAGAGAATATTTGAGAACCATGCAATTGGTTAAGCATATCATCTAAACGGGGAATAGGATGGAGATACTTTACCGTTATTTTATTAATGGCGCGGCAGTCCACGCACATCCTCCAAGTGCCATCCTTCTTTGGCACCAAAAGCACGGGCACAGAACCGGGACTCATGCTTTCTCTTACAAATCTCTTATCAAGCAGCTCATCTACTTTTCTTTGCAATTCTTTTGTTTCTTTGGGATTGCTCCTATAAGCAGGCCTATTAGGAATTTTTGATCCCGAAATAAAATTAATTTGATGCTCTATTCCTCTAAAAGGTAGTAAACCTTTAGGAAGGTCCTCAGGAAAAACATCTTCAAAATCCTACAAAAGATTAGAAATAACACTAGGCAAAGAGGATGTTAGTGAATCATTATTAAGCAGAAATTCCTTATAAGTGAGCAAGATAATAGGCAGCCCTTCTTTTTTTGCAATTAAACACTCTTTGGCTTTTGCAAGGCTCACTTTTTTTTTTCAATCTTAGCCTCTTTTATCTCACCAATGATTTATTTTTTTCACACTTCCCCACCTTTTCCTTTCTCTCTTCGCTGCCCTCTATCTCCTCACACCTCACTTCATATTCTCCCTCTTTGTCTTTCCTTTCAGTCTCTCATTTTGATCCCTCCCCATGTTTCCCCATTGATTCTTTCATATTTTTTTTATCTTCGTACACTTGGGAATGAGTTAAAGGTGCAAGAATGTACTTCTTGCCATTATGCTCAAGAGAGTATCTATTTTTCCTCCCATCGTGAAAAGCACTCCTATCATACTGCCACGGGTGCCCCAACAAGATATGACAAGCTTGCATGGGTACTTTATCACATTGAACTTCGTCAGCGTACCTTCCAATCTTGAAGGAGACCATTCATTGCTTATTCACCTTGACCTCTCCACTATCATTGAACCATTGCAACCTATAAGGTCTAGGGTGCTTCGTCCATTCCAACCCTAACTTTTCCACCAAATATGCACTAACAACATTAGCACAACTCCCATTATCAATTATCATAGAACAAATTTTATCTTTAATCTCACACCGAGTATGGAATATGTTTTCCCTTTGTTCTTCATTAGAGTGACCCAAATTAATGTGTATAAGCCTCCTAACCACAAAATTCAACCCACTATCAATGTACTCCATCTCTTCTCCTTCTCCACTCTCTATAAAGTTTTCTTCTTGTTCTTTACTTGGTTTACCTTTTTCACTCTCATATCCTCCATCCTCTTTGATTAGAATGTTTCTTCTACTTGGGCATTCATAAGCCTTATGCCCTCTCCCTTGACACTTGAGACATTGAATAGAAGAAGTAGAAGTAGAAGTTTTAGGCATAAAAGGCTTACCCCCATCCTTGGATTCCAATTTGCTCATGCCCTTGTCTTCATGGAATTTAAGAGTAGGTGTCTCCTCAGATTTCGGCCATTGCTTCTTTGGAATAGTAGTTGGCCGGCTTCTCCGTGATCTAGATTGTTGTCTCCTTTTGTTTTGTCCTTCTACCTTTACAGCTAATTCAACTAACTCATCTAAAGTTACATATTGTTGTAATTCGACTACATCAGCTATTTCCCTATTTAAACCATTCAAAAACCTAGCCATTGTAGCCTCCTCTTCCTCCATACAATTATCTTGGATCATAGCCATATCCATAGCCTTAAAGTACTCATCTACAGACATGGACCCTTGCCTCAAAGTTTGAAGACGTTGTTGTAGAACTCTTTGAAAGTGTGATGGCACAAATCTCTTCCTCATTACCCTCTTCATCTCAGCCCACGTAGCAACAAGTGCTTGTCCTTCTTGCAATCTGTCCCTAGAAAGCTTTTTTCACCAGAATGCTGCATAGTCAGAAAACTCAACAGCAACAAGTTTAACTTTCTTACCCTCAGAATAGTTGTGGCAGTCAAAGATGGCTTTAACTTTTCTCTCCCAATCAAGGTACAAGTCTGGATCCCTTGTTCCCTTGAAAGTTGGCATCTTCATCTTTATACTACTTATATTATCATCTTCTAGTCTTCCTCTTTGTCCCCTCCTATCTCTTCCTAACCTATCAAAATCAATATCATCATTAATATCATCGATAGGGTTTTCTTGATTTACAATGGGAGCAGGGGGTACATTTCTCCTAGCTTGGGGTCTAGCGTTATTTCCCCTCCTAAGTTCAGCTATTGTAATATTTTGCTCAGCAATGGTGTCCCTCATCTATTGGAATAGTAAATTCCACCTTTCAAATTGTTGGTGCATAGCTTGCAAGATGAAATCATTCCTTCCTTTGATTTCGGCTTCTTGAAGAACCCTTTGTTCATCATCACTACCTGTATGAGACATCCTGAACAAAGCAATATATATCTCTCAATTTGGCTTTTTCCCTCTGATGTTCTCACCTCTCTTGCTTTTTTCCACTCAATGCAACTCTTGGTCGTTAATCTTTAGATTTATTAATAAACCTTACTAGTCACAACCCTTAGTGATAAGAATAGGAATTGGTTAGTAGAAATGAAAAAGGAAAGAATTTTAGGAAACCCAAAACCCACAAGAATAAGGGAAGGAGTTTGCTTAATCTTCAAGAACAAGGAACCCCTCTTCTTGTTTCCTTTCTTGATTTGGAAACCAACTAATAATTGAATTCTAAAATAATAATGAGTAATAACACTTTGTTTTTTTTTTTGGGCTGATTTTCGTTTTTTTTTTGTTTTTTTTTTGTTTTGCTCAAGAACCTCCCAAGATTATCAAGATTGAAATCTTGATTAGCCTATGCTCCGATACCACTTGATAACAACACGATAGGGGTCCAAGAATTACTAAAGAAAATCAAGAAACGTGCAGAAGCTAAAAGAAAATAAAGAAACAAAAGAAACAACGGAAAATTAAACATAGATTGAATTCAAGAAAGAGTTTCTTGAATTCAAGAAGTATATTCTTGAAGTTGAATCCTAACAACAACAATTAGCTAACAAAGAACTAATCGCCTTTGGTAGAGAATTAAAAACAAGAGATAGATTGTGAAACCCGACCATTTAGAATAACAAGAACAACAATAAGCCTAAACTTATCACCTTTCTTGAATACCTAGAAGTGATCTAAGATTTCAAAAGAGTTTAATCTTTCCACCTTAAGTTGAGTCTTGAAGGTTGAAGAATAAATCCAAGAGTATCCACACACAAGAGTGCAAGAAAAATCTCACAATTTTTATTGATAATAGTCTAAGTCTAAAAGCAAAGAAGACACCCCTTTATACAGGGAGGGGGTCACTAAATTCTACCTAAAAATTAAGGAAATAAAGTCCTAAACTACTTTGGACAACAAGTCCAACTATCATAGGAAAAGGTAAAACTCTAGGAAATAAAAACTAAGTCAATCTTGGAAAGTAATTCCAATAATCTTAGGAACATAAAAACAAAGCCTTAACTACCTAGGAAAGCATCAAATATGTCCTAACAAACTAGATAACAAAATAAGGAACTTTGACTCCTTCTCCTGTGTCTTGGCCGCCCCTACTTGAGCTGACTTGGGTGCCAAGTTAGCTCCTTTGTAGGTTGATTTAGGTGCCCTAATTTAGACCCTACCTGGCTGGTGCTTGGACCCCAATCTACATCCTCTTGGACTTGGACTTGGACCATGAAATGAGTGTAGAACTTAGCTAAGTCCTCTCCATAATTCTTGAGCTCTTCTTCCACCATTAGCGCCTTCTTGATCTCCCATTGAAGTCCAACAAACGTGTCTTGCTTCTCCTTAGCTTGAGACCTTTTGAATGGATTTTTTGGTGCTTCTAAAGCTTTATCCTTGTTCGTGGAGCTATCACGACCTGAGCCTCTCATAAGCCTCTAACCATTTGAAAGCGGCCCTAGTGAACGAGACCCCACTGGTCTCCAGAATACGAATGGTGTGAAGAATCCACTGGCACTTATCCAAGAAATCCTAGGCATCATCTGACTCAACCCCAGTAAATGATGGAGGCTGAAGCCTCCAAAATCTCTCAAGTCTCCTCTGCTCATCATCAGTCATAACGGGACCCACCTGGGCCTGAGCAACTACAACCGGCTGGGCTGGTAATACCCCCGGTGTCTGGAGTTCCTGTATCACCTGCTCTGGAGTACGGGCAGCGGGAGTTTGAGTACCTCCCCCGGCATGAGAAGTGGATACTGCGGTCGGAATAGAGACCGCATGAGCAAGGCTGGTGCACACGTCAAAATTTGAGCCAAGGCCTCCTGAAGCCTGGAATCACGATGGGCACAGCTGGTGCTTGAGATGGCCCCAGTGGCTCAACCACATCTGGAACTTGCTCCTGAGCTGGAGAAATTGGTGGGTCTCCAAGTGTTGCTCTAGTTGTTGTACGAGCTGCACCTCTGCCCCTACCGTGGCCCCTATCGCGACCTCGGCCTCTCGTGACCCTAGCTGGTGGTACTGGTGGTATTGGTGGTTGTCCATCCTGACCGGTAGCAAGTGTCCTCACCATATATGAGAGAATAGATTACAGAAGTTTAGTTACCGGATTCAACAAATCCAATAAGTAACAAGACTAAATAAAAGACTGAATGTAGTGACGAGCTTCATAGTTATAGTTCAATCGGTGAAACAGAATATAATATCTCTCAGAAATGACAAGACGGTGATATATGATAGCTAAAGTGCAACAGAAATGAAAGTCAAATTCATCCTCTCAGAGGAACAGTCACTCAGTCCTCCCATTCACTCCAACCTCACCATCACTCATTCCTTACAGTCACTCATTCTTCTCAATCACTCAGCACTCGGAACTCAACACTCGGCACTCGATACTCGGCACTCGCACTCAGTAGTTACCTGCGCTCACTGGGGTGTGTACAGACTACGGAGGGGATCCTTCAGTCCAAGTGCTATAACAGTCCAATCATGGAATAAATCAAAGAAACATGTTGCGGCGTGCAGCCCGATTTCATAAATATCCTCAAAATCAGGCCCTCGGCCTCAGTCATCAACCTCTCCAGTTTCTCGAGCTCTCAGAAATCATGATAATCAGCCCAAACAACAATGATATAATGCATCAATAACGAACAATACAGACTGAGATGTAATATGCAAGTAAAATTATGACCGAGTACAAAACAACATTTTAGTAGATAATTCAACATGTACACTACCTCTGTGGGCCCCTACAGTGCCAACACATAGTCTAAACATGATTTCTGACATGATTTGTAGTTCAATTTCTCTAATACATGGGGAATGAACGGATACCAATAGATTATTCAACTACATAGAGTCATGGAATTGACCAAGTCACAATTCCTACGGTGAACGCCCACACGCCCGTCACCTCAAAACCAAACACATGACACATAATAGGGGGTTTCATACCCTCCGAATCAAATCTAAAACTGTTACTTACCTCAATTCGAGCAAATCTCTACTCCAATACACCCTTGCCTCGCGAAATAGCCTCTGAATGCCTTGAATCTATCCATAAACAATTCGATATAATCAACACGGGCTAAAGGAATCAATTCCATAAGAAAAATACTAAGTTATTAATCAAGAGTCAAAAATCGGCTCAAAAGCTCTCGAAATTCGATAAAAGTCACAAAACCCAAAAGCACAATGAGTCCAACCATACCAAATTTGCCAAAATCTGACATCAAATCGTTACCCAAATCTCCAAATTCAACTCTCCAAATCCCTAGCCTCAAACACCCAAATTCCACCTTAAATACACACAAACTAGGTGGAAAATTCAACGGGGAAACAAGATCATTGATAAAAAATGAGCATGTTACACCCCATGTTTTCGTACGTGAAAGTACGCCATAAGTAAATTGATGGAATCTCGGAAATGAGATGTTACATCCCGCATTTTCATATGTTAAAGTTTTGTCGTAAGTTAATCGACGTAAGTTCGGGAATGAGATTATTTTGAGATTAAAAGCATTATGCTATTTCAAACAAGTGATGTGTAAATTCGTGAAGGTGAGAGGGTAAGCAAATCGAAGAAAATGAATTTCGTCGAAGTTTGACATTTTGGGATAAAATACGGTCCAAGCTATAATACCCCATATTTATGGACTAGTGCCATACAAGGTACCACATGACCATGACAGTAAGATGTATAAGGTGTGTTAAAAGTGAGTAGTATTTTAAGTAATTTGAGATAATTCTTAATTGTGTGGATAATTGGATAATTATGGATTTTTAAGTGGGAGACTAACTTGTAATTAAGATTGGTGGATAAGATTAAGGGGGGTGGGGCATCACCCCAACGTGGCAGCAAGGGCTCTACTTGCTAAAACCAAACCATGACTCTTTGGGTTTTGAGATTAGGTGGCATAATTTGAACATTCTTTGGACAAGTCATCCTTATCAAAGTGGGGCCCATACCACCAAGACTTAAAAACTTCTCTAATTCACAAAATGATGATACTTACATCTTCTAAGTAACGGATGAGCTTTGACAAGAACAGTCATACAAGATTGTGATCAAATTCACAAAAATGGAGATGTTTTACATCTACCAAGTAATGATCTCCAGCAAAGGAAATCATGCGAAGTTATACGACGTAATAGTAACAGGATTTGCAATTCTAAGGGAGCTCGGTATAATATTTCTCAAGAACATAATACGGATTTTTCCCTACTTCGATCCGCCGTTACGTGATTTTTTGCAATTGACGTGTGTTAGAGGGATTTGTCAAGAGAACCAGCTCAGGTATGTTAAGGCTAGCCCTTCTTTATTTTTGGTATGATCCATAATGATACAAACGAAACGAGCAAATGTGCAACTTTCATAAATGACTCTATTCATAGAAGTGCTAGGGGTGCCTATATTCTTGATTCCCCTTGTGTCTTATTATTATATCTTCTGTTCATGGTCTCAGAAAAATACGTAATTGATAAAGTTTATCCGAAAGGCATATTGATTTTACGACATTCCGAGAAATCTTATTAACGCACTTGCTATGCAATCATGCATTTATATATGTACATTGACCCATGACCAGATGGTGTTATATACGCGTATATTATATGTATATGGGATATGGGAAAATGTTACGGCATTATATATGCACCACCACCTGATCAGCTGGTATACGTTGATGATTTGCCCGCAGTGGCAGAGATGATATGATGGGATGCCCTCAGAGGCTTGATGATGTTATGTACGCATATACCTATGCATGGTACGATATTTATACGCATATGCATGACATAATAAATATGAAATGATTTACAAAGCTATGCAGACTTACATGTTGAGTCTTTACTCTATGTTTCTCTAATGTCTATTATTTACTGATTTCCACTCTTTACATACTCGGTATATTATTTGTACTCACATCCCTTTTTGCCTAGGGACGCTGCGTTTTATGCCTGCAGGTCCCGATAGACAGGTTGAGAGTCCTCCAAGTAGGATATCAGCTCAGCAGAAGATGTTGGTGCACTCCATTTGCTCCGGAGTTGCTTATCTGGTGAGTATGATTAGGACATGTGTTGATTAGTATGGCGGGGCCCTGTCCCAAACTTTATGATATTTATGTACTCTTAGAAGCTTGTAGATAGATGTCATGTATATGGATACTTCTATGGCCTTATCGGCCTATGTTTTGAGTATATTAAGGATCATGACCGCCTTATAGGCCCGTACATCATATGTATAAGTCGGTATATCAAGTTGGGTCACCCTATATTGAGTATTCCCTCATGCGTTATTTTACTAATCTCATGACAGCCTTTCTTGTTCATTTACCTATGATAATATGATACGGAAGATACGTTACGTTGGTACTCGGTTAAGTAAGGCACCGGGTGCCCGTCGCGGCCCATCAATTTGGGATGTGACAAAGCACAAGGGACTTACTTCAAGAAACCCCTCGAAAATCCTCTCAAGAATCACCCAAACCCGAGCTTGAACTGTTTAAAATGAAGCAAAAATTGCGAACCCTCGTTTTAAATAATCTGCCCAGCATTCTCGCTTATGCGGCCAATTTAGCCGCTTCTGCGAAACTGCTTTTGCGGTCCATCATCCGCATCTGTGGAGGCCACTAAGCCGATCAACCGCTTCTGCGGTCATAACCCCCGCTTCTGCGCAAACAATCCTCTTCTACGGACTAGCCTCACCACTTTATATACCTTACTATCTTGGTCATGTGGTACCTTGTATGGTACTAGTCCATAAATACAGGGTATTGTAGCTTGGACCGTATTTTATCTCAAAATGTCAAACTTCGACGAAATTTATTTTCGTCGATTTTCTTACCCTCTCACCTTTACGAATTTACTCATCACTTTGTTTGAAATAGCATAATGCTTATAATCTCAAAATAATCTCATTTCTAAACTTCCATCAATTTACTTATGGCGTACTTTCACATACAAAAACATGGGGTGTAACATCATTCCCCCTTTGGAACATTCGTCCTCGAATGTTGACTGATGCACTTATCATTTTTATAACTTATGTCTTCCGAATACTTTAGTATTCTCCTTTCTATCTAGGTAACTGTTTTGTGAATAATTTCAAAGGCCAGGGTGTTCCCCCCTTTAGGCCTCTTTCTCATATCACGACTTGTGGTCGGAATACTTCCAATCTCATAACTGTTGTTGCCTTCTATCATGCAGTATGTACGAGTTTGTCCTTGTACATGAGCCTATGCAACACTTCTCTCCTTTTTCCTCCAGTTTTTAGCCAATCTCTATGCCTCACTTTGTAAACATATACAGAGCTTATTACATCGTATATCCAATAAAAGATTTGATGTTCGTATTCACCTATAATTATCCTTAGTTACTTACCTTCATGCTCATGTGCTTGTGCAGTTTCTTCTGAGCTGAAGTTTTGACTATCTTCCCAGTGAGACTCTCTTTTATTTCCGTAACATTCATACGGTACATTTAACTACCCCAACTCCTAACTGAAAATTTCTCAAGGGTCATGATGTCATATCTGTGAGACTCAATTCCCCATGTTGAGGTTTACTATGTTTATCTTGCACGATCTGTTGGTTTTTTTATATCTTATTGTCTAGCCATAACTAGGCTCTTCTTGAATCAACTACTAACTTTTCGTTGGCCCATTCTCATGTCAATATTCTGCGTAATCTTTCTTGGGTTATTTCCTTTGTCTTTACTTATGTCTCGCACAAGCTCCTTCTCTATCAATAACATCTCGGGCAGGAACCCTTACTTTCTCTCCTTGACTTCGTGTTTGCATAATGGTCTAGAATCATAGTATATATGTAGGATTTGGATAAGTGCAATCTCATTGCTTTCTCATTTTTATCGCATTCTTCCTTTACTATTCCATAGTTAATAGAACCACTTAATTCTGACATAATGCCACGTCACTTCGTATCCCCCCCCCTTTAGGGGATTACTAAGATTTAGTGCTACGATGATCTACCTATAGATGCTTTACCTCTTCATCTTTGGCGTCTTTTCACATCATCGATGACCCTTACTCGCCCCGCGATAATTCTTTTGTATCAAGGATAACAAATTTCCTTACTCGCGAGGGTGACACTTAGTATAATTGGCACATACAGTCCCTTAAGCTTAACTTTTCTCATATTGCTTGCTTTAGGGAAGTGTCTTCCTGAATGACCATTCTCTGAATTTCTCATAAATCTTCTTCCGTTCTCTATTCTATTATTGCCGGAACGAAATCTGAAATTCTCATGATGTCGGCCATTATCAAATCACTCAGTCCCTAATTCATGTTTAGTTTATCTTGTTCACCAGCCCATACTGATTTCTATTATTCTGGGGTCTAACCTTTCCTTCAGGTAGTCGCGAATTTATTTCTCGAAATGAGGATATGACTTTATGGACTATATTCTTTTGTTGTCTCAAGGCCTGCCACCTCTCGTCTTTTCCTTCACTTGGCTATAGACTATGTAATACTGTCATCTTTTTGATCTACCGTTTTCATCTATGAACTACATCTTATTTATAATGCTTCATTAACTCTCTTCTTATTTCCCGCTAACATTTATGTGTATCACTTTATTCTGAAAACTCGAACAAGACACTCTTTTGCTTTTAGCTCCCTTTTCTCCATCTATTAGCTCTTCGAGTTGCCTAACATTCTTTCTCAACTAGGGACGGAAGTCACACTAAGATAATATTTGTTCCTTCCAGGCTTGCAGTGCCTATCATTGTAGTACTCATATCTAGATGTACTATTCTAGAGTGCACAATCTGGGTGTCTCACAAGGAGATCTATTAGCACATTTGCAATATCCTCCGGAAATGTCAACTAACACAAACAATCCATTCACCATTTTGGGTCACTCTAACCCCAACCAGATCCTGATATCCCATCCTTCTCTTAAACTCTATCCGTCAGCTCCCGTAGGGCATAATTGAGATGGGTGTGGCTAATTGTATATATTTCTATTATTATTGAAGGTAACTCAAAAGGCTTATATTCCTCTGCCTGGATTGTAAATACTGATAATCTTCATTAACTGGGCATCTCGTACCCTTCTTCATCTTGCTTCTTTTACTTGTTCAAACTTATATCTATCTTCTGAATCTCTCATTGCCTTTCACCGTAGGGGTGGATAGATATTCTTGCCTTAAGGCTCCTTATTAAGAGGTTTACACATCTTAGTACCCACATAATCTACTAAAGACCTTACATTTACTCATCATAAGCATCATAAAAAATTGAGTTCCTCTGACTCAACTCTTCCACAGCCACATTCAATCTCTTACCAACTGTCTTTTGGTTGTAGGCATCGTCTTATTACGAATAAAATAGAATTTAGGAGTTTGAATTCTTACAACAGAGCTCTACCACACGATCTAGAGTAAGAAGAAAGAATTACAGTCCTAAATGCCTTGTAGCATCCTGTTTATAAGTGTGGTGCACAACACATCCATAAACAAAACTCTACTAGACACGGCTTATAGACTCCCTAGGACAGAACTGCTCTGGTACCACTTTTAACACACTTTATATACCTTACTATCATCGTCATGTGGTACCTTGTATGGTACTAGTCCATAAATACGGGGTATTGCAGCTTGGACCGTATTTTATCTCAAAATATCAAACTTCGACGAAATTTACAAATTTACTCATCACTTTGTTTGAAATAGCATAATGCTTATAATCTCAAAATAATCTCATTTCCGAAATTCCATGGGGTGAAATAGCATACTTATGGCGTACTTTCACGTACGAAAACATGGGGTGTAACATCCAAGCGCAGGTGTGGACCTTCTGAATCCACGCTCCATAGTCCCCAGTCCAATCCTCCACTTTTGCGCTTCCTAGCTTGCTTCTGTGAGCTCGCACCAGCGACAAATGTTCCGCATGTGCGATTGCACCAGAAAGCTTCAGCTACCCTGTCTCTCAAACTCAAACTTGATCCGAAAACCTTCCGAAATCAATCCGAGGCTCCCGGGACTTCAACCAAACATACCAATAAGTCCTAAAACATGATACAAACTAGTCGAGCCCTCAAATCATATCAAACAACATCAAAAACAAGAATCGCACCCCAATTCAAGCCTATTAAAACTAAGGAAATTCCAACTTATACAAACGATGCCGAAACCTATCAAATCACGTCCGATTGACTCCAAATTTCGCACACAAGTCACAAATGACACCACGGACCTACTCCAAATACCGAATCTCCAATCCGAGCCTAGTAACCACAAAGTGCACTCTCATTAAACTTCTAAATTTCCAACTTTCGCCATTTCAAATCAAATTCAACTACGACCTCCAAAACACAATTCGGACACGCTCCTAAGTCCAAAATCACCCAATGGAGCTAACAGGACCATCAAAACTCCATTCCGGAGTCGTTTACACATAAATCAATATTTGGTCAATCATTTCAACTTAAGCTTTCAACCTTGAGACTAAGTGTCTCAATTCATTCCGAAATTCTTCCGGACCCGAACCGACTAACCCGGCAAGTCACATAACGGCTATAAAGCATAAAAGGAGTAGTAAATGGGGGAACGTGGTTACAACTCTCAAAAAAACCGGCCGGGTCATTACATCATCCCCCTCTTAAACAAATGTTTGTCCTCGAACGGGTCTAGAAATATAGCTAGAGTCTCAAATATGTGTGGATATCTTCTCCGCATCTCCCGCTCGGTCTCCCAAGTAGCCTCCTCAACTGGCTGACCTCTCCACTGCACCTTCACTGAAGTTATGTCCTTTGACCTCAACTTTCGAACTTGCCGATCCAAAATGGTCACCAACTCCACATCATAAGTCAAATCACCATCCAACTGAACCGTGCTGAACTCACAAAACATGAGATGGATCGCCGACATACTTCCAGAACATAGAAACATGAAAAACTGGATGCACGCTCGACAAACTAGGTAGCAAGGCAAGCTTGTAATCCACCTCCCCAATCCTTTGATGTACCTCAAAAGGCCCAATATACCGAGGGCTCAACTTGCCTTTCTTCCCGAACCTCATAAAACCCTTCATGGGCGAAACCTTGAGAACAATACCTTTTCCCCAACCATGAAATAAACATCACGAACCTTCCTGTCGGCATAACTCTTTTGTCTAGATTGCATCGTGCGAAGCTGATCCTAAATCAATTTTACCTTCTCCAAAGCATCCTGAACCATGTCAATAACCTATAGCCTAGCCTCACCCTACTCAAACCAACCCACCGGAAATCTACATTGTCTCCCGTAGAAAGCCTCATACGGAGTCATCTGAATGCTCGACTGGTAGCTGTTGTTGTAGGTAAACTCCGCGAGCGACAAAAACGGATCCCATGAACTCCCAAAATCAATGACACAAACATGCAGCATGTCCTCCAATATATGAATAGTGCACTCGGACTTTCCGTCCATCTGACGGTGAAATGATATACTCAACTCAACCTGGGTGCCCAACTCTCGTTGTATCGCTCTCAAAAACTGTGATGTAAACTGCGTTCCTCGATCTGATATGATGGACATCGGCACACCGTGAAGGCAAACAATCTTGTGAATTTAAATCTCAACCAACCGCTTTTTGTAACTATCATGTGCCAACATGGCCACAACTCGTAATGTATAACTATAAGTGAGCAAGCACTGTATCAATGAACCATCGTTCTTAAAACATGAATACGAATGGGCCGTCAAGGCCTCTGACATACTGAACAAAATGAACCTCTGTCTACAAAGCCTCTAAGAGTATTTGACATCAAATGGGACAGGGTACCGGGTGTCATGCCCCAAAAACCTGGGAGCGCAACCGGTGCTCAACCGAGTGAACCCGGCCGAGCAAGCCTATTAGATTTCCTTCTACCCAAACTCATCCATGAATGGAGATAATACATATTTTCAATAATTAGACAAAAAGGTGTTCATGTCAACAATACCAATTCATTACCAATAGTTTCATCATTTTTAAAGTCTCAAATGGACAAGAAATACAACCACAACATAACATAGTTTCACTTTCCCAGCACCAATACACAACCAACACTATGTCCTACGGAGCCTCTAATAGATACAAAAGAGTACTATCATAATGCCGGCAACAAGGCCCCAGCTATACCTCAAATACAATACACGAGGAACAAAGATACATGACCCCGAAATGAAGTGGGGTTCACCAAGTCTGTTGGGAAGAGGATGTACCACTGTCACTAATCAATGTCTCCTGTTGTGGAACCACCTGCATCCATTGAAGATGAAGCGCCCCCGACAAAAGGAACGTTAGTACATATGGAATATTACTAGTATGAATGACAAAATGCCTTCTCAATAGAATGATAAATAATACAAACAAGAATATCATAATATCAATGGAAGCCCTAATCAACATCAAACCTCAATTTAGGATCAAGATAGTGTTCAAATTAATTTCCATATCTCACATTTGGGAGAATTTTAGCATCGATATACCATTATTACCGTACTCTCGATATACCATTATCAAGACATTGTTCACAATACCATTATTTACAATACCAATACCACCATACTCTCGGCACGGAGTACGATCACGACCCGATCAGCTAGTCTATCTCATTAGAGACATCAACCATAATTACTCTCAATATCAATACCACCGTCTTTAACATGGAGTCTGATCACAAACCGATTGGCTAGGCTATCCATTAGGGACATCAACCAGAATCACCATTTCAATTACAATTTCCAGCACAATCACCACCATGTGTGTGACATGGTGTCCGATCACGACCCGATCAACTAGGCTGTCTTATTTGAGACATCAACCTTTTATATCAATCATCGCATTTCATAATTCTTTCAGATCTTTTCATTTCATTGACACTAATGGCCATAATTATAAAATCATTCTTGGCACGTTGGCCGTATTTAGTATTTCATGCTCACCTTTTCACTTTCTAGCATCAATATCATCCACAACAACAATAACATTTCAAATCAAGGCATGTAGTACATATGTGAGAAATTAAGAATCTAAGGCACATAGAGATTCTTCACAAAATTTGGCATAATAGCCTTTGTTTGAACTTGACTTGAAGTCGAACATTATGAATGCACAGACCATACTTGAACACATCCTCAATTGATAACATAACATGAATAAAGTATTTGGGATACTTGAGGAACATATACCTTTCAACCCAATCTTACTCGGAATAGCCAATTTTATAATGAACCACTCGGGACTTACATAAATTACATGAATGTTGTGGGATTCAATTCTAAGAGAAGGGTTTAGCCATCATACCTCACTTGAGCTTTCTTAAACTCTAAAATGTTCCGCAATTCTTAGCAACTTCTATCTATTGTAGAAATATAACAAATTGAACCAAAATTAGGAAGATGATCATGGTTCTAGTTCATTTGAGCATTTTATCAAACACTAGGTGTGCATTAAGGTTTCAAGGTCCTTTTATGGAGGATTCCTTCATCCCACAACCCACTCTTTACCATTTTTAGCTCAACAATCTTCCTACACCCTTTGATAACACATGCATGTAAGATGGACAACTCCCATGCCCAAAATTATCTTGCTAATTACCCACTTCTAGACAAAATTCGAAATTGAGGGTTAGGGTGTAGAATCTTACCTTTAGGATGAAGACCTAGTGAGTTTTCCTTGTTAATCTTCCAAGATTCGAGCAAGAATTGAAGAACAATTATTGAGTAACACCTTCTCACTCTAGGGCACTCTCTCTCACTCTAAAATGTCAGATTTTAGCTCAAAAATGGTCCAAAGCGTGTATTTAACAAAGTAGGGTCGGATTTTAAAAACCCAAAAATGAAGCTCCGGAACAGGTTCTGCGGTCGCATATGCGATTGCATAATCGATATGCGGACCCCATATCGGCTGCACAATTGGTGTCCAAAACTGGCAAAATTTTTCCTGCGTCTGCGGTCACTATGCAACCCGAAGACCTGTTCTGCGGTCGCATAATAAACTGCATAAAATTCCCGCGGTCTTATAGTCGACCGCAGAATGGCATCCAAACTGCCCCTCTCCTGCCTCACTTCTGCGGCCATTATGCGGTCCGCAGAGTGATTCTGCAGTCACATAATGGACCGCAGAAATGCATTTCTCTACCAAAAATTTTCCTTTATCCCTCAGTGCATTGTTCAACCCAAAAAGTTCGAGCCGTGGTGAGCTTGCGAGCCTCGATGAATTTATACAATCCTCAAACATGTAAACCCAAATTTGGCACCATGAAACATTATTTTCTTTTTTTGCAAAATTCTTACTGGGCTTTACACTTAAGCGCTTCGAAATTTTCCGGGGTGTTACATTCTCCCCCGCTTAGGATCATTCGTCCTCGAATGAGGGTCAAAAATCTGTCATTTGCATCATAGGTGGCCAAACTGTTAATTCACACTCACCAATAGTGTCAAAATTTGGCTAACTCCCTAGATTTCCAAATAGTTCGCCAGAGTCTCCCTTGTAACTGGGCCTATCCACCTGCTAGAGAACTCTACAAACACATCCTAATAACATATACATAATCGATGATGCAATATAACACAATAACAACACCAACCATGGCTTTATAAGAGACATATTACCAGGAGAGCACCCTTAACATCAACGGCACAAATGATACATAATTCATAGAAAGTAACTCTTAGCATTTTCATAGATCACAACTTTATCAATACATGGCTATTCAAACAAATAAGGATACTTTTTCTTCATTTCTTCCTCGGCCTCCCAAGTAACCTCTTCAACCTGTTGGTTTCGCCATAGCACTTTTACGGATGCAATTTCTTTATTTCTCAACTTTCGGACTTGCCAATCAATAATAGAAACTGGTATCTCTTCGTAAGTCAATTTCTCATTAACCTCAATAGTCTCAACCGAAACAATAAGTGTCGAGTCTCCTACTACTTTCTTCAACATAGACACATGAAACATCGGGTGTACTAATGACATCTTAGGTGGTAGCTCAAGCTTGTACCCCACCTCACCAATCCTCTGAATAATTTTGTACGGTCCGACATACCTCAGACTCAATTTCCCTTTCTTATCGAATCACATTACACCTTTCATGGGGGAAACATTCAAGAATACCCAATCATCATCTTTGAACTCCAACTCCATACGATGAACATCCGAATATGACTTCTGGTGACTCTGAGCAGTCTTCAGCTCCTCTTTAATGATCTTAACTTTTTCCATAGCCTGATGCACGAGGTCCAGCCCTATCAATTCTGCTTCCCCAATTTCGAACCACCCAATAGGAGATCTACATCTCCTTCCATATAAAGCCTCGAACTGTGCCATCTGAATGCTAGCATGATAACTATTATTGTAGGCAAATTCTATGAGTGGCAAATGATCATCCCAACTACCTTTGAAGTCTAGAACACAAGCGCGCAACATATCCTCAAGCGTTTGAATAGTCCGCTTTCTGCATACCCGTCAGTCTGCGGGTGAAAGATTGTACTAAGGTTCACCTGAGTACCCAAACCTTGCTGAAATTTCTTCCCAAAATTAGCAGTGAATTGTGCTCCCCGATCAGAAATGATGGAGACCGGAGTACCATGCAACCTTACTATTTCTTTGATATACAACTGAGCATATTGTTCCGATGTATTGATAGCCTTAACCGGAAAGAAGTGTCCTGATTTTGTGAGTCGATCCACAATCACCCAAATCGAGTCAAACTTACGAGAAGTACGAGGTAATCGTACCACAAAGTCCATATTAATCATTTCCCACTTCCACATTAGAATTTCTATGTTCTGCGCCAACCCATCGGGCCTTTGGTGTTCGGCCTTCACTTGTTGACAATTTGGACACTTCGCCACAAACTCTGCTACATTCCTCTTCATATCATTCCACCAATAAACTTCCTTAAGATCATGATACATTTTCGTAGATCCTTGGTGCACGGAATACCTAGAAGTGTGAGCTTCAGTCATAATTCTTTCCCAGAGACCATCCACGTTTGGAACACATAATCGTCCTTGGTACCTTAGTGTACCATCACCCAAGTCAAGAGAAAAAGCTATAGTCGTATGTTTATGAATCCCTTCTTTTAATTGTGCCAACAATGGATAATTGTATTGTTTCTCTTTGACTTCAACAACAAGCGATGATTCAGCCCTATTTTGCACAATTACCCCTCCTTCACTAGAGTCCGCAAGACGAACACCCAAACTAGCCAATTAGTGAACTTCCTTGGCCAATGACCGTTGATATACCTCCAAGTATGCTAAACTACCCATAGATTTCCGGCTAAGAGCATCCGCCACAACATTAGCCTTCCCCTGATAATATAGAATATTAATTTCGTAGTCCTTGAGTAACTCAAGCCATCTTCTCTGACTCAAATTCAATTCCTTCTACTTGAAACTATATTGAAGTCTCTTATGGTCCGTGAATATATCCACATGGACCCCATATAAATAATGACGCCAAATATTCAATGCAAATACCACTGCTGCGAGTTCTAAGTCATGTGTTGGAAAGTTCTTTTCATGATTCTTGAGTTGCCAAGAAGCATAAGCTATTATCACGCCCCAAAACCGGGGAGCGCGACCGACGCTCAACCGAGTGAACCCGACCGAGCAAGCCTGTTAGATTCCTTCTACCCAAACTCATTCATGAATAAAGAGAATATATGTTTTCCTTAATTAAACAATAAAGTGGTCATGTCTGCAATTACCAATTTCTTACCAATAGTTTCATCATTTTTAAAGTCTCAAATAGACAAGTAATACAACCACAACATAACATAGTTTGTCTTTCCCCAACACCAATACACAAACCACACTATGTCTACGGAGCCTCTATAGATAAAGATGAGTACAATGATAATGCCGGCAATAAGGCCCTGGCTATACCTCAAACAGAATACACAATGAACAAAAGATACATGACCCCGGGATGAAGAGGGGCTCACCAAGTCAGCTGGGAAGAAAGTATACTGCTATCACTGATCAATGTCTTCTGCTGTGGAACTACCTGCATCTATTTAAAGATGCAGCGCCCCTAGAAAAAGGGATGTTAGTACCATCGAATAGTACTAGTATGAAAACTAAATACCAATTTAAGAATTCATAAATACCAAATGAATATGATGGACCAGTGCGGCAATAGTATAATATAGATAACCGTCTCAACCATAGCAAGCTTATTAAAAGCTATCAACAACATTTATAAGATTTAAGATGAGATCCTCTATAACCATCTTCACACAAAGCAGCCCCGCCGCCTCACCTCAATGTATGCAGGTGGAGGTGTACGTTCAGTACCACAACTCAAATCAAGCGGCCCTGACGCCTTACCTCAATGTATGCGGGTGGATGTATAACCACAGTACCAAGAACCTACACAAAGCGGCTATGCCGCCTCACCCCAATGTAATACAACCACAACATAACATAGTTTGTCTTTCCCCAACACTAATACACAACCCACACTATGTCTACAGAGCCTCTATAGATAAAGATGAGTACAATGGTTATGCCGGCAATAAGGCCCCGGCTATACCTCAAATAGAATACACAAACAACAACAAATACATGACCCCGGGATGAAGAGGGACTCACCAAGTCAGCTGGGAAGAAGGTGTACTGCTATTATTGATCAATATCTCCTGCTGTGGAACCACCTGCATCCATTTAAAGATGCAGCGCCCCCGGTAAAAGGGACATTAGTACCATCGAATAGTACTAGTATGAAAACTAAACACCAATTTAAGAATTCATAAATACCAGATGAATATGATGGACCAGTGCGGCAATAGTATAATATAGATAACCGTCTCAACCATAGCAAGCTTATTAAAAGCTATCAACAATATTTATAGGATTTAAGATGAGATCCTCTATAACCATCTTCACAAAGCGGCCCCGCCGCCTCACCTCAATGTATGCAGGTGGAGGTGTACGTTCAGTACCATAACTCAAATCAAGCGGCCCTGCCGCCTCACCTCAATGTATGCAGGTGGATGTATAACCACAGTACCAAGAACCTACACAAAGCGGCTATGCCGCCTCACCCCAATATATGCGGGTGGTGGTGCCACAACAATATCAAAACCATACACAAAGCGGTCATACCGCCTCACCCCAATGTATGCGGGTGGAGATGCAGTCCCACAATACCATAATTCCTACACAAAGCGGGCATGTCGCCTCACCCCAATATATATGCGGGTGGAGGTGTATCACAATCACAATCTCTATACCAAAATCCCCACACAAAGCGGTCATGCCACCTCACCCCAATATATGCGGGTGGAGGTGTATCACAATCACAATCTCTACACAACTTGGCATAATAACTTTCACATAAATCACGACTAGAAATTATAACATATGGATACATAATCCATAGTTTGGGACACATCCTCAATTTATAATGCAATATGATAAGAGCATTTCAAACATGGATTGAACATATATCTTCATCACAGAACTTATCGGGATACTCGATTTATAATCAACATCTCGGAACTTACAAGGATAATGGGAATTCCAATTCTCAAAGAAGAGTTTAGCCAACATACCTCACTTGAGCTTCCTTACACTCTAAATGTTCCGAAATTTTTAGCAACTTCAATATATTATAGAAATATACAAATTAAACCAGAATTAGGAAGATGATCATGGTTCTACTTCATTTGAGCATTTTATCAAACACTAGATGTGCATTAAGGTTTCAAGATCCTTTTATGGAGGATTCCATCATCCCACAACCCAACCTTTACCATTTTTAGCTCAACAATCATTCTACACCCCTTGATAACACATGCATGTAAAATAACCAACCCTCTTGCCCAGAAATTATCTTGCTTATTATCCATTTCTACACAAAGTTTGAAATTGAGGGTTAGGGTGTAGAATCTTACCTCTAGGATGAAGAACTAGTAAGTTTCCCTTCTCAATCTTCCAAAACTTGGGCAAGAATTGAAGAACAATTATTGGAGAACACCTTCTCACTCTAGGGAACCCTCTCTCGCTCTAAAATGTCATATAATAGCTCAAAAATGACCCAAAGCGTGTATTTAACGAAATAGGGTCGGGTTTCAAAAACTCAAAAATGAAGCTCCGGAACAGGTTCTGCGGTCGCATATGCGACCGCATATCGGTCGCATAATTGGTTACAAATAGCCAAAAGAACTGCATGTGTATGCGGTCACTATGCGGTCGCATAATGCACCGCATAACAGTTATGCGGTCGCATAGTCGACCGCATAGCTGCTTCCAGAATAGCCCTCTCCTGCTCACTTCTGCGGCCATTATGCGGCCCGCAGAGTGATTATGCGGTCTCATAATGGACCGCATAAACGCACTTTTCCGGCAAAAAATTTTCTTTACTTTCCAGTGCATTGTTCAACCCAAAAAGTTCAACTCAAACACGTAAGCCTAGTCCGGCACCATGAAACATTATTTTCTTTGCATATTTTACCGGGCTTTACACTTAAGTACTTTGAAATTTTCCGGGGTGTTACAACTATCCCTTGCCATGTTGCATTAATACATATCCAAGCCCGATTCTTGAAGCATCACAACATACCATAAATCCATCTATACCCTCTGGTAGGGTCAAAACCGGTGCCGTAGTCAATCTTGCTTTCAACTCCTGTAAGCTCCTTTCACAAGCATCTGACCATTGGAACTTAATTGCCTTCTGCGTCAATTTAGTCAACGGAGATGCAAGGGTTGAGAACCCTTCCACAAACTTTCTGTAATACCCCGCTAAGCCTAAGAAACTACGAATCTCTGTTGGAGTTGTAGGCCTCGGCCAATTCTTCACAGCTGCAATCTTTTGAGGATCAACCATAATCCCTTCACTAGAGACTACATGACCCAAGAATGTGACAGATTTAAGCCAAAATTCACACTTCAAAAACTTTGCATATAACTTATGCTGATATAGGGTTTGTAGAACAGCCCTGAGATGATCGGCATGGTCCTCACGATTGCGTGAATAAACAAGAATATTATCAATGAACACTATCACAAAGGAGTCAAGAAAAGGCTTGAAGACTCGATTCATAAGATCCATGAAAGGTGGGGCATTTGTTAGCCCGAAAGACATTACCAAAAATTCCAAGTGCCCATATCGGGTTCTAAAAGCTGTTTTCGGAACATCCTGCTCCCTCATCTTCAATTGGTGATGCCCGGATTGTAAATCAATTTTGGATAAGTACTTACCACCCTGAAATTAGTCAAACACGTTATCTATCCTTGGCAGTGGGTACTTATTCTTGATTGTGACAATGTTAAGTTGCTGATAGTCAATACAAATTCTCAGTGATCCATCTTTCTTTCTTACAAAAAGGACTGGTGCGCCCTAAGGCGACACACTCGGCCGGATAAAACCCTTTTCTAACAAATCTCTCAACTGCTCCTTTAGCTCCTTTAATTCCGCCGGTGCCATTCTGTAGGGTGGAATAGATATTGGATGCGTGTTTGGCATCACATCAATCCCAAAATCAATCTCCCTGTCGGGTGGGATCCCAGGGAGTTCATCCGGAAAGACTTCCGAAAATTCATTTACAACATGCACAGACTTAAGTGTAGGTGACTTAGCATCGGTGTCCGTCACCCAGACCAAATGGTAAATACACCCCTTATTGATCATTTTTGTGGCCTTAAGGTAAGAAATAAACCTACCCTGCGGCACTACATCATCACCCTTCCACTTAATAACTGGCTCATTTGGAAATTCGAACCTAACAGTCTTGGTTCGACAATCAAGCTTGGCAAAACAAGAACAAAGCCAGTCCATCCCCATTATTACATCAAAATCAACCATTCCCAATTCAATGAGATTGGCCATGGTACCCCGACCACGCAATGTGATAACACAATCCTTATAAACCTACGCAGCCAAAATAGACTCACCAACCGGAGTAGATACAGAGAATGACTCATGAAGTTGTTCCGGTTTTATCCCAAATTCCACTGCAACATAAGGAGTGGCGTATGACAAAGTAGAACCTGGATCAATAAGAGCATACACATCATGTTATTAGACAGTCAATATACCTATGACAACATCTGGAGAAGCCTCTGAATTCTGGCGACCCCTCACAGCATAGAAACGGCTGAATCTTCTCGAACTCTATGCTCTACCCCTAGCTGCACCATGCCCTGCGGATGTTGGAGTGCCTCGAGCTGGAGGAGGTTCTGCGGATGTAGTAGCTGCAGAACTGGATGGCTGTGCCATGCCCCTGCCCGCACCCTGCTGGGACGAATGACAATCCCTCTGAATGTGACCCCTCAATCCGCATCTGTAGTATATGGGTAAGTCCATGTAGCATATTCCTAGGTGCATCTTTCCATACCTAGGACATGGGGGTCTCCTCTGCTGCTGGAATCTACCACCATGACGACCCTGCTGATTGGATCCCCTATGGCATTGACTGGGCCCTGATGGCGGTGCACTAGCCAAAGACTGAGCAAAGGACTGTGATGGCCCTGACGACCCTCCCCTGAATGTT
The DNA here is from genome assembly GCF_000715075.1 of Nicotiana tabacum. Lineage (NCBI taxonomy): Eukaryota > Viridiplantae > Streptophyta > Magnoliopsida > Solanales > Solanaceae > Nicotiana > Nicotiana tabacum. Next base: position 120,171,524 of record NC_134083.1, on the reverse strand, counting down.
AACTTGCCACCACCAGAAGAACCACCAAAGTTGCCCGCAGAACGGGCCTTATTGCTACCCTCTCGCTCCATTATGTTCCTGAATTTTCGAGCCTCTGTGGCTTAAGTGAATGCCACCATCTTTCCATAGTTCATATCAGAATTCAAGGCTGTTGTAGCGGCCTCATTAATTACCAAGGGGCTAAGGCCTTGTACAAACCGGCGCACTCTAGCCTCCATAGTCGGCAACAAGTAAATAGCATACTTGGACCGGTACGCGAATCTCATGTGGTAATCCCACACACTCAGGCTACCTTGCCTCAGGTTTTCAAATTCAGCAGCATGGGCTGCCTTAGTCTCGGCAGGCAAGAAATGATCAATGAATGCATCGGCAAACTCGTCGCACCTCGCCGGAGGGCTCCCATCTTCACGGGACTCCTCCCAGAGTTCAAACCAAGAATATGCCACCTCTTTCAGGCGATAAGAGGCCAATTCCACTGCCTCCATTTCAATAGCATGCAAAACTCGGAGAGTCTTGTGCATCTCATCAATAAAGTCCTGGGGATCCTCCTCTGGGTTAGTACCCGTGAACACTGGAGGATCCAACTGGACAAACCTGTTCACCCTTGAACTAGTAGAATCCCCTGGCTGACTGGAATAAGTGGGTGTAACATTTGATCTCTGGGCCTGGGAAGCCACTATCTATGCCAACATCTGTATGGCTCCCTAAGATCAACATCAGAAACACCAGAATCGGAAGCTAGAACTGGTATATCAGTTGGAGGGACCGTTGCATCCCTAGTAGGTGTAGGGACAGGTGCAGTCTGATCAGTTGTAGCAGAATTAGGTAGTGTAGTTACTGGAGCAATATTCTCACTCCTTAGGTTCTCACCCGCATCATCAAATATAGGATCAACTGTCACTCCTGGGGTGACATTGGCTCTTTGGCCAGTTCTTGCCTTCTTCTTAGGTGCCATATACTAAAAGTTAAAGTAAAGCATGAGTTAAAGAAGCAACAACCGTACAACCATCTTTATCGCACAATCAAGAACATGAAAGAAGGGTATTATTCCTAAATGCCCAAGTAGCATCCTAATTATAGATGTGGTCAACAACACACCAATAAGAAGGACTTTAATAGACATGGCTCCGAGACATCCTAGGACACTTTAAAACCTTAGGCTCTGATACCAAGTTTGTCACGCCCCAAAAACCGGGGAGCGCGACCGGTGCTCAACCGAGTGAACCCGGCCGAGCAAGCCTATTAGATTTTCTTCTACCCAAACTCATCCATGAATGGAGATAATACATATTTTCAATAATTAGACAAAAAGGTGTTCATGTATACAATACCAATTCATTACCAATAGCTTTATCATTTTTAAAGTCTCAAATGGACAAGTAATACAACCACAACATAATATAGTTTGACTTTTCCAGCACAAATACACAACCCACACTATGTCTACGGAGACTCTAATAGATACAAAAGAGTACTATGATAATGCCGGCAACAAGGCCCCGGCTATACCTCAAACACAATACACGAGGAACAAAGATACATGACCCCAAAATGAAGTAGGGCTCACCAAGTCAGCTGGGAAGAGGGTGCACCACTGTCACTGATCAATGTCTCCTACTGTGGAACCACTTGCATCCATTGAAGATGCAGCGCCCCCGGCAAAAGAGACGTTAGTACATATGGAATAGTACTATTATGAATGACAAAATGCCCTCTTAATAGATTGATAAATAATACAAACAAGAATATCATAATATCAATGGAAGCCTTAATCAACATCAAACCTCAATTTAGGATCAAGACAGTGTTCAAATTAATTTTCCATATCTCACATTGGGAGAATTTTAGCATCAATATACCATTGTTCACAATACCATTATTCACAATACCAATACCACCGTACTCTCGGCACGGAATCCGATCACGACCCGATTGGCTAGGCTATCCATTAGATACATCAACCACAATCACCAATTCAATTATAATTTCTAGGACAATCACCACCATGTGTGCGTCATGGTGTCCGATCACGCCCCGATAGGCTAGGCTGTCTTATTCGAGAGATCAACCTTTTATATCAATCATCACATTTCATACTTCTTTCACATCTTTTAACATCATTTGCACTAATGGCCATAATTATAAAATCATTCTTGGCACGTTGGCCATATTTAGTATTTCATGCTCACCTTTTCACTTTCTAACTTCAATATCATCAACAACAACAATAACATTTCAAATCAAGGCATGTAGTACATATGTGAGCAATTAAGAATCTAAGGCGCATAGAGATTCTTCACAAACTTTGGAATAATAGCCTTTGTTTGAACTTGACTTGAAGTCGAAAATTATGAATGCACAGACCATACTTGAATAGATCCTCAATTGATAACATAACATGAATAAAGCATTTGGGATACTTGAGGAACATATACCTTTCGACCCAATCTTACTAGGAATAGCCAATTTTATAATGAACCACTCGGGACTTACATAAATTACATGAATGTTGTGTGATCCAATTCTAAGAGAAGTGTTTAGCCAACATACCTCACTTGAGCTTCCTTAAACTCTAAAATGTTCCGGAATTCTTAGCAACTTCAATCTATTATAGAAATATAACAAATTGAACCAAAATTAGGAAGATGATCATGGTTCTAGTTCATTTGAGCATTTTATCAAACACTAGGTGTGCATTAAGGTTTCAAGGTCCTTTTATGGAGGATTCCTTCATCCCACAACCCATTCTTTACCATTTTTAGCTCAATAATCTTCCTACACCCTTTGATAGCATATGCATGTAAGATGGACAACACCCATGCCCAAAATTATCTTGCTAATTACCCACTTCTAGACAAATATCAAAATTGAGGGTTAGGGTGTAGAATCTTACCTTTAGGATGAAGACCTAGTGAGTTTGCCTTGTTAATCTTCCAAGATTCGAGCAAGAATTGAAGAACAATTATTGAAGAACACCTTCTCACTCTAGGGCACTCTCTCTCACTCTAAAATGTCAGATTCTAGCTCAACAATAGCCCAAAGCATGTATTTAACGAAGTAGGGTCGGGTTTTAAAAACTCAAAAAGGAAGCTTCGGGACAGGTTTTGTGGTCGCATATGTGATCGCATAATCGATAAGCGGACAACATATCGGCCGCATAATTGGTGTCCAAAACTGGCAAAAATCTACTTGGGTCTGCGGTCACTATGTGGCCTGCGGACCTGTTCTACGGTCGCATAATGAACCGCAAAATAGTTCTGCGGTCGCATAGTCAACCGCAAAATGGCATCATACTACCCCTTTCCTGCCTCACTTCTGCGGCCATTATGCGGTCCGCAGAGTTATTCTGCGGTCGCATAATGGACCGCAGAAATGCATTTCTCTGCCAAAAATTTTCCTTTATCCCTAAGTGTATTGTTCAACCCAAAAAGTCCGAGCCGCGGCGAGCTTGCGATCCTCGAAGAATTTATACAATCCTCAAACACGTAAGCCCAAATTCGGCACCACGAAATATTATTTTCTATTTTTGCAAAATGTTTACTAAGCTTTACACTTTAGCGCTTTAAAATTTTCCGGGGTGTTACACCGGCCTACCCATAAGTCTGTAGCAAAACTCTTACACGATGACTTATAGATTCGGCTACACTCCGAATGAGGTGGAGTCTTACCGATCCTTCGTTGAATGCTAACCTCGTCTACTATGAGGGCTCGTCAAACTGATTATCAAAATTTGGACCATTTTTCCATTTGTGCGTGTCATCCTTGCACAGGGGCCATGCTAATTTTCTCTGTATTGTTCCAATTTTATCGAGATGATACCTTTATCCATACCTGTAGGTATGAATGCAGCATCCCCAACAAAAAGACGTCAGTACGAATAATGTACTGAGTATGTAAGGCAGAACTGAAACATATCCATAAGTCAACATTAATTAAAGAAATATAAGAATCAACCTGAATCTATGTATATGCATACTTGCTATACTTATATATATAATGCTTCTCTTTGAGACTATTATCAATATCATATGATGCATGACTGGCAAACGATCAGTGGTAACTGCCTGACCGGCCGTAGCGTGATGGTAAATGCATGACTGCCTGACCGGCCGTAGCTCGGTGGTAAATGTGTAACTGCCTAACCAGCCGTAGCTCGGTGGTAAATGCATGACTGCCCGACCGGCCGTAGCTCGGTGGTAAATGTGTAACTGCCCAACTGGCCGCAGCTCGGTGGTAAATGCATGATTGCCCGACCGACCGTAGCTCGGTGGTAAATACATGAAGATGCGTGTATCACTATATTATAAACATTAACATCTTTATCATATACCCCAATAGAGACTTAGGAATGTACTTAGACATACTTGAATATAACTTTACCAGAATGAATAACATAGATATCCTTAACTGCTAAGAGTAGAACCATCTATGGAATAACATTATGTTTACGTATAGTTACTTGGATCATGCCAAAAGAAAAGGAGGGATAGCCTTAACATACCTGAGCCGGTTCTCTGGACAATCCCTCTAACACACGACAATTGCGACAAAACACGTGATGGCAAGAACGGAGTAGAGAAAAATCCGTATGATATTCTTGAGAAAGATTACACCATACTCCCTTGTAATTGTAAAATCTCACGTTGCTAAGATACTGAGAAATCTCGTTTGAATTTTCGTTGTAACCTCATCCGTACTTTGTAGTAATAAGCTTTTTCATTTTGTGAATTTAGAGAGCCTTTCTTAATAGCATCTTTCAACCAAAAATGAGATAAGGTGCACATGGATTTAAATGGTGCCACCACCTCCTTAATTATAAGATTAGTTGGCAATTTGCTGCCACACTTTCATAATCCCACGTGGATAACTCCTCACCTAATAATTATCCAAAGTCCTTAATTAATTACCCCTTCTCCCCCTAATCTACATAATTAAGAATTATCTCAAATTACTTAAAACACTACTCACTTTTTAACACACTTTATACACCTTACTATCATGGTCATGTGGTACCATATAAAATCAATACATACACTATTATTTCATTAAAACTATTTTCTCAACTTCTAATTTTTCTAATTTCTTATAAAGAGTACAAATTTTCATACGCTTAATTATTAAAATGGTAAAAGGATAACCTTCTTTTCTTGTGAAAAAAATAATTTCTATCTTTACAATAAAGAAAATCTCATAAACTTTCTCATATTATGTGTATAATTTAAAGCATGTTCGAAAGTAGTAATATTAATAACTATATAATATTATATTTTTCGAACTTTTTTTGCAAAAAATGTTCCACTCAAAATACCATATCAAATGTATATAACAGTATCAAGGTTGTTATACTTACGGGGTCTTACAAAACATAGTCACAAATCCTTTATAACCTCGTGAATGGTCTTAATCCCTTCAAGCTCATATGGATTACTATGACTCGTCCTAATATTAAAGTACGGGATGTAACAAAACCTCACTATATCCTTATTCATTCTCCTCCACCAATAGTGCTGCCTCAAGTCCTGATACATCTTTGCTGCCCTCGGATGAATGGAATACCGCGAACTGTGGGCCTCCTCAAGAAGCAGCTCACGTAGCCCATCCAAATTAGGCACACAAATCCGACCCTACATCCTCAATACCCCCATCATCCCCAATAGTAATATCTCTTGCATCACCGTGTTGAACCGTGTCCTTAAGGACAAGCAAATGGGATCATCATACTGCGCTCTCTGATGCGATCATATAAGAAAGACCGAGAAACCACACAAGCCAGAATCCGACTGGGCTCCGAAACATCTAATCTCACGAACTGGTTGGGCAAGGCCTGAACATCAACTGCAAGCGGTCTCTCACCAACAGGAATGAATGCAAGGCTGCCCATACTCACTAACTTTCTACTCAAGGCATCGGCCACCACATTGGCCTTCTTGGGATGATACAGAATAGTAATATCATAGTCCTTTAGCAGCTCAAACCATCTCCGCTGCCTCAAAATTAGATCCTTTTGTTTGAACAAGTGCTGGAGACTATGATGATTTGTAAATACCTCGCAAGACACACCATAGATATAGTGCCTCCAAGTCTTCAATGCATGAACGATGGCAACCGACTCCAAATCATGAACAAGGTAGTTCTTCTCATGGGGCTTCAATTATCGCGAAGCATAAGCAATCACTCTACCCTCCTGCATCAAGACACACCCAATACCAATCCGAGAAGCATCACAATACACTGTACAAGAACCAGAAGTTGAAGGTAGAACTAGAATTGGAGTTGTGGTCAAGGCAGTCTTAAGCTTCTGAAAGCTCTCCTCACACTCATCCGACCACCTGAAAGGAGCACCCTTTTGGGTCAATTTGGTCAAAGGCGATGCAATAGACGAGAAACCTTCCACGAAGAGATGATAATAATCGACCAAGCCGAGAAAGCTCCAAATCTCCGTAGCTAAGGACGGTTTGGGCCAACTCTGAACCACCTCATTCTTCTTCAGATCTACCTAAATCCCCTCACTGGACACCACGTGCCCCAAGAACGCCACCAAACTAAGCCAAAACTCACACTTGGAGAACTTGGCATAAAGCCTCTCCTCCCTCAACCGCTGCAATACCACTCTCAAATATTGGGCATGCTCCTCCTAGCTACGAGATTACACCAGGATATCATCAATGAATACTATGACAAAAGAGTCGAGATACAGCTGAAATACATTGTTCATCAGCTGCATGAATGTTGCTAGGGCGTTGGTCAGCCCAAAAGACATCATAAGGAACTCACAATGACCATAACCGGTCATGAATGCTGTCTTTAGAATATCTGAGTCCCGAATCTTCAACTGCTGATACCTAAACCTCAAACCAATCTTGGAGAACACTCTCGCTCCCTGAAGTTGGTCAAATAGATTATCAATACATGGCAAGGGATACTTGTTCTTGATTGTAACTTTGTTCAAATGCCTATAATCGATGCACATCTGCATAGTACCATCCTTCTTCTGCACAAACAGAACCAGTGCACCCCAAGGCGACATACTAGGCCTAATAAACCCCTTATCAAGAAGTTGTTAAAGCTACTCTTTCAATTCCTTCAACTCACCTGGTGCCATACGATATGGAGGAATAGAAATGGGATGATTGCCCGGCACCAAGTCAATATCCCTTTCGGGCGGCATGCCCGACAGGTCTGCAGGAAACACATCCGAAAAATCTCGCACCATCGGAACAGAATCAATAGTAGGAGTATCAGCACCAACATCCCTCACAAAGACCAATTAGATAAACAACCCTTCCCAACCATCCGATGGACCTTCAAATATTAAATCACTATGCTGGGAACATTGTAACACCCCAGAAAATTTCGAAGTACTTAAGCGCTATTATGAAAGTTCATGTGCACTAATTATAATATTTTGTGTGCAGAAGGGGACTATTAATATAATTGTTACATTTCGCATTTTTGTACATTAAAATTTCGTCGTAAGTTAATCGACATAGATTCGGGAATGAGATTATTTTTGAGATTATAAGCATTTATGCTATTTATAAGTGGTGATAAGTATAGCCATGAAGGTCAGAGAGTAAACGAGTGGAAGAAAATGAGTTTCGTTGAAGGTTGTCAATTTGGGATAAAATACAGTCCGAGCTATAATACCCGGTATTTGTGGACTAGTGCCATACAAGGTACCACAGGACCATGATAGTAAGGTGTATAAGGCATGTTAAAGGTGAGTAGTATTTTAAGTAATTTGAGATAATTCTTAATTATGTGGGTAATTGATTAATTATTGGATTAGTGGGGGATTAACAAGTTAATTAAGGAAATGGGTGGATAATTATTGGTGGGAAATCTCCCCTCCCCCCCAACGTGGCAGCAAGTTATGCCCCATTTGTGACTCTTTACTTACATTACAAGGTGGCACATTTAGAGGGACTTTTGGCTAAGTCATCACCTAAGTGGGGCCCGCACCCACTAAGTTAAAAGATATCTCAAAATTCACAAAGAGAGATATATCTAATCTTCATAGCAATGTAAATTGCTAATACAAAATGATAGCAACGTGATTTGCTACAAAATTCATACAAGACTACTTTGCAACGTGAGAATTGTGATTCTAAGAGAGCACGACACAATCGTTCTCAAGAATAACAAACGGATTTTTCCCTACTTCGATCCTCCGTTACGTATTTTTTTCACAAAAGACTTGGGTTAGAGGGATTGCAAGAGAATCGGCTCATGTATGTTAAGGCTATCCCTTCTTTCTTTTTGGCATGATTCCTACGATACAAACGAAATGAGCAAACACACAGCTTTCATAAATGACTCTATTTATAGAAGTACTAGGGGTGTCTATATTCTTGATTCTCCATGTGTCTTATTATTATATCTTTTGTTCATGGGTCTCAAAAAAATATGTAGTTGATAAAGTTATCCGAAAGGCATATTCATTTTATAATATTCCGAGAAATCTTATTAACGTACTTCTTATGCATTTCATTCATTTATACATGTACCAATCCATGACCATATGGTGTTATATACGCATATATTATATGTATATAGGATATGGGAAAAGGTTACGACGTTATATACGCACCACCATCTGATTAGCTGGTATATGTTGATGATTTTGCCCATAGTGGCTGAGATGATATGATGGGATGCCCTTAGAGGCTTGATGATGTTATGTACACCTATACCTATACATGATATGACACTTATACACATGTGCATGACGTTATAAATGTTTAAGGAATCACAAAGTTATTTATACTCACAGGTGGAATTATTTACTCCATGTTTCATCTATGTCTTTATGTACTGATTTTCATGCCTTACATACTCGGTACATTATTCGTACTGATGTCCCTTTTGCCTGGGGACATTGTGTTTTATGCCCGCATGTGCAGATAGACACGCCGATGGTCCACCTTTTTAGGATCTTTGATCAGCGAGAGTTCTTGTGCTCCACTTGATCCGGAGCTATTACTAGTTTTGGTACGCTATTTTTGGTATGTAGATATGGGTGCGACAGGGCCCAGTCTCGTCCTTTATATAGTTGTACAATCTATTAGAGGTCTGTAGACAGTCATGTATAGTTGGATAGTATGTGGCATTATCGGCTTCTAGTTTTGGGATATTTAGTTGTATATAGCAGCCTTGTCGGCTCGCCCTACCATATTCCGCATGTATATGTATATATGTCTTTTGGGCATGTCTTCCCCATGTATGTTATTCACATGATTCAGCAGTTTATTGACAGATGTTATTCATGACCTACCCTTAATTCATGTTTATATCTTAGACTCATGCTTAGGGGTGTTCGACAGGTAGGACTCGAACACTCATCATAGCCCATCGGTTTGGGTCGTGATAAAAGTTGTATTAGAGCAGTTCTGTCCTAGGGTTGTCTATAGACCGTGTCTAGTAGAGTCATGTTTATGAATGTGTTGTGCACTACATTTATAAACAGGAGGCTACAGGATATATAGGATGTTATCCTCCTTTCTTATCTAAGATCATGCGATATAAGGATTCATTTCCCTAACGATATATTATGTTTTCAGCGATGCCTAAGAAGGCTACAACCACCCATAAGGCAAGTCCGTGGCTGATGAGACAACTAGTCGAGTGCCACGAGTTATCAGGGTTCGGGGAGAGTCTCATAGTGAAGTTCCATCTCAGACTTCACATACCCCACCCTATCCAGAGGAGCTACGAGAGGCACCAGCTCCAGTGCCTGTCCTTGTACAACTAGCTCCTCAGCTAGATGCACCGGATCAGCAGATGAGATATGCTATTCAGCTATTGACTTGATTAGTAGCCGTACAATCTCGGCATCGGGAAGTAGGTATTAGTCATGCAGATAGGTCCATCAGTGTGAGGATTCGTGATTTCATTAATTTGGACCCTCCGGTATTCACTGGAGTAGATCCAAACGAGGACCCTCAAGTATTTATTGATAGGATGCAGAGGACTTTAAGGGTAATGAATGCCAATGCGACTGAGTCAGTTGAGCTAGCTTCCTATAGACTTCAGGATGTTGCAGTTAGTTGGTACGAGTCTTGGGAGTTGTCCAGAGGTGAGGATGCCCCTCCAGCGGTATGGTAGGAGTTTACAAAGGCTTTTCTTCATCATTATCTGCCACCAGAGCTTAGACAGGCCAGAGTTGATAGGTTCTTGACTCTTCGACAGGGTAACATGAGTGTTCGGGAGTACAATCTTCAGTTTGATTCGTTGGCTAGGTATGCTCCCACTATTATAGCTAAGATGGAGGATCGGGTTCACCGGTTCATGATGGGGTTAGAGCCTCACCTGCTTAACGACTGTATGTCGGTCTCAATTTAGCCAGGCATGGATATTTCTCGTATTCAGGCATACGCTCAGGGTGTAGAGGGGCGTAAACAGAAGTAGAGGGCCGATTGTGAGCATGATAGGGGCTAGAGTAAGAGAGCGAGATCTTCGGGTCCTTCTGGTGAGTTTCGAGGTGGTCAGAGACAACAAATACCCGAGGTATCCAGCCCAGCCATATGCTAGCGCACCCCCTCAGTTTGCCAATAGAAGATTTGAATGTTCCACATATTCAAGGCCTAGTCAGAATTTCAGGGCCTTAATTTCTTAGTATAGAGGTGAGTCAAGTCAGACGAGGCCGCCCTTAATTTCTTAGTTTGTGAAGATAACCATATCAAGTCTCCTCTGCTCATCATCAGTCATGACGGGACCCACCCGGGCCTGAGCAACTGTAACCAGCTAGGATGGTAATACCCCTGGTGTCTGGAGTCCCTGCATCACCTGCTTTGGAGTATGGGCGGCGGGAGTCTGAGTACCTCCCCCGGCCTGAGAAGTGGCAGATGCGGTCGGAACAGAGACCGCATGAGCAAGGCTGGTGCACACCGTCAAAATCTGAGCCAAGGCCTCATGAAGGCCTGGAATCACAATGGGCACAACTGGTGCCTGAGCTGGCCCCACTTGTTCAATCACATCTAGAACCTGCTCCTGAGCTGGTGCAACTGGTGGGTCTACAGGTGCTGCTCTAGCTGCTATACGAGCTGCACCTCTGCACCTACCGTGACCTCGGCTTCTCGTGGCCGTAGCTGGTGGTACTGGTGGCTGTCCGTCCTGACCGGTAGCACGTGTCCTCACCATTTGTGAGAGAATAGAATACAAAAGTTTAGCTACCGGAATTAACAAACCCGCACCACAAGAATACAAGAATATGAAGTTTCCTAAGGGTTCGGCAACCTCTTGAAGATAAGTATAGACGTCTCTGTACCGATCTGCAAGACTCTACTAAACTTGCTCATGACTCGTAAGACCTGTGTAACCTAGGCTCTGATACCAACATGTCATGACCCAAAACTTAGCCCGTCGTGATGGCGCCTAACATGGTACTAGCCAAGCCGACACTTCAAAAAACTTCCATGTTTTTAAATGAAAAATAACAATAACACAGGTTTAAATCATCAAAACTCTTAAAATGGATAGAAAGTCAAAACCAATATAGCAATTCCCAACATCGGGGTGTCACTGTATACATGAGCGTCTAAACATCACAATTTCGGAAGTACTGTCTATAATAGTCTGAAACTAAATACATAAAGTGGAAAGATAGGGAAAGAGAGACGAGGTCTGCGAAACGCTAGGCGGCTACCTTGAAATCTCCAAAACGATCAACTGTGCAAAGGGATCAACACCCACCGTGTCCGGAAACACATGAATCTGCAAACAAAGTTCAGGGTGTAGAATGATTACAACCAACTCAGTAAGTAGCAAGACTAAATAAAGGACTAAAAGTAGTGACGAGCTTCACAGTTATAGTTCAATTACAGAACTTTTAGTATAGGGAGGTATGCATGCTTTCGAGTTTGACAATTTCAGCCACAACAGTTAATCGGCACTTAACCAGGTAAGATGTCTACTCCTTGTACCCTTTGTAAATTTTGCTTAGTTTTAGCATGCTCTAATGACCTTATTGTTTTTTAGGTTTCGATGCTCCACCCTGAAAGCTTCCTTCAGTCCCGAATTGAAATCAGCCAACTCGAGTTCAAGCTTAAAGACCAGGTCCGGAAGGACATATACAGGGCTCGGTGAATAACAAGACGAGGCCCTCAAGGACCTCCCAATTCTCTGAGCCGAGCTGGAAAAGGCATAGAAGGAGGCCTCGTCCATGAAACGGGAGCATGCCAATCTGGTCGAGAAGGTAAAGATTTCTTTGGTTAAAAATGAGAAGCTACTCGTGATGACTAATGATGCAACCTCACAGGTCCAAGAGAAGATAGACTTAATTGACCAACTTCGGGCCGAGATGGATAAGGTCAAGACCATGCCCGAGGCACCAAAAGGGCAGGATGGACATGCTAGATTTGGAAAAGGAGGCCACAAAAGAAGAGCTGGCATCGGTCAAGGACCTGCTCCGGGTGGCAAAAGACAAGGCCGGCAAGTGATCACGGCTAAATGATGATCTCTGGGCACAACTGGCTTCAGCTGCCTCAGAACGAGATGCCCTTGGCCAGGAATATACTGTGTTGAAGTCCAAATTGGAGGCAACTTCGATTGATTCCTTCAAAGTCAAGAAAATGCTGGCCTAGTATAAGGCTGATGTGGAGATAGCCGAGGTCCGCTTAAAGATGAAGACTGAGTATGTAAAGCGGCTATCTCGGAGGGAGACCCTCGAGGAGATTCACGCCCGAGGTTTTGACCTGTCGGCCGTGATCGGAGAAGCCAAGAGGCTCGAGGACGAGGTAAGGGAACTCTATGAGCCCGAAGGTCAAGAAAGCTCTGAAGGTTCCGACGTTTCCAAAGGCTCCGGTGAAGATCAGGCATAGATGCTTTAGCTCTTTTTTATTTCCCTTTTGTACATTTTTCTTTCTTGTTTATTTTGAGGCCGTTTTGTCGTTCCTTTATAAATATTTTTTGAGATATGCAAATAAAATTTTCCCTTTGGCAACATCACACTTTTTCTTTTCAGCATTTGTTTATCATTTTATTTCCATATCGTCCCTACTGCCTTAGCATATAATCAAACATAATCTAGAGCATCCATTCTTTGGAGGTCCGAATGGGGCCCGATCTCGATGGTAGCTCTGGATTACTCGTGGCTTCGAAATTTTGATAAAATCAAAGGCCTTTTAGATGCTTAGGTGTTTCAGTCATATACTGTTGCACCCTATTTTGCACTAGTCAAAACAAGATTCAACTTGTTGTTTCTCTATTGTTGATAAAAGAGAGTCGCCACCTAATATTTAATGGTATACTGGGGTACCTATTTAATTACTAAGTCATATTCATTATTAGTCTGCTAACCAGTGAGATTATGGGTAAGGGTTCTTATTCTTCTAAGGGAAAGGTGTTAGGCACCCCATAAAATCTACCTGAGGCAGCTCCATCGACCTTAGACAAATTTTAAGGGATTAGTTATTTGTACTATGCTTAAGTACTATTAAAGAGTATGGCATACTGTATATCTAACGGAGAGCATGATGTTGATAAAAGGAACGAGTGAACCTTAAAAGGTTGTGAATTTATAAAGGAGTCTATGTTGGTGGACATAGTTGAAAGAGTTTTGAAATATGTATGTAAATGGTCTATATTTTATAAAACTTGTGAAAAAAGGTCAAGTTATGAAAATAGTTGATTTAGGGGATAGGTGTTCATGGAATTCTAAAAGGGATTTGTAAAAGTGAGCCTAAGATATACCTTGGCTTTTAAAACATTCAAGAAAAGCGGTCTTTTGAAAATCCTTTTGGGGCAACATTACTTCACCTTTTATGAAAATTCTGATTTGCCTCGTGATAGTAGAGCTTGCAATTCAGTTCTGATTTCCTTTTGAAAATGGGCCGTAGTTTTTACTAGTTCTAGGCTTCAAGATCTTTTAAGAAAAGGAAAAGTGAGTGAGAACATAGTAATGATATGCGTAAATTATAATTAGCAAAGTGACGATTAATTACTAACTAATTCTTTTTAAATCTTATATTATTTAAAGCTTGCCTATGTTTCATATGATATTAAAGCATGAAAACAAAGTATGTAATCTAATATATGAGTGTTAAATACATGACAACAAGAATATGACAAAGCAACAAGGCAGCCGATAAAAGGTAATAAAGCAGTAAACTAGACTAAAGGAGCAATAGACAATAACAAAGGGAATTGAGGGAAAGAGGACTAGACTCTGGTAATTGGGCCTCAAGAAGGCAGGCCCAACAGTAAAGAGATGCGGCTATGGCTGATGTTGGACTCTCCAGAAAAATGTAACAAGGCTGGGATTGGGCCTGAGTTCCTAAGGAACTCAACGGACCCAAATGATGTACATGTCCAAAAGAGAAAGAAAGTCATTAGACACATGATCCATATATTTAGCATATTCAACCATGTATGAAATATATAAGCAGACGACTGGAACAAAAGTATATTAAAACATCAATACTCAAATACTATGAAAATTATACTAATGTGATAGTTATACATGGCGAATAATATACATTGAAAACCTTTCGTTGTCATTAAATACTAAACCTCTGAAGAATCAAAAGTGTCAATGAATTAAAGGTTAAGGAGGAAGTTCTACTCAAGGTTGATGCCCTCTTTGAATCCCCGACACTTCAAAGTTCCCAAGGGACTCAAGACCCGGGGCAATGCGTGTGTCGGGGAGAGAAACCTAGAGTTAAACTCCATTCACAAATACCCCTAACCACTAACAACATATTTTTCCTAATGGGTATAAAGGTCAATGAGGCCCTTTCAATATAAACTAAATGCTATAGTATCACTTACCACAAAAATAAACTCTCCCTTCTAACGGAATAACATATGGCACACAGACTATATTTGATACCAAATGAACAATACACATATCAGGTAAACCTAAAGGTCAGACTGCGAGCACATATAGGAAAAAAAAAACATTATAGCATAATATTAAAGGTCTAAGCATTAGGGAAAAACACATTCAGAGTTCATATATGAAGCAACAAAAGAAATACAGGTACTCCTGCCCTGGCAAACTAATTGTGAGTTGATTAGCTAGCTACTAGCACATGCATGGATCAGTTAAACATGTCGTGAGAGAGAGAGTCATATATAAAGGAAGTATTATATCAAAACAAGTTTAACTCAGGTATATAGCATAAATTAGTATCTAGGTATGAAGTAATCACACTCAGCTAAAAATTATCATTTTGATTATAAAAAGAATGATTGGGTTCTACTTTATGGAAGATACGTTATTGACAACTAAATGTAAGCTTTACAAAATCAGCAGTAGCATCAAAGAAATTAATAACAAAAAAGCACTACACCAAATAGATTTCGAATTAAACATGTAACCGAAGGTTTTACCTAACCATGAGACAACTAAGTTCAGCTTAACAGCAATTACTAGTTAAATATAACAAAACATGATCATGACTTGTTCTATGAAGAAGAGGATAACTTATTCTTAACAGAATACATACAGTAGAACTATTGGTATTCATGAAAAGAAGAAAGTTCAACTCAAACAAGACTGTTTCATACAAATGCAACCAGCAGTTAGGTATATTCATGAGAATGCCAGAGTTACAGCCAGAAGTTGCCCTCAGAGTTAGCAGATACAGGTATAAAGAAGGAAAGCATCTAAACACTTAGATTTTTCATGCCATAGCTAAATGGTAAAAGATATGAACTTTTAAGTTTATATCAGTTAGGATTATCAAACAACACACTCGACAACAACACAAACAGAATGCAAGGGAAATAATTTGAAGAGGTAAAAATCATAGTAGAATCATCACTAAAAAACTATGAAGTTTATACATGAGCAGTCATTTAAATCATATTAAGGGAAATTAATCATGTAGACTACTAGGATTCAGATATAAGAGTTGTTACAGTCATATAACAGGCTAGTCGACATTAGTTTGAGGATACTCAAAAATATGACAAAAGATCATAACCCGATAGCACCTTATCATGAACATGGAGATAACATTTTTTGCATATCAATGATAATATCACAAACAACTACAATTAACAAAAACAATGAGCATATTCATAGCATTATAATAAAATGATCAAAAGAGAAGAGTTAGAGGTATATCGACCTTTTTGAGGGAAGTAGACCAAACATGGATCCTTCTTAATCGCCTAGACCCAAGATTTCAAGCTCGAAGCACTGAAAGCACTCAGGAAATAAAAGAAAAGGAAATCAGTAAGTAACCCTAGGTTCTGGAATCTCAGAATTGCTCTTGGACGATTGTTCTAGTTGTTGTTAGGTTGTTTTTCAGTGTTAGGTCATGGCATATGAGAACATTAAAGGCCCTATTTATAGTACCATTTAAGGATCTAGAGTTTCAATCGGATTCGAAATTGTGAGTGAAAAGTGATGAAATGTTGATGATGAAGCAAAATCAAGTAAAAATCTAAGAGACATAGGGGGAAAATGTTGAACAGGTTACCTTAGTAGGAGGATCGATCGTTGAAGGCTTTGGACCAGTGGTTAAAACCCTAATGTCTAGAGGCCACAGAGTTTGACCTATGGACATCGAATCCTCATGATAATTTTTGAGATGACTCCATGCATGTTCCGATTTGATGGAACACGAAGGAAAATTGAAGACTTGAAGTTACATCGTTGAGTCTAAGGTTCAAATTTGGGCGTTTTGAATTTTGAGTGATGAGAGAGGGAATAACCGACTGGATTCACGGATTTCAGAAGGCAAAGGGTGGTTTCAGGCTCGATCTTTGACTTATGAGAGCAAATCATATGATTTCTCTTTTGAGCTTAGGGTTTCGGATTAGGGGCCTTGAACTTGTGTGATGAAAGAGGAAAATATATGCAGATTCGTGGTGTAGCAGGGACAAAAGAGATGTTTTACAGTGGTTTCAAGTGACCTTGCACAAATTTGTGCAAGGTTGAGAATGATGTTTGATTGAGATGAGAGAAAAGAGAGAAGAAAGGGAAATGAGGGCGGCTGAGTGAAATAAGAAATGATTAGGGTTTGGGGGGAATAGGGTTCGTCTCTATGATTAAAGACGAGAGATGGAACGGGAGTCGTTGGATCTATTGATCAACGAATCTAATTATTTGAGTAATTGGAAATTTAGAAATGATTTAAGTGAGAAAAATCGGTGGCTGTTGGATTACTTTGATCGGACGGTTGAGATTTAGAAATTAAAGAGAAACGGAGATCAATTGTGCGCCATTGATCTGAGGAACATACGACTCATATTCATTGTGTTTCTTGTGTGAGTGGTGAGGGAGGGTGACGTGGCATGCGGTGATTGGTACAAAGAGAGTGGCATGGATTGCCACATTGGAATGGAGATGGGGTGTTTGGACTGGGTATTCCCGTTTGGGCCTTAGCAATTGGGCTGAAAATAATTCGAAGAATAGCCATTTTATATTTGATTGAGAATTGCAATTGTAGTCCTTTTGTCTTTTAATCCCTTTTTGAATTTAATTTAAATAAACTTAACAATTTTCAATAAATGTGGTAAAAATTATAAATACTATATATACTACTAATTGTTTTAATAAAAATACTTTATTTTTCTAAATTGCAATACTAATTTCGAATTTTTAACATAGTAAGCTAATTAACTAGAAATTAAAGAGCGATTCATTAAATTAATTCATATATATATATATATATATATATATATATATATATATATATATATATATATATATATATATATATATATATATATATATATATATATATATATACACACACACACAAATTAATTAGAACCTATGTAATGTGTATATATGAATTATTTTAATAATCTTAAAATAGTAAATATATTTGTAATTACCTAATGTTAATTCTACGTGATTAATTTTAAATCTAATACTTAATTACTTCGTAAAATATGTATTTGTTACTAGAAAACACTTTAAAAATACTTATTGTAAATTATTAGGTATAAGTAAATTAATTTAAAAAGGGAGGGTCAAAATTGGCCGTCAACAACTGCCCCTCTTTTACCGGAGATGATGAAAGAGTTTTCGGGCAAAGAAATTGAACCAAAGCCAATTTTTTCCCGACATTAGGCATGTATTGCAGGAGTGGCATGAAGATTTTGAATTGCAAGATTATGTTAAGGAAAAATCTGGGAAGATTTTTGGGAAACCTTTTGGAGATATTGGGGCCGAAATCTGGTTTTGAATTACTTACATACCTCGAGCTTAATGAGGAGCAGGCCTCATGTAGTTCTGGAGTGAAGACTTTGGGGAAGCGGCACTAACATGAATTGCCCCAATATTGTATTTTGATGATATAGCGAGACGGAGGATTGGGCACTCATGATAGCTTGAATTTTGCGGCTTGATTTGAAAGATTTGAAAATTTTGAGTTTCACTGATCGTCTTGAACTTGGATCTTTGGCCCGCTAATGGGTTGGCTGTCCCCATAGCATTGTGGTTCTGTCTGCTGCTAAGAAAAGTTCCACACTGTGGTGTTTGTTCTTGCAAAATAGATGAAATACACGCATACAATATTTTGCAATGCATAACGTATTAAGATGCGATGTAAATGATGCAGGAATGATGATGGCTGGCTGCCGGCGAATCGTTATTTGGGGTCGGGATGATGGGATACTTGATCTTCACTTGATTTGTTAGCCGGGATGTGTACCTTTCCGCAGCTGTCGGAGCATTTGAAAATTGTCTCCGCTTGTTGGGAGAGCTTTATTGGTAGAGTGCGTCTCCGCTTGTTGGAAGAGCTTTGCACTGAGAAATGTCTCCGCTTGTTGGGAGAGCTTGATTTGTAAAGTTCGTCTCCGCTTGTTGGGAGAGCTTGATTTGTAAAGTGCATCTTCGCTTGTTGGGAGAGCTTGGTTTGTAAAGTGCGTCTCCGCTTGTTGGGAGGGCTTTGTACTGAAATGTAAATTAATCCCTGCTTGGAGTGATTGACTAAACCTCATGCCTGAAGATGCATGAACAAAACTTTAAAACATTCAAAGTAATAGCAAATGAAATAAAAGCATGTCCAAGAGATACTCTTGACTGCGAAGCTAAGTTGCGGCCATCGATTGGCAGAACATCGGTGATGAGGTTTTTCACTATCTATTCTGGTATCTGTTGCAACGAAGCGACGATGAGAGTTGCTTTGTTGGCAAATTTTGCAGTTTGCTATATACAAGGCTCCGATTGGCAAAACTGACGTTCGATTTGTACAGGGAGCTCCGGTCGATTGAGCTGGCGATTTGATATGTACAGGACTTCAATTGGTGAAGTCGATGGCTCATTTGTACAAGGTGCTCCGATTAGTTGAGCAGACGGTTTGCTAAGTACGAGACTTTAATTGGTGAAGCCGACGACTCGTTTGTACATGGTGCTCCGATTGTTTGAGTAGGCGATTTGCTATGTACATGTTTTTCCATATTAGCTTTCTGATTTTGAGGTTCCTGCAAAGGATTCAAAGGTTAGCTTTAGCTATACCAGAAAAAATTCAGGTAAAGAAGGAAGAGAGATAATCTTAGGCAAATGGCGAGTCTGTTATTTGCCCTAGTGTGGTACTAATACCTCTTTACTCACTATTGACCCTACACTTAAAGAAAACTTCTTAGGTGGGGGGAGGGGAGGGGGAGTTGGTTTGTGTCTACTGCAGTGTTGGTTTTGCCCGGTCTTTAACATGATTATGCCACGAAGTTCGATAGATGGAACAAATTACTGTATATGCATTTTTTAGAAGACATTTTGAAAATACTTTGTTTCTTAAGGCAAATGTAGTCATTCCGGATTATGACATGTTGCGAAAGGTTTTCCCCGCGCGAGCGTGTCCTCCTGAAAACCTTTTTCGGTTGATGTCGATCTTCCATGAAGCTTCTGACAACGCAACTGCTTGTTGTCGCGACTGCGTCCTAATTTGAACTAATGCATTACAAGGCTTTCCTAAAGGTTATGACCGAACCCTTTCAGGTTGCCTACGTATCCAAAACGGAATCAGGTATGATAGTAGTTCGTGTATTCTGATAAAATATGATGAATATGACCGAGCCTGACTCAAGCAGCCTACGTATCCAAATGGAATCAGATCAAAGCATAGTTCAGTTGCAACAGATGCAAAATGATGAGATTAAGAATGGAAATGGCTGATTCTGACTCAAGACAGCCTACGTATCCAAATGGAATCAAGCCAGAACGTAGTTCAATTACAAAAGATGATTGAATCCGATAAGGATTGCCTACGTATTGCTTTTTGAGGAAATCAAGTCGGTGTAGTTCCTGAGCAACATACAAAAAGTGATATTTGGTTTTTCTATTACAAGAGAAATGGGGGGGGGGAACTGAACCCTACGTGGGTTGCCTACGTATCTCTCCGTGGGAAGTCAGGTTGAACGTAGTACTGTTACATCAAAAAACCTAAATCTATTTTTCTTCAAACATAGTATCTCTTGATTGTGTATGAGTTGATGGGCTTTGTGTTGACTCTTCCATCCATTTCTGCCAAGATTAGAGCTCTATCCGACAGTGCTCGGTGAACCACGTAAGGACCTTGCCAGTTTGGTGTGAACTTTCCTTTGGCTTCTTCTTGATGGGGAAAGATTTTCTTCAAATCCAACTGCCTCGGTGCGAAC
The DNA here is from genome assembly GCF_000715075.1 of Nicotiana tabacum. Lineage (NCBI taxonomy): Eukaryota > Viridiplantae > Streptophyta > Magnoliopsida > Solanales > Solanaceae > Nicotiana > Nicotiana tabacum. The sequence goes on along the minus strand of NC_134083.1, from coordinate 120,150,968 downwards.
TGGCGAGGCTTCACTCTCTTGTTAAATGCACTGGCCATCCTGTTATGATATAACTGAGCATGACTTATTGCATCCATTCTTTTCTCGTCAATGAGCATGAGTTGCTCCTGCCTAACACGTATCCACTCAGCGTCGTCTAATTTATCTTCTTGAATGACCCTTAAAGACGGTATTTCGACCTCTGTGGGTATCACAGCTTCAGTACCCTATACCAACATGTACAGCATTGCCCCAGTGGATGTTCTCATAAACATCAAACCATCCTATAGGCGACCTACACTTCCTTCCGTAAAGAGCTTCGTATGGAGCCATCTAAATATTGGTATGATAGCTATTATTATACGCGAACTCAATAAACAGCAAATGATCATCCCAGTGTAACGATCCGAACCGATGGGCCACGATGGGCATCCGATACCTTACTCAACCGAGTACCAATGTAACGTATCTTTCTTATTACTCATCATATACACGTGACATGCGGGCCTAATAGGCCAACGCCATCATTTATAAGCTCAAAACATAGTCCGAAAAGGTCGTACAATCTTTCACGTACATCACATATGTCTACATGACTCTAAGAGTACATAATTCTCATAAAGGCCGGGACAGAGCCCCACCATACCAAACCATACACATCTAAATCATACTGACCAAACAAGCAACTCTGGAGCAAATAGAGTGCACCAATATCTTCTGCTGAGCTGATCGCCTACTTGGAGGACTCTCGACCTGTCTATCGAGACCTTCGGGCATGAAACACAGATTTCCCAGGCAAAAGGGACGTCAGTACAAATAATATACCGAGTTTGTAATGAATGAAAATCAGTAAATAATATACATGAGAGAAACATGGAGTAAAAGACTCGACATGTACGTCTGCATAGCTCTGTGAACCATTTCATTTTTATAATGTCATGCATATGTGTTTAAGTGTCATACCATGCATAGGTATATGTGTTCATAACATCATCAGGCCTCTGAGGGCATCCCATCATATCATTTCAGCCACTGTGGGCAAATCGTCAACGTATACCAGCTGATCAGGTGGTGGTGCATATATAACACCATAACCTTTTTCCATATCCTATATACATATAATATACGCGTATATAACGTCATCTGGTCATGGGTAAATGTACATGTATAAATGCATGAAATGCATAAGAAATATGTTAATAAAATTTTCTCGAAATGTCATAAAAATAATATGCCTGTCAAATAAATTTTATCAAATACGTATTTTTCTGAGACTCATGAACATAAGATATAATAATAATTCACATGGGGAATCAAGAATATAGACACCCCTGATATTTGTATGAATAGAGTCATTTATGAAAATTGTGCATTTGCTCGTTTCGTTCGTGTCGTATAGATAATGTCAAAAGAAATAAGGGATAGCCTTAACATACCTGAGTCGATTCTCTTGACAATCCTTCCAACACACGTCAATTGCGACAACACGTAACGGTGGATCGAAGTGATACTTATAACAGATGATGTTTGTGAATAATCCCTATTTCTTTTTACTTTCCGAATAAGCCTTTGAGCATTGTGTTCGTTGCCAAATCTTATTATTCTGTCCTAGTTTCTAAATATTTATTGTAGAAGAATGAAGAGACTTTGAATTACTAAATTTTGATAGCAAAATCACATTGCTAATTTTTTGAATGAGTTGCTGAATATCTCTTTGAACTTTGTAGAGATTGAATAGTGAATTAGAGTCTCTTTTACTATTTGGGTGTGGGCCCCATTTGAATAATGAGTAATGTCACATAATTTACTAACTTTTGCCACCTTTCAAATAGTATATGAGTCATAATGCTAGATTAGTGGGCTGCCACATTTTTGAGTTTAATCTTTATTCAAAATTTCAATTACTCCACCACTAATTATCAATAAACTAGGTAATATCCCATTATCCAATAATTAACCAATTACCCACATAATTAAGAATTATTTTCACTTACTTAAAATACTACTCACTTTTCACATACCTTATACACCTTACTATCATGGTCATATGGTACCTTGCATGGTACTAGTCCATAAATACTGGGTATTTTGGCTCGGCCCGTATTTTATCCAAAATATCAAATTCATTTTATTCGATTTGTTTACCCTCTCACTTTCACGAATTTACTCATCCCTTGTTTGAAATAGCATAATACTTATAATCTCACAATAATCTCATTCCCGAACTTACGTCGATTACCTTACGACGAAACTTTAATATACAAAAATACGGAATATAACATCTCATTTCCGAGCTTATCTCAATTTACTTATGGCGTACTTCCATATACGAAAACATGGGGTGTAACATCATTCCCCCCTTTGGAACATTCGTCCTCGAATGTTAACTAATGCACTTATCATTCTCATAACCCATAGCTCTTATGAATACTTTAATACTCTTCTTGCCATTTAGGCAACTATTCTTTGAATAAATCCAAAGGCCAGGGCATTTCTCCCTTTAAGCCTCTCTTCTCACACCACGACTTGTAGTCGGAATCCTTCTAATCTCGTAACTGTTGCTACCTTTTATCATGCAACATGTATGACTCTGACCTTGTAAGTACGCTTATGCGTCTCTTCTCTCCCCTTTTCTCAATCAACAATGATAGAATAAAAATTGCACGACAGAGAAGAAGATAAGTGAAACTGTTCCTAACTCCATAGCCTCATGAAGATAAGTACAGACATCTCTGTACCGATCCTCTAGCTCTTAGCCAGTCTCTAGGCCTTACTTAGTGAACATATACAAATTTATGTCAACATGTCCCTCTGGGCGTCATTAGCTTTACTACATCTAAGTAGGCCATACTATACCATAATTCTTACTTCGCTTTATCGTTACTGAGGTCTGCTATAGAACTCCAGGTTACTTTCGTTACTTATCCCATATGCATAAAGCCAAGTCTTTTAACGCTTCTTCATTACTATTCGTCTTAAGAATGATGGTCTAATCTCATCTCGTATCTTTTATCCATTCATTATCGATTCACCTCAATGTTGATCTACAATCTTCCATCCTATAACGTTCCGAGAGATTTTATTGACGTATTTCACATGCATTTTATTCCTTATACATGTACATTGACCCATGACCGGATGGTGTTATATACGCGTATATATGTATATTATATGTATATGGGATATGGAAAAAGGTTACGGCGTTATATACGCACCACTACCTGATCAGCTGGTATACGTTGATGAATGGACCATAGTGGCCGAGATGATATGATGGGATGCTCTCAGAGGCTCGATGATATTATGTACGCATATACCTATACATGGTATGACATTTTATACGCATATGCATGGCATTATAAATATTAATGATTCACAGAGTTATTCAGACATACATGTCGAGTCTTTTACTCCATGTTTTCTCATGTCTATTGTTTACTGATTTACATTCCTTACATACTCGGTAAATTATTTGTACTGACGCCCATTTTGCCTGGGGAAGCTGCGTTTCATGCCCGCAGGTCCCGATAGACAGGTCGAGAGCCTTCCAAATAGGCTATCAGCTTAGCGGAAGATATTGGTGCGCTCCATTTGCACCGGAGTTGCTTGTTTGGTCAGTATGATTTAGACATGTATTTTTTGGTATGGCGGGACTCTGTCCTGATCTTTATGAAAATTATGTATTCTTAGAGGCTTGTAGACAGATGTCATGTACGTAAAAGATTATATGGCCTGGTCGGCCTATGTTCAGTGTACAAGTGGTTATTTTGGTCTTATAGGCCCATATGTCTTATGTATAAGTTCGTATTACATGTTGTATTTTACTTCTGTCACGGCAGCCTTTCCGAGTTAGTTATCTATGATAGTATGATATGAAAAGATACGTTACGTTGGTACTCGTTTAAGTAAGGTACCGGGTGCCCGTCGCGGCCCATCAGTTTGGGTCGTGACAAAAGTGGTATCAGAGCATTTCTGTCCTAGGGAGTCTACAAGTCGTGTCTAGTAGAGTCTTGTTTATGGGTGTGTTGTGCACCACACTTATAAGCAGGAGGCTACAGGGCATTTAGGACTGTCACTCTTTCTTCTTACTCTAGATCATGTGGTAGAGATCAGTTGTAAGAACTCAATTTCCTACATCCAGAAAGACGGTTTGTAAGAGATATAGTTGTGGAAGAATTGAGTCAGAGGAGCTCGATTTTTGCATCATCCTTATGATGGATAAATATGAGATATTTAGCAGATCATGTGTGACTAAGATGTGTAAGCTTCTGGAAAATGAGCCCTAAGGCATGAATATCTATCCACCCATATAGAAAGAAAAAAAAGCAACGAGAGATTCAAAAGATAGATACAAGCTTCAACAAGTAAAAGAAGCAAGATGAAAAAAGGTATGAGGTACCCAGCTAGTGAATATTATCATTATCTGCCATTCGGGAAGGGAGATATAAGCATTTTGAGTTACCTTCAACAATAGTAAAGGTATGTACAATCGGCCACACCCATCTCATTTATGCCCTATGGGGCTAACAGAATTAGTATAAGAGAAGGCAGGATGTCAGGATCTAGCTGGGCGGGTAACCCAAAATGGTGGATGGATTGTTAGCGTTAGCTGACATTTCCGAAGAATATTGCAAATGTGCTAATAGATCTCCTTATGAGACACCCAGAGGGTGCACTCTAAATTAGTACAACTAGATATGAATACTACAAAGATAGGCACTGGAAGCCTTGAAGGGATAAATATTACCTTAGTGTAGCTCCCGTCCCTAGTGAAGAAAGAATGTTAGGCAACCCAAAGAGCCAATGGATGGAGCAAGGGGAGCTAAAAGAAAAAGAATGTCTTGTTCGAGTTTTCAAAATAAAGTGATAGACATAGATATTAGCGGAAAATAAGAAGATAGTCAATGAAGCATTATGAGTAAGACATGATACATGGATGACAACGGTAGATCAAAAAGATGACAGTATTATAGAGTCTATAGTCAAGTGAAGGAAAAGACGAAAGGTGACAGGCCTTGAGACAACAAAAGAATATAGGCCATAAAGTCATATCCTCACTTTGAAAAATAAGTTCGTGACTCTAACGTGATTACCAAAAGGAAAAGTTAGACTCTAGAATAATAGAAATCAGTATGGACTGATGAACAAGATAAACTAAACATGAACTAGGGACTGAGTAATAGTCGGCATCATGAGAATTTCAGAGATTGCATCCCAGCGATAATAGAATGGACGACAGAAGAATACCCTTTAAAGGTCATTCAGGAAGACGCTTCCCTAAAGCAAGCAAGGTGAGTAAAGTTAAGCTTAAGGGACTGTATGTGCCAGTTACACTAAGTGTCACCCTCAAGAGTGAGGAATTTCGTTATCCTTGGTACAGAAGGATTACCGTGAGGTGAGTAAGGATCATCGATGATGAGAATAGATGCCAAAGATGAGAAGGTAAAACATCTATACGTAGATCAGCGTAGCACTACATCTTAGGACTCCCCTAAAGGGGGGAATATGGAGTGATGTGGCATTAAGTTAGAATTAAGTGGTTCTAGTAACCATGAAATGGTAAAGGAAGAATGCAATAAAAATGAGAAAGGGATGAGATTGCACTTATCCGAATCCTACAGATATGCTATGATTCCATATCATTATGCAACCACGACGTCAAGGAGAGGAAGTAAGGGTTCCTATCCGAGATGTTATTGATAGATATGGAACCAGTGCGAGACGTAAGTTAATAACCCAAGAAAGATTACGCGGAATATTGATACGAGAATGGGCCAACGAGTAGTTAGTAGTTGATTCAGGAAGAGCCTAGCTATGGCTAAACAAGAGGATACAGACAAATCAACAAATCGTGCAAGATAAACATAGTAAAACCAAATATAGTGAATTCACCCTTGCAATTATGACATTGTAATAATTAAGATATATTCAAATAGGAGTTGGGGTAGTCAAAGGTATCAAATGAGTGTTACGGAAATAAAAGAGAGTGCCACTGGGAAGACAGTCAAAATATCAGTTCAGAAGAACCCCACAAGCACAAGGGCATGGAGGTAAGTAACTACGGATATAGGCAAGGAAGGACATCAAAAGGTCCGTCGAGTAGATGATGTAATAAGCTCGCAGCTTTACAAGAGTCAGAGGGTCCTCCCTAAGTACTTCAGTGAAAGAATAGCTGAGGAAATAAAAAAGAAGGCTTCAACCTAAACATGGTAACTTGAAGGAGAAATGATCATGTAAAAATAGTCTCACTACAAAATTGTATGCACTCTATAAGAAAGTAGCACCTATCGTAGCTAATGAGCGGAAAATTAAACCAAAGGTAATATTTTAGACCATGTGAGTTGCACAAAAATTCCGGCATGTGGGAACTAAGATAACCTAAGTATGCACACAACAAGGGGGTAGAAAGACTAGAAAAAGTAATTACTTACGTTTAAAGAAAGCTGAGATGGAACGAAAGGAATTAGACGATTAATGATCCAGAGTTAGTTACGTTATGAACGCACTTAAGATTTCAGAGTATTATCCATGCAGCGTATATGATGACAATCATACAGCCGTAAAAGACTCTGATATAAGTTAAAAAAAATAATTGAGTCGAGGTCATAGACAAAGGATTGAATTGTTAGAAGATTGTATCATGGATATTCCATAGCGCCCATGACGGGCTAAAGTAATAACTAATACCATGATCCGCAGATCAGAAGATAGCTTAAGCCTACATAAAGGTTGATCAGAGGGAAGAGGAAACTGAAGAGTTACCTCAACGAAGTAAATCAGGAGTCTGATTATTGGACCTAGAAAATTATAGACATCGTGATTGAGAACATAGCGAAATCACTCTTAATATCATAGGTACAAGACAGATAGTACAATAGCCATATTCTATAACGGCTCTGCGATAAAGCCAGTCAGAAGAGTACCAGCCTTATAAGAAGTCAGCATGAAGCTCTCACCGGATTGTGTATGCACCAGAGGTGCAAGTATTATAATAGAGCTTCAAGTTGTGGATGTGAATTATACCTGTGTTAAATCGAGGTCATGAAAGAGATAGAAGACGTGATGCGGGATTTTAAGGTAAGTAAAGTAAAGGTGAAAAATGTACAAGATATTCAAATGCAGATGGTTGCGAATAATCTAATACTATAGATAAAAAGTTAGAAGCGCTGGGATTCAGTATCCAGGAATGGAAGCGTCGTCGTCAGTGGCATATCTCCCAACCTATTGTTTCTAAGTATCGAGAGCTCTAATTAAGAGAGTAAAGAAGAGTTAGAGACGATATGATGTCTTGCTTGATGTTCCAGAATAACATAAGAAAATCAATGGTGCAAGCAAGTTGAAGGAAGGTGGCAAATAATATAAATAGATATGTGTAGGTCGCAAGCTAAAGTATGGTAAAGCGACAAGGTTTTAGGAAGATAGGAGTAAGGATAAGAAAGGGCGAGTGAGAAGGTGACGAGAATGGATAAGTCCTCAGGATTAAGCCCATGAAAACAAGAAGTGCTGATGGTTTCTCTAATTTATACAAAGCTCAGTATAGCCTGAATGAACTCAAAGGAGTCTAAGACTAATGGCATTTAGAAGAGATGAAATGCTGCCCTGATAGTATAATGAGGGTGTGATTGTGATAGATAAAGGATGACGATTGGGCCTTCGATTGAGTAATGATTTGAAGAGGATTTCATGAATTTTACGGGATTAAAATACCCACGTAAGTGAATCACATTGGGATGCTATAAAATACCGTTATTGAAGTACAGTATCGCCGCTAAGTGGATCAGGAAAATCACTTCAAATATTCTTCGATTGTTACACCCCATGTTTTCGTACGTGAAAGTACGCCATAAGTAAATTAATGAAAGCTCGAAAATGAGATGTTACATCCCCATTTTCGTATGTTAAAGTTTCGTCGTAAGTTAATCGACGTAAGTTCAGGAATGAGATTATTTTGAGATTATAAGCATTATGCTATTTCAAAAAAGTGATGAGTAAATTCGTGAAGGTGAGAGGGTAAGCAAATCGAAGAAAATGAATTTCGTCGAAGTTTGACATTTTGAGATAAAATACGGCCCAAGCTACAATACCCTGTATTTATGGACTAGTGCCTTTCAAGGTACCACATGACCATGATAGTAAGGTGTATAAAGTGTGTTAAAAGTGTGTTAAAAGCGAGTAATATTTTAAGTAATTTGAGATAATTCTTAATTATGTGGATAATTGGGTAATTATCGGTCAGTGGGAGATTAACAAGATAATCAAGAAGATTAATTAATAATTATGATTATAGGATAAGGCCTAAAAGGCCCAACGTGGCAGCCCACTATTCAAATTAGTGACTGTTGAATTGAATTACTAGGTGGCACCTTTAGAGGGCCTCTTGGCAAAGCCATAAAAGGCTTCTTCAATCCAAGAAAAGACATGTAAGATGATGATCGAAAATTCACAAAATAGAGATGCTCACCTCCTCCCATCTCCAGGTAACGATCTCCATAGCAATGTACATTGCTTCAGCAAAACAAAATTGTTAGTAACGTGAGTTACTTCACAAAAGAGAGGTGCTTAATCTAATCTACAAAGTGATGGATCTCCAGCCAAGACATTCATACGAAGTTATACTACGTAATGGCAACAGGATTTGCAATTCTAAGGGAGCCCGATATAATCTTTCTCAAGAACATCATACGGATTTGTTCCCTACTTCAACCGCTGTTACATGTCTTTTTCGCAATTGATGGGTTTTAGAGGGATGGTCGAGAGAATCGGCTCAGGTATGTTAAGGCTATCCCTTCTTTCCTTTTGGCATGACCTAAATGATACAAATAAAATGAGCAAAATACGCAACTTTCATAAATAACTCTATTCATAGAAATACTAGGGGTGTCTATATTCTGGATTTCCAATGTGTCTTATTATTCTATCATCTGTTCATGGGTCTCAGAAAATACGTAAATTGATAATTCTATTTTATGACATTAATCAAAGGCATAATGGTCCTATGACGTTCCGAGAGATTATATTGACGTATTTCATATGCATTTCATTCATTTATATATGTATATTGACCCATGACCATATGGCATTATATACGCATATATTATATGTATGTGGGATATGGGAAAATGTTACAGCATTATATACGCACCACCACCTTATCAGCTAGTATATGTTGATGATTTTCCCACAGTGGACGACATGATATGATGGGATGCCCTTAGAGGCTTGATGATGTTATGTATGCATATACCTATGCATGGTATGATATTTATACGCATATGCATGGCATTGTAAATATTAATGATTCACAGAGTTATTCGGACTTACATGTCGAGTCTTTTACTCCATGTTTCTCTCATGTCTATTATTTATTGATTTTTATTCCTTACATGCTCGGTACATTATTTGTACTGACGTCCCTTTTGCCTGGGGATGATGCGTTTCATGCCCGTAGGTCCCAATAGATAGGTCAAGAGTCCTCCAAGTAGGCTATCAGCTCAGCGGAAGGTGTTGGTGTTCTCTATTTGCTCCGGAGTTGCTTGTTTGGTCAATATGATTTAGACGTGTATTGTTTGGTATGGCGGGGATCTGTCTCGACCTTTATGACAATTATGTATTCTTAGAGGCTTGTAGACAGATGTCATGTACGTAAAAGATTGTATGGCCTTGTCTGCCTATGTTCAGTGTACGATTTGTTATTTTGGTCTTAATGTCTAATGTATAAGTTGGTATTACATGTTGTATTCTACTTATCTCACGGAAGTCTCTCCGGCTTAGTTATCTATGATAGTATGATACAAAAAGATACGTTATGTTGGTACTCGGTTGAGTAAGGTACCCGGTGCCAGTCGCGGCCCATCGGTTTGGGTCGTGACAAAAGTGGTATCAGAGCAGTTCTGTCATAGGGAGTCTACAAGCCGTGTCTAGTAGAGTCTTTTTTATGGGTGTGTTGTGCACCACACTTATAAGCAGGAGGCTACAGGGAATTTAGGACTGTCACTCTTTCTTCTTACTCTAGATCGTGTGGTAGAGCTCAGTTGTAAGAACTCAATTTTCTAAACTCTATCTTATTCATAATACAACGATACCTACATCTAGAAAGACGGTTGGTAAGAGATATAGCTGCGGAAGAGTTGAGTCACAGGAACTCGATTTTACATCATGCTTATGATGAGTAAATGTGAGGTTTTCAGCAGATCATATGTGTACTAAAATATGTAAGCTTCTTGATAAGGAACCTTAAGGCAAGAATATCTACGCATATGGTAAAAAGCAATGAGACATTCTGGAGGTAGATAAAAGTTTCAACAAGTAAAAGAAGCAAGATGAAGAAGGGTACGAGGTGCCCAGTTAATGAAGATTATCAGTTTTTACAATTAAGGCAGAAGAATATAAGCCTTTTGAGTTACCTTCAACAATAACAGAGGTATGTATAATTGGCCACACCCATCTCAGTTATACCCTATTGGGGCTAACAGGTATAGTTTAAGAAAAGGACGGGATATCAGGATCCGGCTGGGGTTAGAGTAACCCAAAATGGTGAATGGATTGTTTGTGTTAGTTGACATTTCCGAAGGATATTACTAAGGTGCTAATAGATCTCCTTGTGAGGCACCTAGATGGTGCACTCTAGAATATTATAATTAGATGTGAATACTAGCATGATCAAAAAAAATAAAAATTCAGAAGATAGGCACTAAAAGCCTGGAAGGGATAAATATTAGCTCAGTGTGGCTCGCGTCCCTAGTAGAGCGAGAACGTTAAGCAACTCGAAGAGCCAGTGGATGGAGAAAAGGGGAGCTAAAAGCAAAAGAATATCTTGTTCGAGTTTTCAAAATAAAGTGATAGACATAAATATTAGCGGAAAATAAGAAAAAAGTTAATGAAGCATTATGAGTAAGATATGATACATGGATGACAACGGTAGATCAAAAGATGGCAGTATTATAGAGTCTATAGTCAAGTGAAGGAAAAGACGAGAGGTGACATGCCTTGAGACAGCAAAAGAGTATAGGCCATAAAGTCATATCCTCATTTCGAGAAATAAGTTTGTGACTCCAACGCAACTACCAGAAGGAAAAGTTAGACCCTAGAGTAATAGAAATCAGTATGGGGTAGTGAACAAGATAAACTAAACATGAATTAGGGACTGAATGATTTGATAATGGTCGACATCATGAGAATTTCATATTGCGTTATGGCGATAATAGAATGGACAACAGAAGAAGATTCATGGGAAATTCAGAGAATGGTCATTTAGGAAGATGCCTCCCTAAAGCAAGCAATGTGAGGGAAGTTTAGCTTAAGGGACTGTATGTGCCAGTTGCACTAAGTGTCACCATCGCGAGTAAGGAATTTTGTTATCCTTAGTACAGAAGGATTACTACAAGGCGAGTAAGGGTCATCGAGGATTTGAAAGGATGCCAAAGATGAAGAGGTAAAACATCTATAGGTAGATCGTCGTAGCTCCAACTCTTAGTACTCCCCTAAAGGGAGGAATATGGAGTGATATGGTATTAAGTCAAAATTAAGTGGTTCTAGTAATTATGGAATGGTAAGGGAAGAATGCGATAAAAAATTAAAAAGGGATGAGATTGCACTTATTCAAAGCCAACAGATATGCTACGATTCAAGAACATTATGCAAACACGACGTCAAGGAAAGGAAGTAAGGGTCCCTTCCCGAGATGTTATTGATAGATAAGGAGCCAGTGCGAGACGTAAGTTAAGACAAAAGAAATAACCCAAGATAGATTACGCGGAATATTGATATGAGAATGGGCCAATGAGTAGTTAATAGTTGATTCAGGAAGAGCCTAGTTATGGCTAGACGATAGGTTACAGACATATCAGTAGATCATGCAAGATGAACATAGTAAAACCCGATATAGTGAATTCAGTCTCGCAGTTATGACATTGTAATAATACTTGAGAAATATTCAGATAGGAGTTGGGGTAGTTAAAGGTACCATATGAGTGTTACAGAAATAAAAGAAAGTGCCACTGGGAAGGCAGTCAAATATCAGTTCAGAGCAACACTACAAGCACAAGAGCGTGGAGGTAAGTAACTACGGATAATTATAGGCGAGGAAGGACATAAAAAAATTCCATCGAGTATGCGATGTAATAAGCTCGCAGCTTTACAAGAGTCTGAGGATCCTCCCTAAGTACTACAATGAAAGACTAGCTGAGGAAATAAGGAAGAAGGCTTCAACCTAAGCACAGTGACCGAAAGAGGAAATGGTCTTGTAACAACAGAGTCACAACAACATTGTAAGCACTCTATAAGAAAGTGACACCTATCGTGGCTAATGAACAGGTAGTAAAACCAAAAGAAATATTCGAGATCATATGAGTTGCACGAAAACCCCGGCATGCATGGGAGCTAAGATAAGTTAAGTAGGCACGCAACAAGGAGGCAGAAAAACCAGCAAAAGTAATAGCTTACATTTAAAGAAAGCTGAGAAGGAACAAAAAGAATTATTCGATTAATGATCCGGAGTTAGTTACGGTATGAACGCACTTAAGAGTTCGGAGTTTTATACATGCAGCATATATATTGACAATCATACAGCCATAGAAGATTCCGGTATAGGTTAAAAGAAAGAATTGAGCCCACGGCATAGACAAAGAATTGAATTGTTTGAAGATTGTTTCATGGATATTCCATATGGCCCATGAAAGGCTAAAGTAATAACTAATACCATGAGCCGCAGATCGGGAGATAGCTTAAGCCTACATAAAGGCTGATCAGAAGGAGGAGGAAACTAAAGAGTTACATCAACGAAGTAAATCAGGAATCTGATTATTGGACCCAGAATATTATAGACCTCGTGATTGAGAACATTGCAGGATTACTCTTAGATATCAGAGGTACAAGAGAGAGAGTACAGTAGCCATATGCTATAATGGCTCTACGATAAAGCCAGTTAGAAGACGTACCATCCTCATAAGAAGTCAGTATGAAGCTCCCACCGGATTGTGTATGCACAAGAGGTGTAAGTATTATAATAGAGCTTCAAGTCGTGGATGTGAATTATACATATGTGAAAGAGAGGTCATGAAAGAGATAGAAGATGTGATGTGAGATTTTAAGGTAAGTAAGGTAAATGTGAACAACATACAAGATATTCAAATACATAAGGTTGTGAATAATCTATACGTCAGATCTATGCTAGAGGTGCTGGGATTCAGTATCCAGGAATGACAGAGATGTCATTAGTGGCATATCTTCCAGCCTATGGTTTCTAGGTATCGAGAGGCCAAGTCAAGAGAGTAAAGAAGAGTTAGAGACGATGTGATGTCTCGCTTGATGTTCCAGAATAACACAAGGAAATCTTTTGTGCAAGCAAGTTGAAGAAAGGCTGCGAGTAATATAAATAGATATGTGTAGGTCGCCAGCTAAAGTATGGTAAAGCGACAAGGTTTTAGGAAGACACGAGTAAGAATAAGAAAGAGCAAGTGAGAAGGTGAGGAGAATGGATAAGTTCTTAGGATTAAGCCCATGAAAACAAGAAGAGCTGATAGTTTCTCTAAGTTATACAAAGCTCGGTATAGCCTAAATAAACTCAAAGGAGTCTAAGACTAATAGCATTTAGAAGAGATGGAATGTTGCCCTGATAGTAGAATTAGGGTGCAATTTTGATAGATAAAGGATGACGTTTGGGCCTTCGATTGAGTAATGATTTGAAGAAGAAAAAAAAAGAGAAGAAGAAAAGATTTCACGGACGACACAGGATTAGACCCCCATAAGATGAATCACGTTGGGATGCTATGAAATACGATCATGGAAGTATAGTATCATATTGCCCCAGGTAGATCAGGATAATCACTTCAACTGTTCCACGATGGAACATGAGCCCTAGTGATTACATAAGAGGTTTCAAGTTATTAGTAAGTAGATTGTAGATCAATATGGAGGTGAATCAACAATAGATGGATAAAGTTCCAATGTATGAGAAGAAATAAGGATTCCATCCTTTAGATGAACAATAATAAGGAAACATTGAAGGACTTGGACTTATACATCTATGATAAAAAGCAACAAGAGTAACCTGGAGTTTGGTAGCAAACCTCAGTACGATAAATTGAAGTAAGAGTTATGGCAGTAAAGTCATGCAGATAGATAACAGGGTCTATGAAAAAAGATATAGCAATATTCGTAAGTTCAACAAAGTACCGAGCAAAGAACTTCAAGTATACCTATAGATGCCTAGAGGGACAAATTTTCAAGCTCTGTATATGTTTACAAAGTGAGGCCTAGAGATTTGCTAAAAACTGGACGAAAAAAGGAGAGAAGAATCGCATAGGCGCACTTATGAGGTCAGAGTCGTATATCCTACATAATAAAAGTTAGCAAGATTTAGGTGATTGGAAGGATTCCGACCACAGGCCGTGGTGTGAGAAAGAGGCCAAAAGGGGGGGAATGCCCTGGTCTTTGGATTTATTCACAGAACAGTTGTGTAGATGGCAAGGAGAATACTAAAGTATTCGCAAAGCTAGGTTATGATAATGATAAGTGCACCAGTTAACATTCGAGGACGAATGTTCCAAAGGGGGGATTGATGTTACACCCCATGTTTTTGTACGTGAAAATACACCATAAGTAAATTAATGAAAGCTCGGAAATGAGATATTACATCCCACATTTTCGTATGTTAAAGTTTCATCGTAAGTTAATCGACGTAAGTTCAGGAATGAGATTATTTTGAGATTATAAGCATTATGCTATTTCAAATAAGTGATGAGTAAATTCGTGAAGGTGAGAGGGTAAGCAAATCGAAGAAAATGAATTTCGTCGAAGTTTGACATTTTGAGATAAAATACGGTTCAAGCTACAATACCCCGTATTTATGGACTAGTGCCTTACAAGGTACCACATGACTATGATAGTAAGGTGTATAAAGTGTGTTAAAAGCGAGTAGTATTTTAAGTAATTTGAGATAATTCTTAATTATATAGATAATTGGGTAATTATTGGTTAGTGAGAGATTAACAAGATAATCAAGATGATTAATGAATAATTATGATTATTGGATAAGGCCTAAAAGGCCCAACGTGGCAGCCCACAATTCAAATTAGTGACTCTTGAATTGAATTACTAGGTGGCACCTTTAGAGGGCCTCTTGGTTAAGCCATAAAAGGCTTTTTAAATCCAACAAAAGACATGTAAGATTATGATAAAAAATTCACAAAATAGAGATGCTCACCTCCTCCCATCTCCAAGTAACGATCTCCATAGAAATGTACATTGCTTCAGCAAAACAAAATTGTTAGTAACGTGAGTTACTTCACAAAAGAGAGGTGCTTAATCTAATCTACAAAGTGACGGATCTCCAGCCAAGAAATTCATACGAAGTTATACTACGTAATAGCAACGAGATTTGCAATTCTAAGGGAGCCCGATATAATCTTTCTCAAGAACATCATACGGATTTGTTCCCTACTTAAATCTGCCGTTACATGTCTTTTTCACAATTGACGGGTGTTAGAGGGATTGTCGAGAGAATCGGCTCAGGTATGTTAAGGCTATCCCTTCTTTCCTTTTGGCATGACCCAAATGATACAAATGAAACGAGCAAAATACGCAACTTTCATAAATGACTCTATTCATAGAAATACTAGGGGTGTCTATATTCTTGATTCCCCATGTGTCTTATTATTCTATCATCTGTTCATGGGTCTCAGAAAATACATAAGTTGATAATTTTATTTTATGACATTAATCATAGGCATAATGGTCCTATGACGTTCCGAGAGATTTTATTGACGTATTTCATATGCATTTCATTCATGTATACATGTACATTGACCTATGACCAGATGGCGTTATATACGCGTATATTATATGTATATGGGATATGGGAAAAGGTTACGGTGTTATATACGCACCACCACCTGATCAGCGGGTATACGTTGATGATTTGCCCACAGTGGACAACATGATATGATGGATGCCCTCAGAGACTTGATGATGTTATGTATGCATATACCTATGCATGGTATGACATTTATACGCATATGCATGGAATTGTAAATATTAATGATTCACAGAGTTATTCGGACTTACATGTCGAGTCTTTTACTCCATGTTTCTCTCATGTCAATTATTTACTGACTTTTATTTCTTACATACTCGGTACATTATTTGCACTGACGTCCCTTTTTCCTGGGGACGCTGCGTTTCATGCCCACAGGTCCCGATAGACAGGTCAAGAGTCCTCCAAGTAGGCCATCAGCTCAGCGGAAGGTGTTAGTACACTCCATTTGCTCCGGAGTTGCTTGTTTGGTCAGTATGATTTAGATGTGTATTGTTTGGTATGGCGGGGCTCTGTCCCTACCTTTATGACAATTATGTATTCTTAGAGGCTTATAGACAGATGTCATATACGTAAAAGATTGTATGGCCTTGTCGGCCTATGTTCAGTGTTCGAATGGTTATTTTGGTCTTAATGTCTTATCTATAAGTTGGTATTCTACGTATCTCATAGCAGCCTCTCCAGCTCAGTTATCTATGATAGTATGATACAAAAAGATACGTTATGTTGGTACTCGATTGAGTAAGGTACTAGATGCCCATCGCGGTCCATCAGTTTGGGTCGTGACATCGATGCAACGCAAGCCCTAGTGGCAAGGTATTACGTAAGAAGTTTTAAGTTATCAGTGGTATATTATAGATCAATATTGAGGTGAATCAACAATGGATGGACAAAAGTCACAAAGTATGAGATGAGATTAGGCTGTCATTCTTAAGATGAACAATAATGAGGAAGCATTAAAGGACTTAGATTTATACATATGGGATAAGCAACGAAAGTAACCTGGAGTTCGGTAGCAGACCTCAGTAACGATAAATTGAAGTAAGAGTTATGGTATAGTATGACCTACCAAGATGTAGTATAGTCATACGAATGGATAACCGGGTCTATGAAATAAGATATAGAAATATTTGTAAGTTCAACAAAGTATTGAGCAAAGAACTTCAGTATATGCTTACAAAGTGAGGCCTAGAGATTGGCTAAAAACTGGAGGAAAAAGGAGAGAAGAGTCGCATAGGCGCACATACAAGGAAAAAGTCGTACAGGCTGCATAACAGAAGGTAGCAAGAGTTACGAGATTGGAAGAATTCCAACCACAGACCGTGGTGTGAGAAAGAGGCCAAAAGGGGGTAATGTCTTGGCCTTTGGATTTATTCAAAGAACAGTTGCCTAAATGGCAAGAAGAGTATTCGCAAGAGCTATGGGTTATGAGAATGATAAGTGCATCAGTCAACATTCGAGGACGAATGTTCCAAAGGGGGGAATGATGTTACACTCCATGTTTTCGTACGTAAAAGTAAGCCATAAGTAAATTGATGAAAGCTCGGAAATGAGATATTACATCCTGCATTTTCATACGTTAAAGTTTCGTCGTAAGTTAATCGACGTAAGTTCGGGAATGAGATTATTTTGAGATTATAAGCATTATGCTATTTCAAACAAGTGACGATTAAATTCGGGAAGGTGAGAGGGTAAGCAAATCAAAGAAAATGAATTTTCGTCAAAGTTTGACATGTTGGGATAAAATACGGCCCGAGCTAAAATACCTGGTATTTATAGACTAGTGCCATACAAGGTACCACATGACCATGATAGTAAGGTGTATATGGTGTGTTAAAAGTGACTAGTATTTTAAGTAATTTGAGATAATTCTTAATATTGGGTAATGAGAGATTACCTAGTTAATTAAGGAATTATTGGGTAATTAATTAAAGAGCTGGATAAGATTTAACCCTTCCCCACGTGGCAGTAAGCCACCCCATGAATTGTGACTCTTAAGTCATTACATTATGTGGCAAGATTAGAGATGTGGGATTTGGCATTCTTAAACAAACGTGAATCACATATCCGTTCTTAACAAATCCACTCTTAAGAAAGAGTAACTTATTCATTCTTAACATATTCATTCTTAACATAGTCGTTCTTAAGAAAGAGTCACATATCCTTTCTTAAGAACGTGAGAGTCATATATCAAAACGTAAGATTTGGCAATTATAAGGAAGTACGGTGCAATCCTTCTCAAGAATATCATACGGATTGTCCCCTATTTCGATCTCGCCATTACGTGTTTCGTCGCAATTAACGTGTGTTAGAGGAATTGTTAAGAGAATCGACTTAGGTAAGGCTATCCCTTCTTTCTTTTTGGCATGATCCAAGTGATACAAGCAAAATACGCAACTTTCATAAATGACTCTATTCATAGAAATACTAGGGGTGTCTATATTCTTGATTCCCTATGTGTCTTATTATTCCATCATCTGTTCATGGGTCTCAGAAAATACGTAAATTGATAAAGTTTATTTCATGACTTTAATCAAAGGCATAATGGTCCTATTACGTTCCGAGAGATTTTATTGATGTATTTCATATGCATTTCATTCATTATACATGTACATTGACCCATGAACAGATGGCGTTATATACGCGTATATATGTATATTATATGTATATGGGATATGAAAAAAGGCAACGTCGTTATATACGCACCACCACCTGATCAGCTGGTATACGTTGATGAATGGCCCATAGTGGCCGAGATAATATGATGGGATACCCTCAGAGGCTTGATGATGTTATGTACGCATATACCTATGCATGGTATGACATTTTATACGCATATGCACGACATTATAAATATTAATGATTCACAGAGTTATTCAGACATACATGTCGAGTCTTTCACTCCATATTTTCTCATGTCTATTGTTTACTGATTTTCATTCCTTACATACTCGATACATTATTTGTACTGACACCCCATTTGTCTGGGGACACTGCGTTTCATGCCCACAGGTCCCGATAGACAAGTCGAAAACCCTCCAAGTAGGCTATCAGCTCAGCGGAAGATATTGGTGCGCACAATTTGCTCCGGAGTTGTTTGTTTGGTCAGTATGATTTAGACGTGTATTGTTTGGTATGGTGGGACTCTGTCCCGACCTTTATGAAAATTATGTATTCTTAGAGGCTTGTAGACCGATGTCATGTACGTAAAAGATTGTATGGCCTTGTTGGCCTACGTTCAGTGTACGAGTGGTTATTTTGGTCTTATAGACCCGTATGTCTTATGTATAAGTTGGTATTACATGTTGTATTTTACTTCTCTCACGACAGCCTTTCCGGCTCAATTATCTATGATAGTATGATATGAAAAGATATATTACATTGGTACTCGGTTGAGTAAGGTACCGGGTGCCCGTCGCGGCCCATCGGTTTGGGTCGTGACAATTTGCTCATTTCATTTGTATCTTATGGATCATGCCAAAAAGAAAGAAGGGATAGCCTTAACATACCTGAGTCGATTCTCATGACAATTCCTCTAATACACGTTAATTGCGACGAAATACGTAATAGCGAGATCGAAATAGGGGACAATCCGTACGATATTCTTGAGAAAGATTGTAGCGTACTTCCTTATAATTGCCAAATATTACGTTCTGATATATGTCTCTTATGTTCTTAAGAAAGGATATGTGACTCT
Source organism: Nicotiana tabacum (assembly GCF_000715075.1). Classification (NCBI taxonomy): domain Eukaryota; kingdom Viridiplantae; phylum Streptophyta; class Magnoliopsida; order Solanales; family Solanaceae; genus Nicotiana; species Nicotiana tabacum. The sequence goes on along the minus strand of NC_134083.1, from coordinate 120,131,481 downwards.
ATCTTAAGAACAGATATGTTAAGAATGGATATGTTAAGAATGGATATGTTAAGAATGAATAAGTTAAGATTGAATAAGTTACTCTTTCTTAAGAGTAGATATGTTAAGAACAGATATGTGACTCACGTTTGTTTAAGAATGCCAAATCCCACATCACTAATCTAGCCACATAATGTAATGACTTAAGAGTCACAATTCATGGGGTGGCTTACTGCCATGTGGAGATACTAGGCAATAATTACCCAATAACTCCTTAATTAACTAGGCAATCTCCCATTATCTAATAATTAACCAATTACCCACATATTTAAGAATTATCTCAAATGACTTAAAATACTACTCACTTTTAATACACTTTATACACCTTACTATCATGGCCATGTGGTGCCTTGTATGGTACTAGTCCATAAATACCGGGTATTATAGCTCGGACCGTATTTTTTCTCAAAATGTCAAACTTCAATTAAAACTCATTTTCTTCGATTCGCTTACCCTCTCACCTTTACGAATTTACTTATCACTTGGTTGAAATAGCATAATACTTATAATTTCAAAATAATCTCATTCCCGATCGTACGTCGATTTATTTATGACGTACTTTCACGTACGAAAATATGGGGTGTAACAAACAGCTCCGGATCAAGTGGAGCACACCAACTCTTGCTGATCAAAGGTCCTAAAAAAGGGATCTGTCAGCCTGTCTACCTACACCTGCGGGCATGAAACGCAGCGTCCCTAGGCAAAAGGGATGTCAGTATGAATAATGTACTGAGTATGTAAGGCATGAAAATCAGTACATAAAGACATAGATGAAACATGTAGTAAAGAATTCCACCTGTAAGTCTAAATAACTTTGTGAATTCTGAAACATTTATAATGTTATGCACATGCGTATAAATGTCATATCATGCATAGGTATAGGTGTACATAACATCATCAAGCCTCCGAGGGCATCCCATCATATCATCTCGGCCTCTGTGGGCGAAATCATCAACGTATACCAACTGATCAGGTGGTGGTACGTATATAATGCCGTAACCTTTTCCCATATCCCATATATATATATATAATATAATATGTGTGTATATAACGCCATCTGGTCATGTATAAATGAATGAAATTTCATAAGAAGTACGTTAATAAGATTTCTCGGAATGTCATAAGATCAATATGCCTTTTGGATAACTTTATCAACTACATATTTTTTTGAGACCCATGAACAGAAGATATAATAATAAGACACATGGGGAATCAAGAATATAGACACCCCTAGTACTTCTATGAATAGAGTCATTTATGAAAGCTGTGTGTTTGCTCATTTCGTTTGTATCGTATAAACCATGCCAAAAAAAAAAGAAGGGATAGCCTTAACATACCTGAGCCGAGTCTCTTGACAATCCATCTGACACACGTCAATTGTGAAAAAGACACGTAACGGCGGATCGAAGTAGGGAAAAATCCATATGATGTTCTTGAGAAAGATTATACCGGCTCCTTTAGAATTGCAAATCTCGTTGCTATTACGTAGTATAACTTCGTATGAATGTTTACTGAAGATCCATTACCTCTAGATTAGATATAAGCACCTCTCTTTGTGAATTAGAGAGGTCTTATACTTAGTGGGTGTGGGCCCCACTCATGTGGTGACTTTGCCACATAACCCTCTAAATGTGCCACCTTATTATATGAACTTAAGAGTCACATTTACCTAAGGCCTTTGCTGCCACGTTGAGTTCCATTAGACTTATCCAAAGATGCTAATTAATTAGTTACTCCCCCACTAAAAATCAATAATTATCCAATTATCTACATAATTAAGAATTATCTCTAATTACTTAAAATAATAATCACTTTTAACACACTTTATACACCTTACTATCATGGTCATGTGGCATCTTGTATGGCACTAGTCCATAAATACTGGGTATTGTAGCTCGGACTGTATTTTATCACAATTTGACAACCTTCAACGAAACTCATTTTCTTTGTTTTGTTTACCCTTTAACCTTCACGGCACTTACTTATCGCCTATTATAAATGGCATAAATACTTATAACCTCAAAAATAATCTCATTCCAGAGTCTACATCGATTAACTTACGACGAAACTTTATCGTACGAAAACGCGAAATGTAATATCCTTCCCCCCTTAGAAACATTCGTCCTCGAATGTTTAACTCCCCGGGATCTATATAAATTTTGGGAGAGTTGCCTTTGTAATAGTACTACTACCAACCCTTCCTTTAGAAAACTCAATAATCCAATGCCACATATTGCCACAATCATCAATCACGACAATGGCCTCACACGACCAATGAAAATAATTAACACTAGAATCCATACTCGTACCTTAAGGCTGTGATGTCTCAGTCGGATCCTTCTCTGGAAGAGGAAACAAGTGAGGATACCTAGACTTCATGTCTTCTTCGGCTTCCCAAGTCATTTCGTCCACATTATTGTTTCTCCAAAGTACTTTCACCGAAGCTACGTCTTTAGTCCTCAATCTCCGAACCTGTCTATCTAGTATAGTAATGGGAGTTTCCTCATATGATAGCTGCTCTGTGACCTGAACATCGTCAACTGACACGATTCTGGAAGGATCTATGATACATTTATGAAGCATAGACACATGAAAGACTGGATATACCGACTCCAAGTCAGAAGGCAAGTCTAACTCATATGCTACCTGGCCTACCTTGATACGATCTTATATGGTCCAATGTACCGAGGGCTAAGTTTTCCTTTCTTACCGAACCTCATAACGCCTTTCACCGGTAATACCTTTAGGACTACCCAATCGTCAACCTAAAACTCCAAGTTTCATCGTCGATTATCCGCATAAGACTTCTGATGGCTTTGAGCTGCTAATAGCCTTTCCTGTATAAGCTTAATCTTCTCGATTGCTTGTTGTACGAACTCTGGTCATACTAACTTAGTTTCCCCAACATCGAACCATCCTATAGGCTACCTACACTTCCGTCCGTAAAGAGCTTCGTATGGAGCCATCTGAATACTAGTATGATAGCTATTATTTTACGCGAACTCAATAAGCGGCAAATGATCATCCCAGCTTCCCTTGAAATCTATCACACAATCCCATAACATATCCTCCAGTGTCTGAAGAGTACGCTCGTCCTGTCCGTCTGTCTGGGGATGAAATGTTGTACTAAGACTAACCTGAGTCCCCAATCCTTTTTGGAAGGACCTCCAGAAATTAGCTGTAAACTGAGCTCTTCTATCCGAGATTATAGATATAGGGACACTATGAAGTCGTAATATCTCCTTAATATAAAGCCTTGCATAATCCTGTGTGGAATATGTAGTCCTAACGGGCAGAAAATGGGCTGATTTTGTAAGTCTATCAACAATCACCCATATAGAATCGAATTTAACCTGCTGACAGTTAGGGCACTGAGCAACAAACTCTGCTATCTCCTTTTTCATTCCGTCCCACCAATATACATCCCTGATATCATGATATATCTTTGTTGCTCCTGGATTGATAGAATAACGAGAGTAGTGAGTTTCTCCCATAACCTGCCGACGCAGCCCCGCAACATTAGGGACACATAATCATCCTCGATATCTGAGGACCCCATCTTCTGTAATCTCAAATGGTGTCTTCTCCTTCTGAGGGTTTGTATCCCTATAATTGTCATGCCCCAAAATCGAGGAGCGCGACCGGCGCTCAACTGAGTGCACCCGACCGAGCAAGCCTGTTAGATTTCATTCTATCAAAGCTCATCCACGAATAAAGATAATACATAATTTAATTAATTAGACAAAACGTGATCATGTCTACAATACCAATTCATTACCAATAGTTACTTCATTTTTAAGGTCTTTGTTCCACACATTTTTCATAATCTGAAGTGGAAATAGTATTTCAAATACAACATAATGAGTTTGACTTTCCCAGCACCAATACATAACCTACACTATGTCTTCGGAGCCTCTATAGATAAGGAAGAGTACAATGATAATGCCGGCAACAAGGCCCCGGCTATACCTCAAACAGAATACACAATGTACAAAAGATTTATGACCCCGGGATGAAGTGGGGCTCAACAAGTCAGCTGGGAAGAAGGTGTATTGCTATCACTGATCAATATCTCCTGCTGTGGAACCACCTGCATCAAGGTGTATTGCTATCACTGATCAATATCTCCTGCTGTGGAACCACCTGCATCCATTTAAAGATGCAGCGCCCCCGACAAAAGGGACATTAGTACCGTCGAATAGCACTATCATGTATTAAACACTCTCTCAATAGAATGACAAATAATACAAACAAGATTATCATAATATCAATGAAAGCCTTAATCAAAATCAAACCTCAATTTAGGATGAAGACAGTGCTCAAATTAATTTCCATATATTTCCATATCTCACATTGGGAGATTTTTTTTAGTATCGATATCCCATTGTTCACAATACCATTATTCACAATACCAATATTAACAATACCAATGCCACCGTACTCTCAGCACGGAGTCCGATCATAACCCGATCGGCTAGGCTATCTCATTAGAGACATCAACCACAATTTCTCTCAATGTCAATACCACTTTCTTTAACACGGAGTCCGATCACGACCCGATCGGCTAGGCTATCCATTAAGGACATCAACCACAATTATCATTTCAATTATAATTTCCAGCACAATCACCACTATGTGTGCGGCATGGTGTCCGATCACGACCCGACCGGCTAGGCTGTCTTATTCGAGACATCAACCTTTTTATATCAATCATCACATTTCATATTACTTTCACATCTTTTCATTTCATTGGCACTAATGGCCATAATTATAAGATCTTTCTTGGCACGTTGGCCATATTTAGTATTTCATGCTCACCTTTTCACTTTCTAACATCAACGCCATCAACAACAATTCAAATCAAGACATGTAGTACACATATGAGCAATTAAGAGTCTAAGGCACATAGAGATTCTTCATAAAATTTGGCATAATAGCCTTCGTTTGAATTTAACTTGAAGTCGAACATTTCTAATGCACAGCCCATATTTTTAACACATCCTCAATTGATAACATAACATAATTTAAGCATTTGGAATACTTGTTGAACATATATCCTTCAACCCAATCTTACTCGGAATAGCCAATTTTTTCCATAATTCACATGAATATCGTGGAATCCAATTCTAAGAGAAGAGTTTAGCCAACATACCTCAATTGAGCTTCCTTAAACTCTAAAATGTTCCGGAATTCTTAGCAACTTCAATCTATTGTAGAAATATAACAAATTGAATCAAAATTAGGAAGATGATCATAGTTCTAGCTCATTTGAGCATTTTATCAAACACTAGGTGTGCATAAGGTTTCAAGGTCCTTTTATGGAGAATTCCATCATCCCACAACCCAATCTTTACCATGCTTAGTTCAACAATCTTCCTACACCCCTTGATATCACATGCATGTAAAATAAACAACTCTCATGCCCAATAATTATCTTGCTAATTACCCATTTTCAGATAATTTCGAAATTGGGGGTTAGGGTGTAGAATCTTACCTCTAGGATGAAGACCTAGTGAGTTTCCCTTCTTAATCTTCCAAAACTTGAGCAAGAATTGAAGAACAATTATTGAAGAACACCTTCTAACTCTAGGGCACTCTCTCTCACTCTAAAATATTAGATTATTGCTCAAAAATATCCCAAAGAGTGTATTTAACGAAATGGGGTTGGTTTTTAAAAATCCAAAAATGAAGCTCCGGAACAGGTTTTGCGGTCGCATATGCGACCGCATATCGGTCGCATAATTGGTGTACAAAGCTAGCCAAAAATCTGCCCCGGTCTGCTGTCACTATGCGGCCCGCAAACCTGTTCTGCGGTCGCATAATGCACCGCAGACCTGTTATGCGGTTGCATAATGCACCGCAGAATAGTTGTGCGGTCGCATAGTCACCGCATAATTGCATCCAAACTGGCCCTCTCCAACCTTACTTCTGCGGCCATTATGCAGCCCGCAGAGTGGTTCTGATGTCGCATAATGGACCGCAGAAATGCATTTTTCTTCCAAAAATTTTTCTTTTCTTTCCGGTGCATTGTTCGACCTAAAACCAATTCGGCACCACGAAACATTATTTTCTTTTGCAAAAATTTTTCGGGGCCTTAGAATAATGAGCTAACACAGGATCCCCGTACTGGCGTCCCTTCACTTCAGTTACTAAAGAGGATGTTGTCGTGTCCTGAATAGTAATTCTAGTATCATCTGAGTCTAGTAATCGAACTCCAAGACTAGCTAGCTAATGAATTTCATGGGCTATCCCACTCTTCTTTGGTTGTAAATATGACATGCTACCCATAGATCTACGGCTGACGGTATCGACTACTACATTCGCCTTCCCTAGATGGTATAAAATATCAACATCATAATCTTTTAGTATCTCCAACCATCTCCTCTTACGTAAATTTAATTTCTTTTGGTTGAAGATATACTAAAGGCTCTTATGATCCGTATAGATATCAACATGAATTCCATACAAATAGTGCCTCCATATCTTTAGTGCATGAATCACCGCGGCTAACTCTAAATCGTGGGTCGGGTAATTCTTCTCGTGCTTTCTTAGTTGTCTAGAAGCATAAGCTACAACCTTGCCATGTTGCATCAGTACACAACCCAATCCAATGCCCGAAGTGTCACGCCCCAAACCTGGGGAGGCGTGGCTGGCACCCGGTGTCGTACTGGCCCGAGCGAACCACTCTTTAACTTTCTTTTTTGTAACTATCATGGGCCAACATGGCCATAACTTGTAATGTATAGCTATAAGTGAGAAAACAATATATCAATGAACCATCGTTCTTAAAACATGAATACATATGGGCGGTCAAGGCCTATGACATACTGTACAAAATGAACCTCTATCTACAAAGCCTCTAAGATTATTCGACATCAAATGGGACAGGGCCCCTGCCTGACAATAAGTCTGTAGCAAAACTCTGATGCGATGACCTATAGACTCGACTGCACTCCGAATGAAGTGGATTCTTACCGATCCTTCGTTGAATGCTAACCTCATCTACTATGAGGGCTCGTCAAACTGATTACCCATACCTGCAGGCATGAATGCAGCATCCATAACAAAAGGACGTCAATACAAATAATGTACCGAGTATGTAAGATAGACTGCCCAACAAAAGGACGTCTGTACATGCATACTTATTATACTTATATATATAATGCTTCTCTTTGAGAGTATTATCTATATCGCATGATGCATGACTGCCCAACGGATCAGTGGTAACTGACTGCCCGACCGGCCGTAGCTCGGTGGTAACTATGTAACTGCCCAATCGGCCGTAGCTCAGTGGTAAATGCATGATGCATATAATACCATTATGAACATTAACATGTTTATTGAATACCTTAATAGAGAGTTAGGAACATACTTAGGCATGCTTTGAATATCATGTTACAAGAATGAACAACGTAGACCTTCTTAGTTACTAAGAGTAGAACCATTTATGAAATAACATTACGTTTACGTATCGTTACTTGGATAATACCAAAAGAAAGAAGGATTAGCCTTAACATACCTTTGTCGTTTACCTAACCATGTGACGACGGTTCAGCCTGTTAGTACTTCAATCTGAAACTTGCGATTTTGAGAACATCAGCATGTAATTATCTTTCAAAATCTTGACAACATAGGTATCTTTGCCCCAATTTACCACTACATTCTTTTATATACACTTCTTATAATAATATTACAACTTTCTCTATAAAATGTATAGTAGTTCCTCCCCTTCAGGACAATAGATACAGACCTGAACCGAAACATAGGCTCCTATAATTGCCAGTTTCATTTCGTTGCTAGTTGTTACTAATTGGGTGACTTAACAAATATTGTAGGAATCAGATCAGTAATATATTTAGTGTGCCATAACATATTGTGAGTGAAGGAATATTGTGTGGAGTGCTGTGATGGTAGTGTTTATGTGGATAGTTTTGTGGAGAAGATTAAAATTATGCTTTTGCTATTCTTTCTAGGAACTAGGAACTAGGAACTAGGAATTAGGAGCCAACTATTTGACAGATGTTCAAAAGTGGATACTCTTCCATGCATGAACCCCACGTCTCCCTTTGTTGTAAAATCTCCCATTACCCAATTGTAACACCCCGAAAAATTTTGAAGTATTTCAGTGTAAAACCCCATTAATTTCACAAGTAAATTCAAGGTTTCGTGGTGCCAGAGTAGGCTTACGTGTTTGAGGAGGTTCAGAGTTTTTGAGTTGAACAATGCACCGGAAAGTAAAGGAAAATTTTTGGCAGAAAAATGCATTTCTGCGGTCCATTATGCGACTGCAGAAGTGAGCAAGAGAAGGGCCAGTCTGGGGGCAATTATGCGATCGACTATGCGACCGCATAACTGTTATGCAGTGCATTATGTGATCGCATAATAGTTATGCGGACCGCATAGTGACCGCATACACGGACAGATTTTTGATCATTTTAGTCTGTAATTATGCGACGGATATGCGGTCTGCATTTCCATTATGCAGTCGCATATGCGACCGCAGAACCTGTTCTGGAGCTCTATTTTTGGGTTCTTACAACCCGACCCTACTTCGTTAAATACACGCAAAGGGTCATTTTTGAGCAAAGTTTCTGATGTTTTAGAGAGAAGGGAGAGTCTTTTAGAGAGAGAGGAAACCCTAGGCTAATTATTCATCAAGTCTTGCTCAAATCATGGAAGATTAACAAGGAAAACCCACAAGTTCTTCATCTAAGAGGTAAGGTTCCATACCCTTGTTTTCAATTTCGAATTTGGGTAGAAGATGGTTGATTAGGAGTATGATTCATGGGTATGAGATTATTATTTATACATGCATGTACCAATAAGAATTATGGGAAGATTGTTGAGCTGAAATAAGTAATGATTGGGTTGTGGAGTGAAGGAAATCTTGTAGAAGAACCTTGTGGTTAAATTTGCACACCTAGTGTATGATAAAATGCTCAAATGAGCTAAGACCATGAATATCTTCCTAATTATGGTTCAATTTTGTTATGTATCAAAATAGATCGGGATTGCTAAGAATTCCAGATCATTCTAGAGTTAAGGAAGCTCGATTGAAGTATATTGGCTAAACTTTCTCTCTTGGAATTGAATTCCATAATATTTCCATAAGTTTCAAAGCATGGGTTGTGTATTAAAAGGTTATGGCTTTGAGTCGTGTTTCAATGAAAGATAGTATGCCAAATTGTGTGAGAAAATCTCAATATTCGTAAGACTCTTAGTTGCTCATATGTGTACCTAAAGTCTTGATTTGGAAATGTATTATTGTTGATAACCTATAAAGGTGGTTGGAAATGAAATAATTGAATAGGGGAATATAGTGTGTGGTCAACGTGCCAATAATTTAAATTATGATTGTGTCTAGTAGTGCAAATGATTTGAGAAGATGCGATAAAGAATATGAAATGAGCCTCGACTCAATTGTTTAAAAATGACTTCGAAGATAGAATTACCTAAAAGCTTTTGTACTCAATTCATGCCCATTAGTGGTTGCTTTAACTAATGCTTTGCTTTATAAATATATCTAGTGTGATTCGAGTTCTATATACTCATGTGTTGAACTGGTACATTGTCAGCATTGTAAGAATAAATGGTGTATTGATTGTTTATGATTTTCATATGTGTTTCTATTGTTGGATGGTATGCCTCATTCTTTGGGAAGAAACCATTTGTGTTTGAAGTTTCCATTTCAAATGGATTTGAAGTATATGATTTCTGAAATATCCTATATGGTGATCTTTGAAATTGAAAGAGGTGAAAGTGTGGAATATGAAATACGACCATCGTGCCAGGAATACAAAATCTTGTGAATGGCCGAATGAGCCAAGGAAATATTGTCGTTGTGAATGACTGGGAATACTAATGAGAATTTATACAATATGAAAGTTGTTGAGGTGAGTACAATTGTATTTATGATATTTGTGTTTGCAAATCAAATCAAAAATGTTTTTGGGAGCATCATTAGCAAAACCGAGGATGGGTGGGTCATAAGACCCACACCTGAAACTACACGTGCCGGTGTGGGGGTGGATTGTGATTATTCCCCTTATTTGGGATGAAATTGGAACCTTTGGAAAATTGTGATATTATTCCCCTTAATTGGGATGAAACTGGAACCTTTGTGGATTGGAAAAGTAAACCCGCACGACATATGTGGGAAGGCGGCCTAGCTGATCGGATGGAGATCAGACGCCATACTGCGCATATGGTGGTGCTACTCTTGGTAACAACTTTCTTTCGCATCACATGTCAAACCACATTGTTCATGGGGAGATGGCCTAGCCGATCGGGCGTGATCGGACTCCGTGCTAACAAAGACGGTTGTATATTGGTGCTAATGATCTCCCAACCAAAATTGTATATGAAGTTCGTATTTTGAAAATTATTATGTTTTAACTAAACATTTGGATATTGTTGATTATGACTTGTTGTTTCTATGTGTTGCCTTTTTTTTATATGGGCATTCTATTTTGAAAGAGGACTTTTAGCAATGCATACTAGTGCTATTCGACAGTACTAATGTCCTTTTTGCCGGTGGCGTTACATCTTTAATGGATGCAGGTGGTTCTACAGCAGGTGACATTGATCAGTGATAGCAGCGCACTCTTTTCAGCTGATTTGGTCAGCCGGGGTGCTGCCTCACTTCATTTCGGGGTCATGTATCTTTTGTTTCACATGTACTGTGTTTTGAGGTATAGCCGGGGCCTTATTGCTGGCATTTCCATATTACTCTTCTATTGTATTTAGAGGCTCTGTAGACAGGTTGTGGGTTGTGGTTGAGGTTGGGAATTGAACTAGAAATGTTGGTATTTGGAAATCATGGTTTTCATTAATTCTATAAACTCGTAATATTTTGGAAATTATGAATGAAGCTGCTAATGGGAATGAAAAGGAAGTTGTTAATAAAATCTTTTTAGTGATTAATTAATGGAGTACAACTCCTCTTTATTCATGGATGAGTTTGGGTAGAAAGAAATCAAATAGGCTTGCTCGGCCGGGTTCTCTCGGTTGAGCGCCGGTCCCGCTCCCCTTGCTCGGCCGTGTTCTCTTTTCGAGAAACACTTGGCACCTTGCAACTGATCAAATAAATCATCGATCCTCGGGAGAAGGTACTTATTCTTGATCATTCCCTTATAACAAAAGCCCAACCCCATACGACACTGCCCGACATGCTGCTTTTTATCACACTGAGCAAATTGTGGCAAGGGCGGCCTCATCTGACTCGACTCACCCCTATACTGAGAACTTGAGGCCCTGAATATGTGGAACAGTCAAATCTCCAATCGGCAAACTGAGGGGGTGCGCTAGCCGATGGCTGGGCTGGATACCTCGGGTATTGTTGTCTCTGACCACCTTGAAACTCACCAGAAGGACCTGAAGATCTCGCTCTCTTACTCTGGCCCCTATCGTGCTTACGATCGGCCCTCTGTTTCTGTTTACACTCCTCTACACCCTGAGCGTATTCCTGAATACGAGAAATATCCATGCCTAGCTTAGGTGAGACTGACATACAATCGTTAAGCATGTGCGGCTCCAACCCCATCATGAACTGGTGAACCCGATCCTCCATCTTAGCTACAATAGTGGGAGCATACCTAGCCAAATAATCAAACTGAAGATTGTACTCCCGAACACTCATATTACCCTGCCGAAGGGTCAAGAACCTATCAACTCTGGCCCGTCTAAGCTCTGGTGGCAGATAATGATGAAGAAAAGCCTCTGTAAACTCATGCCACAACGCTAGATGGGCATCCTCAACTCTAGACAACTCCCAAGACTCGTACCAATTAACTGCAACATCCTGAAGTCTATAGGAAGCTAGCTCAACTGACTCAGTCGCAGTGGCCTTCATTACCCTCAAAGTCCTCTGCATCTTATCGATAAATACTTGAGGGTCCTCGTTTGGATCTACTCCAGTGAATACCAGAGGGTCCAAATTAATAAAATTACGAACCCTCACACTGATGGACCTATCTACATGACCAATGCCTACTTCTTGACGCCGATTTTGTGCGGCTACTAATCGAGTCAACAGCTGAATAGCATCTCTCAACTCTTGACCATAAGAAAGCGGCACATATCGTGGCTAATGAGTGGGAAATGAGACCAAAAGTAATATTCAAGACCATATGAATTGCACAAAATTCCAACATGCATGGGAACTAAGATAAGCTAAGTATGCACGCAACAAGGGGGCAGAAAGACCAAGAAAAGTAATTTCTTATGTTTAAAGAAAGCTGACATGGAACGAAGGCAATTATTCTACCAATGATCCAGAGTTAGTTACGTTATGAACGCACTTAATATTTCAGAGTATTATCCATGCAGCATATATATTGACATTCATACAGCCGTAGAAGACTCCGGTATAAGTTAAAAGAAGGAATTGAGCCCAGGGCATAGACAAAGGATTGAATTGTTAGAAGATTGTATCATGGATATTCGCCCATTAAAGGATAAAGTGATAACTAATACTAGAAGCCGCAGATCAGAAGATAGCTTAAGCCTACATAAAGACTGATCAGAAGGAAGAGGAAACTAAAGAGTTACATAAACTAAGTAAATTAGGAGTCTGATTATTGGACCCAGAAAATTATTGAAATCGTGATTGAGAATATTGCAGAATCACTCTTAATGTCAGAGGTACAAGAGAGATAGTACAACAACCATATTCTATAACGGCTCTACGAGAAAGCCAGTTAGAAGAGTACCAGCCTCATAAGAAGTAGTATGAACCTCCCACTGGATTGTTTACGCACCAGAGGTGCAAGTATTATAATAGAGCTTCAAGTTGTGGATGTGAATCATACCTATATGGAAGGGAGGTCATGAAGGAAATAGAAGATGTGATGCGAGCTTTTAAGGCAAGTAAGGTAAAGGTGAACAACGTAAGTGATACTCAGGTCCAGAAGATTGTGAATAATCTATAACTTCAAGATGAAGGGCTAGAAGCATTGGGATTTCGTATCCAGTAATGATAGCAGCGTCGTCAGTGGCATATCTTCCAGCCTATGGTTTCTAGGTACCGAGAGGCCTAGTTAAGAGAGTAAAGAAGAGTTTGAGACGATGTGATGTCTCGTTTGATGTTCCAAAATAACACAAGGAAATCTATGGTGCAAGCAAGTTGAAATAAGGTTGTGAGTAGTACAACTAGATATGTGTAGGTCGCAAGCTAAAGTATGGTAAAGCAACAAGGTTTTAGGAAGACAAAAGTAAGGATAAAAAAAGGCAAGTGAAGAGGTGACGAAAATGGATAAGTCTTTAGGATTAAGCCCATGAAAACAAGAGAGCTGATGGTTTCTCTAAGTTATAGAAAGCTCAGTATAGCCTGAATGAACTCAAAGGAGTCTAAGACTAATAGCATTTAAAAGATATGGAATGCTTCCCTGGTAGTAAAATGAGGATATACTTGTGATAAATGAAGGATGACGTTTGGGCCTTCGATTAAGTGATGATTTGAAGGAATTTCATGAATTGTACAGGATTAAAATACCCACGCAAGTAGTGAGTCACATTGGGATGCTACAAAGTACAGTTATTGAAGTACAGTATCGCCGCTAAGTGGATCAGGAAAATCACTTCGAATATTCCTCGATGCAAATATTATTTAAGAGAGGTACATATATCAATTTCATACCAAATTTCATGGCATCTTAAGAACGTGAGGTTTGGCAATTATAAGGGAGTACGGTGAAATCTTTCTCAAGAATATCATATGGATTGTTCCCTATTTTGATCTCGCCGTTACGTGTTTCGCCGCGATTGACGTGTGTAAGAGGGATTTTCAAGAGAACCGACTTAGGTATGTTAAGGCTATCCCTTCTTTCTTTTTGGCATGATACAAATGAAACGAGCAAAATACGCAACTTCCATAAATGACTCTATTCAGAGAAATGCTAGAGATGCTTATGTTCTTGATTCCCCATGTGTCCCATTATTCTATCATCTGTTCATTGGTCTCAGAAAATACGTAAGTTGATAAAGTTTTATTTCATGATATTAATCATAGGCATAATGGTCTTATGACATTCTGTAAGATTTTATTGACGTACTTCTCATGCATTGCATTCATTTATACATGTACAATGACCCATGACAAGATGGAATTATATACGCGTATATGTATGTATATATATGTATATGGGATATGGGAAAAGGTTAGGGTGTTATATACCCGCCAATACCAATTTCTTACCATTAGTTACTTCATTTAAAGTCTCAATTTCACACATCTTTTTTATAATCTGAAGTGAAAATAGTAATTCAAACACAACACAACGAGTTTGACTTCCCCAGTACCATTATACAACCCACACTATGTCTACGGAGCCTCTATAGATAAAGAAGAGTACAATGATAATGCCGGCAACAAGGCCCTGACTATACCTCAAACAGAATACACAAAGTGCAAAAGATTCATGACCCCGGGATGAAGTGGGGCTCACCAAGTCAGCTAGGAAGAAGGTGTACTACTATCACTGATCAATATCTCCTACTGTGGAACCACCTGTATCCATTTAAAGATGCAGCACCCCCGGCAAAAGGGATGTTAGTACTGTCTAATAGCACTAGTATGTATAACTAAACACCCTCTCAATAGAATGACAAATAATACAAACAAGATTATCATAATATCAATGGAAGCCTTAATCAACATCAAACCTCAATTTAGGATCAAGACAGTGTTCAAATTAATTTCCATATCTCACATTGGGAGATTTTTAGTATCGATATACCATTGTCCATAATACCATTATTCACAATATCAGTACCACCGTACTCTTAGTACGGAGTCTGATCATGACCAGATCAGCTAGGCTATCTCATTAGAGACATCTACCACAATTACTCTCAATATCAATACCACCGTCTTTAACACGGAGTCCGATCACGACCCGATTGGCTAGGCTATCCATTAGGGACATCGACCACAATCACCATTTCAATTATAATTTCCAGCATAATCACCACCATGTGTGCGGCATGGTGTCCGATCACAACCCGATCGGCTAGGCTGTCTTATTTGAGACATCATCCTTTTTATATCAATCATCGCATTTCATACTTCTTTCACATCTTTACATTTCATTTGCACTAATGGCCATAATTATATAATCATTCTTGGCACGTTTTCCGTATTTAGTATTTCATGCTCACCTTTCACTTTCAAGCATCAACGTCATCATTACCAATAACAACAATTCAATTCAAGGTGTGCAGTACACATGTGAGCAATTAAGAGTCTAAGGCACATAGAGATATTTCATAAAATTTGGCATAATAGCCTTCATTTGAACTTGACTTGAAGTCGAAACATTATTAATGCACAACCCATACTTGAACACATCCTCAATTGATAACATAACATGAATACAGCATTTAGGATACTTATTGAACATATAACTCTCAACCCAATCTTACTTGGAATAGCCAATTTTATAAAGAACCACTCAGGACTTACATAATTTACATGAATGTAATGGGATTCTGTAACACCCCGGAAGATTTCAAAGTACTTAGGTGTAAGTCCTGGTAAATTTTGCAAAGAAAATAATGTTTCATAGTGCCGGACTAGGCTTACGTGTTTGAGGATTATAGCGGCTCGGACTTTTTGGGTTGAACAATGCACAGGAAAATAAAGGAAAATCTTTGCCGGAAAAGTGTGTTTATGCGGTCCATTATGCGACCACATAATCACTCTGCAGGCCGCATAATGGCCACAGAAGTGAGCAGGAGAGGGATATTCTGGAAGCAGCTATGCGGTCGACTATGCGACCGCATAACTGTTATGCGGTGCATTATGCGACCGCATAATGGTTATACAGACCACATAGTGACCGCATACATAGGCAGTTCTTTTGGCTATTTTGTAACCAATTATGCGATCGTTATGCGGTCGCATATGCGACCGCAGAACCTATTCCGGAGCTTCATTTTTGGGTTTTTAAAACCCGACCCTACTTCGTTAAATACACGTTTTGGGCCATTTTTGAGAGATAATCTGATATTTTAGAGTGAGAGAAGGTGCCCTAGAGTGAGAAGGTGTTATCCAATAATTGTTCTTCAATTCTTGCCCATGTTTTGGACGATTGAGAAGGGAAACTCACTAGGTCTTCATCCTAGAGGTAAGATTCTTCACCCTAACCCTCAATTTCGAATTTTATGTGGAAATGGATAATAAGCAAGATAACTTTTAGGCAAAAGGGTTGGTTATTTTACAGGCATGTGTTATCAAAGGGTGTAGAAAGATTGTTGAGCTAAAAATGGTAAAGGTTGGGTTGTGGGATGATGGAATCCTCCATAAAAGGACCTTGAACCTTAATGCACACCTAGTATTTGATAAAATGCTCAAATGAGCTAGAACCCTAATCATCTTCCTAATTGTGGTTCAATTTGTTATATTTGTAAAATAGATTGAAGTTGCTACGAATTCCGGAAAGCTTTAGAGTTTAAGGAAGCTCAATTGAGGTATGTTGGCTAAACTCTTCTTTAAGAGTTGGAATTCTCATTATCCTTGTGAATTCCGAGATGTTGATTATAGATCGAGTACTCCGATAAGTTTTGTGATGAAGATATATGTTCAATTTGTATTTCAAATGCTCTTATCATATTGCATTATAAATTGAGGATGTGTCCCAAACTATGGATTACGTATCCACATGTTATAATTTTTAGTCGTGATTTATGTGAAAGGTATTATGCCAAGTTTTGTAGAGATCGTGATTGTGATATGCCTCCCCCGCATACATTGGGGTGAGGCGGCATTACCGCTTTGTGTGGGGATTATGGTATAGAGATTGTGATTGTGATACACCTCCACCCACATATATATTGGGGTGAGGCGGCATGACCGCTTTGTGTAGGGATTATGATATTGTGGGACTGCACCTCCACCCGCTTACATTGGGGTGAGGAGGTACGATCACTTTGTGTATAGTTTTGGTATTGTTATGGCACCACCACTCGTATACATTGGGGTGAGGCGGCATAGCCACTTTGTGTATGTTCTTAGTACTGTGGTTATATATCCACCCGCATACATTGGGGTGAGGCGGCAGGGCTGCTTGATTAGAGTTGTAGTATTGTACGTACACCTCCACCTGCATACATCGGGTGAGGCGGCGGGGCCGCTTTGTGTGAAGATGGTTACATAGGATCTCATCTTAAATCCTATAAATATTGTTGATAGCTTTTAATAAGCTTGCTATGGTTGATACAGTTATCTATATTATTCTATTGCCGCACTGGTTCATCATAATTATCTTGTATTTCTAAATTTTTAAATTGGTGTTTAGTTTTCATACTAGTATTATTCGACGGTACTAACGTCCCTTTTGTCGGGGGCGCTGCATCTTTAAATAGATGCAGGTGGTTCCACAGCAGCAGACATTGATCAGTGATAGCAGTACACCTTCTTCCCGGCTGACTTGGTGAGCCCCACTTCATCCAGGGGTCATGTATCTTTTGATCTTTATGTATTATGGTTGAGGTATAGCCGGGGCCTTGTTGCCGGAATTATCATTGTACTCTTCTTTATCCATAGAGGCTCTATAGACATAGTATGGGTTGTGTATTGGTGTTGGGGAAAGACAAACTATGTTATATTGTGGTTGTATTACATGCCCATTTGAGACTTTAAAAATGATGAAACTATTGGTAAGAAATTGGTAATTGCAGACATGAACACTTTATTGTTTAATTAAGGAAAACATATATTCTCTTTATTCATGAATGAGTTTGCGTAGAAGGAATCTAATAGGCTTGCTCGGTCGGGTTCACTCGGTTGAGCGCCGGTCGCGCTCCTCGGTTTTTTGGGCGTGACAGATTCAATTCTAAGAGAAGAGTTTGGGACACATCCTCAATTTATAATGCAATATGATAAGAGTATTTGAAACACAAATTGAACAGATATCTTCATCACAAAACTTATCAGAATACTCGATTTATAATCAACATCTCGGAACTCACAAGGATAATGAGAATTCCAACTCTTAAAGAAGAGTTTAGCCAACATACCTCAATTGAGCTTCCTTAAACTCTAAAGCATTCCGGAATTCTTAGCAACTTCAATATATTGTAGAAATATAACAAATTGAACCAAAATTACGAAGATGCTCATGGTTCTAGCTCATTTGAGCATTTTATCAAACACTAGGTATGCATAAAGGTTTCAAGGTCCTTCTATGGAGGATTCCATCATCCCACAACCCAATCTTTACCATTTTTAGCTCAACAATCTTCTTACACCCTTTGATAACACATGCATGTAAAATAAACAGCTCTCATGCCCAAAATTTATCTTGCTAATTACTCATTTCTAGACAAAATTCGAAATTGAGGGTTAGGGTGTAGAATCTTACCTCTAGGATGAAGACCTAGTGAGTTTCCCTTCTTAATCTTCCAAAATTTGAGCAAGAATTGAAGAACAATTATTGAGGAACACCTTCTCACTCTAGGGCACTCTCTCTCACTCTAAAATGTCAGATTTTAGCTCAAAAATGGCCCAAAGCGTGTATTTAACGAAGTAGGGTCGGGTTTTAAAAACCCGAAAATGGAGCACCGGAACAAGGTCTGCGATCGCATAATCGATATGCGGACTGCATATCGGTCGCATAATTGGTGTCCAAAACTGGCAAAAATCTTTCTGTGTCTGCGGTCACTATGCGGCCCCCAGACCTGTTCTGCGGTCGCATAATGAACCGCAGAATAGTTTTGTGGTCGCATAGTCGACCATAGAATGACATCCAAACTGACCCTCTCTTGCCTCACTTCTGCGGCCATTATGCGGCCCGCAGAGTGATTCTGCAGTCGCATAATGGACCGCAGAAATGCATTTCGCTGCCAAAGTTTTTCCTTTACTTTCCAGTGCATTGTTCTACAATCCTCACACACGTAAGCCTAGTCCGACACCATGAAACATTATTTGTTTTTTCCTTTGCAAAATTTTAAGGGGCCTTACACCTATCCCAACCTTTATGATATGTATGTACTCTTAGAGGCTTGTAGACAGATGTCATGTATACAGATACTTGTATGGCCTTGTCGGCCTATATTTTAAGTATATAATGGATCACATTGGCCTTATAGGACCGTATGTCACAGGTATGAGTTTCTATATCAGGTTGGGTCGTTCTATGTCTGGTATATGTTTATTCTGGTTATCTCATGACGCCCCTTCTGGCCCACTTACCTATGATGATGTAATAAGAAAGATACGTTATGTTGGTTCTCGATTGAGTAAGGTACCGGGTGCCCGTCGCGGCCCATCGGTTTGAGTCATGATAAAAGTGGTATCCGAGCATTTCTGTCCTAGGGAGTCTACAAGTCATGTCTAGTAGAGTCTTGTTTATGGGTGTGTTGTGCACCACACTTATAAGCAGGAGACTATAGGGCATTTAGGACTGTCACTCTTTCTTCTTACTCTAGATCATGTGGTAGAGCTCAGTCATAGAAATTTAAATTCCTAAATTCTATTATATTCGTAATACAACGATACCTACATCTAGAAAGACGGTTGGTAAGAGATATAGCTGTGGAAGAGTTAAGCCAGAGGAACTCGATTTTGCATGATGCTCATGATGAGAAAAAGAAGCAAGGTGAAGAAGGATACGAGGCGCCCAGTTAATGAAGATTATCAGTATTTACCATTTAGGAAGAGAGATACAAGCATTTTGAGTTACCTTCAACAATAGAAGAGGTATGCACAATTGGCCACACCCATCTTAGTTATGCCCTATAAGAGCTAAAAATATGGCTTAAGAGAAGGACGAGATATTAAGATCCGAATAGGGTTAGAGTAACCCAAAATGGTAGATGGATTATTTGCGTTAGTTGACATTTCCGAAGGATATTGCAAATGTGCTAATAGATCTCCCTGTGAGACACCCAGATTGTGCATTCTAAAGTAGTACAACTAGATATGAGTACTACAAAGATAGGCACTGGAAGCCTGGAATGGATAAATATTATCTTAGTGTGACTCCCGTCCCTAGTAGAGAGAGAATGTTTGGTAACCCGAAGAGCCAGTGGATAGAGTAAGGGGAGCTAAAAGTAAAAGAATGTCTTGTTGGAATTTTCAGAATAAAGTGATAGACATGAATGTTAGTAGGGAAATAAGAAGAGAGTTAATGAAGCATTATGAGAAAGATGTGATACATAGATGACAACAATAGATAAAAAAGATGACAGTATTATAGAGTTTATAGTCAAGTGAAGGAAAAGACAAGAGGTGACAGGCCTTGAGACAACAAAAGAGTATAGGCCATAAAGTCATATTCTCATTTCGAGAAATAAGTTCGTGACTCCAACGCGACTACCAGAAGAAAATGTTAGACCCCAGAATAATAGAAATCAGTATGGACTGGTGAACAAGATAAACTAAACATGAATTAGGGACTGAGTGATTTGATAATGGTCGACATCATGAGAATTCCAGGTTTGCGTTCCGGCGATGATAGAATGGACAACAGAAGAAGATTCAGAGAATGGTCATTAAGGAAGACGCTTTCCTAAAGCAAGCAATGTGAGCAAAGTTAAGCTTAAGGCACTGTATGTGCCAGTTATACTAAGTGTCACCCTCGCGAGTAAGGAAATTTGTTATCCTTGGTACAGAAGGATTACCGCGAGGCGAGTAAGGATCATCGATGATGTGAAAAGGCACCAAAGATGAAGAGTTAAAGCATCTATACGTAGATCATCGTAGCACTAAATATTAGTACCCCCCTAAAGGGGGGAATATGGAGTGATGTGGCATTAAGTCAAAGTTAAGTGGTTCTAGTAACTATGGAATGGTAAAGGAAGAATGCGAAAAAATGAGAAAGGGATGAGATTGTACTTATTCAAAGCCTACAAATATGCTACAATTCCAGAACATTATGCAAACACGACGTCAAGGAGAGGAAGTAAGGGTTCCTGCCCGAGATGTTATTGATAAATAAGGAGCAGTGCGAGATGTAAGTTAAGACAAAGGAAATAACCCAAGGAATATTACACGGAATATTGATATGAGAATGGGCCAACGAGTAGTTAGTAGTTGATTCAGGAAGAGCCTAGTTATGGCTAGACAAGAAGATACAGACAAATCAACAGATCGTGCAAGATAAACATAGTGAACCCTAACATGGGGAATTCAGTCTCGCAGATAATGATATCATGATCCTTGAGAAATATTCAGATAGGAGTTGGGGTAGTTATAGGTACCGTATGAGTACTACGAAAATAAAAGTGAGTACCACTAGGAAGACATTCAAAATAACAGCTCAAGAGCAACCCTACAAGCACAAGGGCGTGGAAGTAAGTAACTACGGATAGTTATAGGCTAGGAAGGACATTAAAACTTCTATTGGGTATACGACGTAATAAGCTCGCAGCTTTACAAAAGTCAGAGGGTCTTCCCTAAGTACTACACCGAAAGACTAGCTGAGGAAATAAGGAAGAGGGATTCAACCTAAGCACAATGACCTAAAGAGGAAACGGTCTTGTAACAACAGTCTCACAACAATATTGTATGCACTTCATAAGAAAGTGGCACCTATCGTGGCTAATGAACGAGAAGAAGAAAAAAATCAAAAGGTGCTATTCAAGATGATATGGGTTGTATGGAATTCCAGTATGTGTGGGCACTAAGATAAGCCAAGTAATCATGCAACAAGTGGCAAAATGACCAGGAAAAGTAATGGCTTACATTTGAAGAAAGTTGAGAAGGAACAAGAGGAATTATTCGATCGATGATCCAGAGTTAGTTACATTATGAATGCACTCAAGATTTTGGAGTATTATCCATGCAACATATATGTTGACAATCATACAGCCGTAGAAGACTCTGGTATAAGTTAAAAGAAAGAAATGAGTCCAGGTCATAGACAAGGGTTTGAACTGTTAGATGATGGTATCACGGATATTCCATAGCATCCAAGAAAGGCTAAAGTAATAACTAATACCATGAGCCATAGATCGGAAGATAGCTTAAGCCTACATAAAGGCTGATCAGAAGGAAGAGAAAACTAAAGAGTTACCTCAACAAAGTAAATCAGGAGTCTGATTATTGGACCCAGAATATTATAGACATCATTATTGAGAAGATTGCAAAATCACTCTAATATCAGAGGTACAAGAGAGATAGTACAACAACCATATTCTATAACGGCTCTATGATAAAGCTAGTTAGAAGAGTACCAACCTCATAAGAAGTCAGTATGAAGCTCCCACCGGATTGTGTATGCACCAGAGGTGCAAGTATTATAATAGATCTTCAAATTATGGATGTGAATGATACCTATGTGGAAGGGAGGTCATGAAAGAGATAGAAGATGTGATGCGAGACTTTAAGGTAAGTAAGGTAAAGGTGGAAAACATACGAGATACTCAAAGGCAGAAGGTTGTGAATGGTCCATGCTTCGAATAGACGACTAGGAGCACAAGGATTTAGTATCCAAGAATGATAGCGGCATTGTTAGTGGCATGTCTTCCAGCTTATGGTTTCTAGGTATCGACAAATCTAATTAAGAGAGTAAAGAAGAGTTAGAGATGATGTGATGTCTCGCTTGATGTTCCAGAATGATATAAGGAAATCTATGATGCAAGCAAGTTGAAGGAAGATTGCGAATAGTATAAATAGATATGTGTAGGTTGCAAGCTAAAGTATGGTAGAGCAACAAGGTTTTAAGAAGACATTTGTAAGGATAAGGAAAGGCGAGTGAGAAGGCGACGCGAAGGGATAAGTCCTTGGGGATTAAGCCCATGAAAACAAGAGAGCTGATGGTTTGTTTAAGTTATAGAAAGCTTAGTATAGCCTGAATGAACTCAAAAGAGTCTAAGGCTAGTAACATTTAGAAGAGATGGAATGCTGTCCTGGTAGTAGAATGAGGTTATATTTGTAATAAGTAAAGGATGATATTTGGGCCTTCGATTGAGTAATGATTTGAAAAAAGGGATTTCATGAATTGTACAGGATTAAAATATCCACGTAAGGCAAATCACATTGGGATACAATGAAGTACAGTTATGGAAGTATAGTATCATATCGCCCCCAGATGGATCAGGAAAATCACTTCAAATGTTCCCCGATGAGACGTGAGTCCTAGCGGCAGTGTTACATAAGAGGTCAAGTTATCAGTGGTAGATTATAGATCAATATTACGGTGAATCAACAATAGATGGATAAAAGTTCAACATTATGAGATGAGATCAGGATGTCATTCTAAAGATGAGATCAGGATGTCATTCTCAATAGATTTATACATATGGGATAAGCAACGAAAGTAACCCAGAGTTTGGTAGCAGACCTTAGTAACGATAAATCGAAGTAAGAGTTATGGTATAGTATGACCTATTTAGATGCAGTAAAGTCATGCGGATAGATAATCGGGCCTATGAAATAAGATATAGCAATATTCGTAAGTTCGACAAAGTACCGAGCGAAGAACTTCAGTATACCTATAGATGCCTAGAGAGACATCTTATCAAGATCTGTATATGTTTATAAAGTGAGGCCTAGAGATTGGCTAAAAGCTAGAGGAAAAAGGAGAGAAGAGTCGCATAGGCACATTTACAAGGTCAGAGTCGTACAGGCTGAATGTTAGAAGATAGCAACAATTACGAGATTGAAAGGATTCTGACCACAAGTTGTGGTGTGAGAAAGAGGCCTAAAGGGGGGAATGCCCTGGCCTTTGGAATTATTCACAGAACCGTTACCTAGATGGCAAGGAGAGTACTAAAAGTATTCGGAAGACATAAGTTATAAAAATGATAAGTGCATCAGTCAACATTCGAGGACGAATGTCCCAAAGGGGGGAATGATGTTACATCCCGCATTTTTGTATGTTAAAGTTTCGTCGTAAGCTAATCGACATAGACTCGGGAATGAGATTATTTTTGGGATTATAAGTATTATGCTATTTCAAACAAGTGATAAATAAATTCATGAAGGTGAGAGGGTAAGCAAATCGAAGAAAATGGCTTTCGTTGAAGTTTGTCAATTTGAGATAAAATACGGCCCGAGCTATAATACCCAGTATTTATGGACTAATGCCATACAAGGTACCACATGACCATGATAGTGAAGTGTATAAGATATGTTAAAAGTGAGTAGTATTTTAAGTAAGTTGAGATAATTCTTAATTATGTGGGTACTTGATTAATTATTGGGTAATAGGAGATTACATAGTTAATTAAAAGTTAGTGGATAATTAATTAACAACCTTGGATAAGACCAAGGAATCCCAACGTGGAAGCCCCAAGAAATGAATAAGATTCATTACATTTAGGTGGCCAAATTAGAAGCCTTTAGCAAAGGATTAGTCATCCTAAGTGGGGCGCACCTAAAAGTTAAAGGTAACATTCCTAGTTCAAAATCAATTGCTAATCTCTTAAGAAAGAGTTTCAACAAAGATTACTTTGCATAGCAACGTTATTGCTCATCTCTTAAGAAAGAGTTTCAGCAAACATTATTTTGCATAGCAACGCTATTACTGTTACACCCCATATTTTTGTACGTAAAAGTACGCCATAAGTAAATTGATGAAAGCTCGAAAATGACATATTACATCCCACATTTTCGTACATTAAAGTTTCGTCGTAATTTAATCGATGTAAGTTCGGGAATGGGATTATTTTGAGATTATAAGCATTATGCTATTTCAAACAAGTGACGAGTAAATTCGTAAAGATGAGAGGGTAAGAAAATCGAAGAAAATGAATTTCGTCAAAGTTTGACATTTTGGATAAAATACGACCCGAGCTAAAATACCCGGTATTTATGGACTAGTACCATACAAGGTACTACATGACCATGATAGTAAGGTGTATAAAGTGTACTAAAAGTGAGTAGTATTTTAAGTAATTTGAGATAATTTTTAATTATGTGAATAATTAGTTAATTATTGATTTGAGTGGGAAGTTAACAAATTAATTTAAATTTGTGGATAAGTTTAAGAGCTCCCAACGTGGCAGCTTTTGCCTTAAGAAAGTGTGACTCCTAAATCTATTTAATTAGGTGGCATTAAGAGAGTTATTTATGGCTTAGTCGTCACAAAAAGGTGGGGCCCCCAAATCTCAAAAAATAAGAGATTTTAATACATCTTCTATGTGTAATACTTATGTTGCTAAGATAATTGAAACCTAAAAGATAAGAGACTTTCATACCTTGATTGCTAAGAGACCTTCATACGAATGGAACTCCCAAAGGTTAAGAGAACTCTCTAATTCACAAAATGGAATTCTTATAACTACAAATGTACGGATGAAGCTTCAACAAAAGTCATACACAAGATTATAATCAAATTCACAAAGTGAGATATATTGGCAACATGATTTTTCTTCAACAAAATTTTATACGAAGTTATACTGCGTAATAGCAACGGGATTTGCAATTCTAAGAGAGCACGGTACAATCTTTCTCAAGAATATAATCCAGATTTTCCCCTACTTTGATCCGCCGTAACATGTTGTCGCAATTGACATGTGTTAAAGGGATTTTCAAGAGAATCGGCTCAGGTATGTTAAGGCTATCCCTTCTTTCTTTTGGCATGATCTATACGACACAAACGAAATGAGTAAACACACAATTTTCATAAATGACTCTATTCATAGAAGTATTAAGGGTGTCTATGTTATTGATTCACCATGTAAATTATTATTATATCTTCTGTTCATGAGTCTCAGAAAAATACGTATTTGATAAAGTTTATCCGAAAGGCATATTGATTTTATGACAATCCAATAAATCTTATTAATGTAATTCTTATGCATTTCATGCATTTATACATGTACATTGACCCATGACCAGATGGAGTTATATACGCATATATTATATGTATATGGGATATGGGAAAAGGTTACGGCATTATATACGAACCACCACCTGATCAGCTGGTATACATTGATGATTTGCCCACAGTGGCCGAGATGATATGATGGGATGCCCTTAGAGGCTTGATGATGTTATGAACGCATGTACCTAAGCATGGTATGATAATTCTACGCATATGCATGACATTGTAAACAATAACGATTCACAAAGTTACTCAGACATACATGTCGAGTCTGTTACTCCATGTTTTTCTCATGTCTATTGTTTACTAATTTTTATTCCTTACATACTCGGTACATTATTTATACTGACATCCATTTTTCCTGGAGACACTGCGTTTCATGCCCGCAGGTCTCGATAGACAGGTCGAGAGTCCTCCAAGTAGGCTACCAGCTCAGCGGAAGATGTTGGTGCGCTCCATTTGCTCCGGAGTTGCTATTGGTCAGTATGATTAGGACATGTGTTGATTGGTATGGCGGGGCTCTGTCCCGACCTTTATGACATTTATGTATCCTTTGAAGCTTGTAGACACATGTCGTGTACGTGAAAGATTATACGGCCTTGTCAGCCTATGTTCAATGTAATTTTTGTCTTATATTGAGTATTCCCTTATGTTTATTCTGGTTAACCCATGATGGCCCGTTTGGCCCATTGCCAATGACAGCACGATAAGAATGATATGTAACATTGGTACTCGATTGAGTAAGGTGTCAGGTGCCCGTCGCGGCCCATCGGTTTGAATGGCCGCAGAGTGAGGCAGTCTTTTGGGCCATTTTTGATATAATTTTTGCGGCCCATTATGCGACCGCAGAACAATTTCGAGGGCCGCACTCTTATCGTATATCCAACCTTGAGATTTTTCAGATGGTGGGTCTGTGGCGCATTATGTGACTGTAGAACAGGTCTGCGGACCGCAGACTGGTCGCAGACTGAACTAGAAAATGTAAGCTCCAGAGGGCCAATTATGCGGCCTACTTGGCGGAACACAGATCTTTGTTGGCCTCCTCTTTTTCTAATTTTTATAACCCGACTCAATCTCGTTATATAAGCATTGTGGACCATTTTTCTTCGAAAACCTGATACTTTTTGAGTGTGAGAGAGTACTTAGAGTGGGGGAGTGATCTTCAATCAATTATCCATCAATTCTTGCTCAATTCATTGAAGATTAACAAGGAGAAATTCACTAAGTCTTCATCCTAGAGGTAAGAATCTATACCCTAGCCCTTAATTTCGTAAAATAACATCAAAACAAGGGTAATTAGCAAGACAATTCTTGGGTAGGGGAGTTATTTATCTTGCATGCATGTGTGATAAAAGAGTATAGGGAGGATGGTGAGATAAAAATGGTAAAGAGTGGGGTGTGGGATGGTGAAGTCCTTCATAAAAGGGCCTTAAAACCTTAATGCACACTTGGTGGTTGATTAAATGCTCAAATGAGTAAGAACCATGATCATTTCCCTAATTTTAGTTCAATTTGTTATATTTCTAAAATAGATTAGTGTTGCTAAGATTTCCCGAATATTTTAGAGTGTAAGAGGGCTCAATTGAGGTATGTATAGCTAATTTTTTCTCTTAGAATTGAACCCCACAATATCCATGTAAGTCCCGAGTTGCTCACTGTGAGTTGAATATTCCGAATAAGCTTGTGTCAAAAGATATTCATGTTCAATATGCAATTTAAATGCGCTTGTTATGTTGAACTCTTATTTGAAGAATGTATTCAAAGGGTTGCATGTTTAAATGCCTTGACAAGAAGTTGTGTTTCAAATGAAAGCTAATGACAATTCTGTAAGAAATGTCAATGTACCTAAAACTACAGAATTGTCAATGTACCTAAAACTCTCAGTTGCTCATGTGTGTGCTTAAATGTTATGAAAAAAATGCCTTGTTCTTGGAAATATATGATGATTATAGAAAGCAAAATACGAAATATGAGATACAAAGCGAGGAATACTAAAAGTGAAATAGGAAATGTGAAATAGGAAAAATACGGCCAACGTGCCAAGTGAAATAATATAATTGGTTGATGTCTCTTGTGAGATGGCCTAGCCAATCGGATCGTGATCGGACGCCATGCCGTACACATGGTGGTGACTCTATTAGAAATTATAATTGAAATTGTGGTTGTTGTCTTTTTTGAGATGGCCTAGCCGATCGGGACGTGAACGGACGCCATGCCGTACACATGGCGGTGACTTTATTGGAAAATTATAACTGAAATCATGATTGTGGTTGATGTCTTGGATGAGATGACCTTGCCGATCGGGTCGTGATCGGATGCCATATCGTATACATGGTGGTGACTGTATTGGGAATTGAAATCTAAATGGTGAATGGTGGCATATTGGTACTAAAGACTTCCCCGACTTAAAATATGGAAATTTAATTGTAAACTTATCTTATCCGTTGTTTGATGTTTGGTAAATGTTCAATGCTTTAGCTGATATTATGATTGTTCTTACTTGCATTATTATTCATTCTATTAAGGTGGTGTTTAGTTATACGTACTAGTACTATTCAACGGTACTAACGTCCCTCTTGCCGGGGCGCTGCATCTTTAAATGGATGCAGGTGGTTGCACAGCAGGTAGTGTTAATCAGTAATAGCGGTACATCCTCCTCCCAGTAGTCTTGGTGAGCCCCACTTCATCTCGTAGTCATGTATCGTATCTTTTGTTCATATTGTTGACACGTTTTGAGGTATAGTCGGGGCCTTATCGCCCACACTATTTTTAACACTCTTTTGTATCTTAGAGGCTCCGTAAACACTATGTGGGTTGTATATGGGTGCTAGAAAGGTCAAACGGATTATGTTGTATTTCGGACTTTTGTTCCACTCAATCATAAGAATGTGTGTATTTTGAAACTTAACAATGATGTAACTAATGAAATGATTTTGTAATGTATATATGATCTTCCTACTGACTAATTAATGAAAACATGCTTTCTCTTGATTATAAGTGAGATAGGTAGAAACTGTCTAACAGGCTTTCTCGACCAGGTCCACTCGGTTAAGCGTCGGTTGCGCTTCTTGAGGTTGGGGCGTGACAAATACACAATGCATCTTCCACACCACATACCCTTCTCAGACGATACAAATAGTTGTGGCATTCCTTTAAAAATCTAAAATCTTCCATGTAGTCTAGAACTCATGACATTCCTTTCACAACTGAACTGCACCCTTATCCATTCGACCCCAATTCAACATAGCTCGCTGCATCAATCATGCTATTATGCAAAAATACGAGAATTCCATTATTAACTCCAAATCACGAATAGGATACACACACAATTGACCAGAAACCTTTCTTTAAGCTCAATTCATGGGAAAATCTTAACACACAACAAACTTCTCATACCCATAAAGACATCAACCTTGAGTCGTGATAACCATCGTAGACTCTTTGTAACCCATTTTCACATAACCAAGCCATTAGAACTGAATCCCTCTAAATCAACCAAGTCCTACATATTGCCAAACCCAATAAGTCTTTCCACAAAAGCACATACAAAGCTCTATCGTACCAAATAAACCGATCATTTTGATTACCATGCTGAACCAAACAACTGCTATGCTAACCCAACTCCTTCAGATCACTCATGAACTGCCTTCAAGGAAACAATACTCATTTCTGGTATGCTATGAACCTCAATCAAAAACACATCCCAAGTGGTCCTAGCATGAAACTATATCATCCTAAAGGCATGTAAGCCACTTACTCCCTCTCATATACCTAATAGTACCTCAAACCAAAATGCATGCACTTTATATGAATCTCAAACTCTTTCTTCCATCTCCCAAATACTGCTTTGCAGAACCGATAATGATAAAAAGATGTACCAAGTCTTTTTCAGAATCCAATGAAATTCACAAATCCTTAGTCAAACAAAAATTCAAAAATTCGTAGATACCATATATTGAACTTTGAACCCACTAAAACCTTCTCGGGAGTCGCCAACTTAGTCCTAATCCCGAATATAAAGTCAAATATACCGCACTACTAGTGCTCCATTAGCATATGAATACTCCAAAATGAAGCAACCGAGAATCTGTTCCCTTGTACAGTACCTCCATAGAAGAATACTGAACCTATGTCATTCCACAACCTCTATATACCACTAAGGTGAAATACAACATGCACTCAGCAAATTCCTTGCTCGAATCATCCTTGAAACCATCCTTCTTATGTCATATCTACACCGCATGTGTCTCTTAGTCCTGAAGCTATAATAACAAATGACTACATGACCCAATCGCCGATGGCAGATGCTCCCACTTGGCTTTAAGATACAATCACATAATCCAAGAACCCAAAAAGGCTTCTCCTCTCTAACTACAATGATCCCACATTTTTAATTAGTTGAATTCCTCATAATTTTATGTTGCACTACCCATAACACATACTGACCCATCAGCCCAAATGCA
This sequence comes from Nicotiana tabacum, assembly GCF_000715075.1. Taxonomy (NCBI): domain Eukaryota; kingdom Viridiplantae; phylum Streptophyta; class Magnoliopsida; order Solanales; family Solanaceae; genus Nicotiana; species Nicotiana tabacum. Next base: position 120,101,210 of record NC_134083.1, on the reverse strand, counting down.
CACCCAGCCTTGTGACCATCATGCCATCTTACTCAAGTGATCCAAGCCCATATCATAGCACATGCATTTCACTAGGTAGAAGGTAAAACTCTTCATAAGAACCTCATACGAAATTATACAACCCCATAATCTTCTCACAAGAGATAGCCCATATGTGCAACTTCGTATCAACACCCTCGCATGACTGTGCCATGGATGCAACCACTATCCAATCAACCAATCTCTTGAGTCCGTACTCATCCACATGCTATAAAAATCTAATTCATTTAATAAATGGACAACTAGAAGACCCATAAATACATCCTAACTCAAGACAGTATTGCATACCTAGACGATAATCAGGCATTCACACTCCCTTCTTAGCTCAAGCAAGCCCTTATTGTCAAATTAAAACCTCCAAAATGTAAGAAGTCATCACTAGAATTAAATATAGTTAATAGTCCATAATGACCCAAATAGTACCAAACTTCCTCGAAATATGTGGCAACTCTACCACAAAACCCATAATGATATGATCTCACTTTCACACTGGTATAGCCACAATTTAAGCAAGCCACTAGGTCTCTGATGCTCATTCTCGACCTGCTGACAAGTAGACACCGCAAGACATGCCTAATAATGTCTTTCGACATCCTCCGTCACCCACAATGCCACTTCAAAACAAGATCCATCTCCAAAGCACTCGAACAAATAAAATACCGCAACTACGAGCCTCTTCAAGGATTAACTCCCTAAAATCATCAACAATAGGAACACAATTTGATTATGAAGTCGCAATACACCATCGCCTCTGATGACTGCCTCCCAAGCACCACCTCGCAGCATCATGTCCCTGAGGATAAGCAACAAGTAAAGAATCATATTGATGATCCTTAATGCATTCAAACAAAGACAATTGTGCAACACCCAAGCAAAAAACTCCACTATGCTCAAAGATGCCTAATCTCACAAATCCATAAACTAAGGCCAGAACTCTAATGGCCCCAAATACCTCTCATCCATTGGAACAAATGCCAGACTCCAAATCATGAACCATATAATTCTCCTCATGGGTGCTTCAACTACCGCAATATGTAGACAAACCACCCTACAATTATGTACCAACATGATGTCAAGACCCACACATGAATCATCGATATGCACTTTATAAGGCCCTGAACTGGTGGGCAATACTGGCATTGGGGGTGCTATAAATGGAGAACCCCTTCACACGGCGAAGATAGTAGTATGCCCTCAAAACATAGGGAAAATTATCCCACACCACCTCTGCAACATCACCACTGCATGCCGACGTGCAACTGTTATCGAGTTCTCTACCTCGCATATAAGGTAATATGAAGAAATTGAAGATATATGATTCAAGTGGAATAAAGTCACACGATATGGAACCAAGAAAGTGAAGTTTTCAAAAGCCTTATACCCTCTCGAAGATAAGTACAGACTTCTACGTACCGATCCGCAAGACTTTACTAGTCATGCTCATGAATCGTGAGAGTTATACGAACCTAATGCTCTGATACCAACTTGTCACGACCAAAAATCCCACCATTGGCCGTGATGGTTCCTAACCTGCTTGCTAGGCAAGACAACACTTAATCAACATCATATGATCCCATTATTAAGCTATTAATAATTTTTACAACATAATTAAAAGAAAAATGGATTTCGAATCAATAACATGGGTACATAATTCATGACAGGATCTAAACACGACTGCAACTGCCCAAAATCTGTTGTCACCACACTAGGAGCACCTAATAAGAGTAACTAGAGTACTCTGGATAAAAATGCATGTCAGGAAAGAACATATGAACATTAAATTAGATAAATAGGGAAAGAAACTCCATGTGCTGCAAATCAATCAAGTATTCCAGCTCATCATAGAGTCTCTAATACGGTGCTCCTACTCAACTCAATCGTACCTCTAATATCAGTCTTAGAACCTGCAAAAAAAAAGTGCAAAAGTGTAGTATGAGTACAAAATTACGATGCTCAGTAAGTTTCAAGTCTAGTCTCGAAAAGCAGTGGTAATGGGTCAGCATTGAAACACACTATCTATCAAACAATAAGGTAAAGCATAAATAAAATACGGAAATAAGCATGCTATCATCAAATGAAGTACGATAGCTCAATGAAACGCGTGTCATAGTGAATTAGGCATGCTTAACAGATAAGGAGAGCAATCAAGATATCAACACCTCGATCTTCTAACCAAGACATAAATTCATGTAAACAAAATTTATATCCAATCACTGTATGAGCCAAAAATGTGTACATATTCATGCTTAGGATCCAATATCAATGTATGTAAAAGCCAATGCATGAGTCCAAGCTGCCAGTGTATGCGTCTGATCCAATATTAGTATGTATAAGAGCCAATGCATGGGTCTGAGCTTCCAATTCATACCCCTGATCCAATACCAACAACTCACATTATAAATCCTTGTGCCTGACACAGGCCACATGTCCAACAAGCACCGAAAGAATCACGGGGTGCCTATCCAAGGTAACACGGGTAATCACCTGACCCCGGAGGGACAAAACCATATCCAAGCGTTGATAATTTCCATTTAATAATCATCAATCATTCGATAATCAGTATCTCTTCAATATTTTCAAAACGACACCATGCATCATAATAAGAATGCATATAAAAAGCTCACATGGCTAAATGATGGCTATGGCAAATCATGTAACTCTATATACCACAACGACTCAATAAGCTATTTATAATATTGTATATTAATCGTATTATTTATTATGAGTCACTTAGGCCATAAAAACCACCAAAATCATGGAGCAACAAGACAAATGTATGACTACAGATTCATAAAAAGCTCAAAATGATAAAACGATCATTTATGTCAAATCAAAAGTCATAACACAATGCATGCTCCTAGATCACATATATAATTAATCATCTAGTCATTAAATCAATTTAGACATGAATAACGACTTCACATAATCCAACAAAGCACAAACTCAAGTCAACAATATCGGATATGGTCAAGAACTAGCTACCCATATGGCACGATCCAAAACCCCAACCAATTGGGGTCGTGATATTTCCTAACACCGCTTGCTAGGAGTCAACACATAACATATAAATATGAAGGAATAGCGATAAACGACTAATAAGCAAGATAATAGAAAAAGTAAAAGCAACTCGAAAGTGAATAAGATAACCCTAGAGCCATAATAACGTTCAACCCTCCCAAGATGTGGATTCACAAGTACATGATCTTCTAGAGTTTTCTACATACACTGTTCCAAAAGAAATATAACAATGTCTGAAACAATAATGAAAAAATAGAATAGAAGTAAGAAGATGACTAAAGGTCTGTGAACGAGATGCAACTCTACCTCGAGTCACCAACCCGGTATCTCTAAGCACCTCTCGAGACTCTGCTGGTACCGATATCTGGATCTGCACAAGAAGTGCAGAAGTGTAGTATGAGTACAACCAACCCAATATACTCAGTAAGTGTTGATACCCAATTTCGCCCTCATATTTTTATAAATATCCTGTATACTTTCAAAATATCATTCCTGCATCATCACCAATTTACAAGAGTCATATAAGTACCGTCTGTATTGTTTCATAATTTCTAAGGCTTTAAAATTCATTTTCTCGCATTTCAAGTATTCAAATATTTATTTAATTATCCTTTCAAATTATTTTTTGATGACCTAATCATCCAAATATATTATTTATAGTCACATACCCGTTTTATAATATTTTTACCTTATTTCATATAATTACACATGTATCATTGAGCTATTTACGCAATTGTGCAATAATAGCATATATTCTATACATAATTACATTATTTACACTAAATTAGCATTTTTGTTTTATATTTTTTTAATGTTAAGCTATTATTTTCAAGCATTTAATGCATAAGTAATATTTTATTATTTATTAATTACTTTTTTATAAGTTATTTTTAGTAATTTTGTGTATTTAAATTTTTGTCCAATTGTTGAGCTAATTTTAGGACTCAAAACCTTGGCCCAATACCCCTTTAACCCAGTATCAGCAGCCCATACCCTATACCCATCTCCTGAACCGCCCCGTCTCCTTTAAATCCTGGCCGTTGATCTAAGATAATCAATGACCCACAACAGCCCCACCATTTTAAAATTACTCGTCCCCAAACCCTATCCCTAACTTATCTCTCCGTAGCCGCCCTCACCTGCTCTCTTCTCCCTCAGAGACAACACCCTCATCAACCCAAAAGACACCCCATTTTCACCCTTCCTTGTACACGTTCTGATGTGGATCCTACCTACCTTTTTTGCTATTATCATTTCCTTATAGTAACTTATGTTACCTTTATACTTATGGCAAGTTCGGTTCTCATAGATTTGACTTCGATTATATGGTTCGGGGTGCCATTGTGGATCTATACACTCAGAACGAGTAAATTTCTTCTTGTTTATGGCGTATCTCCGTTGATTCCGTCATGATTGGGACATGTGAACGATTTTCCCTGAGTCCGATTCCAATTAGGGTTTGAATTCGGAAATCCCTTTTGCTAGTTCTATTATTGATTGCATGTGATATTTTCTTTCCTTATTTGTGCTTGATTGAATATTTTCCATGTTTGTTCGTTCAATTTCTGCTATTATATAAACCACCTTCCCGTTCCCTTTCTACGTCTGAATGACTCATTACTTAACTACTGTTACCACTATTCTGATTCTTCTATACATCCTGCACTATTGTCTCTTGGCCGGCTAAATGCCAAGGCCACCGTATTTCGATTAACTGCCCTTCTTAGTCCAAGCACTTCCTAGGTTTCATCTTAATCCCTTGGGAACTCTGACGCACTGAGTTTTGGATTCTGTTGCTCTCATTTGGGGTCAACAATTGAAGTATTGTTGCAATATTCTTCTTGTTTACCCATTTGTTAATTCACAACTGGTAAGTGTATTTGGCTCTGTCAATTTCATTCCTTCTCGTTAAGCTTTGTGATTCTATATGCTATTATGTTACCCTATCATTTTATGACTCGAACTTTTTCTAACATTTGAACTTGTCCAACTTCTGACTCTGATGTATGCCTACTGTATATGTTCAGCATGAATGATTCTTACGAATTTAAGCATGCCCATCCCAGTGTATTTTTTGGGTGTTTAATTGTTTATACCTGCCACTCATCCTGAGTTTTTCTCCCTGCCTTATTTTGTATATTTTTGATAAATCAACTCATGTGTTCTAATTCCTGTTGGATTACTCATGTGTACTTAATACCCTACTAGATTTAGTTCTTAGCCACGCTGTTAGCCAAACGTATTGCCCTGCTAATTATGAACTTTAAGGTGTGTTTCCTGCCTGGCTTAATCCCATGTTGTCTAGTACTACCTATGGTTTACAAGGTGAAAGTGCAACATCCTGTTTTTCCCTTATGTGTAATCTGATAGTCTAGTTTTGATGTATCATTGTCTATTAATTTTTGGTGTTGCTTAAGCATTTTGTGCTATGATAGGTACTTAGCATGTTCAAATTAAGGTTTGTTTGTTGACCATGTCCACCAACTTGTTTGATTATGCTATTTTAATTAGTTTCTCGTGTTAGACATCCTTATGTGAGGACTAAAATTTGTTGGCTTTTTGTCCATGGTTTATTTTACTCTCATGTTGAAAATCTCATGACTAGGTTTTTTATGCTAATTCTGGACCATGTTTGCTTTGTAACTCTACTTGAAGTAGTATGCTATCTCCTGTTGGTCTATCCTGTCACCTTAGCTTTATTCTCAAAGAATGCAAGTATGAACTTGCTTTATGTATGCCCTATGAACTTGTTAATCTGCTTTAGTGAAAACTGTTGTTAGATAAAGCTTTGAGAATTCAATGTGTAGACCTCAAAAGGGTGTTTAATAAATCCAATGTGTAGTTTGTTACTTGTATGGTTAAGTTTGGCACCCGGCAGGATAAGTAAGTGATCCATCCGGGCCTAGTTTTGATCCATGTGTGTTGTTGGAATCGTACCTTGTAACTAGCACACTCTGATGCCTTAGGTGAGCCTGAGATTTGAGTCTATTGTTTGTGCAAAGAATGGGGATGCTGAAGACCCGGAAGTGTCACTAGATTAATTTCTTTGGGCCTATAACTGCTTATTGGACATGTATTTGTTTCAGCTTCTAATATGTCATTATTGAAGCATGTATTCTTCCACTTGGGTCTATAATAACTTCTAATAAATAACAGCAGGGGATTAGTGAAAGCTAGGGAGGCTCGGATACTCTATCTTTGCATGAATGTGTAGAAAGCATGTCTATATGGCTCAAATTTTTTATTTGCTTTCCATGTCCCACTTTTGGGTATTATCTACACAATGTGCCGATTAACTTGTCTATTCACTTAGAAAGTATGACCTAGATTTAATATAATTCCTTAACTTTCAAACATTAATAAGTATGCCTATAAGGTCAGAAATTTGATTTGTTGCGCTTAGATATCATGCCTATAGGAACTCAATGCAATGACTGAAAATGGAGGTTTTAACGTACTTCTTTCAATCACTTGACTCATCTAGATACCATGTATATAGGATCTCGAACCCATTAAGTTAAAACTGATATCGTTGTTGTTATCTTCTTATTACATAGTTCATCTAAAAATCATGCCTATAGAGACAAAATGAGTAATTTTGCATTTTCAATGGCTTCACTGCCCAGACGTAAATCGTGTGGAGATCATGTCTATAGGGTGCTCTCACTCACCTAGAAATCATGCTAGTAGGATCTTTAATAGAATCATATGTTAAAATCTACCGCTCTGTCAAGACAATCGGCCTAGAAATACTGTCTATAAGACTTTATGTCAACTTTTGAATCATTCAATCACATAGAAATCATGCCTATAGGTCTTGAACAATTTAATATACCTTGACTCCAAGCCTGCCTATATACTGTTGCCTGCCTAATAATCTGAACATCGTTGGGATAAGTTTATAACTACCTGCGTGCATCTGTATCTATATGAGGAGGCAAACTTGAATTGTTATATGTTGATTATGTGTAGTCCTATATGCTATGAATGTGCGTTAGTTTATCACTTTTGAGCATCATAAGTAGAGTCTAGAACCACCTAATAGTACGTCCAAAGCCTCCTGGACCATATGCATGGGATGGGTAGTGCATGCATAGGACACGATTTAGAATTGAACTAGAGCACCTATAAGTAAACAACTTGAACAAAGTAATCGGGTAGAAGGAGATGGTAGTCTATGCCCACTGAATAATATGAACAACCCCTACCTTAAGGGAGTTGCGAAGTATTATATATGTTGTACGGGGTGATCGTTTAGGCTTACACTTAGGACCCCCTCCCCCCTTCCTTTATATGTTTGCTATTCACACTTAGTCATCAAATATAGAATAGTTGTACCTTGTAACCTCTAAAGACTTGTATTGATATAGTCTAATTATTGCCTGATATTCTTTGCACCTGTTCATACTAGAACCGTTAAGTTCTATGTTTTCCTTCACTTATATGATCACTTAGGACAATTGTAATCCGATAATCCATGTAGAGTAAACTTCGATCGGGGCCAATAGTTGTGGACCTCGAAAAGTACCTAACACCTTCTCTTTGAGGTAATTTGAGCCCTTATCCGATCTTTGGTGACGTTGACTAGTTAAAACAGATTTATTTGCAAATAGGTGCCCTAACGCACCTTAAAATCGTTAGGTAGTGATTCTTCTCTTTTAATACCATTTAAAAGAGTTGTCACATGTCAAAACCCGCTTTCGCGAGAAAACGGGGAGCGACAGCATGGCGACTATACTGGGGATTTACACTTAGGCTCTTACCATAACGAAGTTGACTTATGTGGATTAACGGATATATTTGTTTAATGACATGTACACCCCCCCCCCCTTATTTCCCTTTATTTGTTTAAATTGCTCCCCGTTTCTTTCATCTTGTCTAATATTGCTATATCATGACTCTCCTGTCCCTATTTCCCTATTTGCTTCGTTACATTCTTGCAAATTTTCATGAGTAAAACAGACTTCTCTCTTTTGTCTTTCTTTTCTTTTCTCGTCATTTCCTCATCCTGTTCATCTTTACCATATTATTTACTGTTCTTATGCACCTTTATCATGATAATACTTGGCAACGTGTTACTATTTCCGCAACCGCATGCTTTCAACATCATACTACACTCGTGCTTATTAACAATACAGTGGCGCTTAATGAGTGTCCGTGCTTTCTTGAAAATACCCTGTTAAACCAGAAAAGCTTATTTGTGGTAGACTAGTCAATCAACAGTGCAGTCAATGGTCCTGTGCCTTTCCTTTTCAAGTTGTCCACTTGAGAGTACCAGTCTAGACCTTTCTAGAAAACCATACTCCGATTTGAAATGTACATGCATCATGATAAACCTAGTATGGATTGAGATGTCATTGACGTAACAACCCGCTTAGATGAACCTTGTCCAAATGTTGACGGGATTTCCATAATCCCAAAGGACACCATCATATTATATGTATTACATGGAGAAAACGTGCCAACTTATTGATCATTATTGCGTAAATAGTCGAATCTGGAGGGGGAAAGGTCTAACCTTTATTTGTTTGCAGTAAATGAAGCACGAAATCCCCAGGTTCGGCATGGTCCAGAATATCTCACCTCTGCTAATTGTCTGGTGTAATGACCTTGCACCCTGTGACTGAAATCATGTGAGGAGAGTATTGGGTAACCTATCATCTTTGCTGAACATTCAACCAAACAGGGAATTGATCGAGGATGCTACTATGTTCTTGGATGATAAGAGAGTTATTTTCTGATTTGGCAATATAGAAATGACTCCTCTCCTGGAAGAAATAGGGGGTTTCGACAAGATACCATGGGATAGTCTAGGACTGCTGGTACCAGAGAATTGCACTCCACGCGGTTTTCTGAAGATGTTGGGTTTTAAGAAGAATGATGAACTGATATGTTTGAAGAAATCATACACCCCCTTTGAATTTCTCTATGAGCGTTACGGGCATAGAAAATCATATCACCTTCATCATGAAGAGCTAGCCATTACCTCTTTGGGATGGGTGCACCGCCGGATTTATGTTTTCATAGTCTATTTGTTGGATCTGTAGATCTTTTGATGCAAGGGAGGATTCATACTTGCTTAGCCATGGTCACCAGGACCTTAATGGAGGGTATCGAGGGACAAAAGTACACTATCATCCTGATGATGTTAGCTGAGATGTACCATGCTCTGAATCGGTGCAAGCATGGGTCAAGCATGGGTCAGGACACTTTGAGGGTTGTAATCTCTTGCTACAAGTTTGGCTGCTGGAACACTTTCAGAGGGGTGATTATCGCCAAGAGCTTCTAAGAAGGCCACCGAATGACTACATAGCCAGTCATCATCCAAAGAAGATGACATTTATTCCAGATAGGTTTGCAAAGCCTTGAAATGTTGTAGGTTAGGTACGTTTCTTCAGTAACCTAACAAACGAGCAAGTGCATTGGATGTTTGAGTGGTTTCCTAGTAGTGAGTTCATTATCAAATCTAGAGGAACTACTCACTTAGTACTGATCGGACTATGAGGAATCTACCCTTACGCTCCTATAAGGGTGATGAGGCAAGCTAGAAGGAAACAAGTCTTACCTCGGGTATCAACATGGTTTAGTATAACATAGATTTCAAAGGTGATATCATCTCATTCAAGTTCAAAGCACAACACATATGGAACAAAAAGATCATCATGGAAGGAGAGACTATTGAACCAGAGAGGTATCACCCCAGTCATATATACTACTATCTCTCATGCTTGGGGGACAAAATTGCTAGGGACATCAAACCAGGAGTCAATCCAAAGGATAGGATCATAGATGGGGTGGCTGAAGCACAAGTTAAGAGGCTACGCAAAAGGGTGTTCGAGTTTGAAGCTAAGTATCTGGAACAACATAAAGTGAACATGGAGGAGATAAGGGAATGGAAGGAGATTGCCAATAAGTCGATAGAGAGGTTAGAATATCTAGAGCAAGGATTGATTGAGCTGGAAAGGAAGATGAGAAAGAGACTTTGGGATTGTCAAGGCACGGACGATGATAAAGGGGGGAAGCTGGCAAAATCTTACTTGCTACTGGACATGCGCGATTTGGGAAATATGATTGATGGGGTCAAGAGAGCCAAACATGGAGAGGGTCCTTCAGGGACCATGTAGATTAGGAGATAATGTTCTTTACTGCTTTCTAGATTAGATTTCAATGTAATAAGGCTTATTGCCATTGGTAACTTTATTATTATTGTCGATTTAATGGAAGATTGATTTGGCTTATTTCCGCAATAATGGAATGAGGCAAACGTTGGCATGAATTTTCTCCAAGTCTATGTGTCACTTAGGCCTACCTCAGACACAATGAGGTCCCTAAAGCTAGGACGCGATTTATTGCATGACCTTATCTGATACAAGTTTAAATATTGCAAACACTCTTTTACTTCGTCTTACTGACTTGGTTACCTTTTTTCCTTTCTTTTGATTATTCCTCCTCCCAAAGGTTGGTTCGTGCATACTGGTATCATCAGCATACCACACCAGATCCAGAGGTCCTCCACCTAGCGACCTAAAAAGTAAAGGCAAAGGCAAAGGCAAAGGGAAGATTGATTATTTAAGCAGTATTCAAAAAGACAATGTTACTATGGAGGAAAATGTTGAAAACTCAAATGGGAGAAGTACGCCAGGACAGAATGAGTTGGTCTTATGATTATAGCAGAAAATCCTGGAGTTGCAGGGTGAGCTTGAGCGGATCCAAAATCTGGCAAACATTTCCCTTACTCTAAATATTCGCGATATCAACCAGCAAAACACAACCACTCAGAACCAAACACCACCATAAAACACACAAAAGCAGAATCTACCACCCATAGCTCCACAAAACCTTCCCGGAACGCACCAGTATCACAATCCAGCACCTCTTCAAAACCTTAACCCGCCACCAATTCAAACCCCTCAACAATTCCACTATCACCCGACTCAATATACACAAACCACAACTTATCACACTCCTCAAAACGCACTACATCCTACCCTCGATTCCGCTCAAACCTAAATCAATCATCACCCATGTACCCAAGTCCCAGAAACTTATCAAGGCAACCCGTATATGTGGAAACCTTACCCCATACCCACAACAAACCCTATACATACCTAAGCTAATCGAGAAGGACCTTCTCATTTGGAACATGGGAGAAGAACTCAAGAAACTGTCAGGGAGAGTCCAGAGTGTCGAAGGTGGAAAAGCTGTTGATGGTTTAAACTATGAAGATGTGTGTATCCAGCCAGATGTTGAACTGCCGGAGGGTTACAAACCTCCCAAGTTTGAGATGTTTGATGTCACTGGTGATCGAAGGGTTCATCTGAGAACCTACTATGACAAGCTTGTACGAGTGGGTAAGAACGAATAAATATGCATGAAATTGTTCACAAAGTCTTAGAGGAGACTCATTATCTTGGTATATCACTCAGAATCGAAAGAAGTTGGGAAATTGGGTAAGCATGGAATTAGATCTCATGGATAGATTCAGGTTCAATACAGAAAAGGTGCCAGACATTTTCTATATTCAAAACCTCAAGAAGAAGTCGACAGAAACCTTCCGCTAGTATGATACTCGTTGGAGATCGGAGGCCGCCAAGGTATGGCCACCACTTGAAGAAGAACAGATGAACAAGTTCTTTGTTAGAGCTCAAGATCTGCAGTACTATGATAGACTGATGGTTAATGAGAATCACAAGTTCTCAGACATAATCAAGTTGGGAGAAATGATAGAAGAAGGAATCAAGAACTAGATGGTGACTAATTTCGAGGAAGTGGAAGCCACAAACAACGCCTTGCAATCAGGGGCATTTCAAAGAAGAAGGAAGTAGGTGCCGTAATGGTGGCCCAAGGCCCTAAGTCTCCCCTTGCATACCAAACACCTCCACCCACATATAAACCATCATATCCAAAATATCAATATCCCGTAACCACCTACCATACATATAACACCCTACCCACATATTATCATTCACCTCCACCCGCTGCCAAAACTACCCAAAGCCATGACCAAACTTTGACCGCAGAGCTCCCAAATAATGCACCCCAACCACTGAACCCATATCCCAACCGTATGACTGACTAAAGGTCGTTGATTACGTCACCCCTATTCGTGGTGTTGCTGTGGAGAACCCTTCCTAGCGGATTAACCCCAACAAAATTTATGCCTATCACTCAGGCATGAAGGGTCATACCATTAAAGAATGCAACATGTTAAATGACAATATTAATACACTAATCGACACCATAGTTATACAAGCAAAGAAAGTCGCACCAAATGTCCATAATAACCCTCTCCCAGATCATAGGGCGAGGGAGTGAATGTGATAGAAACTGTTGAGGAATGGGATCAGGAGGGATCCATTGGACTAATTCAAGATGGGGATACTCCCAAAACATCTATTGTCTCCCTTTTTCCAGTTGTGGTAAAAACCAAGGTACCGTTTGAGGTCGGGGTAGCTATGCCTTTCACTGTAAGGGTAGCTCCCACACCGTCTTATAAGTCCGATGCCATCCCATAGGATTATGTTGCAGAGGCAAGAAGAAAGGGAATATCCAAGATGGAAGAGATAGGTGTTGCGCATGGTATGACTAGAACAGGCAGAGTTTATACACCATAGAATCTTGGAGCAACAAGCAAAGAAGCTACATCTAAGCCACATGTCATTGAGACGAGCACTGATGATCTTCGGCGGAAGGTACATGCAAGAGAATACTCTATTGTTGATCACCCGAACAAGACTCCCGCCCAGATATCCATTTTGTCACTATTGTAAAATGCAGACGCTTACAAGAATGCCTTGATGAAGGTGTTAAGCAAAGCTTATGTGCCCACTGGTATCATTAGCGAGGAGATGGCTAACATGTTCGGGCAGGTACCGGAGAGTCATAAAATTACTTTCCACGAAGATGAGTTACTGCCAGAAGGGTTGAGCCACAACAAAGCATTGCACATCACTGTACAATTTAAAGACAAGTTCATTGCCAAGGTCTTGATAGATGGAGGTTCGAGCCTGAACATATTCCCGTTGACCACTCTGAAAAGATTAGGTAAAGGCCTGCGTGAGATACGGATGGGAAGCATGAATGTGAAAACATTCGATGGATCTCAGAGAGACACTATCGGAGAAATCAACCTTAATCTACATATGGGACCAACATAGTTTGATGTCGAATTCCAAGTGCTAGACATATCCGCCACCTACAACCTGATGTTGGGACGACCATGGATACACGTAGCTAGGGCTGTTGTTTCTACTCTACACCGGGTTGTGAAGTTCGAGTGGAATCATCAAGAGGTGATCATTCATGGAGATGGAAGCAACTTTATTTACACCAACCAGACCGTGCCAGTCAAAGAAAACAGGAGGAAATTGTGAGGAGAAACGTAACACTGCATTGAGCGAGTAAACGCAATTGAGAAAGATTGATGGTGGAGTAATAAGATGGAGAGGATATTGATGTGGTTGGGATATGAACCAGGTAAGGGTCTTGGTCGAAAGGTTCAGGGGATACAGAACGCACACGATCATAGTATCATAGCATGACCTTTGGGGTCGGATATGAATATACCATGCAAGGGTACCATAATTGGACACTATCGTGGCGTACCGATTACTATCCACTGGATCTATCTATACCATCACTGCACCAAACATTCTGCTAGACTAACATGATTTGGGGATCCAAAGAAGAAGTGATTTTGGCAGGTATGAGGCATCTGTTCCTAAACAAGGAAGACATGGACTGCAGTTCAATTTTAGAGGAGGAGGAGGAGGAGGAACACCTTACTATCCAAACACTAGGAGAAGGAGCTGTTCTCAAGAACTAGACCGATGTACCATCTCGGGCTTGCCAAGTACCTGGGTAGGCTGGCAGAATTAGCATGACTTATTTTTAAATTGTTTTTGAGCATTTAAGACATTTTTGATGTTTTTTTTAAAATAATTATTCGAGCCATCGAGTCGTACTTGTTGACAATTTAAGCTTTATTAGTGCATTATCACTTTTCGTATTTATTATTATCTTTCTACATTCTTTTCAGCGAAATTATTACATATCCTGATTAACGTACGACTGTGACGTGTAATGGATAACGCAACATAAGAACAGTGATTCGGAATATTTGGATGATGATATAATACCTGAGGAAATTATCAAAGAAGTAGAGAATTTTGAGAACAGCCCAAATTCAATCTTGGAGGAAACTGAGGCAGTTAACTTAGGGGATTATTAAATAGTTAAAGAAACTCGCATAAGCATTCATCTATCACTTTCAAACAAGGAAGTGTTATCAGGTTTCTAAAGGAATTTGAGGGTATTTTTGCATGGTCCTATGACAACATGACTAGGTTAAGCATATCCATAGTAGCTCACAAGCTACCCACTAACCCCACATGTCCGCCATTAAAGCAGAAGCTCAGATATTTAAGCCAGACATGAGTCTGAAGATAAAACAGGAGGTTACCAAGCAAATCAAAGCCCAGATCATTCGAGTGGCTGAATACTTGACTTAGTTAGCCAACATTGTGCCGGTCCCGAATAAAGATGGGAAAGGCAGAGTGCGTGTTGACTATTGAGATCTGAACATTCCTAAAGATGATTTCTCGTTGCCCAACATACACATACCGATTGACAACTGCCCAAGCATGAACTCTAATCCTTCGTAGATTGCTTCGCAAGATACCACCAGATTTGGATGAATGAGGGGGATGCCAAAAAGACAGCCTTTATCACAGTATGGGGGATATATTGTTACAAAATGATGCCATTTGGTTTGAAGAATTACATGAGGGCCATGACAACTCTTTTCCATGACATGATACACAAGGAAATAGAGGTGTACATGGATGATGTTATCATCAAACCTAAAAAGAGTCCAGATCACATAGCAGTCCTGAAGAAGATTTTCGACCGACTTCGAAAATACAATTTGAAATAGAAACCTGCAAAATGCGCCTTTGGAGTCCCTGCTGGGAAATTGCTGGGATTCAATGTCCGTCACCGCGGTATTGAGCTAGACCCGTCAAAAATCAAAGCTATTCAGGATTTGCCACTACCAAAGAACAAGAAAGATGTGAATGAGTTTCATGGGATGCCTCAATTATATCAGCCTATTTATAGCACAGTCAACAGTGATATGTGAGCCGATCTTCAAGATGCTGAGGAAAGATGCAGCGACAAACGGGACCGAAAAATGTCAAAAGCCTTTTGACAAAATCAAGGAGTACTTATCCAAACCGCCCGAGTTGGTCCCAGCAGAACCAGGAAGACCTCTATTATTGTATCTATCAGTGTTGGATGGAGCCTTTGGCTGCGTTCTAGGGCAACATAAGGAAACATGGAGGAAAGAGCATGTGATATATTATCTTAGCAAGAAGTTCACACCTTACGATGCTAGAGCGCACATGTTGGGCTTTGACATGGATAGCCCAGAAATTAAGACATTATTTCTGTGCTTACACCATATATCTCATATAGAGGATGGATCCGCTGAAATACATCTTTCAGAAACCCATGCCTACAGGTAAGTTAGCAAACTTGAAGATATTCCTAAGTTAGTTCAACATCATTTATGCGATTCAAAAGGCAGTCAAGGGGCAAGCATTGGCTGATCACTTAGCAGAAAAACCCGTGGATGGAGAATACGAACCATTGAAGACGTATTTTCCCGACAAAGAAGTGTCAGTGTAGGTGGAGATATTGCCGAAATATATGATGGTTGGAGGATGTTTTACGACGGAGCAACAAACTTCAAGGGAGTGGGCATTAGAGTTGTCTTAGTATCAGAAATCGGTCAACATTATTCGGTATCCGCAAAGCCCAGGTTCCCATGCACCAACAACATAGAGGAATATAAGGCCTACATCATGGGACTCGAGTTAGCCATCGACATAAATTTTCAAGAGTTGCTGGTAATCAGAGATTCTGATCTATTGATACACCAGGTGAGAATGGTCCACTAAGAACATTAAAATATTACCATACTTGCATTGTGTACAAGAGTTGATCAAGAGTTTCACAAAGATAAAATTCAACCATGTTCCAAGGATCCAGAATGAGTTCGCAAACACATTGGCTACCTTATCTTCCATGATACAACATCCGGTCAAGAATTTCATCGATCCTATCCTAATAGAAATTCGTAAGCAGCCAGCTTATTGTGCTCACGTTGAAAAAGAGTTTGATGAAAATCCATGGTTCCATGATATCGAGGAATATTTGGAGAAAGGATAATACCCAGAAAATGCCACGCACACTCAGAAGGCACACTTCGAAGATTGGCCAACCATTTCTTTCATAGCGGATGAATTTTATATAGAAGGGCTCCTAACTTGGGTTTGCTGCGATGCGCCGATGCCAATGAGGCATCTAGATTTCTTAAAAAAATACACGCCGGAACTTCCGGACCTCACATGAACGGGTTCGTTTTGGCCAAGAAAATATTAAGAGCAGGGTATTTCTGGATGACCATGGAGACAGACTGCATCAAATATGTTCAAAAGTATCATCAATGTGAAATATAAGCTAATATGATACGAGTACTACCCAACAAACTCAATGCAACGGGTTCACCCTGGCCTTTCTCTACTTGGGGCATGGATGTCATCGGACCAATTGAACCCACTGCTTCAAACAGACACAAGTTCGTCTTGGTGGCTATAGATTGCTTCACAAAATGGGTCAAAGCCGCTTCCTATAAGGTTGTGACTAAGAGAGTCGTACATAATATTTTCCGGGATCGTATCGTTTGTCCATTTCTAGTACCAGAGCAAATCCTTACTGATAATGCTGCCAATCTCAACAGTGATCTAATGAAAGTTATATGTGAAACATTCAAGATAAAGCACCTGCACTCTATAGCATATATGCCACAGATGAATGGAGCCGTAGAAGCCGCTAACAAGAACTTCAAGAAGATATTGTGGAAAATGGTAGACAACCACAAACAATGGCACGATAAGCTACTATTAGCTTTGCTCGGGTACCGCACCACAGTTCGTATATCTATTGTGGCAACCCCCTATCTACTTGTCTATGGTACCGAAGCCGTTATTCCTACCAAAGTGGAGATTCCTTCCTTAAGAATAATACAAGAGGACAAGCTCAGCGACACGGAATGGATACAGAGTCGGTATGAATAGCTGGCTCTCATTGATGGCAAGAGGATGAATGCAGTATGTCACGGCCAACTTTACCAGAATAGAAGGGCAGGGTCTTTCAACAAAAAGGTTAGGTTGAGGCAATTCACGCCTGGGAATTGGTGCTAAAACGATTCTTCTCGCATCAGGATAAAGCAAAAGGGAAAATCTCACCTAACTGGCAAGGCCCTTACATGGTTCACTGAGCATTGAGATGAGGAGAGAATATACTTGTAGAGATGGACGGAGAAATATGGTCAAAACCTATCAACTCAGACGAAGTCAAGAGATATTACGTTTAAGATTATGTTGGCACATTCTATTTGATGTAACCACAACTACGTTTGACCTTATTCCCATTTAAGAGGGGATACTAGGCAGCCATGTGGGTTCGGTCAAAGCATAAAACATCTTCATCCCCCTATGGTCAGAAACTAGGGCAATATCATTATGTTAAGGATCACCAAAAAGTGTATCGCAAGAAGTATGCCTTCAAGCTGGGGCAGAATTTTGAGGGGGGTTCTCGAAATTCCGAGCTGAGGAGGTTGCAATGTCTGAAAAGCGTGTCACAGTCGCTGATTCAACAAAATTATTTTATGTATTATCACATATTTTGAAAAATTACATTTTTATGTTTTGTCAAAAATGCATATTTTCAAAATTTTCACTTTGTAATAGTAGATGTTACCTAGGTTGACTCGAACAAGGTGTCAAGATGGGAGCGAAGGCAAAGCAAAGAATCAAAGGAACGAACCAACATTTCCCTACAAAACTCACGATATTTAGGCACAATGGACATAAGGAGCACGTCTGCAAATTTATACATGTAATAAGATCATTATCTTCATACCAATAGAAGTCACCAAGCACAAACGCGTCAAGGTCGTGACAATTACTCACATCTTAAGAGAGGTATATATTAATTTCAAACTAGATTTCATGGTGTCTTAAGAAGTGAGGTTTGGCAATTATAAGGGAGTACAGTGCAATCTTTCTCAAGAATATTATACGGATTGTTCCCTATTTTGGTCTCGCCGTTATGTATTTCGTCGTGATTGACGTGTGTTAGAGGGATTGTCAAGAGAACCGACTTAGGTATGTTAAGGCTATCCCTTCTTTCTTTTTGGCATGATCCAAATGATACAAATGAAACGAGCAAAATACGCAACTTCCATAAATGACTCTATTCATAGAAATACTAGAGATGCTTATGTTGTTGATTCCCCATGTGTCATTAATAATCTATGTCATTTACATACATTATTTCATAAGCATACAACTATAGTTGAAACCATTGGGACATACAACACTTCGAAATTCTCATTTAGGCAACGATCACATTTCATGTTCATACTATCACTTACTTGTACTTGCCATGGGTGATCATAGAACATTAAGAGCATTTATAACATTTAGGAACATCATAGCCTTTACTCGCAAGAACGTAGGGGTTTATAACACATTGGAATTAAAAGTACAAATATGTACATCTTATAACCTTTCACACCCTATATCACGTAATTCGTACTTTCAACTACTTACAACATTATTATTTCATTGGATATCTTGGCCATACATATGATTCTTCTTTCATGGCACAATGGACGTATTTTATATTCCACACTTTCATATCTTTCCTTTCATGGATCATCATCCTAAATATCAACACATACAATATCCCGGAAATCACAACTTTAGGTTCATTAGTAATGAAGACTTTAAACACAATGGATTTCTTCTTGAATTACTTTTTCCCAAAAAGGACAATACACAATTTTCACTCACGAATATGTACGAATGCAAAACACATTGAAAATACTCACTAAACCTATTAGCTAAAACAACCACATATGGGCATCACTTGAGTTCATAAGCTTTTAGGCAATTCTATTTTCAAAGTCAATTTTTGAATAGTTGAATCAAAGCTCATTTCATAATCTTTCTCACATCATCTCATTTCATGGGCACCATTGGTCACAAGTATAACTTTCACTCTTGGCACGTTGGCTACACTTTGTATCCCTAGTTCACTTATTTCACTTCTAATCATCTTTATAGGTTATCAACAATAATATATTTCCAATCAATACTTTAGGTACACATATGAGAAATTAAGAGTCTTAAGCATATTGAGTTTTCTCACACAATTTGACATCATAACCTTCCTTTGAAACACCACTCAAAGACATAGCAGTTTAATACACATATCATTCTTGAACACATTCCCAAAAGATAACATAATGTGATAGGAATATTCGGAACACGTTTTGAATACATAATTCTCGACACTTTGATTATTTGGGATATTCAAATTTATTGGGAACAACCTGGAACATAGAATAAGGAACTTGAGACATCCATACTTGAAACTTACGGGAACATCATTGAATTCAATTCTAAGAAGGAAGTTTAGCCAACATACTTCGCTTTGAGCTTTCCTTAAATTACTACAACGTTCCGGAAATTCTAGCAATCCCAATCTATATTGATACTTAACAAAATTGAACCATAATTAGAAAGATATTCATGGTCTTAGCTCATTTGAGCATTTTATCATACACTAGGTGTGTAAATTGGCTACAAGGTTCTTCTACAAGATTTCCTTCACTCCTCAACCCAATCTTTACTTATTTTAGCCCAACAATCTTCTCACAAATCTTATTGGTACATACATGTATGAATAATACTCTCATACCCAAGAATCATACTCCTAATCAACCATCTTCTACCCAAATTCAAAATTGAAAACTAGGGTATGGAACCTTACCTCTTAGATGAAGAACTAGTGAGATTTCCTTGTTGGATTTCAAAGTTTGGACAAGATCTTGATGAACAAAACACTTCATCTACTTCCTCTCTCTAGAACAGTCTCACTTCTCTCTAAAAACCCTTAGATAATTGCCCCAAAATAAACCCCAAAGCCTATTTATCAAAATGGGGTTGGGTTATGAAAATAGAAAAATTAACCCTCCGAAAGCAGGTCTGCGGTCGCATAATGGACCACATAATGGGTATGCGGGTCGCAAAATGGTCACAAAAATCGGTGCCCAAAACTGGGTTGTTCTGGTCCATTGTGCGACCAGTTTGCAATCGCAGAAGCACTTTCGCGATCACAGAATTATTCTGCGATCGCAGAATTATCGCAGAATCTCATATTTCCAGTCTTTGGTAATTTGGTTATAACTTCTTGTAGGAGAGTTCAAATGATAAACGGTTGTATTCACAATCACAATCTATACACAGAGCAGCCCTGCCACCTCACCCCAATGTGTGTGGGTGGAGTTGTATTCACAATCACAATCCCTACACAAAGCGACCTTGCCGCCTCACCCCAATGTATGTGGGTGGAGACGTATTCACAATCACAATCTCTACACAAAGAAGCCCTGCCGCCTCACCCAAATGTATGCGGGTGGAGGTGTATTCCGGGGTTAGGTTATGTCAACCTACCCTTCCTCGGTGACTAACGATACTCCAAAAAAAACATTTTTGATTTTCATAAAAGGGAAACAGAAATACAATTGCATTTACCTCATAACCTTTCATACCATTTATAGCCTCATTAGCACTTTCAACCACTTACAGCATCATTATTTCATTGGCTCTCTTGGCCATACATATGATTCTTCATTAACGGCACAATGGCCGTATTTTGCATTCCACACTTTAATTTCTTTCCTTTCATGGATCATCATCATAAATATCAACAAATAGAGTACTCCAAAAATCACAACTTTAGGTTCATTAGTAATGAAGACTTTAAACACAATGGATTTCTTTCCAAGAAATGGAGTAAAATGATTGGCAATCGAAGCACAAGTTAAAATCATAAACGTACACATCATTTATTCTTGAAATACTTTTCCCCAAAAGGGAAATACACAATTTCAATTCATGAATATATAAGAGCTCGAAACACGTTGGAAATACTTACAAAGCATAGCATTAGTTGAAACAACCACATTTGGGCACGGCTTAAGTACATAAGCTTTTAGGCAAATCTATTTTCAAAGTCAATTTGGAATAGTTGAATCAAGACTCATTTCTTAACCTTTCTCACATCATTTCATTTAATTGGCACCATTGGCCACAAGTATAACTTTCATTCTTGGCACGGTGGCCACACTTTATATCTCCAACTCACTTCTTACACTTTCAAGCATCTTTATATATTATCAACACTATGAGCATTCGCAATCAAGGCCTTAAGTACACATATGAGCGATAGGAGTTTTAGACGCATGGAGTATTCTTTCCAAGTTAAGCATAATGGACTTTCATTTGAAACACGACTCAAAGCCATAAGGATAACATAATGTGATAGGAACACATATCATTCATGAACACATTCTTGAAGGATAACATAATGTGATTGGAACATTCGGAACACCTTTTAAATACATAATTCTCGATACTTTGCTTACTCGGGACAATCAAATTTATTGGGAACAACTCGGAACATGGGAATAAGGAACATGAGCTAGCCATACTTGAAACTTACGGGAACATCATGGAATTCAATTCTAAGAGAGTAGTTTAGCCAACATACCTTTCTTGAGCTTTCCTTACATTGCTACAATGTTCTGAAAATTCTAGCAACTTTAATCTATTTAGAAACATAAAAAAAGTGAACCATAATTAGGAAGATATTCATGGGTTCACCTCATTTAAGCATTTCATCAAACAATAGGTGTGCAAATTTGACTACAAGGTTCTTCTACAAGATTTCCTTCAACCCACAACCAATTCAATACAAGGTTCTCCCTTTAATTCAATAACCTCCCTACCACCCCTATGTTTACATTCATGTACAAAGAGCAACTCCCACACCTAAGAATCATACTTCTCATGACTACTTTCAGTCCAAATTCTAAAATTTAGGGTTAGGGAGTAGAACCTATTAGATGAAGATCTTGTGGATCTCTCCCACAACTACAAGGTTCTCCCTTTAATTCAATAACCTCCCTACCACCCTTATGGTTATATTCATGTATAAAGAGCAACTCCCACACCTAAGAATCATACTTCTCATGACCACTTTCAGTCCAAATTTTGAAATTTAGGGTTAGGGAGTAGAACCTATTAGATGAAGATCTTGTGGATTTATCTCGTGAATCTCCAAAGCTTGAGCAAGAATTTGAAGCATGAAGATGTTGGTGCCCTTCCTTCTCTCTCTAGAATAGCTCTCTCCTCTCTCAAAAATATCAGATTTTATATAGTAAAATGACCACCTAAGGCCTTATATCAAAATAGGGTCGGATAAGAAAATTTTCAAAAATGACCCCCGAAGTCAATTATGTGGTAGCAGAATCGTTATGTGGGCAGCAAAATTGTTATGTGGGCAGCAGAATCGATTATGCAGCCAGCAGAATGGTTATGCGGCCCGCAAAATTATTTTGCGGCCCGCAGAATCATTTTGCGGCCAGCAAAATTATTTTTCAAAATTTGCCCATTTTCTATTCCACTCTGTGATGCTTATGCGGTCCGCGGAACAGTTCTGCGATCGCGAAATTGACCCTAGAATCGCCTTCTTCTACCAAAAATTCCCATCAACACTTAAGTATATTCTTCAACCCAAAAAGTTCGTACCGTGGCTCATTTTCTACAATCCTCAAACCCATTAGCCTAACTCGGCACCACAAAGCCTTAAATTCCTTGGCAAAATTTTATAAGTCCTTACATAAATGACCTTGGAATGGTTATTACATGGTTCCAATAGGTCCGTATGGTAATTTTGGACTTAAACGTATGTCTGGATTTGGATTTGGAGGTTCCTAGGTTGTTTTGACTCTATTTCCCAAAAGTTGGCAATTTGAAGTTTTGAAAAATTCATAGGTTTGACTGGGAGTTGACTTTGGAGTTATCGGGGTTCAGTTGGTGTTCGAGACTTTCGATAGATTTACATAGTTGATTAAAACTTGTGTGCAAAGTTTGGTTGGATTCCAAAATGGCTAGACATGTTTCGGCGTGTTTGGTGAAGTTAGAAAGTTTGGAACTTAAGAGATTGATTCGGATCGTCGATTCTTGGTTTTGCTATTATTTTTAGTGTTGTGAAAATTTAGATAAGTTTGGATTAGGTATATGGACTTGTTAGTGTGATTGGACGGGGTCCCAGGGGGATCGGGTGTGTTTCGGGGTGGTTTCAAACCTTTTCTCATGATTTGGAATTGTCGATTCTCTGATGTGGAGTGTTCTTCGCAACCACAAAGAAGGGGAGCTGGCAGGAGCATTTTGTTCATCGCTTTCGTGACAGGAGACTTGCGTTCATTTAGTAGCTTGGTAGGAGAACTCGCACGGAAGTGTAGAGTTAGGTGGGAGTTATGCCTTCGCGTTTGAGTGGGGGGTTCCTGTTACACCCCATGTTTTCGTACGTGAAAGTGCGCCATAAGTAAATTGATGAAAGATCGGAAATGAGATGTCACATCCCGCATTTTTGTATGTTAAAGTTTCGTCGTAAGTTAATCGACGTAAGCTCGGGAATGAGATTATTTTGAGATTATAAGTATTATTCTATTTCAAACAAGTGATAAGCAAATTCATGAAGGTGAGAAGGTAAGCGAATCGAAGAAAATGAGTTTCGTCGAAGTTTGACATTTTGTGATAAAATACTGTCCAAGCTATAATACCCCGTATTTATGGACTAGTGTCGTACAAGGTACCACATGACCATAATAGTAAGGTGTATAAAGTGTGTTAAAAGTGAGTAGTATTTTAAGTAATTTGAGATAATTTTTAATTATGTGGATAATTGGATAATTATTGATTTTTAGTGGGAGATTAACTAATTAATTAAGCATCTTTGGATAAGGCTTATGGACCTCAACATGGAAGCCAAGGAGATCTTGATCAAATGCCCAAGTAATGACTCTAAATACATGTAAAAGGTGGCACCTTTTAGGAGATTTTTGGTGGCTAAGTCATCCTAAGTGGGGCCCATACCCAAAGATTAAAGAGAATCTCTCTAATTCACAAAATGAAGATGCTCGCATCTACTAAGTCATAGATGAAGCTTCAACAAGAAAGTTCATAAGAGATTATCACATAATAGCAACGTGATTTGCTACAAAATTCATACAAGACTACTTAGCAACGTGAGAATTTGCGATTCTAAGGGAGTACGGTGCAATCTTTCTCAAGAATATCACACGGATTTTCCCTACTCTGATCGTGCCGTCACGTGTTTTGTCGCGATTATCGTATATTAGAGGGATTGTCAAGAGAACCGGCTCAGGTATGTTAAGGCTATCCCTTCTTTTCTTTTGGCATGATCCATATGATACAAACGAAACGAGCAAATGCACAACTTTCATAAATGACTCTATTCATAGAAGTGCTAGGGGTGCCTATGTTCTTGATTCCCCATGTGTCTTATTATTATATCTTCAGTTCATGGGTCTCAGAAAAATACGTAGTTGATAAAGTTTATCCAAAAGGCATATTGATTTTATGACATTCCGAGAAATCTTATTAACGCACTTCTTATGCATTTCATGCAATTATACATGTACATTGACCCATGACCATACGGCGTTATATACACGTATATTATATGTATATGGGATATGGGAAAAGGTTACGGCATTATATATGCACCACCACCTGATCAGCTGGTATACGTTGATGATTTGCCCGCAGTGGCCGAGATGATATGATGGGATGCCCTCAGAGGCTTGATGATGTTATGTATGCATACACCTATGCATGGTATGACATTTATATGCATATGCATGACATTATAAATATGAAATGATTCACAGAGCTATTCAGAATTACATGTTGAGTCTTTTACTCCATGCTTCTCTCACGTCTTTTGTGTACTGATTTTCATTCCTTACATACTCGGTACATTATTTATACTGACGTCACATTTGCCTGGGGACACTGCATTTCATGCCCGTAGGTCCCGATAGACCGGTTGAGAGTCCTCCAAGTAGGCTATCAGGTCAGCGAAAGGTGTTGGTGCACTTCATTTGCTCCGAAGTTGCTTATTTGGTCAGTATGATTTGGATATGTATTGATTAGTATGGCGGGGCCCTGTCCCGACCTTTATGGTATTTATCTACTCTTAGAGGCTTGTAGACATATGTCATGTACGTGAAAGATTGTATGGTCTTGTCGTCCTATGTTTAGTGTACGAGTGATCATTTTGGTCTTATAGGCCCGTATGTCATATTTATAAGTTTGTATTATATGTTGGGTCGTCCAATGTTAAGTATTTCCTCATGTTTTATTCTACTTATCTCACGACAGCCTCTCCGGCTCATTTACCTGTGATAGTATGATATGAAATATACGTTAAGTTGGTACTCGGTCGAGTAAGGTACCGGGTGCCCATCGCGGCCCATTGGTTTGGGTAGTGACAAAAGTGGTATCAGAGCAGTTTTGTCCTAGGGAGTCTACAAGCCGTGTCTAGTAGAGTCTTGTTTATGGGTGTGTTGTGCACCACACTTATAAGCAGGAGGCTGTAGGGCATTTAGGACTGTCACTCTTTCTTCTTACTCTAGATCGTGTGGTAGAGCTCAGTTGTAAGAATTTAAACTCCTAAATTCTATTTTATTCGTAATAAGACGATACCTACATCCAAAAGTTAGTTGGTAAGAGATTGAATGTGGCTGTGGAAGAGTTGAGTCAGAGGAACTCGATTTTGCATCATGCTTATGATGAATAAATGTGAGGTCTTCAGCAGAACATGTGTGTACTAAAATGTGTAAGCTTCTTGATAAGGATCCCTAAGGCAAGAATATCTATCCACTCGTATGGTAAAAAGGAATAAGAGAATCGGAATGTAGACACAAGTTTCAGCAAGTAAAAGAAGCAAGGAGAAGAAGGGTACGAGGTACCTAGTTAATGAAGATTAATAGTATTTACAATTCAAGCAGAGAAATATAACCATTTCGAGTTACTTTCAACAGTAACGAAGATATATACAATTAGCCACACCAATCTCAATTATGTCTATGGGAGCTGACATATATAGTTTAAGAGAAGGATGGGATATCAAGATCAAGCTGGGGTTAGAGTAACCCAAAATTATGGATGGATTGTTTGCATTAGTTGATATTTCCGAAGGATATTGTAAATGTGCTAATAGATATCCTTGTGAGACACACAGATGGTGCGCTCTAAAATAGTACAGCTAGATATGAGTACTACAAAGATAGGCACTGGAAGCCTGGAAGGGATAAATATTATATTATTATGGCTCCCGTCCCTAGTAGAGAAAGAATGTTAGGCAACCCGAAGAGCCAGTAGATGGAGCAAGGGGAGCTAAAAGCAAAAGAATGTCTTATTGAAGTTATCAGAATAAAATGGTAGACAGAAATGTTAGCAGGGAAATAAGAAGAGAGTTAATGAAGCATTATGAGTAAGATATGATACATGGATAATAATGGTAGATAAAAAAATGACAGTATTACAAAGTCTATAGTCAAGTGAAGGAAAAGATGAGATGTGTCAGGCCTTGAGACAACAAAAGAGTATAGGCCATACACTCATATCCTCATTTCGAGAAATAAATTCGTGACTCTAACGTGATTACCAGAAGGAAAAGTTAGACCTCCAGAGTAATAGAAACCAGTATAGGCTAGTGAACAAGATATACTGAACATGAATTAGGGATCGGAAGATTTGATAATAGTCGACATCGTGAGAATTTCAGAGATCGTGTTCCAGCAATAATAGAATAGACAACAGAAGAATGACCTTTAAAGTTCATTCAGGAAAACGCTTCCCTAAAGCAAGCAATATGAGCAAAGTTAAGCTTAAGGGACTATGTGTGCCAGTTACACTAAGTGTCACCCTTGTGAGTAAGGAATTTTGCTATCCTTGGTATAGAAGGATTACCGCAAGGTGAGTAAGGATCATCGATGATGTGAAAAGACATCAAAGATAAAGAGGTAAAACATCTATAGGTAGATCGTCGTAGCTCTAAATCTTAGTACTCCCCTAAAGGGGGGAATATGGAGTGATGTGGCATTAAGTTAGGATTAAGTGATTTTAGTAACTATGGAATGGTAAAGGAAGAATGCGATAAAAATGAAAATGGGATGAAATTACACTTATTCAAATCCTACAAATATGCTGATTCCAGAACATTATGCAAACACGATGTCAAGGACAGGAAGTAAGGGTTCCGGCCTGAGATCTTATTGATAGATAAGAAGCCAGTGCAAGACGTAAGTTAAGACAAAGGAAATAACCCAAGAAAGATTACGCGGAATATTGATATGAGAATGGGCCAACGAATAGCTAGCAGTTGATTCAGGAAGAGCCTAGTTATATCTAGACAAGAGGATACAGACAAATTAACAGATCGTGCAAGATAAACATAGTGAACCCCAACATGGAGAATTCAGTCTCACAGATATGACATCGTGACCCTTGAGAAATATTCGGATAGGAGTTGGGGTAGTTAAAGGTATCGTATGAGTGTTACGGAAATAAAAGAGAGTGCCACTGGGAAGACAGCCAAAATATCAGTTCAGAAGCAACCCTACAAGTACAAGGGCATGGAGATAAGTAAATACGGATAATTATAGGCGAGTAAGGACATCAAAAATTCCATCGAGTATACGATGTAATAAGCTCGCAGCTTTACAAGAGTCAGAGGGCCCTCCCTAAGTACTACAACGAAAGACTAGCTGAGGAAATAAGGAAGAAGGCTTCAATCTAAGCATAATGACCTAAGAGGAAATGGTCTTGTAACAACAGTCTCACAACAACATTGTATGCACTCCATAAGAATGCGGCACCTACCGTGGCTAATGAACGGGAAGTAAAATCAAAAGTAATAATCGAGATCATATGAGTTGTACAAAAATTCCGAAATGCGTGGGAACTAAGATAAGCTAAGTATGCATGCAACAAGGGGGCAGAAAGTTGAGAAGGAACAAAATGAATTATTCGATCAATGATCCAAAGTTAGTTACGTTATGAACGCACTTAAGATTTCGGAGTATTATCCATGCAGCATATATATTGACAATCATATAGTCGTAGAAGACTCCGGTATAAGTTAAAAAAAAGAATTGAGTCCACATCATAGACAAAGCATTGAATTGTTAGAAGATTGTATCTTGGATATTCCATAGCGCCCATAAAAGGCTAAAGTAAAAACTAATACCATGAGCCTCAATCGGAAGATATCTTAAGCCTACATAAAGGTTGATCAGAGGGAAGAGGAAACTAAAGAGTTATATCAACTAAGTAAATCAAGAGTCTGATTACTGAACCTAGAAAATTATAGAAATCATGATTGAAAACATTACAGAATCACTCTTAGTATCAGAGGTACAAGAGAGATAGTACAACAACCATATTCTATAACAGCATTACGATAAAGCCAGTTAGAAGAATACCAGCCTCATAAGAAGTCAGTGTGAAGCTCCCACCGGATTGTGTATGCATCAGAGGTGCAAGTATTATAATAGAGCTTCAAGTTGTGGGTGTGAATCATACCTATGTGGACGGGGGTTATGAAAGAGATAGAAGATACGATGCGAGATTTTAAGGTAAGTAAGGTTAGGGTGAACAACATACGAGATACTCAGGTGCAGAAGGTTGTGAATAATCCATACTTCAGATAGATAGAGGGCTATAAGCGTTGGGATTCAGTATCCAGGAATGATAGTGGTGTCATTAGTGGAATATCTTCCAGCCTATGGTTACTAGGTATCGAGAGGTCTAGTTAAAAGAGTAAAGAAGAGTTTGAGATGATGTCATGTCTCGATTGATGTTCCAGAATAACATAAGGAAATCTATTGTGCATGCAAGTTGAAGGAAGGTTGCGAGTAGTATAAATGGATATGTGTAGGTCGCAAGCTAAAGTATAGTAGAGCAACAAGGTTTTAGGAAGACATGAGTAAGGATAAGGAAAGGAAAGTGAGAAGGTGACAAAATGGATAAGTCCTCGGGATTAAGCCCATGAAAACAAGAAAGCTAATGGTTTCTCTAAGTTATAGAAAGTTCAGTATAGCCTGAATGAACTCTAAGGAGTCTATGACTAATAGCATTTAGAAGAGATGGAATACTGCCCTGGTAGTAGAATAAGGGTGTAATTGTAATAAATAAAGGATGACGTTTGGGCCTTCGATTGAGTAATGATTTGAAGAAAAATAAAAGGGGGATTTCATGAATTATACAGGATTAAAATACCCACGTAAGGTGAATCACATTGTTATGCTATGAAATATGGTTATGGAAGTATGGTATCGCCCCCAGGTGGATCAATAAAATCACTTCTTATGTTCCTCGATGCAACGTGAGCCCTAGTGATTACGCAAGAGGTTTCAAGTTATCAGTGGTAGATTGTAGATCAATATTGAAGTGAATCAATAATGGATGAATTAAAGTTACAAAGTATGAGATGAGATTAGGCTGTCATTCTTAAGATGAACAGTAATGAGGAAGCATTAAAGGACTTAGATTTATACATATGGGATAAGCAACGAGGGTAACCTGGAGTTTGGTAGCAGACCTCAGTAACAGTAAACCGAAGTAAGAGTTATGGTATAGTATGACCTACTTAGATGTAGTAAAGCCATGGATGCCCAGAGGTACAACTTGTGATAATTATGTAGATGTTCACAAAGTGAGGCCTAAAGATTAACTAAAAGCTGGATGAAAAATGAGAGAAGGGTCACATAGGCGCACATACAAGGACAAAGTCGTACAGACTGCATGATAGAAGGTAGCAATAGTTATGAGATTTGAAATAATTCCGACCACAAGTCGTAGTGTGAGAAAGAGGCCTAAAAGGGGGAATGCCCTAGCCTTTGGATTTATTCACATAACAGTTGCCTAGTTGGCAAGGAGAGTACTAAAGTATTCGCAAGAGCTATAGGTTATGATAATGATAAGTGCATCAGTCAACATTTGAGGATGAATGTTCCAAAGGGGGGAATGATGTTACACCCCATATTTCCGTACGTGAAAGTACGCCATAAGTAAATTGATGAAAGCTCGAAAATGAGATGTTACATCCCGCATTTTCGTACGTTAAGGTTTCGTCGTAAGTTAATCGACGTAAGCTCGGGAATGAGATTATTTTGAGATTATAAGTATTATTCTATTTCAAACAAGTGATAAGTAAATGCATGAAGGTGAGAGGGTAAGCAAATCGAAGAAAATGAGTTTCGTCAAAGTTTGACATTTTGTGATAAAATACGGTCCAAGTTATAATACCCCGTATTTATGGACTAGTGTCTTATAAAGTACCACATGACCATGATAGTAAGGTGTATAAAGTGTGTTAAAAGTGAGTAGTATTTTAAGTAATTTGATATAATTCTTAATTATGTGGATAATTGAATAATTATTGATTTTTAGTGGGAGATTAACTAATTAATTAAGAATCTTTGGATAAGGCTTATGGACCTCAACGTGGAAGCCAAGGAGATCTTGATCAAATGCCCAAGTAATGACTCTTAATACATGTAAAAGGTGGCACCTTTTAGGAGATTTTTGGTGGCTAAATCATCCTAAGTGGGGCCCACACCCAAAGATTAAAGAGAACCTCTCTAATTCACAAAATAAAGATGCTCACATCTACTAAGTCACGGATGAAGCTTCAGCAAGAAAGTTCATACGAGATTATCACATAATAGCAACGTGATTTGCTACAAAATTCATACAAGACTACTTAGCAACGTGAGAATTTGTAATTCTAAGAGAATACGGTGCAATCTTTCTCAAGAATATCATACGGATCTTTCCCTACTCCGATCTTGCCGTCACATGTTTTGTCGCGATTGTCGTGTGTTAGAGGGATTGTCAAGAGAACCGGCTCAGATATGTTAAGGCTATCCCTTCTTTCCTTTTGGCATGATCCATATGATGCAAACGAAACGAGCAAATGCGCAACTTTCATAAATGACTCTATTCATAGAAGTGCTAGGCGTGCCTATGTTCTTGATTCCCCATGTGTCTTATTATTATATCTTTTATTCATGGGTCTCAGAAAAATATGTAGTTGATAAAGTTTATCCGAAAGGCATATTGATTTTATGACATTCCGAGAAATCTTATTAACGCACTTCTTATGCATTTCATGCATTTATACATGTACATTGACCCATGACCAGATGGAATTATATACGCGTATATTGTATGTATATGGGATATGGGAAAAGGTTACAGCGTAAAGGTTACAGAACGATATACGCACCACCATCTGATCAGCTGGTATACGTTGATGATTTGCCCACAGTGGCCGAGATGATATGATAGGATGCCCTCAGAGGCTTGATGATGTTATGTACGCATACACCTATGCATGGTATGACATTTATACCCATATGCATGACATTATAAATATGAAATGATTCACAGAGCTATTCAGATTTATATGTTGAATCTTTTACTACATGTTTCTCTCATGTCTTTTATTTACTGATTTTTATTCCTTACATACTCGGTACATTATTTGTTCTGACATCCCATGTAAGGCCACGTAATATTTTGCAAAAGAAAATAATGTTTCGTGGTGCCGAATGGTTTTTACGTGTTGAACAATGCACCGGAAAAATAAAGGAATATTTTGGCAAAAAAGTGCGTATATGCGGCCCATTATGCGACCGCACAATAACTCTGTGGGTCGCATAATGGCCGCAGAAATGGGCAGGAGAGGGCCAGTCTGGGGGGCAATTATGCGGTCGACTATGGGACCGCATAACTGTTATGCGGTGCATTATGCGACCGCATAACAGTTATGCGGACCGCATAGTGACCGTATACACAGACAGATTTTTTGTCATTTTGGTCTGTAATTATGCGACCGATATGCGGTCTGTATATCCATTATGCGGTCACATATGCGACCGCATACCTTGTTCCGGAGCTCCATTTTTGCATTTTTAAAACCCGACCCTATTTCGTTAAATACACACTTTGGGCCATTTTTGAGCTATAATCTGATATTTTAGAGTGAGAAAGAGTGCCCTAGAGTGAGAAGGTGTTCTTCAATAATTGTTTTTCAATTCTTGCTCAAGTTTTGGAAGATTGAGAAGGGAAACTCACTAGGTCTTCATCCTAGAGGTAAGATTCTACACCCTAACCCTCAATTTCGAAATTATCTGAAAATGGGTAATTAGCAAGATAATTTTTGGGCATGAGAGTTGTTTATTTTATATGCATGTGATATGAAGGGGTGTAGGAAGATTGTTGAACTAAGCTTGGTAAAGATTGGGTTGTGGGATGATGGAATTCTCCATAAAAGGACCTTGAAACCTTATGCACACCTAGTGTTTGATAAAATGCTCAAATGAGCTACAACCATGATCATCTTCCTAAATTTGGTTCAATTTGTTATGTTTCTAAAATAGATTGAAGTTACTAAGAATTCCGGAACATTTTAAAGTGTAAGGAAGCTCAAGTGAGGTATGTTGGCTAAACCCTTCTCTAAGAATTGGAATTCCTATTATCCTTATAAGTTCCGAGATGTTCATTACAAATCGAGTATTCCGATAAATTTTGTGATGAAGATATATGTTCAATTCGTGTTTCAAATGCTCTTATCATATTGCATTATAAATTGAGGATGTGTCCCAAACTATGGATTGTGTATCCACATGTTATAATTTTAAGTCGTGAATTATGTGAAAGTTATTATGCCAAGTTGCGTAGAGATTGTGATTGTAATACACCTCCACCCGCATTTATTGGGGGTGAGGCGGCATGACCGCTTTATGTGGGGATTATGGTATAGAGAAGGTGATTGTGATACACCTCCACCCGCATATATTGGGGTGAGGCAGCATGACCGCTTTGTGTAGGGATTATGGTATTGTGGGACTGCACCTCCACCCGCATACATTGGGGTGAGGCGGCATAGCCGCTTTGTGTTGGTATTGGTATCGTTGATGCATTTCCACCCGCATACATTGGGGTGAGGCAGCATAGCCACTTTGTGTTGGTATTGGTATCGTTGATGCATTTCCACCCGCAAACATTGGGGTGAGGCGGCATGGCCGCTTGTGTAAGTTCTTGGTACTTTGGTTATACATCCACCCGCATACATTAGGTTGAGGCGGCAGGGCCGCTTGAGTAGAGTTGTGGTATTGTACTTACACCTCCACCTGCATACATCGGGTGAAGCTGCGAGGCCGCTTTGTGTGAAGATGGTTACAGAGGATCTAATCTTAAATCCTATAAATGTTATTGATAGCTCTTAATAAGCTTGCTCTGGTTTAAATGGTAATCTATATTATTCTATTGCCACACTGGTTCATCATATTCATCTTGTACTTCTGAATTCTTAAATTGGTGTTTAGTTTTCATACTAGTACTATTCGACGGTACTAACGTCCCTTTTGCCCGGCGCGCTGCATCTTTAAATGGATGCAGGTGGTTCCACATCAGGTGATATTGATCAGTGATAGCAGTACGCCTTCTTCCCAGCTGACTTGGTGAGCCCAACTTCATCCCGGGGACATGTATCTTTTGTTCTTTGTGTATTCTGTTTGAGGTATAGCCGGTGTTGCCGGCGTTATCATTGTACTCATCTTTATCTATAGAGGATCTGTAGACATAGTGTGGGTTGTATAATGGTGCTGGGGAAGTCAAACTCGTGTGTTGTGCTTGAATTACTATTTCCACTTCAGATTATGAAAAATGTGTTTGGAATTGAGACTTTTAAATAAAGTAACTGATTGTAGGAAATTGGTATTGCAGACATGATCTCTTTATTGGTTGATTAACTAAAACATATATATTCTCTTTATTCATGAATGAGTTTGGGTAGAAGGAAATCTAATAGGCTTGCTCGGCCGGGTTCACTCGGTTGAGCGCCGGTCGCGCTCCTCGATTTTGGGGCGTGACATCCCATTTGCCTGGGGACGCTGCGTTTCATGCCTGCAGGTCCCGATAGACAGGTTGAGAGTCCTCCAGGTAGGTTATCAGCTCAGAAGAAGGTGTTGGTACGCTCTATTTGCTCCGGAGTTGCTTATTTGGTCAGTATGATTTGGACATATATTGATTAGTATGGTGGGGCCCTATCCAAACCTTTATGGTATTTATCTACTCTTAGAAGCTTTTAGACATATGTCATGTATGTGAAAGATTGTATGGCCTTGTCGACCTATATTCAGTATGTGAGTGATCATTTTGGTCTTATAGGCCCGTATGTCATATGTATAAGTTTGTATTACATGTTGGGTCATCCAATGTTGAGTATTTCCTCATGTTTTATTCTACTTATCTCACGACAGCCTCTTCGGCTCATTTACCTATGATTGTATGATACGAAAGATACGTTACGTTGGTACTCGGTTTAGTAAGGTATCGGGTGCCCGTCGCGGCCCATCGGTTTGGGTTGTGACAGTCCCGTATTCGCAAAGAGGCGTGGCCTGGCTTGGAGAAGCTAGCCTTTGCATTCGCGATTAGATTCTCGCGTTCGCGTAGGTTTGGAGTATTGATTGTCACATAGGTTTGGAGTATTGAGAGGCAAGGGGTTCTTGGAGTATTGATTCTCGTACGCTCGAGGTAAGTATCCTGCCTAGGCTTGGTTAGAGGGTATTTCCCTGTAGGCTTTGATGATTGTTATTTGTTGGGGGTGACTCATATGTGAGATGGCGAGCACATATGCGTGCACTTGGTTATTCATGATCCGAGTAGACTTGAGGTTATCATATACCTTATATTGTTATCGTACCTATTAGATACTATGTTTTCTCCACTTGAATGGCTACGTGAGCTATTATTCATGCTAGAACTAATGTCTAGGTTATTTACTTATCTATTTTATATGATAGAGATATCTTTGCTATATTGAACTATTTGCCTTAACCGTAGTCATATTATTCAGTCATGATATTATATTCGCGTATTATATCTCTGTCCCTATGCACTCTTTATATGGTATCTCATATGTTGTTAGTGTCCTTATGTTTGTGGCACGGGTATTAGCTGAGTTGTAGCACATTGTTATATTCCATGCGGTATTTTGATTAGTATTCAAGAAATCCCCACAATTATCAAGAACGAAACCTTGATAGAACCGCTTTGATACCACTTGATAACGACAAGGTCGGGAATCCAAACTAGAGTAAGAATTTGAAAAGTAAATGCGGAAGCAATAACAATAAGGAATTGAACAACTAGAACTAAAGGGCAGAAAATAAAGGATATGGGAAAATTCAAGGAAAGAATTCCAAGAACTTCCAAGAACGCAAGTTCTATAGCCTTGACAAGATCAAAGCAACAACGTCTTGATTTATTGAAGAAATCAAACGCCTATACTTAAAAAGCAAATCAAAATAATAGATTCGGATCTTGACCGCTTTACGAGTAACTTAAGACAACAATTAATAACTAGTATTAATCGCCTTCTAAGAATACAACAAAGGAATCAAAGATATCACAATAGAGAAGTAATCTTACTACCTTGAACTATGAACTAGTAAAGGTTGAAAGATAAATCTCAAAGCACAAGTAACAAAGGTTCAAAAGAACTCTCAAAGTATGATATACTTAATCAATAATGAAGTATCTCAATGAATGAGAAGAACTCCTTATTTATAGGAGTACTAAGGCATAAAAAGTCCTTAAAATTAGGTAGGGTGGTTGCTAAGGCATAAAAAGTCATTACAATTAGGTAGGGTGGTTGCTAAGGAGTAAGAAAAGTCATTACAATTAGGTGGGGGAGCGGCCAAATCCCTTTGGGGCAGATTTGGACCTTAAAACTACTAGTTTGGGCCATTGATTTGGACTCCAATTGGGCTCCTTTTGAAACACCCCCTTTTGGACCTCTTTTAAGCTCATTTTGAGCCCCTTTGGTGGACTTCAAGGGCTGATTTGGTGGCCCAATCTTCCTCCTCTTGGACTTCAATTTGGATCACCAAATAATTGTAAAACTTGGATAATTCATCTACTTTGGGCTTGAGCTCTTCCTCTACAATTAAAAGCTTCTTTATTTGCCATTGAAGTCTAGCAACCTTAGAGTGCAACTCTTTAGCTTGAGATCTTGTAAATGACCTAGGAGGTTCCAAAACTCTATCCTTGTCCTTGATGCTATCATTCCCCTCTTCTTGAAAAGAATTCGTCCCCGAATTCGATCCTACATCAAACAAAGACAAGTCAGCAACATTTAATGTAGCACTTACTTGGAACTCACCAGGTAGGTCCAGCTTGAAAGCATTGTCTCCAATCCTTTCAAGGACTTGAAATGGGCCATCTCCTCTAGGGTGCAACTTTGACTTCCTTTTGGAGGGAAATCTCTCCTTTCTAAAGTGAACCCAAACTAAATCTCCAGGTTTAAAAATAACTTGTTTTCGACCCTTATTCTTTCTCAAGGTAGTTTGCTCATTTTTCTTCTCAATTGCAAGCCTTGTTTGTTCATAAATTTTTTTCATTATCTCAGCCTTTGTCCTACCATCAAGATTAACAATATCATTAGTAGGTAATAGTAATAAATCAAGGGGAGTGAAGGGATTAAACCATAAACAACCTCAAAAGGAGACATACCTATAGAAGAATGGATTGTTCTATTGTAAGCAAATTCAATCATAGGTAAGTGAGCCTCCCAAGAAGTTAATTTACCTTTCAAAATAGCCCTCAACATGTTTCCTAAGGTTCTATTAACTACTTCAGTTTGTCCATCAGTTTGTGGGTGACAAGAAGTAGAAAACAACAATTTAGTGCCTAACTTCCCCCAAACTACACGCCAAAAGTGGCTCAAAAACTTAGCATCCCTATCACTAACAATAGTTCTAGGTATACCATGCAATTTGACAACTTCTTTTACAAAAGGATCAGCAACATGTGAAGCATCATTAGTCTTTAAACAAGGAATAAAACGAGCCATTTTGGAGAACCTATCTACCACAACATATATACTATCCTTACCATACCTTGTTCTAGGCAAACCTAACACAAAATTCATAGAAATATCAATCCAAGGTGAAGTAGGAACAGGTAATGGCGTATAAAGACCATGTGGTAACACTTTAGATTTAGCTTGTTTACATTCCAAACACTGTGCACACATCCTTTCAACATCTTTTCTCATTCCAGGATAAAAGAAATTTCAGCAAGTATGTCTAGTGTCTTTGGGACTCTAAAGTGACCTATAAGCGCTCCACAATGTGCTTCCCTTACAAATACTTCATGTAAAGAGCAATTAGGGATACACAACTTATTTTCCTTAAAGAGAAACCCATCTTGGAGGTTAAACCTCTCAAAAGGACCCAACTTACAATCTGCAAAAATCTTGCCA
Organism: Nicotiana tabacum; assembly: GCF_000715075.1. NCBI lineage: Eukaryota > Viridiplantae > Streptophyta > Magnoliopsida > Solanales > Solanaceae > Nicotiana > Nicotiana tabacum. The sequence continues at coordinate 120,063,809 of NC_134083.1, read as the reverse complement.
AAATCAACATCATTAGCATAAAGTCCCTTGATTTGATCAAAACCCATCAATTTAGAAGTCAGGATAGAAACTAAGACATACCTTCTTGAAAGTGCATCCGCAACAACATTCTCTTTCCCTTGTTTGTAAGAAATTATATAAGGAAACGTTTCAATGAATTCAACCCACTTAGCATGCCTTCTACTACGCTTGCCTTGACTCTTCAAGTATATGGTCAGTTTTAATGACAAACTCTCTTGGCCACAAGTAATGTTGCCATGTGGCTAAAGCCCTTACCAAAGCATATAGCTCTTTGTCATAAGTGGAATAGTTCAATGTGGCTCCACTCAACTTCTCACTAAAGTAGGCAATAGGTTTAGAATCTTGCATCAAAACAGCACCTATTCCTTTGCCAGAAGCATCACATTCAATTTCAAAAGATTTAGAAAAATCAGGCAATTGTAACAATGGAGCAGAACATAACTTTTCTTTCAACAAGTTAAAAGCACCATCTTGTTCTTTTCCCCATGTAACAATCTTATCCTTTTTAATAACTTTAGTTAAAGGAGAAGCAATGGTGCTAAAGTCTCTCACAAACCTCCTATAAAAACTAGCAAGTCCATGAAAACTCCTAACTTCAGTTACACTCTCAGGTTTATGCCATTCTTTTATTGCTTTAATTTTCTCTTGATCAACCTCAACTCCTTTAGAACTAACCCCAAAATCCAAGAAAATCACACTATCGTTATCTTGTTGATTGCTCTACAATCCACGCACATCCTCCAAGTTTCATCCTTTTTGGGTACCAATAGGACGGGAACAGAGCAAGGGCTCATGCTCTCTCTCACAAAGCCTTTCTCAAGCAACTCCTCAACTTGCCTTTGAAGCTCTTTTGTCTCTTCTGGATTACTCCTATAAGCAGGCCTATTTGGGATTTGTGATCTAGGCACAAAATCAATTTGATGCTCAATGCCACGTAAAGGTGGCAATCCATTAGGAATATCTTCAGGAAAGACATCTTCAAAATCCTGCAAAATAGAAGAAATACTACTTGGCAAAGAAGAAGTTAGTAACTCAGAATTAATCAAAGCTTCTTTGTACGTAAGTAGTATTATGGGCAACCCCTCTTTTCTTGCATTTAAATACTCTTTGGCTTTTATATAAAAACTATCTTTTTTTATTTCCTTAGCCTCTTTCCTCTCAGCAAGACTTTCTATTTTTTCATTCAAGACCTTTTTTATCTCTTCTCTCAAATTGTTGCCCTCTCTCTCTTTCTCTCGGCCATCTCTCTTTTTTTTCTAACTCTTGGCCTCCTTTCTTTTCTTTTTCCTCAAGCTCACTTTTTATCCCTCCCCTTTGTTTTCCCATTGCTTCCCTTAATCTCTTTGGATCTTCAAACACTTGAGAAGGAAATAAAGGGGCAAGAGTAAATTTCCTGCCATTTAGCTCAAGCGAATATCTATTCTTCCTTCCATCATGAAAAACATTCCTATCATACTGCCAAGGACGACCCAGTAAGATATGACAAGCTTCATAGGGACTATGTCACAAAGAATATCATCCTCATATCTACCAACATTGAATGAAATCATGCATTGTTTGTTTACCTTTAGTTCACCACTATCATTTAACCATTGGAGTCTATAGGGAGTAGGGTGTTTCATGCATGCAAGTCCCAATTTTTCCACAAAGTATGAACTCACCACATTAGCACAACTACCACTATCAATGATCATAGAACAAGTTTTCCCCTTTATCCCACACCTAGTATGGAATATATTCTCCCTTTGTTCTTCACTATTGCTTCCCAAATTGATAGTCATAATCCTCCTAACTACCCCAATCATGCCATCATTAGGTAGTTCTATATCATCATCATTACTCACATCTCCCTCTTCTTCTCCCTCGCTTTTTTCACTCTCATATCCTCCATCTTCTCTAAGAATGATGTTTCTTCTACTTGGACATTCATGCATCATATGTCCCCTTCCTTTACATTTATGACACTAAATAGAACTAGAAGGTGTAAAAGGTTTAGGGTTAAAGGTTTTACCTCCCTCTTTGTTCTCAAATTTACCTTTATCCTTGTCTTCTTGAGGTCTAGAAGAACTCTTCATCTCTTGATTCGACCATGGCTTCTTGGAGATGGTGTTTGACCGACCTTTCCATGAGCTAGTTTTCTTTCTTTTATTTTGATTTTCTACCTTTACAGACAAATCAACTAACTCATCTATTGTTACATATTGTTGTAATTCTACTACATCAGCTATTTCCTTATTTAAACCATTTAAAAACCTAGCCATTGTAGCCTCTTCTTCCTCCATACAATTAGCTTGGATCATAGCCATATCCATAGCCTTAAAGTACTCATCCACAGACATGGACCCTTGCTTCAATGTTTGAAGATGTTGTTGTAGCTCTCTTTTAAAGTGTGATGGTATGAATCTCTTTCTCATCACCCTCTTCATCTCAGCCCAAGTAGCAATTGGTTCTCGTCCTTCTTGCAATCTGTCCCTAGTAAGCTTTTTCCACCAAATAGCAGCATAGTCAGAAAACTCAACAATAGCAAGTTTAACCTTCTTACCCTCAGAGTAGTTGTGACAGTCAAAGATGGCTTCAACCTTTCTCTCCCAATCAAGGTACAAGTCTGGATCTCTTGTTCCCTTGAAAGATGGCATCTTCATCTTTATACTACTTATATTATCATCTTCTACTCTACCTCTTTGTCCCCTCCTATATCTTCCCACCCTATCAAAATTAATATCATTAAAATCATCTATAGGGTTTTCTTGATTTACAATGGGTGCAAGGGGTACATTTCTCCTAGCTTGGGGCCTAACATTATTTTCCCTTCTAAGTTCAGCTATTGTATCATTTTGCTCAGCAATGGTTTCCCTCATCTCTTGGATTTACAAATTCCATCTTTCGAATTGTTGATGCATAGCTTGCAAGGTAAAATTATTTCTTGCTTTGATTTCGGCTTCTTGAAGAACCCTTCATTCATCATCACTACCTGTACATGATATCTTAAATAATTAATTGTATCAGACAAATTGACTTTTTCCTCAATTGTTCTCACACACACTTTGCCTTATTTTTTCTCTCTCGAAATAACCTTTGAACAAAATACTTTGTAGATTTATAGTTAAACCCAACTCGTATAAAGTTCTTAGTAGTAAAATATAAATTTTTGGGGAACAAATGAAAGAAGAACCAAATCCTAGAACTATTAGGCTCGGTTGAAATAAGATACGAACAAAAAGGAAAGGATTATATATTTAGATTAGAAAGAGTAAGAAAAAATTAAATTTTTGTCTTATCTTTTATAATATAGGACCCCTTCTTCTTGTTTCCTTTGATAGTGTTTGGAAACAAATTAGATACAACAGAAAGTTCCTGGAGAGCAAGAAATTGTTTTTTTTAAAACTGATTTTCATTTTTTTTGTTCTTTTTTAACTTGTTTTTTTTGCTCTTAGTATTCAAGAAATCCCCAGAATTATCAAGAACGAAACCTTGATAGAACCGCTTTGATACCACTTGATAACGACAAGGTCGGGAATCCAAACTAGAGTAAGAATATGAAAAGTAAATGCGGAAGCAATAACAATAAGGAATTGAACAACTAGAACTAAAGGACAGAAAATAAAGGATATGAGAAAATTCAAGGAAAGAATTTCAAGAAAGCAAGTTCTATAGCCTTGACAAGATCAAAGCAACAACGTCTTGATTTATTGAAGAAATCAAATGCCTTTACTTAAAAAAATCAAAATAATAGATTTGAATCTTGACCGCTTTACGAGTAACTTGAGACAACAATTAATAACTAGTATTAATCGCCTTATAAGAATACCACAAAGGAATCAAAGATATCACAATAGAGAAGTAATCTTACTACCTTGAACTATTAACTAGTAAAGGTTGAAAGATAAATCTCAAAGCACAAGTAACAAAGGTTCAAAAGAACTCTCAAAGTATGATATACTTAATCAATAAGGAAGTGTCTCAATGAATGAGAAGAACTCCTTATTTATAGGACTACTAAGGCATAAAAAGTCCTTAAAATTAGGTAGGGTGGTTGTTAAGGCATAAAAAGTCATTACAATTAGGTAGGGTGGTTGCTAAGGAGCAAGAAAATCATTACAATTAGGTGGGGGGCGGCCAAATCCCTTTGGGGCAGATTTGGACCTTAAAACTACTAGTTTGGGTCATTGATTTGGAACTCCAATTGGGCTCCTTTCGAAACACCCCCTTTTGGAGCTCTTTTAAGCTCATTTTGAGCCCATTTGGTGGACTTCAAGGGCTGATTTGGTGGCACAATCTTCCTCCTCTTGGACTTCAATTTGGATCACCAAATAATTGTAAAACTTGGATAATTCATCTACTTTGGGCTTGAGCTATTCCTCTACAATTAAAAGCTTCTTTATTTTCCATTGAAGTCCAGCAACCTTAGAGTGCAACTCTTTAGCTTGAGATCTTGTAAATGGTCTTGGAGCTTCCAAAACTCTATCCTTGTCCTTGATGATATCACTGATGACTAATGTTGGGCCACAGAGTCATTTTGATATTGATAGTGAGGTGAGGCTTACGTCAAGGCCCATATTGGGCTGAGTGATATTTATCGTTGACTTTTGATTCTATCAGCGCTTGATCTAGGATCCACCCCTTAAGAGTCAGGTGATAACCCATGTTAATTTGGGCCATGTGAATGCAGGCACACGATATGTGCTTAGTGAGGGGCTTATGATAGGCACCCATACAATGCTGGTGTGTGTGTGTTTGATGATTTAGGAGTATTGTACCAGGCACTATGAGAGTGCTGAGAACATGATTGAGGGGTACTTGTACCAGGCACTATGAATGTGTTAAGACTGTATACTTGTTGATTAAACTGTGATGTTGTTGATTTTGGCCAGTATATTTGACATGTAGGACTGGAGTTGCATTTCCCTCATGCTTATCGATATTTGATGTCTTTATTTGATGATTAGAGCTTGAAATCACAGTTTATCTTGATAAATCCCTATCTAGGTGATTTATGTGGAAAATACGATGTCTTGACTGATATACCTGAAAAGCATGCTTATTTCTCCTCTTTTTGTGATAAAGTTGAAGCTATTATTATTTGAGTTGTTTTTTCTTATAATCAATTATTATGTTTTTATTATTGTTGTTGTGTCACGACCCAAACCGATGGGCCATGACGAGTGTCTGAGTCCTACCTGTCAAACACCCCTAAGCATGCGTCTAAGATATAAACATGAATTAAGGGTAGGTCATGAATAACATCTGTCAATAAACTGTTGAATCACGTGAATAACATACGTGAGGAAAACATGCCCAAAATACATATATACATATACATGCGGAATACGGTAGGGCGAGCTGACAAGGCTGCTATAGAATACTATATATCCCAAAACTAGAAGCAGACAAGGCCACATACTATCCAACTATACATGATTGTCTACAGACCACTAATAGAGTGTCCAACTGTATAAAGGACGGTACTAGGCCCCGTTGTACCCATATCCAAAAACCAAAACAGCGTACCAAAACTAGAAATAGCTCTGAATCAAGTGGAGCACACCAACTCTCGTTGATCAAAGATCCTAAAAAGGGGGACCGTCGGCCTGTCTACCTGCACCTGCGGGCATGAAACACAACGTCCCTAGGCAAAGGGACGTCAATACGAATAATGTACAGAGTTTGTAAGGCATGAAAATCAGTGCATAAAGACATAGATGAAACATGGAGTAAATAATTCCACCTGTGAGTCTAAATAACTTTGTGAATCCTGAAATATTTATAATGTCATGCATGTGCGTATAAATGTCGTATCATGCATAGGTATAGGTGTACATAACATCATCAAGCCTCTAAGGGCATCCCATTATATTATCTCGGCCACTGTGTGCAAAATCATCAACATATACCAGCTGATCATGTGGTGGTGCGGATATAACGCCGTAACCTTTTCCCATATCCCATATACGTATAATATACGCGTATATAACGCCATCTGGACATGGGACAATGTACATGTATAAATGAATGAAATGCATAAAAATACATTAATAAGATTTCTCGGAATGCCATAAGATCAATATGCCTTTCGGATAAACTTTTTCAACTACGTATTTTTCTGAGACTTATGAACAAAAGATATAATAATAATTCACATGGGGAATCAAAACATAGGCACCCCTAGTACTTCTATGAATAGAGTCATTTATAAAAGTTGTGTGTTTGCTCGTTTCAGTTGTATCATATGTATCATGCCAAAAGGAAAGAAGGGATAGCCTTAACATACCTGAGCCAATTCTCTTAACAATCCCTCTAACCCATGTCTTTTGCAAAAAAAACACGTAACGGCGGATCGAAGTAGGAAAAAATCCGTATGATATTCTTGAGAACGATTGTACCGTGCTCTCTTAGAATCGCAATTCTCACGTTGCTAAGTAGTCTTGTATGAATTTTGTAGCAAATCACGTTGCTATCATTTTGTATGAGTTTGTTGAAGCAATTTACATTGCTATGAAGATTAGATATATCTCTCTTTGTGAATTTTGAGATATCTTTTACCTTAGTGGGTGTAGGCCCTACTTAGGTGATGACTTAGCCAAAAGTCCCTCTAAATGTGCCACCTTGTAATGTAAGTAAACAGTCACAAATGGAGAATAACTTGCTGCCACGTTGGGGGGGGAGATTATCCACCCATTTAACTTGTCAATCTCTCACTAAAAATCAATAATTATCCAATTACCCATATAATAAATAATTATCTCAAATTACTTAAAATACTACTCACCTTTAACATACCTTATACACCTTACTATCCTGGTCATGTGGTACCTTGTATGGCACTAGTCCATAAATACCGGTATTATAGCTTGGATCGTATTTTATCCACAATTGACAATCTTCAACGAAACTCATTTTCTTCCACTCGTTTAACCTCTGACCTTCACGGCTTTACTTATCACATGTTATAAATAGCATAAATTCTATAATCTCAAAAATAATCCCATTCCCGAGTATACGTCGATTAACTTACGACGAAACTTTAAAGTACGGAAACGCGAAATGTAACATCCTTCCCCCCTTAGAAACATTCATCCGTGAAAGTTTAACTCCCCGGGATCTATATAAATTTTGGTAGATTTGCCTTTGTAACAATACTACTATCAACCCTTCCTATAGAAAACTCAATAATTTAATACCACAATCATCAATCACGACAATGGCCTCACACGACCAATGAAAATAATTAACACAAGAATCAATACTCGTACCTTAAGGCTGTGATGTCTCAGTTGGATCCTCCTCTGGAAGAGGAAACAAGTGAGGCAACCTAGACTTCATGTCTTCTTCGGCTTCCCAAGTCATTTCTTCCACATTATTGTTTCTCCAAAGTACTTTCACCGAAGCTACGTCTTTAGTCCTTAATCTCTGAACTTGTCTATCTAGTATAGCAATGAGAGTTTCCTCATATGATAGCTGCTCTGTGACCTGAACATCGTCAACTGACACGACTTTGGAAGGATCTCCGATATATTTACGGAGCATAGACACATGAAAGACTGGATGTACAGACTCCAAGTCATAAGACAAGTCTAACTCATATGCTACCTGACCTACCTTGCGTATGATCTTATATGGTCCAATGTACCGAGGGCTAAGTTTTCCTTTCTTACCGAACCTCATAACGCCTTTCATTGGTGATACCTTTAGGAATACCCAATCGTCAACCTGAAACTCCAAGTCTCGTTGTTGATTATCCATATAAGACTTCTGACGGCTTTGAGCTGCTAATAGCCTTTCCTGTATAAGCTTAATCTTCTCGATTGTTTGTTGTACCAACTTTGGTCCTACTAACATAGTTTCCCCAACATGAACCATCCTATAGGTGACCTATACTTTCGTCTGTAAAGAGCTTCGTATGGAGCCATCTGAATACTAGACTGATAACTATTATTATACGCGAACTCAATAAGCGGCAGATGATCATCCCAGCTACCCTTGAAATCTATCACACAAGCCCGTAACATATCCTCCAGTGTCTGAATAGTACGCTCAGCATGTTCGTCTGTCTGGGATGAAATGTTGTACTAAGACTTACTTGATTCCCCAATCCTTTTTGGAATGACCTCCAGAAATTAGCTATAAACTGAGCTCATCTATCCGAGATTGTAGATATAGGGACACCATGAAGTCGTACTATCTCCTTAATATAAAGCCTTGCATAATCCTCTGCGGAATATTTAGTCCCAACGGGCAGAAACTGGGCTGATTTTGTAAGTCTATCAATAATCACCCATATAGAATCAAACGTACGCTGGGTACAAGGTAAGCCTACGATGAAATCCATATTAATTTCTTCCCATTTCCAAGTCGGAATCTCTATAGCCTGCAATAATCCACCGGGTTTTTTATGCTCAATCTTAACCTGCTGACAGTTACTACCTTGATATCATGATACATCGTTGTTGCTCCTGGATGGACAGAATAACGAGAATAATGAGTGTAATCTCAATTGGTGTCTTCTCCTTCTGAGGGCTTGTATCCCTGTAATGAGCAAACATAGGATCCTCGTACTGGCGTTCCCTCACGTCAGTTACTAAAGAGGATGTTGTCGTGTATTGAATAGTAACTCCGGCATCACCTGAGTCCAGTAATTGAACTCCAAGACTAGCTAGCTGATGAATGTCATGGGCAATCCCACTCTTCTCTGGTTGTAAATATGACATGCTACCCATAGATCTACGGCTGAGGGCATCGGCTACTACATTCGCCTTCCCTGGATGGTATAAAATATCAACGTCAAAGTCTTTTAGTAGCTCCAACCATCTCCTTTGGCGTAAATTTAATTTCTTTTACTTGAAGATATACTAAAGGCTCTTATGATCCGTATAAATATCAATATGAATGCCATACAAGTAGTGCATCCACATCTTTAGTGCATGAATTACCGCGACTAACTCTAAATCGTGGGTCGGGTAATTCTTCTCGTGCTTTCTTAGTTGTCTAGAAGCATAAGTTACAACCTTACCATGCTGCATCAGTGCACAACCCAATCCATCGCCCGAAGCATCACAATAGATAGCATAACCATCGGTCCCTTCTGGGAGCGTTAGAATCGGTACTGAAGTTAATCTGTCCTTCAATGCCTGGAAACTCCGTTCACAAGCATCAGTCCATTGAAACTTAGCTCAATTCTGAGTCAACTTTGTCAATGGTGCTGAAAGGGAAGAAAATCTCTGTACAAATCTCCTATAATAACTTGCCCAACCGAGAAAGCTACGAACCTCCGTTGGTGTCGTGGGTCTACGCCAAGTCTTTACTGCCTCAATCTTTTGTGTATCAACCCGGATACCTTCACCTGAAATAATATGCCTAAGGAAAGCTACAGAATTCAACCAGAATTCACATTTAGAGAGTTTGGCATGCAACTTCTCTTTTTGTAGAACTTTGAGCACAGTACGCAAATGATCTGCATGCTCAGTCTCTGAACGAGAATAAACCAATATATCATCAATAAATATAATCACGAATAGATCTAGAAAGGGTCTGAACACTCGGTCCATCAAGTCCATGAATACTGCTAGGGCATTAGTCAAACCGAATGACATAACACCAAACCCAAAGTTCCTGTATCTGGTCCTGAATGCTGTCTTCAGAATATCTTTCTCCTTAACTGACCAGATGTTACCCGGATGTCACGCCCCAAAACCGAGGAGCGCGACCGACACTCAACCAAGTGAACCCGACCGAGCAAGCCTGTTAGATTTCATTCTACCCAAACTCATCCACGAATGGAGATAATACATATTTTCATTAATTAGACAAAAAGGTGTTCATGTCTACAATACCAATCCATTACCAATGGTTTCATCATTTTTAAAGTCTCAGTTCCACACATTTTTCATAATCTGAAGTGGAAATAGTAATTCAAATACAACATAACTAGTTTGTCTTTCCCAGCACCAATACACAACCCACACTATGTCTACGGAGCCTCTATAGATAAGGAAGAGTACAATGATAAAGCCGGCAACAAGGCCCCTGCTATACCTCAAACAGAATACACAACATATAAAAGTTTATGACCCCGGGATGAAGTGGGGCTCACCAAGTCAGCTGGGAAGAAAGTGTACATCTATCACTGATCAATATCTCCTGTTGTAGAAACACCTGCATCCATTTAAAGATGCAGCGCCCCCGGCAAAAGGGACGTTAGTACCGTCGAATAGTACTAGTATGTATAACTAAACACCCTCTCAATAGAATGACAAATAATACAACAAAATCATAATATCAATGAAAGCGTTAATCAACATCAAACCTCAATTTAGAATCAAGACAGTGTTCAAATTAATTTCCATATCTCATATTGGGAGATTTTCAGTATCGATATACCATTATTCCCAATACCATTATTCACAATACCAATATCCACAATACCAATACCACTGTACTCTCAGCACGGAGTCCGGTCACGACCCGATCGGCTAGGCTATCTCATTAGAGACATCAACCACAATTTCTCTCAATGTTAATACAACCGTCTTTAACATGGAGTCCGATCACGACCAGATCAGCTAGGCTATCCATTAAGGACATCAACCACAATTACCATTTCAATTACAATTTTCAGCACAAACAACACCATGTGTGCGGCATGGTGTCCGATCACGGCCCGACCGGCTAGGTTGTCTTATTCGAGACATCAACCTTTTTATATCAATCATCGTATTTCATATTACTTTAACATCTTTTAATTTCATTGGCACTAATGGCCATTATTATAAGATCATTCTTGGCATGTTGGCCATATTTAGTATTTCATGATCACCTTTTCACTTTCTAGCATCAACATCATTAACAAAAACAACAACAATTCAAATCAAGTCATGTAGTACACATGTGAGTAATTAAGAGTTTAAGGCACGTAGAGATTCTTCACAAAATTTGGCATAATAGCCTTCGTTTGAAATTAACTCGAAGTCGAACATTTCTAATGCACAACCCATATTTTTAACACATCCTCAATTAATAACATAACATAAATAAAAAATTTGGAATACTTGTTGAACATATATCTTTCAGCCCAATCTTACTCGAAATAGCCAATTTTATAATAATCCACTCGGGACTTACACAATTCACATAAATATCGTGGGATCCAATTCTAAGAGAAGAGTTTAGCCAATATACCTTAATGGAGCTTCCTTAAACTCTAAAATATTTCGAAATTCTAAGCAACTTCAATCTATTGTAGAAATATAATAAATTGAATTAAAATTAGGAAGATGATCATAGTTCTAGCTCATTTGAGCATTTTATCAAACACTAGGTGTGCATAAGGTTTCAAGATCCTTTTATGGAGAATTCCATCATCCCTCTACCCAATCTTTACCATGCTTAGTTCAACAATCTTCCTACACCCCTTGATATCATATGCTTGTAAAATAAACAATTCTCATGCCCAACAATTATCTTGCTAATTACCTATTTTCAGATAATTTCGAAATTAGGGGTTAGGGTGTGGAATCTTACCTCTAGGATGAAGACCTTGTGGGTTTTCCTTCTTAATCTTCCAAAACTTGAGCAAGAATTGAAGAACAATTATTGAAGAACACCTTCTCACTCTAGGACACTCTCTCTCACTCTAAAATGTAAGATTATAGCTTAAAAATAGCCCAAGGAGTGTATTTAACGAAATAGGGTCGGGTTTTAAAAATCCAAAAATGGAGCTCCGGAACAAGGTATGCGGTCGCATATGCTCGCAAAATGGATATGCGACCGCATATCGGTCGCATAACTGCTGATAAAAATGATCAAAAATCTTCTTGTGTATGCGGTCACTAAGTGGTCCACATAATTATGATGCGATCGTATAATGCACCACATAACAGTTATGTGGTCGCATAGTCGACTGCATAATTTCCCCCAGACTGGCCCTCTCCTGCCTCACTTATGCGGCCATTATGCGGCCTGCAGAGTGATTATGCGGCCCGCAGAGTGATTATGCGGTCGCATAATGGACCGCATAAACGTGCTTTTCCACCAAAAATTTTCCTTTACTTTCCGGTGCATTGTTCAACCCAAAACGTCCGAGCCACGGCGAGCAAGCTCGCCGTGAAGAATTTCAATAATACTCAACATGTAAAACTAATTCGGCACCACAAAATATTATTTTCTTTTACAAAATTTTACGGGTCTTTACATTATCCCCCACTTAGGATCATTCGTCCTCGAATGAGGATAAAAATTTCTTATTAGCATCTTATGCAACTTAGTTTTCATACCACACACTAGCAGTCCCAAATTTGACTAACTCCCTAAATTTCCAAAAATTTCGCCAGAGCTTCCATTGTAACTAGTCTTATCTACCTGTCAGAGAGCCCCAGAAACACATTCTGACAACATATACATAATCCAACGACGTAACATAATACAAAACAACACCAATTGTGGCCTCATAAGCAATATATTTTCGGAAAGGAACACCCTTAATGCCAATTGTTCAGATGATACAAAATTCATAGAAAGTAAGTCTTAAAATTTTCCTAGATCACAACTTTATAAATACATGGTCATTCAAACAAATAAGGATACTTTTTTTTCATTTCTTCCCCGACCTCCCAAGTAGCCTCTTCAGCATGTTGGTTTCGCCATAGCACTTTCAAGGATGCAATTTCTTTGTTTCTCAATTTTCGAACTTGCCGATCAATAATAGAAACTGGAATCTCTTCATAAGTCAATTCTTCATTTACCTCAATAGTCTCAACCGGAACAATGATTGTCGGGTCTCCAACTACTTTCTTTAACATAGACATATGAAACACCGGGTGTACTAATGACATCTCAGGTGGTAGCTCAACCTTGTACGCCACCTCACCGATCCTCTGAATGCTTTTGTACAGTCCGACATACCTCGAACTCAATTTCCCTTTCTTACCAAATCGCATTACACCCTTCATGGAGGAAACTTTCAAGAATACCCAATCATCTGCTTTGAACCCCAAATCCCTACGACGAACATCCGAGTAGGATTTCTGACAACTTTGAGCAGTCTTCAACTGCTCCTTATTGATTTTAACTTTTTCCATCGCCTGATGCACGAGGTCTGGCCCTATCAACTCTACTTCCCCAATTTTGAATCGCCCAATGGGAGATCTACATCTCCTTCCATATAAAGCCTCGAACGGTGTCATTTGAATGCTAACATGATAACTATTGTTGTAGGCAAATTCTACGAGTGGTAAATGATCATCCCAACTACCTTTGAAGTCTAGAACACAAGCACGCAACATATCCTCAAGCATCTAAATAGTCCGCTCTGCCTGCCCGTCAGTCTGCGGGTGAAAGGTTGTACTAAGATTCACCTGAGTACCCAAGCCTTGCTGAAATTTCTTCCAAAAATTAGCAGTGAATTGTGCCCCCCAATCAGAAATCATGGAAACTGGGGTGCCATGCAACATGACTATTTCTTTTATATACAACTGAGCATACTGCTCCACTGTGTCGGTAGACTTAACCGGCAAAAAGTGTGATGATTTCGTGAGTCGATCCACAATCACCCAAACTGAGTCAAACTTGCGCGGAGTGTGCGGTAATCCTACCACAAAGTCCATATTAATCATTTCCCATTTCCACATTGGAATTTCTATGTTCTGTGCCAACCCACCGGGCCTTTGGTGTTCGGCCTTCACTTGCTGACAATTCGGACATCTTACCACAAAGTCCGCCACATTCCTCTTCATATCATTCCACCAATAGACTTCCTTAAGATCATGATACATTTTTGTAGAACCTGGGTGTACGTAATACCTAGAAGTGTGAGCTTCAGTCATAATTCTTTCCCGGAGACCTTCCACATTTGGAACACATAGTCACTCTTAGTACCTTAGTGTACCATCATCCATTCCAAGAGAAAAGCCATGGTCTTATGTTTATGAATCCCCTCCTTTATTAGAGTCCGCAAGACGAATTCCCAAACTAGCCAATCGGTGAACTTCCTTGCCCAATGGCCTTTGATATGCCTCCAAGTGAGCCAAACTGCCCATGGATTTCCAGCTAAGAGCATCTGCCACAACATTGGCCTTTCCCGGATGATATAGAATATCAATGTCGTAGTCCTTGAGTAACTCAAGCCATCTTCTCTGCCTCAAATTCAATTCTTTCTGCTTGAAAATATATTGAAGGCTTTTATGGTCTGTGAATATGTCTATATGGACCCCATATAAATAATGACACTAAATTTTTAATGCAGAAACCACCGCCGCAAGTTCGAAGTCAAGTGTTGGATAATTCTTTTCATGATTCTTGAGTTGCCTAGAGGCATAAATGATCATCTTGCCACATTGCATTATTAGTGGAACATCTATATCAGATTTCTCTTTCATATGACCTCCTAGGAATTGAGTTCTACAAAAATTTCCTTGATACGGTTACAATCTTATTAGTACTTGCAACTTATTTTTCCAAATTTTTCAACAAAAGACATTACTAGGTCAGTTTTCTTATAGGACCATCTGTTTCAAATGAATAACATCTAATATCTTGCAAACACACCCTGATAACATCAACCTGCATGGCATTGCCTCAAATGTGAAGTAACATCGTGTCTAGACCTTTCTTAGCCACCCTCTTTCCTCCTTATAAGTCTTATAGGATTTTAAGAAACCACTCTACTTCCCTCGTGAATATTCTCACGATCCCTCTTTACTGCTAAACACTTCCCAAAACACATATCAACACCCTTCATATATATTCACTTCAACAAAAGTCATTGGCCCGAACATGGCCTTTTCTGAAACTTGAGATCCTCCTAAATTCTTCAACGACGACTTCTTGTTTTCCTAATAAATGTAGGACTTAGTCCATCTGATTCCATCCTCGATGAGTAACTCACCTTATTCCCCTGTATTGTAGTCACCAATAGTGTTTACTGGTATTGCAGTCTAAGAGCTATCATGTTAAACATGTTTGGTTCGTAACACATGTTCATCCTCTCTTAATCTATTTCGAACATTTCCCTTTTTGCCCTTAATTCATAGTTGGCAGCCTTATTGTGCCACACACTTGTCTGACTCGTAGTATCATTGTGCCTGGTTTGTTGAGTTTATCACACCACCACTTCATCACCAGTAGTCTCACTTTCCAATGTAATATATAGACATGAACTCCCTCCAAATCTTTTAGTTGATATTCAGTGTCACTCAAGTCGGCTTCATTACAGTTGATCCTTTATATATTCTATTAACACTTGTGCTCTAGGCGAGTCCACCATTCTGATACGAACTATTTTACGATAACCATGACCATTTCAATTTATAGATTTTCTTCCAATTCTTCTCTACTCATTCCTCCTAGTTAGTGAATAGCTATGTGCTTTTCCATACGTTACATGGTCTTTTCCCTTAGTTGTAAATTCATCCTGCTCGCTTCTCGACACTTGTTGGGATATCCGTGGGAAAGTGTGTTCATCCATATATCACTTAACACTTCCTTGCTTGTAAGATTCTTAAGAGACTCTCCATCAAGTCCAGATGCACTCTTGGTTTATTATAACATCACATTTATCTCTCCCACTCATTCTGTCTTTCTTAAAGCCTTGGAACTTTAGCTAAATTGCAAATCCGTGATTAACTCGTTCTAAGAACTCGCAAGCCTTTCACATTTGATTTGTAGTACTTCATTGGGTTCAATTGTCCCTAACTCTCTAACAAGTATAAAACCCTTTTTCAAACCTTACTCTTAGTTTCTAATATCGTTGACCTTGTCATGTACATTGCCACGTACAAAGAATTTAAATTTCGTAACCTTCCACATTATTTTGTACTAGTGGTTTATCAATTGCATATCCTTTCAGAGAATCGCATTATCCCTTACCACCTTTCTATACTACACATGTCTTCAACAAAATATCCAAACATCATAGCTACATGACCCTACTCTCGTTTTATTGTATTTAAGTAGCCTTACCATGGCCCTTCCTCCTCCACTTGGGGTGAATGTTTCACATTTTGACACAAGTCTTGAATTTAGCAATTTGAGGGACACATGTTTCACATCTCTAGTCCTCTTGTATATAATTGACTATTAGGGAGACTTAAGTCCCCATGGTATTAACCTCATAAGTTCTCTACTCTTATTCAGCCACACAGGCTTGGGATCCAAATCCCTCGTGTCAATCAATATCCTTTTTGGAGTGTAACACAACTTCGCACATTCCTCAGATTTTTATAACATTCATAGTGCTAGGGCCTTCTCATTGTGGGTTCAATTGACTCTCCTTTCATAACTTCTTGTCTCCCGTGAGAGACCTACACATTTATCATTACTCTCTAGGCCATGCCCTTCATATATCACGTGCCTATGTAACAATTCCCACACTATCCACATGTACTAGTTAAGTTTAAGTCTCATTTATCAGGTCAATGCCTCTTTGGAGGTGGGTAATCACTTCTAGCACTCTTCTCATATAAAGTATGCTCATGGTACTATATACTTGTCTTATATGGCCATACTATTCATTCAACATGATACATGTGCCATCTGTTTAATATTCAGGCCTTTACCCATTCATCATGTCACATGACAAAATTACTTGGAATAAACCAAAAGAGCATTTAAACTTACCTTGAACCTCTCAACGCACGAGTTGGAGGAAGAACAGTTTCACAACCAGTTTCATCGCACGATTCAGAATATCAAAGAAGGGTATTATTCCTAAATGTCCAAGTAGCCTCCAACTTATAGATGTGGTCGACAACACACCGATAAGAAGGACTCTACTAGACACGGCTCCGAGACATCCTAGGACACTATAAAACCTTAGGCTCTGATACCAAGTTTGTCATGCCCCAAAACCGAGGAGCGCGATCGGCGCTCAACCGAGTGAACCCGACCAAGCAAGCCTATTAGATTTCATTCTACCCAAACTCATCCACAAATGGAGATAATACATATTTTCATTAATTAGACAAAAAGGTATTCATGTCTACAATACCAATCCATTACCAATGGTTTCATCATTTTTAAAGTCTCAGTTCCACACATTTTTCATAATCTGAAGTGGAAATAGTAACTCAAATACAACATAACGAGTTTGTCTTTCCCAGCACCAATACATAACCCACACTATGTCTACGGAGCCTCTATAGATAATGAAGAGTACAATGATAATGCCGGCAACAATATCCCGGCTATACCTCAAACAGAATACACAACATACAAAAGATTTATGACTACGGGATGAAGTGGGGCTCACCAAGTCAGCTGGAAAGAAGGTGTACTGCTATCACTAATCAATATCTTCTGCTGTAGAACCACCTGCATCCATTTAAAGATGCAGCGCCCCCGGCAAAAGGGACGTTAGTACCTTCGAATAGTATTAGTATGTATAACTAAACACTCTCTCAATAGAATGAAAAATAATACAACAAGATTATCATAATATAAATGAAAGCCTTAATCAACATCAAACCTTAATTTAGGATCAAGACAGTGTTCAAATAAATTTCCATCTCACATTGGGAGATTTTAAGTATCGATATACCATTGTTCACAATACCATTATTCACAATACTAATATCCACAATAACAATATCCACAATACAAATATCCACAAAACCAATACCACCGTACTCTCAGCACGGAGTCCGATCACGACCCCGATCGGCTAGGCTATTAGAGACATCAATAACAATTTCTCTCAATGTCAATACCACCGTATTTAACATGGAGTCCGATCACGACCCGGTCGGATAGGCTATCCATTAAGGACATCAACCACAATTACCATTTCAATTACAATTTCCAGCACAATCACCACCATGTGTGCGGCATGGTGTCCGATCACGACTCGACCGGCTAGGCTGTCTTATTCGAGACATCAACCTTTTTATATCAATCATCGCATTTCATATTACTTTCACATATTTTAATTTCATTGGCACTAATGACTATTATTATAAGATCATTCTTGGCATGTTGGCCATATTTAGTATTTCATGCTCACCTTTTAACTTTCTAGCATCAACATCATTAACAACAAAAACAACAACAACAACAACAACAACAACAACAACAATTCAAATCAAGGCATGTAGTACACATGTGAGCAATTAAGAGTTTAAGGCACGTAGAGATTCTTCACAAAATTTGGCATAATAGCCTTCGTTTGAAATTAACTCAAAGTCGAACATTTCTAATGCACAGCCCATATTTTTAACACATCCTCAATTAATAAAATAACATAAATAAAGCATTTGGAATACTTGTTGAACATATATCGTTCAGCCCAATCTTATTCGAAATAGCCAATTTTATAATGATCCACTCGGGACTTACACAATTCATATGAATATCATGGGATCCAATTCTAAGAGAAGAGTTTAGCCAACATACCTCAATTGAGCTTCCTTAAACTCTAAAATGTTCTAGAATTCTTAGCAACTTCAATCTATTGTAGAAATATAACAAATTGAATCAAAATTAGGAAGATGATCATAGTTCTAGCTCATTTGAGTATTTTATCAAACACTAGGTGTGCATAAAGTTTCAAGGTCCTTTTATGGAGAATTCCATCATCCCACAACCCAATCTTTACCATGCTTAGTTCAACAATCTTCATACGCCCCTTGATATCACATGCATGTAAAATAAACAACTCTTATGCCCAACAATTATCTTGCCAATTACCCATTTTTCAGATAATTTCGAAATTAGGGGTTAGGTTGTGGAATCTTACCTCTAGGATGAAGACCTTGTGGGTTTTCCTTCTTAATCTTCCAAAACTTGAGCAAGAATTGAAGAACAATTATTGAAGAACACCTTATCACTCTAGAGCACTCTCTCTCACTCTAAAATGTCAGATTATAGCTCAAAAATGGCCCAAGGAGTGTATTTAACGAAATAGGGTCGGGTTTTAAAAACCCAAAAATGGAGCTCCGGAACAAGGTCTGCGGTCGCATATGCGACCGCATATCGGTCGCATAACTGCTGATAAAAAAGATCAAAAATCTTCCTGTGTATGCGGTTCGCATAACTGTTATGCGGTAACAGTTATGCGGTCGCATAGTCGACCGCATAATTTCCCCCAGACTAGCCCTCTTCTGCCTCACTTCTGCGGCCATTATGCGGCCCGCAGAGTGATTATGCTGTCGCATAATGGACCGCATAAACGTGCTTTTTCTCCAAAAATTTTCCTTTACTTTCCGGTGCATTTGCAACCCAAAAAGTTCGAGCCGCGGTGACTCAACACGTAAAACCAATTTGGCACTATGAAACATTATTTTCTTTTACAAAATTTTATGGGGCCTTACACCGGACCTCAAGTCTATCGAAACACTTGGCACATTGCATGCTCAGTCTCTGAACGAGAATAAACCAATATATCATCAATAAATACAATCACGAGTAGATCTAGAGAGGGTCTGAACACTGGGCTCATCAAGTCCATGAATAATGCTAGGGAATTAGTCAAACCAAATGACATAACATGAAACTCAAAGTGCTTGTATCTGGTCCTGAATGTTGTCTTCAGAATATCTTTCTCCTTAACCCTTACCTGATGGTACCCGGACCTCAATTCTATCTTCGAGAAACACTTGGCACCTTGCAACTGATCAAATAAATCATCAATCCTCGGGAGCAGGTACTTATTCTTGATCGTCACCTTATTCAACTATCTATAATCTATACACATCCGCAAGGAACCATCTTTCTTCCTCACAAATACCACAGGTGCTCCCCACGGTGATGTACTAGGTCTGATAAAGCCTTTTTTGAAGCAAGTCCCTTAGTTGTTCCTTCAACTCTCTCAGCTCTGTAGGTGCCATTCTATAGGGAGGAATAGATATTGGCTGAGTATCTGGTAATAGGTCAATAGCAAACTCAATTTCTCGCTCTAGCGGAAGAGTCGGAAGCTCATCAGGAAAAACATTGGAAAACTCATTAACCACAGTGATAGATTGAATGGGTGGTGACTCTACTTTCACATCATGTACCCAAACTAAGTCATAAATATAGCCCTTCATGATCATCTTCCTTGCCTTGAGATAGGAAATAAATCAACCTCTTGGCGATGCCGTATTACCTTTCCATTCCAAAACAGGCTCCCCTGGAAATTGAAATCGGACCATCTTTGATCTACAATCAACGTTGGCATAACAAGAAGCCAACCAATCCATACCCATTATAACATCAAATTCTACCATATCTAACTCGATTAGGTCTGCTACTGTAGATCGACTATGAACTACTACTATACAATCTCCAATAGGTGTGGACACCTCAAAAGGTTTAACCAACTCATGTTTTATTCCAAACTTACAAGCAACCAACGGAGTAACATATTATAAGGTGGAACCAGGATCAATCAATGCATATACATCATACGAGGAGACTGATAATATACATGTAACAACATCAGGTGACGACTCCTGATCCTTTCGACCTGCTAATGCATAAATGCGGTTCTGAGGACCGCTCGAGCTATATGCTCCACCTCTGCCTCTACCATGACCAATTGGTGCTTGTGAACCTTGCCTAGGGGGCCGTACTGATGCTGACGAACCAACTACAGATCCCGCTGGCTAAACTATGCTTGTACCACCTCTCGTCGGACAATCTCTCATAACGTGGCCTAGATAACCACAAGTATAACAAACACCCAACACCATATGGCACTGCCCGACATGCTGCTTACCACACTGAGCATATCGCGGCAAGGACGGCCTCATATGACTTGACTCACCCCTATACTGAGAACTTGAGGGCCTAGAATTCTTACTAGGCCCTGAATATGTGGAATGATCAACTCTCCTATCGGCAAATTGAAGGGGTGCGCTAGCCGATGGCTGGGCTGGATACCTCGGGTATTGTTGTCTCTGACTACCTCAAAACTCACCAGAAGGACCCGAAGATCTCGCTCTCTTACTTTGGCCCCTATCATGCTCACGATCGGCCCTCTGCTTCTATTTACGCTCCTCTACACCCTGAGTGTATGCCTGAATACGAGAAATATACATGCCTAGCTGAAGTGAGATCGACATTCAGTCGTTAAGTAGGTGCGGCTCCAACCCCATCACGAACCGGTGAACCGGATCCTCCATCTTAGCTATAATAGTGGGAGCATACCTAGCCAAACAATCAAACTGAACGTTGTACTCCCGAACACTCATATTACCCTGCCGAAGGGTCAAGAACCTATCAACTCTAGCCCGTCTTAGCTCTGGTGGCAGATAATGATGAAGAAAAGCCTTTGTAAACTCATGCCATATCGCTAGAGGGGCATCCTCACCTCTGGACAACTCCCAAGACTCGTACCAATTAACTGCAACATCTGAAGTCTATAGGAAGCTAGCTCAACTGACTCAGTCGTAGTGGCCTTCACTACCCTCAAAGTCCTCTGCATCCTATCGATAAATACCTAAGGGTCCTTGTTTGGATATGCTCCAGTGAATACCGGAGGGTCCAAATTAATGAAATCACGAACCCTTGCACCGATGGCCCTATCTGCATGACCAATACCTACTTCCTGATGCCGAGATTGTGCGGCCTACTAATCGAGTCAATAGCTGAATAGCATCTCTTATCCTGACTCGATGCATCTAGCTGATGAGCTGGTTGTACAGGGGAGGGCGCAGGAGCTGTTGCCCTTCGGAGCTCCTCTGGAGAGGGTGGGGTATGTGAAGTTTGAGATGGAATCTCACTATGAGACTCTCCCCGAGCCCTGGTAACTCATCGCGCTTGACTAGTAGTCTCATTAGCCACGGACTTGCCCTTCAGGGCGGCTGTAGCCTTCTTAGGCATTGTTGAAAACATAATATATCATTAGGGAAATAAATCCTTATATCGCACGATCTAAGATAAGAAAGAAGGATAATATCCTATATGTCCTGTAGCCTCCTGTTTATAAATATGGTACACAACACATTCATAAACAAGACTCTACTAGACACGGTCTGTAGACAAACCCTAGGACAGAACTGCTCTGATGCCACTGTTATCACGACCCAAACCGATGGGCCATGACGAGTGTCCGAGACCCACCTGCCGAACACCCCTAAGCATGCGTCTAAGATATAAACAGGAATTAAGGGGTAGGTCATGAATAACATATGTCAATAAACTGCTGAATCACGTGAATAACATACATAAGGAAAACATTCCCAAAAGACATATATACATATACATGCGGAATACGGTAAGGCGAGCCGACAAGGTTGTTATAGACAACTATATATCCCAAAACTGAAGCCGACAAGGCCACATACTATCCAACTATACATGACTCTCTACAGACCTCTAATAAAGTGTACAACTATATAAAGGACGGGACTGGGCCCCTTCGTACCCATATCTACATACCAAAAACAGCGTACCAAAACTAGTAACAGCTCCAAATCAAGTGGAGCACACCAACTCTCGCTGATAAAAGATCCTAAAAAGGGGGATCGTCAGCCTGTCTACCTGCACCTACGGACATGAAACGCAGCATCCCCAGGCAAAAGGGACGTAAGTATGAATAACGTACTGAGTATGTAAGACATGTAAATCAGTACATAAAGACATAGATGAAACATGGAGTAAATAATTCCACATGTGAGTCTAAATAACTTTGTGAATCCTAAAACATTTATAATGTCATGCACGTACGTATAAATGGCGTATCATGCATAGTTATAGGTGTACATAACATCATCAAGCCTATGAGGGCATCACATTATATCATCTCGGCCACCGTGGGCAAAATCATCAACATATACCAGCTGATCAGGTAGTGGTGCGTAAATAACGCCGTAACCTTTTCTCATATCCCATATACATATAATATATGCGTATATAACGCCATCTGGTCATAGGTCAATGTACATATATAAATGAATGAAATGCATAAGAAATACATTAATAAGATTTCTCGGAATGTCATAAGATCAATATGCCTTTCGGATAAACTTTATCAACTACGAATTTTTCTGAGACCCATGAACAGAAGATATAATAATAATTCACATGGGGAATCAAAACATAGGCACCTCTAGTACTTCTATGAATATAGTCATTTATGAAAACTGTGCGTTTGTTCGTTTCATTTGTATCGTATGAATCATGCCAAAAAGAAAGAAGGGATAGCCTTAACATACCTGAGCCGATTCCCTTAACAATCCCTCTAACCCACGTCTTTTGCAAAAAAACATGTAACGGCGGATCGAAGTAGGAAAACATCCGTATGATATTCTTGAGAATGATTGTACCGTGCTCTCTTAGAATCGCAATTCTCACGTTGCTAAGTAGTCTTGTATGAATTTTGTAGCAAATCACATTGCTATCATTTTATATGATTTTGTTGGATCAATTTACATTGCTATGAAGATTAGATATATCTCTCTTTGTGAATTTTTGAGATATCTTTTACCTTGGTGGGTGTGGGCCCCATTTAGGTGATGACTTAGCCAAAAGTCCCTCTAAATATGCCACCTTGTAATGTAAGTAAAGAGTCACAAATGGGGCATAACTTGCTGCCACGTTGGGGGGGAGGGGAGATTTCCCACCAATAATTATCCACCCATTTCCTTAATTAACTTGTTAATCCCCCACTAATCCAATAATTAATCAATTATTCATATAATTAAGAATTATCTCAAATGACTTAAAATACTACTTATTTTTTAATACACCTTATACACCTTACTATCATGGTCATGTGGTACCTTGTATGGCACTAGTCCATAAATACCAGGTATTATAGCTTGGACCGTATTTTATTCCAAATTGACAATCTTCAACGAAACTCATTTTCTTCCACTCATTTACCCTCTTACCTTCGGCTTTACTTGTCGTCTTCTATAAATAGCATAAATACTTATAATCTCAAAAATAATCTCATTTCCGAGTCTACGTCGATTAGCTTACGACGAAACTTCAACGTACGAAAACGCGAAATGTAACATCCTTCCCCCTTAGAAATATTCATCCTCGAATGTTTAACTCCCCGGGATCTATATAAGTTTTGGCAGAGTCGCCTTTATAACAGAACTACTATCAACCCTTCCTGTAGAAAACTCAATAATTCAATGCCACATATTGCCACAATCATCAATCACGACAATGGCCTCACACGACCAATGAAAATAATTAACACAAAATCTATACTCGTACCTTAAAGTTGTGTTGTCTCAGTCGGATCCTCCTCTGGAAGAGTAAACAAGTGAGGATACCTAGACTTCATGTCTTCTTCAGCTTCCCAAGTCATTTCTTCCACATTATTGTTTCTCCAAAGTACTTTCACCGAAGCTACGTCTTTAGTCCTTAATCTCCGAACTTGTTTATCTAGTATAGCAATGGGAGTTTCCTCATATGATAGCTGCTCTATGACCTGAACATCGTCAACTGACACGACTTTGGAAGGATCTCTGATACATTTACGGAGCATAGACACATGAAAGATTGGATGTACAGACTCCAAGTCAGAAGGCAAGTCTAACTCATATGCTACCTGGCCTACCTTGTGTATGATCTTATATGGTCCAATGTATCGAGGGCTAAGTTTTCCTTTCTTACCGAACCTCATAACGCCTTTCATCAGTGATACCTTTAGGAATACCCAATCGTCAACCTGAAACTCCAAGTCTCGTCGTCGATTATCCGCATAAGACTTCTGATGGCTTTGAGTTGCTAATAGCCTTTCCTGTATAAGCTTAATCTTCTCGATTTCCTGCTGTACCAACTCTGGTCCTACTAACTTAGTTTCCCCAACATCGAACCATCCTATAGGCGACCTACACTTCCGTCCGTGAAGAGCTTCGTATGGATCCATCTGAATACTGGAATGATAACTATTATTATATGCAAACTCAATAAGCGGCAGATGAGCATCCCAACTACCCTTGAAGTCTATCACACAGACCCATAACATATCCTCCAGTGTCTGAATAGTACGCTCAGCATGTCCGTCTGTCTTGGGATGAAATATTGTACTAAGACTTACTTGAGTCCCCAATCCTTTTTGGAATGACCTCCAGAAATTAGCTGTAAACTAAGCTCCTCTATCCGAGATTGTAGATATAGGGACACCATGAAGTCGTACTATTTCCTTAATATAAAGCCTTGCATAATCCTATGTGGAATATGTAGTCCCAACGGGCAGAAAATGGGCTGATTTTGTAAGTCTATCAATAATCTCCCATATAGAATCGAACATACACTGGGTACAAGGTAAGCCTACGATCAAATCCATATTAATTACTTCCCATTTCCAAGTCGGAATCTCTATAGCCTGCAATAATCCACCGGGTTTTTGATGCTCAATCTTAACCAGCTGACAGTTAGGGCACTGAGCAACAAACTCCACTATATCCTTTTTCATTCCGTCCCACCAATATATTTCCCTTATATCATGATACATCTTTGTTGCTCCTAGATGGACAGAATAACGAGAATAGTGAGTCTCTCCCATAACCTGTCGGTGCAGCTCTACATTATTAGGGACACATAATCATCCTCGATATCTAAGGACCGCATCTATTGTAATCTCAAATGGTGTCTTCTCTTTCTAAGGGGTTGTATCCCTGTAATGAGCTAACACAGGATCCTCATACCGGTGTTCCTTCACTTCAGTTACTAAAGAGGATGTTGTCGTGTCCTGAATAGTAACCCCATGTCACGTCCCGAACCTGGGGGCGAGACCGGCACCCGATACCTTACTCAACCGAGTACCAACATGACGTATCTTTTCATATCATACTATCATAGATAACTGAGCTGGAGAGGTTGCCGTGAGATGGGTAGAATACAACATGTAATACCAACTTATACATAAGACATATGGGCCTCTGAGACCAAAATAACCACTCGTACACTGAACATAGGTTGACAAGGCCATACAATCTTTTACGTACACGACATCTGTCTACTAGCCTCTAAGAATTCATAATTGTCATAAAGGTCGGGACAGAGCCCCGCCATACCAAACAATACACATCTAAATCATACTGACCAAACAAGCAACTCTGGAACAAATGGAGTGCACCAACATCTTCCGCTGAGTTGATCGCCTACTTGGAGGACTCTCGACCTGTCTATCGCGACATGCGGGCATGAAACGCAGCGTCCCCAGGAAAAAGGGACGTCAGTACAAATAATGTACCGAGTATGTAAGGAATGAAAAGTAAACAATAGACATGAGAAAAACATGGAGTAAAAGACTCGACATGTATGTCTGAATAACTCTGTGAATCATTAATATTTACAATGTCATGCATATGCGTATAAATATCAAACCATGCTTAAGTATATGCATTCATAACATCATCAAGCCTCTGAGGGCATCCCATTATATAATCTTAGCCACTGTGGGCAAATCATCAATGTATACCAGCTGATCAGGTGGTGGTGCGTATATAACGCCGTAACCTTTTTCCATATCACATATACATATATACGGGTCTATAACGCCATCTGGTCATGGGTCAATTTACATGAATGCAATGCATAAGAAATACGTCAATAAAATCTTTCAGAGTATAATAAGACCATTATGCCTGTCGGATAAACTTTATCAGATATGTATTTTTCTAAGACCCATGAACAGAAGATATAATAATAATTCACACGGGGAATCAAGAATATAGACACCCCTAGTACTTCTATGAATAGAGTCATTTATGAAAATTGTGCGTTTACTCATTTCGTTTGTATCGTATGGGTCATGCAAAAAGAAAGAAGGGATAGCCTTAACATACCTAAGCCGATTCTCTTGACAATCCCTTTAACACTCATTGATTGCGACAACACGTAATGGCGGATCGAAGTAGGGGAAAATTCGTATGATATTCTTGAGAAAGATTTTACCGTGCTCTCTTAGAATTGCAAATCCCGTTGCTATTACACAGTATAATTTCGTATGAAAATTCTTACTGAAGACCCGTCACTTAGAAGATGTAAATATCTTCATCTTGTTGTGAATCTCGTTGCTAACACATTTTGTGTGAATCCCGTTGCTAACACATGTCTTGGGGATTTTGATCTAAGCATCTCCATTTTGTTGAAAATGATATGTACATCTCACGTTACTTATCATATAGGTTCTTGGATGAAGTTTTCTTGATGAAGCTTTTCATTCCTTTTTAGAGACACAAAATGAATTAGAATGGTTCTTTTAAGCCTTTAGGTGTGGGCCCCACATTTTTTATGATTAAGCCACGTAATCCTTTAAATGTGACGCTTGCCATATGGTTCAAGAGTCATTTAACTGACCAAATCTTGCTGCCACGTTTTTGGCTTAGTCTTTGTCCAAAGACTTTAATTAATCATCCACTAATTATTAATTAACTTGTTAATTTCCATATTATCCAATAATTACACAATTATCCACATAATTAGGAATTATCTCAAATTACTTAAAATACTACTCACTTTTAACACACTTTGCACACCTTTCTATTATGGTCATGTGGTACCTTGTATGACACTAGTCCATAAATACGGGATATTGTAGCTTGGACCGTATTTTATCTCAAAATGTCAAACTTCGACGAAAATTCATTTTCTTCGATTTGCTTACCCTCTCACCTTCACGAATTTACTCATCACTTGTTTGAAGTAGCATAATACTTATAATATCCAAATAATCTCATTCTCAAACTTACATCAATAGCTTACGATGAAACTTTAACGTACGAAAATGCGAGATGTGACATCTCATTTTTGAGCTTATATCAATTTACTTATGGAGTACTTCCACGTATGAAAACATGGGGTATAACACTCCAGCATCACCTGAGTCCAGTAATCGAACTCCAAGACTAGCTAGCCGATGAATGTCATGGGCTATCACACTCTTCTCTAGTTGTAAATATGACATGCTACCCATAGATCTATGGCTGAGGGCATCGACTACTACATTCGCCTTCCCTGGATGGTATAAACTATCAACGTCATAGTCTTTCAGTACCTCCAACCATATCCTTTGGTGTAAATTCAATTCCTTTTTCTTGAAGATATACTGAAGGCTCTTATGATCCGTATAGATATCAACATGAATGCCATACAAGTAGTGCCTCAACATCTTTAGAGCATGAATCACCACGGCTAACTCTAAATCGTGGGTCGGGTAATTCTTCTCGTGCTTTCTTAGTTTTCTAGAAGCATAAGCTACAACCTTACCATGCTGCATTAGTACACAACCCAATCCAACGCCCGAAGCGTCACAATAGATAGCATAACCATCGGTCCCCTCTGGAAGCATTAGAATCGGTGTTGAAGTTAATCTGTCGTTCAATGCCTGGAAACTCCATTCGCAAGCATCAATCCATTGAAACTTAGTTCCCTTCTAAGTCAACTTTGTCAATGGTGCTGAAAGGGAAGAAAATCCCTCTACAAATCTCCTGTAATAACCTACCAAACCGAGAAAGCTACGAACCTCCGTCGGTGTTGTGGGTCTAGGCCAAGTCTTTACTGCCTCAATCTTTTGTGTATCAACCCGGATACCTTCACCTGAAATAATATGCCCAAGAAAAGCTATAGAATTCAACCAGAATTCACATTTAGAGAGTTTAGCATACAACTTCTCTTTTTGTAGAACTTTGAGTACAGTACGCAAATGATCTGCATGATCAGTCTCTGAACGAGAATAAACCAATATATCATCAATAAATACAATCACGAATAAATCTAGAAAGGGTCTGAACACTCGGTTCATCAAGTCCATGAATACTGTTGGGGCATTAGTCAAACCGAATGACATAACACAAAACTCAAAGTGCCCGTATCTGGTCCTGAATGTTGTCTTCGGAATATCTTTCTCCTTAACCCTTACCTGATGGTACCCGAACCTCAAGTCTATCTTCTAGAAGCACTTAGCACATTGCAACTAATCAAATAAATCATCAATCCTCGGGAGCGGGAACTTATTCTTGATCGTCACTAATTCAACTATCCATAATATATACTCATCCGCAAGGAACCATCTTTCTTCCTCACAAATAACACAGGTGCTCCCCACGGTGATGTACTAGGTCTGATAAAACCTTTTTCAAGTAAGTCCCTTAGTTGTTCCTTCAACTCTCTCAGCTCTGCAGGTGTCATTCTATAGGGAGGAATAGATATTGGCTGAGTATCTGGTAATAGGTCAATAGCAAACTCAATTTCTCGCTCTGGCGGAAGACCCGGAAGCTCATCGGGAAAAACATTAGAAAACTCATTAACCACAGGGATAAATTGAATGGTTGGTTACTCTACTCTCACATCCTGTACCCGAACTAAGTGATAAATATAGCTCTTTCTGATCATCTTCCTTCCCTTGAGATAGGAAATAAATCAACCTCTCGGCGATGCCGTATTACCTTTCTATTCCAAAACAAGCTCCCCTGTAAATTGAAATTGGACCATCTTTGATCTACAATCAACGCTGGCATAACAAGAAGCCAACCAATCCATATCCATTATAACATCAAATTCTACCATATCTAACTCGATTAGGTCTGCTACTGTAGATCGACTATGAACTACTACTATACAATCTCTATATACCCGCTTAGCTATTACCGAATCCCCAATAGGTGTGGACACCTCAAAAGGTGTAACCAACTCATGTTTTATTCCAAACTTACTAGCAACCAATGGAGTAACATATGATAAGATGGAACCAAGATCAATCAATGCATATACATCATACGAGGAGACTGATAATAAACATGTAACAACATCAGGTGACGACTCCTGATCCTGTCGACCTACTAATGCATAAATGCAGTTATGAGGACCGCTCGAGCTAGATGCTCCACTTTTTCCTCTACCATGACCGATTGGTGCGTGTGAACCTTGCCTAGGGGGCAAACTGATGATGACGAACCAACTACAAATCCCGCTGGCTGAACTATGCTTGTACCACCTCTCGTCGAACAATCTCTCATAACGTGGCCTGGATAACCACAAGTATAACAAACACTTAACCCCATACGGCACTGCCCGAAATGCTGCTTACCATACTGAGCACATTGTGCCAAGGGCGGCCTCATCTGACTTGACTCACCCCTACACTGAGAACTTGAGGCCCTGGAATTCTGACTAGGCCCTGAATATGTGGAACGATCAAATCTCCTATCAGCAAACTGAGGGGGTGCGCTAGCGGATGGCTGGGATGGATACCTCGGGTATTGTTGTCTCTGACCACCTCGAAACTCACCAGAAGTACCCGAAGATCTCGCTCTCTTACTCTGGCCCCTATCATGCTCATGATCGGCCCTCTGCTTCTGTTTATGCTCCTCTACACCCTGAGCGTATGCCTGAATATGAGAAATATCCATGTCTGGCTGAAGTGAGACCGACATACAGTCGTTAAGTAGGTGCGGCTCCAACCCCATCACGAACCGGTGAACCCGATCCTCCATCTTAGCTGCAATAGTGGGAGCATACCTAGCCAAACAATCAAACTGAAGGTTGTACTCCTGAACACGCATATTACCCTGCCAAAGGATCAAGAACCTATCAACTCTGGCCCGTCTAAGCTCTGGTCGCAGATAATGATGAAGAAAAGCCTTTGTAACCACATACCATACCGCTAGAGGGGCATCCTCACCTCTAGATAACTGCCAAGGCTCGTACCAATTAACTACAACATCTTGAAGTCTATAGGAAGCTAGCTCAACTGACTCAATCGTAGTGGCCTTCATTACCCTCAAAGTCTTCTGCATCCTATCGATAAATACTTGAGGGTCCTTATTTGGATCTGCTCCAGTGAATACTGGAGGGTCCAAATTAATGAAATCACGAACCCTCACACTGATGGACCTATCTGAATAACCAATACCTACTTCATGACGCCAAGATTGTGCGGCTACTAATCGAGTCAATAGCTGAATAGCATCTCTCATCTCCTGAACCGGTGCATCTGGCTGATGAGCTGATTGTACAGGGGCAGGCGTAGGAGCTGGTGCTCCTCGGAGCTCCTCTAGAGAGGGTGGGTTATGTGAAGTCTGAGATGGAATCTCACTATGAGAATCTCCCCGAGCCCTGGTAACCCGTAGCGCTCAACTAGTAGTCTCATCAGCCAAGGACTTGCCCTTCTGGGCGGCTGTAGCCTTCTTAGGCATCGCTGAAAACATAATATATCGTTAGGGAAATGAATCCTTATATTGCACGATCTAAGATAAGAAATGAGGATAACACCCTATATGTCATGTAGTGCCATACCCCAAAACCGAGGAGCGTGACCGGCACTCAACCCAAAACCAAGGAGCGCGACCGGCACTCAACCGAGTGAACTCGACCGAGCAAGCCTATTAGATTTCCTTTTACCCAAACTCATTCATGAATAAAGAGAATATATATATATTTTTTTTCGTTAATCAAACAATAAAGTGATCATGTCTGCAATACCAATTTCTTACCATTAGTTACTTCATTTTAAAGTCTCAATTCCACACATATTTTTCATAATCTGAAGTGGAAATAGTAATTCAAGGTCAACACTATTTCCACGGTCCTTTTATGGAGGATTCCATCATCCCACAACCCAATCTCTACCATTTTTAGCTCAACAATCTTCCTACACCCTTTGATAACACATGCATGTAATATAAACAACTCTCGTGCCCAAAATTATCTTGCTAATTACCCATTTCTAGATAAAATTCAAAATTGAGGGTTAGGGTGTAGAATCTTACCTCTAGGATGAAGACCTAGTGAGTTTCCCTTCTTCATCTTCCAAAATTTGAGCAAGAATTGAAGAACAATTATTGAGGAACACCTTCTCACTCTAGGTCACTCTCTCTCACTCTAAAATGTCAGATTTTAGCTCAAAAATGGCCCAAAGCGTGTATTTAACAAAGTAGGGTCGGTTTTAAAAACCCAAAAATGGAGCTCCGGAATAAGGTTTGCGATCGAATAATCGATATGCGGACCGCATATCGGTCGCATAATTGGTGTCCAAAACCGACAAAAATCTGCTTGTGTGTGTGGTCACTATGCAGCCCGCAGACCTGTTCTACGGTCGCATAATGAACCGCAGAACAGTTCTGCAGTCGCATAGTCGACCGCAGAATGGCATCCAAACTGACCCTCTCATGCCTCACTTCGGCGGCCATTATGCGGCCCGCGGAGTGATTCTGCGGTTGCATAATGGACAGCAGAAATGCATTTCACTACCAAAATTTTCCCTTTACTTTCCAGTGCATTTTTCAACCCAAAAAGTCCGAGCCGCGGTTTGCAAGCTTGCTGCAAAGAATTTCTACAATCCTCAAACACCTAAGCCTAG
Source organism: Nicotiana tabacum (assembly GCF_000715075.1). Lineage (NCBI taxonomy): Eukaryota > Viridiplantae > Streptophyta > Magnoliopsida > Solanales > Solanaceae > Nicotiana > Nicotiana tabacum. The sequence goes on along the minus strand of NC_134083.1, from coordinate 120,031,561 downwards.
TCCGGCACCATGAAATATTATTTTTCCTTTCCAAAATTTTATGGGGCCTTACATTCTCCCTCATTTAGGATCATTCATCCTCGAATGAGGGTCAAAATTTGTGATTAGCACCTTATGCAACTCAGTTTTCATACCACACACCAGCAACCCCAAATTTGACTAACTCCTTAAATTTCCAAAAATTTCGCTAGAGTTTCTTCCCTTGTAACTAGGCCTATCCACCTGTCAGAGAGCCCCAGAAACACATCCTTAAAACATATACATAATCCAACAACGTAACATAACACAAAACAAAACCAACTGTGGCCTCACAAGCAATTATATTACCAGAACGGAACACCCCTAACATCAAATGTACAAATCATACATAATTCATAGAAAGTATCTCTTAGCATTTTCATAAGGCACAACTCATAAATACACGGTTATTCAAACAAATAAGGATACTTTTTCTTCATTTCTTCCTCTGCCTCCCAAGTAGCCTCTTCAACCTGTTGGTTTCGCCGTAGCACTTTCACGGATGCAATTTCTTTGTTTCTCAACTTTCGTACTTGCCGATCAATAATAGAAACTGGAATCTCTTCATAAGTCAATTCTTCATTAACCTCAATAGTCTCAACCAGAACAATGATTGTCGGGTCTCCAACTACTTTCTTCAACATAGACACATGAAACACCAGGTGCACTAATGATATTTCAGGTGGTAGCTCAAGATTGTACGCCACCTCACCGATCCTCTGAATGATTCTGTACGGTCCGACATACCTCGGACTCAATTTCCCTTTCTTACCGAATCGCATTACGCCTTTCATGGGGGAAACTTTCACGAATACCCAATCGCCTTCTTTGAACTCTAAACCCCTATGACGAACATCCGAATAGGATTTCTAATGACTCTGAGCAGTCTTCAACCGCTCCTTAATGATTTTAACTTTTTCCATAGCTTGATGCATGAGGACTGGCCCTATCAACTCTGCTTCCCCAATTTCAAACCACCCAATGGGAGATCTACATCTCCTACCATATAAAGCCTCGAACGGTGCCATCTGAATGCTAGCATGATAGCTATTGTTGTATGCAAATTCTATGAGTGGTAAATGATCATCCCAACTACATTTAAAGTCTAGAACACAAGCGCGCAACATATTCTCAAGCGTCTGAATAGTCCGCTCTGCCTGCCCGTCGGTCTGTGGGTGAAAGGTCATACTAAGATTCACCTGAGTACCCAAACCTTGCTGAAGTTTCTTCCAAAAGTTAGCAGTGAATTGTGCTCCCCGATCAGATATGATGGAAACTGGAGTGCCATGCAACCTAACTATTTCTTTGATATACAAACTAAGCATACTGTTCCGCTGTGTCAGTAGCCTTAACCGGCAAAAAGTGTGCTGATTTTGTGAGTCGATCCATAATCACCCAAATTGAGTCAAACTTACTATGAGTATGAGGTAATCCTACCACAAAGTCCATATTAATCATTTCCCACTTCCACATTGGAATTCTATGTTCTGCGCCAACCCACCGGGCCTTTGGTGTTCAGGTTCAATTCCTTATGTTTGAAAATATATTGAAGGCTCTTATGGTCCGCGAATATATCCACATGGACCCCATATAAATAATGACACCAAATTTTCAATGCAAACACCACTGCCGCAAGTTCTAAATCGTGTGTTGGATAGTTCTTTTCATGATTTTTGAGTTGCCTAGAAGCATAAGCTATCACCTTGCCATGTTGCATTAATACACACCCAAGCCCGATCCTTGAAGCATCACAATATACCACAAATCCATCTATACCTTATGGTAGGGTCAACACCGGTGCCGTAGTCAGTCTTGCTTTCAATTCCTGGAAACTCCTTTCACAAGCATCTGACTATTGGAACTTAATTGCCTTCTGCGTCAATTTAGTCAATGGAGAGGAAAGAGTAGAAAATCCCTACACAAACTTTATGTAATATCCAGATAAACCTAAGAAACGGCGAATCTCTATTGGAGTTGTAGACCTTGGCCAATTCTTCACAGCTGCAATTTTCTGAGGATCAACCTTAATTCCCCCACTAGAGACTACATGACCCAAGAATGTGACAGATTCTAGTCAAAATTCATATTTTGAAAACTTTTCATATAATTTGTGCTAATACAGGGTTTGCAGAACTACCCTGAGATGATCAGTATGGTCCTCTCGACTTCGTGAATATACAAGAATATCATCAATGAACACTATCACAAACGAATCGAGGAACAGCTTGAAAACTCGGTTCATAAGATCCATGAAGGCTGCTGGGGCATTTGTTAGCCCAAAAGACATCACTAGAAATTAAAAATGCCCATACAGGGTCCTAAAAGCTATTTTCGGAATATCCCGCTCGCTGCTCTTCAATTGATGATACCCGGATCGTAAATCAATTTTGGAGAAGTACCTGACACCTTCTAATTGATCAAACAAGTCATATATCCTTGGCAGTGAGTACTTATTATTGATTGCGACCTTGTTGAGTTGCCGGTAGTCAATACACATATGTAATGACCCATCTTTCTTTCTTACAAAGAGTACAGGTGCGCCCCAAGGTGACACACTCGGTTGGATGGAACATTTTTCTAACAAATCTCTCAATTGTTCCTTTAGCTCCTTCAATTCTGTCGGTGCCATTCTGTAGGGTAGAATAGATATAGGATGTGTGTCTAGCATCACATCAATCCCAAAATCAATCTCCCTGTCTGGTGGGATCCCAGGGAGTTCATCCGGAAAGACTCCCAAAAATTCATTCACAACAAGCACAGACTCAAGTGTATGTGCCTCAGCATCGGTGTCCGTAACCCGGACCAAATGGTGAATACACCCCTTGTTGATCATCTTTGTGGCCTTAAGGTAAGAAATAAACCTACCCTTCAGCACTACATCATCACCCTTCTATTCAATAACTGGCTCATTTGTAAATTCGAACTTAACGGTCCTGGTTCGACAATCAAGCTTGGCAAAACAAGAATAAAGCCAATCCATACCCATTATCACATCAAAATAGACCATTCTCAATTCAATAAGATCGGCCACGGTGTCCTGACCACGCAACGTGACAACACAATCTCTATAAACCCGCACAGCCAAAATAGACTCACCAACCGGAGTAGATACAGAGAATGGCTTATGAAGCTGTTCTGGTTCTATCCTAAATTCCATAGCAACATAAGGTGTGATACATGACAAAGTGGAACCGGGATCAATAAGGCCATATACATCATGAGATTGGAGAGTCAATATACCTGTGACAACATCTAGAGAAGCCTCTGAATTTTGGCAATCCCTCATAGCATAGAAACGGCTGGATCCTCCCGAACTCTGTGCTTTACCCCTAGCTGTACCATGCCCTATGGGTGTTGGAGTGCCTCGAGCTGGAGGAGGTGATGCGGATATAGTAGCTGCAGAATTGGCTAGCTGTGCTGGGGCCCTGCCCGCACCCTGGCGGGACGAACGACAATCCCTCTAAATGTGACCCCTCAATCTGCATCCGTAGCATATGGGTAAGTCCATGTAGCATATTCCTAGGTGCATCTTTCCACAACGAAGGCATGGGGGCCTCCTCTGCTACTGGAATCTACCACCGTGATGACCCTGCTGATATAAGCCCCATGTTTCCCTGATTGGGCCTGAAACGGCTCCACCGTTGCTGCTGACTGGGCCCTGGTGGCGGTGCACTAGCTGAAGACTGAGCAAAGGACTGTGATGGTCCTGACGACCCTCCCCTGAAGGCTGACCTACCACCACCAAAAGAACCACCAAAGTTGCTCGCAGACCGGGCCTTATTACTACCCTCTCACTCCATTTTGTTCCTCAATTTGCGGGTCTCTGTGGCTTGAGCGAATGCCACCATCTTTCCATAGTTCATATCAAAATTCAAGGTTGCTATAGCGGCCTCATTAATTACCAATGGACTAAGTCCCTGCACAAAGCGGCGCACTCTAGACTCCATAGTGGGCAACATGTAAATAGCATACTTAGACAGGTACGCAAATCTCATATGGTAATTCCACACACTCAGGCTACCTTGTCTCAAGTTCTCAAACTCAGTAGCACGGGATGCCTTAGTCTCGGAAGGCAAGAAATGATCAATGAAGGCATCGGCAAACTCACCCCACCTCGTCGGAGGGCTCTCTTCTTCACGGGACTCCTCCCATAGTTCGAACCAAGAATATGCCACCTCTTTCAGGCGGTAGGAGGCCAATTCCACTGCCTCTATCTCAGTAGCAGGCATAACTCGGAGAGTCTTGTGCATCTCATCAATAAAATCCTGGGGATCCTTCTCTAGGTTAGTACCCGTGAACACTGGAGGATCCAACTAGAGAAACATGTTCACCCTGGAACTAGTAGAATCCCCTGGCTGACTGGAAGAAGTGGGTGCAACATTTGACCTCTGGGCCTGGGAAGCCACTATCTGAGCCAACATCTGTATGGCTTCCCTAAGATCAACATCAGAAATACCAGAATCGGAAGCTGGAACTGGAGTTGGAATTGGTATATCAGTTGGAGGGACTGTTGCACCCTCAGTAGGTGTAGGGACAGGTGTGGTCTAATCAGTTGTAGTAGAGTCAGGTAGTGTAGTAACTGGAGGAATATTCTCACTCCTCGGGTGCTCACCCGCATCATCAATTACAGGGTCAACTATCACTCCTGGGGTGACATTGGCTCTTTGTCCAGTTCTTGCCTTCTTCTTAGGTGCCATGTACTGAAAGTTAAAGTAAAGCACGAGTTAAAGGAGGAACAATCTTACTATCAGCTTTATCGCATGATCGAGAACATGAAAGAAGGATATTATTCCTAAATGCCCATGTAGCATCCTAATTATAGATGTGGTCGACAACACACCGATAATAAGGCCTCTACTAAACATGGCTCCGAGACATCCTAGGACACTTTAAAACCTTGGGCTCTGATACCAAGTTTGTCACGCCCCAAAACCGAGGAGCGCGACCGGCGCTCAACCGAGTAAACCCGGCCGAGCAAGCCTATTAGATTTCCTTCTACCCAAACCCATTCATGAATATAGAGAATATATATATTTTCGTTAATCAAACAATAAAGTGATCATGTCTGCAATACCAATTTCTTACCATAAGTTACTTCATTTTAAAGTCTCAATTCCACAAACATTTTTCATAATCTGAAGTAGAAAGAGTAATTCAAGCATAACATAATGAGTTTGACTTCCCCAGCACCAATATACCACCCACACTATGTCGACGTTTATGATATTCCTAACAAGCGATAAGTAAGTGCCATAAAGGTTAAAAGGTAAACGAATTAAAGAAAGTGAGTTTCATTGAAGGTGGTTGATTTTGGATAAAATATGGTCCGAGCTACAATACTCGGCATTTATGGACGAATACCATATAAGGTACCCCATGACCACGATAGTAGGGTACGTATAATGTATTAAAAGTGAGTAGTATTTTAAGTAATTTGAGATAATTCTTAATTATGTAGATTATTGGTTAATGTGAAAATTAACAAGTTAATAATTTATTAGTGGGTAATTAAGACTTTGAGATATAAGCCTAAGAGGCCAAAAAACATGGCAGCACCCCACACCTTTAAAATGACTCTTAAGTCTTGTATAAATGTCACACTTTGGAGAATCTAAAGTGGCCTAGTCATCCACTAAGTGGGCTACACCCACAAAAGGTTTCCTACAATTAATGAGGTGTTCATTCCTCTGTAACAAAGGATTAAAAGATCAAAAATCCAACTAAATCTCTTATAGACAGTGGCTGATCGTGAGTTCTTTAAAGAGCAAAACAAATCCGTACCAAAAATTGATAACGTTGGTTGATTGATTTTGTAAAGCGTGAATTGCAAATTCTAAGAGAATCGGTTCAGGTATGTTAAGGCTATCCCTTCTTTCTTTTTGGCATGATCTATACGACACGAATGAAACGAGCAAATGCACAACTTCCACAAATGACTCTATTCATAGAAATACTAGAGGTGTCTATATTCTTGATTCCCCATGTGAATTATTATTATATCTTTTATTCATGGGTCTCAGAAAAATACGTATTTGATAAAGTTTATCCGACAGGCATATTATTTTTATGACATTCCGAGAAATCTTATTAACGTATTTTTTATGCATTTCATGCATTTATACATGTACACTGACCCATGACCAGATGGCATTATATACGTGTATATATATGTATATGGGATATGGGAAAAGGTTACGGCGTTATATATGCACCACCACCTGATCAGCTGGTATATGTTGATGATTTTACCCATAGTGGCCGAGATGATATGATGGGATGCCCTTAGAGACTTGATGATATTATGAACACCTATACCCATGCATGACACGACATTTATACGCACGTGCATGACATTATAAATGTTTCAGGATTTACAAAGTGATTTAGACTTACAGGTGGAATTCCTTATTCCATGTTTCATCTATGTCTGTTATGTACTGATTTTTATGCCTTACATACTCAGTACATTATTCGTATTGTCGCCCTATTTCTCGGGGCCTATGTTTCATGCCCGCAGGTGCAGGTAGATAAGCTGATGGTCCCCCTTCTTAGGATCCTTGATCAGCGAGAGTTTGCGTGCTCCATTTGATCCGGAGCTGCTTTTGATTTTGGTACAATATGCTTGTATACATATATGGGTATGACGTGGCCTAGTCCCGTCCTTGTACAGTTGTATATTCTATTAGAGGTCTGTAGACAGTATGTGGCCTTGTCGGCTTCCAGTTTTGGGTATATAGTTGTATATAGCAACCTTGTCGGCTCGCCCTACGTATTCTGCACGTATATGTACATATGTATTTCGGGCAGATTTCCCTCATGTATGTTATTCTCGTAATTTAGTAGATGTTATTCATGTTTATATCTTATATTCATGCTCAGGGGTGTTCGACAGGTAGGACTCGGGCACCTGTCGCGGCCCATCGGTTTGGGTCGTAACAAAAGTGGTATCAGAGCAGTTTTGTCCTAGGGTTGTCTACAGACCATGTTCAGTAGAGTCTTGTTTATGGGTGTGTTGTGCACCACACTTATAGATAGGAGGCTACAGGACATATAGGATGTTATCCTCTCTTCTTATCTTAGATCGTGCGATATAAGAATTCATGTTCTTAACGATATGTTACATTTTCGGCGATGTCTCCAAAGACTATAGCCGCCCAGAAGGGAATGTCCGTGGCTGGTGAGACTACTAGTCGAGCGCCACGAGTTACCAGGGCTCGGGGGGAGTCTCATAGTGAGATTCCATCTCAGACTTCACATACGCCGCCCTCTCCACAAGAGTTCCGAAGGGCACCAGCTCCAGCGCCCGCCCCTGTATGTCCAGCTCCTCAGCCAGATGCACCGGGTCAAGAGATGAGAGATGTTATTCAGCTATTAACTCGATTAGTAGCCGCACAGGCTCAACGTCAGGAGGTAGGAATTTGTCATGCAGATAGATCTGTCAGTGCGAGGGTTCGTGATTTCATTAATTTGCACCCTCCAGTATTCACTAGGGCAGATCCAAACGAAGACCCTCAGGTATTTATCGATAGAATGCAGAGGACTTTGAGGGTAATGAAGGCCACTGTGACTGAGTCAGTTGAGCTAGCTTCCTATAGACTCCAAAAGGTTGCAGTTGATTGGTACGAGTCTTGGGAACTGTCCAGAGGTGAGAATGCCCCTCAGCAGTATGGCAGGAGTTTACAGAGGTTTTTCTTCGTCATTATCTGCCACTAGAGCTTAGACGGGCCAGAGTTGATAGGTTCTTGACCCTTCAGTAGGGTAACATGAGTGTTCGGGAGTATAGTGTTCAGTTTGATTCGTTGGCTAGGTATGCTCCCATTATTGTATCTAAGATGGAGGATCGAGTTCACCGATTCGTGATGGGGTTAGAGCCACACTTGCTTAACGATTGTATGTCGGTCTCACTTTAGGCAGATATGGATATTTCACGTATTCAGGCATATGCTCAGGGTGTAGAGGAGCGTAAGCAGAAGCAGAGGGCCGATCGTGAGCATGATAGGGCCCAGAATAAGAGAGCGAGGTCTTCAGGTCCTTCTGGTGAGTTTCGAGATGGTCAGAGACCACAATCCCCGAGGTATCCAGCCTAGCCATCGGCTAGTGCGCCCTCTCAGTTTGGCGGTAAGAGATTTGATCATTCCACATATTCAAGGCCTTAGGTTTTCAGTATAGGGGTGAGTCAAGTCAGTTGAGGCCGCCCTTGCCACGATGTGCTCAGTGTGGTAAGAAGCATGCCGGACAGTGCTGTATAGGGTTGGGTGTTTGTTATACTTGTGGTTATCCAGGCCACGTTATGAGAAATTGTCTGACGAGAGGTGATGCAAGCATAGCTTAGCCAGCGGGATCTATAGCGGGTATGGCATCATCAGTACGTCCCCCTGGGCAAGGTTCACAAGCACCAATGGGTCGTGGTAGAGGCAGAGGCTGAGCATCTAGCTCAAGTGGTCCTCAGAACCGCATTTATACGTTAGCAGGACGACAGGATCAGGAGTCATCGCCTGATGTTGTTACAGGTATATTAGCAGTCTCCTCATATGATGTATATGCACTGATTGACCCAGGTTCCACCTTATCATATGTTACTCCATTGGTTGCTAGTAAGTTTGGAATAAAACCTGAATTGGTTAAACCTTTTGAGGTATCTACACCTGTTGGGGACTCAGTGATAGCTAAGCGAGTATATAGAGGTTGTATAATAGTAGTTCATAGTCGATCTACCGTAGCGGACCTAATCGAGTTAGATATGGTAGAATTTGATGTTATAATGGGTATGGATTGGTTGGCTTCTTATCATGTCAACTTGATTGTAGATCAAAGATGGTCCGATATTAATTTCCAGGGGAGCCTGTTTTGGAGTGGAAAGATAATACGACGTCGCCGAGAGGTAGATTTATTTCCTATCTCAAAGCAAGGAAGATGATCAGAAAGGGCTATATTTATCACTTAGTTCAGGTTCAGGATGGGAAAGTAGAGTCACCAACCATTCAATCTATCCATGTGGTTAATGAGTTTCCCGATGTTTTACCAATGAGCTTCTGGGTCTTCCGCCAGAGCGAGAAATCGGGTTTGCTATTGACCTACTACCAGATACCACTCAACCAATATCTATTCCTCCCTATAGAATGGCCCCCGCATAGCTGAAAGAGTTGAAGGAACAACTAAAGGACTTGCTTGAAAAAGGCTTTATCAGACCTAGTACATCATCATGGGGAGCACCTGTGTTATTTGTGAGGAAGAAAGATGGTTCCTTACGGATGTACATTGAATATAGACAGTTGAATAAGGTGACGATCAAGAATAAGTACCCGCTCCCGAGGATTGATGATTTATTTGATCAGTTGCAAGGTTCCAAGTGTTTCTCAAAAATAGACTTGAGGTCCGGGTACCATCAGGTAAGGGTCAAGGAGAAGGATATTCCGAAAACAGCATTCAGGACCAGATACGGGCACTTTAAGTTTTGTGTCATATCATTCGGTTTGACTAATACCCCAGCAGTATTCATGGATTTGATGAACCGTATCTTCAGACCCTTTCTAGATATGTTCATAATCGTATTTATTGATGATATATTGGTGTATTCTCGTTCAGAGACCAAGCATGCAGATCATTTGCGTACTGTGCTCAAAGTTCTACAAAATGGGAAGTTGTATGCAAAATTCTCTAAATGTGAATTCTGGTTAAACTCTGTAGCTTTACTTGGGCATATCATTTCGGGTGAAGGTATCCGGGTTGATACACAAAAGATTGAGGCAGTAAAAACGTGGCCTAGACCCACGACACCGATGGAGGTTCGTAGCTTTCTCGGGTTGGCAGGTTATTACAGGAGATTTGTAGAGGGATTTTCTTCCCTTTCAGCACCTTTGACAAAGTTGACTTAGAAGGGAGCAAAGTTTCAATGGACTGATGCTTGCGAACGGAGTTTTCAGGCATTTAAGGAAAGATTAACTTCAGCACCGGTTCTAATGCTCCCAGAAGGGACCCATGGTTATGTTATCTATTGTGACGCTTTGGGCGTTGGATTGGGTTGTGTACTAATGCAGCATGGTAAGGTTGTAGCTTATGATTCTAGACAACTAAGAAAGCACGAGAAGAATTACCCGACCCATGATTTAGAATTAGCCGCAGTGATTCATGCACTAAAGATGTGGAGGCACTACTTGTATGGCATTCATGTTGATATCTATACAGATCATAAGAGCCTCCAGTATATCTTCAAGCAAAAGGAATTGAATTTACACCAAAGGAGATAGTTGGAGCTACTTAAAGATTATGACATTGATATTTTATACCATCCGGGGAAGGCGAACGTGGTAGCCAACGCCCTCAGTCGTAGATCTATGTGTAGCCTGTCATATTTATAGCCAGAAAAGAGGGGAATAGCCCATGAGATTCATCAGATAGCTAGTCTTGGAGTTCAGTTACTGTACTCAGGTGATATTGGAATTACTATTCAGGATACGGCAACATCCTCTTTAGTAACTGAAGTGAAGGAACGCCAGTACGAGGATCCTGTGTTAGTTCATTATAGGGATACCAACCCTCAGAAGGAGAAGGCACCATTTGAGATTACAAAAGATGGGGTCCTCAGATATCGAGGACGATTATGTGTCCCTAATGTTGCAGGGCTGCGTCGGCAGGTTATGGGAGAAACTCACTATTCTCGTTATTCTATCCATCCAGGAGCAACAAAGATGTATCATGATATCAGGGAAGTATATTGGTGGGACGGAATAAAAAGAATATAGCGGAGTTTGTTGCTTAGTGCCCTAACTGTCAGCAGGTCAAGATTGAGCATCAAAAACCCGGTGGATTATTGCAGGCTATGGAGATTCCGACTTGGAAATGGGAAAGTAATCAATATGGATTTCATCATAGGCTTATGTCGTACTCAGCATAAGTTCGATTCTATATGGGTGATTGTTGATAGGCTTACAAAATTAGCCAATTTTCTGCCTGTTAGGACCACATATTCCGCAGAGGATTATGCAAAGCTTTACATTAAGGAGGTAGTACGATTGTATGGTGTCCCTGTATCTATTATCTCGGATAGAGGAGCTCAATTTACAGCTAATTTTTGGAGGTCCTTCCAAAAGGGATTGGGGACTCAGGTAAGTCTTAGTACAGCATTTCATCCCAGACAGACGGACAGGCTGAACGTACTATTCAAAGACTTGCAGATATGTTATGGGCTTGTGTGATAGACTTCAAGGGTAGTTGGGAGGATCATCTGCCGCTTATTGAGTTCGCATATAACAATAGCTATCATTCCAGTATTCAAATGGCCCCATACGAAGCTCTTTACAGACAGAAGTATAGGTCACCTATAGGGTGGTTCGATGTTGGGGAAACTACGTTAGTAGGACCAGAATTGGTACAGCAGGCAATCGAGAAAATAGAGCTTATACAGAAAAGGCTATTAGCATCTCAAAGCCGTTAGAAGTCTTATGCAGATAATCGACGGTGAGACTTGGAATTTCACGTTGACGATTGGGTGTTCCTAAAGGTATCACCGATGAAAGGCGTTATGAGGTTCAGAAAGAAAGGAAAACTTAGCCCTCGGTACATTGGACCATATAAGATCATACGCAAGGTAGGTCAGGTAGCGTATGAATTAGACTTGCCTTCTAACTTGGAATCTTTACATTCAGTCTTTCATGTGTCTATGCTCCATAAATGTATCGGAGATCCTTCCAGAGTTGTGTCAGTTGACGATGTTCAGGTCACAGAACAGCTATCATATGAGGAAACTCCCATTGTTATACTAGATAGACAGGTTCGTAGATTGAGGACTAAAGACGTAGTTTCGGTGAAAGTACTTTGGAGAAACAACAATGTGGAAGAAATGACTTGGGAGGCCGAAGAAGACATGAAGTCTAGTTATCCTCACTTATTTCCTCTTCCATAGAAGGGTCCGACTGAGACATCACAACCTTAATGTACGTGTATAGATTCTTGTGTTAGTTATTGTCATTGGTCGTGTGAGGCCATTGTCGTTATTGATGATTGTGGTCCTATGTGGCGTTGAATTATTGAGTTCTCTAAATTTACTATTATAAAGGCAACTCTGCCAAAATTTATATGGATCTCGAGAAGTTAAACATTCGAGGATGAATGTTTCTAAGGGGGGAAGGATGTTACATCTCGTGATATCGTACGTTAAAGTTTCGCCTTCAGTTAATCGACGTAGACTCGGGGACGAGATTATTTTGAGGTTATAAGCATTTATGTTATTCCTAACAAGCGATAAGTAAGTGTCGTGAAGGTTAAATGGTAAACGAATCAAAGAAAGTGAGTTTCATTGAAGGTGGTCGATTTGGGATAAAATACGGTCCGAGCTACAATACCCAGCATTTATGGACTAATACCATACAAGGTACCCTATGACCACGATAGTAGGGTACGTAAAGTGTATTAAAAGTGAGTAGTATTTTAAGTAATTTGAGATAATTCTTAATTATATAGATTATTGATTAATGGGGGAATTAACAAGTTAATAAGTTATTAGTGGGTAATTAAGACTTTAAGATAAAGCCTAAGAGGCCAAAAAACGTGGCAGCACCCCATCACCTTTAAAATAACTCTTAAGTCTTGTATAAATGTCACACTTTGGAGAATCTAAAGTGGCCTAGTCATCCACTAAGTGGGCCACACCCACAAAAGGTTTCCTACAATTAATGAGGTGTTCATTCCTCAGTAACAAAGGATTAAAAGATCAAAAATCCAACTGAATCTCTTATAGACAGTGGCTGATCGTGAGTTCTTTAAAGAGCAAAACAAATACGTACCAAAAATTGATAACGTTGGTTGATTGATTTTGTAAAGCGTGAATTGCAAATTCTAAGAGAATCGGTTCAGGTATGTTAAGGCTATCCCTTCTTTTTTTTTGGCATGATCTATACGACACAAACGAAATGAGCAAATGCACAACTTTCATAAATGAATTTATTCATAGAAATACTAGGGGTCTCTATATTCTTGATTCCCCATGTGAATTATTATTATATCTTCTGTTCATGGGTCTCAGAAAAATACGTATTTGATAAAATTTATCCGACAGGCATATTATTTTTATGACATTCCGAGAAATCTTATTAACGTATTTCTTATGCATTTCATGCATTTATACATGTACATTGACCCATGACCAGATGGCATTATATACGTATATATATACATAATATATATATATATATATATATATATATATATATATATATATATATATATATATATATATATATATATATATATATATATATATATATATATATACATACATACATACATACATACATACACACACACACACATATATATATATGTATGTATATGGGATATGGGAAAAGGTTACGGCGTTATATACGCACTACCACCTGATCAGCAGGTATACATTGATGAATTGCCCACAGTGGCCAAGATTATATGATGGGATACCCTCAGAGGCTTGATGATGTTATGATCACCTATACCCAGGCATGACACAATATTTATACGCACGTGCATGATATTATAAATGTTTCAGGATTTACAGAGTGATTTAGACTTACAGGCGGAATTCCTTATTCCATGTTTCATCTAGGTTTGTTATGTGCTGATTTTTATGCCTTACATACTCAGTACATTATTTGTACTGAAGCCCTATTTCCCGGGGCCTGCGTTTCATGCCCGCAGGTACAGGTAGACAAGCTGACGGTCCCCCTTCTTAGGATCCTTGATCAGCGAGAGTTGGCATGCTCCATTTGATCCGTAGTTGCTTTTAATTTTGGTACAATATGCTTGTATACATATATGGGTATGACGTGGCCCAGTCCCGTCCTTGTACAGTTGTATATTCTAATAGAGGTCTGTAGACAGTATGTATAGTTGGATAGTATGTGGCCTTGCCGGCTTCCAGTTTTGGGTATATAGTTGTCTATAGCAGCCTTGTCGGCTCGCCCTACGTATTCTGCACGTATATGTACATATGTCTTTTGGGCAGATTTCCCTCATGTATGTTATTCTCGTAATTCAGTAGATGTTATTCATGTTTATATCTTATACGCATGCTCAGGGGTGTTCGACAGGTAGGACTCGGGCACCCATCGCGGCCCATCGGTTTGGGTCGTGACATGAACACATCCTCTATTGATAACATAATATGAATAAAGCATTTAGGATACTTATTGAACAAATATCTTTCAACATAAACTTACTCGGAATAGCCAATTTTATAATGACCACTCGGGTCTTACATAATTTACATGAATATCGTTGGATTCAATTCTAAGAGAAGAGTTTAGCCAACATACCTCACTCGAGCTTCCTTAACTCTAAAATATTCTGGAATTCCTAGCAACTTCAATCTATTGTAGAAATATAACAAATTGAACCAAAATTAGGAAGATGTTCATGGTTCTAGCTCATTTGATCATTTTATCAAACACTAGGTGTGCATTAATGTTTCAAGGTCTTTTTATGGAGGATTCCATCATCCCACAACCCAATCTCTATCATTTTTAGCTCAACAATCTTCCTACACCTTTGATAACACATGCATGTAAAATAAACAACTCTCATGCCCAAAATTATCTTGCTAATTACCCATTTCTAGACAAAATTCGAAATTGAGGGTTAGGGTGTAGAATCTTACCTCTAGGATGAAGACCTAGTGAGTTTCCCTTCTTAATCTTCCAAAATTTAAGCAAGAATTGAAGAATAATTATTGAGGAACACCTTCTCACTCTAGGGCACTCTCTCTCACTCTAAAATGTCAGATTTTAGCTCAAAAATGGCCCAAAGCGTGTATTTAACGAAGTAGGGTCGGGTTTTAAAAACCCGAAAATGGAGCTCTGGAACAAGGTCTGCGATCGCATAATCGATATGCGGACCGCATATCGGTCACATAATTGGTGTCCAAAACCGGCAAAAATCTATCTGTGTTTGTCACTATGCGGCCCGCAGACCTGTTCTGCGATCGCATAATGAACCGCAGAACAGTTCTGCAGTCGCATAGTCGACCGTAGAATGGCATCCAAACTGACCCTCTCCTGCCTCACTTCTGCGGCCATTATGCGGCCCGCAGAGTGATTCTCCGATCGCATAATGGACCACAGAAATGCATTTCACTGCCAAACATTTTCCTTTACTATTTCCAGTACATTGTTCAATCCAAAAAGTCTGAGCCGCGGCTTGCAAGCTCGCCGCAAAGCATTTCTATAATCCTCAAACACCTAAGCCTAGTCTGGCACCATGAAATATTATTTTTCCTTTACAAAATTTTATGGGGCCTTACATGCAGCCTCCTGTTTATAAATGTGGTGCACAACACATTCATAAACAAGACTCTACTAGATACAGTCTGTAGACAACCCTAGGACAGAACTACTCTGATACCACTTTTGTCACGACCCAAACCGATGGGCCATGACGAGTGTCCGAGTTCCACCTGTCGAACACCCCTAAGCATGCATCTAAGATATAAACATGAATTAAGGGTAGGTCATGAATAACATCTGTCAATAAGCTGTTGAATCACGTGAATAACATACATGAGGAAAATATGCCCAAAAGACATATATACATATACATGCGAAATACCGTAGGGCGAGCTGACAAGGCTGCTATAGACAACTATATATCCCAAAACTGGAAGCCGACAAGGTCACATACTATCCATTTATACATGACTGTCTACAGACCTCTAATAGAGTGTAAAACTGTATAAAGGACGTGACTAGGCCACGTCGTACCCATATCTACATACCAAAAATAATGTAGCAAAACTAGTAACATCTCCGGATCAAGTGGAGCACACCAACTCTCGCTGATCAGAGATCCTAAAAATGGGGGACCATCGGCCTGTCTACCAGAACCTGAGGGCATGAAATGCAGTGTCCCCAGGCAAAAGGGACGTCAGTACGAATAATGTATCGAGTATGTAAGGCATGAAAATCCGTACATAATGGCATAGATGAAACATGGAGTAAATAATTCCACTTGTGAGTCTAAATAACTTTGTGAATCCTAAAACATTTATAATGTCATGCACATGCGTATAAATGTCGTATCATGCATAGGTATAGGTGTACGTAACATCATCAAGCCTCTGAGGGCATCCCATCATATCATCTCGGCCACTGTGGACGAAATCATCAACATATACCAACTGATCAGGTGGTGGTGCGTATATAATGTCGTACCCTTTTCCCATATCCCATATACATATAATATACATGTATATAACGCCATCTGGTCATAGGTCAATGTACATGTATAAATGAATGAAATGCATAAGAAATACGTTAATAAGATTTCTCGGAATGTCATAAGATCAATATGCCTTTCGGATAAACTTTATCAACTACATATTTTTTCGAGACCCATAAACGGAATATATAATAATAATTCACATGGGGAATCAAAATATAGGCACCCCTAGTACTTCTATGAATAGAGTCATTTGTGAAAATTGTGCGTTTGCTCGTTTTGTTTGTATCGTATGAATCATGCCAAAAAGAAAGAAGGGATAGTCTTAACATACCTGAGCCAATTCTCTTAACAATCCCTCTAACCCACGTCTTTTGTGAAAAAACACGTAACGGCGGATCGAAGTAGGGAAAAATCCGTATGATATTCTTGAGAACGATTGTACTGTGATCTCTTAGAATCGCAATACTCACGTTGCTAAGTAGTCTTGTATGAATTTTGTAGCAAATCACGTTGCTATCATTTTGTATGAGTTTGCTGAAACAATTTACATTGCTATAAAGATTAGATATATCTCGCTTTGTGAATTTTGAGATATCTTTTACCTTAGTGGGTGTGGGTCCCACTTAGGTGATGACATAGCCAAAAGTCCCTCTAAATGTGCCACATTTTAATGTAAGTAAAGCGTCACAAATAGAGCATAACTTGCTGCCACGTTTGGGGGGGGGAGATTTCCCACCAACTATTATCCACCCATTTCCTTAAATAACTTGTTAATCCCCCACTAATCCAATAATTAACCAATTACTCACATAATTAAGAATTATCTCAAATTACCTAAAAATACTACTCACCTTTTACATACCTTATACACCTTACTATCATGGTCATGTGGTACCTTGTATGGTACTAGTCCATAAATATCGGGTATTATAGCTTGGACCGTATTTTATCCCAAATTGATTACCTTCAACGAAACTCATTTTCTTCCACTTGTTTACCCTCTGACCTTCACGGCTTTACTTATAGCCTGTTATAAATAGCATAAATGCTTATAATCTCATTCCCGAATCTATGTCGATTAACTTACTTTAACGTACGAAAACGCGAAATGTAACATGTTGGCTGTTGAAAGTGAGCATCAGACTTGCCAACCTCATCACTGCTTTCAAGCTAAGCTTAAGCTTTCTACTTATTGGGTACATGGGGTCGGTTGTACGCATACTACACTCTACACTTCATATGCAGATCCAAGTGTTGTAGATAACGGTGGTTGCTAGTGAGTTGTATCCGAATTTGCTTGGAAATGTCGAGGTAGCATTGTCGTTCTGCTCGCATGCCTTGAAGTCCCCTACTTTATCTTATGTTATTATTGTTTAGTCTTTCACATAATACTATATTGTTCAGACTTTGTATTTAGCACTCTATAGAGCTCATGTACTCGGTGGCACTAGATTTTGGGTGGTTTCAGTAATATCATCATTTGACCTTAGTTGTTTATGCTATTCCGCTATTTGAGACCACTTCTTACTGTTGTTGAAGTTTATTTCCACATATTTATTATTGACTTCCCTAGCAAGCGGTGTTAGATACCATCAGGTTCCCCAAGAAATAACATATCCAAGTCCTCAAATCCGCATAATAAAAGCTAGGAGCAAAAATATATCATATAAAATAGCATGGCAACACCTTTCGTGAATTTACTTTCTCATTCTCACAAGAACGGAAACACCCTTCGTGCATAATCACTCTTTCTCACAAGCATAGAAATACCCTTCGGGCAATAGTAATAATATCAAGTATAACGAAAATACCCTTCGTGCATAATCGCTCTTTCGCATAAGCTCGGAAACCCCATTCGTGCAATTCATTATTCCTCACCAAGCATATATAAAATAGTACCAAGCGAGGTAGGAAGCACAACACAACTGCAAGAAGAGTGATTGAACATATAACATACCACATGAGAGATAACCATCTCTTTTTACACCAATAGCCGATCCAACATTTCAAGATCCTTAATGTCCAAATATCTCAACAAAGTCAAACATAACTATTAGCATAAATAAGAAAAATCAAGAAGTTTCACGATCTATTTAGAGCATAGAAGAAATAATACATGAAGCACTTTACCTACATGCTTAACCATGGCAAACGCATATGTTACACCCCATATTTTCGTACTTGAAAGTACGCCATAAATAAATTGATGAAAGCTCGGAAATAAAATATTACATCCCGCATTTTTGTACGTTAAAGTTTCGTCGTAAGTTAATCGAAGTAAGCTCGGGAATGAGATTATTTTGGAATTATAAGTATTATGCTATTTCAACCAAGTGATAAGTAAATTCGTGAAGGTGAGAGGGTAAGTGAATCGAAGAAAATGAGTCTTCGTCGAAGTTTGTCATTTTAAGAAAAATAATATGGTTCGGGCTATAATACCCGGTATTTATAGACTAGTACCATACAAGGTACCACATGACCATAATAGTAAGGTGTACAAAGTGTGTTAAAAGTGAGTAATATTTTAAGTAATTTGAGATAATTCCTGATTATGTGAATAATCGGATAATTAATAAATTTTAGTGGGATATTAATTAGAAATTTATGGATAAAATAATTAAGTGTGAATTTTGGATAATTACTAGGGGACAAACATCCACGTGTGAGTGTGGAAATTTGGCAGCAAATTGCCATCTCTTCATGACCTTAAGAAGGTGTGGCATCATTTAAAGAGATGTGTAACTTTATCTCATTTTGGTGGAAAGATGCTATTAAGCCTTATGACTACAAAATGAAAAGGGCTTCAGCAAATTGAATTGCTCTCTAAATTCACAAAATGAAATTGAGGCTTATGACTACATGTTACTACGGATGGAATTCAAGACTTCATAATGAATCATTTACAAAGACTTATGGCAACGTAATTCACTTCAAGAAAAGTCATGAAAGATTTTGATCAAATTCATTTAAGAAAGATGTCATACGGATTTGCTTTGGCAAAGTGAATTGCTTCAACAAAATTCAAGCAAATATATCCGCCGTTACGTTTTGTCGCAATTGACGTGTGTTAGAAGGATTGTTAAGAAAATAGGCTCAGGTATATTAAGGCTATCCTTTCTCTCTTTTTGGCATGATCAATACGATACAAACGAAACAAGCAAATGCACAATTTCCATAACTGACTCTATTCATAGAAGTACTAGGGGTGTCTATATTCTTGATTCTCCATGTGAATTATTATTATATCTTCTATTCATGGGTTTCAGAAAAATACGTATTTGATAAAGTTTATCCGAAAGGCATATTGATTTTATGACATTCCGAGAAATCTTATTAACGTATTTCTTATGAATTTCATGCATTTATACATGTACATTGACCCATGACCAGATGGCGTTATATACGCGTATATTATATGTATATGGGATATGGGAAAAGGTTATGGCGTTATATACGTACCACCACCTGATCAGCTGGTGTACGTTGATGAATTGCCCACAGTGGCCGAGATGATATGATGGGATGCCCTCAGAGGCTTGATGATGTTATGAACGCATATACCTAAGCATGGTATGCCATTATACGCATATGCATGACATTGTAAATATTAATGTTTCACCGAGCTATTCAGACTTACATGTAGAGTTTTTTACTCCATGTTTCTCTCATGTCTATTATTTACTGATTTTCATTCCTTACATACTCGGTACATTATTTGTACTGATGTTCCTTTTGCCTGGGGATGCTGCGTTTCATGCCCGCAGGTTCTGATAGACATGTTGAGAGTCCTCCAAGTAGGCTACAAGCTCAGCGGAAGGTGTTGGTGCGCACTATTTGCTCCGGAGTTGCTTATGTGGTCAGTATGATTAGGACATGTACTGATTAGTATGGCAGGGCCCTGTCCCGACCTTTATGATAATTATGTACTCTTAGAGGCTTGTAGACATATGTCGTGTATGTGAAAGATTGTACGGCCTTGTCGGCCTATGTTTTAAGTTTATAAATGATCATGTTGGCCTATTATGCCTGTATGTCATGTGTATATGATGATGTAATAAGAAAGATAAGTTACGTTGGTACTCGGTTGAGTAAGGTACTGAGTGCCCGTTGCGGCCCATAGGTTTGGGTCATGACAAAAGTGGTATCAGAGCAGTTCTGTCCTAGGGAGTCTACAAGCCGTGTCTAGTAGAGTCTTGTTTATAGGTGTGTTATGCACCACACTTATAAGCAGGAGGCTACAGGGCATTTAGGACTGTCACTCTTTCTTTTTACTCTAGATCGTGTGGTAGAGCTCAGTTGTAAGAAGTCAATTTCCTAAACTCTATCTTATTCATAATACAATGATGCCTACATCCAGAAAGACGGTTGGTAAGAGATATAATTATGGAAGAGTTGAGTCAGAGGAACTCGATTTTTCATGTTGCTTATGATGAGTAAATGTGAGGTCTTCAGCAGATCATGTGTGTACTAAGATGTGTAAAACTTCTTGATAAGGATCCCTAAGGTAAAAATATTTATCCACTCTTATGGTAAAAAGGAATAAGAGAATCGGAAGGTAGATACAAGTTTCATCAAGTAAAAGAAGCAAGATGAAAAAGGGTATGAGCTACCCAACTAATGAAGATTATTGCAGAGGAATATAAGCCTTTTAAGTTACCTTCACCAATAATAGAGGTATGTACAATTGGCCACACCCATCTCATTTATGCCCTATGGTGGCTAACATAAGTAGTATAAGAGAAGGCAGGATATCAGGATCTAGCTGGGGTTAGGGTAACCCAAAATGGTGGATGGATTGTTAGCGTTAGCAGACATTTCCGAAGGATATTGCAAATGTGCTAATAGATCTCCTTGTGAGACACCCAAAGGGTGCACTCTAAAATAGTACAGCTAGATATGAATACTACAAAGATAGGCACTGGAAGCCTTGAAGGGATAAATATTACCTTAGTGTAGCTCCCATCCCTAGTGGAGAAAGAGTGTTAGGCAACCCGAAGATCCAGTAGATGGAGCAAGGGGAGCTAAAAGCAAAAGAATGTCTTGTTCAAGTTTTCAGAATAAAGTGATAGACATAAATGTTAGCGAGAAGAGAGTTAATGAAATGAATAAGATGTGATACATGGATGACAATGGTAGATCAAAAAGATGACAGTATTACCGAGTCTATAATCAAATGAAGGAAAAGATGAGAGGTGACAGGCCTTGAGACAACAAAAGAGTATAGGCCATAAAGTCACATCCTCATTTCGAGAAATAAGTTGGTGACTCTAACGTGATTACCAGAAGGAAAAGTTAGACCCCAGAGTAATAGAAATCAGTATGGATTGGTGAACAAGATAAACTAAACATGAATTAGGGACTGAATGATTTGATAATGGTCGACATCATGAGAATATCAGATTTCGTTCCGGCGATAATAGAATGGAAAACAGAAGAAGTTTCATGAGAAATTCAGAGAATGGTTATTCAGGAAGACTCTTTCCTAAAACAAGCAGTATGAGCAAAGTTAAGCTTAAGGAAGTGTATGTGCCGGTTATACTAAGTGTCACCCTCGTGAGTAAGGAATTGTGTTATCCTTGGTACAGAAGGATTATCGCAACGCGAGTAAGGGTCATCGATGATGTGAAAGGACGCCAAAGATGAAGAGGTAAAACATCTATAGGTAGGTCATCATAGCTCAAACTTTTAGTACTCCACTAAAGGGGGGAATATGGAGTGATGTGGTATTAAATCAAAATTAAGTAGTTCTAGTAATTATGAAATGGTAAGGGAAGAATGCGATTAAAAAATGAAAAAAAAGGATGAGATTGCACTTATTCAAAGCCTATAGATATGCTACGGTTCCAGAACATTATGCAAACACGATGTCAAGGAGAGGAAGTAAGAGTTCCTGCCCGAGATGTTATAGATAGATAAGGAGCCAGTGCGAGACGTAAGTTAAGACAAAGGAAATAACCCAAGAAAGATTACATGAAATATTGATATGAGAATGGGCCAACGAATAGTTAGTAGTTGATTCAGGAAGAGCCTAGTTATGGCTAGATAGAAGGTTACAGACGAATCAACAGATTGTGCAAGATAAACATAGCAAAACCCAGTATAGTGAATTCAGCCTCGCAGTTTGACATTGTAATACTTGAGAAATATTCAGATAGGAGTTGGGGTAGTTAAATGTACCATATGAGTGTTATGGAAATAAAAGAAAGCCCCACTAGGAAGATAGTCAAAACTTCAGTTCAGAAGCAACTGTACGAGCACATGAGTGTGGAGGTAAGTAACTGAGGATAATTATAGGTGAGTACGAACATCAAAAATTCGTCGAGTATGCGATGTAATAAGCTCACAGCTTTACAAGAATCAGAGGATCCTCCCTAAGTACTATAATGAAAGACTAGCTGAGGAAATAAGGAAGAAGGCTTCAACCTAAGCATAGTAAGTTGACGAAGAAATGGTCTTGTAACAACATTGTATGCACCCCATAAGAAAGTGGCACCTATCGTGGCTAATATGTGTGGGCACTAAGATAAGTCAAGTATTCATGTAACAAGTGGCAGAACGACCAGGAAAAGCAATTGCTTGCATTTAAAGAAAGCTAAGAAGGAACCAAAGGAATTATTCGATCAATGATCTAGAGATAATTACATTATGAATGCACCTAAGATTTCGGAGTATTATCCATGCAGCATATATGTTTACAATCATACAGCCGTAAAAGACTCCAGTATAAGTTAAAGGAAGAAATTGAGACCAAGTCATAGATAAAGGATTGAATTGTTAAGAGATTGTATCATAGGTATTCCATAGCATCCATGAAAGGCCAAGGTAATACCATGAGCCACAGATCGGAAGATAGCTTAAGCCTATATAAAGATTGATCAGAGGTACAAGAGAGATAGTACAATAGCCATATTCTATAACAACTCTACGATAAAGCTAGTTAGAAAAGTACCAGCCTTATAAGAAGTCAATATGAATCTCTCACCAGATTGTGTATGCACCAGAGGTGCAAGTATTACAATAGAGCTTCAAGTAGTGAATGTAAACCATACCTATGT
Source organism: Nicotiana tabacum (assembly GCF_000715075.1). NCBI lineage: Eukaryota > Viridiplantae > Streptophyta > Magnoliopsida > Solanales > Solanaceae > Nicotiana > Nicotiana tabacum. The sequence continues at coordinate 120,008,303 of NC_134083.1, read as the reverse complement.
GGAAGGGAAGTTATGAAAGAGATAGAAGATGTGATGCGAGATTTTAAGGTAAGTAAGGTAAAGGTGAACAACGTACGAGATACTCAAGTGCAGAAGGATGTGAATGGTCCATACTTCGGATAAAAGGCTAGAAGCATTGGGATTTAGTATCCAGGAATGATAGCGGCGTCGTCAGTGGCATATTTTTCCAGCCTTTGGTTTCTAGGTACTGAGAGGTCTATTTAAGAGAATAAAGAAGAGCTAGAGACGATGTGATGTCTCACTTGATGTTCCAGAATAATACAAGGAAATCTATGGTGTAAGGAAGTCGAAGGAAGGTTGTGAGTAGTATAAATGGATATGTATGGGTCGCAAGCTAAAGTATGGTAGGGCGACAAGGTTGAAGGAAGACAGGAGTAAGGATAAGAAAGGGAGAGTGAGAAGGTGACGAGAATGGATAAGCCCTCAGAGAGAGCTAATGGATTCTCTAAATTATATAAAGCTCAATATAGCCTGAATAAGCTCAAAGGAATCTAAGACTAGTAGCATTTAGAAGAAATGGAATGCTGACCTGGTAACAAAATGAAGGTGTAATTGGGACAGATAAAGGATGACATTTGGGCCTTCGATTGAATAATGATTTGAAAAATAAAAGAGTAAAGGAGAAAAGATTTCGCGGACGGCACGAGATTAGAATACCCCCCCTCCCCATAAGGTGAATCACATTGAAATACTATGAAATACAGTTACAGAAGTATAGTATCGCCCCTAGGTGGATCAGTCTAATCATTTCAGATGTTCCCCGATGAGACGTAAGCCCTAGTGGCAATATACTATGTAAGAAGTTTCAAGTTATCAGTGGTAGATTGTAGATCAACATTGAGGTGAATCAACAATAGATGGATAAAGTTCCAAGTATGGGAGAAGATAAGGATGCCATCCTTTAGATGAACAGTAATAACGAAGCATTGAAGGACCTGAATTTATACATCTATGATAAGAAGCGAGAAGGTAGCCTGGAGTTTGGTAGCAAACCCCAGTAACGATAAATCGAAGTAAGAGTTATGGAAGTAAAGTCATGCATATAGATAATCGGGCCGATGAAATAAGATATAGCAATATTCGTAAGTTCAACAAAGTACCGAGCGAAGACCTTCAGTATACCTATAGATTCCCAAAGGGACAACTTGTCATAATTTTGTATATGTTTACAAAGTGAGGCCTAGAGATTGGCTAAAAACTGGAGGAAGAAGGAGAGAAGAGTCGCATAGGCGCACATACAAGGAAAAAGTCATACATGCTGCATGACATAAGGTAGCATGAGTTACGAGATTGGAAGAATTCCGACCACAAACCGTGGTGTGAGAAAGAGGCCTAAAGGGGGGAATGCCCTGGCCTTTGGATTTATTCATAGAACAGTTGCCTAGATGGCAAGGAGAGTACTAAAGTATTCGCAAGAGCTATAGGTTATGATAATAATAAGTGCATCAGTCAACATTCGAGGACGAATGTTCCAAAGGGGGGAATGATGTTACACCCCATATTTTCGTACGTGAAAGTACGCTATAAATAAATTGATGAAAGCTCGAAAATGAGATGTTACATCCCGCATTTTTGTACGTTAAAGTTTCGTCATAAATTAATCGACGTAAGCTAGGGAATGAGATTATTTTGGAATTATAAGTATTATGCTATTTCAACCAAGTGATAAGTAAATTCGTGAAGGTGAGAGGGTAAGTGAATCGAAGAAAATGAGTCTTCGTCGAAGTTTGTCATTTTGAGAAAAAAAATACGGTCCGGGCAATAATATCTGGTATTTATGGACTAGTACCATATAAGGTACCACATGGCCATAATAGTAAGGTGTACAAAGTATGCTAAAAGTGAGTAGTATTTTAAGTAATTTTAGATAATTCCTGATTATGTGGATAATTGAATAATTAATAAATTTTAGTGGGAGATTAATTAGAAATTTATGTATAAAATAATTAAGTGTGAACTTTGGATAATTACTAGGGGACAAATATCCACGTGTGAGTGTGGAAATTTGGCAGCAAATTGCCATCTCTTCATGACCTTAAGAAGGTGGTGGCATCATTTAAAGAGATGTCCAACTTTATCTCATTTTGGTGGAAAGATGCTATTAAGCCTTATGACTACAAAATGAAAAGGGCTTCAGCAAATTGAATTGCTCTCTAAATTCACAAAATGAAATTGAGGCTTATGACTACATGTTACTACGGATGGAATTCAAGACTTCATAATGAATCATTTACAAAGACTTATGGCAACGTAATTCACTTCAAGAAAAGTCATGAAAGATTTTGATCAAATTCATTTAAGAAAGATGTCATACAGATTTGCTTTGGCAAAGTGAATTGCTTCAACAAAATTCAAGCAAGCAACGTGAGATTTTGCAATTTTAAGGAAGTATGTTGTAATCTTTCTCAAGAACATCAAACGGATTTTTTCCTACTTCGATCTGCCGTTACGTGTTGTCGCAATTGACGTGTGTTAGAAGGATTGTTAAGAAAATCGGCTCAGGTATGTTAAGGCTATCCTTTCTCTCTTTTTGGCATGATCAATACGATACAAACGAAACGAGCAAATGCACAATTTCCATAACTGACTCTATTCATAGAAGTACTAGGGGTGTCTATATTGTTGATTCCCCATGTGAATTATTATTATATCTTCTGTTCATGGGTCTCAGAAAAATACGTATTTGATAAAGTTTATCCGAAAGGCATATTGATTTTATGACATTACGAGAAATCTTATTAACGTATTTCTTATGCATTTCATGCATTTATACATGTACATTGACCCATGACCAGATGGCGTTATATACGCGTATATTATATGTATATGGGATATGGAAAAAGGTTACGGCGTTATATACGCACCACCACCTGATCAGCTGGTATACGTTGATGAATTGCCCACAGTGGCCGAGATGATATAATGGGATGCCCTCAGAGGCTTGATGATGTTATGAACGCATATACCTAAGCATGGTATGATATTATACGCATATGCATGACATTGTAAATATTAATGTTTCACCGAGCAACTCAGACTTACATGTCGAGTCTTTTATCATGTCTATTATTTACTGATTTTCTTTCCTTACATACTCGGTACATTATTTGTACTAACGTCCCTTTTGCCTGGTTACGCTGCGTTTCATGCCCGCAGGTCCTGATAGACAGGTTGAGAGTCCTCCAAGTAGGCTATAAGCTCAGCGGAAGGTGTTGGTGCGCTCCATTTGCTCCAGAGTTTCTTATGTGGTCAGTATGATTAGGACATGTACTGATTAGTATGGCAGGGCCCTGTCCCGACCTTTATGACAATTATGTACTCTTAGAGGCTTGTAGTCATATGTCGTGTACGTGAAAGATTGTACGGCCTTGTCGGCCTATGTTTTGAGTTTATAAATGATCATGTTGACCTATTAGGCCCGTATGTCACGTGTATATGATGATGTAATAAGAAAGATACGTTACGTTGGTACTCGGTTGAGTTAGGTACCGGGTGCCCGTCGCGGCCCAACGGTTTGGGTCGTGACAGCATATACACTCGTCATCTTATATATACACCGCCCCAACACATGTAGCTTGTAGTAAATAGACCCAATCACAACCTAATTCTCTCAAATCAAGGTTAACCAAGACCTCCGCTTTTTGGAACAAATCAACAACCCAAGACCGCTTTCCCGTTAAAACAAGCCTCCATACAACTCGAATCTAGTCATCTAATACTCAAATAAGTCAAAACAAGCTTTAGAAACCCTCCTAATACTAAAAAGGTTCGATCTCTAACATATTTAGAAAAGTCAACAAAAAGTCAACATGGGCCCACTTGGTTGAAATCTGAAATCAAGACCAAATCCCGATTACCTTCATCCCTGTCCAAATATGTGATTTGTTTTGAGATTTGACCTCAAATCGAGGTCTAAATCTCTAAAATTTATTATCTTAAGTTACTATGCAAAAACCATATTTCTGATCTATAAAATCCTAGATTTAGGGATGAAAATCGATGGGGAATAATGGAAATTAATCAAAATAAAGCTAAAATCACGAACCTTTGAATTTGGGAAGAAAATCCTCTCGAATCGCCTCCTAACGAAGTCCAGGTCTCAAAAATAGAACAAAATGAGCTAATATCGGAACCTTTACCTTTTTACCCAACTGCAATTATCGTAATTGCGCAGCTCGCAAATGCGAGCAGTAGTCGCAAATGCGAAGGAGTCCCCTAGCCACTAAAGTCGCAATTACGACAAGGACTTCGCAATTGCGAGTGTTGCAAATGCGATTCCAGCTTCGCAATTGCGAACTGACCTCCCCTCCCTAGACCTCGAAAATGTGAGTTAGCATTTGCAAAGCTGGTTATTGCAAATGCAATGACTACGGCACCAGCAATGACAAACTCATCAAATACCGAAATCAATCTAAAACTCACTTGAGCCTCGTAGGCCCCATTCCAAACATCCATACAAGTATATAAACCTCACATGAACTCCTCGTAATCTCAAAACATTAAAAAAAATTAAAACTAAGAATCAAGCATCAAAGCTCAAAGATTCAAATGTTCATGAACTCAAATTTCTAACTTTCAACGATAAGCGCCAAAATGGCCTCGAGTCACCCAGGACACAAACCAAACATATGTGCAAGTCCAAAATCATTATACGAACCTACTAACATCCTCAAAATACCAATCTGAGGTCGTTTACCAAGAATGTTGGCCATGGTCAAATCCAACAACTTAAAAATCTAGAATGAAGATATTTTTGTTAAAACGCATCTAAACTTTTCGGGAATCAAAATGAACCATGCACACAAGTCATAAAATATCAAACGAAACTATTCAAGGTCTCAAACAACAAAACGGAAAGCTAGAGCTCAAAATGACCTATCAGGCCATTACATTCTCCATCTTTAAAAAAACATTCGTCCTTGAACGGATAGAGAAATGCACCTACATTGGTGAAAAGATGTGGATATCTACTCCTCATATTAGAATCGGACTACCCCAGTAGCCTTCTCAGTCGGTTTCCTTTTCCAAAGCACCTTCACGGAAGAAATATTCTTAGATCTCAACTTTCAAACCTGCCGATCTACAATAGCTACTGGCTCTTCTTCATAAGTCAAATTCTCATCAAGTTGCACCGTGCTGAAGTCCAATACATGTCTACCCCTGCTAGGTTGGGAGGCAAAGCAAGCCTATAAGCAACCTCTGCAACTCTTTCTAACACCTTAAATGGACCAATAAACCTTGGGTTCAACTTACCTTTCTTCCCAAATCTCATCACACCCTTCATAGGCAAAACTTTTAAAAGTACCTTCTCGTCATCCATAAAATCCACATCACGGACCTTCTTGACCACATAACTCTTCTACCTACTATGCGCTGTCCGAAGATGATCATGATTCAACTTTACATTCTCTAAAGAAACACGAACCAATTCTATACCCAACATTCCAGCCTCATCGGGCTCAAACCAATCAATAGGAGAACGACATAGCCTACCATATAAAGCCTCATACGTCACCATATGAATGTTGGACTGATAGTTATTATTGTACCCAAAATCCACCAATGGTAGGAACTGATCCTAATGGCCTCAAAAATCAATAACACGTTCCCTCAACATATCCACAAGAATTTGACCATCCATCTGCGGATGAAATGCAGTGTTGAGATCCACCTGCATGCCCATCTCTCTCTGAACCGCTCTCCAAAAGTGTGATGTGAACTGAGTACCACGGTTTAAAATGATACAAATAGGCACACCATGCGAACAAACAATTTCTCGGATGTAGATCTAAGCTAACCTTTCTGAAGTGTAAGAAGTCATCACCGGAATAAAATGCACTGACTTAGTCAACCTGTCCACAATGACCCAAATAGCATCAAACGTCTTCAAAGTCCTTGTTAATCTTACCTCAAAGTTCATAGTAATGCGCTCCCACTTCTATTTCGCTATAACCAATCTCTGAGTCAAACCACCTAGTTTCTTATGTTCATACTTCATTTACTGGCAATTCAAACACCGTGAAACATGCCCAATAATGTCTTTCTTCATTTTTTGCCACCAATAATGCTGCTTTAGGTCATGATACATCTTCGTGACACCTGGATGAATAGAATACCGCAAACTATGAGCCTCCTGGAGAATCAACTCCCTCAATCCATCAACATTCAAAATATAAATCCGTCCTTGAAGTTGCATAACACCATTATCTCCAATCTCAACCTTCTTCGCGCCACATCTTGTCCATCAACAACAATAATTGAGGATCATCAAATTGGTGAGCCTTGATGCATGACAACAAAGACGAATGCATCACAACACAAGCAAGAACTCTACTCGACTTAGAAATATCCAATCTCATAAATCTGTTAGCCAAATCCTAAACATCCATAGCCAATGGCCTCTCGTCAGCTAGAATAAAGGCCAAACTATCCATACTCTCCACCTTTCTATTCAAGGCATCATCTACCACATTTGCCTTCCCCGGATGATACAAGAAAGTGATATCATAGTCTTTCAACAACTTCAACCACCTCCACTACTTCAAATTCAAATCCTTCAGCTTGAACAAGTGTTGTAGACTCCGATAATCAGTGTAGACCTCAACTGACATGCCATACAAATAGTGCCTCCAAATCTTGAGCGCGTTCACAATAGCTGCCAACTCCAAATCATGAACGGGATAGTTCTTCTCATGGGTCTTCAATTTACGATACGCTTAGGCAATCATCCATTCATCCTGCATCAAAACTCTACCAAGCCCAATGCATGAAGCACCACAATACACGGTATAAGGCCCCGAATTTGTAGGTGACACCAACACTAGAGGCATGATCAAAGAAACCTTGAGCTTCTGATAGCTCTCCTCACACTCGTTATAATATTTAAAAGGAACACCTTTCTAAGTCAACTTGGTCAATGGAGCTGTATTAGATGAGAATCCCTCAACAAAGCGACCATAGTAGCCTACTGTAATGACCCTGCTGGTCGTTTTGAGATTTAGTATTTTGTTCAGCAGTTTGAGACCTTGAGTAGCTTCATATGATGTATTATAACTTGCGTATATAGTTGGTTTTGGTGTTCGTAGGGTTCATAATTTATTTGGTAGAATAATTCTCAATTTGGAAGCTTAAATTAGAAGAGTTGATCAATGTTTGACTTTTGAGTAAACGACCTCGGAATAGGGATTTGATGGTTTCAATAGGTTTGTATGGTGATTTCATACTTGTGCGTGTGTTGTTATTTGGAGGTTCCTAGTAGATTTTGGCCTTATTTATCGGAAGTTGGCAAGTTGAGGAATTAGAGAGTTCATGAGATTGACCGGTAGTTGACTTTGGTGTTATCGAGCTTGGATTGGTGATTCGAGACTTCCTAGAGGTCCATTTAGTTGATTGGAACTTGTTTGTAAATTTTGGTTGAGATCCAGAATGTCTAAGTATGATTCGTACGAGTTCAACAAAGTTAGAATGTTTAGAAGTTAAGAGAATAATTTTGATCTTAGATTCACAATTTTGATATTATTTGTGGTATTTTGGGCCTTTGGATAAGTTTGAAATATGTATATGGACTTGTTTTCATATCCGAACAAGGTCCCGAGAGGCTCGGATGAGTTTCAGAATGGTTTTGGATCATATTAAGCCACTTTGAGGTTGTTGGTTTTCTATTGTTCAGGCATGCATCGCGATCACGATGTGTTGCATGGGATCGCAGAGTAGATTTTGAAGTAGTTGGGTTTTTGTCATTGCGTTCACCAATATGATGACGCGATCACGAAAGGTGGAGGGTTTGGTCTACACGTTCGCATGCACTAGTACGTGTTCGCGTAGAGGATGAGGCTGGCTGAGATTGTTGTTTGCATTTGCGGATCGCATGGCGCATTCGCGATTGAGGCAAAGCTGGAGAGCTCCGCATTCGCGTAGGTTAGGTCGTGATCGCGGAGGCTTATTGGGGCAGCTGCATTTTTGTGCTTCGTAATCGCAAAGCTTTTGACAGGGATCGCGAAAGGTTCACCTGGAACAGATATTTAAGTTGCTATTTTCAAGTCTTTGCCCATTATTTCACATTTTGAGTCCTATACTTCGAGAATAGGAGGATTTGAAGAGCAATTTCACTACTACCTTGGAGGTAAGTAATTTTAACTTGGATTTAGTTTTATATATTGATTACCCATGGATTTCTACACCTAAAACTTAATATTTTGAAAGGAAATATGGGGTTTTTGCATACACTTAAAGAGAGTATATTTTAGAGTTTTGGCCATCGATTTGGACTCGAATTTGATAACTAATTATATACTTGGACTCGAAAGGTTATGGGTCATCGAATATTTGTATTGGTTTCGGATTTCGGGCACGCGGACCCGGATTGACATTTTTGAAATTCTTCAAAGGTCGAAGCTTTATGGATTGGGATTGCTTCCTATGGCATTGTTTGACTTTCTTGGATAATATTTGGCTTGGATTTGCGTGATTGGAGGGCTAGAGCGATATTTTACTGCGGTTTGTGATTGAAGCTAGCCTGGGAAGAGGTAAGTCTCTTGGCTAACCTTATTAAGAGAGAAAACCCTTAGGATTTGACTTGATTTCTATTCGTTTAAGGTATTGGGGTAGTGTATATACGTGGTGGCGAGCGTATATGCACTTACCAAGTTTATATCATGGCCGGGGAAGAATTGAGATACTTTATGCCTTGTTTTGACTATGTGATTTGATTCATGATTTATTTGACTTATGTGACTATGTTGCTCTCTTATTCATGTTAGAAATCATGCCTAGTTTTATGATAATTTACAAAGGCATGGGAACTTATCCTTGATATGTTGAAATGCTTAACTTGACCGTAGTCACACAAAGATTTCATGAGCGCATATCCGTATAATTTTTATTAAGTCATTGTGCATTTTTTATCTGAAATTCTTGAGTATATGCATACATTTTGAATAGGGATACTTGATTTGGACTGAGAACTTTGACACGAAAGGTAAAGCATGCAGGTGAGATACAGTTATGTCACATTGGACATGATGATCAGATATTGATTTATGAGGGATTGCTATTATACCCCTCTTTGCGCTTGGATTTTGTACCATCCCTCCGGAGTCAGGTGATTACCCATGTTACTTTGGGCCCTGTGAGCGTGGTCAGTACATAGATTTATACCGGGTCGATACATGAATTTTGTATCGGGTTACTCTGATACATGGATTTTGTATCGGGGTGCATGGATCTTGTATCGGATACATGGATCTTGTACCAATTTGAGCATGCATGCACCTTCTTGATAATTTTAGCAGAATTCATTTAAATGCTAACTGTTTCATGCTATATATACATGCAGTTAGGAGCCTCGACTCCGTTGATTGAAGCATGCCAACTTTACTTGCCATACTTGAGCAACGTTATGATTATCTATCGAATTGGAAAAGCATGTTTTATGTCTTATGGCTGTTTTATATCGTGATACCTTTTGATTATAAGGATATTTACTGTTCCAGCTCTAGGCTTGTTATTATTTTTATGTTCTAAGTATTTGATGCATCTAGCCTCACCACTACTTCTTCGAGGTTAGAGTTGATACTTACTGGGTACCGGCTGTGATGTACTTATACTACGCTTTTTTGTGCAGCTTATTGCGGTACCCTTTGAGCTGAGTAGGAGTGTGTTATTGGAGACAAAATATTATGAGCTTAAATGGGGCGATATTGTCAACGAGGATTCATATAGCTAGCCCGACTTGCTAAGGAATATTGATGTGTAGTAGTAGCAGTCAGTGTTTTAAAAGGCGTGGGCATAAGGCGATGCGAGGCGTAAGCCCCATAAGTATTTAATTTTTAATATTTTATAAAATAATATAATGACAGTAAATATTTATAAACAGGTAAAATTACATAAAAATTGAATAAAATTATAAATATGTGAAATATATATGCTCCATCCCCACAAAAATGTGTGTGTGTGCGCGCGCGCGCCGCGCGCTCCATCCCCACAAAAATCTAGTCAAAACAATCTATTATACGCTACTTAGAAGTACAAGTAACTTGAGTCGAAAAGAATAAAGTTTTCTACATTGAGAAACAAAAAGGATGACTAACCTACAATTTGAACTTTGAACTTGTTGTTATGAAGGAGAATAGAGTTCTCTTTGTATTTGTAAAAAAAATTAAATATTCGTTACTTTTGGGAGATATTAGCAGACAAGATGAAGAATTGAGAAAGACCATGAATTAGGGCTTCAATCAATAAAAAAGGTTTTGACTTTTAAATTTAATACTTTTGAATTCCTTTTTAAACCTTTTGAGTAATTACCAAACTGACTTTTGAGAATTTGGGGTATTATATAAAGGACTTATTCAACAAATTTTGTTTTAATTTGAAAAAGTCTCTCGGGCTTACTCCTCACTAAAAAAATGCGCCTCGCACGCCTCGAACGCCCGAGTGTACACCCTGAATTGTTGGGCGTACGCCTCTTGAGACTTTCGCCCTACACCATCGCCCCGTGGTGTTTTTAGTACGCCTCGCCCCAAAACGCCATTTAAAACACTGATCAAGTATTCAGACTTGTACATATTCAGTAGTTGCTCGTGTATTTGTGTCATCTAGGTCTGGGAGTTGTACTGTTTTGGTCGTGTTTAGACCATGTTATACTTATATCAGATGTTTTACTCCTTTAAGCGTATTCCTGCGTTTATCATGATATAACTCTATTACTTAAAGAAAATTGGTCTTTATTCTGTTGAATGTGAATTAGCTTGCTTAGCAAGTACGGCTAGGCACCATCACGGCCTAATGTGGGATTTTGGGTCGTGACACCTACCAAACCCAAGAAACTACGGATCTTTGTTGCTAATGCAGGTCTAGGCCAATTCTGAACCGCCTCAATCTTCTTAGAATCAACCTTGATACCATCACTAGACACGACATGACCCAGGAATGAACTGAGTCCAACCAGAACTCACTCTTCAAAAACTTGGCATAAAGCTGACGATCCCTCAAAGTCTGTAGTACAACCCCCAAGTGTTGCTCATGCTCCTCTCTACTACAAGAGTAAACCAGAATATCATCAATGAACACAATCACAAAATAATCCAAATAAGGCTTGAACACTCGGTTCATCAAATCCATGAAACTAAATGATATCACCAAGAACTCATAATGACCATAATGGATACTAAAAGTTGTCTTATGGACATCCAAAGCTCTAATCTTCACTTGATGACAGCTAGAACTCACATAAATCTTGGAGAACACCCTGGCACCTTGAAGCTGGTCAAACAAATCATCAATTTGATACAATGAATACTTGTTCTTGATTGTAACCTCGTTCAACTATCGATAATTAATGCACGTCGTCATAGAACCATTTTTCTTCTTTACAAAAAACATGGGTACACCTCAAGGAGAAACATTCAATCTAATGAACCCCTTATCAAGCAAATCCTATAACTGTTCCTTCAAATCCTTCAACTCCCAGCTGGAGCCATACTGTATGGTGGGATAGAAATGGGCTGAGTGCCTGGGACCAAGACAATACAAAAGTAAATATCCCTTTCGGGTGGCATGCCCGGTAAATCTGCATAAAATACCTCTGAAAACTCTCACAACCGGTACTAAATCCATAGAAGGAACCTCCATACTAGAATCTCGAATGTAAGCCAAATACGCTAAACACCCTTTTCTAACCATGCACTGAGCCTTCAGAAATGAAATTACCATACTCGTATAATGGCCAAGGGCCCCTCTCCACTTCAATATAGGAAACCCTAAAACAGTCTTGGCGTGAAAATCTAAGATAGCGTGATATGACAACAACCAATCCATACCCAAAATAACCTCAAAATCCACCATATCCAATAACAAGAGATCAATTATAGTATCAAAACCCTTAATAGTAACAACACAAGACTGGTACACCCAATCAACTACTATAGAATCCCTAAACGGTACAGACATTACAGGAATATCAAGAGAATCACACGACATACTCAAGTGCTATGCAAAATATGAGACACATATAAATAAGTAGAACCTGGACCAAACAACACTGAAGCATCTCTATGACACATTGAGATAATACATGTGATAACTGCATCAGACGACTACGCCTCGGGCCTACTAGGAAATGCATAACAATAGGGTTCAACCTACCAGCCTATCATCTACCTCTATAATGACCTCTACCTGGATAGCCTCTACCTCTAGATGCCTAACCCCTACCCCTAGTTGGTTGGGCGAGTGGTGTAGTAACTGGTGCCGGAATCATAGCACGAGTATCCTGTTGTGGCATACCACTCTACGACCTAGGACAAAACCTCGGGACATGGCTCAAATCCCCATGCGCATAGCAACCCCTCTACTAACGTGGTTGTTGAACCTATAGCTCTCCCTTGACTACCCAAATGACTACTATAGTAACTCTGTATCATAGGTGCACTGAGTGGTGGCTGCTCAAAACGAGGTCCATAAGCACCATGGCTACCTAAAGTACCGCTAAAAATCCGAAGTGCTAATTGAACTAACCGAATAGCATCACCTCTACCAAAATGACCCTTGCCTCCAGTCGAGGAACCATTGAAACCACCAAAATGATGAGGCCTCTTATCAGACGTCGCCTCACTCCCCTAGCCACGAATGAGCTTGCTCCTCCTAGCAATCTCAATTGTTTGAGTGAATGAAGTCTCTGTCTCGTCCTCTTTCTCCATGTAAAGTCTAATACCAAAAGCAAGTCCTTATATGAACTCCGCACCTTCTTCCTCTTAGTAGGGATAAAGATAGCTGCATAACGAGACAAAACAGCAAAACCCCATCTCATACCGGATGACTGTCATACCACCCTACTGAAGAACTCAAACTAACTGCGTAGATCATCTCTCTGAGTGAGCGGGATAAACTTCTCCAAAAAAGGTTGTGAAAATTGAGCCTAAGTAAGAGGAAGTGACCATGTTGGTCTGCTCATCTCATACGTCTGTCACAATCTCTTGGCTGAACCCTGCATCTGAAAAATAGTAAAGTCCACTCAATCGGACTCAATCAGTCCCAAATTGCGCAAAAACTCATGACATCGATCCAAAAACTCCTAGGCATCATCTGAAGGCGCACCACTGAAATGAAGAGGAAATAACTTCTGAAACCTATTCATCATCTTCAGCTCATCAGTGACCAACTTGGCACCCCTAACCTCCAAATCCTCAATCCACCCCTGGTTGGGGATAAGGGGGCATGTCATGTAGTGTCCACCTCACCCAAATGACAGTGTCACGTAGGATTGAGCATCCACCTTAGACAGTCTTAACGGAGGATGGATATATTTAAACTATTATTGTAACATCGAGGATATTTTTGGACGAATAGTATAACGGTGATATGATTGATCCTTTTCGCATATTAAAAGGGGAAATTTGGCCCTTTTCCCTCCAAGAAATTGTAGTGACTAATGATATGCAAGTCTCTGACCAAAGGTTAACCACCACAAACTAAAATAAAAGATAATGGGAATGAAGTGTTCTAACATAAAAAAGATATTGAGCCGAAATTAACACGCCAGCTAATTGACTACAATACCCTTTAGACAAAACGATACAATTGGTGTGAGATCTCTCATTAACCTGCAACAGGCCGCAGAGGATCCATTTCCCTCCTTTTCGTTATCCGTACACTGATTGTCCAATCAGAAACCCTAATTATTCCCCAAATTTGACCAATCGGAGAATAGCCGTAGAATGCCTCAAAGCTCGTCGACAAAGAAGCACGCTCAAGACCCGCCCGACGTTACCGGACCCAACCCCAAATCTCAGCATACCAAAATGGTTAAATCTTCAGATGACAGCGATAAAAAGGTTCTTTTAATTAAATAAAAATTTCCCAGCTTAATTTGTTGATATTTCTAAAAGATATTTGGTGGGGTTTCTTAGTTGAGCTAAAAAGTTTTCGCAGCTTAATTTCCTTGAAGATATTTTCATTGGGTGTGCTGTTAGTTTGTGCAGAATAGTGGTAAGAAGCTGAAAGAGCTTGAAGTTGGGGTCCCAATAGTGTATGGAAATATTGCATTTTGGCTTGGTAAGAAGGCGAGCGAGTGAGTACTCTCGCAAAAGTTGATAGCTTTTCTGTAAAGTTGATACTCCCTCGTTCCCGTTTTATGTAGCTCTGTTTGACGGAATATGCAGTTTAAGAAAGATTTTTTTTTTTTGAAACTTGTGGTCTAAAAAAGCCATAAATATTTGTGTGCTATAAATCTCATTTAGGATAAAATGAGAATTTTAGTTAGCGTTTGAACGTAGATTTAGTTGAAACTTGAAAAAAGCAAAGTTGTGTTTGGACATGGGAAGAAAAGTTGAAGTTTTGTCGGCGGAAGAAAACATTTCACCCAAAAACTGCCCTAAACCAATTTTTGAAAACTTGAGAAACAAATTCTATTTTTTTTCAAAAACTGATCATATTCCATGAATAATTAATGTTTTCAATTTTTTTTTTTAAAAGTAGCCAAAATTTATTTCACACATTTGTGGACCCATATCTTACACATTTAGGTCCACAAAATTCTGGGACCACAAAGTTGTGAGACTAAAAGGAGGCCTCACACAACTAGTGTCAGTTGTGTGAGACAAAAAAATAAAAAATTCTTTTTGAGACAAACTTCAGCAAGGTGTGTCACGTAAACCGGGATAGAGGGAGTAACTTAATTGTATATTACTAGTTGATGAAATATCTAAATGAAGTTTTGATTGTGGAGCAGGTTCCATTCCCATAAATGGACTGTTTACGTTCGTGGTGCAACTAACGAGGATCTTAGTGTGGTGGTGAAGCGTGTGGTTTTTCAATTGCACTCAAGTTTTAACAATCCTACAAGGGTTGTGGATAGTCCCCCTTTTGAGTTGTCGGAGTGTGGATGGGGTGAATTCGAAATTGTTTTAACCCTTCATTTCCGCACTGATGTTTGTGATAAGCCGTTGCACTTGTGAGTTGCTTGCTCTTCTGTTATACAGCAGCTCTGTGGTTAATTAGACTTTGCTGGAAATGATTAAACAACACTTGTGCTTGGACCAGACCATTTAAAACTCTAGATTACTTGTACAGTAGACTTAACTGAGAAAAGAAAAAGTTCATGCACTTGTTGTAAGCAATTTCTTAGCTTGTTGCTTTATTGTCTTTAGGTGGATTTAAGTCACATTGAAAGGAAATTGTCTTAAAGGTTTTGCAAGCTCTTGATTTCCATGTGGACTCAGCTAAAAACAGAACGAGATGGAAGCAATTCATCTAGGCAATCGACTAGTTGGAAATAATGCTTGGTCGCTGTGTGTACACTTACATAGTTACATTAGACCCAGTGTCTGACATGAGTCTTTTAGTTTGAGAAAGAATGGAAATAACTGTAAGTTAAAGAACCTCTAGTTTTAGGAAACCCCTGATTTATTGAGTACTAGAATGAAATGAGCCCAAATAGAGCGAAACTGCAAAATGGATGGACGATACATGTAGGCAGTCCTAACTAGTTTGTGATTGAGGTTTAGTAGTTGTAGTAGCTTTTGTTCTTGTTGCTTTATTTTCTTTCAGGTTAGTCTTTGAACTAACTTACTTTCTGTTTCTATTTTTCCCTTTTATTCATGTAAACTATCAGGATTTGATGAAAGTTTTCTTTATTTGCAGATATCACCATTTGAAACTGTATCCAGAGGACGAATCTGGGCCTCTATCCACTAAGAGACCTGTTGTAGTAGAGTCATATGATGAAATTGTATTTGCGGAGCCTTCAGAGGCCTTTTTTGCCCGTGTACAGAACCATTCAGCAGTCAGTGTGCCTAGACTACTGCCTGGCCTAAATTTACCTCCTCCTGGTGTGTCTTCAACTGCTTAATGGGCCGGCAAAATTTACTGTATTCGTGTAGGTTGCTGATTTTGATGTCTTTATCTTTAGTACCAATAGAAGATGTTGATCGAAAGAAACGGGGTGGCACCAAAGATCATCCTCTAAGTCAATGGTTCACAAATTTCTCTGAAGCAGACGAGCTGTTAAAACTTACAGCAGCTCGCCAGCAGGTTATTATCTTTTAAATGCTCTTTCTTCTTTCTGTTATCACTAGTATGAGTATTTCTACGGCTCTCTTTCAGTCAGTTGCACAAATGTGTAATATAAAAAAAGAAACAATGAACTTTGGAGTTGTTTGCTAGCAAGATCGACTGGTGGCTTGGCTCTCCCCTGGGAAAATAGGAGTAAGAGGAGGTGAAGAAGAATCCTAATGATTCGACAAAAATCTGGGGAGAGAGCCCCAGGGACGCATGACCACAGAAGAAGTGACCAGAATGAGTTAATAGCAAGAAGTAACTTATCACAGAAAAAAAGAGCTTATGGCAAGAAGTATAATCCTTTATAATCTTCTGCATTTCTCGTGCAATGAGACAATGAGTGCAAGTGATCATAGGGGAATTATGCTTAACTGTTATGACATTCAAGACTCAAATGAAATAAGTTCTAACTCGGAGAGATATTGAGACATAGTGGACAGATGAATAATCGGAGGAAGTTGTCCTGATCATATGCTGCCATAGGGAGTATACTTCTTTCTGTTTTATCACTGACTTTATGCATTGAGAATTCATTCAAATTGTGGATTAACTGGATGGTTGCTCACTATAATCTGAAGATAGAAAAGTTTCAAATCTGATAAATTTGTGCAACAGAAAAGAGTTAAGTCCTAGAACCAGGTGTCTGTCTATGTATAAAGTAATCTTTCCTTATGGTTCACTTGGACGTGGTCAACTCTCATGGTCTAGAAAGAACAAAATGATGAGATATGCTGTCCATAGAAATTCTTGGTTAATATCCAAGTACTGTACGTCTCAACTAATGCAGATGTTTCATTTAGATATAGCTTGTGCTTGAAAGTTTTGTTGCCAGACAGTAACTTTTAATATATGTAGTGGAATCAGATCAGAAGACCCTTTTATGGTCTGTTTCAATATTATAGGTGCAAGGTCATATTGCAAGATTGAGAAGACAGTTGAGCTTGATAGAGGGCCAGCATCAACAATTGAAACCTGCCTCTGATCTGTGAATGTGTATCATCATAATATCTACGATCATCCACTTGCTCCCCAGAGATCCCTGATGAAAGTGTCCTTTGCACTTTTCTTCTCCGTTTTCCCTTTTTCCTGGTTATCTTTGGCAGGATCTGGAGAACGAATTACAACTCTACCGTCATAGGAAGATGAGTTGCAATAGATTCATTTCCTTGTAGACTGATACAGATATTAGTCCACCAATGGTATTCTGTTAGCACAATCAATGCAATTTTATAATCTTTTGAAATAATAGAGATTCGTTACCTGCATTGCATAATTTGATTGTCTCGTTCTTTTGTATAAATTGATTCAGCAGTGCTGATTTTTTTTTTTGGCATTGGAATTTCTTATTGGAATAATAATCCTAAGAATTTTCTCCTATATAGCTAGTCCCTTTTTTATCTCTCCTTTTTAGGCGTTCAGACATAATTTGCAAGTTTTATCACCTACGGTTGCAGTTATTGAACTGTCATCAACTTATGTGAACTAGTGCTTGAGCCAAAGCAAGATTATGACACTTAAATATTTTATGTTCTAAAAGTTCTGTAAATTTACTCGGTATTTCTTATATATGGCTATTGGTGATGAACTGAATGTGATTATTAAGACAAGGTCTATCTTTGCACAACAGCTATAACGGCTAGCTTACTCTTCCATATATCGGTTTCTTCTCGTTTTTCAAGCTACATCAATATCTGGTTCATATCATCAAGAATTTATGTATTACAGTCATTCGACAGTGATAAAGTCTCTTTTTCTTGAATTTTCTTGAATATCTCTCGTTGTCTTCAAATAGCATGAAGGATTGGGGGCAAAGCAATCAGTTTAGCATTGGCATGCGAAAAGACACATGTAAGATATAGTTTTAATGTATGTATGCTTTTTCTTGTATCATCTTGAAGAGGAAAAAGAAGAAAAGAATGAAGGATCAGGTGCAAAGCAATCAGTTTAGAATTGGCTTGCGAAAGACACATGTAATATATAGTTATTCTTGCATCATCTTTTTTTCCATACAAATTATGTATAGGAAAACCTTGTGCCATTCTTGGTATTATATCTCCTTTTGATCCATAAAGTATGGGCGGAAGAAGTTGTACTCTGGTTTTCAAGTGACTCTTGCAAGTGCTGGTGTGGGGTCTTCGATTCTCAACATATTCAGCTGGTGCTGGTTTGTGCCTTTGCTACGTATACCATATATAGAATTCCAAAATAGCAGTTATGATGCCTCAATCCCGAATAAATTGAGTGTTGATGTAACGCATGCCTAAGTGAGCACGTCCCAACTTGTAATTCATCATAAATTAACTAATTTTATGTTACCCTCTTTTATCCTAGTTTTTGACTGACGAAGTGAGCAAGTTCACGAAGGTGGAGTTGAATTCCTATTTTAAATTTTGCAGAATTTTCTATATAGTATTCTCTTGAAATTTCCTTATTTTAACCATCCTTATATCTCTCTCTGTCACAGAGTCACAGTGATGATAATGTTATTAAGTTTCTTTTTTGTTAGAGATCCAGGCTTCTTATGCATAGACACGTGTGTGTGGCTATCTACTTTCTTGGAACTCTCCAAGAAAACAACCATGTTTGATAGTTAATTATCATGACATCATTCCCACTAGGGCTTGATTATGTAGATAGTGGTCTATACTAGTAGTATATGTTAGGGTAGAAGCAATTGAAGGTCCTTACACCTTTTATGCTACTGGGTGAGAGTTTCTCTTGAGTGGAGGGATGGTTATATTTCCTATAAATCTTGATCACGTATTAGTAAATAGGACCAATTTCCACTTCATTTGCAGTAACTCATGGATTCTTGAAATTCAGCGATACTTAAAAGAAAAGAGCGATCGCCGAAATGGTTGATTTCTTGTCAAAGCTACTGCATTTCTTTCAACTGAGTCACCCCCCCCCCCCCATAATTATTTGTTTAACATTAAGTTGATCAGTTACAGAAATTACATAAAGATGTTATACATGGTCAGATATATCTTTTCGGCCGTGTGATGCACCTAGCTACCATCCTCGACCCGTATATAAACAGTTAAATTTTTTTAAAATGTATATACTTATACTATGTTTGTGCCTATAGTCACAAAATTAATAGATGCACATCCATCTTAGTTTTGGTTCTATTAAAAATAAATAGACGTACGCGATGAGAGAGAAGAGCGTTATCAATTCTAGGGGCCAATGAACTGGGTGTGCCCTACCCGTTGATAAAGTGGGTGATAATCATGTGACAGTGTTAGTGATAGAAAATGTTAGGTAATTTTTTTTTCATTGTCTAAACAGTTAAAGCGCGTACAAATTAATCCAGGCACCATATCAGTATAAAAGGGAACATCAATTCTAGGGGCAATAATAGGAGTGAGGCAGTTAAAGCAAACCAATGAGTGAGGAGGGAAGGAGTGAAGTTAAGCTGGCAGTAGTTTCAAGTAGTTGGTGCTGATATCAAAGGGCCTTACAGTTAAGTTACGGAGGTAGATACGTCGGGTTGGTTCAGATTTTTCAATTATCAAACCAAACCAATGGTATTGAGTTTTTAAATTTATAACCAAACCAAATCAACAAAGTCGGGATTTTCAATCTCGTTTTTTCTCAGGATTTTCGGATTAATATTTCCTAAGTCCTAGTAAAATACAACTATATAATGTATTTTCCAAGAAACTAACACAATAATATGAGATAAGTCGTAGCATTATATTAAAATATTCAATAACAAAGATAAAATAATAAAATTACATAAAATAAATATTGCTAATTAATAAGTTATAATAAAAATTAACATAATCTAAAAATACTATATAGGTCAAAATAAGTATAGCTAATAAGTACTAATATTAATTACATAACTAAGCATTAAAGAAAAAAATAAACTAAGTTATGCATTTTCATTATAAACCAATGTAAAACTAAAATAATTATCCAACACTTTCATCATTCCTAGTGTTGAATTGAATTTCTTTTGTTATCATTAGTATTGATTTGAACTTTGTTTGAGTTACTACATTTATGGAGTATAAAATTTATTTACCTTTCAAGAATGTTAAGTCTAAACTTGAAATAATACGTTAAAAGATAAAACTGTGAAAAAAGTTAAGAAATATTTATAAATTACATTACAATATACATTTATATGTATAAAATATATTTAAAAATAAAAGAATTACTAGAAAATATACCTGACTTCATATTATAACAAAAAATGGCCCACATTTTTTTTGTTTTACCCGACCTAGCCTGTTTTGTACATATTTGGAAAGCACTACCAAAAGCATCAAATGACACCCACTGTTTCAAAATCCGTTTTCTTACAATCACTACTTCTAAAAGTTATGAAGTTAAATTTTGTTGGTCAAGTTCTCCATTTTATTTGGTGCTACGACAAAAAAAACTTAGTGTAAAAACTAAGAATATTTTTGTTCTGCAGCCCCGTGGCTTTTGACACTCTTCACGATTTAGTTTTTTAATTTCTCTTCTTTAATCTTTGAGTTAAAGAAGAGATCTGGGTCTTGAGAGTTTGTTAGTTGTTTGGATTGGATTTTGTTCCAATTAATTGAAAACATCAAAAAAAGTTCAAAACTTAAATATGAAGTGATTTGCAGTAGATTTGAGCTATATTTGAGTTAAATTTTCGAAGAGGCTCAAGGAAGAAGACGAGGTGAGTTTTTGTATAATAATGTATAATGTTGTATAATAATGTATATGCGTGTATAAACACCTCTTATACACTATTATACACTTTTATGCACCTTTATACAAACATCTGTAGACGAACTTTTTCATGATTTTCAGTTACAATTCTTGTTCAAAACTAGTACAAATCTCCATAAAATGACTTCAAATTTTGTATACAACCTTCTTATCCTATTTCTAACAAGTCTAAACAACACCCACTCTAAATTTCTCACAAAATCAGATTCGAAATTTAAACTCACGTATTTAAGCTTGTTCAACAACGGTGGATTACCTTAAAAATATAATTCTCACCACCCAAATGGATTTGATTTTTTAAACTAATATTTGAGTCACAATTACTGATTCAAAGATTGGATTAGAAGCTTGAACATTTTTTTTAATTGAATAGTGATTTTCAGACTCTATTTGGAGTTGGATATTGAATTTTAGCCTATTATTTTTGGACTACAATTTTGCAAAGTTGAATATAGGCCACCTAATTGCAATGTATGTGTGTGAGTTGTACTTATCTGTAATTCTCCCTTTAAAAATTATATAAATGTACTATCGGGTTGGTTTGATTTTGGTTTGACTTTTTTTAGTTAAAACCAAGCCAAACAAATCGGGTTTTATTTTTCAATACCAAATGAAATCAAACCAAATCATATCAGGTTTTGTTTTCCGATTTAACTCGAATTATCGATTTGGTGCGATTTATAGATTTTCTTTGTACACCCATACTATCCTTACTAGTGAAGTAATGTTTATTTGGGCTGCAAAGAGTAACATGACATTCATGTGCTATACGGAAGCTTGCTGGGTCACCATAAACTCCAATTGCGTTTCGTAATTAGTTCTAATCATCACCTCATTTTTTGTGAGTGCAAAGGACCATTCATCTTTTAACAGCCCAACCGTTTAAATTAAAAATAGTTATTAAACATATAATAAATGTATAATCTATATATAATATGTGTATAATCGTATTTAACCAGTTTTATAAATTTATATATTGGTTAGAAAACTAAACAGTAAATCCGACTAATTTGTGTAAAGATTCTGTTTCCATTCTTCTATAGTTCTCTTGTTCCTTCAACTTTTCTCTTCGTCCATTGTAGTTATTTACCAACCGTGTCATTCTTGATCAAGAGGTTGTGAGTTTCTGACAAGATGGGTTGCTCTAGTGATAAGCACTCTCCACTTCCAGCCAAGAGGTTGTGAGTTCGAGTCACCCCAAGAGCAAGGTGGGGAGTTCTTGGATGGAAGGATGCCGAGGGTCTATCGAAAACAGCCTCTCTACCCAGGGTAGGGGTAAGATCTACGTACACACTACCCTCCGTTGTTTTTGTCGTCATTCTTGATCAGTCTCCTTTTCCAGTACATTCCATTTCCAGCAAATCCCCTATCCGATCCTCTCTCGTTCTTGCATGTGCCTTTACCTCCTATTGTTGCCTAAAATAATAGTAACACCTTCATATTCTTAACAAAAGTAGTGAAACTCTCTTGTACGTGTAATTCAATGCAGAGAAATGACTCAACTAAAGTGGAAAAAGATGTTGGCCTTGTTTTAACTGCTTTATTTTGGGCGATGATAAAATGGCTATTAATTAAGTTGGAGGACATTACAGCTTTCTTGATAAGTAGATATATGGTTGGGAAATTTTGTTGGTTCTCTTTCATAGACCATGCTCTAAAGATAGTGGAAAGGACATAAATTGTACAATATCTGAGTAAAACAAAAGAAGAAGACATGAGGAAACTGCAGGACGTATTCCGTATCATTGCATTTAATTGATTTACTTTTTTTGGATTGCTTTGTGAGCCTTAGAACATGCAAGAGATACTACTATACACCTAACTTTCTTTTCACCAATATATAGTGGAGCCAAAGCTGGTTTTCCTTGGGAGATATTTCCGTGGTGTTCGATAATTGGAGTTTGGAATAGGCTCAATAACTAGTGCTCTGCAGATGCTGCTGCTGGTCCTGTAATGGAGGACCACTTTCATCTCCCAATCTCCTCCTATTTCCAGTTACTTACCTTTGATCAACTTGAAAAGCCAAATGCCGGAGCTATGGGGAAAATTTATCCATTACTCATTCTTTACATTGTCTAAACAACTTTTTGCACTATCACATATTGTCTGCTATAACATGTAAAGATGACATTGATGGTGGTGTCTATAACTTAAACTCACATATAAATAACTTAAACTCACATATAAAATAAGGAAAAAACTGTACGTATTGATATGTCATATTCTTAGACGCATCCAGTCAGATATATATGTACCATAGACAAGGTACTTAATTTGAAATCATCAAAATATACGATATGAGCAAAAAAATCTATAAATACTTTTATTGGAGACTTGGACGCGTCCACATCAAATGGGTACCCGCAGTGGCGAAACCAGAAAATTCAATAAGGGTGTTCAGAATACCCTTTGCCAGTGGACTATGCAAGAGTGTTCAAAGTCTATTTTTAATCAATAACAAGTAATATTTTACCTTATACGCAGTATAATTTTTCGGCGAAGGGTGGTCAGTTAACCACCCTTGGGCCAACATAGCTTCACCCCTGGGTACCCGTAAACGAGATACTATTGTGTGCTAATTATTTAAAATACATTCGAATATAGTACCCGTAATCAAGTCCAAGTAATATAGTATATATTAATCAATACAGAGCTAGAATTTTCACTAAGGTAATTTAAAATATTCTTATTTAGGCAATTCATACCATCCATATATATTGTTTTGATTTAAGATTTTTATTCTTCCGTGTTTCAGCAATAACATATTCTCCCATGAAGCTAAGGTTTAAAATATGAAAGAAACAAGCGTTTCCACTTAATCTCTCTTTCATAGCCAAAAGAATTAATCACACCAAGTAGCCGGAATGATTCAGCATCTATTATAAAAAATAATTTTTGATCTTACATAGTGCAATTTTTAGAAAAAAAATTGAGATGAAACCCTTGCACCCTGCTCCATACTAACTAGTATGTCATAGCTTATACTATAAAATACCGCTTCACATGGCATAACTAACATTGGTTCTACAGTAGACCGCAAATCAGCATGGGAGTTGCCAAGGAAGTCAGTTTTCTTGATTGTTGGAACCGGGCAGTTTAAAATCTGAAAGTGCAATAAAATCTTAGTAGTATAGACTAAAACGAAATTCTGCAACTCAAAGATTCGAGAGGTATCTGTTGGACACCATGATAAACAACGTTCATGTAACGCCTCTATACAATACGTGTCAAACCTGCAACTACTAAGAGTGTCTTGCTTTATCTTTGTCTGAACTGACGATTTAAAAAAAAAAAAAAAACTTCGCAGAATCACAAAAACCAAATTCCAACATTCACAAAATCCAAACCGCTTTTAAAAAGAGGAACTGTTCGTACTTCGTTCTTCTCCAGGTCGTCCGTGATTTCTCCGAATCTTCTAACGGTGGTTTAAATACCACCAGATCTCATATTGCTTTTGAATTGGTACCAGAACTAGTGGTGGTCAACGTCGATGGCACAAAATTCTTTGAATTTGACCCGTGGATTGTGATGATGCCTCATATAAAACTTAGTAGATCATGCTAATGAGCCATGTGAAACTTAGTTTGAGGGGTTATTGGATGTACCAATAAAGTTCACACAAGTAGCTGAAAGAATTGAGAATCTTCATATAAAGTGCATAGATACTCTTAATGGTGTTAGGACTTTTAAGGAAAATATAAGATTTGACCAAAAAGAATAATATTATTTTATGTTAAGAGTTTTTTAGGAAAATATTACAGAAATGGCCCCGTAAAGGGCTAGTCTTAACAGAATGTCCACGTAATTGGCGGTACTTAAAAATAACCCCCGCCCCGCACACCCATTTATTGCGTTTCACGGATAACTCTACCTGATTGATAGAGTTTATGATATAATTATTCTACCTATCTGTTAAATTATTCATCAAATTCTATCTGGTTGCTATGATTTTATGCTTGTTCAATTGCACTAAACTTTACCAGATTAGTGTGAGTTTGTGTTATCTGCATTTTACTATTTGTTATACTTGTTCAATTGTTCATCACTCTACTAGATTGACATGACTTTGTGTTATCTGCCATCGACCTATCTGTTATATTGTTCATCAAAATCTATCTAATTGACATAATTTGTCTATATTGTTCAAAAAAATATTTTTTGAAATTATAATTTGGTACGGAACAATATGACAAAATGGTAAACTTTTATCCATAAATATTAGTATATTATTATTAAGGGTGTACATGAGTCGGGTTGGTTCGGCTTTTCTAAATACCAAACCAAATCAATTGTATCGGGTTATTAAATCTAAATACCAAACCAAACCAATAAAAGTCGGGTTTTTTAATCTCGATTTTTCTCGAATTTTCGGATTTTTTCATTTTTTTCCATAAAGTATTCATAGCACAAAACATAAAATTTGTGCTCCAAATATTTCTTTAATCCTAGTAAGACAGAATTATAAAAGGTGTTTTTAAATAAAATAACATAATATGAGATGAGTGGCATTATACTAAAATATTCAACAATAAAGATAATATAATCGCATAAAATAAATATTATTAATAAGCCATAATGAAAACAAACATAATTTAAAATTATGACTAATAAGTACTATTATTTACATGACTAACCACTAAAAAAAATAAGTTATACATTTTATCTAAACCATGGAAAAACTAAAAAAATAGATATCCAATACTATTTTCATTAGTACAATTGAATTGAATGTCTTTTATTATTATTAATATTGATTTGATTTTGGTTTAGGATTTATTTGAGTTACTAACATTTATGGACTATAAAACTTATTGGAGCATCCAAAAATTATAAGCCCAAACTTGAAATAATACGTTAAAAGATCAAACTATGAAAAAGTTTAAAAATATTTATAAACTACACTACCATAAATATTTTTATGTATTAAATATATTTAAAACTTTTATACATATAATGTCGGGTTGGTTTGGTTTCGGTTTGACTTTTTTTTAGTTAAAACCAAACCAAACCAAACCAAATATGGTCGGATTTTTTTTCTAACACTAAACCATAGTCGGATTTTTTTTTCTCAGTTTGACTCAAATTATCGGGTTAGTGCGGTTTGTCGGTTTCATTTGTTCACCCCTAATTATTATATAGCATTTGGTACATAATCCTACAAGTAGCTAATCTTAGCTAAAACCTACACAAAAAACAGGATGCTAGAGTCATCTATTAAATAGAGAAAACTACCTCTGTAACCCCTCAATATTTTAATAGCCCATGTTATTGCCCATTGACACAAAATAGTCCTCCGGCCCAAACATATTACATTTAATAGTCCGAAATGTCTATTATATATATTTTTTGTATAGTGACAGTCTACTTTGTATATTTGTTGTATAGTGACACTCTATTTTGTATAGTTACAATATATTTTGTATATTTGTTTGTATAGTGACAGTCTATTTAGTATATATCTTGTATAGTGACTGTCTATTTTGTATTTATTTTGTATAGTGACAATCTATTGTATATAAATTGTATAGTGATAGTCTATTTAGTATATTTTTGTATAGTGACAATTTATTTTATATATATTTTGTATAGTGACAGTTTATTTAGTATATTTTTTATATAATGACAGTCTATTTTTGTATATATTTTGTATAGCGACAGTCTATTGTATATAAATTGTATAGTGACAGTCTATTTTTGTATAGTAACAGTCTATTATATATATATATTTTGTAATATACCAATATTCAAAAGAAATGCTCTTGATATTGACATCAACAGGTGAAGAATGAAGATAGCGGTAATCTTTTATTTCAAAGATTTGAAAGTCTTATCTTCCACACGAAAGGGTGAATGCCCAAGTTTTCTGCAAACATTGAAAGAAGATCCTCCAACAGATATGATTATATTGCAAATTTATGTGTTGCCAAATCTGCTCGAAGGCAGGGTATCACAAGAAACATGTTACATTATGCTATTAGATCGGCGAAAGCAAATGGTAAGGAATTAGGATGCACCAGTTCCATAATTGCTTGAATCACCAGAACACCTAAATCTGTTGTTTGTCAGACAGGTGCAGAAAAGGTGTTCGTGCATGTACGTACAAACAACGGAATAATTTATACATTAATTATTTGCAACAGAGGATAGGAAGATTAAGGGATTAATAGTGCAAATTTCCCAAATATTTTATTAGTTAACTGAATAATTTTGAGTTTTTAACCAAATAATAAACATTAATTTCTAATAGAATATATCCCCTCTATTTGGAACATTCTTGAAGAAGAAGAAATTTTGTGGGAACGCCCACTATTTATGTAAGCAAAGAGAGAACGGTGGACAGAGATTCAATTATAGAAGAACAAAAAAGTGATATGACGGCGGTCATTAGGTGAAGGCGGTCCCCTCAGGAGTGGATCACGACGGAGGGCGTTGATTGGTGGTTCAATACGGAGGCGGCGCTTGCGACTGCGGCATTCGGCAATGACTTTTTCGGCCGAAGAAAATGCGTATGATCGCTGAGGGAGAAGGAAGTTAGGGTTTTGAGTGGCAGTGGTATTGGGCTAGTCTTTTAATTAGTTTTGGACTGTTAATTGTATGGGATTATTTTGTGGCTATCAGGTGATATAAGTTTGACCCTAGTGACTACAAATGAACTTTACTTTATTAAATACCGGTAGTTACGAGGACATTTCGCTAAGACCAGCTCCATGTAAGACCATACCGTGCAGTTTTTTTGTTTATTAGGTTGGCGAAGCCCAACAAAATTTTTATTACGAAACTGTTTAATAGCAAGAAAATTTATACTAGTACGTACTTTCAATTAAGCTGCGACTAGGTCACATATCTAAACCTAAAAAAAAAAAATTGCGTCACATATTTTATGCATGCTCGTAAATGGTAATCACCTTTAATTAATTTATGGACCAAAATAATTCAATTACTTTTCCATCCAAAATTACAGAAAATGTATCCCATAATCCACAATAAACCCCTCTAATTTCAGTTATTATTATATAATTGTTCTTTTAGTCTCTTGTCTAAGCCACTCTTTTCAATTGAGTTTTAACTCTTATAATATGCATTGATGGTGTAAAAGTTATTACAAAAGTAAAACTAAAATAGATACAAGTAAGTGTTTTATTAATGATTCAAAAACTAAAAAATGATCGGTAACATGTTGGAGTTGGTCCAGTTATTACCTTACATATGGTATACGGTTAAAATCGAGCCCATCCAATTTTTTCATCTGATCGGGACCAGGGAACTGCATCGAAGATCGGCCCCGTAATGGATCAGACCAAGGTACGAAGACAAGGTACCAAGTTCGGGATTCAAGATACCTGTCGAGGTCGAGGCCAGCAGCGATCGAGACCGAATAAGACAGGCATCGAGCAAGATCGAAGATAACATAATAACGGAAAGGCGAAATATCCGTGATTGGTCGAAGATCATGGCGAAAATCTCGGAACGGATCAAATTAGGAACGGTTAATTAGCTAATGATGGGATTTTCTTCTGTAATTAGAGTTATACCACAAGTAGAATTCTTCTACAATATAAAGGGAAGTATTAACCATTTGTAAGCCATATATTGTTCATAGATATCAAAGTAATATAATTCTCTTTCTCGTTTACACTATTGTTCATCAGCTTGTTATATTTTAATTGTTCTTATATCAACCAGTTCGAGGGTATCCAAACTCGAGGGCTGAGTTCCATTCTAATACTGGTTTGCTTTACTTTATAGTTCATTTTTGTTATTAATCTTCATATTTATCAATTGATATTAAGTGAAATCACATATCCTTAGAACCATATTATAAGTTTAATTGTTATCTAATTTTAAGGGTAAACACATATGTACATATATTTTTATATCGTCAGTGAATACAATTTAAATTCTTTTTAATTCAAGAACTAGATAAGGATAGTTACTACTGCACTAGAAAGTAGTGATTGCTCAAAAACAAAAACTTGAAAGTTTGCAACTTAAAAGAATTATGAAGAGGGCTGAAATAGCAGGGAGCCACAAAAGTGGATATGGTGCAAGAAATGAACCTCTAGTCTCTGGCAGGAGGGAAGAGGAGACAGAATGTTGGAAATGGAAACAAGTTTTTGTTTACCCGCAAAACAGTACAGTTGAATTTATACGTAGTGTTTAGACAAGTGAACTAATTTGATCATGAAATAATATAATAATCGAAGAAATACGCAGTACTTAGCCTTGGAATGTAGATGAAATAGCAAAGATAGTGATTCCGTGAACACGATTTTCGAACACAACAATGATGGGATCAAAAAGCAAGAGAGTGAAATTGTATAAAGCTTTGTATAGAATATAATATATGTTCTTGCCAGAAATTTTGTGTCCCTTACAATGATAACTGAGCTCACTATTTATAGCTATGTCTAGGGAAGAAGGTTCTAGGATCCTGCCCTCCTTTAATGTCAATTATGAGGGTCATTGATGAAGATGTAACGTTGAGCGTAAGTGCCAAATTCTTTGTAACGGACCGTCGCTCTTAATGCTGTAGAATATTCCTTAGTAAATGCTACTGGGCGCAGAGCATTTAATATACTTTTATGAACGTTATCCGTTCCGGTGACAAGCGCAATGGCTGCGTTCGGTCCTCAGTCATTCCATCTTGGATTGCACGTGTCCTCCTTTTAGTCAGCCACGCGTCATATCATATTTTACCCTATACAGCGATGACATAATTTTGTGTTATCGGGAAGTTGGTAGAAACTCTTTTTTGACGGGAATTACTATAATTCCCTCTGAAGGTCTCTGACAGTTTATTAGATGCACGTCTCTCCGCATTTAATGCCCCGAACACGCATTATCCCATGATTAAACACAGCTTTAGCCGGTTATCGAGGTAATCATGGCCATGAATTTAGCCGCCAAAATTTTACTTATACGCAACTTTCTTTTCCTTTGCGTTTCACAATTGCTTGAGCTTCTAATTTGCATCCTCGTTTTTCATCCTTTTTCTAATTTTCTTCAAACACAAACTCTTTACCTTCTTCCTTTCCAATGGCTCCTTCCTCCAAACGTGGTGGTTCTACGAAGAATAAGAACAAAACCGAGGATTTCGTTCCTCCAATAGTGGATTCCATCATCCCAAGAAGGCTTAGTACTTCGAATGATTTTGAAGAGAGATTTCTTACTGCTAACCCTCGTACATGGACTGTTAGTAGGTACCCTTCTTCCATTCGTCCTTCCAGTATTCCTGCTGTGAAGGAGGACTGCCGCTGCAATGAGTTGGAAATCATCGCTCCTGATCTATTGGAGTGAGTGACCCTTCCCAAGGAAAGTTTTACATACTTTTTCACGTATCCATTTACTTTGGGTGCGTTTTCTTTGAGCGGAGAACTTGATTCCGCAATTGCGGAGTTTTGCCTTCACTACCAGGTATGTTTGGCACAGGTAAGTCCTTCAGTGTAGAGGACGATCGCCTGCCTCCGACGCTTGTGCCAAGAAACTGTGGAGGAGCTAACCTTAGCTCATGTGATGAAGCTTTATTCCCCCAAAATCTTCCGCTAGGGAATGATAAACCTTTGGAAGCGTGGCCACCATGCTTTGTTGTCTAGCATGGATAATGACAATGACTATGGGTGGATGGAGCGATTCATTGCAGTTGCCACCAATGATATCATTCTGACAATGACTTCATCCTTTCCGGTTGCTTGGAACCGCACTCGTAAGTTCTTTGTATAATATTTATCTTACTAGATATTCTTCTATGGTTGTATCATCTCTTCACCCTTCGCATATTTCAGCAACTCGATGGCTCCCACTGGTGGTGGAAGGTTTGAACCGGTGGGTTCAGAAGATTTTGGACGTCACAATACCTGAAACTCGCCCGTGAAGAGAACTAGCCTTTAAATACGGGTGGAAGGCCAAAAATCATGATAACTCTAATTTACCTTGCTTCCATTTTTGTATATGAAGAACTTGGTTGAACCCTTCTGACTTTGTTCATGGAATTAGGTCTATATGCGGGCTCTGTTGCTGTCCCCGATGAGGACATTCTGGCTGATCCTGCTGATGCAGCGAGGCTGCTTCAGGAAGCACTTACTTGAACAGGTATATCCGGGCCTGTTTCGGGTGCAAATATTTATTTATGGAGTCCCCGGCCGGAGGATAAACAAACAAAGAGAAGACGCTCCTCCGCGACCGGGGAAAAGAATAAAAGGGCAAAGGTTAATGCCCCCGAATCATCTCCGTCGGCGATGATGACTGGTCCTCCTTCTGGGCCGGTCGTAGACACCGTGATGATTGATGATGATGAAGAAGTTGTTGATGATGAAGCTTCTTTACACAGAAGGCGACGATCCTCATCATCTCAATAGGATGCTCGACCTATTGAGATAGTTACACCAACTGAAGATGATATCTCAACACTTTGGGAAGAGTCTAATTTGGTAGAATATGCCAACTCCCATTTTCGGGCCCCAATTGCTGCAACCGGTGTTGCGGGGCTGAGTACCAGGTCCTTGCCGTATTTGGTTAGCGAGCATCAAACAACCAGCTCTGCATTTGTTGCAGCTGCTTCTCACTCTTCAACTCCATCAACTTCATTTCCACCTTCACCAATACCAGCAGCTGCTACATTATTTCTATCTTCGTCTACTCTTCCACTAGCGGTTGCTACACCATCTCCATCAGCCGCACCTGACCATGAAGAAGGTGTTCCTCTTCCACAGTCCCAAGTTCATGGGAACTTGGGGCAAAATTATGCCGCTCCTTCTGAAGATCCACAAAGGAGGAGGAACATTACTCTTTCGGACTCTACCAGGTGCAACCTGCTATCACGGCCGGTGGAGCTTACTAATTACCTGAAGCCTTTGGCTTCAGAAAAAGATTGGGAAAAGATTCAGATACTCTCGGGCGAGTATTTGTTGAACAATGTATGCATAACGCCGCGGCAGTACGTTCCTTCTTTCTTTTATTATTCCTTCTACTTTTGAACTCGTATTCTAAGTTTTTCCCCTTCCTATTTTATAGGACAACTTTCTTGCCTCTGAGGGCCTTCAAAGGTTGATTCGTGAGAAGGAAGAACTTACTTCTGAACGGGATCAACTTTTGGCGGAACGGGACCAGACTGTTCTTCGCCTCTCGGAACTGGAAACCGGAGCTACTAAGGCCATTGTTTTGGAGGCTCGTTTGCAGCAAAGCATGCAAGAAGTGGTAATCCTCAGCTAAGAAATTGGGCTGCTGAGGGTTAATTTTGATGAGGCTAAGGCCAAATGGACAGAAGTCTAAAACGTCGTTCTTGCTGCAACCGACCGTGAGTTTGCCTTTGCTTAAAGAGTGATTAACTTGGAGGCAGCCTTGAACTCCAAAAGTGAAGATCTTGCTACTGTGGAGGCGAAATATGCCCAGTTAGAAGAGAAGTACAGGAAAACTATCGAGCATAATAGGCTCTTTAGTTCAACTGTCCGCGAGCTTGATGTCAGCCTCAAATCTGCTAGATCCACCGGGGAAAACCTTTTCGCCGAGGTTATTCAACTAAAAGAAGAACTTAAGCGCCGAGCGGTTTCCCTCATTGTTGCAAAAACTTATTCCATGTATAGCATGAGGAGGAAAACCTTGGAGGCCAAATCTGGTATCATTGATGTTGATGCCGAAATTGCTAAGGCCCGAGAGCTTGAGTTGGCTGCAAAAAATGGACTCCCGGCGCAGTCTGATGCTCCAGGTTCTTCTGATTCCGATTCCGAATTTTCGAAAACTAAAGAAGGATCAGAAGGTGATGAGGCCGAAGACCAAACTGGGGAAAGCATTGAGCCATCGGCGGAACCACCTACCCTTCCCGACAATGCGGATACTTCTCTTCCTCCTGGTTTTGGAGGCGCTGCAGTTTAGCTTTTTCTTTTCCCATTTTGCACTTGAAATGTTTTGGCCCGTTCTTGTAAATAAAGACATATTTTCTTCTTTTAGTTCAAGTGTCGTTTGAGTCTTACTTTCATTTGAATATCCATGCAAGCCTTTAACTTTTGCATTTGCTCAAGTATTCTGCGCATGTTGTTCAATTTACGCTTTAGTATGTATAGTCTCGGATGCCTTTCTTCGAAGCATTTTGGT
The DNA here is from genome assembly GCF_000715075.1 of Nicotiana tabacum. Taxonomy (NCBI): domain Eukaryota; kingdom Viridiplantae; phylum Streptophyta; class Magnoliopsida; order Solanales; family Solanaceae; genus Nicotiana; species Nicotiana tabacum. The sequence goes on along the minus strand of NC_134083.1, from coordinate 119,975,429 downwards.
TCCGAGTATTATCCCTTTTACGTGAGGGTTTTTATGAATATTTGCACAAGTTTCCCTTTTACATAAGGGTCTCTATGAATATTTGCGCAAGTTTCCCTTTTACATGAGAGTTTCTGTGAATATTTGCGCAAGTTTGCTTTTTGCGTCCTTTTCATATGCAGCTTCGGGTGTATTTTTCCCTGATGGCATTTTGGATTCTGGGCATTGATTCTTCCGGAACCAACCCTTTAACGTGAGAGTTTTTATAAGAGAGGGCCCTCTTATGTTTACGGTGCTCTTGAAGAGGACGTCTCCTGTTCATTACGGCACTAACATTTGAAGTACTTGTTTAACTTTCAAATGACAAAGTTAGCTCATCGTTCAGACAAGAAACACGATAAAAGCAAAAGGATTTCATTTTATTCCTTCTATTTTCAGAAATTACATAAGCATTTTGCTATGCAGAAAATAAATTACCATTACTTGTGGCTATTTTGTACAACTTATTTTTACGGGGCTGACTACGCACTCCCCGGTCCCGATGATGCATTTTGTTTCCGGATTTTTGTTCTCGATTGACGTGGCAGTCATTGTTGCCGTATCCTAATAGCATTCCCTCTAGTGTTTGAATGCAAAGAATGCGAATTGGAATACTAGAAATTTTGTATCTTCGAAGGTCCCACCAATGAATTGCTAGGTAATCCTTCACTCGGTAACATATCTTATTTCCCCATAGGAATCCATGCTATTGAGCGAAAGAATACATAACAGTCCTCTGGCGGTTTGTGCCCATGAACCGTCGGATAACCTCTGTTCGGTAGCAAACTCAACTTCCCGGTGGGAATTTGCTATCGAACCAAAGATTACCTAATCATCCCCGAGTGGAAGCTTGTTCGTTTGCCTTGCTATCAAAGGTCTTATTGTTGTTGTCTGCGTAGTATGCTTTCCGTCGCTGCCTCATTAAAAACCTTGCCAGAAATGCCCAATTGGGACAAAAACTGAACGAAGGGAAAAAGAGTGCAGCATATACTTTCTGTTTGAGTGTTGTTCATCAGCAATAATATCTTTTGAGGTGTTCCATGTTCCAGTTGTTGGGAAACTTGTCTCCATTCTAGTTTTCCAACTCATATGAACATTTTCTAGTGACAACTGAAATTAGGTAAGGGCCTTCCCATATTGGACCTAACTTTCCCGTGTTGAGCTCCCGAGTATTTTGTGTTACTTTTCTTAGAACCAAGTCTCCTACTTTGAAAAAATGGAAGTTGGCTCTCCGATTGTAATATCGCTCCATCCTCTGCTTTTGAGCTGCCATTCTTACATGCGCCAAGTCCCTGCATCCCTCGAGTAGTTCCAAGTTGATTAGCATTGCTTCGTCGTTTGATTCTTCGTTTGTTTGAGAATATCTCAAAGTGGGCTCGCCCAGTTCAACCGAGATTAGGGCTTCAACATCGTACACGAGAGAAAAAAAGAGTTTCTCCTGTACTTGATTTGGCCATTGTTCGGTAGGCCCATAGGACTCCGGGCAACTCTTCAGGCCATTTGCCTTTTGCTACTTCCAACCTTTTCTTGAGGTTTTGAATGATCACTTTGTTTGTTGACTCTGCTTGACCGTTTACGCTCGGATGATAAGGTGAGGATGTGATTCTTTTTATTTTCAGGTCTTCGAAGAACTTTGTAACTTTTGCACCGATAAACTGTGGCCCATTGTCGCATGCTATCTCTTTTGGTATTCCAAACCTGCAAATTATATTTTCCCACAGAAAATCGACCAAGCATTCTTTGATTTTCTGATAAGAACCTGCTTTCACCCATTTAGAAAAATAATCAGTCAAAACTAAAAGAAACCTTACCTTTCCGGGAGCCGGTGGCAGCGGTTCGGCGATGTCCATCCCCCATTTCATGAATGGCCATGGGGACAGAACCGAATGTAAGAGTTCTGCCGGTTGATGTACTAGTGATGCGTAGCGTTGGTACTTATCACATTTTTGTACGAAATCTTTGGAGTCTTGTTCCATGCGAGGCCAGTAATATCCTGCCCGTACCAATTTAAGCACCAAAGACTCTGCGTCTGAGTGATTGCCGCATATCCCTTCGTGGACTTCTCTCATGACATAGTCAGCTTCTGATGCTCCTAAACACCTGGGCCAGCGGGCCTTGGAAAAATTTTCTATACAATTGGAATTTGCTGAAGCTATAACGTGCAGCTTTGGTGCGTAACGCTCGTGATGCTTTGGGATCGTCGGGCAACTTTCCGTTCCGTTCCTCCACTCCCAGACCAGGCTAGCCGAATTCACCTCGTAGTAACCATCTGTATCAAGGACTGAGCTCATCATTTGTACCACCGTTCCAGACTCTGATCCTTTTATTTTCGTCGATGAACCTAAGTTTGCTAATGCATCCGCTTCTGCATTATCCTCTCTCGGGATATGGGTTATTGACCACTCACGGAATCGTGCCAAAAGAGCTTGGACCTTTACCACGTATTGTTGCATACGTTCTTCTTTGGTATCAAAGATCCCGTAAACCTGATTTACCACTAGCTGTGAGTCGCATTTGATTTCTATAACCTCGGAATCAAGTCCTTGGGCCAATTCGAGCCCTACAATTAAAGCTTCATACTGTGCTTCATTGTTAGTTAAAGGGATCGTGCTGATGGCTTGACTTAAGGTTTCCCCCAAAGGCTTGATTAAAACTATTCCAAGCCCAGAACCTTTTACGTTCGAGGCTCCGTCCGTAAATAAGGTCCAAACCCCTGATGCCAATTCCGACACCATTACTGCCTCCTTGGTTGCCAGAGGTAGCAGTCCCAGACTAAAATCGGCCACGAAGTCAGTCAAGACTTGTGACTTAATTGCAGTCCTCGGTTTATATTCTATGTCGAATTCACTCATTTCGACGGCCCATTTGGCCAATCTTCCCAAGAGTTCGGGTTTATGAAGGATATTCCGCAAAGAGAAAGTAGTCACCATAGCTATTGGGTGGTATTGGAAATAGGGCCTCGGCTTTCGAGCGGCGACTACGAGAGCTAAGGCTAGTTTTTTCAAATATGCGTACCTTCGTCCTCCCGGACTAAAACCGCACTTACCGCAACTTCTGAAACCACGAGGTAGACTAGCAATGTTTCGCCTTTTTTTGGTTTCGAGAGCAATGGAGGGCTTGATAAGTACTTCTTCAGGTCCCTCAAAGCCTGTTGGCACTCCGTCGTCCATTCAAAATTGTTCCTCTTTTTGAACAATGTAAAGAAGCAATGACATTTTTTCGACGACCGGAAAATGAACCTGCTCAAAGTTGCTAACCTTCCTGTGAGTCTTTGGACTTCCTTTATGTTTAATAATTGATCTGAGATATCGTCTATGGCCTTGATTTTGTCGGGGTTTACTTCAATTCCCCTTTCTGAGACCAAAAACCCCAAGAACTTACTGGAGCTAACCCCGAACGCGCACTTCTTGGGGTTAAGTTTCATGTTATGCTTCCTCAGGATATCAAATGTTTCTTGCAAATGCTTAAGGTGGTCACCTGTATTCAAAGACTTAACGAGCATATCGTCTATATAAACTTCCATGGTTTTTTCTATTTGCTTTTCAAACATCTTATTTACGAGCCGTTGATAAGTGGCTCTGGTGTTTTTCAACCCGAAAGGCATTACATTGTAACAATATGTACCAAAATTTGTAATAAATGAAGTATTCTCCTGATCTTCCGGGTTTGTCTTAATTTGGTTGTACCCAGAATAAGCATCAAGGAAACTCATCAGTTCGTGCACGGCCGTGGCATCAATCATTTGATCGATATTTGGCAGTGGAAACGAATCTTTCGGGCATGTCTTATTAAGATCTTTATAGTCTACACACATACGAAATTTATTGTTCTTCTTAGGAACTACTACTACATTGGCTAGCCAGTCTGGATATCTTACCTCTCTGACCGAACCGTTTCTAAGCAAGAGGGTTACCTCTTCTTTGACGAATTATTCCTGGCCTCGGCAATACGACGCTTCTTCTGCCGTACCGGTGGTACTCTAGGATCCAAACTCAGCTTGTACACGGCTATTTCCATCGGGATACCTGTCATATCCTCGTGCGACCATGCAAAACAATCAACGTTAATTTTAAGGAATTCAATAAAATCAGACCTCAACTCGGGATGTAGTCCTGTCCCCAAGTGAAATTTTCTTTCTAGGAAATCTTCAAACAATGCCACTTGCTCTAGTTCCTCTGCCGTGGATTTCATTGCGTTCGTTTCTTCTGGAACTTGAAAATATCTCGGCACCTGATATTGTTCTGACGATTCTGCCCCTGGAATAATCTCTTCTAACTCGGGAGTAGGCACTGGTTCCTGTAATTGCTATGACGTACGCTCCTTCCCTTTGCTACTGGAAAATGAGATTGCATTCATCTCCCTCGCTGCCGGTTGGTCACCTCTTATCTGCTTGATTTCTTCGGGCGTCGGAAACTTCGGCAATTGGTGATACGTCGAAGGTACAACTTTCATCTCGTGTATCCATGGCCTTCCTAAGATGATGTTGTATCCCATATCGACATCCACTACTTCAAAGATTGTTGTTTTCATTACTCCTTCAGCATTCGTGAGCAGCAAGATATCTCCCCGGGTCGTCACGCTCGCAAGGTTGAATCTAGCGAGGAGTTTTGTCGTCGAAATAATGCTTTCGGTGAGTTTAGCTTGTTCCAATACTCTCCATTGTATGATATTAGCCGAACTTCCTGGATCCACTAGAACACGCTTAATTTTAAAATCTAACACATTTAAAGAGATTACTAGTGCGTCGTTGTATGGTAACAACAATCCGTCTGCGTCTTCCTCTGTGAAAGTGATATCGTCCTCCCGGAGTCTTTTGCTGTGAGTTATCGATACTTTAGTCTTTTTTTCCGCCGAAAAGGTGACCCCGTTAATCTCGTTCCCCACAAAGATCACGTTGATCATTTGGCATGGGGTTTCTTCTCCTGCTTTCGAGGATTCCGTGTTGTCTCTGTTGCGACTGTTATTGTTTTTAGCTCGATCACTCAAGAATTCTCGGAGATGACAATTCTTCAATAGCGTTGCCACCTCCTCCCGAAGATATCGGCAGTCCCTTGTCCGGTGACCGTTCGTCCCGTGGTATTCACACCATAAATTAGGATCCCTCTGGTTGGAATCGGACCTCATAGGTCTCGGGAATCATGCTTCTTTAATGTTCCTCATGGCTGACACCAGTTCCACTACATTGACGTTGAAGTTATATTCTGATAATCTGGGGTAAGAAAGATCTCGAGACCCCAACGTTTGTTTATCTTGAAGTGATCTATTGCTTCTACCACGATCAGTGCCCCCATCAACGGTAAACTTGTTTGCTCCTCGAAAATTTCTGCCACGGCCTTTGGTACGCTTATAAGGTAAAAACCGACCTCTTGAAGTCCGCCTATCTGCATCGTAGTCATCCTTTGGTTTTTCTCTATTCTTCTCCCGTCCTTTGGCCGATGATGTAGAACCGACCTAGTCATCTTCGATCCTTATCTTTGACTCGTATCGGTTGTGAACACCATCTGCCCAGGTTGTTGCTTGAAACTCAAGAAGGCTCTCCTTCAGTTTCCGGGAAGCGTCTGAACCTCTCGGATTCAATCCTTTGGTGAATGCTTCAGCTGCCCATTCATCCGGGATGGCCGGGAGCAACATTCTTTCTTTCTGGAATCGTGTAACAAACTCTCATAATAATTTCGATTCTCCTTGTGCGATTCTGAATATGTCGGCCTTCCGGGCTTGCACCTTTCTAGCCCCGGCATGAGCTTTAATAAAAGAATCTGCGAGCATCTCAAAGAAATCTATGGAATGCTCGGACAGTAACAAATACCACGTTACGGCTCCCCTCGTGAGAGTTTCGCCGAATTTCTTTAGCAACACAGATTCAATTTCGTGAGGAGCTAGATCATTTCCTTTCACCGCCGTTGTGTAGGTGGTAATATGTTACTGTGGGTCTGAAATTCTATCATACTTTGGAACTTCAGGCATTTTGAAATGCGTCGGGATTAGTACTGATGCCACACTTGGCTTATACGGTAATTGAACATACTTCTTCGAGTTCGGTCCTTTCAATACTGGTGGTGCACCCGGGATTTGATCCATGCGGGCATTTACTTCCTTCATGAACCGTAAAAACTCATCTTTGAATGAATCGTTCTTGTTGTTAAGTCCTTATCTGCTCCCCCTAGCCCCATCGGAGCCGATTTCACCCCTGAGAGTGTTGTTATCGATTCTCTGTGTTGTTTGGTCTGCGGGAATAACAGGATGAATCGGATCGCGCTTGTTCGCATTATTCGAAACACCTGATAGCGCCTGCTTCAGTTCCGTCATAACCTGATCCTACCGCGTGAGATGGCCTAGAATGATTGCTTGTTACTCTTGCAGGATCCTCACAGCATCCGTTACTTGCTCCTCGTCAGCATCATCGGGAGTTCTTTCCTGAACCTGTCGAGGGTACCGTATGTCATGCACCGGCGTGGCGTCATTCCCCTCATTGCGGGTGTCACTGATTGAGTCCTCGAAATGAGGTTGATCCCCTCGAATTTTAGGGTTGTGTGCATCGTTAACAGTGTTATCTGTCATTTATTGCGATTTTTTCTAAGACAAAAATAGTCAAAACACGTTAGTAAAAGAGGCAAGGATTAATTTAATTGCACAACTGTCTAGGCCCCACAGTGGGCGCCAAACTGTTTACCCGTAAAATGGTACAGTTGAATTTATACGTGGTTTCTAGACAAGTGAACTAATTTAATCCTAAAATAATATAATAATAAAAAAATACGCAGTACTTAGCCTTGGAATTTAGATGAAATAGCAAAGATAGTGATTCCGTGAACACGGTTTCCGAACAGAGCAATAATGAGATCAAAAAGCAAGAGAGTAAAATTGTATAATGTTTTGTATAGAATATAATATATATTTTTTCAGAAATTTCGTGTCCCTTATAATGATAACTGAGCTCACTATTTATAGCTATGTTTAAGGAAAAAGGTCCTAGGATCGTGCCCTCCTTTAATGTTAATTATGAGGGTCATTGATGAAGACGTAACGTTGAGCGTAAATGCCAAATTCTTTGTAACGGACCGTCACTCTTAATGGTGTAGAATATTCCTTAGTAAATGCTACTAGGGACAGAGCATTTAATACACGTTTATGAACATTATCCGTTCCGGTGACAAGCGCAGTGGCTGGGTTCGGTCCTCAGTCATTCCATCTTGAATTCCACATATCCTCCTTTTAGTCAGTCACAAGTAATATCATATTTTACCGTATACAATTTCATTAATGCCTTGATATTGAAACTTGCTACCAGCCTTAGGCAATGAAAGCCATGTTCCTGGGCGTTAGCCAAATATACCTAAACACAACAGATAAAATCAAATACATTCTGAATTCCTTAGCAATAAAATCAAATATTGCTGAAATCAATGGAAGCAAAACATCAGTAGAATTACTCCATACACTCTTTTCTTTTCAATCTATTTCAAAAGAGTAATCGAATTTTTTAATATTTGAAATTAATTTAAATTTAATCATCTCACTTTACCTTTAGTAATATATTGTATAGTCACAAAACTATTATGGCATAATTAAGATCACAAGTTTTAATTTTTTTCACAAGTTTTAATTTTTTTTCTTAAATTCAGTAAGGTCATATTAAGAACTAAATATAAACTATTTTAAAAGAAACTTTTCAGCTACAAAGATATACCTTATGATTTTATGTATTTCAAATCAACTAATGAAAGTAATTTCATTGACACCGGTTAGCAAAGAAGTAGATCTATGTGTCTATGATGGAGTTCATTACTTAAATGGTCACTCAACTATCTGAAAATATCTAGTGAAGTCATATTTCTTTTGTTTGTAACAGAAAAGTCACTTAACTATGCATATAGCACTCAAAAAGTCACTCAACCAGATTTCTCAAACTTTTGATTATCAAATACCGATTTTACCCTTTAAATTATCAACTTTTATCCTTTTTTTGTTACTTTTTTAATATAATAATTTTTCTCTTTTTAATCTACATTATGGACTTACCTATAGAACAAATATATTTTATTTATAAAATAAAAAATAAAAATTAATTTTCTAGCTTATATAATATCGGAATAATATAACTGAGCGTAATTTTCAAGAATATATAAAGTATATTATAAAAATACCTTTTTTTTAAATAATTATTTTATATTACGTGCATGGAATACATATTTTATAACTTTTATTTTATTTTATTCTCAATTGTGTAAATATATTTTTGAATTTTTTGTTCTTAATATCAAAATTATTATTACGAATAAATTGTTCTAATTAATATTTTTTTACTATGCTCAATATTTTATTATTCTTACATTGTATATGCTTAAATACTATTTTTATTTTTTTAATTTATAAATAAATTTAATTTTAAAAAATCATAATATTAAAAAGTTTTAAAATAAATAAAATGAAGATAAAAGTTGATAATTTAGAGTGTAAAATAGGTATTTTGTAATTAAAAGTTTGAAAAATTTAATGTAGTGATTTTCTGAGTTGATAAATACATAGTTAAGTGATTTCGATGTTACAAATAAAAAAAAATAAATTTAATAAATAATTTCGGATAATTGATTGATAATTTGAGTAATGTACTCAATGATTCGGAAGGCCAGAGAAAAAGGCCCTCTTTGCCTTTAGGAGGTTCGACATAGAAATACAAGCCTTTAACCCCCACCTTGTCCTTCTTCTTGTACTCTTACCCCAAATTACACCCTTGCTCTGTCCTTTGCACCCACCCTTACCCTACCCCACCCCCCACAAGATCATGTTCTCTCCCCCACCCCCTCTCACCCTTAAAAATTTTATAAACCAAAAACAGAGCTTTTCCTTTATACCTTTACATCTTCCAATTCCTCATCACCACCACTTTTTGACAACACTTTCTCTCAAGCAAAGAAGTGTTGCGTTGGGCTTCTCTTTTTGTCCCAAAACCCTCTAACTTGTTTTCATTTGCATTACTTAAAAACTTTAAGTGAAGCAAAAAATGGCAATCAGAAAAACAAACAAGCTGCCGCAAACTGCAGTCCTAAAGCAAATCTTGAAAAAATGTTCGAGTTTGGGGAAGAAACATGACTATAACGATGAAGATGGTCTTCCCCTTGACGTCCCCAAAGGCCATTTTGCTGTTTATGTTGGAGAGAACCGAACTCGATACATTATACCAATTTCATTCTTAACTCACCCTGAGTTTCAGTGCCTCTTACGGCGCGCTGAAGAGGAATTTGGCTTTGATCATGACATGGGCATCACTATTCCATGTGAAGAAGTTGTTTTCCGATCACTAACTTCTATGCTTCGATAGAGAAATACTGAAGCAAAAATTGAAAGAGAAAGCAAGGGAAAGTGAATAGTGGTAGTGATAGGTTTTGGGTGAAGAAGATGGGTTTAAGATGAAGCAATTTTGTTGAATTGTTTCTCTTTTTTCAACGTCTTTCTTCACTGTAGTTTTTATTTTTATTTTTTATGTTTAATGAGGCCAGGAATTATTTTGGTTCTTTTTATGGGTCAGATTTGTAAAGAAGAAGAGATTGGAGCTTTTCCCTTGCAGAGGTGTTTTTCTTACACCCTGTGAGAGAGGTTATTAAATTAATGTTAAGCAAAGATCAATTTGCCTCGTTTAGTCAATTCCCAAAAGGAAAATCTTGTTTTATTTGTTATTTTTGTACGGATTAGGTTTTGTACGGTGATATAATTTAAAGAATTTTTACGTGTAATTTAACCTATATTTTAGAAAGTTATATTACTTTATTTTCGAGATTACCGTATTAAACTTGACATGTAAAGTAGGTTAAGTTTATGTGATAGGTTTACATTATTGGTGCATAAAATTTAAATTCTTTCTATACTGTCTGAATTCAGCAACTTTACTGCTTTTAAGTTCTGTTTTTAGCTTTTGTTCTTTCGATGCATGTATTTATTGTTCAACCTGCATGACTGAAGTCACGGTAGAAGTAGATGAATGATTTTTCACCTTTTTTATATAATTATAATAACGATAGACAGAGTAAATGCAACGCTTGGGGACTGATCAGTGAAATATGAACTAAACTGTTCTGACATGTATGTACAAGAGTTACAGATGGAGTGGAGTGTGGACTCAAGAGTAGGCCTAAGAGTGTTTCTTGTTAAGAAATTTATACAAAATACCTATTGAGTTAAAATAATTATCCTCCACTGTCCATTTGAAAACTATTTAAGATATATACATATTCAGTTAAAAATAATTACCTAACCTAGCTTATCTTGATTTGGCCTGGCTCGGCTCGGCTCGACTTGGTTCGGCTCGGCTCGACTTGACCTGATTCGGCTTGGTTCGGCTTGGCTTGGCTTGATTTGACTTGGCTAAAAAAAATGGATAGGGAGAAAACTTTAGGGGTAGTGGGTAAATAGTTTGTGGCTCCGATCCACTTTATATGACATAGTTTGTCGAATGAGGTCAAATTAACTAATTTTCAATTGAAATTCTAATTCTAATATATAATTTTTAAAATTTTAAAATAAAATAAATTTTTTATATTTTGATACAAAAACTAACTTTAATTAATTTTTATGATACTTAGATATAGTTGAACGATCTTTTATTATAAAAAATTTAATGACTTTAATTAGGATAAAATAAAAGTTAAGTGATATTATGCCAAAGTGCTATACTTTTAGTACATTACTCACCTTACATGTTGTTAGTTTAGTGGTTAATTGTGCGACGTTTGAGCTAAATTATGTTGTTTTATGTGTAGGAGCATCGGAAGATAAATACGAGTGAAGGTTGCACAAAAACAGGACGAAAATGCAAGAAAAGAGCACAAAAATGGCAAGTACCCAAACCGTGTTACAGACCAGGCTTCGCGAGATCTATAGCCAGCTTGACCCTGCTACAGACCAGGTTTTGAGAGGTCTATAGCCAGCTTGACCGCGCTACATACCAGGCTTCGCGAGGTCTATAGCCAGGTTGACCGCGCTATAAGCCTGGCTTCGCGAGGTCTATAGACCGGTAATTAAAAGTCGCGGGTTAAAAGTCTCCAACCCGAATTTGGAATCAAGGACTTCAACCCTAACCTATAAATACTCCCTAAACATGTCTAATAGAAGGGGGGGGAGGACATTTTTTAGAGCAGATCTGACCAAAAAGGAGGACATTTTGAGAGGGAATTTCGACCCAAGGAGGCAAGAACACACTAGGAGCAAGTCGAGAATTCTTCTACGAGTTTTTCACTTCCTTCTTCCTATTTCCATTATTGGTTATGAATTCTAGTATTGTACTTTTGCATACTATTATGAATAGCTAATTTGTTATCTAGGGTTTTGATGGAACTTTTTGTAGGATGAATTCTTATTACGTTTTTATATAATTGAGTCGTGGAATTTCTCTACTTGTTCAACTACGTGTTTATTATTGTTGATTGAATGGCCATCAATTGACTGTGCCTATTTAGTGTGTATATTGCTCAAGAGAGAGTACACATTTAGGTAATTGTTGAAGAACATCACTCCTAACGTATGTGAGAGATCAATATAGAGGGTTTAAAGACGGGATTAGAGATAATGAAATATTGGTGAGATCGTAGTGAGCGGTGAGTTAGTGCCAGCTAGCGTAGTTCGAGAGAATATGTCTAGTAAATTATGGTAGTTGCTCAAGAGACACCCGAAGTACTCACAATCGGTAGAGAATACTTAGGCAAAATTATAGAAGACATAGCGAGAAGGATTCTGACAATTGGGAAAATCATAACTCTAGACCTCCTTAATCTTGTCTCCAACACTTAGTATCTTTAGTTGTTAATTCACTCCTTTAATTTGTTAATTAATTAGTTTAACATAAGAATCTTTATATTTATAACTTAGGAATTGTTCGAGCTTGTCTTCTTAGTGATAGTCAACAGTTGTAGCTACACCTTAGTTCTCTGTGGGATTCGACTCCGGACTCTTAGACCGGATTATATTTGCAGCGATCACTTATCCTTTTTAGGACTAGAGTTGGGCGTGATCAAATTTTGGCGCCATTGCCGGGGAACTAACAGTGTAACTGTAGGTGTATTATTGCTAAGTTTCAAGTTTGAACTTTATTTTGTTTTGTTTTGTTTTTATTTTATTCTACTTGTTGATTTGAGAAGCATGACATCTTGGAATTATGGGAGTTTAGGTATTGGTAATTCTACTATTGATCCTCATATATATATATTGTGAAGAAAACCAGCCGTGAAAAAATTATCAAAATATTCCTGAGAGCGAGTTATGTGAACCAACTCAATATTATGTGTGGAATATATGTGATATTTGTGGTGGTCAAGATAATCACTTTTATGATTGTGCTTGTATTTCTTATCGTCCCCAAACCCTTATTATGATAGTTCTACATTTTCTTATGAAGTTAACAGGAACAAAGAACCCGGAGAAGCTGATCAAAGATATGTTAAAGTGCCTCATGGAATGAAGTAATGAGAAACAACTGCAAATACAAAGGCAATGAGATACTATCCAATGGCAGTATGATATTATCCAAAGGCAAGAGGCAACTATTCTTAGCCTGGAGACACAAGTGAGGCAATTGGTTGAGGCTTTAAATGCTCAACAAGATAATATTATGAATAGTAGCCATGAGCAGTGTGCACTAGAGACAGAAATTGAGGTGTGAATAGAAGAGTCCATAGTAGAACACCAACAATCAATCAAACTAGAATTTGAGGATGCCGATGTTGTAGAAGAGATACTAGAGTCAACCAAGGACATTGAGGATACATATTTAGTTGACTCTACTGTCATTGGTGTTGATGTTGTTGACAGTCCCAAAGTTCATGTAGTTGAGCGCATTGGTCCTCACTCCAATTATTTTCGACATTGTGTTTGGAATGAGGTATGGAAATTGATCTGTATGAGCCAATGCAAGAGTCAAAGGAAGAGGTGGATGAGCCCTATATTCTGGAATTTTTAAGACCGTCTAGGCAAGGTGACACTTCTCGGTTGAAAGCCAAAAGTACATAAAGAATCACTTAATTTTTAGCTCGCAACAATTTGTATCGCCCCAAGAGCATGATCATAGAGCAAAATCAAAACTTGGGGTCCAATTCATAAGTTTGAAGTTGAGGCAAAAAGTGATTCGCGTCGTGCCGCGACGTTTAAATAAAGCGCTTGTTGGGAGGCAACCCAACTTTACTTCTTCTTTTTTTTTTCTTTTTTTTTATTTATTATTGTATTATTCTTGTAGTGTTGTTTTTTATTTCTCTAGGAGCATGGGAAGAAAGGCCATTGGAAGAAAGCAAAAGAAAGTGAGAAGATGGTTAGAACTAAGTGTGGGGTGCCCGCATAAAGAACCAAGTATGGGAGAAGTCTGAGTACCTCATGAGCTGCTAATGTTTCGGTCTTTGGCCTACCATGGAGTTTCTTTTACCCTCTTGTATTTATGGGTGTGCATTGGGGACAATGCATAATTTTAAGTGTGGGGTGAGGAGATTGTCTGGGTGACTTTCTATGCTATTTTAGTTGTGTTAGTCTAATTGAATAATTTTTTTTATTTAGAAAAATAGAAAAGATTGGACTTTTCCCCACGATGGATCTATTAGACAGTTTTCCCCCGTGGTTTTTCTTTGTGCCTCGGTTCTTTACCATGGAATATAGTTTGAACCGGGTCATAGTTTTTTTATTTTTAGAGTAGAATAGGATTTAGGAAAAAAAAGAAGGAAGATGAGATTTCTAGGTGCCTTTTACTTATTTGATAGTAGTATATTTAGGCTCTAGCATGTGTATTACCTTCCCTATAGTTTGAAATTACTTATGATGCCTTATTGAGTTAGATAGCATGTCTATTGGTGCCTATTTCTCATTTTCTTGGCTCGTGTTAACTTTATGCTTAATGCTTAATATTTTATGGCTCCGTAAATACTTGTAATTGTTTGAGAATCGGAATTGAACTGTCCTTAGTGAGTCATGTTCCATGTGTGGTGAGAAATTGTATAGTCCGTGTCATTGCATTAGAGTCTAGAACTTGCCCGGCCTGTGAGTTGAAGCGAAATTTTAGGTTTTGCTCGATTTGAAAAATGATTTTAGGCTTTCTTTGATTTGTTTGAGCTTAATGCTTACTACAAATAAAAATTATCCCTAATCAACCATTTTGAGCCTATAAACTTTTATTTTGCAACCACATTACAAGCCTATACCCCTTTATTCTTAATTATTATTATTTTAATCATTTTACCTCTTAAAGCACTTTAATTATGAAATGAGCGCTAGAAGAAGTAAGGACTAAGTGCGGGATGGCTTTCGAGTGGAGCCAATGAAAGAAAGAAGGGCGCACTTGTTTTGTAAAGTTTTCACGACCCAAAATTCAACTAGCCGTGATGGCACCTAACCTCACCCGCTAGGTAATCCAAATAAAAAACAATCTGATTCAACTAATATATAATTGACTCTAATACACTCCCCAAGAGTATAGTACAAATCATGAGCTTCTAAGATTAGAATTTACAAAACTAGTGTGGAATAAAAATACGTCATCTGTCTAAAATATACATGAACAGATTAAAAATTCTAAAGCTACCATGAACAAGGGGCAGCAATGACTGAAACGCAGGTACATCTTCAGATCCAGCTCTCGTCGTACGCAGCTACATCAGCATCAGAAATCTGCACACAAGGTGCAGAAGTGTAGTATGAGTACAACCGACCCCATGTACTCAATAAGTAACAAATCTAACCTTAGGTTGAAAGTAGTGACGAGTTCGGATAAGGGTCAAAGTCCAACTCCAATAACCAACAACAGTTCATAACAATATAATTTAAAGCGGCACAAGTAATAACTCAATAATAAAATGTTCAACTCGTATAAAATTCCGAAAAATAAATTTTTTCTTTTCAATATAACAGTAAAACTCAAATCCTTTGCCGAAAGTCACCAAAAATATGAGTAAGTCTGAAACCTATAATTTTTCTCAAAACTTTAACGACAGATAAGAAATACCATTATCATATGGCATGATGAAAAAAAAATACTTCTCTATGCCTACATATCAAGTATGCATGTCTAATGCAATGCACCACAATGATGAACTCATGTACTCACACTCTCAGAGTACTCAATCTTACAGTACTGTATATGGCCAATCCAGCCCAGGGAAGATCCATCCCAAATATATATATATACATAATATCTGACATTCAGTCATTCAGTACTGTGCAAGGCCAATCTAGCTCAGGGAACTCCATCCCAAATATAAATAAATAAGGCAACTCCATGCCCAGGGAACTCCATCCCAAATATAAATAAATGAGGCAACTCCATGCCCTGGGAACTCCATCCCAAATATAAATAAATAAAACAACTCCATGCCCAGGGAACTCCATCCCAGAAGTGAATATATATGGCAACTCCATGCCCAGGGAACTCCATCCCAAATATAATATTCATTGCGCTCACTGTGGGGGGTACAAACTCCGGAGGGGCTCCTTCAGCCCAAGCACTATAGTAAGACAATCGGGCCTGGTACGGCATGCAGCCCGATCCCATAATAATAAAGTATATTGTCATGCCCTGACCTGAGGGAACGCGGCCGACGCTCAACAGAGTTGCCTCGATTGAGCAAGCCTGCACAGTGTCGTCTACCCAACTCACCCACAAATGAAGAGAAGAATACAGTTCATTAATAAGTCAATAAGAAGTCATGTGAACAACACCTATTCATTTCCATTGGTTACGTCATTACCAAGCCTTCAAATCGTACATTGTACAATCATAGTTAAAGTGGAACATATGATACCATTACAACATTTTTAGTTTAACCTTCCCAAAAACAGATACAACTCACACTATGTCTACGGAGCCTCTAACAAGAACAGAAGAGTGCTATGACAATGCCGGCAACAAGGCCCCGGCTATCAAAATGCTTTATACAAAGGATAGAAGATACATGACCCCGAAATGAAATGGAGCTACCAAATCAGCTGAGGAGAGGGTGTGATGCTATCACTGATCAATACCACCTGCTATGGAATCACCTGCATCCATTAAAGATGCAGCGCCCCCAGCAAAAGGGATGTTAGTACATATGGAATAGTACTAGTATGTAAAACTAAACACCCTGTCAATAGAACGAGAAACAGTAAACGGAGAATAAACATGATATCAATAAGAGACTCAAACAGTATCAAAGTGCCACATTAGGGGAAACGTAAATTTCATGTAGGTTTCGGTAATTTAAGTTGGGAGATCTTTAGCACCGATATACCACCGTATTTTAGCACGGAGTCCAATCTCAGCCCGACCGGCTAAGCCGTCTCACCCCGAGACATACACTCATAATACCACCATATTCGCAGCATGGCGTCCGATCTCAGCCCGATCGACTAAGCCGTCTCACCACAATGTCGTGTGGGTCGACATTACATCACATCTAGCTAGCAATAATCTCATCCCATTTAAGGGGAACATATCTCAACACACCAATCTCATCCCATATAAGGGGAAACAGTCTCATCACATTAACATGGGAATTTACCCCTTAATCACTCCTACACCGGCACATGTAATTTCGGGGTTAGGTTGTTCCGACCTACCCTTCCTCGGTGGCTAATCGATACTCCCAAAGCATTTGTTATTAAAAGTATTTACCACTCAATTCATATTCCTTTACATGTCATTCATTTTATTGACATCATTGGCCATAACGTAATATCATTCTTGGCACATAGGTCGTACTTCATAATTCAGCTCATAATTCCATTTTCAATCGTTATCACGAATAAGCAACAAGGCCTTTCAACATTAAGACTTTAATCACCTACTTGAGCAAATTAGGGCCTTAGGCACATATGAATTCTTACACAATTGATATGGTAGCTTTCATAAGAATTCATGCTTTCAAATCATTACATAGTAACACACAACCCATATTAAACCACATCCTCAAACATTAAACTTAACATAACAAGAATCTTTGGAATACCCATTGAACACATAAAGTTACGTCCCGTAGTATTATATTACGACGATGTTACACCCTGTAGTATTGTATGTTGAATTTGTAGCAAGATAATTGACATCATCAGTTCAAGGACAAGATTATTTGGAGATTTTAAGTATTATGCTATTTCAAACAAGTTCGTGAAGGTGAGAGGGTAAAGCAAATCGAAGAAAATGAGTTTCGTCGAAGTATGTCATTTTGAGATAAAATACGGTCCGAGCTATAATATCCCGTATTTATGGACTAATGCCATACAAGGTACCATATGACCATGATAGTAAGATATATAAAGTGTGTTCAAAAGTGAATAGTATTTTAAGTAATTTGAGATAATTCTTAATTATGTAAGAAATTGATTAATTATTAGGTAACGAGATATTATCTAATTAACTAATAAGTTATGGATAAAGATTAAAACCACCCCATCCCCACGCGGCAGCAAGCCACTACCAAACCATATGACTCTTAGTCATTATGGGTTAGGTGGCAATCAATTCAACATAGGGCCTTTTAATTCAAAGATAGATATGTATCTTTCAACCATTTTAAAAGAATAGCAAAGATTCTGATTTTGGTCTCTTTCAACAATTTAAAGAAAACAAAGACTCTAATTCAAACAGAGATTTCAACAAGTAAGGTTATAAAATTCATTTATTGTAAGGAATTATACAGAAATGAAAGACAAGGAATGAAGGTGACGAAATTTTTGAAGTTCATATGAAACTTCATAGCGACGACAGTACTTAAATTTGTAAGAAACTCATACGAAATTGCACTGCGTAATAACAACAGGATTTTTTCAATTCTAAGGGAATAAGGTACAATCCATCTCAAGAATATCATATGAATTTTTTCCTACTCCAGGTATGTTAAGGCTATCCCTTCTTTCTTTTGGCATGATCCAAATAATACAAATGAAACGAGCAAAATGCACAACCTCCTTAAATGACTCTATTCATAGAAATATTAGGGGTGTCTATATTCTTGATTCCCCATGTGAATTATTATTATATCTTTTATTCATGGGTCTCAGAAAATACGTAAGTTGAAAAAGTTTAATTCATGATATTATTCAAAGGCATAATGGTCTTATGACACTCCGAAAGATTTTATTGACGTACTTCTCATGCATTGAATTCATTTATACATGTACATTGACCCATGACCAGATGGCATTATATACGCATATATATGTATATATATGTATATGAGATATGAAAAAAGGTTACGGTGTTATATACGCACCGCCACCTGATCAGCTAGTATACGTTGATGATTTGCCCACAGTGGCCGAGATGATATGATGGGATGCCCTCAGAGGCTTGATGATGTTATGAACGCATATACCTATGCATGGTATACCATTTATACGCATATATATGATATTATAATATTAAATGATTCACATAGATATTCAAATATACATGTCGAGTCTTTTACTCCATGTCTCTCTCATGTCTATTGTCTATTATTTACAGATTTTCATTCCTTACATACTCGGTACATTATTTGTACTGACATCCCTTTTGCCTAAGGACGCTGAGTTTCATGCCCGCAGGTCCCGATAGACAGGTCGAGAGTCCTCCAAGTAGGCTATCAGCTCAGCGAAAGATGTTGGTGCGCTCCATTTGCTCCGGAGTTACTTGTTTGGTCAGTATGATTTAGACGTATATTGTTTGGTATGGCGGGGCTCTATCCCGACCTTTATGATAAGTATGTACTCTTAAAAGCTTGTAGATGGATGTCATATATATGAATACTTGTATGGCCTTGTCGGCCTATATGTTAAGTATATAATGGATCACATTGGCCTTATAGGCTCGTATGCCACAAATATGAGTTTCTATATCAGGTTGGGTCATTCTATGTCGGGTATTCCCTCATGTTTACTCTGATTATCTCATGACGCCCCTTGTGGCCCACTAACCTATGATGCTTTAATAAGGAAGATACGTTACATTGGTACTCGGTTGAGTAAGGTACCAGGTGCCTGTCGCGGCCCATTGGTTTGAGTCGTGACAAAAGTGGTATCAGAGCAGTTCTGTCCTAGGGAGTCTACAAGCCGTGTCTAGTAGAGTCTTGTTTATGGGTGTGTTATGTACCACACTTATAAGCAGGAAGCTACAGGGCATTTAGGACTCTCACTCTTTCTTATTACTCTAGATCTTGTGGTAGAGCTCAGTTGTAAGAACACAATTTCCTAAATTCTATCTTATTCATAATACGATGATGCCTATATTCAGAAAGACGGTTGGTAAGGGATTGAATGTGGCTTTAGAAGAGTTAAGTTAGAGGAACTCAATTTTTGCATCATGCTTATGATGGATAAATATGAGGTATTCAACAGATCATGTGTGTACTAAGATGCGTAAGATTCTTGATAAGGATCCCTAAGGCAAGAATGTCTATCCACTCTTACGGTAAAAAGGAATAAGAGAATCGGACGGTAGAGAGAAGTTTCAGCAAGTAAAAGAAACAAGATGAAAAAGGGTACGAGCTACCCAGCTAATGAAGATTATCACAGAGGAATATAAGCCTTTTGAGTTACCTTCAACAATAATAGAGGTATGTACAATTGGCCATACCCATCTCAGTTTTGCCCTATGGGGGCTAACAGAGGTAGTATAAGAGAAGGCAGGATATCAGGATCTAGTTGGGGTTAGGGTAACCCAAAATGGTGGATGGATTATTAGCGTTAGCTGACATTTCCGAAGGGTATTGCGAATGTGCTAATAGATCTCCTTGTGAGACACCCATATGATGCACTCTAAAATAGTACAGCTAGATACGAGTACTACAAAGATAGGCACTAGAATCCTGGAAGGGATAAATATTACCTTAGTGTGGCTCCCATCTCTAGTAAAGAAAGAATGTTGGGCAACCCAAAGAGCCAGTAGATGGAGCAAGGGGAGCTAAAAGCAAAAGAATGTCCTGTTGAAATCTCAAAATAAAGTGATAGATAGAAATGTTAGTAGGAAATGAGAAGAGAGTTAATGAAGCATTATGAGTAAGATGTGATACATGGATGACAACGGTAAAAAAATAAAATGAAAATGATGACAGTATTACAAAGTCTATGGCCAAGGGAAAGAAAGGATGAGAGGTGACAGGCCTTGAGACAACAAAAGAGTATAGGCCATAAAGTCATATCTTCATTTCGAGAAATAAGTTCGTGACTCTAACGTAATCACCAGAAGGAAAAGTTAGACCCCAGAGTAATGGAAATCAGTATGGGCGGGTGAACAAGATAAACTAAACATGAATTAGGAACTGAGTAATAGTTGGCATCATGAGAATTTAAGAGATTGCGTCCCGACGATAATAGAATGGACAACAGAAGAATACCCTTTAAAGGTCATTCAGGAAGACGCTTCCCTAAAGTAAGAAAGGTGAGTAAAGTTAAGCTTAAGGGACTGTATGTGCCAGTTACACTAAGTGAGTGAGGAATTTCGTTATCCTTATTACATAAGGATTACCGCGAGGCGAGTAAGGATCATCGATGATGTGAAAAGATGCCAAAGATGGAAAGGTAAAACATCTATACATAGATCATCGTAGCACTAAATCTTAGTACTTCCCTAAAGGGGGGAATATGGAGTGATGTGGCATTAAATTAGAATTAAGTGATTCTAGTAACTATGGAACGGTAAAGGAAGAATGCGATAAAAATGAGAAAGGGATGAGATTGCATTTATTCAAATCCTACTGATATGCTATGATTCCAGAACATTATGCAAACACGATGTCAAAAAGAGGAAGTAAGGGTTCCTGCCCGAGATGTTATTGATAGATGAGGAGCCAGTGCGAGACGTAAGTTAAGACAAAGGAAATAACCCAAGAAAGATTACGTAGAATATTTATATGACAACGGGCCAACGAGTAGTTAGTAATTGATTCAGGAAGAGCCTAGTTATGGCTAAACATGAGGTTACATATGCGTCAGCAGATCGTGCAAGATAAACATAGTAAAACCCAATATAGTGAATTCAACCTCGCAGTAATGTCATACTTGAGAAATATTCAGATAGGAATTGGGGTAGTTAAAAGTACTGTATGAGTATTACGGGAATAAAAAAGAGTGCCACGGGGAAGACAGTCAAAATATAAGTTCAGAAGCAACCCTACAAGCACACGGGCATGGAAGTAAGTAACTACGGATAATTATATGTGAGTACGAACATCAAAAATCCCATCGAGTATACAATGTAATAAGCTCGTAGCCTTGTAAGAATCAGAGGGTCCTCCCTAAGTACTACAATGAAAGACTAGCTGAGGAAGTAAGGATGGAGGATTTAACCTAAGCTCAGCAACCTAAAAAGGAAGTGATCTTATAACAACAGTTTAACAACAACGTTGTATGCACTCCATAAGAAAGTGGCACCTACCGTGGCTAGTGGACGAGAAGTAAAAAAATCAGAAGCGATATTCAAGATCATATGAGTGGTATGGAATTCCAATATGTATGGGTACTAAGGTAAGCTAAGTATGCACACAACAAGGGGCAGAAAGACCAGGAAAAGTAATTACTTATGTTTAAAGAAAGTTGAGAGTGAACGAAAGAAATTATTCGATTAGTAATCCAGAGTTAGTTACATCATGAACGCACTTACGATTTCGGAATATTATCCATGCAACATATATACTGACATTCATACAGCCGTAGAAGACTCCAGTATAAGTTAAAAGAAAGAATTGAGACCATGGTATAAACGAAGGATTGAATTATTATAAGATTGTATCATGGATATTCTATAGCACCCATGGAAGGATAAAGTAATAACTCATACCATGAGCCGTAGATCGGGAAATAGCTTGAGCCTACATAAAGGATGATCAGAAGAAAGAGGAAACTAAAGAGTTACATCAACGAAGTAAATCAGGAGTCTGATTATTGGACCTAGAAAATTATAGAAATCGTGATTGAGAACATAACGAAATCACTCTTAATATCAGAGGTACAAGACAGATAGTACAGTAGCCATATTCTATAACAGCTCTACGATAAAGCCAGTTAGAAGAGTATCAGCCTCATAAGAAGTCAGTATGAAGCTTCCATCGGATTGTGTATATACCAGAGGTGCAAGTATTATAATAGAGCTTCAAGTTGTGGATGTGAATTATACCTATGTGGATGAAAGGTCATGAAAGAGATAGAAGATGTGATGTGAGATTTTAAGGTAAGTAACGTAAAGGTGAACAACGTACAAGATACTCAGGTGCAGAGGGTTGCGAATAATCTATACTTCAGATAGAAGGCTAGAAGCACTGGGATTCAGTATCCAGGAATGATAATGGCATTGTTAATGGCATATCTTCCAACCTATAGTTTCTCTAAGTTATAGAAAGTTCAGTATAGCCTGAATAAACTCAAAGGAGTCTAAGACTAATAACATTTAAAAGAGATGGAATGCTGGCATGATAGTAGAGTGAGGGTGTAATTATGATAAATGAAGGATGGCATTTGGGCCTTCGATTGAGTGATGATTTGAAGGGATTTCATGAATTGTACAGGATTAAAATACTCACGTAAGTGAATCACATTGGAATACTATTAAATACGGTTATGAAAGTATAGTATCGCCTCTAGGTGGATCAGTCTAATTACTCCAGATGTCCCCGATGAGACGTGAGCCCTAGCGCTAGTGTTACATAAGAGATCAAGTTATTAGTGGTAGATGATAGATCAAAATTAAGGTGAATCAACAATGGATGGAAAAAAGTCACAAAATATGAGGTGAGATTAGGCCGTCATTCTTAAGATGAACAATAATGAGAAAGCATTAAAGGACATAGATTTATACATATGGGATAAGCAACGAACGTAACCTAGAGTTTGGTAGCAGACCTTAGTAATGATAAATCGAAGAAAGATTTATGGTACAGTATGACTTACCTTGATGCGCAGTAAAGTCATACGGATGGATAACCGGGTCTATGAAATAAGATATAGCAATATTCATAAGTTCAAAAAAAAAGTACCGAGAAAGGACTTCAAGTATACCTATAGATGCCCAGAGGAACATCTTGTCAAGCTCTGTATATGTTTACAAAGTGAGGCCTAGAGATTGGCTAAAAGCTAGAGGAAAAGAGGAGAGAAGAGTCGCATATGCGCACTTACAAGGTCAAAGTCGTACAAGCCGCATGATAGAAGGTAGCAACAGTTACGAGATTGGAAGGATTCCGATCGCAAGTCGTGGTGTGAGAAAGAGGCCTAAAGGGGAATGCCCTGACCTTTGGATTTATTCAAAAAAAAATAGTTGCCTAAATGGAAAGGAGAGTATTAAAGTATTCGCAAAAGCTATGGGTTATGAGGATGATAAGTGCATCAGTCAACATTCGAAGACGAATGTTCCAAAGGGGGGAATGATGTTACGCCCCGCAGTATTATATTACGACGATGTTACGCCCTGTAGTATTGTACATTGAATTTGTAGCAAGATAATTGACATCAGTTCAAGGACAAGATTATTTGGAGATTTTAAGTATTATGCTATTTCAAAGGAGTTCGTGAACGTGAAAGGGTAAAGCAAATCGAAGAAAATGAGTTTCGTCGAAGTTTGTCGTTTTGAGATAAAATACAGTCCGAGCTATAATACCCCGTATTTATGGACTAATGCCATACAAGGTACCACATGACCATGATAGTAAGATGTATAAAGTGTGTTCAAAAGTGAGTAGTATTTTAAGTAATTTGAGATAATTCTTAATTGTGTGGGAAATTGATTAATTATTAAGTAACGGGATATTACCTAATTAACTAATGAGTTATGGATAAAGATTAAAACTACCCCCACCTTCACGTGGCAGCAAGCCACTACCAAACTATATGACTCTTAGTCATTATGGGTTAGGTGGAAATCAATTCAACATAGGGCCTTTTAATTCAAAGATAGATATGTATCTTTCAACCATTTTAAAAGAATAGTAAAGATTCTGATTTTGGTCTCTTTCAACAATTTAAAGAAAACAAAGACTCTAATTCAAACAGAGATTTCAACAAGTAAGGTTATCAAATTCATTTGTTGTAAGGAATTATACAGAAAGAAAAGACAAGGAATGAAGGTGACGAAATTTTTGAAGTTCATATGAGACTTCATAGCGACGACAGCTCTTAAATTTGTAAGAAATTCATACAAAATTACACTACGTAATAACAGCGGGAATTTACAATTCTAAGGGAGTACGGTGCAATCCGTCTCAAGAATATCATACGAATTTTTCCCTACTCCAGGTATGTTAAGGCTATCCCTTCTTTCTTTTGGCATGATCCAAATGATACAAATGAAACGGGCAAAATGCACAACTTCCATAAATGACTCTATTCATAGAAATATTAGGCGTGTCTATATTCTTGATTCTCCATGTAAATTATTATTATATCTTCTGTTCATGGGTCTCATAAAATACGTAAGTTGAAAAAGTTTACTTCATGATATTATTCAAAGGCATAATGGTCTTATGACACTCCGAAAGATTTTATTGACGTACTTCTCATGCATTGCATTTATTTATATATGTATATTGACCCATGACCAGATGGCATTATATACGCGTATATATGTATATATATGTATATGGGATATGAAAAAAGGTTACGACATTATATACGCACCACCACCTGATCAGCTAGTATACGTTGATGATTTGCCCACAGTGGCCAAGATGATATGATGGGATGCCCTCAGAGGCTTGATGATGTTATGAACACATGTACCTATGGACGGTATGCCATTTATACGCATATGCATGACATTATAATATTAAATGATTCACAGAGATATTCAGATATACATGTCGAGTCTTTTACTCCATGTCTATCTCATGTCTATTGTTTATTATTTACTGATTTTCATTCCTTACATACTCGGTACATTATTTGTACTGACATCCCTTTTGCCTGGGGATGTTGCGTTTCATGCCCGCAGGTCCCGATAGACAGGTCGAGAGTCCTCCAATTAGGCTATCATCTCGGCAGAAGATGTTGGTACGCTCCATTTACTCCGGAATTACTTGTTTGGTCAGTATGATTTAGACGTGTATTGTTTGGTATGGCGGGGCTCTGTCCCGACCTTTATGATAAGTATATACTCTTAGACGCTTGTAGATAGATGTCATGTATACGGATACTTGTATGGCCTTGTCGGCCTATATGTTAAGTATATAACGGATCACATTGGCTTTATAGGCCCGTATGTCACAAATATGAGTTTTTATATCAGGTTGGGTCGTTCTATGTCGGGTATTCCCTCATGTTTACTCTAATTATATCATGATGCCCCTTATGGCCCACTTAACTATGATGCTGTAATAAGAAAGATACGTTACGTTGGTACTCGGTTGAGTAAGGTACCGGGTGCCCGTCGCGGTCCATCGGTTTGGGTCGTGACACATAATTATTTCGATACGAGGCTTATTTGATAGAAATTCAATTTATAAAGGGCATCACGAGACTTACAAGGACATTACGGGGTTCAAATGTAAGAGAAGAGTTTAGCCAACATACCTCACTTGAGCTTCCTTAAACTCTAAAATGCTTCAAAAATCTTAGCAACTTCAATCTATTGTAGAAATGTAACAAATTTAACCAAAATTAGGAAGATTCTCATGGTTCTAGCTCCTTTGAGCATTTTATCAAATACTAGGTGTGCATTAACGTTTCAAAGCCCTTTCATGGAGGATCCCATCGTCCCATAACCCATTCTTTACCATTTTAGCTCAACAATCTCCCTACATCCCTTGATAACACATGCATGCAAAATAAACAACTCCCATACCCAAAAAGTATCTTACCAATTACCCATTCCTAGTTAAATTTTGAAATTGAGGTTTAAGGTGTAGAATTTTACCTCTAGGATGAAGACCTAGTGTGATTTCCTTGATAACCTTCCAAGATTTGAGGAACAATTGGTTGAAGAACTTTCTCCCTCTCTAGAGCACTTTCTTTCTCTCAAAATATCAGGTTTTTTGCTCAAAAGATGGTACATATCGTCTATTAAGCGAAGTAGGGTCGGGTTATAAAAATCCAAAAAGTGAAGCTCTGGAATAGGATCTGCGGTCGCATATACAACCGTATAATGCATCTATGGTCCGTGAAATGGACCGCATAATTGCCCTCCGGAACTGGGCAAAACTGACTCGATCTACGGTCATTATGCGGCCCGCAGACCTGTTCTGCGGTCGCATAATGCATCGCAGAACTGGTCTGCGATCACATAATGCGCCACAAACCTGAATCATGTTAAAAATCATGCTGAGGCTATATGCCGTTATTATTGAGACCAACAGAGGTCATATTATTATTGAATTATTTATTTAAATTGTAATTTCATACTCAGTCATATTTATTCATTTCATATCATATCTCAGTCTTTGTTGCTAATTATTGATACATCATATTATTATTTTTGGGCTGATTTTTATGACATTTTGAGCCCGAGAGACTGGAGAGATTGATGACGGAGTGAGGGCGAGGTCCTGATTATGAGAATATTTATGGGATCGAGATGCACGCCGCAGCAGGCCATATTTATATATGTAAGGCCCCATAAAAGTATGTAAAGGAATTTAAGTTTTCGTGGTGCCGAACTAGGATCACGTGTTTGAGGATTGTAGAAATAATGAGTCGCGACTCGAACTTTTTGGTTGAACAATGCACTGGTGGGTAAAGAAAAGTTTTGGACAGAAAAATGAGTTTCTGCGGCCGCATAATCACTCTGCGGACCGCATAATGGCCGCAGAGTGAAGCAGCTTAGGCAAGTTTAGATTTCTTTAACACATGAAAGTACATGGATAATGCCAAGATTATTTGATTACAAAATTCTACTAAATCAATTACGTCACAAATTTCCACGGTGCACACTCACACGCCTGTCACCTAGCATATGCGTCACCTCCAAACAATTCATATAACACGTAATTCAGGGATTCATACCCTCAGCTCCAAGTTTAGAAATGTTACTTACCTCAAACCGTGCAATTCTTTATTCTAATAAGCCTTTTCCTCGCGATTCGGCATCTGAACGCCTCGAATCTAGTCACAAATAATTCGATACAATCAACACGAGGTGTAGGAATCAATTCCATATAAAAATGCTAAATTTCACAATAAATCCAAAAAAGTCAACAAAAAGTCAACAGTAGGGCCCACGTCTCAGAACTTGATAAAATTTATAAAATATGAACGCTCATTCAACCACGAGTTCAACCATACCAAATTTACCAAATTCCGACTTCAACTCGACCTTCATATCCTCAAATCTTATTTTCAAATCCCTAGTCCCAAATTCTCGAATTACACCTCAAAAATACGTAATCTAGTCGGAATATTCGATGATAATTCAATATTATTGACTAACAATGATCACAAGTGACTTACCTCAAGATTTTCCGTAAAATGTCTCTAAAAAATCGCCCCAAGCCGTGTTCTTTCACTATTCTAATAGCTCCGTATGGGACCCCAACCACCATACAAAGCTATTGGAACCATCAAAACTCCATTCCGGAGTCGTTTGTACAAAAGTCAAACTTCGTTAACTCTTTTTATTTAAGCTTCCAAACAAGGATTGTTCTTTTAATTTAATCCTGAATCATCCGAAAACCAAAGCCAACAATTCACACAAGTCATAATACACATTACGAAGCTGCTCAAGACTTCAAATTATTGAACGGGATATAAATGCTCAAAATGACAAGTCGGGTCGTTACAAAAGTAATACACCACTAGCGAAAACTGAAAAGGGAAAAATAATAGTAGAAAAAAAAGAGAAAAAAAGAAGGAAAAATATAGATGAATAAATTATTGTCTTGTTCTTGCTAGTGGGTATGAATTAAAGTAGTGCTTAAAGAAAGAGAGAATATTTTTGGGGTGTGATCTTGTTTGTGAAATTGAAGTGGATTGAAGAATTTGCGCTTAAAGTTTATTATGTGATGTGTTAAAGTGCTTGGGAGGATGAACCACTAATCTAAAATATATCTTACCCTTCCCTTAGCCCACATTACAACCATGAAAAAGTCCTAATTAATGTTAGATTGAGCAAGCCTACATTAGTAGAGGTTTACATAATGGGCAAGCATATGGTACTTTGTGCATGCATGTGAGTTCTTTGTGAGAGTAAGAGATTTTTTTGATATATGTGAGTCTTTAAAATATATTTGAGCATTTGATTCGAATGTGTGGATTCAACTTACTCTTTTGTTCTTATTGTGAGGGCACATGATTTCACAAGGGATAGGTGACATTATTAGATGTCTCTATGATGCTAAGTGTTCAAGCCATGAATGCATTGTGATATTGAGTCGGTTTGTGAGGCTAGGATTGTTATAATCATGTTGTCTTGTTGCTGAATAAAATTTTGAAGTATGACATGGAGTAAAGAGAAGTGTGTGTTGAAGGCATATGTTAAAGTTTAATTGTTGCTATCAACCATAGTCATATGTATGGTGTGCTTTGGATGTGCTAAACGAAAATAAAGTGCTCTAGGAATTGGTGGTTGACTCGAGGACGAGCAACGTTTAAGTGTAGGGTGGTGATGTTAGGCCAAAGTACTATACTTTTAGTACATTACTCGCCTTACATGTTGTTAGTTTAGTGGTTAATTATGCGACGTTTGAGCTAAATTATGCTGTTTTATGTGTAGGAGTATCGGAAGACAAAGACGAGTAAAGGTTGCATAAAAAGAGGACGAAAATGCAAGAAAAGAGCACAAAAATGCCAAGTACCCAAACCGTGCTACATACCAGGCTTCACGAGGTCTATAGCCAGCTTGACTTCGCTACAGACCAGGCTTCGCGAGGTCTATAGCCAGCTTGATCGCGCTACAGACCAGGCTTCGTGAGGTCTATAGCCAGGTTGACTGCGCTATAAGCCTGGCTTCGCGAAATCTATAGCCCGATAATTAAAAGTCGTGGGTTAAAAGTCTCCAACCCGGATTTGGACTCAAGGACTTCAACCCTAGCCTATAAATACTCCCTAAATATGTCTAAGAGAAGGGGAGGACATTTTTTAGAGCAGATCCGAACAAAAAAGAGGATGTTTTGAGAGGGAATTTCGATCCAAGGAGGCAAGAACACACTAGCAGCAAGGCGGAGAATTCTTCTACGAGTTTTTCACTTCCTTCTTCCTATTTCCATTATTGGTTATGAATTCTAGTATTGTACTTTTGCATACTATTATGAATAGCTAATTTGTTATCTAGGGTTTTGATAGAACATTTTGTAGGATGAATTCTTATTACGTTTTTATATAATTGAGTCGTTGAATTTCTCTACTTGTTCAACTACGTGTTTATTGCTGTTGATTAAATGACCATCAATTGACTGTGCCTATTTATTGTGTATATTGCTCGAGAGAGAGTACACATTTAGGTAGTTGTTGAATAACATCACTCCTAACGTATGTGAGAGATCAATACAGAGAGTTTAAAGGCGGGATTAGAGATAACGAAACCTTGGTGCGATCGTAGTGAGCGGTGAGTTAGTGCCATCTAGCGTAGTTCGAGAGAATATATCTAGTAAATTGTGGTAGTTGCTTGAGAGAGAATTACGACACCCGAAGTACTCACGATCGGTAGAGAATACTTAGGCGAAATTATAGAAGACATAGCGGGAATGATTCTGACAATTGGGGAAATCATAACTCTAGACCTCCTTAATCTTGTGTCCAACCCTTAGTTTCTTTAGTTGTTAATTCACTCCTTTAATTTGTTAGTTAATTAGTTTAACATAAGAATCTTTATATTTATAACTTAGGAATTGTTCGAGCTTGTCTTCTTAGTGATAGTCAACAGTTGTAGTTAAACCTTAGTTCTCTGTGAGATTCGACTTCAGACTCTTAGATCAGATTATATTTACAGCGACCGCTTATCCTTTTTAGGACTAGAGTTGGGCGTGATCATTAAGCAACCATCAATAAAATCAGCCCGTAAAATGCTGGCTTCTATTCCAAGAATATGGAATTCACTAAATATGTCCAAACCCCAAAAAGAAAAAAAAAAGAACAATATTTGGATATCACTGGGATAAATGATAATCATTACTTCTAAGATGCCGTTTAGATCAGAAAACAATTTAATTATTTTATTGGTTTAGTTTGTTCGATCTGTTAGGTTAATCGGTTGGATGGTTAATCTTTTAGAAGGTTGCATTATTCTTGTGTAAAGTCCGTCCCATGGTCTTGTTTTATTTCGACCACTAGACTATTCTTTTCTTGAAGAGTTTAACTCTACTCTCAAAAGTAATTTTAATTTGAAAACTTAAAAAATATAATAAGTAATTTAGTTTAATTAATTAAAATTATATTAATAATATAAAATTTATTTATACTATCAGCACATATAAGTTAAATCCTTTTAAAAAATGAAAATTTGTGTCAGATGTTAAAAGATGCGAAGTTTTACCGGAAAGGGAAGAGGTGGACAAAGGACTTCCTCGGATAAGGCTAATATCTTGAGGCGAAACGGATTTACATTTTCTTATTCACTCCATACCTCATATATACTATCACAATAAATTGTTATGTCAGATTTATCATTGTTGTACCTTATTCATAACATGATCAAGCATGGTTGTAGAACCTAACTTCTTTTTTTCATGTAATCTTAACCAGGGCGGATCTATATCGAGAGTTGGGGATAGCACGCTACCCATACGCTTGAGAAATTTGTGTATGTATATATATACATGTATATATATGTATATATAGTATGTATACGGATGAAGTCGAACCCTTTGGACGCCTCGGTTCCCGATGAAGTAAACGGAGAAGAAATGTGACTGTAAGGAACCGGAATCGGGGCAAGGAGCCCCTCGAGTCAGGGTCCGGGCAATATACCTGCCCTCGGAAGAATCGTCGTCACATCCCCCCAGGTCTGATTCGAACCCTAAAACTTTGGAGAACATTACCAGATAATCGAGTACGGCAAACAAAGGGCCGTGATATTCGTGCCCAACCGGATGTTACAGCGTGAATCTCGGCACGTATCGGCAGAAAATCAATGATTAGTAAAACGAAAGATTTTTACCTCTTTTGTAGTTGTACTTAGGGTAAAACTCCCCTACTATATAAATGGGAGTCTAAGTATTCATTAGGCATCATTGTAACACGCATATCAAAACAATATACTCTTATTTTCTCATGTAATCTTAACCAGGGCGGATCTATATCGAGAGTTGGGGATAGCACGCCACCCATACGCTTGAGAAATTTGTGTATGTATGTGTGTGTATATATATATATATATATATATATATATATATATATATATATATATATATATATGTATGTATGTATATGGGATATGGGAGTCTTGGTTTTCGATGAAGTAAACGAAGCAGAGATGTGACTGTAAGGAACCAGAATCGGGGCAAGGAGCCCCTCGAGTCGGAGTCCGGGCGAAACACCTGCCCTCGGAAGAATCGTCGTCACATCCCCCCAGGTCTGATTCGAACCCTAAAACCTTGGAGAACATTACCAGATAATCGAGCACGGCAAACAAAGGGCCGTGATATCCGTGCCCAACCTGATGTTACAGCGTGAATCTCGGCACGTATTGGCAGAAAATCAATGATTAGTAAAACGAAAGATTTTTACCTCTTTTGTAATTGTACTTAGGGTAAAACTCCCCTACTATATAAAGGGGAGTCTAAGTATTCATTAGGCATCATTGTAACACGCATATCAAAGCAATATACTCTTATTTTCTCTATTATTCAAAGTTCCTATTTTTGATCATCAGTTCTTCATTATCGTGAGCCCGGGATCGAAGGCATGCATTTCATTAAAGTTGTTACTGAATCCGGGATCACTCCCCTTAATTGGTTTGACAATTTATTACGTCATTTATCCGTTTAATCTAACGCAATTTATTATTTGTATTGAATTAATCCGCGTATCCTTAAAATCACATATAAATTTAATTGTTATCCGTTTTTAGGGTAAATATATTATTTTATACAAAAACTCTATATATTAAAAGGATGACACTCACAGTAATAAGTTGGTCCCAGATGCCATGGTTAAAGGCTAACATTATTGAATCCTCTTTATTCCCTTTCTACTCATTTTCTTAATTTCTTGTATTTCTTCATCTTTTGATTTCCTCTTTTAATACAACTATTTTATTATTTAATCAATAATATATTTGCTTCTTTTTTCTTTGCGTGGATCTTCAATATTTTATTTGAATGTAATTTTAATATTTTCTCTTTTATCCATGTGATTTTATTGTTTCAACGATTTCAAAAATCTTTTAGAATGATGGCATCAATAGACATAAAATCTAGCTATAAGGGGTGTATTTGCTAATTTAAAATTTTATATTTAATTTTGTGCATCTAATCACACCATTCAATTGAGCTAGAGAATTATATCGTATTGGACAAATCGTTTGACGGTCAAATATTTATTTGTGTACGAAAAATCTTGTAAATCGAACTGAATTAATTCAAAATAGACCGAACTGAACCGAACAAAAATTTGTTCAAAACAGATCAAATCAATAAAATATAGACCCTAATTCAATCTCCTTCACTAATGATAGGTTTGCGTTAAAAAGTGATACCCGTAGACATCAAATCTTGAATCCGCCTCTGATTCTTAACACTTTAGTACTTCTTACACTGTGAACAGGAAAAACGTAACAATAGAAAACTTTATTAATAGATATCTAATAAAAGTTAATGCAATTTTGTTTCAGGGATATCTCTATTACTTGATATTTATTTATTTAAATATTTTATATTTGTCGAACTTGTAGGATTTCATCTCAAAGTCCCCCAAAAACTGAATATATATATATACTGTAGCTTGTTATAATTAGATTAACAGCTCTATAAAAACCTAGAACACATAAATGAGGAAGATACTAAGCTTTATTTTTAATTTGGTAGGAAAAGTGGAGGTTAGAGCTTTCAATTAGGTATTTGTATGAATCAAGCTCGTTCGGTTAAAAGTGCAAGATATATCGTTATAAAGACAAAAATTGAAAGGTTTTCTGAATATGCCATCTGATAATTAATTTGTTCTATTCGTGCTTTTGTGAATAAATTTAGAATGCATGTTATGACTGGGGTACTATAACACCCAATAAAGCTTCAAATTCATCTTGATTAGTCAGGGATATATACAAATCCTGCACGCAAACATATACAGTGCTTTAGAGCCCGTTTGGACATAAAGAAATTTTTTTTTTTTAAAAAACAATTCACTTTTTTTCGAAATTAGCGTTTTATCATAAAATTTTCAATTTTCACTTGAAGATACATTTTGAAAATTTTCGAAAATTTGAAAAACTTCAAAAAACTGTTTTTCAAATTTTCACTCAAATCACTCACAAAACTTCAAAAACAACCCAAAATAATATTCATGTCCAAACACAACCCTAAATTTCAAATACCATTTTCACTTGAAAAACTTTTTCTCCCTATTTTGGATATTTACATTTCTTATGTCCAAACGCCCACTTAACATGCATGAATTAGTGCAATTAATCTTGAAAGACAAATAGCTTTTTCAGTGTTTGAGACCAGCTGAAAGAGCAACGGATGCCCAATTGTCTTGCTAGCATGCAGATCCAGGATTTAACTTGAATTTTGTGGGTTTGAGTTCGAAATTCTATCATAGTTCATATGATTTATTCGGTTCAAAATATATTATTTATACATATTTAATGATTTTTTTAATAAATATACATTGTCTGAGCTAAAATTACCGGGTTGATAAAATTAACTCATTTATATCTTTTACATTACATCCGCCCTGCTAGCGGATGGTCCTCTCTACTCTACTCTGTCATATTTCTCTTGTTATAAACACTACCCCATTAAAGCATGCATAGTTTTCCTTTGTTCTTGTATCTCTCTTTTTGTCTCAGCCACAAAAGTTTTCTAGTTAACCAACCACTCCTCCTTAACTGCAAACCTATCTTCTCCCTCTCCCATAGAATTCTAATATACAAATATATAGCAATATATTGGGAATTATGATATTGAATGTTGTTAGTTGGTATTCAATTCTTCTCATGTACATCACAGAATTCGATCTTTCTTACAAAAATATCTCTTACAATTATGTTATCCATAAATAGCACACTTTCTTCTTTATCCTTCATTCTAATTTCAGACTTCCTAGCTAACTACTTTCTGCCTTAACCACTTCCACCAATTTATTTTTTTGGGGACCTCCCTATATATGTACAACTATCTAATGCAGTTGATGCACATTCTGGTGGACGCGGACATATTTATTGTTTTCGATTCAAATTATATACATATAATTAGAAATATACAAAAAATGTTATAAGGTGAAATGTAGGGGTGTACAAACCAAACTGATAACCCGCACCAACTCGATAATTCGAGTCAAACCGGAAAAAAATTCGACTAGTGGTTTAGTTTGACTTGGTTTGGTATTGAAAAATAAAACCCGACCATAATAGGTTTGGTTTGGTATTAACTAAAAAAGTCAAACCGAAACCAAACCAACCCGACATTACATGTATACATATTTTAAAATATTAGATAGATAAAAATATTTATTAGAATGTAAGTTATAAATATTTCTTAATTTTCTTATAATTTCTATATTTAGCATAATAATTTAAGTTGGTTTTATAGTCCATGTAAGTGTTTTTTTTGTCTGGCCATAAAAGTATTTTGTGCCTAAACCAAAAACTAGTTCTAAAGTAGAACTATGACTAGTCCTAAACTAGTTCTAAAAGACTAAAAAAACGAAACCATTTTGCCTCTTCTCCAAAGGCAAGAAACCTTGCGTTCCTGTAACATCCCGACCGGTCGTTTTGAGCATTTATGCTCCTTTCAACTATTTGAAGTCTTGAATAACTTCCTATGAGGTATTATGACTTGTGTGAATTGTCTGTTTTGGTTTTAAGGTATTTCGGAGTTAGCTTGGAAGAATGAACTTTCATGTTGGAAGCTTAAGTTGAAATAGTTGATCGGATATTGACTTATGTATAAACGATCTCGAATTTGAATTTTTATGATTTCACTAGCTCCGTATGGTAATTTTGGACTTAGGAGCATGTCCGAAAAATTATTTGGAGGTCCGTAGTGGAATTTGGCTTGAAATGGCGAAAGTTAAATTTTGGAAAGTTTGACCAGGGGGTTGACTTTTCGATATCGGGGTCGAAATCTAATTCTGAAAATTTGAATAGTTTCGTTATATCATTTATGACTTGTGTGCAAAATTTGAAGTCATTCCGGATTAATTTGATATGTTTCGGTACAAGATATAGAATTTGAAAGTCCAAAGTTCATAGATATTGATTTGAGGTGCGATTCGTCATTTTGATATTGTTTGCTATGATTTGAGGCCTCGAGTAGGTCCACGTTATGTTATAGAACTTGTTGGTATATTCGGACGGGGTCCCGAGGGCCTCGGGTGAGTTTCAGATGCTTAACGGATCGAATTTGGATTTGGAAGAGGAGGTGAAGCAGCTGGGCTACTGGTGTGATCGCACCTGCGCGAAAAAGGGCCGCAGGTGCGAGCTCGCGGATGCGAGAAATTAGTCGCAGAAGCGAAAAATGCATGGGCTGGCCATGCACCGCGGGTACGAAAAATTTTGCCGCGGGTGCGAAGACCGTAGGCGCGAAGAAATCATCGCAGGTGTGAAGACCACAGGTGCGAAGAAATCATCACGGATACGAAGACCGCAGGTGCAAAGAAATCACCGCGGATGCGAAGACCGTAGATGAGAGAAAATCACAGCGGGTGCGAAGACCGTAGGGCGAAGAAATCACCGCGGGTGCGAAAATCCTGGATAGAATGTTAAAAACAGAGGGGTTTCGAGTTTTGCCTTTTTTTTGGACCTTCAAGCACGGTTTTTGGGGCGATTTTGAGAGAGAATTTAAGGGACACTTGAGATAAGTCACTTGTGGTAATTTCTACTTCATAATATTGAATTATCATCGAATAATCCGACTAGATTACATGTTTTTGAGGTGTAAATCGGGGGTTTGAACTTAGGGATTTAAAAATAAGATTTGAAGATTTGGAGGTCGAGTTGAGGTCGGATTTTGGTAAAATTAGTATGGTTAGACTCGTGGTTGAATGGGCTTCCGGATTTTATAACTTTTGTCGGGTTCCGAGACGTGGGCCCTACGGGCAAAGTTTGAGCTAAATTTCGGATTTTATGGAAAATTAGTATTTTCTTATGGAATTAATTCCAATAAATTTTTATTGATTGAATCGAATTAATTGTGGCTAGATTCAAGGCGTTTGGAGGCCAATTCATGAGGCAAAGGCATAGCGGAGGAGTAAAGAATTTATACGGTTTGAGGTAAGTAACACTTCTAAACTTGATTTTAAGGGTATGAATCCCCGAATTTGGTATGATATAAATTGTTTGGAGGTGACACACACGATAGGTGACGAACATATGGACGTGCACCATATAAATTGTGTCTTGAATAAATCATGTGCAGTTATAAGTTAAAGAATCATGTTATTATCTGAACATTCTCCACGTGTTAGAGAAATTGAGCTGAGGCTCCTATTAAAGATCATGTTTAGGTTACGTGCCAATATTTTGGGACCCATGGGGTCGTGTTGTTGTTGAATTAATTATTCAAAAATATATATTTCACACTCGATAATAATTGTCCATTGTGAGGATATTTATGGGATTGAGCTGCGCAACACAGCAGACCATAATGGCTTTATACATCATTATTATATGGATCGGGACTGCCCGCCTGCAGCAAGCCTTATAGGCTTTACTATTATATGGATCGGGGCTGCCCACCTGCAGCAGGCCTTATAGGCTTTACTATTATATGGATCGGGGCTGGCCTTATAGGCTTTGTTATTATACGGATCGGGACTGCCCGCCTGCAGTAGTCCACATTGGCTTTGTATTACGATTGGGCTGACATACTTTACTGTTTGTAGCATATCCAATGAAAACGCAATCAACAGTTTTTGGTCCGATTTTAACCCTGTTAGGTAAAGGAACTTGTACCTTTGCTAGACACCCCCACACTTTGAAATATTTCAAGTTGGGTTTTCTTCCTTTCTATTTTTCATATGGAATAGATTGCGTTTTGCTGTGGGGGTACTCTGTTGAGTATTCGGTTAGCTGTAAGGATAGCTTTGCCCCACAAACTTTACGGTAATCCGGAACTTATTAATAAAGAATTCATCATTTTCTTTAATGTTCGATTTTTCCTTTCCGCGATTCCATTGGATTGAGGTGTGTAAGGTGCGTTTGATGGATAATTCCATATTCCGAACATATTTCTGCAAATGAAAATTCATATTCTCCACCCCTATCACTTCTAATCATTTTGATCTTTTTATTCAATTGATTCTCCACTTCATTCTTGTATTACTTAAATGCTTCAATTGCTTCATCCTTACTATTAAGCAAATAAACATAACAATATCGAGTGCAGTCGTCAATAAAAGTAATAAAATACTTTTTCCCACCTCGAGATGGTGTCGACTTCATATCACAAATGTCAGTATGAATTAAGTCTAAAGGATTTGAATTCCTTTCAATAGACTTATAAGGATGTTTTACAAACTTAGACTCAACACATATTTGACATTTTGATTTATTACACTCGAATTTAGGCAACACTTCTAAATTAATTAACTTCCGTAAGGTTTTGTAATTGACATGTCCTAAACGAATATGCCATAAATCATTTGACTCTAATAAATAAGAAGAAGCTGCAATTTTATTCATACTGTCAACAACCATTACATTTAGTTTGAAGAGGCCCTCTGTGAGGTAGCCCTTTCCAACATATATTTCATTCTTGCTTACAACAACTTTATCAGAAACAAATACACATTTGAATCCATTCTTAACAAACAAAGAAGTAGAAGCTAAATTCTTCCTAATTGTAGCAACATGAAGAACGTTGTTGAGCGTTAACACCTTGCAGGAAGTCATCTTCAGGAATATCTTCCCATAACCTTCCATCTTGGCTGTTGCAGTATTTCCCATGGAAAGCTCTTCTTCGGGACCAGCAGTAGAGTAAGTCGCAAATGCTTCCTTGACAACACAAACATGTCGAGTGGCTCCAGAGTCAATCCACCACTCCTTCGGATTTCCAATTAGGTTGCATTCCGAAAGTATTGCACACAGATCATCAATGTCATCATTCTTCTCCATTATGTTGGCCTGTCCCTTCTTCCACAATCAGGGGCTTTGTGACCGGTTTTTCCACAATTGTAGCAGCTGCCCTTGAATTTCTTTTTGTTCTGCTCCTTAGTCTGTCCAGAAGACCTCTTTCTCTTCTTACTTTTTGGAGCAGTCTCCTCAACGATATTAACTCCCATGATCGTTGAATTTCCACGAGACTTCTTCTTGGCTGTTTTGTTGTCTTCCTCAATCTTGAGACGAATCACAAGATCTTCCAACTTCATTTCTTTGTGCTTGTGCTTAAGATAGTTCTTGAAATCTCTCCACGAAGGAGGCAATTTTTCAATCATTGCAGCCACTTAAAATACTTCATTCACGACCATACCTTCAGCAATAAGGTCATGAAAAATAAGTTGAAACTCCTGAACTTGGGTTCCAACAGTTTTACTATCTATCATTTTATAGTCTAGAAATTTGGCAACCACGAACTTCTTCAAGCATGCATCTTCAGTCTTGTACTTCTTCTCAAGTGCGTCCCATAATTCTTTCGAAATATTCATCGCGCTGTACACATTGTACAAGTCATCCTTTAAAGCGCTTAAGATATAGCCTTTGCAAAGAAAATCTTCCTGCTTCTACGCCTCAACAATCATAAATTTCTCGTTGTTCGGCATGTTCGCAGCAGGCACTGGAGGTTCTTCACTAGTGAATTTCTTCATACCAAGTGTGGTAAGCCAGAAGAACACCCTTTGCAGCCATCCTTTGAAGTTGGCTTCGGAAAATTTCCCCGGTTTCTCTGCCGGTGGAACAACAGTCCGGCTTAACGAGGCTATCGTCGTTGCCGCAATAGTCGCAGAAGAATTTCCGTTATCAATTGCCATTTCTCACTGTAAACAACAGAAGAGTTCAATTAATAGCAAAATCAGAACAGTAAATAATACTGTTATTAACAAAAAAACAGTATGTATAATAAATAAAACCGAAGTTTTTATATACTGTTTCACAAAAAAATGATGAAGTTTTTATGTTCTTCAAATCGTTTTATGAATTTCAATACTCTGATGAAGTTTTTTATATCTCAAATCAGAATAGTAAAATTCAGAAGGAGTAAAAAATCACACAGGTTTTAATCTCCACAAACAAAATACAGAATATAATAAAATAATTTCCTTAAGAATGTTATAATTCTGTATTGCTGTAATAAACAATTAAACTTTCTGAAAAAATAAAACAGAAAGTTAGTAATACTTGTTTAACGAAATAGATTTTGAAAAACAAAAAATAGTATAGGAATAAATCGAGCCCACTGAATTTTTTCGTTAATTAATTAATTAAATAATTAAAAGAAATTTTGTCCAAAAAGATTAATCAATCAATCGTTGACCGAGTCCGAAGCCGAAGCCGAAGCCGAAGCCGAGCGAGCGACGACGACGACGCTAGGCTTGCCTTTTTCTTAACTCTTTAAGAGCTAGAAGAAGATCAATTATATATATACCCATCAAAAGCCTTTTCTTCCTCCGATATGGGACAATGTTCCTTCGCCAAAGGAAACTCAAATATTTTATTTTCCCTCCATTTCTCATTCACCCTGTTTAAACTACACAAGCTTAAAATCTCAACATATATCATTATGTTTCCCAAGAAATATTATCTTGCAACCAACAATGATTGTGGTGTGATGAATAAGATTCTTTCACCCTTAATCAGAGATCTCGGATTCAAGTACTGAGTATGAAAAAAATCTTGTTATGGAATGGTTCCCCCTTAAATAGCCCTTACGCGACGCGTCTCCGGATTATTCGGGGCATCATTACGGATATCTCACACCGGATGGGAAACCAAAATAAAATATATTCTTCCATTCTTAGTACCCTGTAGCTCCAAATTTCTTTGTTTCTATTTAAAGGGGTTAACTTCGGAGACAATATTGCAGAGAAGTAACATGCATCCAACTGTACCTGAACTACTCAACTGATTCACTATGATTAATAATTACGAATCAGAGATCTTCTAAACGATATGAGATGAGATAACTGCTCATTATGGGAGTCCGTAACCAGAGTACGGTTCATTTGGACTCGAGAGACAGAAATATATTTAAAAAATAAATTGGGCATCATTTTATATATAGCGCGATTATAAATCGCGCTATACTTTGACGACCGTTTTCTCCGTTAAGGTATAGCTCAGTTATTCACCGCGCTATATTTAAACTTAAAATGGGCGGTAGGGTATAGCGTGCATATCTAAGGCGCTATATAGCGCCTTATATATGCGCGCTATACCTATATAAAATAACGTGTCATCTCCTTCCCCCACCAGACGCGAACCAGCAGACCCCAAAACCAAAAATTCGATCTCCCCTCCATTTTTAAAAAAAAAAACTCAGTGGAGCCCACCCGCCCCACAAAAAACGTATCTTGTCCGTATTGTAGCAAGCTAACACTGGATCTAAGGCGTTATCGTGTAGTGGTTTGCTCGTTTCGGCCCCCAAATCATCAAATCTTCACATTTCAAAAAATTATAAATCGAGGTATTCCAACTTATTTTTTTGTCAAAACTCATATATAAAAAATGCGTATTAGTTATTTTTTACTGTTGTTTATATTTTTGTTGTGATTGTTTTGTGATTTCATTAATTTGTCTTTTTTTATCCGGATTAGATTATTTGTGTGCTAAATAATTAGTGAAATATAGAAATTATTATTTTATGAATAATTAATGTTATAAAAAATATTTATTAGTTTTTTTTAATGTGGTATATGTATTTTCGTGATTGTTTTGTAATTAAATTAATTTGTTATTTTTTATCTGGATTAGATTATTTATCGTGTAGTTATTTTTTATCCGGATTTTATTGTTGTACATATATTAATATGTGACTTTATTGTTGTTTAGTGCCCTTTAGTATTATGTTGTGCTCGTAATTTTAATGTAGTGCCCGTAATTATAATGTAGTGGCCTTTAGCGTAGTTAATTGTAGTGCTCTTTAGCTTAGTATCTTGGTAGTTATTGAAATTAATTATTTAAAATATCTGAAAAAGATGATAGTTCAAACACAAACTCTCTCGAATTTTAGT
This sequence comes from Nicotiana tabacum, assembly GCF_000715075.1. Taxonomy (NCBI): domain Eukaryota; kingdom Viridiplantae; phylum Streptophyta; class Magnoliopsida; order Solanales; family Solanaceae; genus Nicotiana; species Nicotiana tabacum. The sequence continues at coordinate 119,934,260 of NC_134083.1, read as the reverse complement.
CAACAAATGTAAGAAAATAACATTAAAAAAACAACAATATTTGTCGAACTAAGTATTTTTATATGAGTAGTTATTAATTATATCACGTATAGTTATGAAAATTAATTATTTAATTCAATTATACCCATAAATAGGTAACTAAGAAACAAACATATAAAAAAAGAAACAAATATAGAAAGTAATAAACAAATATAGAAAGTAATAAACTAACATATAAAATAATAAACTAACATATAAAATAATATACTAACATATAAAATAATATACTAACATATAAAATAAGAAACAAACATATAAAATAGTAAACTAACATATAAAATAATATAAAAGATATCGATTAAATATTAATATTAATATAAACTAACATATAAAATAATAAACTAACATAACATATAGTAAAAATATCGATTAAATATTAATATAAAAGATATTACAATATATTTATAGATGTTAAGCAATTAAAAAGAAAAATACTTTAATTAATAATGTTCAATTTACAGACATCATCATGGAGGTTCCCCAGTGCATTCCGGACCTGCATCTTTAGAGCTACTGTTGCTACAGGCCAACCATAGGTCTTCATATATATGGGATGGGCAGTGTTTGTCCCAAACATTCCGCCCCAGACATATAGACGATATGTGAGAGTTCATTAGGGCCTACCAACTCCATCCCCGTATAGTTAGACACCTTCAAGATACAAGTTTCTACAAGATCATAGAGATCAGCCGGTTTCAATTCGACTGGGCGTTGATCACGTCTATGATAGAGCGGTGACGACCGGAGACGCACACGTTTCATCTACCCATCGGCGAGGCTACCATCAAGCTTGAGGACGTGGAGGTTCTTTTCGGGCTGCCGGTTGATGGATTACCTGTAGCTTACCCGCATGCTCTCAGACACTACATGGGATTGCATTACCTGCATATGTTGCAGCGGCTCACCGGATTCCAGCCAGCGGAGGAGACTGCATTGAGTGGGGCTAGTCGTTTGCAGCTGACACCCGTTCGGCTGCATCTGGAGGCGATGGATGCGGAGATTACGGATGATTCACCACCGGAGGTTATCGTCCTACACACGAGATTGTTGTTGCTGCTGATGTTTAGTGGTGTACTGTTCCAGAACACTTCGGGAAACCTAGTCAGCTTGAGATTTCTACATCATCTTGAGCGGCTAGATGATTTACCTTGTTACAGCTGGGGTGCAACTGTTCTAGGTTACTTGTATAGGCAGATAGCATGGGCACCCAGAGAGACGTTGCCGGGGATTTTTACCGCTGCTGCAGGTGAAAACATAGTCAATCCTCATTCATGATTATAACATACATAGTAAAAAAAACACCTTAAATTTTACGTCCACAATCTATATTAGGTTTGGGCCTGGGAGCGGTTCCTACAGTTCCAGCCACCGATCTCTCCGGATACACCACCTCCACCGTTTCTCCCTTTAGCTTAGAGGTGGGTTAGGCGAGGCTACGGACGAGAGGTCGAGGCTCGACATTATCTCCCTTATTACAGGGATTTGTTGGATTTTCTTGAAGGCGCGCAGGTACATGTATTCTTAAGTTTACTTGGCCTGGCTTTACATGTGTTGCGTTTACTCACGATTCCTGTGCTTAATTAATAGTTCTTATGGAGGCCATACAGCGACGCGCTCATAGCTGGTTTGCCCGATTATTACTCCCGCGGTCGAGCTATGTGGAGCTCTTCCGTCCCACTGATATGTCTCGATATTGTCGAGCATCATGCCACCGAGCGAGTCCTTCGCCAGTTTGGTCGACTACAGCTTGTACCTATTCCACCCGCTTGGCTTAGGATACATTACCAGCAGGATGATCGTTCCAGGGCTGACCAGACATACTTGGACTGGCTAGAGGCCCAGATTGAGATTTGGGACCAGAGGTATGACCTGATTCCGCCACACCCCTGCACCTAAGCGTACGGATGGCGAGCATGAGTATATGGGCTGGTATCGCAGCGTTACCCGACTTTTCATCGGGAATCCCGTTTATCGCGCTGGCGGTCGGTACGTTCCATACGCTGGGAGGGATGAGGCACTGGTATGTTATTTGTTATACTTACTTATGAAATTAAATTATCCTTCCTTAATTAATATTTGACATGTTATGCAGGCTATTGGCTTACATCAATTCTACTAGTTGGGACTGCAGATGCAGCAGCATACCGGCGAGGGAGCTACAACTTTGCACGTGTATGGCCGGCAGGTTACAAAACTGGCTGCCCAAACATTGAGGCATGCTCGAGAAGATAAGCGATTAGGATACGAGGATGCTTATGTGCCGCTAGAGGAGTACCATCATGGGCCACCAGTGGAGCCTGAACGTGGTAGACGTGGCAGGCGTGGCCAGAGAGGAAGGGGGTCCCATGAGGTCGTGGTGGTCGGCGAGGATGGGTTCCTCAACAAGGGGGCGTTAAGGTACCCGTGGAGGATATTAGAGATGATCAGTCGGGTGACCACCCTGAGCCACACGATGCTCCTCATGATATGCCATCATTCAGCCTTCAACTCGCAGTTGACCCCGTTAGCTCCATTGCTGATCGCAGGCACATCCATTACGCGATAGGAGTGGGATGCGTATTTTCCTGATCCTCTAGAGCCATCGACGGTTGCTGAGGATCGTCTGACACGGGATGTGCATAGTGGGCGAAGACTGAGTTATGGATCATCATCGAGGGATGCTGATGATCTAGCACATACTTCATCTACACCAGTGCACCTCGATGTTCCGACAGATCGTTGCGGCGCTACTCAGGCGTAGGTTTGTTTGTATTACTATTATTTCTATTTGTTTTTATCTCACTTATTAGTCAGTAATATCTAAAGCATTTTTATTTTTTTAAAGACATAGGCATCGCCCGTCACGGAGGCCGCATTGTGCGATACTGAGATGCCGGAGATAGATGATCTAATTCAGGAGCCGCTGAGACCATGGTATGACCATTAAAAATAATTTCCTAACACGTACGTTAGTAATTATTATTTCATATAGTAAACTATCTTATTATTCTGTAGGTTACTGCCGGCCCGACGGCCGCTTCTACCGAGTCTGCCAGCCTTACTGGCGATCATGCTGCGGCGCATCCTCCGATAAAGAGGAGACGTGATGAGGATGATCCTGATAGCGTAGCCTGATGGGATGGGATGCGCCCCAGGCCAGCCAATGCATTAAATCATACATGTTGTGGGACACATTGACATTTATTATTATTTGTATATATGACATTAAATATATAATAGCAACATTATTTATATTTTACATAATTTGCGCATGTGTTTTTATTTCTCGAGATATTTAGTAGTTTAACAGTACAACACAAAAAAAATGACACATTAACATAAAATTTAAATTCGTTACCAATTAAAGATAATGCATGACGCGTACAACATAAAAATAAAATACTACACTCAATGCATCAATGTGTTTGTTTAGTCACTATCGCCCATTATTCTGTGCTTCAACCACTTAAATTTCTCCTCCAACCTATTTTTTTCTTCTTCTGCCTCTTTTAGTTTCTCCTGCAATGCCGCAAGTTGTTCTTGTAGCTTCATGATCTAGAGTTCGTATTCACCGATCAGATTCCAAATGTTTAGCAAACATGATTTGTTTCTTGTTTAATGGGTTCATCATACCATTCATCAAAACCATATTTCTTTTCGTTCTACCAATGAGAGAATAACACAAGACTATTAATTAACATGTTATATAAAAAGTATTAACAAATATTTCTTCCAAGAATAATAACTTATAACTCATTTACACATCCAGCGTCTGCGTCCCAGATTGTAATTTGACCAACATGGCTTCAAAATTGCACGTTTGCCACAGTAATACCTTGGTACGTAATTGTGTCCAAACATGTTGTAATGCTCGAAAATGAAAAATTATTGGAAAGTTTTTGTTTTTCGTTTCGTTACAACGCAAATAATAACTAAAATACGCGAGATTTTTATAGGCAGCTAAGAGTGATTTTAGGTTACATAACGCATATTGATGCGGCACTATATTTCGCATGATAATGATTCTTTCGGGTACAAGTGGGTCCAGCTTTGTCAGTACGATAACTTTTCAGGTCAGCAACTTTTTCAGGCCGACAACTTTTTCAGGTCGAGATGACAAAACACATAGCGCATATCGGTGAGGCGCTATGTATTGCGTGATAATAATTCTTTCATGTACAAGTGGATCTAGATTTTTCAGTACGACAGCTTTTCAGGTCAGCAGCATTTTCAGGCCGGCAACTTTTTCAGGTCGACATGAGAAGACACATAGCGCATATTGGTGAGGCGCTATGTTTCGCATTCATACAGGTCGACATGCAGCTTAGTTCTTCTTAAGTTGAACCAAGAGATCAATACTCAAATACCATTTGAAGAACCAGAACAACATCCAATTCAGAAATGCCAGTAACATTTAATAAGTGATTTACGAAGAGGCAAAAAGGTGAAGGTAGTTCAAAAGATCCAAATGGAATACGCCATAACACAATCGATCCCTACCTTGAAAAAAATATGCTAGGTTGCTATACTGATTTGGTTGATGATAAGTGGTATGATGTTCTGCGTCCCTTGGAAAATAAGCCTATAAATATACACACAGATCTAAAAGTTGCACGGTAGATTATTGAGGGCAAAGCGCATTCTACAAAGCCTGAAGGTATGCAAATTTGGGGCGAAAAACTATAATGGGTTCCCCTTTACTCAAAATGGTGTGATTATGAAGTACTATGTCACTGGCATGGGTTGTTGTACCACAAGAATTGTCTGTAACCTTACAAACAAACACACACAAAGATGAACCAGAAGTAATTCGGTATTTGATGAAGGAGATTCTAGAGATGGAAAAGGCACTTGCTGTTCATCATGCTATTGATGATCTTAACTACACGGAAGGAACGGAGGATCAGTACTGGGATTTATTAGAAAATAAAAAATTTCATAGAGACAATGAGTATCCTGTTTTCCCAACAGTTGTCGAGTGGGAGGGAATACTTAAGTTTCTACCATAGACGTTGGACATAGGAGTCCCATATTGTTGTTAAAATCAACCAACTGGTCTTATTGATGATAGCGATGAAATATGACAAATATGTGTCAACTGGGGCCTAGATTACGATGCCCTTGGTCCCAAAGGGTGCGTACAAGATGTTGACGAAGAAAATGAAGACGGTGATAATGAAATAGTGCCAGACAACGACGATAATGGCGAATGAATTTTTTTTATTCCTTGGGTTGTATGTTAACTGTTGTATTGAATCTTTAATTCTAAATAACAATTAGATTTAACCCCATTGGAAGCATAATTTTATTTCATACATTTTGCAACCTGAACATTTACATAACTTTAGTACAATAAAATTACTCCAATAAAATACTACGTTTATCCTTGATAATTAGACATATTGGATGAACTGCCACCTGGTGCTGAATTACCGCCGCTTCCCAAACCAGCTGAAGGACATTTATGACGGTCGTGTCCTGTTTGGGAACAAATGCCACATTTACGCACATAAACGGTATCACCAATATCCATTTGGTTTCGTATACGCGTTCTTTTTTGCACTTGCCGTTGACGCACATAATCCTTGTTACACACCATTTTAAATAGTTCTGGCGGCCAATAATGCTCAGTACCCACTAGCTGCAACTGTCCACTATAGGTGTTTAAGTATGCAGCAATACTATATTCTTTATCAATGTACATCATTGTCGTGAAACCTGTATGTTGAAAGCACTTCATGGCATGTGAGCATGGCAAGTGATAGATTGACCATTTTTCACAGTAGCATATTCTTCTGGCTTCATTGACGGTGTGTGTATTATTCCCACAGTTGTGATGCAGACCAGTGCAAATTTCAAAAATATTTCGCTCGCTGCAATACTCAAAAATAAATGCCACTGTTGCTCGCTTCCTATATTTCTCAAATCGTTTCATTGGTTGTGGCATAAATTCAACACCCCTTTCCATCAATGACGATGCACCTATAGATCTTTCAACAAACCTCTCCGCTATCTGCTTGAATAACATTCGCACAATGGCAGTGACTGGCAATCCACGTGCAGACTTCAATAACCCATTGAAAGACTCTGACACATTTGTAGTCAGAATTCCCCATTTTCTACCAACATCAGAATGCAAAGTCCACTTGTCAAGCTCATGTCGCATCAAGCAACGATAGGCTTCTAGGTCTTCTTGCCTGATCAATTCCATTCGCCTCCTGAATTTACACTCTTGGTGATCGGTTGCAGCCATCCACATTAAATTATGTAAGTCCTTATTAGGATAAGCCCTCTGGAAGTTGGCCTTCATGTGCCTAACACGGTAACGATGGTAGGCATACGGTTCCTTCCATGTACGCAAATTCTGTACATAACATAAAATACCGCCATGCCGACCAGATATTAGATAAATACCTGAACGTTGTCTGACAATGTGCTCCTTCAAGTGTTTCAAAAATAATGTCCACATCTCTTGGCTTTCATTGGCACAAATAGCAAATGCTAGAGAAAATATACTTCCATTAGCATCTACTGCAACGACGATCAACAACTTAATATCGTACTTTCCATATACATGAGTGCTGTCTATGGATATTACCGGCCGACAATGCACAAAACCATCAATGGCTGGATTAAATACCCAAAACACATATCTGAATATGTGTTCCGGTATTTTCGGACTCCGCTCAAGCTTTCATTCAACAACAGTCCCGGGATTAAAGTATTTCAATGCGGCCATGTACCTGGGTAGAGATGCAAAGGACTTATCCCAGTTACTATAAACAATTTCAAACGCACATTTGTGCCCGAGAAATGATTTTATTTTGGTAATGGTACAGCCATATACCTGGTGGACAAATATTATGCACTCTTTGATCCTGTACCTTATGGACGCTTCAATGTGTGGAATCAACACAAGAGAAATTAAGTCAACATTCAAGTTAAAATAATTCTCATTGAATGTGTACATTTTACAATTGTGGGTGCCAATATATTTACCCACAATTCACATATTTATTTTCAATTTTCTCGAACGCAGCATCCAATTACAACCTTGAAACCATCTACGATAAATAATCTTGTATACATCCGGAGATGACTCATGAACCACAATCTCACGACACTCTTTTATGCTGTACATTCGCACCTGTCACGACCCAAACTGATGGGTCGCAACGGGCACCCGATACCTTACTCAACCGAGTACCAACGTAATGTATCTTTATTATTACATCATTATATACACGTGACATACGGGCTTAATAGGCCAACATGATCATTAATAAACTCAAAACATAGGCCGACAAAGCCGTACAATCTTTTATATACATGACATCTATTTACAAGCCTCTAAGAATATATAACTGTCATAAAGGTCGGGACAGAGCCCCGCCATACCAAATCATACACATCTAAATTATACAGGCCAAACAAGCAACTCCGGAGCATAGAGAGTGCACCAATATCTTCTGCTGAGCTGATCGCCTACTTAGAGGACTCTTGACCTGTCTATCGAGATCTGCGGGCATGAAACGCAGTGTCCCCAGGCAAAAGGGATATCAGAACAAATAATGTACCGAGTATGTAAGGAATAAAAATCCGTAAATAATAGACATGAGAGAAACATGAAGTAAAAGACTCGACATGTACGTCTGCATAGCTCTGTGAATTATTTTATTTTTATAACGTCATGCATATGCGTATAAATGTCATACCATGCATAGGTATATGTGTTCATAACATCATCAAGCCTCTGAGGGTATCCCATCATATCATTTCGGCCACTGTGGGCAAATCATCAATGTATACCAGCTGATCAGGTGGTGGTGCGTATATAACGCCATAACCTTTTTCCATATCCCATATACATATAATATACGTGTATATAACGCCATCTGGTCATGGGTCAATGTACATGTATAAATGCATGAAATTCATAAGAAATACATTAATAAGATTTTCTCGGAATGTCATAAAAATAATATGCCTGTCGGATAAATTTTATCAAATGTATATTTTTCTGAGACCCATGAACAGAAGATATAATAATAATTTACATGGGGAATCAAGAATATAGACACTCCTAATATTTCTATGAATAGAGTCATTTATGGAAATTGTGCATTTGCTCATTTCGTTCGTGCCATATAGATCATACCAAAAAGAAAGAAGGGATAACCTTAACATACCTGATCAGTAAAAATTGTGACATGATGCATATAGGTCGAAGATACATTATTTCCTCTTTGATAGGCGTGTGAACATAATACTACCATAAAAGCTCCTAGTACACTTAGCACAAAGTTTTTATTAAAGTAGCCACTTGGTATTGTTGCCCAAATCATATAAGGTCTTTATATTCTCATCATAAGAAGCACAGTTTACTCATGTGTACGTGAATCTTCACTTGTACAAAAGCTACTTTGCAGAATAAAGACTAAACACAAAACTCCACAAAATGTTCCTTTCTAATCCAACTATGATAGCATCTGATTGTAGTGTTTTAGAAAGTGAAACATTAGTCATGAAAATGCCTTGTAATGAACCTATTAAGTTGCCACCTAATTAAAGGTGACTAAGAGTCATCTTTTGGAAAGTGGGGTGGGGTGGGGTGGGGTGGTGGTGGGGTGGGGATTTTATTATTATCCAATAATTAATAATTAATTAGGTAATATCCCGCTATCCGATAATTAATCAATTACCCGCATAATTTCCTAATTAATTAGGTAATATCCCATTACCCAATAATTAAGAATTATCTCAACTTACTTAAAATATTACTCACTTTTAACATACCTTGTACACCTTACTATCACGGTCATGTGGTACCTTGTATGGCACTAGTCCATAAATACCGGGTATTTTAGCTCGGGTCGTATTTTATCCCAGAATATCAAATTTCGACGAAATTCATTTTCTTCAATTTGCTTACCCTCTCACCTTCACGAATTTACTCATCACTTGTTTGAAATAGCATAATACTTATAATCTCACTATAATCTCATTCCCAAACTTACGTCGATTACCTTACGACAAAACTTTAATATACGAAAATACGGAATGTAACATCTCATTTCTGAGCTTACATCAATTTAATTATGGCATACTTCCATCTACGAAAACATGGGGTGTAACATCATTCCCCCCTTTGGAACATTCGTCCTCGAATGTTGACCGATGCACTTATCATTGTCATAACCCATAGCTCTTCCGAATACTTTAATACTCTTCTTGCCATTTAGGCGACTATTCATTGAATAAATCCAAAGGCCAGGGAATTCCCCCCTTTAAGCCTCTTTCTCACACCACGACTTGTAGTCGGAATCCTTCTAATCTTGTAACTGTTGCTACCTTCTATCATGCAACATGTACGACTCTAACTTTGTATGTGGGCCTATGCGACGCTTCTCTCCCCTTTCCTCTAGCTCTTAGCCAATCTCTAGGCCTCACTTAGTGAACATATACAAAATTATGTTAAGCTGTCCCTCTGGGCGTCATTAGCTTTACTACATCTAAGTAGGCCATACTATACCATAATTCTTACTTCGCTTTATCGTTACTGAGGTCTGCTACAGAACTCCAGGTTACTTTCGTTACTTATCCCATATGCATAAATTCAAGTCTTTTAACACTTCTTCATTACTATTCGTCTTAAGAATGATGGTCTAATCTCATCTCGTAATTTGTATCTTTTATACATCCATTGTCGATTCACCTCAATGTTGATCTACAATCTTTTATTGATAACTTGAAACTTTTTACGTAATACATTGCCACTAGGGCTTATGTTGCATCGAGAAATATTTGAATTGATTTTCCTGATCCACTTAGGGGCGATACTGTACTTCAATAATCGTATTTTAATTCCGCACAATTCATGAAATCCTCTTCAAATCACTACTCAATCGTCATCCTTTATCTATCACAATTACACCCTCATTGTACTATCAGGGCATCATTCCATCTTTTCTAAATGCCATTAATCTTAGACTCCTTTGAGTTCATTCAGGCTATACTGAGCTTTCCATAAATTAGAGAAACCATTAGCTCTACTTGTTTTTATGGGCTTAATCCTGGGGACTTATCCATTTCTCGTCACCTTCTCACTTGCCCTTTCTTATCCTTACTTCTATCATAAAACCTTGTCGCTTTACCATACTTTAGCTTGCAATTTTCACATATCCATTTATACTACTCGCAACCTTCCTTCAACTTGCTTGCCCCATAGATTTCCTTGTGTTATTCTGGAACATCAAGCAAGACATCACATCGTCTCTAATTCTTTTTTACTCTCCTAACCAGACCTCTCAATACCTAGCAACTATGGGCTGGAAGGTATGCCACTGACGATGATAGCATCCTAGGAAGCTCAAATATATTCAAGGACAAGAATGAAGCTTTGGAATATCAAAGAGGGCCTTTAACAAGATGTCAAGCTAAAGAGTTGCAAAACAAGGTCATTAGACTTCAAGTACAAATAAAAAAGTTGTTAATTGGGATGGAGAGCTCAAGGATAAAAGGATATGAGTTGTCTAGGTATTATAATTATTTTATGGTCCAAATTCATGTCCAAGAAAAGGTGGATTAGATCCCAAGAGACATCCTCTGAAGAAGCTCCAAATCAGGCCACTATTGGACCTATTTGGTATTTAAAAATGTGTCCAAACTTGCAGCCCAATAAGTCCTACATGAAGCCATATTTTTAAAACATAAAATGGACTTACTTGATGCCCAAGAAAGGTTCAATAGGCGTGATAGAAGTTGAGCACAAGTTGGTGCTAAGTTGCTTGCAAGTTACTTTCAAGATTTCCAAGATCATATCCATGATTGGTTTGGGACTTTCAAGATTCTATCCTAGATTGGTTTTAACTTATTTCCATATATTTTGGTACTAGATTTATTGCTTTCCTAGGTAGTTAAGGTTATGTTTTCCTTTTACTAAGATTGTTGGAGTTACTTCCAAGATTGACTTGGTTTTTGTTTCCTAGTATTTTTCCTTTTCCTAAGGTATTTGGACTTGTTGTCCAAAGTAGTTTAGGACTTTATTTTCTTATTTTTAGGTAGGAATTTCGTGACCCCCTCTCTATATAAAGGGGTGTCTTCTTTGTTTTTAGATTTTAGATTATTACAGACTATTATCAATAAAAATTGTGAGATTTTTCTTGCACTCTTGTGTGTGGCTACTCTTGGATTTATTCTTCAACTTTCAAGACTCAACTTAAGGTGGTAAGATTAAACTCTTTCGAAATCTTAGATCACTTCTAGGTATTCAAGAAAGGTGATAAGTTTAGGCTTATTGTTGTTCTTGTTATTCTAAAGGGTCGGATTTCACAATCTATCTCTTATTTTTAATTCTCTACCAAAGGCAATTAGTTCTTTGTTAGCTAATTGTTGTTAGGATTCAACTTCAAGAATAAACTTCTTGAATTCTAGAAACTCTTTCTTGAATTCAATCTATCTTTAATTTTCCGTTGTTTTTTTGTTTCTTTATTTTCTTTTAGCTTCCGCACATTTCTTGATTTTCTTTAGTAATTCTTGGACCCCTATCGTATTGTTATCAGACGACGTCGCTATTATTCCTGGATACTGAATCCCAATGCTTGTAGCCTTCTATCTGAAGTATGGACTATATACAACCTTCCGCATGTGAATATCTCGTACGTTGTTCACCTTTACCTTAGTTACCTTAAAATCTCGCATTACATCTTCTATCTCATTCATGGTCTCCTCTCCACATAGGTATAATTCATATTCACAACTTGAAGCTTTATTATAGTACCTGCACCTCTAGTGTATACATAATCCAGTGAGAGCTTCATACTAACTTCTTATAAGGCTGGTACTTTTCTAACTGGCTTTATCGTAGAGCCGTCATAAAATATGGCTATTGTACTACCTCTCTTATACCTCTGATATTAAGAGTAATTTTGCAATTTTCTCAATCACGATGTCTAAAATTTTTCTGGGTCTAATAATTAAACTCCTGATTTACTTTGTTGATGCAACTCTTTAGTTTCCTCTTCCTTCTGATCAACCTTTATGTAGGCTTAAGCTATCTTCCGATCTGTGGCTCATGGTATGAGTTATTACTTTAGCCTTTCATGGACGCTATAGAATATCCATGATACAATCCTTTAACAATTCAATCCTTTGTCTATGCCCTAGGCTCAATTCCTTCCTTTAACATATACCAGAGTCTTCTATGTCTGTATGATTGTCAACATACATGTTGCATGTATAAAAACTCTGAACTCGTGCATTCATAACGTAACTAACTCTGGATTATCAATTGAATGATTCTTTTTGTTCCTTCTTAGCTTTCTTTAAATGTAAGCAATTACTTTTCCTGGTCTTCCTGCCCCCTTGTTGCCTGCATACTTAACTTATCTTAGTGCCAACACATATTGTATTCCATACAACTCATGTGATCTTGAATATCACTTCTGATTTTTCTTCCCGTTCATTAGCCACGGTAGGTGCCCTTTCTTATAGAGTGCATACAATGTTGTTGTGAAACTGTTGTTATAAGATCACTTTCTCTTTAGGTCACTGAGCTTAGGTCGAAGCCTTCTTCCTTTCTTCCTCAGCTAGTCTTTCATTGTAGTACTTAGGGAGGACCCTATGACTCTTGTAAAGCTACGAGCTTATTACATCGTATACTCGACGGACCTTTTGATGTCCTTCCTTGCCTATAATTATCCGTAGTTACTTATTTCCATGCCACTGTGCTTGTAGGGTTGCTTCTGAACTAATATTTTGACTGTCTTCCCGGTGGCATTCTCTTTTATTTTCGAAATACTCATACGGTACCTTTAACTACCCCAACTCCTATCTGAATATTTCTCAAGGATTCATGATGTCATATCTACGAGAATGAATTCCCATGTTGGGGTTCACTATGTTTATCTTGCACGATCTGTTGATTTGTATGTAACATCTTATCTAGCCATAACTAGACTCTTCTAGAATCCACTACTAACTGCTCGTTGGTCCATTTTTATATCTGTATTCTGCGTAATCTTTCATGGGTCATTTCATTTATCTTAACTTACGTCCCGCACTGTCTCCTTATCTATCAATAACATCTCAGGCAGGAACCCTTACCTCCTCTTCTTGACGTCGTGTTTGCATAATGTTCTGAAATCGTAGTGTATCTACAGGACTTGAATAAGTGCAATCTTATCCCTTTCTCATTCTTATCACATTCTTCCTTTACCATTTTCATAGTTACTAGAACCACTTAATTCTGACCTAATGCCACATCACACCATATTTCCCCCTTTAGGGGAGCACTAAGATTTAGTGCTACGATGATCTACGTATAGATGTTTTACCCTCTCATTCTTGGCATCTTTTCACATCATCGATGATCCTTACTCGCCTCGCGGTAATCCTTCAGTACAAGGATAACGAAATTCCTCACTCGCGAGAGCGACACTTAGTGTAATTGGTACATACAATCCCTTAAGCTTGACTTTACTCACCTTGCTTGCTTTAGGGAAGCGTCTTTCTGAATGACCTTTAAAGGGTATTCTTCTGTCGTCCATTCCATTATCGTCGGGACGCAATCTCTGAAATTCTCATGATGCCGACTATTACTCAGTCCCTAGTTCATGTTTAGTTTATCTTGTTCATCAGTCCATGCTGATTTCTTATTACTCTGGGGTCTAATTGTTTTTCCTTTTGGTAATCACGTTAGAGTCACGAACATATTTCTTGAAATGAGGATATGACTTTATGGCCTATACTCTTTTGTTGTCTCAAGGCCTGACACCTCTCGTCTTTTCCTTCACTTGACTATAGACTCTGTAATACTGTTATCTTTTCGATCTACCATTGTCATCCATGTATCATATCTTACTCATAATGCTTCATTAACTCTCTTTTTATTTCCCGCTAATATTTATGTCTATCACTTTATTTTAAAAACTCGAACAAGACATTCTTTTACTTTTAGCTCCCCTTGCTCCATCCAGTGGCTCTTGGGGTTGCTTAACGTTCTCACTCTACTAGGGACATGAGCCACACTAAGATAATATTTATCCCTTTTAGGCTTCCAGTGCTTATCTTTGTAGTACTTATATCTAGCTGTACTATTTTAGGGTGCACCATCGAGGTGTCTCACAAGGAGATCCATTACCACGTTTGTACCATCCTTCGGAAATTGTCAACTAACTCTACCAATCCATCCACTATTTTGGGTTACTCTATCCCCAGTCGGATCCTGATATCCCGCCCTTCTCTTAAACTATTTCTGTTAGCTCCCATAGGGCATAACTGAGATCGATGTGGCCGATTGTACATACATCTGTCACTGTTGAAGGTAACTCAAAATGCTTATATTTCCCTTCCTGAATAATGATAATCTTTATTAACTGGGTACCTCGCGCCTTTCTTCATCTTGCTTCTTTTACTCCTTGAAACTTATATTTATCTTCTAAATCTCTCATTGCCTTTCACCATAGAGGTGGATAGATATTCTTGCCTTAAGGCTCCTTATCAAGAAGCTTACACGTAAGGTGCACACATGTTCTGCTGAAGACCTCACATTTATCCATCATAAGCATGATGCAAAAATCGAGTCCCTCTGACTCAACTCTTCCACAGTTATATCTCTTACCAACCGTCTTTCTGAATATAGGCATCGTTGTATTATGACTAGGATAGAGTTTAGGAAATTGAGTTCTTAAAACTGAGCTCTACCACACGATCTAGAGTAAGAAGAAAGAGTGACAGTCCTAAATGACCTATAGCCTCCTGCTTATAAGTGTGGTGCACAACACACCCAAAAATAAGACTCTACTAAACACGGCTTGTAGACTCCCTAGGACAGAACTGCTCTGATACCACTTTTGTCACGACCCAAACCAATGGGTCGCGACGGGCACCCAGTACCTTACTCAACTGAGTACCAACGTAACGTATCTTTCTTATTACATCATCATATACATGTGACATACGGGCTTAATAGGCCAACATGATCATTAATAAACTCAAAACATAGGCCGACAAGGCCGTACAATCTTTTATATACATGACATCTATCTACAAGCCTCTAAAAATATATAATTGTCATAAAGGTCGGGACAGATCCCCGCCATACTAAACCATACACATTTAAATCATACTGACCAAACAAGCAACTCCGGAGCAAATGGAGTGTACCAATATCTTCTGTTGAGCTGATCGCCTACTTGGAGGAGTCTCAACCTGCCTATCGAGACCTGCGGGCATGAAATGCAGCGTCCCAGGCAAAAGGGACGTCAGTACAAATAATGTACCGAGTATGTAAGGAATAAAAATCCGTAAATAATAGACATGAGAGAAACATGGAGTAAAAGACTTGACATGTATGTCTGCATAGCTCTATGAATCATTTCATTTTTATAACGTCATGCATATGCGTATAAATGTCATACCATGCATAGGTATATGTGTTAATAACATCATCAAACCTTCGAGGGCATCCCATCATATCATTTCGGCCACTGTGGGCAAATCATCAACGTATACCAGCTGATCAGGTGGTGGTGCGTATATAACACCATAACCTTTTCCCATATCCCATATACATATAATATACACGTATATAATGTCATCTGGTCATTAGTCAATGTACATGTATAAATTCATGAAATGAATAAGAAATACGTTAATAAGATTTTCTAGGAATGTCATAAAAATAATATGCTTGTCGGATAAATCTTATCAAATACGTATTTTTCTGAGACCCATGACCAGAAAATATAATAATAATTCACATGGGGAATCAAGAATATAGACACCCCTAATATTTCTATGAATAGAGCCATTTATGGAAATTGTGCATTTGCTCATTTCGTTCGTGTCATATAGATCATGCCAAAAGAAAAGAAGGGATAGCCTTAACATACCTGATCAGTAAAAATTGTGACATGATGCATATAGGTCGAAGATACATTATTTCCTCTTTGATAGGCGTGTGAACATAATACTACCATAAATGCTCCTAGTACACTTAGCACAAAGTTTTTGTTAAAGTAGCCACTTGGTACTGTTGCCCAAATCATATAAGGTCTTTATATTCTCATCATAAGAAGCACAGTTTACTCATGTGTACGTGAATCTTCACTTGTACAAAAGTTACTTTGCAGAATAAAGACTAAACACAAAACTCCACAAAATGTTCCTTTCTAATCCAACTATGATAGCATCTGATTGTAGTGTTTTAGAAAGTGAAACATTAGTCATGAAAATGCCTTGTAATGAACCTATTAAGTTGCCACCTAATTATAGGTGACTAAGAGTCATCTTTTGGAAAGTGGCTTGCTGCCACGTGGGGTGGGTGGGATTTTAATATTATCCAATAATCAATTAATTAATTAGGTAATATTCCGCTACCCGGTAATTAACCAATTACCCACATAATTTCCTAATTAATTAGGTATTATCCCCCAATAATTAAGAATTATCTCAACTTACTTAAAATATTACTCACTTTTAACATACTTTGTACACCTTACTATCACGGTCATATCGTACCTTGTATGGCACTAGTCCATAAATACACGGTATTTTAGCTCGGGTCATATTTTATCCCAAAATATCAAATTTTGACGAAATTCATTTTCTTCGATTTTCTTACCCTCTCACCTTCACGAATTTACTCATTACTTGTTTGAAATAGCATAATACTTATAATCTCACAATAATCTCATTCCCGAACTTACGTCAATTACCTTACGACAAAATTTTAACATACGAAAATACGGAATGTAGCATCTCATTTCTGAGCTTATATCAATTTACTTATGGCGTACTTGCATGTACGAAAACATGGGGTGTAAAAACACCGCCTTGCTTAGGCGCGCTTTATCAGTAAAAAGCATGCCCTTTGACAGCACCGTTGCTCTAGATTCATCCCACATTGCTGTCTGAATTTCATCAAGATCCCTTGTGAGGGCATCCACATCCGACATACTTGGAAACTGATTAAGGTAGAGAATCTCTCTTGAATGAAATGACACATGGGACTCGTACACTCTTGGTCTAACGGGAGGTGAAGCATGCTCCCTCGTCAATTCAGGTTCACCATTCTCGGCCTCATCATCATCACCCTCATCAGAGAAGGGTGTGTCATCTCCAGACTCATCAGCATTGTTATCATATCACTATTATCTTTCTGATTGTGCGCATCTACCAGATCCCGATTAAATATGTCGTCTTCGGGCAATTGAGTAAGGACAGGACCTTCAAGTTGCTCGTTTTCACTGCACAACTAATAAAATAACGAGTTTCTCAAATTCATCCAAACTTTACATATAAACTTTATCACTTCACTTACAAATCATAATGTGTTGATAACCCATGATGCACACTATCCTGTTGGTGATGACTCCCGGATGGGCCATCATGATCCAACACACCAAAATTTTCCATATTCCAACTGTCTGTTGGTTCATAACTTGTAAAATTTATATCTGGCCGGTACCCCCTGTGGAATATATGAGTGTTAATACAAATTCAATACATAAAAATAAACATCGTAACTAGATCAGGCCAATTGAAGTTTACCACTCGACTTGTGGATTATGTAAACTTGGGGAGAAATTATGGTCTCGGTCCTCATTCGCCCATGGAGATAAGTTTAGATCAGGCCAAACTCTTTCACCTGGAACCTGTTCGGCTAAACCTGCTCCAAAATAACCACCTGATGACTGAGGGATATCCCTACTTTGCGGAACCTCATTATTGCGAACGTCTTCCACCTTGACGTACATTTTCAATATTTTTATCACAAGAAGTTCCCGGTGTACATCCGAAGTACTCAAAAAATCTGTCTGAGTTTCATCGTCTTCGATGTTAAATTTAGCATAACAAGCAACCCCTTGCGGAGTAATAGAATACGGATATCTTCCGGTTACTTTAATATTTACCGAACGTTTGCTCACACTCATATTTTTACATAACAACGATACTAACCTATCATACTCCATTGTAAGTGGCAACTTAACATGACACTGTAGAGAACAACTATAGCGTATTGAGTTATTCTCCACCACAACCTCACCTCCCCAATATAATGAAACCCTAATTTTTCGCTCTTCAAACATTATGACAAAATGCAAAATAACTTCACGAAATAAATATTTCGGAAGACTTGAAGGATGCTAAATGGATTTATCGATTTTTACCAAATTCAGAACCTCCTTAAATAAGAAAAAAACCAGTCCAGGGGGTACAATTAGTGGATGTATAGCGTATGCATAATATGCGCTATACCCATATGAATTATTGGTGGGCCAGTTAAGTGCAGGTGAATTATTGGTGGGGCCATATTTTATATATAGCCTAGTTATTCACCACGATATATCTTAACGGACAAAACTATGATTAAAATATAGTGCGATGAATAACCGCACTATATATAAAACGATACTCAAATTAATTTTTAACCTGTTTGTATCTCTTGAGTTCAAATGAACCATAGGTTCCAGACTCTCATTATGGTACGTTGGTCCCCTTATTTGATTCTTTGAGTTGGAGATGGACGATCTCTTATGTACTTTGGTTACTGAACTAAAAAACATCATATTTGGCAGTAAGTACAGTGCTTCGATGTAATTGTGAATAAATAAAAACGGTGAATAAAAAAGATGAGTGGAGGATATGCGACTGACAAAATTGATTTTTTTGTAAAATTTAAATAAATTCTGCATTTGGAATTAATTATTTCCCTGCCTCATCATTTACCATTCAAATAAAATTTAGCTAGCAGATACCAATGTTGATCTTTGATGTATTGCATGAATTCAAGCTTAGACATAGTGAAATTAAGAACTTTATAACATTTCATTCGGGTGTACATAGATCAGGTTGGTTCGAATTTTACAATTACCAAATCAAACCAATTGTATCGGGTTTTTAAATCTATAGACCAAATCAAATCAACAAAAGTCAGAGTTTTTCAATATCGGATTTTCTCGGATTTTTTGGATTTTTTCCGATAAACTTATGCTCTAAATATTTCTTTAGTCCTAAATACGATTTTACCAATAACAACTATGTTTTTATTTTTTAGCATTGACCTCAACTATGTTAGTCAATAAGTTGTATGGTTCCAATTTCAGTTCTAGAAAATTGATGGATACTTTAATCAATCATTCCTTCCAAAGATAATCTTTCTAAAGGAACAGATAGAGAAGTCCTTTATATAACATTTGCACATCCACAAGATCTGGTTTCAGATGACGATCAACAAACTCCTCAAGTTTTCTTACTTTCTCATATTTAATAATGTCCATTGTAATCGCATCTAGAGATAGTGAAATAGTCACAATTTACACAACCATATAACTATAGTAATTGAGCTTTCCAAATGATATTTCTTCTGCCAATACAAAAATACCAAAACGATAAACTGCATATCATATTGCACTCTACATAAGAATTATCACCAACTGTTTAAGAGTAGACATTACCTCCAAGAGTCCTAAAAAAATAAACAAAAAGAGAATATATTAAACTGTAAGAAGTTGGGCATCTTAGTAGACATTACAACCAGAGGAGTATGTTTTCAAAATACTTGTAAAGGCATAATGACCTCATTTCCAGTCTTTGGGAGATATGATGCAGTTCTATCCTTACCCTTAGGATAATTTTTGCAATACCTGAAATATTTGCAAATAATTAAATATTTTAGGCTCGACAGGAAGGTGATAGACAACTTTTTGTCTTTCATAACCAAATCTCATCACAATAAAGGTCTCTACTTTATAAATTATTTTCCATTTTACACCAAAATGCTTATAAAAGCTTAAAATAAAAGAATGATGAGATGCAAACTAGGATAAAATTAAACCTCTTTGTCGCCAAATCGCATAACAATGTAAGAAATACATCACTCTCAAATTTACATAGTCCATATTATTTAATCAAATGATTCAAAAGATAGTACTACCTCCGTTCCAGTTTATGTGAACCTATTTTCTTTTTGGTCCGTTCCAAAAAGAATGACCCATTTTTAAATTTGAAAATAATTTTGCTTAAACTTACAATTCCACCCTTAATGAGAAGTTTTTATAACCACACAAATATTCTGTGGCCCTTTTTGAATTGTTTAGGACCACAAATTCTAAAAGTCTTCATTTTTTTCTTAAACTCCGTGCCCAATTAAATAAGTTCACATAAATTGGAACGGATGGAGTAATAAATTAGGAAAATCTCGGTGGAATAGTACAACATGCTTCCAGATAGAAGAATGATAATATGATGACAACAATATCTAAAAAGCAGACTACATGCTTCCTTTGTCTAATGTCCCATAACTGTTGTACATAAGGCGCTAGTGACGATGCTTGTGGCTATGAGCTATTATAGAGTTGCACGATGCAGATATTGTTTTCTTCCAAAATGACATAGATGATAGAAAGATACGTGTATGAAGTCGAACCAAGTAGATGAAGATTCTCAAAGATAACACGAAAGCCTGTCAACATGACGCACATACTAATCACTGCTCTGGTGTCAAATTTAATTTGCAGTGGTCTTTGACATCGCCTGCTTGACACCCTCAACATAAGTCTTATGTTGGTATATTTCAATATCTTTTTTAAGTAACAGTCAATTGCTCAAGTTAATCATCTAAGAGAAACAAAATAAACAAATGAATTCGACAATAGGGAGGAATATATATTTGCAAAAAACTCACTAATCGAAAAAAGAAAACACATAGACAATCGGAAAAAAGCTAAGCATACGTATGCAGCTAAACGAAAACATGTAAAATAAAAAAGGGAAGAGCCTTACCGATGAGAGCAAAAGAAAGTTGATAGGGTTTGAGCTAATTTGGTTTGAGCTAATAGGGGGTTTTGGTCAAATGGAACTGTCACGACCCAAAATTTTACCTGTCATGATGGCGCCTATCTCAATACTAGGCAAGCCGAAAATCTCAATAAAACACCATATCTTTTAAATTTGAAAATAAAATAATTAAATTCAGCGTAAGAAATCTCAAAATTTCAAATATAACACTCCCAAAACTCGTTGTCACTGAGTACATGAGCATCTAAATGAATACAAAGTCTGACTGATAAACATCACTATCTGAAGTATAGAACAGTACAATAACTAAACAGGAAGGGAATCAAGTCTGCGGTCATCAAGCAACTACCTTGATACTCTCCAACAGAAATAACTCAGAATTCTAGCAGTTGTCGTATCCGGGAGCACCTGGATCTGCACACGAGGTGCAGAGTGTAGTATGAGTACAACTAACTCAATAAGTAACAAGACTAACCTCTGGGCTGAAAGAAATAATGAGATCCGCAGGTACAGTCCAGTATAAATATGGTACAAAGCGTAAACATGCTTTCAGATTTAACAGTTAAACTCACTACAAGTGAAATAGATCTATATTTCATGATATGAAGAATATGACGTCTCAGTAGAAAGACCTCATGTAAATACTGGTCACAAATTATCCGGTCACTCGGTATTGTATATGGCCAATCCAGCCCAGGGGTATTTCAACCCGTATATATATACACACATCGACTGACAGTCAGTCACCCAATATCGTATAAGGCCAGTCCAGCCCTGGAATAATTTATCCCCAAATATAAATAATACGGACAAGATCCATGTCCAGATAAAACTCATTACAATACAAATAAGTAAGAAAAGTCCATGCCCTGAAAAAATCCATCCCAAATATATATATAAGCAGTAAGTAAGGCAAGTCCATGCCCTGGAAAGTCCATCCCGAATATCGATGATCATCTACGCTCACTGAGGGTGTGTGCACACTCCGGAGGGGCTCCTTCAGCCCAAGCGTAATACAAAGCCAATGTGGCCTACTGCAGGCGGGCAGTCCCGATCCGTATAATAACAAAACCTATAAGGCCAGCCCCGATCCATATAATAGTAAAGCCTATAAGGCCTGCTGCAGGCGGGCATCCCCGATCCATATAATTGTAAAGCCTATAAGGCCTGTTGTAGGCGGGCAGCCCCGATCCTTATAATAATGATGTATAAAGCCATTATGGCCTACTGCATTGCGCAGCTCAATCCCATAAATATCCTCACAATGGACAATTATTATCGAGTGTGAAATGTATATTTTTAAACAATTAATTCAAAAATAACACGACCCCATGGGTCCCAAAATATTGGCACGTAGCCTAAACATGATCTTTAATAGGAGCCTCAGCTCAATTTCTCTAACACGTGGAGAATGTTCAGATAATAACATGATTCTTTAACTTACAACTGCACATGATTTATTCAATACATAATTTATATGGTGCACGTCCACATCTTCATCACTTATCGTGTGTGTCACCTCCAAATAATTTATATCGTACCAAATTCAGGGATTCATACCCTTAAAACCAAGTTTAGAAGTGGTACTTACCTCAAACCATATAAATTCTTTACTTCTCCGCTATGCCTTTGCCTCGTGAATTGGCCTCCAAACGCCTTGAATCTAGCCACAATTAATTCGATTCAGTCAATAAAATTTATTGGAATTAATTCCATAAGAAAATAATAATTTCCCATAAAATCCGATATTTAGCTCAAAATTTACCCGCGGGGTCCATGTCTCGGAATCCGACAAAAGTTATAAAATTCGGAAGCCCATTCAACCACGAATCTAACCATACTAATTTTACCAAAATCCGACCTCAACTCGACCTCCAAATCTTCAAATCTTTTTTTTAAATCCCTAAGTCCAAACCCCCGATTTACACCTCAAAAATATGTAATCTAGTCGGATTATTCGATGATAATTTAATATTATGGAGTAGAAATTATCACAAGTGACTTACCTCAAGTGTCCCTTGAATTCTCTCTCAAAATCGCCCCAAAAATCGTGCTTGAAGGTCCAAAAAAGGGCAAAACTCGAAACCCCTCTGTTTTTAACATTCTGTCCAGGATTTTCGCACCCGCGGTAATTTCTTCGCCCTGCGATCTTCGCACCCGCTGTGATTTCCTCGCACCTACGGTCTTCGCATCCGTGGTGATTTCTTCGCGCCTGCGTTCTTCGTATCCGCGGTGATTTCTTTGCGCCAGCGGTCTTCGCACCCGCGATGATTTCTTCGTGCCTGCGGTCTTCGCACCCGTGGCAAAATTTTTCGCACCTGCGGTGCCTGGCCAGCCCATGCATTTTTCACTTCCGCGACTAATTCCTCGCATCTGAGAGCTCGCACCTGCAGCCCTTTTTCGCACAGGTGTGATCACACCAGCAGCCCAACTGCTTCAGCTCCTCCTCCAAATCCAAATTCGATCCGTTAATCATCCGAAACTCACCCGAGGCCCTCAGGACCCCGTACGAACATACCAACAAGTTTTATAACATAACACGGACATACTCGAGGCCTCAAATCATATCAAACAATATCAAAACGATGAATCACACCTCAAATCAAAATCTATGAACTTTATACTTTCAAATTCTATATCTTGTGCCGAAACATATCAAATTAATACGGAATGACTTCAAATTTTGCACACAAGTCATAAATGACATAACGAAGCTATTCAAATTTTCAGAATCAGATTTCAACCCCGATATCGAAAAGTCAACCCCCCGGTCAAACTTTCAAAAATTTAACTTTCGCCATTTCAAGCCAAATTTCACTACGGACCTCCAAATAATTTTTCGGATATTATCCTAAGTCTAAAATCACTATACGGAGCTATTGAAATCATAAAAATTCAAATCCGAGGTCGTTTACATATAAGTCAATATCCGGTCAACTATTTCAACTTAAGCTTTCAACATGAAAGTTCATTCTTCCAAGCTAACTCCGAAATATCTTAAAACTAAAACAGACAATTCACACAAGTCATAATACCTCGTAAGAAGTTATTCAAGAATTCAAATAGTTGAAAGGAGAGTAAATGCTCAAAACGACCGGTCGGGTCGTTACATCTCCCCCACTTAAACATATGTTCGTCCTCAAACGTGCCAAGAATTGTTCCTAAGCTTTCAATTCTCTATTCCACCTTACCACGCACATACTCGGGGTGATCTCACATCACCCTATTCTATATAAAATGTATAGTCCTGACAATACAACATAACAAAAAAATCAGTAATTTAACCTTAGCCCAGAAACTTGGGACTTCAATTTTCAACATTCAGAATTTCTTTTCAAGATCTGAATCTCACATCTACGCGCTGTATGAGTTTGAACACGTTATACCAAGCCATAACCATAACCCCAGATATTATCGCATAACATACTACACAACTCCCTTACTCGTAGCACCATTTCTGATCACAATAACAACTCAAACCAACCAAGTACTAGTATAAAACCCCGCATTCAACAGAACCTCATTCCAAAACCTTCGTACACTGCCAATCATAAATGAAACAATCAACAATTCATAACCTCTTATCAGATCGACAAGTCATAGAGCTCTCTCGCCCCAACCAGAACCAAAATCCTCTCGAATATACCATAATCAAGCCTGATAGTACCCATTCTAGGTCCAATGACCTTATTTTGTTAAACACAATTGTCCCACAGACACGCCACATCGATATAACTCAAGCCACAACTGCGCAAATTTGTGTACCCAAATATGGGAGATGCCTCAAAGTAGAGAATTGTATTATAAGTTCAACAAGCACCACCACAACTGTAATGCTATAATCTCATTATATATTGTACAACCGATACACACAAGTTTAATAACAGTAACCAGCTCTTTTAGAGATCACATTAACATCATTCACACGGATAACTCACGTGCTATAGTATCAATATCTGAACCCGCACGGACAACTCACGTGCCAATAATATCAGTATATGGATCTACACGGACAACTCAGGTGCCAATAACATAATCCGTCTGGCATGGTCACAGGCCTCCAGTCCAAGCATATCATAGAGGAGCAATCAAATTAGTACACATGCATCTGATAAATGAAATAAGATTCACATGCTCCTGGACTGGTATAAATAACACGCCATAGCGTAAGCATGTGCAAAGTCTGGTGTCACACTTCAAATTGGCAAGTTAACGCAAAAATATTAACTACCCCATTTATTCACGGGAATTAACCTCTTTGAAACCTCAAATGTTGCCCAGATATTTCTCAACAAAGGTACGAACACGAGAAACGTTATAACTTTACGCTTAACAGTCAACTCTAGGCATATCATAGCCTAAGCATTCTTTCGAGTATGAGTACTTGCCCTGATGCCCGCACATTGGCTCAAACCTCACATATATGCACACTTATAGTGCGTAGTTATCACAAATAAGTAATGCAACTAGTGCCTCCACTGAGTTAAAATAAAATACTCACTTCAAACAGGTCGCAACCTGAAATAATATACTTCTAAGAACTCCCAGTCTCCAAATTTATCAAACACATGAATCACCGTAACTGACCCCAACTCCAGCACTAGAATGACTAACACGTCTTCCATTCACGATCTGCAAGACTCTACTAAACCTGCTCATGACTCGTGAGACCTATGTCACCTAAATTTGAAGTCATTTGTCACGACCCAAAATCTCACCTGTCGTGATGGCACCTATCTCAATACTAGGCAAGCCAAAAATCTCAATAAAACACCATATCTTTTAAATTTTAAAAAAAATAATTAAATTCAGCGAAAGAAATATCAAAATTTTAAATATAACACTCCCAAAACCCGGTGTCACTGAGTACATGAGCATCTAAATGAATACAAAGTTTAACTGATAAACATCACTGTGTGAAGTATAGAACAATACAATAACTAAACAGGAAGGGAATCAAGTCTGCGGTCGTCAAGCAGCTACCTTGATACTCTCCAACAGAAATAACTCTGAATTCTAGCAGTCGTCGTATCCGGGAGCACCTGGATCTGCACACGAGGTGCAGAGTGTAGTATGAGTACAACTAACTCAATAAGTAACAAGACTAACCTCTGGGCTGAAAGAAATGATGAGCTCCGCAGGTACAGTCCAATATAAATATGGTACAAAGCGTAAACATGCTTTCAGATTTAACAGTTAAACTCACTACAAGTGAAATAGATCTATATTTCATGATATGAAGAATATGACGTCTCAGTAGAAAGACCTTATGTAAATACTGGTCACAAATTATCCGGTCACTCGGTATTGTATATGGCCAATCCAGCTGTAAGGACCCATAAAATTTTGCAAAAGAAAATAATATTTCGTGGCGCCGAATTGGCTCGGACTTTTTGGGTTGAACAATGCTCGAGAAAGTAAAGAAAAATTTTAGGCAAAAAAGTGCGTTTTTGCGGTCCATTATGCGACCGCAGAATCACTCTGCGGGCCGCATAATGGCTGCAGAAGTGAGTAGGAGAAGAGCCAGTCTGGAGAAATTATGCGGTCGATTATGCGACCGCATAACTGTTATGCGGTGTATTATGCGATCGCATAACAGTTATGCCGACCGCATAGTGACCGCATACACAGACAGATTTTTGATCAGTTTTGTCAGCAAGTATGTGACCATTATACGGTCCGCATGTCTAATATGCGATCGCATATGCGACCGCAGAACCTGTTCTGGAGCTCTATTTTTGGATTTTTAAAACCCGACCCTATTTCATTAAATACACTCTTTGGGTCATTTTTGAGCTATTATCTGACATTTTAGAGTGAGAGAGGGTGCCCTAGAGTGAGAAGGTGTTCTCCAATAATTGTTCTTGAATTCTTGCCCAAGTTTTGGAAGATTAAGAAGGGAAACTCACTAGGTCTTCATCCTAGAGGTAAGATTCTACACCCTAACCCTCAATTTCGAATTTTGTGTAGAAATGGATAATAAGCAAGATAATTTCTGGGCAAGAGGGTTGGTTATTTTACATGCATGTGTTATCAAAGGGTGTAGAAAGATTGTTGAGCTAAAAATGGTAAAGGTTGGGTTGTGGGATGATGGAATCCTCCATAAAAGGACCTTGAACCTTAATCCACACTTAGTGTTTGATAAAAGGCTCAAATGAGCTAGAACCATGAGCATCTTCCTAATTTTGATTTAATTTGTTGTATTTCTAAAATAGATTGAAGTTGCTAAGAATTCCGGAATATTTAGAGTGTAAAGAAGCTCAAGTGAGGTATGTTGGCTAAACTCTTCTCTTAGAATTGAATCCCACGATATTCATGTAATTTATGTAGACCCGAGGGGTTTGTGTTGAAAGATATACGTTCTGAGTAAGTTTGTGTTGAAAGATAAATGTTCAATAAGTGTCCTAATTGCTTTATTCATGTTATGTTGCCAATTGAGGATGTGTTCAAGTATGTGCTGTGCATTTATAATGTGTCGACATCAAGTCGAATTCGAACGAAGGCTATTATGCTAAATTTTGTGAAATATCTCTATATGCCTTAGACTTTTAATTGCTCACATGTGTACTACACACCTTGATTTGAATTATTGTTGTTGGTGATGATGATGTTGATGGTTGAAAGTATAAAGTTGAGCATCAAATACTAAATACGGCTAACATGCCCAGAATGATTTTATAATTAGGGCCATTAGTGCCAATCAAATGAAAAGATGGGAAATGAGTATGAAATGTGATGATTGATATAAAAAGGTTGATGTCTTAATTAAGACGGCCTAGTCGATCGGGTCGTGATCGGACACCATGCCGCACACATGGTGGTGATTGTGCTGGAAATTGTAATTGAAATGGTAATTGTGGTTGATGTCCCTAATGGATAGCCTAGCCGATCGGGTCGTGATCGGACTCCGTGTTAAAGGCGGTGGTATGGATATTGAGAGTGATTGTGGTTGATGTCTCTAATGAGATTGCCTAGCCGGCCGGGTCGTGATCGGACTCCGTGCTGAGAGTACGGTGGTATTGGTATGTTGAATAATGGTATTATGAACAATGGTATATCGATACTAAAAATCTCCCAATGTGAGATATAGAAATTAATTTGAACAGTGTCTTGATCCTAAATTGAGGTTTGATGTTGATTAAGGCTTCCATTGATATTATGATAATCTTGTTTGTATTATTTGTCATTATATTGAGAGGGTATTTAGTTATACATACTAGTGCTATTCGACAGTACTAACGTCCCTTTTGCCGGGGGTGCTGCATCTTTCAATGGATGCAGGTGGTTCCACAACAGGAGATATTGATCAGTGATAGCAGTGCACCTACTTCCCTGCTGACTTGGTGAGCCCCACTTCATCCCGGGGTCATGTATCTTTTGTACTTTGTGTATTCCATTTGAGGTATAGACGAGGCCTTGTTGTCGGCATTATCATTGTACTCTTCTTTATCCATAGAGGCTCCGTAGACATAGTGTGGGTTGTGTATTGGTGCTGGAAAAGTCAAAATATGTTATGTTGTGGTTGTATTATTTGTCCATTTGAGACTTTAAAAATGATGAAACTATTGGTAATGAATTGGTATTGTAGACATGAACACCTTTTTGTCTAATTAATGAAAATATGTATTATCTCCATTCGTGGATGAGTTTGGATAGAATGAAATCTAACAGGCTTGCTCGGTCGGGTTCACTCAGTTTTGGGGCATGACACCAGCCCATGGGTGTTCCAACCCGTATATATATATACATCGACTGACAGTCAGTCACCCAGTACCGTATAAGGCCAATCCAGCCCTGGGATAATTTATCCCTAAATATAAATGATACGAACAAGATCCATGTCCAGATAAAACTCATTACAATACAAATAAGTAAGGCAAGTCCATGCCCTGGGAAAATCCATCCCAAATATATATATATATATATATATATATATATATATATATATATATATATATATATATATATATATATATATATATATATATATATATATATATATATATGCAGTAAGTAAGGCAAGTCCATGCCCTGGAAAGTCCATCCCGAATATCAATGATCATCTACGCTCACTGGGGTGTGTATAGACTCCGGAGGGGCCGATAATCCCGAAATTCACGTTAATACGGTAATGAAATCAGATAGTGCTAAATTCTTTGAAAGCATCTATCCATATAAAACTGAATGTGAGTCGTTAAGTGAAAGACCTAAACGACCTCGGGAAGAACCAAAGGAAAATACTCCAAGTATAGAAGATCCAAGGCGTAGCAAACGTCAAAGAACATCTACTTCCTTTAGACCAGATTTTGTGACATTCTTGCTTGAAAATGAGCCTCAAACTTTTAAAGCAGCTATGTCATCTTCTGATTCAGTGTTTTGGAAAGAGGCGGTCAATAGTGAGATTGAATCAATTTTGGATAACCATACATGGGAATTGGTAGATCTTCCTCCGAGAAATAAGCCTTTAGATTCGAAATGGATCTTTAAACGAAAAGTGAAAGCTGATGGCACTACTGATAAATATAAGGCAAGACTTATTGTCAAAGGTTATAGACAAAAGGAAGGCCTTGATTACTTTGACACTTACACGCCAGTAACGAGGATAACATCTATTAGGGTATTAGTGGCACTAGCGGCCGTGTATGGTCTTGAAATTCATCAAATGGATGTTAAAAAAACTTTCTTAAATGGAGAATTAGAGAAAGAGATTTACATGGAACAACCTGAGGTTTTTGTGGTAACTAGTAAAGAAAAGAAAGTGTGCAAACTTGTTAAGTCACTTTATGGACTTAAACAAGCACCCAAATAATGGCATGGCAAATTTGACCAAACAATGTTGGCAAGTGGGTTTAAAATCAACGAGTGCGACAAATGTATTTACATTAAAAACACTCCAGGTCATGAAGTCATTGTTTGTTTATATGTTGATGACATATTGATAATGAGCAAAAACATGGCAGATATAAATGCTACTAAGCGCATGTTGGCTAGCAAATTCCATATGAAAGACTTAGGAGTTGCTGATGTGATCTTAGGAATCAGAATTCACAAGACTCCACAAGGTCTAGCATTATCACAGTCTCACTACATTGAAAAGGTACTTGACAAGTTCAAGTATTTGGATTTCAAAATTGCCAAGACTCCAATTGACGTGAGTTATGCACTTCAAAAGAATGAAGGTGAAAGTGACTCACAACTGGATTATGCAAGAGTATTGGGAAGTTTGATGTATATCATGAATTGTACACGACCAGATATAGCATGTGCTATTAGTAAACTGAGTCGGTTTACAAGTAATCTCAATTACATACATTGGATGGCAATGAAACGAGTTTTGGGGTATCTCAAACATACCCAAAATTACGCTTTGCATTATAACAAATATCCCTCCGTGATCGAGGGATATAGTGATGCAAATTGGATCACTGAATCATCTGAAGTTAAATCCATGAGTAGATATGTTTTCACAATTAGGGGTGGAGCAGTGTCTTGAAAATCATCCAAACAAACGTGCATCGCCCGTTCTCCAATGGAATCTGAATTCATAGTTTTAGATAAGGCCGGTGAAGAAGCTGAATGGCTCCGGAATTTCTTAGAAGATATTCCATTTTGTCCCAAACCTTTGGCACCTATTTGTATACATTGTGATAGTCAAGCGGCAATAGGTAGGGCAGGGAGCGTTATATATAACGGAAAATCTCGTCATATACGACGGAGATACAATACCGTTAGACAACTACTCTCTAGTGGTATTATCACAATTGACCACATAAAGTCAAGAGATAACGTGTCGGATCTACTTACAAAAGGCCTATCTAGAGAGGCAGTTGAAAGATCATTGAAGGGAATGGGGTTAAGGTCTAGGACAAGTCATCATGACGGTAACTCTACCTAGTAGACTGGAGATCCCACGAGCTAGGTTCAAAGAGATCAAACAAAGTTATAAATGACGGTTCAACATTGTCAAATAACTCAACCTATTCTCGTGATGAAGACAATATTCAAAAATCGAGGTAAAGCATTAAGGCTTTTTGATGAGTCAACAAAGCTTAAAGGTTTTTAATGATTTGCTAAGTCTGGCAGGATATGACAAGATAGTGTGTCTACAGGATTACACGTTTAGAAATCACCTATGTGAGTGTGAAGTGTAAGCCGCTTCAAGGGGAATGAAAGTAAAGGCCCATTCTCTAAGCACTCATGAAATCAGGCGGTGTTTATGGTTGAAACGAACACAACCGTGGGAACCATATATGGTTAAGGATTGATTGTGTGACTTATGTTGTCTAGGTATACAATAAAGCTTGACGGTTCAAATATATCAAATCTACCGATTGACCGAGTATATTCGATATAAGTTCACTACGGAAAGTTCAAAAGGAAACCTACTTATCCAGATGCAATTAATTCTTGCATGTAAAACACACACGCGTCCGTGCATTCCTTTATTTTATAGCCATTCCCCATTCATGTGGGGGATTGTTGGGATTTTAAGCTTGTGTAACTTAAAGAGGATGAATGAGAAATGAAGGAAAAATAAAATATTTGAGTTTCCCTTGGCAAAGGGATATTGTCCCATATCGGAGGAAGAAAAGACTTTTGATGGGTATATATATAATTGCTCTTCTTCTAGCTCTTAAAGAGTTAAGAAAAAGGCAAGTCTCGCGCCGTCGTCGTCGTCGCTCGCTCGGCTCGGCTTCGGCTTCGGCTTCGGATTCGGATTCGGTCAAAGATTGATTGATTAATCTTTTTGGACAAAATTTCTTTCAATTATTTAATTAATTAATTAAATAATTAACGAAAAAATTCAATAAATAGAGTTTGAATCCCAGAATCTTTCCTTACGAAATTTTCTGAGCTTCTTCTTCTTCTTCTTCTTCTTCTGCACAATAAATTCCAGTGTGTTTTACAGCCTTCGAGTGGCTCGCTGTTCACCGGCGTTTTGGTACCAACATTCCGGTGAGTTAAATCGTTCTATCCTGGGAGGATATATTCCAGCACCTCGGGTACTTGAGGGGAATAATTTCCTTAAGGACACACTGTGTATTCAGTGGGCTCCATTTATTCCTATACTGTTTTTTGTTTTTCAAAATCTATTTCGTTAAACAAGTATTACTAACTTTCTGTTTTATTTTTTCAGAAAGTTTAATTGTTTATTACAGCAATACAGAATTATAACAATATATAAAAAGAAGAACATAACCCAAAGTGTGAAGATTGATAAGGTTATGAGGCACAGATGAATTGCTTTCTTTAGAGAATTATCTGTGCTCACTTAAAGTTTGCTACAGAGTCAGTGGCAAATTGTGAACTCGTAGTATTCTCGCACAATACAACAAAGCCTTGTGAATTTTGACGACTAGCAATATTGTAGATTTCCCTAGATCAACTCTCAAATAATTTAAGTTTGAGAATTCACAGGTAAATCTGAAAATAATTTAATGCATAACCATCTCCTAAGACACATGTGACTTAGGGCTCGTTTGGTACAAGAGATAAGAAATAATTAATTTCGAGATTAAATTTAAGAAGAGTTTATTTCATGTTTGGTTGGTAGAAAATTATAGTATAATTAATCCCAGGATTAGTTATCCCGAGATTATAGTTTTTTTTATCCTCATGAAAAAGTGAAATAACTAATCCCGAGATAATTAATCCTTGGATAACTTCTTTCCAACCGAACGACCCATTAGTTCTTTCTTTTCATTATTTTATTTAAAGTTCAGTTGGCTTTTATAAAGCCAAAATGGCCTCGGGGCCATTTAAACTTGTACTAGTTTGTCAACCGGGTACATAAACTTATACTTTTCCCATTTGAGCACTCTAATTTGATGGAATGGATTATAATAAACTACTTTGACTGCTTATGTAGCAGTGACATAAGTAATGTGGATAAATATGTTTCAATCACGCAAAAAATGCGCGTGAAAATAATATTCCAATTAAAAAAATAATAAAATCAAAAGGAAAATAATTAAAAATTGAAAATGAAAACAAAAGGGTAAAAGATCGCCCTTTTCCCTTCTACAATCCAAGTCTGGTGTCCACAAGAAGTCTCTGGCGATGAATGTCATCTCAATTTTACTCTTCTGAGGTCTTTTAAACGGCCATTTCATCCGCCTTCTCTGGTGAAGCACATCCATTCCCTATTAGCCGGCGACACGACGAATTTAAGTTGCTTTTCGACCAAAAGACAAGCTGATAAAAGCATCTTCTATTTCACCACTAAATTTATCTCCTCCTTCACTGCTAAATCAGTCACTGTTTGATGAAGAATTTTTTAGAACCTTTGTACTCTTTATTGGGTTTATGGGTTTTAGAACCTTTGAAAACTTTTTAATTATTCTCGTTTGATTTGGGTTCTTGAGATTTGATTGAAGAATATTTTCTTGACGGATCTCCAAGAACATGATTATGGAGATTATGGAGAAACAGGGGTTGCCGACGATTTTGTATTTAGGGTTTGGTCAAAAACTTTAGGTTCTTTTACAGATTGATGGGGGAGGGGGTTTGAGTGGAGAATAAAAGTAAAAAGTATAATAAATAAATTTTAAAATGGATCCACAAATAATACATGTGAAACAATAAATAATCTAACATACACACTCTATTGGATGTATTTATTAATATCCATTCCATCAAGAGTGTTAAATTAGGAAAAATATAAATTTATGTATCGGCTTTACAAACGGGTACAAGTTTAAGTGGCTACTTGGTCATTTCGCCTTAATTTTATGATTTCGAACAATAATGAATACCAAAGGATGCCTTTCAACGGACACGTCTTTTCATGAGATGTCACTATATTTTAAATCACACCATTTTGTAAAAGAATATAACCATTGTTTTCTTGAAAGATACAGGACTAATGGTAAATGTATAATTCAACAACTAAATTACTGATGCACGCGAGAAAATAATTAATAGTATGGACTTAATTAAGTAATACTATTAATACGTAATACTAGGTTTACTGCTATTCTTCTATGCCAACTTTCTATTTGTTTAGTTAAGTTTATTTTAAAAGTTTGCCAATTGTCACTTCTAAAGATGTCGTTTTACAAGTGAATATTATAGGGGGTTGCTACGATTCAAATAGTATCCGAACTGGATGAGATAACAAACGAAGACACATTAGTAAAAGTTAGTTGGCAAAGGGAAGACATGTTAGGCTTTAAGCATTTAGTTTGATGAAACACTGTCAGTAACTTGTTGGACTAGTTGTCGGCTACTGTGCTAAATCTTTTGATCGGAATCAAAATGTGATTCTTTTGGACTCAAACCTTTGAAATATGTAAAAAAAAAAAAAAAAAAAGAGATGATAACCAAAATATGTATAACGCCCTTTTAAAGGGCGCTATACCTTAACGGCTGTTTGCCCCCGTTAAGGTATAGCGCCCTTTAAAAGGGCGTTATACGTGAATTTCAAAAGACGAGAGGTATAACACATTTTATTACCGCGCTATAGTATAACGCCTTAATAAACGGCGCTATGCCCACATAAAAAAGGGCCCCTTCCCTTCCCCACCAAACCAGAACTCCCCCTCCCCTCCCCCCATTAAAACAAAAAAATTACAACGGTCCCCCCTCCCCCATTGTCAACGAAAAAAGCTCGAGTGGAGCCCACCCGTCCCACAAAAAGTAAAGATTCTCGATCCCACATCCTAGCTAAGGCGTTATCTCGTAGTGGGTTGCTCGTTTCGGCTCCAAATCACCAAATCTTCAACTTTTCAAAAACCTTAAATCGAGGTATTCCGACTTAGTTTTTGTTAAAACTCGTATAAAAAATTCAAAATAGTTGTTTTTAATGTGTTTTATGTTGTTTTGTGATTGTTTTGCGATTTAACTAATTTGTTATTTTTATCTGAACTATGATATTAGTGTGCTAAATAAATTAGTAAAAATAGAGAAATTATTATTAGTCGTTAAAAAAATGTTAATTAGTTACTTTTTACTGTGGTTTATGTATTTTCGTGAATGTTTTGTGATTAAATTTATTTATTATTTTTCTCCGGTTTAGATTATTTATTTGCTTAAAGACTAGTAAAATAGATAAATTGTTACTTTAGTTCCCTCTAGTGGTATCTTGTGGCCTAATGTAGTGCTTGTATATGTAATGTAGTGCCCTTTTAGCGTAGTAAAATATAGTGCCCTTTAGCGTAGTGTCCTTGTAGTTATTGAAGTCAATCATTTAAGTATCTCTTATATCCAAAAATACGTAAAAGAAAAGTTAATAGTTCAAACACAAACTCTGTCCAATTCTAGTCAACGATCATAAGAAAATAACATGAGAAAACAACATTATTTTTCGGACTAAGTATGAGAAAACAACAATATTTTCAGGATACCTTGGTGCTACTGGGCCTCAAATATCGAGCCCGGAACCCATATGTGAATATTTAATAATTAAATCTTGTATAATTATAAAAATTAATTATTTAATTTTATTATAGTAAAAAATAAGTGAGTAACAAAAAATCATATAAAATAATAAAACTAGCACGTAAAATAATAAAACAAACATATAAATTAATAAAACTAACATATACAATATTAAACTAATATTTAAAATAACAGACATATTGAGTGATAAATCGAAATTTTTTTCTCATCATGAACACAAGAATTCAGGATACCTTGGTGCTACTAGGCCTCAAATATCGCGCCCAGAACCCATATGTGAATATTTAATAATTAAATTTTGTATAATTATAAAAATTAATTATTTAATTTTATTATAGTAAAAAATAAGTGAGTCATAAAAAAATATATAATAATAAAACTAACATATAAAATAATAAAACGAACATATAAATCAATAAAACTAACATATACAACATTAAACTAACATATAAACAATAAACTAACATTTAAAATAAAAGACATGTTGAGTGATAAATCAAAAATTTTTTCTCATCATGAACACAAGAATTCAGGATACCTTGGTGCTACTGGGCCTCCAATATCGAGCCCAAAACCCATATGTGAATATTTAATAATTAAATCTTGTATAATTATGAAAATTAATCATTTAATTTTATTATAGTAAAAAATAAGTGAGTAACAAATAAATATATAAAATAATATAACTAACATGTAAAATAATGAACTAACATATAAATTAATAAAACTAACATATACAATATTAAACTAACATATAAATAATAAACTAACATTTAAAATAACAGACATGTTGAGTGATAAATCAGAAAAAATTCTCATCATGAACATAAGAATTCACGATACCTTGGTGCTACTAGGCCTCAAATATCGAGCCCGGAACCCATATGTGAATATTTAATAATTAAATCTTGTATAAATATAAAAATTAATTATTTAATTTTATTATAGTAAAAAATAAGTGAGTACCAAAAAATCATATAAAATAATAAAACTAACATGTAAAATAATAAAACTAACATATAAATTAATAAAACTAACATATACAATATTAAACTAACATATAAATAATAAACTAACATTTAAAATAACAGACATGTTGAGTGATAAATCGAAAAATATTTCTCATCATGAACACAAGAATTCAGGATACCTTGGTGCTACTAGGCCTCAAATATCGAGCCCGAAAATCATATGTGAATATTTAATAATTAAATTTTGTATAATTATAAAAATTAATTATTTAATTTTATTATAGTCAAGAATAAGTAAGTCATAAACAAAAATATATAATAATAAAACTAACATATAAAATAATAAAACTAACATATAAAATAATAAAACTAACATATAAATTAATAAAACTAACATATACAATATTAAAATAACATACAAACAATAAACTAACATTTAAAATAAAAGACATGTTGAGTGATAAATCAAAAATATTTTCTCATCATGAACACAAGAATTCACGATACCTTGGTGCTACTGGGCCTCAAATATCGAGCCCAGAACCCATATGTGAATATTTAATAATTAAATCTTGTATAATTATGAAAATTAATTATTTAATTTTATTATAGTAAAAAATAAGTGAGTCATAAACAAAAATATATAATAATAAAACTAACATATAAAATAATAAAACTAACATATAAATTAATAAAACTAACATATACAATATTAAACTAACATATAAATAATAAACTAACATTTAAAATAACAGACATGTTGAGTGATAAATCGAGAAAATTTCTCATCATGAACATAAGAATTCACGATACCTTGGTGCTACTGGGCCTCAAGTATCGAGCACGAAACCCATATGTGAATATTTAATAATTAAATCTTGTATAATTATGAAAATTAATTATTTAATTTACAAACAAATATATAAAATAATAAAACAAACATATTAAAGTAAAATAATGTAATTAATATTATTTAATTTACAGTAGACGACATGGAGGTTCCGCCTTTGCATCCCAGACCTGCCAGGCTAGAGCTACTATTGTTGAAGGGCGATCATAGGTCATCCCACACATGGGAGGGACAGTTACTGGCCCAGACGTTCCGCGCCAGGAGAGTATACGATATGTGGGGCTTCCTCAGGGAACACCCTCTCTATCCCCGTATAGTCAGACGCCTCCAGGGTACGAGTTTTTATAGGATTGTGGAGATCGGCCAATTACAGCTGGATTGGTCGTTGATCACGACCCTGATAGAGCGGTGGCGACCGGAGAAGCACACATTCCATTTGTCCATTGGTGAGGTCACTATCACGCTTCAGGACGTAGAGGTCCTGTATGGGCTGCCCGTTGATGGACACCCTGTTGCTTTGTCGAATTCCATCAGAGAGTATACAGGTTTGCACTACATGGAGATGCTGCAGCGGCTCACTGGTTTCCAGCCACCGGATGAGACTGCATCGGTTGGGGCCAGTCGTTTGCAGTTGACGCCCGTTCGGCAGCATTTTGAGGCATTGCACGCTGACATCACAAATGATACACCAGAGCTTCATATTTACTGGTACACGAGGTTGCTGTTGCTCCTTATGTTTGTAGGGGTTTTGTTCCCGAACACTTCGGGGAACCTAGTCAGCTTGAAATTTCTTCATCATCTTGAGCGGCTAGATGATTTACATCATTACAGCTGGTGTGCTACTGTTCTCGGTTACTTGTACATGCAGATGTACTGGGCGAGCATGGGCACCCAGCATGACGTTGCCGGATTTTTGCCGCTGCTGCAGGTGAAAACATAGTCGAATACTCTATTAATTATAACATACCCAGTAAATATATACCTTAAATTTTACGTCCACTTTGTATATTAGGATTGAGCCTGGGAGCGGTTCATGCAGTTGCAGCCACCTCTACCACCCTTAGCTCCGGGTGCACCACCTCCGTTTCTCCCTCTAGCTAGGAGGTGGATTGATAGGCGAGGATATGGACGAGAGTACCATGCCGATAAGATATTAGACAAATACCTGAACGTTGTTTGATAACGTGCTCTTTCAAGTGATTCAATAATAGTGTCCACGTCTCTTGGCTTTCATTGGCACAAATAGCAAAAGCTAAGGGAAATATTGTCACGCCCCGAAATCGAGAAGTGCGACCGGCGCTCAACCGAGAGAACCCGGCCGAGCAAGCCTGTTAGATTTCCTTCTACCCAAACTCATGCATGAATAAAGAGGAAATGTACTACATTAATCAAATACTGAAAAGATTTTATTAACAACTTCCTTTTCATTTCCATTAGCAGTTTCATTCATAATTTCCAAAATATAACGAGTTTATAAAATTAATGAAAAACATGATTTCCAAATACCAATATTTCTAGTTCAATTCCCAACATCAACCACAACCCACAACATGTCTATAGAGCCTCTAAATACAATACAAGAGTAATATGGAAATGCCGGCAACAAGGCCCTAGCTATACCTCAACACACAGTACATGAGAAACAAAAGATACATGACCCCAAAATGAAGTGGGACTCACCAAATCAGCTGAAAAGAGTGCACTGTTATCACTGATCAATGCCGCCTACTGTAGAACCACCTGCATCCATTAAAGATGCAGCACCCCCGGCAAAAGGGACGTTAGTACTGTCGAATAGCACTAGTATGTATAGTTAAAAATCCTCTTTCAAAATAGAATGCCCATATAAGAAAAGGCAACACATAGAAACAACAAGTCACAATCCACAATATCCAAATGTCCAGTTAAAAAATAATAATTTTCAAAATATGAACTTCATATACAATTTTTGGTTGGGAGATCATTAGCACCGATATACCACCGTCTTTATTAGCACGGAGTCCGATCACGCCCGATCGGCTAGGCCATCTCCCCATGAACAATGTGGTTTGACAAGTGATGCGAAAGAAAGTTGTTACCAAGAGTAGTACCACCATGTGCGCAACACAGCATCCGATCTCCACCTGATCAACTAGGCCGCCTTCCCACATATGCCGTGTGCGTCGACTTTTTCAATCCACAATTGTTACCAGTTTCATCTCAATTAAGGGGAATAATCACAATTTCACCAATGTTTCAATTTCATCCCAAATAAGAGGAATAATCACAATCCACCCCTACACCGACGCGTGTAATTTCAGGTGTAGGCCTTATGACCCACCCTTCCTCAATTGTGCTAAAGATGCTCCCAAAAATATTTTTGATTTGATTTGCACACAAAGGTAATATAAATACAATTGTACTCACCTCAACCTCTTTCACATTGTATAAATCCTCATTAGTATTTCCAGTCACTCACAACAACAATATTTCCTTGGCTCATTTGGCCATTCACAAGATTCTTTATTCCTGGCACAATGGCCGTATTTCATATTCCACACTTTCACTTCTTTTAATTTCAAAGATCACCATCAAATATTAACATATAGAATATTTCAAAAATCATACACTTCAAATTCATTTGAAATGTGAACTTTAAACACAAATGGTTTCTTCCCGAAGAATGGGGCATACCAACCAGCAATAGAAACACACATCAAAATCATAAACAATCAATACATCATTTATTCTTGCAATACTCTTCCCCAGAAATGACAATATATAATTTCAACACTTGAGTATGTAAGAACTCGAATCACACTGGATATATTTATAAAGCAAAGCATTATTTAAAGCAACCACTTATGGGCATGAATTGAGTACAAAAGCCTTTAGGCAGTTCTATTTTCGAAATCATTTTTAAAAAATCGGGCAGAGGCTCATTTCATATTCTTTATCGCATTCTCTCAAATCATTTACACTACTAGCCACAGTCATAACTTAGATTCTTGACACGTTAGCCACACACTATATCCCCAATTAAATTATTTCATTTCCAACCATCTTTATAGGTTATCAACAATAAGACATTTCCAATCAAGACTTTAGGTACACATATGAATAATTAAGAGTCTTAAGAATATTGAGATTTCCTCACACGATTTGGCATACTAGCTTTCATTTGAAATACGATTCAAAGCCACAACATTTTAATATGCAACCCACACTTTGAAACACACGGGAACATTATGGAATTCGATTCTAAGAGAGAAAGTTTAGCCAACATACCTCAATTAAGCTTCCTTACACTCTAAAATGTTCCGAAAATCTTAGCAACTTTAATCTATTTTGAAAATGTAACAAAATTGAACCATAATTAGGAAGATATTCATGGCTTCAGCTCATTTGAGCATTTTATCAAACACTAGGTGTGCAAATTTAACCACAAGGTCCTTCTACAAGATTTCCTTCACTCCACAACCCAATCCTTACTTATTTAAGCTCAACAATCTTCCCACAAATTTTATTGGTACATGCATGTATAAATAATACTCTCATACCCAAGAATCATGCTCCTAATCAACCATCTTCTACCAAAATTCGAAATCAAAAACTAGGGTATGGAACCTTACCTCTTAGATGAAGAACTTGTGAGATTTCCTTGTTAATCTTCCACGATTTGAGCAAGAATTGAAGAATATTATCTTAGGGTTTCCTCTTTTTCTAAAACACTCTCCCTTCTCTCTAAAACATCAGAATTTTTGCTCAAAAA
The DNA here is from genome assembly GCF_000715075.1 of Nicotiana tabacum. Taxonomy (NCBI): domain Eukaryota; kingdom Viridiplantae; phylum Streptophyta; class Magnoliopsida; order Solanales; family Solanaceae; genus Nicotiana; species Nicotiana tabacum. The sequence continues at coordinate 119,893,468 of NC_134083.1, read as the reverse complement.
ATGACCCTTTATGTGTATTTAACGAAGTTGGGCCAGGTTGTAAAAACCCAAAAATGAAGCTCCAGAACAGGGTCTGCGATCGCATATGCGACCGCATATCGGCCACATAATTTGGCCTCCAAAACTGGGCGTGCCTGACCTGGTCTGCGGTCATTATACGGCCTGCAGACCTGTTCTGCGGTCGCATAATGCACCACAGAATTGGTCTCCAAGCCTGCCCTTTAGTGTCTCACTCTGCGATCATTATGCGGTCCGCAGAGTGATTCTGCGACCGTATAGTGGGTCGCAGAAACGCCTTCTTTTGCCGAAAATATTTCTTTACTCTCTGGTGCATTGTTCAACCCAAAAAGTCTGAGCCGCAGCTTGCAAGCTCGCCGTGAAGATTTTATACAATCCCCAACCACGTAAGCCTACTCCGGCACCACGAAACCTTAAATTCATTTGCGAAAATTTACGGGGCTTTACACTCAAGTATATCAAAATTTTTCGGGTGGGGGAAATATGCTTCCATTAGCATTTACTACAACGGCGATCAACAACTTAATATCATACTTTCCATATACATGAGTGCTGTCTATGGATATTACCGTCCGACAATGCACAAAACCATCAATGGCTGGTTTAAATGCCCAAAACACATATTTGAATATATATTCTGGTATTCCCGGACTCCGCTCAAGCTTCCATTCAACAACAGTCCCAGGGTTAATGTGTTGCAATGCAGCCATGTACCTGGGTAGAGATGCAAATGACTTATCCCAGTTACCATAAACAATTTCAAATGCACGTTTGCGCCCGAGAAATGCCTTCTTTTGGTAATGGTGCACCCATATTCCTAGTGGACGGATGTTATACACTCTTTGATCTTGTACCTTATGGACGCTTCAATGTGTGGAATCAAGACAAGAGAAATCAAGTCAACATTCAAGTTAAAATAATTCCCGCTGAATATGTCCATTTCACAATTGTGGGTGCCAATGTATTTACCCAAAACCCACATATTTGTTTTCTTCTTCCTCGCACGCAGCATCCAATTACAACCCGTAAACCATCTATGGAAAAATAACCTTGTATATTTCTGGAGATGACTCGCGTACCGTGATCTCACGACACTCTTTTACGCTATACATTAGCACCGCCCTGGCTAGGCGCACTTTATCGGGAAAAAGCATGCTTTTTGATAGCACCGTTGCTCTAGATTCATCCCACATTGCTGTCCGAATTTCGTCAATATCCCTTGTGAGGGCATCCACATCCGGCATACTTGGCAAATGATCAAGGTAGGGAATCTCCCTTGAATGAAATGGCACGTGGGACTCGTATACTCTTGGTCTAATAGGGGGTGGAGCATGCTCCCTCGTCAAATCAGGTCCAGCATTCTCTTCCTCCTCATTATCACCCTCATCAGGGAAGGGTGTGTCATCTCCCGACTCATCGACATTGTTGTCATAATCACTATTCTCTTCCTAACCTTGTGCATCTGCTAGATCCCGATTAAATATGTCGTCTTTGGGCAATTGAGTCAGAACATGACGTTCAAGTTGCTCGTTTTCACTGCACAACCAACAAAATAATGAGTTACTCAAATTGATAAATACTTTACATATAGCTATATCACTTCACTTACAAATCGTAATGTGTTGACATCCCATGATGGACATTATCCTGTTGGTGATGACTCCCGGATGGACCACCATGATCCAACACACCATAACTATGCATATTCCAACTAGGCGTTGGTTCATAACTTGTAAAATTCATATCTGGCCGGTACCCCCTGTGGAATATATGGGTGTTAATACAAATTCAATACAGGAAAAATAAACGTCGTAACACAAAGGAAAATTGAAGTTTACCACTCGTCTTGTGGATTATGTAAAGTAGGAGAGAAATTATTTCCTTGCTACTCATTCGACCATGGAGATAAGTTTAGATCAAGCCAAACTCTTTCAGCCGGAATCTGTTTGGCTAAAACTGCTCCAAAATAACCACCCGATGACTGAGGGATATCCCTTCTTTGCGCAACCTCATTATTGCAAACGTGTTCAACCTTAACGTACATTTCCAACATTTTTATCACAAGAAATTTCCGGTATTCATCCGAAGTCCTCAAACAATCTCTCAGAGTTTCATCGTCCTCGATGTTAAATTCAGCATAACAAGCAATCCCTTGCGGAGTGATAGAATACAGATATCTTCCGGTTACTTTAAGGTTCACCGAACGTTTGCTCACACTTATTTTTTTACATAACAACAATACTAATTTATCGTACTCCATTGTAAGTTGCAACTTAACATGACACTGTGGAGATAAACTATAGGTTACTGAGTTATTCGCCACCACAACCTCACCCCCCAATATATTGAAACCCTTACTTTTCGCTCTTCAGACATTTTGACAAAATACAAAACAACTTAACGAAGAAATATTTCAGAAGCCTTGAGAATATTTATGAATAGATTTTTAGAAAATTCTTAACCTCCTTAAATAGGGCAAAAACCAGTCTGGGGGTACAATTGTTTTAGGTATAGCGCCTTAAATAAGGGCGCTATACCTAGTTGAATTATTGTTATGTCAGTTAAGTCTATAAGAATTATTGGTGGGCCCACAAAATATGTATAGCACGGTAATAAAAGGCGCTATACCTTCCGTCTTTTCAAATTCACGTATAACGCCCTTTTAAAGGATGCTATACCTTAACGGGCAAACAACCGCTAAGGTATAGCGCCCTTTAAAAGGGCGTTATACATATTTTGGTTACCATCTCTTTTTTCCACACATTCGGTCGTTTGAGTCCAAAAGAACCACATTTTGGTTTCAGACTCTCTTTTCTCCATCAATGCTCTGCACACATTACAGATCATTCTTTTACATTAATTCCTCTTCCCACCTCAGAATGGAAGAAACCATTTCTTTTGCTATGGATTATACATATGTCGTTGTGCATGTAATATATACTAGTACAAGTTAACAAGATATTCATACACCTCTCTTGTTCTGGCTGAACTGCATGCTAGATGTTCGATTAATATGATTTGATGTAAATAATATATTAGGAGGTGTAGAAGTAGATCCATGATTTAAGTTTTATACTATTAATCTTTAAGATTTTTAGTATTGGAAAAAATTGATGAGCGATAGGTGGATGTACGACGAGTTGACATGTGGAAGTGAAGATAAGTAAGATATGAGTTAGCATATAGCTTAAACCGGTTACGAACATGTGGCCGGTGCTGAATAAGTTCTGAAGGTGTTTAAACCAAGGGCAAACTAAGTTCCGAACATGCGGTGATCTTTTGGGTTGAACAGTGCGTTGGGGAGTTGAAGGAATCGTGTTGCAGACTATGACATTTCTGCGGTCCACTATGCAACCGCAGATCGGCCACAGAGCCAAACAGAAACTTGAGCTAAATTTTGAGGACCATTATGCGGCCGTAGAACCATTTTGTGGGCCGCAGATCCCATCGTAGAATCAGCATGAAAAATTTCTGAAGGAGGTTCTGCGGTCCATTAGGCGACCGCAAATCGGTCGTAGAATGTGGCAGAATCGCCCAATTCCGAAGCATTATGCGATCGCATATACGACCGCAGATCTGCATCGGGGCTTTAATTTTTTTAATTTTTGACCCGACCCTATTTCGATATATTGAAGTAGATGGACTCTTTTGAAGAAAAAATCTGATATTTTAGAGAAAAGTGAGAGTGTTCTAGAGAGAGGGGGAACCCTAGGCTAATTGTTCATCAATCCTTGCTCAAGACTTGGAGAATTCACAAGGAAAACTCACAAGGTCTTCATCCAAGAGGTAAGGTTCAAACCCCAGTCTTCAATTTCGAGTTTGGGTATAATATGGGTAATTTGAGAGTATGATTTTTGGGTATGAGAGTTATAATATGCATGTAGCTATGAGGATGGTGGGGAGGAAATTTAACTAGCATGAGTAAACTCTTGGTGTTGAATTAGTTGTGGAGTGAAGGAAATCTTGTGGAAGAACTTTGTAATCAAATTCGCACACTTAGTATTTGATAAAATACTCCAATTAGCTGATACCATGAATATCTTCCTAATTTTTGTTAAATTTTGCTATGTCTCTAAATAGATTGAAGTTGCTAGGATTTTCGGAACTATGTAGTGAATTAAGGGAAGCTTAAAGCGAGGTATGAAGGCTAAACTCTTTTTCTGGTATTCGAATTCCCGTGTTATTACAAAACTCCATCGTGTAAAGTTCGGACATGGAATGCTAATGATGTGGAGTATTCAAACTAGTAGAATTGATGCCCGATTTATTACACCCCATATTTTTGTACGCGAAATGTTACATCTCACATTTTCATATGTTAAAGTTTCATCGTAAGTTAATCGACGTAAGTTTGGGAATGAAATTATTTTGAGATTATAAGCATTATGCTATTTCAAAACAAGTGATAAGTAAATTCGTGAAGGTGAAATGGTAAGCGAATCGAAGAAAATGAGTTTCGTCGAGGTTTGACAATTTGGGGTAAAATATGGTCTAAGCTATAATACCCCGTATTTATGGACTTGTGCCATACAAGGTATCACATGACCATGATAGTAAGGTGTATAAGGTATGCTAAAAGTAAGTAGTATTTTAAGTAATTTGAGACGATTCTTAATTATATGGGTAATTGGTTAATTATTAGATTAGTGTGGGATTTCCAAGTTAATTAGGAAATTGGTAATTTATTTAAGACATTTTTGTAATACCCTTGAAAATTTCAAAGTACTTAAGTGTAAAGCCCGGTAAAATTTGCAAAGAAAATAATGTTTTATGGTGCCGGACTAGGCTTACGTGTTTGAGGGTTATAGAAATTCTTCGCGGCGAGCTTGCGAGCCTCAACTCGGACTTTTTGGGTTGAACAATGCACGAGAATGAAAAGGAAAATTTTTGGCAGAAAAATGTAATTCTGCAGTCCATTAAAGGTAAAGGTTGGGTTGTGGGATGATGGAATCACTCTGTGGGCCGCATAATGGCCGCAGAGGTGAGCAGGAGAAGGGCCAGTCTGGGGAAATTATGCGGTCGATTATGCGACCGCATAACAGTTTTGCGGTGCATTATGTGATCGCATAACAGTTATGCGAACCGCATAGTGACCACATACACAGACTGATTTTTGGCCAACTTTGGACACCAATATGCGATCGATATGCGGTCCGCATAACCATTATGCGGTCGCATATGCGACCGCAGAACCTGTTCCGGAGCTTCATTTTTGGATTTTTAAAACCCGACCCTACTTCATTAAATACACGTTTTGGGCCATTTGTGAGAGATAATCTGACATTTTAGAGTGAGAGAGGGTGCCCTAGAGTGAGAAGGTATTCTCCAATAATTGTTCTTCAATTCTTGCCCAAGTTTTGGAAGATTGAGAAGGGAAACTCACTAGGTCTTCATCCTAGAGGTAAGATTCTACACCCTAACCCTCAATTTCAAATTTTGTGTAGAAATGGATAATAAGCAAGATAATTTCTAGGCAAGAGGGTTGGTTATTGTACATGCATGTGTTATCAAGGGGTGTAGAAAGATTGTTGAGCTAAAAATGGTAAAGGTTGGGTTGTGGGATGATGGAATCCTCCATAAAAGGATATTGAAACCTTAATGCACATCTAGTGTTTGATAAAATGCTCAAATGAGCTAGAACCATGATCATCTTCCTAATTTTGGTTTAACTTGTTATATTTCTAAAATAGATTGAAGTTGCTAAGAATTTTGGAACATTTAGAGTGTAAGGAAGCTCAAGTGAGGTATGTTGGCTAAACTCTTCTTTAAGAGTTGGAATTCTCATTATCCTTGTGAGTTCCGAGATGTTGATTATAAATCGAGTATTTCGATCAGCTTTGTGATAAAGATATATGTTCAATTCATATTTCAAATGCTCTTATCATATTGCATTATAAATTGAGGATGTGTTCCAAACTATGGATTATGCATCCATATGTTATAATTTCTAGTCGTGATTTATGTGAAAGTTATTATGCCAAGTTGTGTAGAGATTGTGATTGTGATACACCTCCACCCACATACATTGGGGTGAGGCGGCATGACCGCTTTGTGTGGGGATTATGGTATAGAGATTGTGATTGTGATACACCTCCACCCGCATATATATTGGGTTGAGGCGGCATGACCGCTTTGTGTAGGAATTATGATATTATGGGACTGCACCTCCACCCACTTACATTGGGGTGAGGCGGTACGACCACTTTGTGTATAGTTTTGGTATTGTTGTGGCACCACCACCCACATACATTGGGGTGAGGCGGCATATCCACTTTGTGTACGTTCTTAGTACTGTGGTTATATATCCACCCGCATACATTGGGGTGAGGCGGCAGGGCCGCTTTATTAGAGTTGTGGTATTGTACGTACACCTCCACCTGCATACATCGGGTGAGGCAACAGGGCCGCTTTGTGTAAAGATGGTTACATAGGATCTCATCTTAAATCCTATAAATGTTGTTGATAGCTTTTAATAAGCTTGCTATTGTTGAGACAATTATCTATATTATTCTATTGCCGTACTGGTTCATCATAATTATCTTGCATTTCTAAATTCTTAAATTGGTGTTTAGTTTTCATACTAGTACTATTCGACGGTACTAACGTCCTTTTTGCCGGGGGCGTTGCAGTTTTAAATGGATGCAGGTGGTTCCACAGCAGGAGACATTGATCAGTGATAGCAGTACACCTTCTTCCCAGCTGACTTGGTGAGCCCCACTTCATCCCGGGGTCATGTATCTTTTGATCTTTATGTATTATGGTTGAGGTATAGCCGGGGCCTTGTTGCTGGCATTATCATTGTACTCTTCTTTATCCATAGAGGCTCCGTAGACATAGTGTGGGTTGTGTATTGGTGTTGGGAAAAGACAAACTATGTTATGTTGTGGTTGTATTACTTGTCCATTTGAGACTTTTAAAATGATGAAACTATTGGTAATAAATTGGTAATTGCAGACATGACCACTTTATTGTTTAATTAAGGAAAACATATATTCTCTTTATTCATGAATGAGTTTGGGTAGAAGGAATCTAATAGGCTTCCTCGGTCGGGTTCACTCGGTTGAGCGCCGGTCGCGCTCCTCGGTTTTTGGGGCGTGACAAACTTGGTATCAGAGCCTAAGGTTTTAAAGTGTCCTAGGATGTCTCGGAGCCATGTCTAGTAGAGTCCTTATTATCGGTATGTTGTCGACCACATCTATAATTAGGATGCTACATGGGCATTTATGAATAATACCCTTCTTTGATGTTCTTGATCGTGTGATAAAGCTGGTTGTAAGATTGTTCCTCCTTTAACTCCTGCGTTGCTCTAATTTTCAGTACATGGCACCTAAGAAGAAGGCAAGAACTAGCCAAAGAGCCAATGTCACCCCAGGAGTGACAGTTGACCCTATAATTGATGATACGAGTGAGCACCCGAGGAGTGAGAATATTCCTCCAGTTACTACACTGCTTGACTCTACTACAACTGATCAGACTGCACCTATCCCTATACCTACTGAAGGTGCAACAGTTCCTCCAACTGATATTCCAGTTCCACCTCCAGCTTTCGATTCTGGTGTGTCTGATATTGATATTAGGGGAGCCATACAAATGTTGACACAGTTAGTGGCTTCTCAGGCACAGAGATCGAGTGTTGGGCCTACTTCTTCTAGTCATCTAGGGGAATCTGCTAGTTCCAGGGTGAACAAGTTTCTTCAATTAGATCCTCCAGTGTTTACGGGTGCTGATCCCGAGGAGGACCCCCCGAACTTCATTGATGAGATGCACAAAACTCTCTGAGTTATGCATGCTACAGAGATGGAGGGAGTAGAATTGGCCTCTTACCGCCTGAAAGGGGTGGCCTACTCTTGGTTTGAGTTGTGGGAGGAATCCCGTGAGGAGGGAAGCCCTTCGGCAAGGTGGGGTGAGTTCACAGATGCCTTTATGGATCATTTCTAGCCTGCCAAAACTAAGGCAGCTCGTGCCGCTGAGTTTGAAAGCCCGAAGCAGGGTAGTATGAATGTGTGGGAGTACCATATGGAGTTTGCGCGCCTGTCCAAATATGCTATTCACATGTTGCCCACTATGGAGGCTAGAGTGCGCCGGTTTGTACAGGGCCTTTGCCCCTTGGTTATCAATGAGGCCTCTACAGATGCCTTGAATTCTGATATGAACTATGGTAAGATGGTGGCATTTACTCAAGCCACAGAGACCCACAAATTGAAGAATAGAATGGAGCGTCAGAGTAGCAGCAAGGCCCGGTCCGCGAGCAACTTTGGTGGATCTTCCGGTGGTGGTGGTGGTAGATCGGCATTCAGGGGAGCGTCATCAGGACCTTCCCAATCATTCGCCCAGTCTTCGATGGGTGCACAGTCATCTGGACCCAGTCAGGGCAATAGGGGACACCACCAGCAGGGTCGGCCCGACAAAAGGTTACAACAGCGGAGGCTTCCATGCCTTAAGTGTGGGAGGATGCACTTTGGGTCCTGCTTCATGGACCTACCAGTATGCTATGGGTGTGGTGTGAGGGGTCACATTCAGAGAGATTGTCGCTCATCCCGCCGAAATATGGGCAGAGGTGCGGCACAACCAGCTAATTCTGCAGCTACTACATCCATAGCACCTCCAGCTCGAGGTACCCCAGCACTCGTAGGGCGTGGTGCAGCTAGGGGTGGTGCACAGAATTCGGGAGGACCCAGCAGATTTTATGCTATGCGGAGACGTCGGGAATCAGAGGCTTCTCCAGATGTTGTCACAGGTATATTGACTGTCCAATCTCATGATGTATATGCTCTTATTGATCCCGGTTCCACTTTGTCATATGTCACTCCTTATGTTGCTATGGAATTTGGGATAGAACGAGAACAGCTTCATGAGCCGTTCTCTATATCTACTCCGGTTGGTGAGTCTATTTTGGCCGCGCGAGTTTATAGGTATTGTGTTGTCACGTTGCGTGGTCGGGGCACCGTGGCCGATCTTATTGAATTGAGAATGGTCGATTTTGATGTGATAATGGGGATGGATTGGCTTTACTCTTGTTTAGCCAAGCTTGATTGCCGAACCAGAACTGTTAGGTTCGAATTTCCAAATGAGCCAGTTATTGAGTGGAAGGGTGATGATGTAGTGCCGAAGGGTAAGTTTATTTCTTACCTTAAGGCCACGAAAATGATCAACAAAGGATGTATTTACCATTTTGTCCGCGTTACGGACACCGATGCTGAGGCACCTACACTTGAGTCCGTTCCTATTGCGAATGAATTTCCGGGAGTATTTTCGGATGAACTCCCTGGGATCCCACCAGACAGGGAGATTGATTTTGGGATTGATATAATTTCAGACACGCATCCTATATCTATTCCACCCTATAGAATGGCACCGGCAGAATTGAAAGAGCTAAAAGAGCAATTGAGAGATTTGTTAGAAAAGGGTTTTATCCGGCCAAGTGTGTCACCTTGGGGTGCACCGGTCCTTTTTGTAAGAAAGAAAGATGGGTCGCTGAGAATGTGTATTGACTATCGGCAGCTTAATAAGGTCACAATCAAGAATAAGTACCCACTACCAAGGATAGATGACTTGTTTGATCAATTGCAATGTGCGAGGTACTTCTCCAAAATTGATTTAAGATTTGGGTATCACTAATTGAAGATCAGGGAGCGGGATATTCCGAAAACACCTTTTAGGACCCGGTATGGGCATTTTTAATTTCTGTTGATACCATTTGGGCTAACAAATGCCCCAACAGACTTCATGGATCTTATGAATCGAGTTTTTAAGCCATTCCTCGACTCCTTTGTGATAGTGTTCATTGACGATATTCTTGTATATTCACGAAGTCAGGAGGACCATGCTGATCATCTCAGGGTAGTTCTGCAAACCCTGCATCAGCACCAGTTATATGCTAAGTTTTCAAAGTATGAATTTTGGCTTGAATCAGTCATATTCTTGGGTCATGTAGTTTCTAGTGAGGGAATTAAGGTTGATCCTCAGAAAATTTCAGCTGTGAAGAATTGGCCGAGGCCTACAACTCCAACAGAGATTCGCAGTTTCTTAGGCTTAGCTGGGTATTACAGAAAGTTTGTGGAGGGGTTTTCTACTCTTGCCTCTCCATTGACTAAATTGACGCAGAAGGCAATTAAATTCCAATGGTCAGATTCCTATGAAAAGAGTTTCCAGGAATTGAAAGCAAGATTAACTACGGCACTAGTGTTGACTCTACCAGAGGGTATAGATGGATTTGTGGTGTATTGTGATGCTTCAAGAATCGGGCTTGGTTTGTGTATTAATGCAACATGGGAAGGTGATAACTTATGCTTCTATGCAACTAAAGAACCATGAAAAGAACTATCCAACACATGATTTAGAACTTGCGGCAGTGGTATTTGCATTGAAAATTTGGCGTCATTATTTATATGGGGTCCATGTGGATATATTCACGGACCATAAGAGTCTTCAATATATTTTCAAACAGAAAGAATTGAATCTGAGGCAGAGAAGATGGCTTGAATTACTCAACGATTATGACATTGATATTTTATACCATCCGAGGAAGGCTAATGTTGTGGCGGATGCTCTTAGCCAAAAATCTATGGGTAGCGTAACACATACTTGGAGGCATACAAAAGGCCATTGGCCAAAGAACTTCACCGATTGGCTAGTTTGGGAGTTCGTCTTGCGGACTAGCGAAGGAGAGGTAATTGTGCAAAATAGGGCTGAATCTTCACTTGTAGTGGAAGTCAAAGAAAAACAATACAACGATCCATTATTGGTGCAATTGAAAGAGGGGATTCATAAACATAAGACCATAGCCTTTTCTCTTGGCATGGATGATGGTACACTAAGGTACCAAGGGCGACTATGTGATCCAAATGTGGATGGTCTCCGTGAAAGAATTTTGACTGAAGCTCACACTACTAGGTATTCCGTGCACCCAGGTTCTACAAAAATGTATCATGATCTTAAGAAAGTCTATTGGTGGAATGATATGAAGAGGAATGTGGCAGACTTTGTGGCAAGATGTCCAAATTGTCAGCAAGTGAAGGCCGAAAACCAAAGGCCCGGTGGGTTGGCACAGAACATAGAAATTCCAATGTGAAAATGGGAAATGATTAATAAGGACTTTGTGGTAGGATTACCGTGCACTCCGCGCAAGTGTGACTCAATTTGGGTGATTGTGGATCGACTCACGAAGTCAGCACACTTTTTGCCGGTTAAGTCCACCAACACAGTGGAGCAGTATGCTCAGTTGTATATCAAAGAAATAGTCAGGTTCCATGGCTCCCATGTTTCCATCATTTCTGATCAGGGAGCACAATTCACTGCTAATTTTTGGAAGAAATTTCAGCAAGGTTTGGGTACTCAGGTGAATCTCAGTACAGCCTTTCACCCGCAAACTGACGGGCAGGTAGAGCGGACTATTCAAATGCTTGAGGATATGTTGCGCGCTTGTGTTCTAGACTCCAAAGGTAGCTGGGATGATTATTTACCACTCATAGAATTTGCATATAACAATAGCTTTCATGCTAGCATTCAAATAACACCGTTCGAGGCTTTATATGGTAGGAGATGTAGGTCTCCCATTGAGTGGTTCGAAATTGGGGAAGCAGAGTTGATAGGGCCAGACCTCGTGCATCAGGCTATGGAAAAAGTTAAAATCATTAAGGAGCGATTGAAGACTGCTCAGAGTCGTCAGAAATCCTATTTGGATGTTCGTCGTAGGGATTTCGAGTTGAAAGAAGATGATTGGGTATTCTTAAAAGTTTTCCCCATGAAAGGGGTAATGCGATTTGGTAAGAAAGGGAAATTGAGTCCGAGGTATGTCGGACCGTAAAAAATCATTTAGAGGATTGGTGAGGTAGCATACAAGCTTGAGCTACCACCTGAGATGTCATTAGTACACCCGGTGTTTCATGTGTCTATGTTAAGGAAAGTAGTTGGGGACCCGACAACCATTGTTCCGGTTGAGACTATTGAGGTAAATGAAGAATTGACTTATGAAGAGATTCCAGTTTCTATTATTGATCGGCAAGTCCGAAAGTTGAGAAACAAAGAAATTGCATCCGTGAAAGTGCTATGGCGAAACCAACAGGTTGAAGAGGCTACTTGGGAGGCCGAAGAAGAAATGAAGAAAGAGTATCCTTATTTATTTGAATAACATGTAATTATGAGTTCTGCCTTAAGAAAATGCTAAGGGATATTCCTATGAAATATGTATGACTTGTACATTTGGTGTTAAGGGCGTTCCGTTCTGGTAATATAATTGCTTGTGAGGCCACAATTGATGTTGTTTTGTATTATGTTAAGTTGTTGGATTATGTATATGCTGTTAGGATGTGTTTCTGGGGCTCTCTGACAGGTGGATATGCCTAATTACAAAGGAAACTCTGGCGAAATTTTTGGAAATTTAGGGAGTTAGTCAAATTTGGGGTTGCTGGTGCGTGGTATGAAAGACTGAGTTGCATAAGATGCAAATAACAGGATTCGACCTTCATTTGAGAACGAATGATCCTAAGTGGGGGAGAATGTAACACCCTGGAAAATTTCAAAGTACTTAAGTGTAAAGCCCGGTAAAATTTGCAAAGAAAATAATATTTTATGGTGCCGGACTAGGCTTACGTGTTTCAGGGTTATAGAAATTCTTCGCGGCGAGCTAGCTTGCAGCGGCTCGGACTTTTTGGGTTGAACAATGCATGAGAATGAAAAGGAAAATTTTTGGCAAAAAAATGTAATTTTGCGGTCCATTATGCGACCGCAGAATCACTCTACGGGCCGCATAATGGCCGCAGAGGTGAGCAGGAGAAGGGCCAGTCCGGGGAAATTATGCGGTCGATTAACTGTTTTGCGGTGCATTATGCGATCGCATAATAGTTATGCGGACCGCATAGTGACCACATACACAGACAAATTTTTGGCCAACTTTGGACACCAATATGCGACCGATATGCGGTCCGCATAACCATTATGCGATCGCATATGAGACCGCAGAACCTGTTCCGCAGCTTCATTTTTGGGTTTTTAAAACCCGACCCTACTTCGTTAAATACACATTTTGGGCCATTTGTGAGAGATAATCTGATATTTTAGAGTGAGGGAGGGTGCCCTAGAGTGAGAAGGTGTTCTCCAATAATTGTTCTTCAATTCTTGCCCAAGTTTTGGAAGATTGAGAAGGGAAACTCACTAGGTCTTTATCCTAGAGGTAAGATTCTACACCCTAACCCTCAATTTCAAATTTTGTGTAGAAATGGATAATAAGCAAGATAATTTCTGGGCAAGAGGGTTGGTTATTATACATGCATGGTTTATCAAGGGGTGTAGAAAGATTGTTGAGCTAAAAATGATAAAGGTTGGGTTGTGGGATGATGGAATCCTCCATAAAAGGATATTGAAACCTTAATGCACATCTAGTGTTTGATAAAATGCTCAAATGAGTTAGAACCATAATCATCTTCCTAATTTTGGTTTAATTTGTTATATTTCTAAAATAGATTGAAGTTGCTAAGAATTTCGGAACATTTAGAGTGTAAGGAAGCTCAAGTGAGGTATGTTGGCTAAACTCTTCTTTAAGAGTTAGAATTCTCATTATCCTTGTGAGTTCCGAGATGTTGATTATAAATTGAGTATTCCGATCAGCTTTGTGATGAAGATATATGTTCAATTCTTATTTCAAATGCTCTTATCATATTGCATTATAAATTGAGGATGTGTCCCAAACTATGGATTATGTATACACAGGTTATAATTTCTAGTCGTGATTTATGTGAAAGTTATTATGCCAAGTTGTGTAGAGAATGTGATTGTGATACACTTCCACCCGCATACATTGGGGTGAGGCGGCATGGCCGCTTTGTGTGGGGATTATGGTAGAGAGATCGTGATTGTGATACACCTCCACCCGCATATATATTGGGGTGAGGCGGCATGACCGTTTTGTGTAGGAATTATGATATTGTGGGACTGCACCTCCACCTGCTTACATTGGGGTGAGGCGGTACGACCGCTTTGTGTATAGTTTTGGTATTGTTGTGGCACCACCACCCGCATACATTGGGGTGAGACGGATTAGCCTCTTTGTGTAAGTTCTTAGTACTGGGGTTATATATCCACCCGCATACATTGGGGTGAGGCGGCAGGGCCGCTTTATTAAAGTTCTGGTATTGTACGTACACCTCCACCTGCATACATCAGGTGAGGCTGCGGGGCCGCTTCGTGTGAAGATGGTTACATAGGATCTCATCTTAAATCCTATAAATGTTGTTGATAGCTTTTAATAAGCTTGCTATGGTTGAGACAGTTTTCTATATTATTCTATTGCTGCACTGGTTCATCATAATTATCTTGTATTTCTAAATTCTTAAATTGGTGTTTAGTTTTCATACTAGTACTATTCGACGGTACTAACATCCCTTTTGCCGGGGGCGCTGCATCTTTAAATGGATGCAGGTGGTTCCACGGCAGGAGACATTGATCTGTGATAGCAGTACACCTTCTTCCCAGCTGACTTGGTGAGCCCCACTTCATCCCGGGGTCATGTATCTTTTGATCTTTATGTATTATGGTTGAGGTATAGCCAGGGCCTTGTTGCTGGCATTATCATTGTACTTTTCTTTATCCATAGAGGCTCCGTAGACATAGTGTGGGTTGTGTATTGGTTTTGGGGAAAGACAAACTATGTTATGTTGTGGTTGTATTACTTGTCCATTTGAGACTTTAAATATGATGAAACTATTGGTAAGAAATTGGTAATTGCAGACATGACCACTTTATTGTTTAATTAAGGAAAACATATATTCTCTTTATTCATGAATGAGTTTGGGTAGAAGGAATCTAATAGGCTTGCTCGGTCGGGTTCACTCGGTTGAGCGCCGGTCGTGCTCCTCGGTTTTTGGGGCGTGATAATTTTGGATTTTCTTTTGGATAAAGTCTTGAAACCAACGTGGAAGCCAATAAAAATCCCCAAAGAATGACTCTTCAATTAGGTGCTATATGGCATATTTAAGAGAATTGGTGGCACACAAACCTCAAAGTAAGGGATTATTATACATAAGTTAAGAGGAAAAAATCATAAGCTTGCTAAAGCTCACGGGTGAAGCTGAAAATTTCAAGAATCTCTTTATTCACTATAAGACTTCTAATTCACAAAGGAACGTGAATTAGAATTAAGCAAAGTAACGGATTTTGGTCGAAAATTTCACACTAAGTTACATTACGTAATAGCAACGGGATTCGCAATTCTAAGGGAGCCCGGTATAATCTTTCTCAAGAATATCATACGAATTTTTTCCCTACTTTGATCCGCCGTTACGTGTTGTCGCAATCAACGTGTGTTAGAGAGATTGTCAAGAGAATCGACTCAGGTATGTTAAGGCTATCCCTTCTTTTTTTTTGGCATGATCAATACGATACGAACGAAACGAGTAAATGCACAACTTTCATAAATGACTCTATTCATAGAAATACTAGGGGTGTCTATATCTTGATTCCCCATGTGAATTATTATTATATCTTCTATTCATGGGTCTCAGAAAAATACGTATTTGATAAAATTTATCCGACATGCATATTATTTTTATGACATTCCGAGAAAATCTTATTAACATATTTTTATGCATTTTATTCATTTATATATGCACATTGACCCATGACTAGATGGCGTTATATACACATATATATATGTACTTATATGTATATAGGATATGGAAAAAAGTTACGGCATTATATACGCACCACCACCTGATCAACTGGTATATGTGGATGGTTTTGCCCACAATGGCCGAGATGATATGATGGGATACCCTCAGAGGCTTGATGATGTTATGTACACCTATACCTATGCATGACACGACATTTATATGCACATGCATGACATTATAAATGTTTCAGGATTTACAAAGTGATTTAGACTTACAGTCGGAATTCTTTATTCCATGTTTCATCTATGTCTTTTATGTATTGATCTTCATGCCTAACATACTCGGTACATTATTTGTAACGACGTCCCTTTTTCCTGGGAATGCTGCGTTTCATGCCCGCAGATCCCGATAGACAGGTCGAGAGCCCTCCAAGTAGGCTATCAGCTCAGTGGAAGTTGGTGCGCTCCATTTGCTCCGAAGTTGCTTGTTTGGTTAGTATGATTTAGATGTGTATTGATTGGTATGGCGGGACTCTATCCCGACCTTTATGACAATTATGTATTCTTAGAGGCTTGTAGACAGATGTCATGTATGAAAAAGATTGTATGGCCTTGTCGGCCTATGTTCATTGTACGAGTGGTTATTTTGGTCTTGTAGGCCCGTATGTCCTAAGTATAAGCTGGTATTTCATGCTGTATTCTACTTATCTCACGGCAGCCTCTCTGGCTCAGTTATCTATGATAGTATGATATGAAAAGATACGTTATGTTGGTACTCGGTTGAGTAAGGTACCGGGTGCCCGTCGCGTCCCATCGATTTGGGTCGTGACAAAAGTGGTATCAGAGCAGTTCTGTCCCAGGGAGTCTACAAGCCGTGTCTAGTAGAGTCTTGTTTATGGGTGTGTTGTGCACCACACTTATAAGCAGGAGAGGGCATTTAGGACTGTCACTCTTTCTTCTTACTCTAGATCGTGTGGTAGAGCTCAATTGTAAGAACTCAATTTCCTAAACTCTATCTTATTCATAATACGACGATGCCTACATTTAGAAAGAAGGTTGGTAAGAGATATAACTGTGGAAGAGTTGAGTTCGAGGAACTTGATTTTGCATCATGCTTATGATGAGTAAATGTGAAGTTTTCAGCAAAACATGTGTATAAGCTTCTTGATAAGGAGCCTTAAGGTAAGCATATCTACCCATATGGTGAAAAGCAATGAGAGATTCAGGAGGTAGATATAAGTTTCAACAAGTAAAAGAAGCAAGGTGAAAAAGGGTACGAGGTACCCAACTAATGAAGATTATCTGTATTTACAATTCAGGCAGAGGAATATAAGCCTTTTGAGTTACCTTCAACAATAACAGAGGTATGTACAATTAGTCACACCCATCTCAGTTATGCTCCATGGGAGCCAACATATATAGTTTAAGAGATGGACGGGATATCAGGATCCAACTGGGGTTAAAGTAACCCAAAATGTTAGATGGATTGTTAGCGTTAGCTGACATTCAAGGATATTGTGAATGTGCTAATAGATTTCTTTGTGAGACACCCAGATGGTGCACGCTAAAATAGTACAGCTAGATATGATTATTACAAAGATAGGCATTGGAAGCCCAGAAGGGATAAATATTACCTTAGCATGGCTCCTGTCCCTAGTAGAGAAAGAATGTTAGGTAACCCGAAGAGCCAGTGGATGGAGCATAGGGGAGCTAAAAGCAAAAGAATGTCTTGTTGAACTTTTCAGGATAAAGTGATAGACATAAATGTTAGCGGGAAATAAGAAGAGAGTTAATGAAGCATCATGAGAGATGTGATACATGGATGACAATGATAGATCAAAAAGATGACAGTATTACAGAGGCTATAGTCAAGTGAAGGAAAGGACGAGAGGTGACAGGCCTTGAGACAACAAAAGAGTATAGGTCATAAAGTCATATCCTCATTTTGAGAAATAAGTTCGTGACTCCAACGTGATTACCAAAAGGAAAAAACAATTAGACCCTAGAGTAATAAGAAATTAGCATGAACTGTTGAACAAGATAAACTAAACATGAACTAGGAACTGAGTAATGTTCGACATCATGAGAATTTCAGAGATTGCGTCCCGGCGATAATAGAATGGACGACAGAAGAATACCCTTTAAAGGTCATTCAGGAAGACGCTTCCCTAAAGTAAGCAAGGTGAGTAAAGTTAAGCTTAAGGGACTATATGTGCCAGTTACACTAAGTGTCACCCTTGCGAGTGAGGAATTTCGTTATCCTTGGTACAAAAGGATCACCGCGAGGCGAGTAAGGATCATCGATGATGTGAAAAGATGTCAAAGATGAGTAGGTAAAATATCTATACGTAGATCATCGTAGCACTAAATCTTAGTGCTCCCGTAAAGGGGGGAATATGGTGCGATGTGGCATTAAGTCAGAATTAAGTGGTTCTAGTAACTATGGAATGGTAAAGGAAGAATGCGATAAAAATGAGAAAGGGATAAGATTGTACTTTTTCAAATCCTACAGATATGCTATGATTCCATAACATTATGCAAGCATGACGTCAAGGAGAGGAAGTAAGGGTTCCTACCCGAGATGTTATTGATAGATAGGGAACCTAGCGAGACGTAAGTTAATACAAAGGAGATAACCCAAGAAGATTAAGCAGAATATCGATATGAGAATGGGCCAACGAGTAGTTAGTAGTTGATTAAGGAAGAGCCTAGTTATGGCTAAACAAGATAACACAGACAAATCAACAGATTGTGCAAGCCGAACATAGTGAACCCCAACATGGGGAATCCAGTTTCGCAGATATGACATCGTGATCCTTGAGATATATTCAGATAGGAGTTGGGGTTGTTAAAGGTAAATAAAAGAGAATGCCACTGGGAAGACAGTCAAAATATTAGTTTAGAAGCAACCCTACAAGCACAAGGGCGTGGAAATAAGTAACTATGGATAATTATAGGCGGGGAAGAACATAAAAAAAAATTCCGTCAAGTATACGATGTGATAAGCTTGTAACTTTACAAGAGCCAGAAGGTCTTCCTAAATACTACAATGAAAGACTAGCTGAGGAAATAAGGAAGAAGGCTTCAACCTAAGCACAATGACCTAAAGAGGAAATGGTCTTGTAACAACAGTCTCACAACAACATTGTATGCACTCCATAAGAAAGTGGCACCTAGTGTGGCTAATGAGCGGGAAATGAAACCAAAAGTAATATTCAAGAACATATGAATTGCAAAAAATTTCGGCATGCATGGGAACTAAGATAAGCTAAGTATGCACCCAACAAAGGGGCAAAAAGACTAGGAAAAGCAATTGCTTACGTTTGAAGAAAGCTGAGATGGAACGAAAGTAATTATTCGATTAATGAGTAGAAGACTCCGGTATAAGTTAAAAGAAGGAATTGGGTCCAGGTCATAGACAAAGGATCGAATCATTAGAAGATTGTATCATGGTTTTCCATAGCGCCCATGAAAGGCTAAAGTAATACCATGAGCCGCAGATCGGAAAATAGCTTATACCTACATAAAGGCTGATTAGAAGGAAGAGGAAACTAAAGAGTTATATCAATAAAGTAAATCATGAGTCGTATTTTTGGACCCAGAAAATTATAGAAATTGTGATTGAGAACATTGCAGGATCATCCTTAATATCAGAGGCACAAGGGAGATAGTACAACAAAACCACCATATTCTATAGTGGCTTTACGATAAAGCCAGTTAGAAAAGTACCAGCCTCATAAGAAGTCAGTATGAAGCTCCCGCCGGATTGTGTATGCACCAGAGGTACAAGTATTATAATAGAGCTTCAAGTCGTGGATGTGAATTATACCTATGTGGAAGGGAGGTCATGAAAGAGATAAAATATATGATGCGAGAATTTAAGGTAAGTAAGGTAAAGGTGAACAACGTACGAGATACTCAAATGCAGAAGATCATGAATAGTCCATACTTCAGATAGAAGACTAGAAGTGCTGGGATTCAGTATCCTGGAATGATAGCGGCGTCGTCAGTTATTACATCCCGCATTTTCGTATGTTAAAGTTTCGTCGTAAGTTAATCGACGTAAAATTTGGGAATGAGATTATTTTGAGATTATAAGCATTATGCTATTTCAAAATAAGTGATGAGTAAATTCGTGAAGGAGAGAGGTAAAGAAAATAGAAAAAAATGAATTTCATCGAAATTTGACATTTTGGGATAAAATACGGCCCGAGCTAAAATACCCGGTATTTATGGACTAGTACCATACAAGGTGCCACATGGCCATGATAGTAAGATGTATAAAGTGTGTTAAAAGTGAGTAATATTTTAAGTAATTAAAGATAATTTCACAAAATAATGAGTCATTAAGTGACTCTTAGAACACTTTGCTAGGTGGCACTTTGGAAAGGAATCTTGGCTAAGCCATAAAAAGCTCTAAAATTCACAAAATATATGAAAAGGGCAACGTGCTTTAGCAAAAGCCATAGAAGATTTCTCAAACTCAATAAGTCACATAAGATTAGGATTAATTCACCAGAGAGCCACGGGAATTCTTGGATTAGCAAAGCAATCCATACGAAATTATACTGCGTAATAGCAATGGGATTTTGCAATTCTAAGGGAGTACGGTGCAATCTTTCTCAAGAATATCATACGGATTTTTTCTACTTCGATCTGCCGTCACGTGTTGTCGCAATTGACGTGTGTTAGAGGGATTGTCAAGAGAATCGGCTCAGGTATATTAAGGCTATCCCTTCTTTCCTTTTGGCATAATCTATACGACACGAACGAAACGAGCAAATGCACAATTTTCATAAATGACTCTATTCATAGAAATACTAGGGGTGTCTATATTCTTAATTCCCCATGTGAATCATTATTATATCTTCTGTTCATGGGTCTCAGAAAAATACGTATTTGATAAAATTTATCCGACAGGCATATTATTTTTATGACATTCTGAGAAAATCTTATTAATGTATTTCTTATGCATTTTATGCATTTATACATGTACATTGACTCATGACCAGATGACGTTATATACGCGTATATTATATGTACATGGGATATGGATAAAGGTTACGGCGTTATATACGTACCACCACTTGATCAGCTGGTATACGTTGATGATTTGCCCATAGTGGCCGAGATGATATGATGGGATTCCCTCAGAGGCTTGATGATGTTATGAACGCATATACCCATGCATGGTATGACATTTATACGCATATGCATGATATTATAAATATGAAATGATTCATAGAGTTATTCAGACATACATGTCGAGTCTTTTACTCCATGTTTCTCTCATGTCTATTGTTTACTGATTTTCATTCCTTACATACTCGGTACATTATTTGTACTGACGTCCCTTTTCCATGGGGACACTGCGTTTCATGCTCGTAGGTCCCCGTTAGACAGGATGAGAGTCCTCCAAGTAGGCTATAAGTTCAGCGGAAGGTGTTGGTACGCTCCATTTGCTCCGGAGTTACTATTTGGTCAGTCTGATTAGAACGTGTGTTGATTGGTATGGCGGGGCTCTATCCCGACCTTTATGATGTTATGTACTCTTAGAGGCTATTAGACAGGTGTCATGTATATGAAAGATTTTATGGCCTTGTCGGCCTATGTTCAGTGTAAGAGTGCTCATTTTGGCCTTATAGTCTCGTATGTCTTAAGTATAAGTTGTTATTTCATGTTGTATTCTACTTATCTCACGGTAGCCTCTCCGGCTCAGTTATCTATGATAGTATGATACGAAAAGATACATTATGTTGGTACTCGGTTGAGTAAGGTATCGGGTGCCCGTTGCGGCCCATCGGTTTGGGTCGTGATAAAAGTGGTATCAGAGCAGTTTTGTCCTAGGGAGTCTATAAGCCGTGTCTAGTAGCGTCTTGTTTATGGGTGTGTTGTGCACCACACTTATAAGCAGGTGGCTACAAGACATTTAGGACTGTCATTCTTTCTTCTTACTCTAGATCGTGTGGTAGAGCTCAGTTGTAAGAACTCAATTTCCTAAACTCTATCTTATTCATAATACGACGATGCCTACATCCAGAAAGACGGTTGATAAGAGATATAGCTGTGGAAGAATTGAGTAAGAGGAACTCGATTTTGCATGATTCTTGAGATGAGTAAATGTGTAAGGTTCTTGATAAGGAGAATTAAGGGTAGAATATTTATCCACTCTTACGGTAAAAAGGAATAAGAGAATCGGAAGGTAGACACAAGTTTCAGCAAGTTAAAGAAGCAAGGTGAAGAAGGGTACGAGGTACCCAGTTAATGAAGATTAATAGTATTTACAATTCAGGTCGAGAAATATAAGCATTCTGAGTTACCTTCAATAGTAATAGAGGTATGTACAATCGGCCACACCTATCTCAGTTATGCCCTATTGGGGGCTAACAGGTGTAGTTTAAGAAAAGGACAGGATATCAGGATCCGGCTGGGATTAGAGTAACCCAAAATGGTGAATGGATTGTTTGTGTTAGTTGACATTTCCGAAGGATATTACAAAGGTGCTAATAGATCTCCTTGTGAGACACCCAAATGGTGCACTCTGGAATATTATAATTAGATGTGAATACTAGCATGATCAAAAAATAATTCAGAAGTGTCACGACCCAAACCGATGGGCCACAACGGGCACCCGGTACCTTACTCAACCGAGTACCAACATAACGCATTGTTTTGTATCATACTATCATAGATAACTGAGCCGGAGAGGCTGCCGTGAGATAAGTAGAATATAACATGTAATACTAACTTATACATAGACATACGGGCCTATAAGACAAAAATAACCACTCATACACTGAACATAGGCCAACAAGGCCATACAATATTTTACGTACATAACATCTGTCTACAAGCCTCTAAGAATACATAATTGTCATAAAGGTCGGGGCAGAGCCCTGCCATGCCAAACAATAGTCTAAAGCATATTGACTAAACAAGCAACTCCGGAGCAAATGGAGGGCACCAACATCTTTCACTGAACTGATAGCCTACTTGGAGGGCTCTCAACCTGTCTATCGGTGTCACGACTCAAACCGATGGGCCGCGATGGGTGCCCGAGTCCTACCTGTCGAACACCCCTAAGCATTCATCTAAGATATAAACCTGAATAATATCTGCTTAATTACGAGAATAACATACATGAAGTAAACCTGCCCAAAAGGTATACATATACGTGCGGAACATGTGGGGCGAGTCGACAAGGCTGCTATAGACAACTACATATCCAAAACTAGAAGCCGGCAAGGCCACATACTATCTAACTATACATACTGTCTACAGACCTCTATTAGAATATACAACTGTACAAGGACGGGACTGGGCCACGTCATACCCATAAATGTATACAAGCATATTGTACCAAAATCAAAAGCAGCTACGGATCAAATGGAGCACGCCAACTCTCGTTGATCAAGGATCCTAAGAAGGGGGACCATCAGCTTGCCTACCTGCACCTGCGGGCATGAAATGCAGCGTCCCCAAGCAAAAAGGGACATCATTACGAATAATGTACTGAGTATGTAAGGCATAAAAATCAGTACACAAAAGACATAGATGAAACATGGAATAAAGAATTCCGCCTGTAAGTCTAAATGACTTGTAAATCCTGAAACATTTATAATGATGTCATGCACGTGCGTACAATTGTCGTGTCATGCATGGGTATAGGTGTACATAATGTCATCAAGCCTCTGAGGGCATCCCATCATATCATCTCAGCCAGTATGGGTAAAATCATCAACATGTACCAGCTGATCAGGTGGTGGTGTGTATGTAACACCGTAACCTTTTTCCTATATCCCATATACATATATATACGCGTATATAACGCCATCTGGTCATGGGTCAATGTACATGTATACATGCATGAAATGCATAAGAAATACGTTAATAAGATTTTCTCAGAATGTCACAAAAATAATATGCCTGTCGGATAAATTTTATCAAATACATATTTTTCTGAGACCCATGAATAGAAGATATAATAATAATTCACATGGGGAATCAAGAATATAGACACCCCTAATATTTCTATGAATAGAGTCATTTATGGAAATTGTGCATTTGCTCATTTCGTTCGTGCCGTATAGATCATGCCAAAAGAAAGAAGGGATAGCCTTAACATACCTGGAGTAGGGAAAAATCCATATGATGTTCTTAGAAAAGGTTGCGCCGTACTACTTTAGAACCGCAAATTTTCACGTTGCTACTGTTCTAAGAAATCTCGTTGGTTGAAGAAATCACGTTGTAGTGTCTTTGTAAGAACTTGTAGGAATTGTAGGAATTTATAAGAAATTGTGTTGCTAATGTGCTAAAGCTCACGTTCTTGATTGTAGTGTTGTGTAAGGAATTGTAGGAATCTGATTGTAGTGGTTGAGAATGAAATGGTGTTTGTATTCAAAATCCTAGAAATGAAGTGTCTTGAAATTAATATATTAGGTTGCCACCTAATCACAAATGACCAAGAGTCATTTGTTTGGTTAGTGTCTTGCTGCCACGTGGGGTGGGGGAGGGGTCTTAATCTTATCCTATAACCAATTAATTAATTAGGTAATATCCAGCTACCCGATAATTAACCAATTACCCACATAATTAAGAATTATCTCAAATTACTTAAAATTCTACTTATTTTTAATACACTTTATACATCGTACTATCACAGTTATATGGTATCTTGTATGGTACTAGTCCATAAATAGCGGGTATTATAGCTCGGACCATATTTTATCCCAAATCTACAACCTTCAATGAAACACATTTTCTTTAATTCGTGTACTCTTTATCCTTCATGGCACTTACTTATCGCTTGTTATAAATAGCATAAATACGTTAACCTCAGGATAATCTCATCCACGAGTCTACGTCGATTAACTGAAGATGAAACTTTTACATACGAAAACATGAGATGTAACAATCGGGATCTGCGGGCATGAAACGCAGCGTCCCCAGGTAAAGGGACGTCATCACAAATAATGTACTGAGTATGTAAGGAATAAAAATCAGTAAACAATAGACATGAGAAAAACATGGAGTAAAAGACTCGACATGTATGTCTAAATAACTCTGTGAATCATTAATATTTACAATGTCATGCATATGCTTAGAAATATCATACCATGCTTAGGTATATGCGTTCATAACATCATCAAGCCTCTGATGGCATCCCATCATATCATCTCGGCCACTGTGGGCAAATCGTCAACGTATACCAGCTGATCAGGTGGTGGTGCGTATATAACGCCATAACCTTTTCCCATATCCCATATACATATAATATACGCGTATATAACGCCATCTGGTCATGGGTCAATGTACATATATAAATACATAAGAATTACGTTGATAAGATTTCTTGGATTGTCATAAAATCAATATGCCCTTCGGATAAACTTTATCAAATACGTATTTTTCTGAGATCCATGAACAAAAGATATAATAATAATTCACATGGGGAATCAATAACATAGACACCTCTAATACTTCTATGAATAGAGTCATTCATGAAAATTGTATGTTTACTCGTTTCGTTGGTATCGTATGGATCATGACAAAGAGAAAGAAGGGATAGCCTTAACATACCTGAACCGATTCTCTTAACAATCCTTCTAACACATGCCAATCACGACGAAACACGTAACGACGGATCGGAGTGGGGGAAAATCCGTATGATATTCTTGATATCATAACACGTTATTTCTTATCCGACTAATATTCACTCCATAATCTACATCATCAAACAATTCTTTCGGCCTTCTTCTATCATGTCTTCAAACTTTCTCCAAGTTATATCATTAATAAAGAACCCAAACAAAGGTAAACAAGGAATCATTATGCACATTGGTGTTATGTCCAAAACAAAGTCATGTCCAAAGACTTTCACATATAAAGAAAGGGTGCTTATATTTTATGTCCAAAACAAAGGTCATATTCAAAGACTTGCACGTGTAAAGAAGGGTTCTTATGTGTTATGTCAAAAACAAATCATATTCAAAGAGTCATAATAACTTAAGGCTTTGCTGCCACGTTCCATAATCTCACGTGACTTGCCCCCTAATACTTATCCAAGATAATTATCCTCAAACTTTTAATTAATTTATTAACTTCCCACTCAAATCAATAATTAACCAAATATCCACATAATTAACAATTATCTCAAATTACTTAAAATATCATTCACTTTTAACATACCTCATATACATTACTATCACGGTCATGTGGTACCTTGTATGGCACTAGTCCATAAATACCAGGTATTATAGCTCGGGTCGTATTTTCTTCCAAATTGACAAACTTCGACGAAAATTCATTTTCTTTGATTTGCTTACCCTCTCACCTTCCCGAATTTACTCATTACTTATTTGAAATAGCATAATGCTTATAATCTCAAAATAATCTCATTCCCGAACTTACGTCGATTAGCTTACGACGAAACTTTAACGTACGAAAATGCGGAATGTAACATCTCATTTCCGAGCTTATATCAATTTACTTATGGCGTACTTACACATACGGAAACATGGAATGTAACACCATTCCCCCCTTTGGAATATTCGTCCTCGAATGTTGACTGATGCACTTATCATTTTTATGACTTATGTCTTCTGAATACTTTTAGTACTCTCCTTGCCATCTAGGAAACTGTTATGTGAATAATTCCAAAGGCCAGGGCACCACCCCTCCCTTTCCAATCTCGTAATTGTTGCTACTTTCTATCACACAGCATGTACGACTCTAACCTTGTAAGTGCGCCTATGCGACTCTTCTTTCCTTTTTCCTCCAGTTTTTAGCCAATCTCAAGGCCTCACTTTGTAAACATATACAGAGCTTGACAAGATATCCCTCTGGGCATCTATAGGTATACTAAAGTTCTTCGCTCGGTACTTTGTCGAACTTACGAATATTGCTATATATTATCTCATAGACCCGGTTATCTACCCGTATGACTTTGCTGCATCTAGGTAGGTCATATTATACCATAACTCTTACTTCGATTTATCGTGGCTGAGGTCTGCTACCAAATTCCAACTTACTTTCGTTGCTTATCCTATATGTATAAATCTAAGTCCTTTAATGCTTCCTCATTACTGTTCATCTTGAGAATGATGGCCTAATCTCATATCATACTTTGTGACTTTTATCTATCCATTGTTGATTTACCTCAATATTGATCTATACTATACCACTGATAACTTGAAACCTCTTACGTAATCACTAGGGCTCACGTTGCATCGAGGAATATTTGAAGTGATCTTCCTGATCCACCTGGGGGTGATAATATACTTCCATAACCATATTTTATAGCTTCCCAATGTGATTCATCTTACATGGGTATTTTAATCCCATACAATTTGTGAAATCCTCTTCAAATAATTACTCAATCGAAAGCCCAAACATCATCCTTTATCTATTACAATTACACCCTCATTGTTCTACCAGGGCAACATTCCATCTCTTCTAAATGCTACTAGTCTTAGACTCCTTTGAATTCGTTCAGGCTATATTGAGCTTTCTATAACTTAGAGAAACTCTCAGCTCTTCTTGTTTTCATGAGCTTAATCTTGAGGACTTATACATTTTCGTCACCTTCTCACTTGCCCTTTTCTTATCCTTACTCCTGTCTTCCTAAAACCTTGTCGCTTTACCATACTTTAGCTTGCGACCTAGTTACTACCCGCATACTTCCTTCAACTTGCTTGTATCATAGATTTCCTTATGTCATTCTGGAACATCACATCGTCTCTAACTCTTCTTTACTCTCTTAATTAGACTCCTCGATACTTAGAAACCATAGGCTGGAAGACAAGCCACTGACGACGCTACTGTCATTCCTGGATACTGAATCCCCGCGCTTCTGCCTTCTATCCGAAGTAAGGACTATTCACAACCTTCTGCATTTGAGTATCTCGTACGTTGTCCACCTTTACCTAACTTATCTTAAAGTCTCACATCATATCTTCTATCTCTTTCATAACCTTCCTTCCACATAGGTATAATTCACATCCACAACTTGAAGCTCTATTATAATACTTGCACCTTTGGTGCATACGCAATCCGGTGGGAGCTTCATACTGACTTCTTATGAGGCTGGTACTTCTTCTAACTGGCTTTATCATAAAGTCGTTATAGAATATGGTTGTTGTACTATCTCTCTTGTGCCTCTGATATTCGAGTAAGTCTGCAATGTTTTTGATCACAATTTCTATAATTTTCTGGGTTTAATAATCAGACTCCTGATTCATTTGGTTGATGTAACTCTTTAGTTTCCTCTTCCTTCTGATCAGCCTTCATGTAGGCTTGAGCTATCTTCCGATCTGCGGCTCTTGGTATTAGTTATTACTTTAGCCTTCCATGGGTGCTATAGAATATCCATGATACAATCTTCTAACAATTCAATCCTTTTATTATACCCTGGGCTCAATTCTTTCTTTTAACTTATACTAGAGTTTTCTACGGTTGTATGAATGTCAGTATATATGCTGCATGAATAATATTCCAAAATCATAAGTGCGTTCATGACGTAACTAACTCTGGATCACTGATCGAATAATTCCTTTCATTCCTTCTCAGCTTTCTTTAAACGTATGCAATTACTTTTCCTGGTCTTTCTGCCCCCGTTGTTGCGTGCATACTTAACTTATCTTAGTGCCCATACATATTGGAATTTCATATCATTCATATGATCTTGAATATCACTTGTGATTTTTACTTCCTGTCCATTAGGCACGGTGACCTCAAGAGGTCAAGGGAGTGAATAATGAGATGGAAGGGAGATGTCCTTTGTTAAATCACGATGAACCTTAAGAAAAGAAATTGGGCCCATGTGCCATTGAAATCGACTTATTGATTTACCATGCATGCGCTAATGTAATGAGTTGTGTTTCTCCATTATGAGCATGAACATGAAGTATTCTAATGATATGAGTAGTTACGACGTTAAATGTAATGACAAACTATGTTGCTTTGAGTTTATATATGGTATTGTGATTTCAAATACACCTCCAGCTGCATATATTGGGGTGAGGCGGCATGACTGCTTTGTGTAGGGATTGTGGTATTGTGATACACCTCCACCTGCATATATTAGGGTGAGGCAGTAGGACCGCTTTGTGTAGCGATTGTGGTATTGCGGAATACACCTCCACCCGCATATATTGGGGTGAGGCGGCATGACCGCTTTGTGTAGGGATTGTGGTATTGTGATACACCTCCACTGCATATATTGGGGTGAGGCGGTAGGACCGCTTTGTGTAGGGATTGTAGTATTGTGGAATACACCTCCACCCACATATATTGGGGTGAGGCGGCATGACCGCTTTGTGTTGGGATTGTGGTATTGTGATACACCTCCATCCGCATATATTGGGGTGAGGCGGCAGGGCCGCTTTGTGTTGGGATTGTGGTATGGTGATACACCTACACCCGCATATATTGGGGTGAGGCGGTAGAGTCGCTTTGTGTAGAGGTTGTGGTATCGTGATATACCTCCACTCGCATATGTTGGGGTGAGGCGGCAGGGCCGCTTTGTATGAGGGTGGTTATAAAGGATCCCCGACTTAATATCGATAAATTTGAATGGAAGCTCTTAATAAATTTGCTTGACGTTAACGGCTATCTAAGCCCATGTATTGTTACCATGATTCATCATATTCATGTTGTATTTCCAAGCCCTTGAATAGGTATATTTGTATTGTGTAAGTGAACGTTGTGAACGGTCTATGAGACGCATAGGCGTATAATATGATATGTGAATACTAAGAACGATCTACGAAATGTGTATGTGTATAATAAGGAAGGAAGGTGCCACTTTCGTTGGTATTATTTGTACATGTTGTTACAATTACAGTATATTATGTATTCCAAGTATAGTGCATATGGCGCACTTGATCCTAAAAGAAGGTTAGAATGATACAAGTATAATAAGACTTGAAATGTGATTTTATTGGATGTTTCGTAGTTTCTTGATGTACTTTAATTGCCTCTTATTTGAGTTACCGTATTTTCATATGTTGTTTTGACTGCCTTACATACGAGTACTATTCCACATGTACTCACGTCCCTTTTACCGGGGGCACTGCATCATTTAATGGATGTATGTATACTTCTACAGGATGATATGGATCTTTGATGGGGATATTCTTCACTACTAAGCTTATGGTGAGCCCGCTACAGTTCTAGTGGGTGTTTGGGTCTAGTTTGTTTTATGAATATAGGTATCCATTATCATAGAAGCTCCATGTACACTGTGGGTCATGTAATTAAAGATTTGAGTTTTGTCATGTATTTATGTTCATAGTATTTACAGCTATTTATAGAGCTGTGTAACCATCACGAGAAAAAAATAATATAGGCCATTGAGCCAAGTGTTTTTAATATGAAAGTCTCTTATTATGTTATGGTAAATCATGCATGAGTAATGATAAGAGATTAATGTAAATTAGGCTTGCTCGACTGAGTTTACTCGGTTGAGCGCCGGTCGCACTCCACAATTTCGGGGCGTGACACACCTGATCAGCTGGTATACATACGTTGATGATTTGCCCACAGTGGCCGAGATGATCCCTATCAAGTAGGGCCCACGAAAGCCAACAATTTTTAGAGATTTACCTTATTAAGGTATGATTCTAAGAGACAGTTGAAGTTTCAATACAGATTTGCAATTCTAAGAGATTTGCAATGAAGTTATACTATGTAATCGCAACGAGATTTACAATTCTAAGAGAGCACGGTACAACTTTATCAAGAATATCATACAGATTCTCCCCTACTTCGTTCTGCCATTACGTGTTTCGTCACAATTGACGTATGTTAGAGGGATTGTCAAGAGAATCGGCTCAAGTATGTTAATGCTATCCCTTCTTTCTTTTGGCATGATTCAAATGATACAAACAAATCGAGCAAAATACGCAACTTTCATAAATGACTCTATTCATAGAAATGCTAGAGATGCTTATGTTCTTGATTCCCCATGTGTCCTATTATTCTATCATATGTTCATGGGTCTCAGAAAATACGTAAGTTGATAAAGTTTATATCACACTCCAAAACTGAGGAGCGCGACCGACGCTCAATCGAGTGAACCTGACCGAGCAAGCCTGTTAGATTCTTTCTACCCAAACTCATTCATAAATAAAGAGAATATATGTTTTCCTTAATTAAACAATAAAGTGGCCATGTATGCAATTACCAATTTCTTACCATAAGTTTCACCATTTTTAAAGTCTCAAATGGACAAGTAATACAACCACAACATAGCATAGTTTGTCCTTCCCAACACCAATACACAACCCACACTATGTCTACGGAGCCTCTATAGATAAAGATATGTACAATGATAATGCCGGCAACAAGGCCCCAGCTATACCTCAAACAGAATACACAAAGAACCAAAGATACATGACCCTGGGATGAAGTGGGGCTCACCAAGTCAGCTGGGAAAAAGGTGTACTGCTATCACTGATCAATATCTCCTGCTGTGGAACCACCTGCATCCATTTAAAGATGCAGCGCCCCCGACAAAAGGGATGTTAGTACCGTCGAATAGTACTAGTATGAAAACTAAACACCAATTTAAGAATTCAGAAATACAAGTTGAATATGATGAACCAGTACGACAATAGTATAATATAGATAACTGTTTAAACCAGAGCAAACTTATTAAGAGCTATCAATAATATTTATAAGATTTAAGATGAGATCCCCTGT
Source organism: Nicotiana tabacum (assembly GCF_000715075.1). Lineage (NCBI taxonomy): Eukaryota > Viridiplantae > Streptophyta > Magnoliopsida > Solanales > Solanaceae > Nicotiana > Nicotiana tabacum. The sequence goes on along the minus strand of NC_134083.1, from coordinate 119,862,144 downwards.
AACCTTCTTCACATAAAGCGGCTCCGCCGCCTCACCCGATGTATGCAGGTGGAAGTGTACGTACAATACCATAACTCTAATCAAGCGGCCCTACCGCCTCACCCTAATGTATGCGGGTGGATGTATAACCACAGTATTAAGAACTTACACAAAGCGACTATGCCGCCTCACCCCAATGTATGCGGGTGGAGGTGCAGTCCCACAATACCATAATCCCTACACAAAGCGGTCATGCCGCCTCACCCCAATATATATGCGGGTGGAGGTGTATCACAATCACAATATCTATACCCTAATCCCCACACAAAGCGGTCATGTCGCCTCACCCCAATGCATGCGGGTGGAGGTGTATCACAATCATAATCTCTACACAACTTGGCATAATAACTTTCACATAAATCACGACTAGAAATACATGTGGATACATAATCCATAGTTTGGGACACATCCTCAATTTATAATGCAATATGATAAGAGCATTTGAAACACGACTTGAACATATATCTTCATCACAAAACTTATCAGAATACTCCATTTATAATCAACATCTCGGAACTTACAAGGATATTGGGAATTTCAATTCTTAAATAAGAGTTTAGCCAACATACCTCACTTGAGCTTCCTTACACTCTAAATGTTCCGGAATTCTTAGCAACTTCAATCTATTTTAGAAATATAAAAAATTAAACTAAAATTAGGAAGATTATCATGGTTCTAGCTCATTTAAGAATTCTATCAAACACTAGGTGTGCACAAGGTTTCAAGGTCTTTTATGGAGGATTCCATCATCCCACAACCCAATCTTTACCATGCTTAGTTAAACAATCTTCCTACACCCCTTGATATCACATGCATGTAAATAATCAACTCTCATGCCCAAAAATTATCTTGCTAATTACCCATTTTCAGATGATTTCGAAATTAGGGTTTAGGGTGTAGAATCTTACCTCTAGGATGAAGACCTAGTTTGCTTGCCTTCTTAATCTTCCAAAACTTGAGCAATAATTGAACAACAATTATTGAAGAACACCTTCTCACTCTAAGGCACTCTCTCTTACTCTAAAATGTCAGATTATCTCTCAAAAATGGCCCAAAATGTGTATTTAACGAAGTAGGGTCGGGTTTTAAAAATCCAAAAATGAAGCTCCGGAACAGGTTCTACGGTCGCATATATCGGTCGCATAATTGGTTACAAAATAGCCAAAAGAACTGCATGTGTATGCGGTCACTATGCGGTCCGCATAATTGTTATGCGGTCGCATAATGCACCGCATAAACACTTTTCCGGCAAAAATATTCCTTTACTTTCCTGTGCATTGTTCAACCCAAAAGGTTTGAGCCGGAACCGGAATCTCTTCATAAGTCAATTCTTCATTTACCTCTATAGTCTCAACCGGAACAATGATTGTCGGGTCTCCAACTACTTTCTTTAATATAGACACATGAAATACCGAGTGTACTAATGACATCTCAGGTGGTAGCTCAAGCTTGTATGCTACCTCACCGATCCTCTAAATGATTTTGTACGGTCCGACATACCTCGGACTCAATTTGCCTTTCTTACCAAATCGCATTACACCCTTCATGGGGTAAGAATTTCTATAATCCTCAAACACGTAAGCCTAGTCCGGCACCATGAAACATTATTTTCTTTGCAAATTTTACCAGGCCTAACACTTAAGTACTTTGAAATTTTCTGGGGTGTTACAGTTTACTTCATGATATTAATCAAAGGCATAGTGGTCTTATGACATTTCGAAAGATTTTATTGACGTACTTCTCATGCATTGCATTCATTTATACATATACATTGACCCATGACCAGATGGCGTTATATACGCGTATATATGTATATGGGATATGGGAAAAGCCTACAGTGTTATATACGCACCACCAGCTGATCAGCTGGTATACGTTGATGATTTGCCCACAATGGTCGAGATTATATGATGGGATGCCCTCAGAGGCTTGATGATGTTATGAATGCATATACCTATGCATGGTATGATATTTATATGCATATGTATGACATTATAAATATTAAATGATTCACAGAGTTATTCAGACTTATATGTTAAGTCTTTTACTCCATGTTTCTCTCATGTCTATTACTTACTGATTTTCATTCCTTACATACTCAGTATATATTATTTGTACTGACGTCCCTTTTGCCTGGGGACGGTGCGTTTCATGCTCGCATCTCCCGTTAGACAGGTTGAGAATCCTCCAAGTAGGCTATCAGCTCAGCGGAAGGTGTCAGTGCACTCCATTTGCTCCAGAGTTGGTATTTGGTCTGTATGATTATGTAAGGCCCCGTAAAAAATTTTGCAAAAGAAAAAAAATAATATTTCATGGTGCCGGATTAGGCTTATGTGTTTTTGTTGAATAATGTACCGGAAAGAAAAGGAAATTGTTTTGGCGGAAAAATGCATTTCTGCAGTCCATTATGCGACCGCAGAATCACTCTATGGGCCGCATAATGGCCGCAAAAGTGAGGCTGGAGAGGGCCAGTTTGGATGCAATTATGCGGTGACTATGCGACCGCATAACTGTTCTGCGGTGCATTATGCTACCACAGAATAGGTCTGCAGGCCGCATAGTGACCGCAGACCGGGGCAGATTTTTGGCCAGCTTTGGACACCAATTATGCGACTGATATGCGGTCCGCATAACCATTATGCGGTCGCATATGCAACAACAGAACCTGTTCCGGAGCTTCATTTTTTGGTTTTTAAAACCCGATCCTACTTCGTTTATTACACTATTTAGTCCATTTTTGAGCTATAATCTGACATTTTAGAGTGAGAGAGAGCGTCCTAGAATGAGAAGGTGTTCTTCAATAATTGTTCTTCAATTCTTACCCCAGTTTTGGAAGATTAAGAAGGGAAACTCACTAGGTCTTCATCCTAGAGGTAAGATTCTACATCCTAACCCTCAATTTCGAATTTTGTCTAGAAATGAGTAATTAGCAAGATAATTTTTGGGCATGAGAGTTGTTTATTTTACATGCATGTGTTATCAAAGGGTGTAAGAAGGTTATTGAGCTAAAAATGGTAAAGATTGAGTTGTGGGATGATGGAATCCTCCATAAAAGGACCTTGAAACCTTAATGCACACCGTGTGTTTGATAAAATGTTCAAATAAGCTAGAACCATAATCGTCTTCCTAATTTTAATTCAATTTGTTATAATTCTACAATAGATTGAAGTTGCTAAGAATTCCGGAATATTTTAGAGTTTAAGGATGCTCAATTGAGGTATGTTGGCTAAACTCTTCTCTCAGAATTGGATCCCACGATATTCATGTGAATTATGTAAGTCCTGAGTGGATCATTATAAAATTGGCTATTCCGAGTAAGATTGGGTTGAAAGATATATGTTCAACAAGTATTTCAAATGCTTTATTTATGTTATGTTATCAATTGAGGATGTGTTAAAAATATGGGTTGTGCATTAGAAATGTTCGACTTCAAGTTAAATTCAAACGAAGTCTATTATGCTAAATTTTGTGAAGAATCTCTATGTGCCTTAAACTCTTAATTTCTCACATGTGTACTACATGCCTTGATTCGAATTGTTGTTGTTGTTAATGATGTTGATGTTAGAAAGTGAAAAGGTGAGCATGAAATACTAAATATGGCCAACGTGCCAAGAATGATCTTATAATAATGGCCATTAGTGCCAATGAAATGAAAAGATGTGAAAGTAATATGAAATGCGATGATTGATATAAAAAGGTTGATGTCTCGAATAAGACAGCCTAGCCGGTCGGGTTATGATCGGACACCATGCCGCACACATGGTGGTGATTGTAGTGGAAATTATAATTGAAATGGTAATTGTGGTTGATGTCCTTAATGGATAGCCTAGCCGATCGGGTCGTGATCGGACTTCGTATTAAAGACGGTGGTATTGACATTGAGAGAAATGGTGGTTGATGTCTCTAATGAGATAGCCTAGCTGATCGGGTCGTGATCGAACTCCGTGCTGAGAGTACAGTAGTATTGGTATTGTGGATATTGGTATTATGAATAATGGTATTGTGAACAATGGTATATCGATACTAAAAATCTCCCAATGTGAGATATGGAAATTAGTTTGAACACTGTCTTGATCCTAAATTTAGGTTTGATGTTGGTTAGTGCTTTCATTGATATTATGATAATCTTGTTTGTATTATTTGTCATTCTATTTAGAGGGTGTTTAGTTATACATACTAGTGCTATTTGACGGTACTAACATCCCTTTTGCCGAGGGCGCTACATCTTTAAATGGATGCAGGTGGTTCCACAGCAGGAGATATTGATCAGTGATAGCAATACACCTTCTTCCCAGCTAACTTGGTGAGCCCCACTTAATCCCGGGGTCATGAATCTTTTGTACTTTGTATATTGTATAGTCGGGGCCTTGTTTCCGGCATTATCATTGTATTCCTCTTTATCTATAGAGGCTCCGTAGACATAGTGTGGGTTGTGTATTAGTGATGGAAAAGTCAAAATATGTTATGTTGTGTTTGTATTATTTGTCCATTTGAGACATTAAAAATGATGAAACTATCGGTAATGAATTGGTATTGTAGACATGAAAACCTTTTTGTCTAATTAATGAAATATGTATTATCTCCATTCGTGGATGAATTTTGGTAGAAGAAAATCTAATATGCTTGCTCGATCGGGTTCACTCGGTTGAGCGCCGGTCGCGCCCCTCGGTTTTGGGGCGTGACAAACTTGGTATTAGAGCCTAAGGTTTTAAAGTGTCCTAGGATATCTCGAAGCCGTGTCTAGTAGAGTCCTTATTATCGGTGTGTTGTCGACCACATCTATAATTAGGATGCTACATGGGCATTTAGGAATAATACCCTTCTTTCATGTTCTCGATCGTGCGATAAAGATGATGGTAAGATTGTTTCTCCTTTAACTCGTGCTTTACTTTAACTTTCAGTACATGGCACCTAAGAAGAAGGTAAGAATTGGCCAAAGAGCCAATGTCACCCAGGAGTGATAGTTGATCCTATAATTGATGATGTGGGTGAGCACCCAAGGAGTGAGAATATTGCCTGACTCTACTACAACTGATCAGACCGCACCTGCCCCTAGACCTACTGAGGGTGCAACGGTCCCTCCAATGGATATACCAGTTCCACCTCCAGTTCCAGCTTCCGATTCTGGTGTTTCTAATGTTGATCTTAGGGGAGCCATACAGATGTTGGCTCAGATAGTGGCATCCCAGGCCCAGAGATCAAATGTTGCACCCACTTCTTCCAGTCAGCCAGGGGATTCTATTAGTTCCAGGGTGAACAGATTTCTCCAATTGGATCCTCCAGTGTTCACGGGTACTAACCCAGAGGAGGATCCACAGGACTTCATTGATGAAATGCACAAGACTCTCCGAGTTATGCGTGCTACTGAGATAAAGGCAGTGGAATTGGCCTCCTACCGCCTGAAAGAGGTGGCATATTCTTGGTTCGAACTATGGGAGGAGTCCCGTGAAGAAGGGAGCCCTCCGGCGAGGTGGGGTGAGTTTGCCGATGCCTTCATTGATCATTTCTTGCTTGCCAAGACTAAGGCAGCCCGTGCTACTGAGTTTGAGAACATGAGGAAAGGTAGCCTGAGTGTTTAGGATTACCATATGAGATTCACGTACCTGTCTAAGTATGCTATTTACATGCTGCCCACTATGGAGGCTAGAGTGCGCCGATTTGTACAGGGCCTTAGTCCCTTGGTAATTAATGAGGCTGCTACAGCTGCCTTGAATTCTAATATGAACTATGAAAAAATGGTGGCATTCGCTCAAGCAACAGAGACTCGCAAATTGAGGAACAAAATGGAGCGAGAGGGTAGTAATAAGTTCCGATCTGCGAGCAACTTTGGTGGTTCTTCTGGTGGTGGCAAATCAACATTTAGGGGAGGGTCGTCAGGGCTATCCCAGTCCTTTGCTCAGTCTTTGTCTAGTGCACCGCCATCAAGGTCTAGTCAGCAGCAGCAGTGGAGCCGATTCAGGCCCAATCAGGGCAACAAAAGCTCACATGAGCAGGGTCGTCATGGTGGTAGATTCCACAACAGAGGAGGACCCCATGCCCTCGTTGTGGAAAGATGCACCTAGGAATATGCTACATGGACTTACTCATATGCTACAGATGCAGATTGTGGGGTCATATTTAGAGGGATTATCATTCATCCCGCCAGGGTGCAGGTAGGGGAATGGCACAGCCAGCCAGTTCTGCAGCTACTACATCCACAGTACTACCTCCAACTCGAGGCACTCCAACACCCACAGGCCATGGTGCAGCTAGGGGTGGAGTACAAAGTTCGGGAGGATCCGGCCATTTCTATGCCATGAGGGGTCGCCAGAATTCAGAGGCTTCTCCAGATGTTGTCACATGTATATTGACTGTCCAATCTCATGATGTATATGCTCTTATTGATCCCGGTTCCACTTTTTCATATGTCACACCTTATGTTGCTATAGAATTTGGGATAGAATCAGAACAGCTTTATAAGTCATTCTTTATATCTACTCCGGTTGGTGAGTTTATTTTGGCCGCACGGGTTTATAAGGATTGTGTTGTCATGTTGCGTGGTCGGAACACCGTGGCCGATCTTATTGAGTTGAGAATGATTGATTTTGATGTGATAATGGGGATGGATTTACTTTATTCATATTTTGCCAAGCTTGATTGCTGAATCAGAACTGTTAGGTTCGAATTTCCAAATGAGACAGTTATTGAGTGGAAGGGTGATGATGTAGTTCCGAAGGGTAGGTTTATTTCCTACCTTAAGGCCACAAAGATGATCAAAAAGAGATGTATTTACCATTTGGTCTGGGTTACGGACACTGATATTGAGGCACCTGCATGTGAGTCAGTGCCTGTTGTGAATGAATTTTCAGGAGTCTTTCCGGATGAACTCCCTGGGATCCCACCAGACAGGGAGATTGATTTTGGGATTGATGTGATGCCAGACACGCATCCTATATCTATTCCACCCTACAGAATGGCACCGACAGAATTGAAGGAGCTAAAGGAACAATTGAGAGATTTGTTAGAAAAAGGGTTTTATCCGGCCAAGTGTGCGCCTTGGGGCGCACCGGTCCTTTTTGTAAGAAAGAAAAATGGGTAACTAAGAATGTGTATTGACTATCGACAGCTTAATTAGGTCACAATCAAGAATAAGTACCCACTGCCAAGGATAGATGACTTGTTTGATCAATTGCAAGGTGCCAGATGCTTCTCCAAGATTGATTTAAGATCCGGGTATCACCAGTTGAAGATCAGGGAGCGGGATATTCTGAAAATAGCTTTTATGACCCGGTATGGGCATTTTGAGTTTCTAGTGATGTCTTTTGGGTGTTTTTAAGCCATTCCTTGACTCTTTTGTGATATTGTTTACTGACGATATTCTTGTATATTCACGAAGTTGATAAGACCATGCCGATCATCTCAGGGTAGTTCTGAAAACCCTACATCAGCACCAGTTATATACAAAGTTTTCAAAGTGTGAATTTTTGCTCGAATCAGTCATATTCTTGAGTCATGTAGTCTCTAATGAAGGAATTAAGGTTGATCCTCGGAAAATTTCAGCTGTGAAAAATTAGCCGAGGCCTACAACTCCAACAGAGATTCGCAGTTTCTTAGGCTTAGCTGGATATTACATAAAGTTTGTGGAGGGATTTTCTACTCTTGCCTCTCCATTAACTAAATTGATGCAGAGGGCAATTAAGTTCCAATGGTTAGATGCTTGTGAAAAAAGTTTCCAGGAGTTGAAAGCAAGATTGACTACGGCACCGGTGTTGACTCTACCATAGGGTATAGATAGATTTGTGGTATATTGTGATTCTTCAAGAATCGGGCTTGGGTGTGTATTAATGCAACATGGGAAGGTGATAGCTTATGCTTCTAGGCAGCTCAAGAATCATGAAAAGAACTATCCAACACATGATTTAGAACTTGCGACGGTGGTATTTGCATTGAAAATTTGGCGTCATTATTTATATGGGGTCAATGTGGATATATTCACGGACCATAAGAGCCTTCAATATATTTTCAAGCAGAAGGAATTGAATCTGAGACAGAGAAGATGACTTGAGTTCTAAAGGTGTAACACCCTGGAAAATTTTGAAGAACTTAAGTGTAAAGCCAGGTAAAATTTGCAAAGAAAATAATGTTTCATGGTGCCGGACTAGGCTTACGTTTTTGGGTTGAACAATGCATGGGAAATTAAAGAAAAAATTTTGGCGGAAAAGTGCATTTCTACGGTCCATTATGCGACCGCAGAATCACTCTGCGGACCGCATAATGGCCGCAGAGTGAGGCAGTTAATTGGGTCAGTTGGTCGACTATGCGACCGCAAAACTGTTATGTGGTGTACTATGCGACCGCATAACTGTTATGCGGACCGCATAGTGACCGCAGACTCAGGCAGATTTTCGATCATTTTGGATACCAATTATGCGACCGATATGCGGTCCGCATAAACATTATGCGGTCGCGTATGCGACCGCAGAACCTGTTCCGGAGCTTCTTTTTTGGGTTTTTAAAACCCGACTCTATTTTGTTAAATACACTCTTTGGGTCATTTTTGAGCTATTATCTGACATTGTAATATGAGAGAGGGTGCCCTAGAGTGAGAAGGTGTGCTCCAATATTGTTCTTCAATTCTTGCTCAAGTTTTGGAAGATTAAGAAGGCAAGCTCATTAGGTCTTCATCCTAGAGGTAAGATTCTACACCCTAAACCCTAATTTCGAAATCATCTGAAAATGGGTAATTAGCAAGATAATATTTGGGCATGAGAGTTGATTATTTTACATGCATGTGATATCAAGGGGTGTAAGAAGATTGTTGAACTAAGCATGGTAAATATTGGGTTGTGGGATGATGGAATCCTCCATAAAAAGACCTTGAAACTTTAATCCACACTTAGTGTTTGATAAAATGCTCAAATGAGTTGAGACCATGAATATCTTCCTAATTATGGTTCAATTTTGTTATGTCTAAAATAGATTGGGATTGCTAGAATTTACGGAACGTTGTAGTAATTTAAGAAAAGCTCAATTGAGGTATGTTGGCTAATTTTTCTCTCTTGGAATTGAATTTCATAATGTTTCCGTAAGTTTCAAAGTATGGGTTGCGTATTAAAAGGTTATGGCTTTGAGTCGTGTTTAAATGAAAGATAGTATGCCAAATTGTGTGAGAAAATCTCAATATTTTTAAGACTCTTAATTGCTCATATGTGTACCTAAAGTCTTGATTTAGAAATGTCTTATTGTTGATAATCTATAAAGATGGTTGGAAGTGAAATAAGTTAATTGGGGATATAGAGTTTGGCCAACGTGCCAAGAATTTAAGTTATGATTGTGTCTAGTAGTGCAAATGATTTGAGAAGATGCGATAAAGAATATGAAATGAGCCTCGACTCAATTGTTTAAAAATGACTTCGAAGATAGAATTACTTAAAAGCTTTTGTACTCAATTCATGCCCATTAGTAGCTGCTTTAACTAATGCTTTGCTTTATAAATATATCTAGTGTGATTCGAGTTTTATATACTCATATGTTGAACTGGTACATTGTCATTGCTAGGGAAGAGCATTGTAAGAATAAATGGTGTATTGATTGTTTATGATTTTCATGTGTGTTTCTATTGTTGGATGGTATGCCTCATTCTTTGGGAAGAAACCATTTGTGTTTGAAGTTTTCATTTCAAATGGATTTGAAGTATATGATTTCTGAAATATCCTATATGTTGATACTTGATGGTGATATTTGAAATCGAAAGAGGTGAAAGTGTGGAATATAAAATACGGCCATCGTGCCAGGAATAAAGAATCTTGTGAATGGACTAATGAGCCAAGGAAATATTGTCGTTGTGAATGACTAGGAATACTAATGAGAATTTATACAATGTGAAAGATGTTGAGATGAGTACAATTGTATTTATGATATTTCTGTTTGCAAATCAAATCAAAAATATTTTTGGGAGAATCATTAGCAAAACCGAGGAAGGGTGGGTCATAAGGTCCACACCTAAAACTAAACGTGCCGATGTAGGGGTGGATTGGGATTATTCCCCTTATTTGGGATGAAATTGGAACCTTCGGGAAATTGTAATGTTATTCCCCATAATTGGGATGAAACTGAACTTTTGTGGATTGGAAAAGTCAACCCACACGGCATATGTGAGAAGGCGGCCTAGCTGATTGGGTTGAGATCAGACGCCATATTGCGTATATGGTAGTACTACTCTTGGTAACAACTTTCTTTCGCATCACATGTCAAACCACATTGTTCGTGGGGAAATGGCCTAGCCGATCGGGCGTGATCGGACTCCGTGCTAACAAAGACGATGGTATATAGGTGCTAATGATCTCCCAACCAAAATTGTATATGAAGTTCGTATTTTGAAAATTATTACGTTTTAATTGAACATTCAGATATTGCTGATTAAGACTTGCTATTTCTATGTGTTGCCTTTTCTTATATGGGCATTCTATTTTGAAAGAGGACTTTTAGCTATGCATACTAGTGCTATTCGATAGTACTAACATCCCTTTTTTCGGGGGCGCTGCATCTTTAATGGATGCAGGTGGTTCTACAGCACGCGACATTGATCAGTGATAGCAACACACTCTTTTTAGCTGATTTGGTGAGTCCCACTTCATTTCGGGGTCATGTATATTTTGTTTCTCATGTACTATATTTTGAGGTATAGCCGGGGCCTTGTTGCCGGCATTTCCATATTACTCTTCTATTGTATTGAGAGGCTCCGTAGAGATGTTGTGGGTTGTGGTTGAAGTTGAGAATTGAACTAGAAATGTTGGTATTTGAAAATCATGTTTTTCATTAATTCTATAAACTCGTAATATTTTTTTGGAAATTATGAATGAAGCTGCTAATGGGAATGAAAAGGAAGTTGTTAATAAAATCTTTTCAGTGATTGATTAATGGAGTACATCTCCTCTTCAAGAGTGCAAGAATAATCTCACAATTTTTATTGATAATAGTCTATAATAATCTAAAATCTAAAAACAAAGATGACACCCCTTTATATAGAGATGGGGTCACGAAATTCCTACCTAAAAATAAGGAAATAAATTCCTAAACTACTTTGGACAACAAGTCCAAATACCTTAGGAAAAGGAAAAATACTAGGAAACAAAAACCAAGTCAATCTTGAAAAGTAACTCCAACAATCTTAGGAAAAGGAAAACATAACATTAAATACCTAGGAAAGCAATAAATGTAGTACCAAAATATATGGAAATAAGTTAAAACCAATCTTGGATAGAATCTTGAAAGTCCCAAACCAATCATGGATAGGATCTTGGAAATCTTGAAGGCAACTTGCAAGCAACTTGGCACCAACTTGTACCCAAATTATATCACGCCTATTGAATCTTTCTTGGTCAGCAAGTAAGTCCTTTTTATGTTATAAAAATGTTGTTTCATGTAGGACTTATTGGGCTGCAAGTTTGGACACATTTTTAGATGCCAAATAGGTCCAATAGTGGCCTGATTTGGACCTTCTTCAGAGGATGTCTCTTGGGATCTAATCCACCTTTTCTTGGACATGAATTTGGATCATAAAATAATTATAATACCTAGACAACTCATATCCTTTATCCTTGAGCTCTCCATCCCAATTAACAACTTCTTTATTTGCACTTGAAGTTTAATGACCTTGTTTTGCAACTCTTTAGCTTGACATCTTGTTAAAGGCCCTCTTTGAGATTCCAAAACTTCATTCTTGTCCTTGAATAGATTTGAGCTTCCTAGGATGCTATCATTATTCATGGATGAGTTTGGGTAAAAGGAAATCTAACAGGCTTGCTCGACCGGATTCTCTCGGTTGAGCACCGGTCGCGCTCCCCGAGTTTGGGGCGTGACAAAAGGACTACGACATTGATATTCTATATCATCCGGGAAAGGCCATGTTGTGGCAGATACTCTTAGCCGGAAATCTATGGGTAGTTTGGCTCACTTGGAGACATATCAAAGGCCATTGGCCAAAGAAGTTCACTGATTGGCTAGTTTGGGAGTTCGTCTTGCGGACTCTAGTAAAGGAGGGGTAATTGTGCAAAATAGGGTTGAATCATCAATTGTTGTGGTCAAAGAGAAGCAATACAATGATCCATTATTGGTGCAATTGAAATAGGGGATTCATAAACATAAGACCATGGCATTTTCTCTTGGCATGGATGATGGTACACTAAGATACCAAGGGCGACTATGTGTTCCAAACGTGGATGGTCTCCATGAAAGAATTATGACTGAAGCTCACACTTCTAGGTATTTCGTGCACCCAGGTTCTACGAAAATGTATCATGATATTAAGTAAGTCTATTGGTGGAATGATATGAAGAGGAATATAGCAGAATTTGTGGCGAAGTATACAAACTGTTAGCAAGTGAAGGTCGAATACCAAAGGCTCGGTGGGTTGGCACAGAACATAGAAATTCCAATGTGGAAGTAGGAAATGATTAGTATGGACTTTGTGGTAGGATTACCGTGCACTCCGCGCAAGTTTGACTCGATTTGGGTGATTGTGGATCGACTCACGAAATCAGCACACTTTTTGCCGGTTAAGTCTACCGACACAGCGGAGCAGTATGCTCAGTTGTATATCAAATAAATAGTCATGTTGCATGGCACCCCAGTTTCCATCATTTCTGATCGTGGAACACAATTCACTGCTAATTTTTGGAAGAAATTTGAGCTAGGTTTGGGTACTTAGTGAATCTTAGCACAGCCTTTCACCCGTAGATTGACAGGCAGGCAGAGCAGACTATTCAAATGCTTGAGGATATGTTGCGTGCTTATGTTCTAGACTTCAAAGGTAGTTGGGATGATCATTTACCACTCATAGAATTTTCATACAATAATAGCTATCATGCTAGCATTCAAATGGCACCGTTTGAGGCTTTATATGGTAGGAAATATAGATCTCCCATTGGGTGGTTCGAAATTGGGGAAGCAGAGTTGATTGGGCGAGACCTCGTGCATCAGGCTATGGAAAAAGTTAAAATCATTAAGGAGCGGTTAAAGACTGCTCAGAGTCATCAGAAATCCCATTCGGATGTTCGTCGTAGGGATTTGGTGTTCAAAGAAGATGATTGGGTATTCTTGAACGTTTCCCCCATGAAGGGTGTAATGTAATTTGGTAAGAAAGGGAAATTGAGTCCGAGGTATGTCGGACCGTACAAAATCATTCAGAGGATCGGTGAGATGGCGTACAAGGTTGAGCTACCATCTGAGATGTCCTTAGTACACCTGGTGTTTCATGTGTCTATGTTGAAGAAAGTAGTTGGAGACCCGACAATCATTGTTCCGGTTGAGACTATTGAGGTAAATGAAGAATTGACTTATGAAGAGATTCCAGTTTCTATTATTGATCGGCAAGTCCGAAAGTTGAGAAACAAAGAAATTGCATCCGTGAAAGTGTTATGGCGAAACCAACAGGTTGAAGAGGCTACTTGGGAGGCCGAGGAAGAAATGAAGAAAAAGTATCCTTATTTATTTGAATAACCATGTAATTATGAGTTGTTCCTTATGAAAATTCTAAGATATATTTTCTATGAATTATGTATGACTTGTACATTTGGTGTTAAGGGTGTTCCGTTCTGGTAATATAATTGCTTGTGAGGCCACAGTTGGTGTTGTTTTGTGTTATGTTATGTAGTTGGATTATGTATATGTTTTAAGAATGGGTTTCTGGGGCTCTCTGACAGGTGGATAGGCCTAGTTACAAAGGAAACTCTAGAGAAATTTTTGAAAATTTAGGGAGTTAGTCAAATTTGGGGCTGCTAGTGTGTGGTATGAAAACTGAGTTGCATAAGATCCTAATAAGAGATTTTTACATTCATTCGAGGACGAATGATCCTAAGTGGGGGAGAATGTAAGGCCCCATAAAAAATTTTGCAAAAGAAAAAAATAATGTTTCATGGTGTCGGACTAGGCTTACGTGTTTGGGTTGAACAATGCACCGGAAAGAAAAGGTAATTTTTTTGGCGGAAAAACACATTTCTGCAGTCCATTATGTGACCGCAGAATCACTATGCGGGCCGCATAATGGCCACAGAAGTGAGGCTGGAGAGGGCCAGTTTGGATGCAATTATGCGGTGACTATGCGACCGCATAACTGTTCTGCGATACATTATGCGATCGCATAACTGTTCTGCGGTGCATTATGCGACCGCAGAATAGGTCTGCGGGCCGCATAGTGACCGCAGACCGGGGTAGATTTTTCGCCAGCTTTGGACACCAATTACGCAACCGATATGCTGTCCGCATAACCATTATGCAGTCGCATATGCAACCGCAGAACCTGTTCCGGAGCTTCATCTTTGGGTTTTTAAAACATGACCCTACTTCGTTAAATATACTATTTGGGCCATTTTTGAGCTATAATCTGACATTTTAGAGTGAGAGAGAGTGCCCTAGAGTGAGAAGGTGTTCTTCAATAATTGTTCTTCAATTCATGCCCAAGTTTTGGAAGATTGAGAAGGGAAACTCACTAGGTGTTCATCCTAGAGGTAAGATTCTACACCCTAACCCTCAATTTCGAATTTTGTCTAGAAATGATTAATTAGCAAGATAATTTTTGGGCATGAGACTTGTTTATTTTATATGCATGTGTTATCAAAGGGTGTAAGAAGGTTGTTGAGCTAAAAATGGTAAAGATTGGGTTGTGGGATGATGGAATCCTCCATAAAAGGGCCTTGAAACCTTAATGTACACCTAGTGTTTGATAAAATGCTCAAATAAACCGAACCATAACTGTCTACAATAGATTAAAGTTTGCTAAGAATTCCGGAACATTTTAGATTTTAAGGAAGCTCAATTGAGGTTTGTTGTCTAAACTCTTCTCTTAGAATTGGATCCCACGATATTCATGTGAATTATGTAAGTCCTGAGTGGATCATTATAAAATTGGCTATTCCGAGTAAGATTGGGTTGAAAGATATATGTTCAACAAGTATTCCAAATGCTTTATTTATGTTATGTTATCATTTGAGGATGTGTTAAAAATATGGGTTGTGCATTAGAAATGTTCGACTTCAAGTTAAATTCAAACGAAGGCTATTATGCCAAATTTTGTGAAGAATCTCTATGTGCCTTAAACTCTTAATTGCTCACATGTGTACTACATGCCTTGATTCGAATTGTTGTTGTTGTTGTTGTTAATGATGTTGATGTTAGAAAGTGAAAAGGTGAGCATGAAATACTAAATATAGCCAACGTGCCAATAATGATCTTATAATAATGGCCCTTAGTGCCAATGAAATGAAAAGATGTGAAAGTAATATGAAATGCGATGATTGATATAAAAAGGTTGATGTCTCGAATAAGACAGCCTAGCCGGTCGGGTCGTGATTGGACACCATGCCGCACACATGGTGGTGATTGTCCTGGAAATTGTAATTGTGGTTGATGTCCTTAATGGATAGCCTAACCAATCGGGTTCTGATCGGACTCCATGTTAAAGACGGTGGTATTGATATTGAGAGAAATTATGGTTGATGTCTCTAATGCGATAGCCTAGCCGATCAGGTCGTGATCGTTCGTGCTGAGAGCACGGTGGTATTGGTATTGTGAATAATGGTATTGTGAACAATGGTATATCGATACTAAAAATCTCCCAATGTGAGATATGGAAATTAATTTGAACACTGTCTTGATCCTAAATTGAGGTTTGATGTTGATTAAGGCTTTCATTGATATTATGATAATCTTGTTTGTATTATTTGTCATTCTATTGAGAGGGTGTTTAGTTATACATACTAGTGCTATTCGACGGTACTAATGTCCCTTTTCCCGGGGGCGCTGCATCTTTAAATGGATGCAGGTGGTTCCATAGCAGGAGATATTGATCAGTGATAGCAATACACCTTCTTCCCAGCTGACTTGGTGAGCCCCACTTCATCCCGGGGTCTTGAATATTTTGTACTTTGTGTATTGTATAGCCGGGGTCTTGTTGCCGGCATTATTATTGTATTCCTCTTTATCTATAGAGGCTCCGTAGACATAGTGTGGGTTGTGTATTATTGCTGGGAAAGTCAAAATATGTTATGTTGTGGTTGTATTATTTGTCCATTTGATACTTTAAAAATGATGAAACTATCGGTAATGAATTGGTATTGTAGACATGAACACCTTTTTGTCAAATTAATGATAATATGTATTATCTCCATTCGTGGATGAACTCGGTTGAGCGTCGGTCGCGGCCCTCGGTTTTGGGGCGTGACAGATTAGGACATGTGTTGATTGGTATGGCGGGACTCTGTCCCGACCTTTATGATATTTGTGTACTCTTAGAGGCTTGTAGACAGATGTCACGTATATGAAAAATTGTATGGCCTTATCGGCCTATGTTCAGTGTACGAGTAATCATATTGGCCTTATAGGCCAGTATGTCACATGTATAAGTTTTTATATCAGATTGGGTCGTCTTATATTTAGTATTCCCTTATGTTTATTCTGGTTAGCCAATGACGGCCCATTTGACCCATTTGCCAATGATAGTACGATAAGAAGGATATGTAACGTTGGTGCTCGGTTGAGTAAGGCACCGGGTGCCCGTCGCAGCCCATCGATTTAGGTTGTGACAAAAGTGGTATCAGAGCAGTTCTGTCCTAGGGAGTCTACAAGCCGTGTCTAGTAGAGTCTTGTTTATGGGTGTGTTGTGCACCACACTTATAAGCAGGAGGCTAAGGAGCATTTAAGACTGTCACTCTTTCTTCTTACTCTAGATCGTGTGGTAGAGCTCAGTTGTAAAAACTCAATTCCTAAACTCTATCTTATTCATAATATGATGATGCCTGTATCGAGAAAGACGGTTGGTAAGGCATTGAATGCGGCTATAGAAAAGTTGAGTCAGAGGAACTCGATTTTGCATCATGCTTACGATGAGTAAATGTAAGGTATCCAACAGATTATGTGTGTACTAAAATGTGTAAGCTTCTTGATAAGGGGATCCCTAAGGCAAGATTATCTATCCACTCTTACGGTAAAAAGGAAAAATAGAATAGTAAGGTAGACACCAGTTTCAGCAATTAAAAGAAGCAAGATGAAGAAGGGTACTAGGTACCCAGCTAGTGAAGATTTTCATTATTTACCATCTAGGAAGCGAGATATAAGCACTTTGAATCACATTCAACAATAACAAAGGTATGTACAATTGGCCACATCCATCTCATTGATACCCTATGGGGGCTAACAGGTGTAGTTTAAGAAGGACGGGATATCAAGATCCGGCTGGGGTTAGAGTAACCCAAAATAGTGATTGGATTGTTTGAATTAGTTGACGTTCCCGAAGGATATTGCAAATGTGCTAATAGATCTCCTTGTGAGACACCCATATGGGGCACTCTAGAATAGTACAGTCAGACAAGAATACTAGAATGATCGGAAATTTCAGAAGATAGGTAGTGGATTCCTAGAAGGGCATATTTACCTTAGTGTGGCTCCCATCCTTAGTAGAGAGAGAATGTTAGGCAACCCGAAGAGCCAGCAGTTGGAGTAAGGGGAGCTAAAAGCTAGAGAATGTCTTGTTGAAGTTTTCAGAATAAAGTGATAGATAACTCTATGTTATCAGAGAAATAAGAAGAGAATTAATGAAGCATTATGAGTAAGATGTGATACATGGATGACAAAAAAAATGACAGTATTACAGAGTCTATAGACAAGGGAAGGAAAATACGGAGGTGACAGGCCTTGAGGCAACAAAAGAGTATAGGTCATAAAGTCATATCCTCATTTTGAGAAATAAGTTCGTGACTCTAACGTGATAACTAGAAAGAAAGGTTAGACCCCCGGAGTAATGGAAATCAGTATGGGCTGGTGACCAAGCTAAACTAAACATGAATTAGGGACTGAGTGATTTGATAATAGTCCGCATTATGAGAATTTTAGATATTGCGATCTGGCAATAATAGAATGGACGACAGAAGAATAACCTTTAAAGGTCATTCAGGAAGACACTTCCCTAAAGCAAGCAATGTGAGCAAAGTTAAGCTTAAGGGACTATGTGTGCTAGTTACACTAGGTGTCACCCTCGTGAGTAAGGAATTTTGTTATCCTTGGTACAGAAGGATTACCGCAAGGCGAGTAAGGGTAATCGGTGATGTGAAAAGACGCCGAGGATGAGGAGGTAAAAAATCTATAGGTAGATCATCATAGCGCTAAATCTTAGTACTCTCCTGAAGGGGGGAATATGGAGTGGTGTGGCATTAAGTGGTTCTAGTAACTATGGAATGGTAAAGGAAGAATGTGATAAATGAGAAAAGGGATGAGATTGCACTTATTCAAATCTACAGATATGCTATGATTCTAGAACATTATGCAAACATGACGTCAAGGAGAGGAAGTAAGGGTTCCTGCCCGAGATGTTAGAAATAAATGAGGAGCCAGTGTGAGACGTAAGTTAAGACAAAGGAAATAACCCAAGAAAGATTACGCGGAATATTGATATGAGAATGGGCCAACGAGTAGTTAGTAGTTGATTCAGGAAGAGCCTAGTTATGGCTAGACAAGAGTTTACAGACAAATCAATAGATCGTACAAGATAAACATAGTGAACCCCAACATGGGGAATTCAGTCTCGCAGATATGACATCGTGACCCTTGAGAAATATTCAGATAGGAGTTGGGGTAGTTAAAGGTATCGTATGAGTGTTATGAAAATAAAAGAGAGTGTTACTGGGAAGACAGTCAAAACTTCAGTTCATAAGCAACCGTACGAGTACATGAGTGTACGCGGAGGTAAGTAACTAAGGATAATTATAGGTGAGTACGAACATCAAAAATTCCGTCGGGTATACGATGTAATAAGCTTGCAGCTTTACAAGAGTCAGAGGGTCTTCCCTAATTACTACAACGAAGGACTAGCTGAGGAAATAAGGAAGAAGGCTTCAACCTAAACATAGTAACTTGAAGAAGAAATGGTCTTGTAATAGCAGTCTCACTACAACATTGTATGCACTCCATAAGAAAGTGGCACCTATCGTGGCTAATGAACGGGAAGTAAAATAAAAACTAATATTCGAGATCGTATGAGTTGCACGAAAATTCCGGCATGCGTGGGAACTAAGATAAGCTAAGTATGCATGCAACAAGGGGGCATAAAGACTAGAAAAAGTAATTGCTTACATTTAAAGAAAGATGAGAAGGAACGAAAGGAATTATTCGATCAATGATCCAAAGTTAGTTACGTTATGAATGCACTTAAGATTTTGGAGTATTATCCATGCAACATATATGTTAACAATCATACCGTCGTAGAAGACTCCGGTATAAGTTAAAAGAAAGAATTGAGTCTAGGTCATAGACAAAGGATTGAATTGTTGGAAGATTGTATCATGGATATTCCATAACGCCCATAAAAGGCTAAAGTAATAACTAATACCATGACCCGTAGATCGGAAGATAGCTTAAGCCTACATACAGGCTGATCAGAGGGAAGAGGAAACTAAAGAGTTACATCAACCAAGTAAATCAG
The DNA here is from genome assembly GCF_000715075.1 of Nicotiana tabacum. Lineage (NCBI taxonomy): Eukaryota > Viridiplantae > Streptophyta > Magnoliopsida > Solanales > Solanaceae > Nicotiana > Nicotiana tabacum. The sequence goes on along the minus strand of NC_134083.1, from coordinate 119,842,655 downwards.
GAGTTTGATTATTAGCCCTAGACAATTATAGAAGTTGTGATTAAGAACATTGCAGGATCATCCTTAATATCAGAGGCACAAGAGAGATAGTACAACAACTATATTCTATAACGGCTCTAAAAGAAAGCCAGTTAGAAGAGTACCAACCTCATAAAAAGTCAGTATGGAGCTACCATCAGATTGTGTATGCACCAGAGGTGCAAGTATTATAAGAGAGCTTCAAGTTGTGGATGTGAATTATACCTATGTGGAAGGGGGTTATGAAAGAGATAGAAGATATGATGTGAGACTTTAAGATAAGTAAGGTAAAGATGGCAACGTATAAGATACTCAAATGCATAAGGTTGTGAATAGTCCTTACTTCGGATAGAAGGCTAGAAGTGCGGGGATTCAATATCCAGGAATGATAGCGGCAACATCAGTAGCATGTCTTCCAGCCTATGGTTTCTAGGTATCGAGAAGCCTAATTAAGAGAGTAAAGAAAAGTTAGAGACGAAGTGATGTCTCACTTGATTTTCCAGGAAGACATAAGGAAATCTATGACGCAAGCAAGTTGAAGGAAGGTTGCGAGTAGTATAAATAGATATGTGTAGGTCGCGAGCTAAAGTATGGCAAAGTGACAAGTTTTTAGGAAGACAGGAGTAAGGATAAGAAAAGGCAAGTGAGAAGGTGACGAGAATGAATAAGTCCTCAGGATTAAGCCCATGAAAATAAGAGAGCTAATGGTTTCTCTAAGTTATCGAAAGCTCAGTATATCCTGAATGAACTCGAGGGAGTCTAAGAATAATAGCATTTAGAATGAGGGTGTAATTGTGATAAATGAAGGATGACGTTTGGGCCTTCGATTGAGCAATGAATTGTATGAAATATGGTTATACCCACATAACCAAGGGGGATTTCATGAATTGTACAGGATTAAAATACTCACGCAAGGTGAATCACATTGGGATGCTATGAAATTATGGTTATGGAAGCATGGTACCGCCCCCAGGTGGATCAGTCTAATCATTTTAGATGTTTCCTGATGAGACGTGAGCCCAAGTGTAACACCCCGGAAAATTTGAAAGTACTTAAGTGTAAGGCCTGGTAAAATTTGCAAAGAAAATAATGTTTCATAGTGCCGGACTAGGCTTACGTGTTTGAGGCTCAAACTTTTTGAGTTGAAAAATGCACAGGAAAGTAAAGGAAAATTTTTGCCGGAAACGTGTGTTTATGCGGTCCATTATGCGACCACATAATCACTCTGCGGGCCGCATAATGGCCGCAGTAGTGAGCAGGAGAGGGCTATTCTGGAAGTAGCTATGCGGTCGACTATGCGAACGCATAACAATTATGCGGACTTCATAGTGACCGCATACACATGCAGTTAGTTTGGCTATTTTGTAACCAATTGTGTGACCGATATATGCGACCGCAGAACCTGTTCCGGAGCTTCATTTTTGGGTTTTTGAAACCCAACCCTACTTCGTTAAATACACATTTTGGGCCATTTTTGAGAGATAATCTGACGTTTTAGAGTGAAAGAGAGTGCCCTAGAGTGAGAAGGTGTTCTTCAATAATTGTTCTTCAATTCTTGCTCAAGTTTTGGAAGATTAAGAAGGCAAGCTCACTAGGTCTTCATCCTAGAGGTAAGATTCTACACCCTAAACCCTAATTTCGAAATCATCTGAAAATGGGTAATTAACAAGATAATTTTTGGGCATGAGAGTTGATTATTTTACATGCATGTGATATCAAGGGGTGTAGGAAGATTGTTGAACTAAGCATGGTAAAGATTGGGTTGTGGGATGATGGAATCCTCCATAAAAAGACCTTGAAACCTTGTGCACACCTAGTGTTTGATAAAATGCTCAAATGAGCTAGAACCATGATCATCTTCCTAATTTTGGTTTAATTTGTTATATTTCTAAAATAGATTGAAGTTGCTAAGAAAACTGGAACATTTAGACTGTAAGGAAGCTCAAGTGAGGTATGTTGGCTAAACTCTTCTTTAAGAATTGGAATTCCCAATATCCTTGTAAGTTTCGAGATGTTGATTATAAATGGAGTATTGCGATAAGTTTTGTGATGAAGATATATGTTCAAGTCGTGTTTCAAATGCTCTTATCATATTGCATTATAAATTGGGTTGAACAATGCACAGGAATGAACAGGAAAATTTTTGGCGGAAAAGTTTATTTCTGCGGTCCATTATGCGACCGCAGAACCACTCTGCGGACCGCATAATGGCCGCAGAGTGAGGCAGTTAATTGGGTCAGTTGGAAGCAACTATGCGGTCGACTATGCGACCGCATAACTGTTATGGGGTGTATTATGCGACCGCATAACAGTTAGGCGGACCGCATACACAGACAGTTCTTTTGGCTATTTTGTAACCAACAATGCGACCGGTATGCGGTCCGCATATCGGTTATGCGATCGCATACCTTGTTCCGGAGCTCCATTTTTGGATTTTAAAAACCCGACCCTATTTCGTTAAATACACTCTTTAGGTCATTTTTGAGCTATTATCTGACATTTTAGAGTGAGAGAGGGTGCCCTAGAGTGAGAAGGCATTCTCCAATATTTGTCCTTCAATTCTTGCCCAAGTTTTGGAAGATTGAGAATGGAAACTCACTAGGTCTTCATCCTAGAGGTAAGATTCTACACCTTAACCCTCAATTTCGAATTTTGTGTAGAAATGGATAATAAGCAAGATAATTTCTGGGCAAGAGGATTGGTTATCTTACATGCATGGGTTATCAAAGGATGTAGGAATATTGTTGAGCTAAAAATGGTAAAGATTGGGTTGTGGGATGATGGAATCCTCCATAAAATGGGCCTTGAAACCTTAATGCAAACCTAGTGTTTGATAAAATGCTCAAATGAGCTAGAACCATAATCATCTTCCTAATTGTGGTTCAATTTGTTATATTTCTAAAATAGATTGAAATTGCTAAGAATTTCGGAATGTTTTAGAGTTTAAGGAAGCTCAATTGAGGTATGTTGGCTAAACTCTTCTTTAAGAGTTAGAATTCTCATTATCCTTGTAAGTTCCGAGATGTTGATTATAAATCGAGTATTCCGATAGGTTTTGTGATGAAGATATATGTTCAATTTGTATTTCAAATGCTCTTATCATATTGCATTATAAATTGAGAATGTGTCCCAAACTATAGATTACGTATCCACATGTTATAACTTCTAGTCGTGATTTATGTGAAAGTTATTGTGCCAAGTTATGTAGAGATTGCGATTGTGATACGCCTCCACCCGAATACATTGGGGTGAGGCGGCATGACCACTTTGTGTGGGGATTATGGTATAGAGATTGTAATTGTGATACACCTCCACCAGCATATATATTGGGGTGAGGCGGCATGACCGCTTTGTGTAGGGATTATGATATTGTAGGACTGCACCTCCACCCGCTTACATTGGGGTGAGGCGGTACGACCGCTTTGTGTATGGTTTTGGTATTGTTGTGGCACCACCACCCACATACATTGGGGTGAGACGGCATAGCCGCTTTGTGTAGGTTCTTGGTACTGTGGTTATACATACACCCGCATACATTGAGGTGAGGCGGCAGGGCCGCTTGATTAGAGTTGTAGTATTGTATGTACACCTCCACCTGCATTCATCGGGTGAGGCGGCGGGGCCGCTTTGTGTGAAGATGGTTATAGAGGATCTCATCTTAAATCCTATAAATGTTGTTGATAGCTTTTAATAAGCTTGCTATGGTTGAGACGGTTATCTATATTATTCTATTGCCGCACTGGTTCATCATAATTATCTTGTATTTCTTAATTCTTAAATTGGTGTTTAATTTTCATGCTAATACTATTCGACGGTACTAACGTCCCTTTTGCCGGGGGAACTGCATATTTAAATGGATGCAGGTGGTTACACAGCAGGAGACATTGATCAGTGATAGCAATACACCTTCTTCCCTGCTGACTTGGTGAGCCCCACTTCATCCCGGGGTCATGTATCTTTTGTTCTTTATGTATTATGGTTGAGGTATAGCCGGGGCCTTGTTGCCGGCACTATCATTGTACTCTTCTTTATCTATAGAGGCTCCGTAGACATAGTGTGGGTTGTGTATTGGTACTGGGAAAGACAAACTATGCTACTTTGTGGTTGTATTACTTGTCCATTTGAGACTTTAAAAATGGTGAAACTTATGGTAAGAAATTGGTAATTGCAGACATGACCACTTTATTGTTTAATTAAGGAAGACATATATTCTCTTTATTCATGAATGAGTTTGGGTAGAAGAAATCTAACAGGCTTGCTTGGTCAGGTTCACTCGGTTGAGCGTCGGTCGCGCTCCACGGTTTTGGGGCGTGACACCTAGCAGCAGTGTTACATAAGAAGTCAGTTATCAGTGGTATATTATAGATCAATATTAAGGTGAATCAACAATGGATGGACAAAAGTCACAAAGTATGAGATGAGATTAGGCAGTCATTCTTAAGATGAACAGTAATGAGGAAGCATTAAAGGACTTAGATTTATACATATGGGACAAGCAACGAAAGTAACCTAGAGTTTGGTAGCAGACCTCAGTAACGATAAATCGAGGTAAGAGTTATGGTATATTATGACCTACTTAGATGCAGTAAAGTCATAAGATAGATAATCGGGCCTATGAAACTTAATATAGCAATATTCATAAGTTCGACAAAGTACCAAGCGAAGAACTTCAGTATACCTATAGATGCTCAGAGGGACATCTTGTCAAGCTCTGTATACTTGTACAAAGTGAGGCCTAGTTATTGGCTAAAAACTAGAGGAAAAAGGAGAGAAGAATCGTATAGGTACACTTACAAGGTCAGAGTCCTACAGGCTGCATGACAGAAGGTAACAACATTTATGAGATTGGAAGGATTCCGACTACAAGTCATGGTGTGAGAAAGAGGCAAAAAGGGGGGAATGCCATGGCCTTTGAATTTATTTACAAAATAGTTGCCTAGATGCCAAAGAGAGTACTACAGTTTTCGTAAGAGCTATAGGTTATGATAAAGATAAGTGCATCAGTCAGCATTCAACGACGAATGTTTCAAAGAGGGGAATGATGTTACACCCCATGTTTTCGTACGTGAAAGTACGCCATAAGTAAATTGATGGAAGCTCGGAAATGAGATGTTCATCCCGCATTTTCTTATGTTAAAGTTTCATCGTAAATTAATCGACATAAACTCGGGAATGAGATTATTTTTGAAATTATGGTATTTCAAACAAGTTCATAAAGGTGAGAGGGTAAGCAAATCAAGGAAAATGAGTTTCGTTGAAGGTTGTCATTTTGAGATAAAATACGGTCCAAGCTATAATACCCCGTATTTATGGACTAGTGCCATACAAGGTACCACATGACCACGATAGTAGGGTACATAAAGTGTATTAAAAGTGAGTAGTATTTTAAGTAATTTGAGATAATTCTTAATTATGTGGGTAATTGGTTAATTATTGGGTAATGGGATATTACCTAATTTAATTAAGAAACTGGTAATTAATTAAGACATTTTGGATAAACTCTTGAATCCCAGCGTGGCAGAAAGATGTAGTCAATTAAATGACTCTTACATTATGTTGCAAGGTGGCATAATTTGGACATTCTTTGGCCAAGTAATCCGTATCAAGTAGGGCCCACAAAAGCCAACAATTTTAAGAGATTTTTTATCTAATTAAGGTATGATTCTAAGAGTGCCAAGAGACGGATGAAGCTTCAATACGGATTTGCAATTCTAAGAGATTTGCAACGAAGTTATACTGTGTAATCGCAACGAGATTTGTAATTCTAAGAGAGCACGGTACAATCTTTCTCAAGAATATCATACGGATTTTGTTACACCCCATATTTTTGTACGTGAAAGTACGCCATAAGTAAATTGATGAAAGCTCGGAACTGAGATGTTACATCTCGCATTTTCGTATGTTAAAGTTTCGTCGTAAGTTAATCGACGTAAGTTCGGGAATGAGATTATTTTGAGATTATAAGTATTATGCTGTTTCAAACAAGTGATGAGTAAATTTGTGAAGGTGAGAGGGTAAGCAAATTAAAGAAAATAAATTTCGTCGAAGTTTGACATTTTGGGATAAAATACGGTCCGAGCCATAATACTCGATATTTATGGATTAGTGCCATACAAGGTACCCCATAACCACGATAGTAGGGTACATAAAGCGTGTTAAAAGTGAGTAGTATTTTAAGTAATTTGAGATAATTCTTAATTATGTGGATAATTAATTGGTTAAATATTAGTTAATGAGAGATTAATTAGTTAATTAAGGAATTAGTGATTAATAAATCAAGATCTTGGATAAAGCCTAAAAGGCCCCAACGTGGCAGCCCACCATTCCAAATTAGTGACTCTTAAGTCACATTTCAAGGTGGCAAAAAAAATATTGTTGAGTTTGTGGCTTAGTCATCTTGCCAAGTGGGGTCCACCCCTATAATAAAAATGTCTCTAAATCACTTTAAGAGATGGATATCTCTATAGTAGGAGGAATGGAAGGCTTTAGCCAATTCATATGAGAATTCATGTGGTAATAACGTGATCCTCTTGAAACAAATTCAAACGAGAATTCTTAGTATGTTAGCAACGTGAGATTTTGCAATTTTAAGGGAGTACGGAGCAATCTTTCTCAAGAATATCATACGAATTCTCCCCTACTTCGATTCGTCGTTACGTGTTTTGTCGCAATTGACGTGTGTTAGAGGGATTGTCAAGAGAATCGACTCAGGTATGTTAAGACTATCCCTTCTTTCCTCTTGGTATGATCCAAATGATACAAATGAAACGAGCAAAATACGCAACTTTCATAAACGACTCTATTCATAGAAATACTAGAGGTGTCTATATTCTTAATTTCCCATATGTCCTATTATTCTATCATCTGTTCATGGGTCTCAGAAAATACGTAAGTTGATAAAGTTTATTTCATGATATTAATCAAAGGCATAATGGTCTTATGACGTTCCGAGAGATTTTATTGACATACTTCTCATGCATTGCATTCATTTATACATGTACATTGACCCATGACCAGATGACATTATATACGTGTATATTATATGTATATGGAATATGGAAAAAGGTTACGGCGTTATGTACACACCACCACCTGATCAACTGGTATACACCGATGATTTTGCCCACAATGGCCGAGATAATATGATGGGATGCCCTCAGAGGCTTGATGATGTTATGAACACATATACCAATGCACGGTATGACATTTCTATGCATATGCATGCCATTATAATATTAAATGATTCACAGAGCTATTCAGACATACATGTTGAGTCTTTTACTCCATGTTTCTCTCATGTCTATTATTTACTGATTTTCATTCCTTACATACTCGGTATATTATTTGTCCTGACGTCCCTTTGCCTGGGGACGCTATGTTTCATGCCCGCAGGTCCCGATAGACAGGTCGAGAGTCCTCCAAGTAGGCTATCAGTTCAGTGGAAGATGTTGGTGTTCTCCATTTGCTCCAGAGTTGCTTATTTGGTCAGTATGATTTAGACGTGTATTGTTTAGTATGGCGGGGCCCTGTCCCGACCTTTATGGTATTTATCTACTCTTAGAGGTTTGTAGACATATGTCATGTACGTAAAAGATTGTATGGCCTTGTCGGCCTATATTCAGTGTACGAGTGGTCATTTTGGTCTTATAGGCCCGTATGCCTTATGTATAAGTTGGTATTACATGTTTTATTCTAGTTATCTCACGGCAGCCTTTGCGTCTCATTTACCTATGATAGCATGATACGAAAAGATACGTTATGTTGGTACTCTGTTGAGTAAGGTACTGGGTGCCCGTCGCGGCCCATTGGTTTAGGCCGTGACAAAAGTGGTATAAGAGCAGTTCTATCCTAGGGAGTCTACAAGCCGTGTCTAGTAGAGTCTTGTTTACGGGTGTGTTGTGCACCACATTTATAAGCCTAAGGCTACAGGGCATTTAGGACTGTCACTCTTTCTTCTTACTCTAGATCGTGTGGTAGAGCTCAGTTGTAAGAACTCAATTTCCTAAATTCTATTTTATTCGTAATAAGACAATACCTATATTCAGAAAGACAGTTGGTAAGAGATTGAATGAGGCTATAGAAGAGTTGAGTCAGAGTAACTCGATTTTTCATGATGTTCATGATGAGTAAATGTAAGGTCTCCAGCAGATCATGTGTGTACTAAGATGTGTAAGCTTCTTGATAAAGATCCCTAAGGCAAGAATGTCTATCCACTCTTACGGTAAAAAGGAATAAGAGAATCGAAAGGTAGACACAAGTTTCAGCAAGTAAAAGAAGCAAGGTGAAGAAGGATACGAGGTACTTAGTTAATGAAGATTAACAGTAGTTACAATTCAAGCAGAGAAATATAAGCTTTTTGAGTTACCTTCAATTACAACAGAGGTATGTACAATTAGTCATACCCATCTCAGTTATGCTTCATGGGAGTCAACATATATAGTTTAAGAGAAGGACATGATATCAGGATCCAGCTGGGGTTAAAGTAACCCAAAATGTTGGATGGATGGTTAGGTTAGCTGACATTTTCGAAGGGTATTACAAACGTGGTAATAATTCTCCTTGTGAGACACCCAGATGGTGCATTCTAGAATAGTACAGCTAAATATGAATACAAAAGTGTTCAAAAAATAAACTTTTACAAAGACAGGTACTGGAATCTTGGAAGGGATAAATATTACCTTAGTATGGCTCCCGTCCCTAGTAGAGAAAGAATGTTAGGCAACCCGAAGAGTCAGTAGATGGAGCAAGGGGAACTAAAAGCAAAAGAATTTCTTTTTCGAGTTTTCAGAATAAAGTGATAGACATAAATGTTAGCGAAAAATAAGAAGAGAGTTAATGAAGCATTATGAGTAAGATGTGATACATGGATGACAGCGGTAGATCAAAAAGATGACAGTATTACAGAGTCTATAGTCAAGTGAAGGAAAAGACGAGAGGTGACAGGACTTGAGATAACAAAAGAGTATAGGCCATAAAGTCATATCCTCATTTCGGGAAATAAGTTCGTGACTCCAACGTGACTACTGGAAGGAAAAGTTAGACCCCAGAATTGTCACGACCCAAACCGATATGCCGCAACGGGCAGCCGGTATCTTACTCAACCGAGTACCAACATAACGTATCTTCTCGTATCATTCTATCATGGATAACTGAGCCAGAGAGGCTGCCGTGATATAAGTAGAATACAACATAAAATACAAACTTATACATAAGACATACGGGCCTAAAGACCAAAACAAACACTCGTACACGGAACATAGGCCGACAAGGCCCTACAATCTTTTACGTACATGACATCTATCTACAAGTCTCTAAGAATACATAATTGTCATAAATGTCGGGACAGATCCCCGCCATACCAAACAATACACGTCTAAATCATACTGACCAAACAAACAACTCCGGAGCAAATGGAGCGCACCAACATCTTCTGCTGAGCTAATAGCCTACTTGGAGGACTCTCGACCTGTCTATCGGGACCTGCAGGCATGCAACGCAGAGTCCCCAGGCAAAAGGGATGTTAGTACAAATAATGTACCGAGTATGTAAGGAATGAAAATCAGTAAATAATAGACATGAGAGAAACACGGAGTAAAAGACTCAACATGTAAGTTTAAACAACTCTGTGATTCATTAATATTTATCATGTCATGCATATGCATATAAATGTCATACCATGCTTAGGTATATGCATTCATAACGTCATCAAGCCTCTGAGGGCATCCCATTATATCATCTCGGCCACTGTGGGCAAATCATCAACGTATACCAGCTGATTAGGTGGTGGTGCGTATATAACGCCGTAACCTTTTCCCATATCTCATATACATATAATATACATATATATACGTATATAACGCCATCTGGTCATGGGTCAATGTAAATGAATGCAATGCATGAGAAGTACGTCAATAAAATCTTTCGGAATGTCATAAGACCATTATGTCTTTGATTAATATCATAAAATAAACTTTATCAACTTACGTATTTTCTGAGACCCATGAAAAGATGATAAAATAATAGGACACATGGGGAATCAAGAACATAAGCATCTCTAGCATTTCTATGAATATAGCCATTTATGGAAGTTGTGCATTTCTTTTGTATCGTATGTATCATGCCAAACAAAAGAGTATAGGTCATAAAGTCATATCCTAATTTCAAAAAATAAGTTCGCGACCTTAACGCGATTACCAAAAGGAAAAGTTAGACCCCAGAGTAATAGAAATCAGTATGGATTGGTGAACAACATAAACTAAACATGAATTAGGGACTGCGTGATTTGATAATGGTCGGCATCATGAGAATTTCAGATTGCGTTCCGGTGATAATAGAATGGACAACAGAAGAAGATTCATGAGACAATCAGAGAATGGTCATTCAGGAAGACGCTTCCCTGAAGCAAGCAATGTGAGTAAAGTTAAGCTTAAGTGACTGTATGTGCCAGTTACACTAGGTGTCTCCCTCGTGAGTAAGGAATTTTGTTATCCTTGCTACAAAAGGATTATCGCGAGGCAAGTAAAGGTCATCGATGATGTGAAAAGACGCCAAAGATGAAGAGGTAAAACATCTATATGTAGATCACTGTAGCACTAAATCTTAGTGCTCCCCTAAAGGGGGGAGTATGGAGTGATGTGGCATTAAGTCAGAATTAAGTGGTTCTAAAAACTATGGAATAGTAAAGGAAGAATGCGATAAAAAATGAGAAAGGAATGAGATTTACATCTATATGTAGAATGCCATATGCTTTATAAAGGAGTATTTACACCTATTAGGCTTAATTGGGTTAAGTGGACACATGGTCACTATCTTGTTTTATTCCTACCATTTATTCAGATTAGTGGATGCCATTTACTAATGCGTGACTTATTTTTCTTGCAAGGTCAAAATTCGAGGACGAATTTTATTCAAGAAGAGGGGAAAGATAGCATCCTAGGAAGCTCAAATTTATTCAAGGACAAGAATGAAGCTTTGGAATCTCAAAGATGGCCTTTAACAAGATGTCAAGCTAAAGAGTTGCAAAACAAGGTCATTAAACTTCAAGTGCAAATAAAGAAGTTGTTAATTGGACCTTTGACTCCCTCACAAATTTATAAAGATGAAAAGACTGTTAAAGAGAATATGAAAAAATATGAGAGAGAAAAGAATGAGAGGAGTAAGGGAGTGCAGGTTGACATCCCAACAGTGGAAAAATGAAAGGTTGTATTGAGTGAAGAAAATGGGATGTCAATTGAGAAAAAGAGTGAGCTTGAGGGAAAAGAAAAGAGAGAAGGCAATGAGATAAGAAAAGTCTTTAAGGTAGAGAGAAAAACAAGAGGGTTTGAGTAAAGAAGAAAAAAGCTTTAGTGAGAGAAAAGAGGCTAAGGGTGAGGAAAAAGTTAGTCTTGTGATAAAAGCCAAAGAGAGTGTAAGCAAGAAAATATTTTTCTTTACTTCCTAACCTATTAAATCTTTCTCATTTTAGTTCTTGTGATTTTGTGCAGCCATATGTAGAAAGACCTTTTGAAAGGGAAGGTGAGGCACAAGAGATGGTAGCAAAAGATCCAATTGGATTCCAACATGAATTTAGCAAAATCAATTCTTGTTGGATGGTAGAAGATAAAAGCTTGGTTAATTTCTTTGTTGTTGAACCTTTTGACTATTTTGATCCTTATTTACAGGTTTATAACATGGAGTTTCCTAAAGGCATTGCTAAGTTAGAGCCATTGCATAAGAGAATAAAAGGAGATGTTGTTCCATTAGGAAATAAGTCCAAGTATGATATGTATAATTGGTTCATTCACATTCTTGGCCTTTCTAGAACACCTAAGATTTTTTTGGAGGTAATGAACTATACTCTCATTTCTTATGTTGGTGACTTTATAATTTTTGTGGATGATGATATGTTGATGCATATCAAGTCATTAACTGTAATATCTAAGTTAAAGTACAAGAGTAATTAGCTTTCTTTTGAAATTGAGTATGGCATAGATGATTATGCATTTCAACTTGGTGGAAAGAGGCATGAAATTTATGAGAAGAGGCTTGCTAATGAGTTAAATGTTCTTTCTTCTCTTATTCAAGTGTCTAATGAGTTTTCATGTGATAAATTGCTAGAATGTGAGTTTTGTTGTTTGATGGGAAGTCATTCCTCTATTCATGTTGATTGTGAGCCTATAAAAGTGTTTGCTACTAGTAAAGAGGATATGCATGATTATTATGACGTTAGTGATCAAATACTCTTTCATGAACCTATCTATGACTCTTTCTGTGACAGTTTGAGCAATTATGTAGAATTCACTGATGTTGCGAATATTATTGGGGAAAGTTATAATCATGAGCTTGAATGTATTGAAATTTGTATTTTGGAATTTTTGGGTTCTTCTGACCTTTCTGAGAATTTATGTGCTTCTTTGAATAAATTACATGTAGAAGAATCCATGGGATTTATAATTGATACTTGGCTATATCATAAGAGTGTATTATTTGATACATGTGGCATAGATATTTGTGTTAAATGGATGCATGACCAATATTTTGTAATTTCTTTGGCATGCACATGTTTGGACTACCTTATTGACAAGATCGCATTGCAAATTTCATTACATAGTGCATATAAGAGAGGTTTTTATTGGACAACTCTAAGTAGGCATAAATTTTATTGGGATGATGATGTCCATATGCTTTATAAAGGAGTATTTACACCTATTAGGCTTAATTTGGACAAGTGGACACATGGTCACTATCTTGTTTTATTCCTACCATTTTTTCAGATTAGTGGATGTCGTTTACTAGTGTGTGACTTCTTTTTCTTGCAAGTTTGAAATTCGAGGACGAATTTTCTTCAAGAAGAGGGGAATGATAGCATCCTAGGAAGCTTAGATCTATTCAAGGACAAGAATGAAGTTTTGGAATCTCAAAGAGGGCCTTTAACAAGATGTCAAGCTAAAGAGTTGCAAAACAATGTCATTAAACTTCAAGTGCAAATAAAAAAGTTATTAATTGGGATGGAGAGCTCAAGGATAAAGGATATGATTTTTCTAGGTATTATAATTATTTTATGGTCCAAATTCATGTCCAAGAAAAGGTGGATTAGATCCCAAGAGACATCCTTTGAAGAAGGTCCAAATCAAGCCACTATTGGACCTATTTGGCATCTAAAAATGTGTCCAAACTTGAAGCCCAATATGTCCTACATGAAGCCATATTTTTATAACATAAAAAGGACTTACTTGCTGCCCAAGAAAGGTTCAATAGGCATGATAGAAATTGGGTACAAGTTGGTGCCAAGTAGCTTGCAAGTTGCCTTCAAGATTTCCAAGATCCTATCCATGATTGGTTTGCGACTTTCAAGATTCTATCCAAGATTGGTTTTAACTTATTTTCATATATTTTGGTACTAGATTGGTTTTTCTTTTCCTAAGATTGTTGGAGTTACTTTCCAAGATTGACTTGGTTTTTGTTTCCTAGTATTTTTTCTTTTCCTAAGGTATTTGGACTTGTTGTCCAAAGTAGTTTAGGATATTATTTCCTTATTTTTCGGTAGGAATTTCGTGACCCCCTATCTATATAAAGGGGTGTCATCTTTGTTTTTAGATTTTAGATTATAGAATATTATCAATAAAAATTATGAGATGTTTCTTGCACTCTTGTGTGTGGCTACTCTTGGATTTATTCTTCAACCTTCAAGACTCAACTTAAGGTGGTAAGATTAAACTCTTTTGAAATCTTAGATCACTTCTAGGTATTCAAGAAAGGTGATAAGTTTAGGCTTATTGTTGTTCTTGTTATTCTAAAGTGCCGGGTTTCACAATCTATCTCTTGTTTTTAATTCTCTACCAAAGGTGATTAGTTCTTTGTTAGCTAATTATTTTTGTTAGGATTCAACTTCAAGAATAGACTTCTTGAATTCGAGAAACTCTTTCTTGAATTCAATTTATCTTTATTTTTTTGTCATTTTTTTGTTTCTTTATTTTCTTTTAACTTTCGCACGTTTCTTGATTTTCTTTAGTAATTCTTGGACCCCTATCGTGTTGTTATCAAGTAGTATCAGAGCATAGGCTAATCAAGATTTAAATCTTGATAATCTTGGGAGGTTCTTGAAAAAATAAAAATAAAAATAAAAACAAAAATCAGCTAAAAGAAAAGCATTATGGCTCATTATTATTTATAGAATTCAAGTGTTATTTGGTTTCCAAGTCAAGAAAGGAAACAAGAAGAGGGAATCCTAGTTCTTGAAGATTAAGGTAATTTCTTTCCTTATTCTTGTGGGTTTTGGGTTTCCTAAATTCTTTCCTTTTTTTTTCTACATAACCAATTCCTATTCTTCCAAAGTTTGGTCCTTCACTTTCCTTTTCTTTTTCTAACTCCACATTCTTATCACTAAGGGTTGTGACTAGTAAGGTTTATTAATAAATCTAAAGATTAACGACCAAGAGTTACTTTGAGTGGAAAAAGGCAAGAGAGGTGAGAACATTAGAGGCAAAAGCCAAATTTGAGAGATACATAATTCTTCTAATCTTTGTTCAAGATATTTCAAATATGTAGTTATAGTGAAAGGAGACGAGTTATGACTCAACAACTTGAAAAGTCGAACTTACAATATACCGAATGGAAGGAAGATAATGGTAAAATTATTTTTCAAACAAGAGCTAAAGTGATGTCTGCGATTTGTGCCCTTAGAATTGACAAAGAGTTTGGCTATAACTCTATTAGCACTTATATGGTTGAAAAATTTAACTTGCCTTATGTTGAGCATATTGAACCCTACATGTTGAGAGGAGTAAAGGTAGATAAAAGAGTGTTATTACTATTCTCTATTGGAAGGTATGCGGATGCGATTTGGTGTGATGTGATTCCTATAAATAATTATCATATCTTATTGGGAAAGCCATGGTATGCCTATAGAAGAGCTTCATATAACATGAAAAAAAATAGATACTCTTTTGAGGTTAACGGGAAGAAACTTATTCTTGGACCTTTGACTCCCTCAATAATTTATGAAGATGAAAAGACTGTTAAAGAGAATATGGAAAAATATGTGAGAGAAAAGAATGAGAGGAGTAAGGCAGTGCAGGTTGATATCCCAACAGAGGAAAAAAGAGAGGTTGTATTGAGTGAAGAGAATGGGATGTCAATTGAGAAAAAGGGTGAGCTTGAGGGAAAAGAAAAGAGAGAAGGCAATGAGATAAGAAAAGTCTTTGAGGTAGAGAGAGAAAAACAAGAGGGTTTGAGTAAAGAAGAAGAAAAAAACTTTAGTGAGAGAAAAGAGGCTAAGGGTGAGGGAAAAGTTAGTTTTGTGATAAAAGCCAAAGAGAGTGTAAGCAAGAATAAAATTTCTTTACTTCCTAACCCATTAACTCATTCTTGTTTTAGTTCTTGTGATTTTGTGCAGCCACGTGTTGAAAGAACTTTTGAAAGGAGAGGTGAGGCGCGAGAAATGGTGGAAAAGGATCCAATTGGATTCCAACATGAATTAGGCGAAATTAATTCTTGTTGGATGGTGGAAGATAAAAGCTTGGTTAAATTCTTTATTATTGAACCTTTTGACTATTTTAATTCTTATTTACAGGTTTATGACATGGAGTTTTTTAAAGCCATTGCTAAGCTGGAATCATTGCATAAAAGAATACAAGGTGATGTTGTTCCATTAGTAACTTCCTAGAACACCTAAGGTATTTTTGGAGGTAATGAACTATACTCTTATTTCTTATGTTGGTGACTTTATAATTTTTGTGGATGATGATATTTTGATGCATATCAAGTCATTAATTGTAATATCTAAGTTAAAGTGCAAGAGTAATTTGCTTCCTTTTGAAATTGAGTATAACATAGATGATTATGCATTTCAACTTGGTGGAAAGAGGCATGAAATTTATGAGAAGGGTCTTGCTAATGAGTTAAATATTCTTTCTTCTCTTATTCAAGTGTCTAATGAGTTTTCATGTGATAAATTGGTAGAATGTGAGTTTTGTTGTTTGATGGGAAGTCATTCCTCTAGGCATGTTGATTGTGAGCCTGTAAAAGTGTTTGCTACTATTAAAGAGGATATGCATGATTATTGTGATGTTAGTAATCAAATACTCTTTCATGAACCTATCTATGACTCTTTCTGTGACAGTTTGAGCAATTATGTAGAATCCATTGATGTTGCGAATATTATTGGGGAAAGTTATAATCATGAGCTTGAATGTATTGAAATTTGTATTTTGCAATTTATGGGTTCTTCTGACCTTTCTGAGAGTTTATGTGCTTCTTTGAATAACTTACATGTAGAAGAATCCATGGGATTTATAATTGATTCTTGGTTATATCATTAGAGTGTCTTATTTGATACATGTGGCAGAGATACTTGTGTTAAATGGATGCATGACCAATATTTTGTAATTTCTTTGGCATGCACATGTTTGGACTATCTTATTGAAAAGATCGCATTGCAAATTTCATTACATAGTGCATCTCAGACAGGTTTTTATTGGACAACTCTAAGTAGGCATAAATTTTATTGGGATGATGATTTCCATATGCTTTAAAAAGGAGTATTTACACCTATTAGGCTTAATTGGGTTAAGTGGACACATGGTCACTATCTTGTTTTATTCCTACCATTTTTTCAGGTTAGTGGATGCCATTTACTAGTGCGTGACTTCTTTTTCTTGCAAGGTCAAAATTCGAGGACAAAATTTCTTCAAGAAGAGGGGAATGATAGCATCCTAGGAAGCTCAAATCTATTAAAGGACAAGAATGAAGCTTTGGAATCTCAAAAAGGGCCTTTAACAAGATGTCAAGCTAAAGAGTTGCAAAACAAGGTCATTAGACTTCAAGTACAAATAAAGAAGTTGTTAATTGGGATGGTGAGCTCAAGGATAAAGGATATGAATTTTCTAGGTATTATAATTATTTTATGGTCCAAATTCATGTCCAAGAAATGGTGGATTAGATCCCAAGAGACAGCCTTTGAAAAAGGTCCAAATCAGGCCACTATTGGACCTATTTGGCACCTAAAATTGTGTCCAAACTTGCAGCCCAATAAGTCCTACATGAAGCCACATTTTTATAACATAA
Source organism: Nicotiana tabacum (assembly GCF_000715075.1). Lineage (NCBI taxonomy): Eukaryota > Viridiplantae > Streptophyta > Magnoliopsida > Solanales > Solanaceae > Nicotiana > Nicotiana tabacum. Next base: position 119,825,594 of record NC_134083.1, on the reverse strand, counting down.
AAAGGAATTACTTGCTTCCCAAGAAAGGTTCAATAGGCGTGATAGAAGTTGGGCACAAGTTTGTGCCAAGTTGCTTGCAAGTTGCCTTCAAGATTTCCAAGATCCTATCCATGATTGGTTTGCGACTTTCAAGATTCTATCCAAGATTGGTTTTAACTTATTTCCATATATTTTGGTACTAAATTTATTGCTTTCCTAGGTAGTTAAGGTTATGTTTTCCTTTTCCTAAGATTGTAGGAGTTACTTTCCAAGATTGACTTGGTTTTTGTTTCCTATTATTTTTCCTTTTCCTAATGTATTTGGACTTGTTGTCCAAAGTAGTTTAGGACTTGTTTTCCTTGTTTTTAGGTAGGAATTTTGTGACCTCCTCTCTATATAAAGGGGTGTCGTATTTGTTTTTAGATTTTAGATTATAGAATATTATCAATAAAAATTATGAGATTTTTCTTGCACTCTTGTGTGTGGCTACTCTTGGATTTATTCTTCAACCTTCAAGACTCAACTTAAGGTGGTAATATTAAACTCTTTCGAAATCTTAGATCACTTCTAGGTATTCAAGAAAGGTGATAAGTTTAGGCTTATTGTTGTTCTTGTTATTCTAAAGGGCCGGGTTTCACAATCTATCTCTTGTTTTTAATTCTCTACCAAAGGTGATTAGTTCTTTATTTGCTAATTATTGTTTTTAGGATTCAACTTCAAGAATAGACTTCTTGAATTCAAGAAACTCTTTCTTGAATTCAATCTACCTTTAATCTTTTGTCATTTTTTTGTTTCTTTATTTTCTTTTAGCTTCCGCATGTTTCTTGATTTTCTTTAGTAATTCTTGGACCTCTATCGTGTTGTTATCAGAAAGGCTAAAGTAATAACTAATACCATGATCCTCAAATCGAAAGATAGCTTAAGCCTACATAAAGGTTGATCTGAAGGAAGAGGAAACTAAAGAGTTACATCAACGAAGTAAATCAGGAGTCTCATTATTGGATCCAGAAAATTATAGAAATCATGATTGAAAACATAGTAGAATCACTCTTAATATCAAAGGTACAAGAGAGATAGTACAACAACCATATTCTATAACGGCTCTACAATAGAGCCAGTTAGTAAAGTACCAGCCTCATAAGAAGTCACTGTGAAGCTCCCACCAGATTGTGTATGCACCAGAGGTGCAAGTATTATATTGGAGCTTCAGGTTGTGGATATGAATTATACCTGTGTGAAAGAGAGGTCATGAAAGAGATAGAAGATGTGATGTGAGATTTTAAGGTAAGTAAGGTAAAGGTGAAAAACGTACGAGATACTCAAATGCAGAAGGTTGCAAATAATCCATACTTCAGATAGAGGACTAGAAGCATTGGGATTCAGTTTCCAGGAATGATAGCGGTGTCATTGATGGCATACCTCCCAGCCTATGGTTTTTAGGTATCAAGAGGTCTAGTTAAAAGAGTAAAGAAGAGTTTGAGAAAATGTGATGTCTCGCTTGATGTTCCAAAATAACATAAGGAAATCTGTGGTGCAAGCAAGTTGAAGGAAGGTTGCGAGTAGGATAAATGGATATGTGTAGGTCGCAAGCTAAAGTATGGTAGAGCGACAAGGTGTTAGGAAGTCAGGAGTAAGGAAAAGAAAAAGCGAGTGAGAAGGTGACGAAAATGGATGAGTCCTCGGGATTAAGCCTATAAAAACAAGAGAGCTGATGGTTTCTCTAAGTTATAGAAAGCTCAGTATAGCCTGAATGATCTCAAAGGAGTCTAAGACTAGTAACATTTAGCAGAGATGGAATATTGCCCTGGTAGTAGAATGAAGGTGTAATTGTGATAGATGAAGGATAACGTTTGGGCCTTCGATTGAGTAATGATTTCATGAATTGTACATGATTAAAATACAACGTGAGGTGAATCACATTGGGATGTTCTGAAAGCATGGTATCGCCCCAAGAGGATCAATCTAGTCATTTCAGATGTTCCCCGATGAGATGTGAGCCCTAGCGGCAGTGCTACATAAGAGGTCAAGTTATCAGTGGTAGCTTATAGATCGACATTAAGGAGAATCAACAATAGATGGATAAAAGTTACAAAGTATGAGATGAGATTAGGCCTCAGTCTTAAAATGAACAGTAATGAAGAAGCATTAAAGGACTTAGATTTAAACATATAGGATAAGCAACGAGAGTAACCTGGCCTTTGAAATTATTCACAGAATAGTTGCCCAGATGGCAAGGAGAGTACTAAAGTATTCGCAAGAGCTATAGGTTATGATAATGATAAGTGCATCAGTCAACATTTGAGGATGAATGTCCCAAAGGGGGGAATGATGTTACACCCCATGTTTTCATACGTGAAAGTACGCCACAAGTAAATTGATGAAAGCTCAGAAATGAGATGTTACATTCCGTATTTTCGTACATTAAAGTTTTGCCGAAGTGTGTCAATTTGGGATAAAATACGGTCTGAGCTATAATACCACGTATTCATGTACTAGTGCCATACAAGGTACCACATGACCATGATAGTAAGGTGTATAAAGTGTGTTAAAAGTAAGTAGTATTTTAAGTAATTTGAGATAATTCTTAATTATGTGGGTAATTGGTTAATTATTGGATTAGTGAAGGATTAATAATTGATTAAGGAAAAGGGGTGAATATTTGGTTAAGGTTAAGGAGGCATTAACGCGGCAACACACTATGCTCACCTAATGACTCTTAAATTCAAGTGGAAAGGTGGAAAAGTTAGATGAATTTTGGTGGCCAAGTCTTACTCAGTGGGGCCCACACTCAAATATTAAAAGAGACCTCTCTAATTCATTATTGAATCTCTACAAAGTTCAAAGAAAGCTTTAGCAAACTCATTCATAAAAGATTAGATGTTAGCAACGTGATTTTGCTACAAAAATCATACGAGACTACGTAATGTTATAGTAACGGGATTTTGCGATTCTAAGGGAGTACGGTGCAATCTTTCTCAAAGAATATCATACAGATTTTCCCTAACTTCGATTCGCCGTTACATGTTTTGTCGCAATCAACGTGTGCTAGAGGGATTATCCAGAGAATCGGTTCAGGTATGTTAAGTCTATCCCTTCTTTCTTTTTGGCATGATCCATATGATACAAACGAAACGAGTAAACGCACAATTTTCATAAATGACTCTATTCATAAGAAGTACTAGGGGTGTCTATATTCTTGATTCCCCATGTGAATTATTATTATAGCTTCTGTTCATGGGTCTCAGAAAAAAATAGGTATTCGATAAAGTTTCTCCGAAAGGCATATTGATTTTTATGACATTCCGAGAAATCTTATTAAAGTATTTCTTATGCATTTCATGCATTTATACGTGTACATTGACCCATGACCAGATGGCATTATATACGCGTATATTATATGTATATGGGATATGAGAAAAGGTTATGGCATTATATACGCACCACCACCTGGCCGAGATGATATGATGGGATGCCCTCAGAGGCTTGATGATGTTATGAACGTATATACCAAAGCATGGTATGACATTTATATGCATATGCATGACATTGTAAATATTAATGATTCACAGAGTTGTTCAGACTTACATGTTTAGTCGTGCACTTCATGTTCCTCTCATGTCTATTCTTTACTAATTTTCATTCCTTACATACTCGGTACATTATTTGTACTAACGTCCCTTTTGCCTGGGGATGCTACGTTTCATACCCGCAGGTCCCGATAGACAGTCGAGAGACCTCCAAGTAGGCTATCAGCTCAGCGGAAGATGTTGGTGTGCTCCATTTGCTCCGGGTTTGCTTAGTTGGTCAGAATGATTTAGACGTGTATTGTTTGGTATGGCGGGGCCTGTCCCGACCTTTATGATAAGTATGTACTCTTAGAGGCTTGTAGACAGATTTCATGTATACGGATACTTGTATGGCCTTGTCAGTCAATATTTTAAGTATATAATGGATCACATTAGCCTTATAGGCCCGTATGTCACAGGTCTGAGTATCTATATCAGGTTAGGTCGTTTTATGTCGGGTATTCCCTCATATTTACTCTGGTTATCTCATGACGCCCCTCTGTCTTACTTTCCTATGATGATGTAACAAGAAAGATACGTTACGTTGGTACTCAGTTGAGTAAGGTACCGGGTGCTCGTCGCGGCCCATAGGTTTGGGTCGTGATAATTAGAATGGCTCACGTTTGCTTATTCATGACTCTTAAGTTTGAGATATCTTATATATGTATGTGGGCCCCACTTTATGTGGTGGCTTAACCACATAATCCTTAAATCCTCAATTTTGCCACATAATACATAATGACTTAAGAGCCATAAAGCTTGGGGTGGATTGCTAACACGTGGGGTTCTTTAATTTATCCAAAGATTTTAATTAATCTCCCACTAAAATTTATTAATTACCCAATTATCCACATAATTAAGAATTATCTCAACTTACTTAAAATACTACTCACTTTTAACATACCTTGTATACCTTACTATCATGGTCATGTAGTACCTTGTATGACACTAGTCCATAAATACCGGGTATTATAGCTCGGACCGTATTTTATCCCAAACCGACAATCTTCCATGAAACTCATTTTCTTTGATTCGTTTACCCTTTAACCTTCACGACACTTTACTTATCGCTTGTTATAAATAGCATAATGCTTATAATCTCAAAATAATCTCATTCCCGAACTTGCGTCGATTAGCTTACGACCAAACTTTAACGTACGAGAATGCGGGATGTAACATCTCATTTTTGAGCTTATATCAATTTACTTATGGCGTATAACAAGGCCTTTCTCAAGCAGCTCCTTAACTGGCCTTTGAAGCTCTTTTATCTCTTCTGGATTACTCCTATAAGCGGGCCTATTTGGGATTTGTGACCCAGGCATAAAATCAATTTGATGCTCAATGCCACGTAAAGGTGGCAATCCATTAGGAATATCTTCAGGAAAGACATCTTCAAAATCCTGCAAAAGAGAAGAAATACTACTTGGCAAAGAAGAAATTAGTAACTCAGAATTAATCAAAGCTTCTTTGTAAGTAAGTAGTATTATGGGTAACCCCTCTTTTCTTGCATTTAAACACTCTTTGGCTTTTATATAGAAACTCTCTTTTTTTATTTCCTTAGCCTCTTTCCTCTCACCAAGACTTTCTAATTTTTCATTCAAACCCTTTTTTATCTCTTCTCTAAAATTGCTGCCCTCTCTCTCTTTCTCTCGGCCATCTCTTTTTTTTTTCTAACTCTTGGTCTCCTTTCTTTTCTTTTTCCTCAAGATCACTTTTTATCCCTCCCCTTGGTTTTCCCATTGTTTCCCTTAATCTCTTTTGATCTTCAAATACTTTAGAAGGAGATAAAGGTGCAAGAGTAAATTTCCTGCCATTTAGCTCAAGAGAATATATATTCTTCCTTCCATCATGAAAAACATTCCTATCATACTACCAAGGACGACCCAGTATGATATGACAAGCTTGCATAGGGACTATGTCACAAAGAATATCATCCTCATATCTACCAACATTGAATGAAATCATGTTTACCTTTAGTTCACCACTATCATTTAACCATTGGAGTGCATAGGGAGTAGGGTGTTTCATGTATGCAAGTTCCAATTTTTCCACAAAGTATGAACTCACCACATTAGCACAACTACCACTATCAATGATCATAGAACAAGTTTTTTCCTTTATCCCACACCTAGTATGGAATATATTCTCCCTTTTTTTCTTCACTATTGTTTCTCAAATTGATAGTCATAATCCTCCTAACTACCCCAATCATGCCATCATTAGGTAGTTCTATATCATCATCATTACTCACATCTCCCTCTTCTTCTCCCTCACTTTTTTCACTCCCATATCCTCCATTTTCTCTAAGAATGATGTTTCTTCTACTCGGACATTCATGCATCATATGTCCCCTTCCTTTACATTTATGATATTGAATAGAACTAGAAGGTGTAAAAGGTTTAGGGTTAAAGGTTTTACCTCCCTCTTTGTTCTCAAATTTACCTTTATCCTTGTCTTCTTGAGGTCTAGAAAAACTCTTCATCTCTTGATTCGACCATGGCTTCTTGGAGATGGTGTTTGATCGACCTTTCCACGAGCTAGTTTGCTTTCTTTTATTGTTACATTCCATATTTTTGTACGTGAAAGTACGCCATAAGTAAATTGATGAAAACTCGAAAATGAGATGTTACATCCCGCATTTTCGTATGTTAAAGTTTCGTCGTAAGATAATCAACGTAAGTTCGGGAATGAGATTATTTTGAGATTATAAGCATTATGCTATTTCAAATAAGTGATGAGTAAATTCGTGAAGGTGAGAGGGTAAGCAAATCGAAGAAAATGAATTTCATCGAAGTTTGTCATTTTGGGATAAAATACGGTCCGAGCTATAATACCCGGTATTTATGGACCAGTACCATACAAGGTACCACATGACCATGATAGTAAGGTATATAAAGTGTGTTAAAAGTAAGTAGTATTTTAAGTAATTTGAGATAATTCTTAATTATGTGGATAATTAGGTAATTATAAATTTTTAATGGGAGATTAACATGTAATTGGAAATTTGTGGATAAAGTTTGGTGAATAAAGTTTGGTGGAAACATTACGTGGAAGCAAACTATACCCAAATAATGACTCTTATTTTACATTACAAGGTGCCATATCTAGAGGGTCTTTTGGCTAAGTCATTACATAAGTGGTGCCCACACCCACAAATACAAAAGGCCTCTCTAAATCACATAATGGAGATTGCTTATACAAAGTTACGAATGGAGCTCTCAATTTTAAAGAAATCTCTTTACTTCATTAAGGTTTGAAGCAAAGCTTGCTAAGTAACTGATGGAACTCAAGTAATTCGTTTGAAACTTCATAATGCGATAAAGAGTGAAATTTGTAATTCTAAGGGAGTACGGTGCAATCTTTCTCAAGAATATTATACGGATTTTTTCCTACTTCTATCCAACGTTACGTGTTTTTATCACAAAAGACGTGTCTTAGAGGGATTTTCAAGAGAATCGGCTCAGGTATGTTAAGGCTATCCCTTCTTTCCTTTTGGCATGATCCAAGTAACGATATATAAACGTAATACATGCTACTTTCATAAATAATTCTATTCATAGAAATACTAGGGGTATCTATATTTTTGATTCCCCATGTGTCTTATTATTCTATCATCTGTTCATGGGTCTCACAAAATACGTAAGTTGATAAAGTTTATTTCATGACATTAATCAAAGGCATAATGGTCTTATGACATTCCGAGAGATTTTATTAACGTAATTCTTATGCATTTCATGCATTTATATATGTACATTATTGACCCATGACCAGATGGTGTTATATACGCATATATTATATGTATATGGGATATGGGAAAAGGTTACGGCGTTATATACGCACCACCACCTGATCAGCTGGTATACGTTGATGATTTGCCCACAGTGGCCGAGATGATATGATGGGATGCCCTCAGAGGCTTGATGATGTTATGAACGTATATACCTATGCATGGTATGACATTTATATATATGTGCATGACATTATATGTATTAAATGATTCACAGAGCTATGCAGACTTACATGTCGAGTCTTTTACTCCATGTTTCTCTCATGACTATTATTTACTGATTTTTATTTTCTTACATACTCGGTACATTATTTGTACTGACTTCTCTTTTGCCTGTGGACGCGGTGCTTCATGCCCGCAGGTCCCGATAGACAGGTTGAGAGTCCTCCAAGTAGGCTATCAGCTCAGCGGAAGGTGTTGGTGCGCTCCATTTGCTCCGGAGTTGCTATTTGGTCAGTATGATTAAGATATGTATTGATTGGTATGGCGAGACTCTGTCCCGACTTTTATGATAATTATGTATTCTTAGAGGTTTGTAGACAGATGTCATGTATATGAAATATTGTATGACCTTGTCGGCCTTGGTAATATCCTTCAGAAATGTCAACTAACACAAACAATCCATTAACCATTTTTGGTTACTCTAACCCCAGCCGGATCCTAATATCCCGTCCTTTTCTTAAACTACACCTGTTAGCCCCCAATAGGATATAACTGAGATGGGTGTGGCCAATTATACATACCTCTGTTACTGTTGAAGGTAACTCACAATGCTTATAATTTTCTGCCGGAGTTGAAAATACCGATAATCTTCATTAACTGGGTACCTCGTACCCTTCTCAGCTTGCTCCTTTGTACTTGTTGAAGCTTGCATCTATCTTCTGAATCTCTCATTGCCTTTCACCATAGGGGTGGATATATATTCTTTGCCTTAAGGCTCGTTATCAAGAGGCTTACACGTCTTAGTACACACATGATCTACTGAAGACCTTACATTTACTCATCATAAACATCATGCAAAATTGAGTTCCTCTGACTCAACTCTTTCACTGTTACACCCCATATTGTCATACATGAATGTACGCCATAAATAAATTGATAAAAGCTCGAAAATGAGATGTTACATCCCGCATTTTTGTACGTTAAAATTTCATCGTATGTTAATCGACGTAAGTTCGGGAATGAGATTATTTTGGGATTATAAGTATTGTGCTACTTCAAACAAGTGATAAGTATGTACCGTGAAAGATAAAGGAGAAACGAATCAAAAAAAATAAGTTTCGTTGAAGGTTGTCTCTTTGGATAAAATATGGTTCGAGCTTCAATACCCGATATTTATAGACTAGTGCCATACAAGGTACCACATGACCATGATAGTAAGGTATATAAAATATTTTAAAAGTGAGTAGTATTTTAAGTAATTAGAGATAATTCTTAATTATGTGAGTAATTGGTTAATTATTGGATTAGTGGCGGATTAATAAGTTGACTAAGGAGAAGGGGTGAAAATTTAGATAAGTTTAAAGTGTAGTAACGCGGCAGCATGTGCCATTCAACCAAATGACTCATTAGTCTTTACAATTGGTGGAATGTTAGGAGATTATTTGGATAAAAGAATCCCTATAAGTGGGGCCCACACCCACTAATATGCAAAGTTTCTCTAAACTACAAACATTAAGATGCCTACTACAATGTAACGTATAGATTTATCAAAGAAAGAATTCATGTGAATTCTTGAATTCATGTGAATTCTTTACAAAGAGTAGATGGAAACGTGATTTTCTTCAGCAAACATATACAAAAGTATGTCCAAGACAAGCAACATGAAGCCACAAAATTCATACAAGATTAGACGATAGCAACGTGATCTGCTACAACAAAATTTTATACGGATTTTTTCCTACTCCGATCTTGCCGTCATGTGTTTTGTCGGAATTAACGTGTGTTAGAGGGATTCTCAAGAGAATCAACTGAGGTATGTTAAGGCTATCTTTTCTTTCCTTTTGGCATGATCCAAATGATACAAATAAAACGAGTAAAATACACAACTTTCATAAATGACTCTATTCATAGAAGTACTAGGGGTGTCTATATTCTTTATTCCCCATGTGAATTATTATTATATCTTCCGTTCATGGGTCTCAGAAAAATACATATATATATATATATATATATATATATATATATATATATATATATATATATATATATATATATATATATATATATATATATATATATATATATATATATATATATATATATATATATATATATATATATATATATATATATATATATATATATATATATATATATATATATATATATATATATATATATATATATATATATATATATATATATATATATATATATATATATATATATATATATATATATATATATATATATATATATATATATATATATATATATATATATATATATATATATGATGTCCTCACAGGCTTGATGATGTTATGAATACATATACCTATGCATGTTATGACATTTATATGCATATGCATGACATTTTAAAAAAGAAATGATTCACAGAGCTATGCAGATATACATATCGAGTCTTTTACTTCATGTTTCTCTCATGTCTATTATTTACTGATTTTCATTCCTTACATACTCGGTACATTATTTGTACTGACGTCCCTTTTGCCTGGGGACGCTGCGTTTCATGCCCGCAGGTCCTGATAGATAGGTTGAGAGTCCTCTAAGTAGGCTATCAGCTCAACGGAAGGTGTTGGTGTGCTCCATTTGCTCTGGAGTTGCTTATGTGGTCAGTATGATTAGGACATGTACTGATTAGTATGGCGGGGCCCTGTCCTGACCTTTATGACATTTATGTACTCTTAGAGGCTTGTAGACATATGTCGTATACGTGAAACATTGTACGGCCTTATCGGCCTATGTTTTGAGTTTATAAAGGATCACGTTGGCCTATTAGGCCCGTATGTCACGTGTATATGATGATGTAATAAGAAAGATACGTTACATTGGTACTCGGTTGAGTAAGGTACCGGGTGTCCGTCGCGGCCCATCGGTTTGGGTCGTGACAAAAGTGGTATCAGAGTAGTTCTGTCCTAGGGAGTCTACAAGTCGTGTCTAGTAGAGTCTTGTTTATGGGTGTGTTGTGCACCACACTTATAAGCAGGAGGCTACAGGGCATTTAGGACTGTCACTCTTTCTTCTTACTCTAGATCGTGTGGTAGAGCTCAGTTGTAAGAACTCAATTTCCTAAACTCTATCTTATTCATAATACGATGATGCCTCCATCCAGAAAGACGGTTGGTAAGAGATATAGCTATGAAAGAGTTGAGTCAGAGGAACTCGATTTTGCATCATGCTTATGATAAGTAAACGTGAAGTTTTCAGCAGAACATGTGTGTAAGCTTCTTGATAAGGGGCCTTACGGTATGAATATCTACCCATATGGTGAAAAGCAATGAGAGATTCGGGAGGTAGATATAAGTTTCAACAAGTAAAAGAAGTAAGGTGAAAAAGGGTACGAGGTACCCAGCTAATGAAGATTATCAGTATTAACAATTCGGGCAGTGGAATATAAGCCTTTTGAGTTACCTTCAACAATAACAGAGGTATATAGAATTGGCCATACCCATCTTATTTATGCCCTATGAAAGCAAACAGAAGTAGTATAAGAGATGGACGGATATTAGAATTCGACTGGGGTTAGAATGACCCAACATGGTGGATGGCTTGTTTGCGTTGGTTGACATGTCCAAAGGATATTGCAAATGTGTTAATAAATATCCTTGTGAGACACCCAGATGGTGCACTCTAAAATAGTACGGCTAGATATGAGTACTACAAAGATAGGCACTGGAAGCCTTGAAGGGATAAATACTATCTTAGTGTGGCTCTCGTCCCTAGTGGAGAGTGAATGTTAAGCAACCCGAAGAGTCAATGGATGGAGCAAGGGGAGCTAAAAGCAAAAGAATGTCTTGTTGAAGCTCTCAGAATAAAGTGATAGACAAAAATATTAGCAGGGAAATAAGAAGAGAGTTAATAAAGCATTATGAGTAAGATGTAATACATAGATGACAATGGTAGATCAAAAAGATGACAGTATTACAGAGTCTATAGTCAATTGAAGGAAAAGACGAGAGGTGACAGGCCTTGAGACAACAAAAGAATATAGGCCATAAAGTCATATCCTCATTTCAAGAAATAAGTTCGTGACTCCAACGCGACTACCAGAAGGCAAAGTTAGACCCCAGAACAATAGAAATCAGTATGGGCTGGTGAACAAGATAAACTAAACATGAATTAGGGACTGAGTGATTGGATAATAGTCTGCATCATGAGAATTTTAGATTTTGTTCTGGCGATAATAGAGTGGACAACAGAAGAAGATTCATGAAGAATTCAGAGAATGGTCATTCAGGAAGACGCTTCCCTAAAGCAAGCAATGTGAGCAAAGTTCAGCTTAAGGGACTGTATGTGCCAGTTATACTAAGTGTCACGCTCGCGAATAAGGAATTTTATTATCCTTGGTACAGAAGGATTGCCGCAAGGCGAGTAAAGGTCATCGATGATGTGAAAAGACACCAAAGACAAAAAGGTAAAATATCTATAGGTAGCTCGTCATAACACTAAATCATAGAACTCCCCTAAAGGGGGGAATATGGAGTGATGTGGCATTAAGTCAGAATAAAGTGGTTCTAGTAACTATGGAATAATAAAGGAAGAATGCGATAAGAATGATAAAGGGATAAGATTGCACTTATTCAAATCCTACAGATATGCTACGATTCCAGAATATTATGCAAACACGACGTCAAGGAGAGGAGGTAAGGGTTCCTGCTTGAGATGTTATTGATAGATAAGGAGTCAGTGCGAGACGTAAGTTAAGATAAAGGAAATGACCCATGAAAGATTACGCAGAATATTGATATGAGAATGAGCCAATGAGTAGTTAGTAGTTGATTCAGGAAGAGCCTAGTTATGGCTAGACAAGAGGATACAGACAAATCAACAGATCGTGCAAGATAAACATAGTGAACCCCAACATGGGGAATTCAGTCTCGCAGATATGACATTGTAATACTTGAGAAATATTCAGATAGGAGTCGGGGTAGTTAAAGGTACTGTATGAATGTTATGGAAATAAAAGATAGTCTCACTGGGAAGACAGTCAAAAATTCAGTTCAGGAGCAACCCTACAAGAACAGGGGCATGGAAATAAGTAACTACGGATAATTATAGGCAAGGAAGAACATCAAAAATTCTGTCAAGTATACGATGTAATAAGCTCGCAGCTTTACAAGAGTTAGAAGGTCTTCCCTAAGTACTACAACGAAAGACTAGCTGAGGAAATAAGGAAGAAGGCTTAAACCTAAGCACAGTGACCTAAAGAGGAATCGGTCATGTAAAAAAATAGTCTCACTACAACATTGTATCCACTCCATGAGAAAGTGGCACCTACTGTGGTTAAGGAACGGGAAGAAAAATCAAAAGTAATATTCGAGACCATGTGAGTTGCACAAAAATTCCGGCATGCGTGGGAACTAAGATAAGCTAAGTATACACGCAACAGAGGGGCAGAAAGACCAGGAAAAGTAATAGCTTACGTTTAAAGGAAGCTCAGAGGGAAAAAAAGGGATTATGCACTTAAGACTTCAGAGTGATATCCATGCACCATATATGTTGATATTCATACAGCCGTAGAAGACTCCGGTATAAGTTAAAAGAAAGAATTGAGCGTAGGGCATAGACAAAGGATTGAATTATCAGAAGATTATATCATGGATATTCCATAGCGCCCATGAAAGGCTAAAGTAATAACTAATACCATGAGCCGCAGATTGGAAGATAGCTTAAGCCTACATAAAGGTTGATCAGAGGGAAGAAGAAACTAAAGAGTTACATCAACTAAGTAAATCAGGAGTCTGATTATTGGACCCAAAAAATCATAGACCTCGCGATTGAGAACATTACAGGATCACTCTTAATATCAGAGGTACAAGAGAGAAAGTACAACAACCATATTCTATAACGGCCCTACTATAAAGCCAGTTAAAAAAGTACCAGCCTCATAAGAAGTCAGTACGAAGCTCCCACTGGATTGTGGATACACCAGAGGTGCAAGTATTATAATAGAGCTTCAAGTTATGGACGTGAATTATACCTATTTGGAAGGGAGGTCATGAAAGAAATAGAAGATACGATGCAAGATTTTAAGGTAGTAAGGTAAAGGTGAACAACGTACGAAATACTCAAATGCAGAAGGTTGTGAAAAGTCCAACTTCGGATAAAAGGCTAGAAGCGTGGGGATTCAGTATCCAGGAATAATAGCGGCATCGTCAGTAGCATATCTTACAGCCTATGGTTTCTAGGTACCGAGAGATCTAGCTAAGAGAGTAAAGAAGAGTTAGAGACGATGTGATGTCTCACTTTATATTCTAAAAATACAAGGAAATCTGTGGTGCAAGCAAGTTGAAGGAAGGTTACGAGTAGTATAAATAGATATGTGTAGGTCGCAAGCTAAAGTATGGTAGAGCGACAAGGTTTTAGGAAGACGAGTAAGGATAAGAAAAGGCAAGTGAGAAAATGACGAAAATAGATAAGTCCTCGGGATTAAGCCCTTGAAAACAAGAGAGCTAATGGTTTCTCTAAGTTATAGAAAGCTCAATATAGCCTGAATGAACTCAAAGGAGTCTAAGACTAGTAGCAGAGATGGAATGCTGGCTTGGTAGTAGAATGAAGGTGTAATTGTGTTAGATGAAGGATGATGTTTGGGCCTTCGATTGAGTAATGACTTGAAAAGGGATTTCAAGAATTGTACAGGATTAAAATACCCACGTAAGTGAATCAAATTGGGATGCTATGAAATATGGTTATGGAAGTATAGTATCGTCCCTGGGTGGATCAGTCTAATTACTCCAGATGTCCCCGATGAGACATAAGCCCTAGTGGCAATGTATTACGTAAGAAGTTTCAAGTTATCAATGGAAGATTGCAGATTAACATTGAGGTGAATCGACAATGGATGGATAAGAGTTACAAAGTATGAGATGAGATTAAGCCATCAGTCTTAAGATGAACAGTAATGAAGAAGCGTTAAAAGACTTAGCTTTATGCATATAGGATAAGCAACTAGAGTAGCCTGAAGTTTGATCGCAAACCTCAGTAACGATAAATCGGAGTAAGAGTTATGGTATAGTATGGCCTACTTAGATGTAGTAAATCTAATGACGCCCAGAGGGACAACTTGACATAATTTTGTATATGTTCACAAAGTGAGGCATAGAGATTGGCTAAAAGCTGGAGGAAAGAGGAGAGAAGCGTCACATAGGCGCGCATACAAAGTTAGAGTCGTACAGGCTGCATGATAGAAGGTAGCAACAGTTACGAGATTGGAAGGATTCTGACCATAAGTCATTATGTGAGAAAGAGGCCTAAAGAGGGGAATACCCTGGCATTTGGGATTCATCCACAGAACAGTTGCCTATATGACAAGAAGAGTACTAAAGTATTCGCAAGAGATATGGGTTATAAGAATGATAAGTGCATCGGTCAACATTTGAGGACGAATGTTCCGGGGGGGGGGATGATGTTACACCCCATATTGTCGTACGTGAAAGTACGCCCATAAATAAATTGATGAAAGTTCGGAAATGAGATGTTACATTCCGCATTTTTGTACGTTAAAATTTCATCGTATGTTAATCGACGTAAGTTCGGGAATGAGATTATTTTGGGATTATAAGTATTGTGCTACTTCAAATAAGTGATAAGTATGTACCGTGAAAGATAAAGGAGAAACGAATCAAAAAAAATAAGTTTCGTTGAAGGTTGTCTCTTTGGATAAAATATGGTTCGAGCTTCAATACCCGATATTTATAGACTAGTGCCATACAAGGTACCACATGACCATGATAGTAAGGTATATAAAATATTTTAAAAGTGAGTAGTATTTTAAGTAATTGGAGATAATTCTTAATTATGTGAGTAATTGGTTAATTATTGGATTAGTGGGGGATTAATAAGTTGATTAAGGAGAAGGGGTAAAAATTTGGATAAGTTTAAAGTGTAGTAACGTGGCAGCATGTGTCATTCAACCAAATGACTCGTTAGTCTTTACAATTGCTTGCATGTTAGGAGAATATTTGGATAAAATAATCCCTATAAGTGGGGCCCATACCCACTAATATGCAAAGTTTCTCTAAACTACAAATATTAAGATGCCTACTACAATGTAACGTATGGATTTATCAAAGAAACAATTCATGTGAATTCTTGAATTCATGTAAATTCTTTACAAAGAGTAGATGGAAATGTGATTTTCTTCAGCAAACATATACAAAAGTATGTCCAAGACAAGCAACAAGAAGCCACGAAATTCATACAAGATTTGACGATAGCAACATGATCTGCTACAACAAAATTTTATACGGATTTTTTCCTACTCCGATCTTGCCGTCACGTGTTTTATCGCAATTAACGTGTGTTAGAGGGATTGTCAAGAGAATCGACTCAGGTATGTTAAGGCTATCCTTTCTTTCCTTTTGGCATGATCCAAATGATACAAATAAAACGAGCAAAATAAGCAACTTTCATAAATGACTCTATTCATAGAAGTACTAGGGGTGTCTATATTCTTGATTCCCCATGTGAATTATTATTATATCTTCTGTTCATGGGTCTCAGAAAAATACGTATTTGATAAAGTTTATTCGACAGGCATATTATTTTTATGATATTCCGAGAAATCTTATTAACGTATTTCTTATGTATTTCATGCAATGGCGTTATATACACGTATATATATGTGTGTGTATGTAAGGCATTATATACGCATATATTATATGTATATGGGATATGGGAAAAGGTTAAGGCGTTATATACGCACCACCACCTGATTAGCTGGTATACGTTGATGATTTGCCCACAGTGGCCGAAATGATATGATGGAATGCCCTCACAGGCTTGATGATGTTATGAACACATATACCTATGCATGGTATGACATTTATGTGCATATGCATGACATTATAAAAATGAAATTATTCATAGAGCTATGCAGACGTACATGTCGAGTCTTTTACTCCATGTTTCTGTCATGTCTATTATTTACTGATTTTCATTCCTTACATACTCGGTACATTATTTATACTGACATCCCTTTTGCCTGGGGACACTGTGTTTCATGTCCGCAGGTCCTGATAGACAGGTTGAGAGTCCTCCAAGTAGGCTATCGGCTCAACGGAAGGTGTTGGTGTGCTCCATTTGCTCCGGAGTTGCTTATGTGGTCAGTATAATTAGGACATGTACTGATTAGTACGGCGGGGCCCTGTCCCGACCTTTATGACATTTATGTACTCTTAGAGGCTTGTAGACATATGTCGTGTACGTGAAAGATTGTACGGCCTTGTCGGCCTATGTTTTGAGTTTATAAAGGATCATGTTGGCCTATTAGGCCCGTATGTCACGTGTATATGTTGATGTAATAAGAAAGATATATTACGTTGGTACTTGGTTGAGTAAGGTACCGGGTGCCCGTCGCGGCCCATCGGTTTGGGTCGTGACATTCACAGCCATCTACAATCTCTTACCAACCATCTTTTTAGATGTAGACATCGTTGTATTATGAATAAGATAGAGTTTAGAAAATTGAGTTCTTACAACTGAGCTCTACCACACGATCTAGAGTAAGAAGAAAGAGTGATAGTCCTAAATGCCTTGTAGCCTCCTGCTTATATGTGTGGTGCACAACACACCCATAAACAAGACTCTACTAGACACGTCTTGTAGACTCCCCAGGACAGAACTGCTCTGATACCACTTCTGTCTTGCCCCGAACCTGGGGGCGAGACCGGCACCCGGTGCCTCACCTATCCTTGCCTACCAACTTGCGACTAAGGGACTCTTAACATATAATGTCATACTTTGGCCATGGGCCACATTGCAAGACAATTTCCGAACACTGACTAAACATCATTATAAAGCTGGGCCGACAAGGCCTTCATAACTACTACAGCTGGCAAACCAACAAAATATACATATAAGGCTTACAAGCCCAACATACTGCACTAACTGACAGGATATATCTACAAGCCTCTACTGATGGATGTACTGTGATCGGAACAGGGCCCCGACCTTTATATAATATATATATACATATATACACAAGATGTACATAAAACTCTAACCCCGGTAACTTCGAAGGATGCGGAGCTTAGCGATTAAGCTGAACTCAGGCAACACCTACTAAGGAGGTCTACTCGTCTATCTGTCTGAACCTGCAAGCATGAAATGCAGCGTCCCCGGCAAAAGAAACATCAGAGTACAAAATAATGTACCGAGTATGTAAGGCAACAGAATAATTGAAAGCTGAAACTGAACTGATAATATAATAGCTTAAAGTAACTAGGAGTCAAAGATAATCTGAAGATATACTCACCTGCTGATACTGATTCAACTCTCTTAATATAGTAAGTAAAATAGTTGTTCGGCCTTATAGGGCTCGGTATATATAACTGCTCTGTCATAGTAGGCTCACTCATAGGCGCTCGGCCAAACTGGGCTCTGTATCTCGGCCATTCTGGGCTTGCTCATAGGCGTCGGCCATAGTAGGCTCGGTATATAACTTACCATCTGATTAGAGGTTGCCCAATAGGGCCCTTCCCATCGATTATAGCTCGATGGTGGTGAAAATACTGTAATATTGTAAATCTATAGACCCTCTGCTCTCTTAACTAGAAGAAGACAATACTCAATTGAATATAAAGTCCCAATAAGGGAGAATACTGTAACGTATGTGACTAGGATAATGTATATAAATTCGGGAGTATGAACTTTTTTTTATGCCTCGTTATCAAACACATGTAGTTACGAGATCATGCCAAAATGAAGGAAGGGCTTAGCCTTAACATACCTAAGTCGATTCCCTTGACAATCCCTCTAACAGCTGTTAATGGCGACAAAATACGTGACGGCAAGATCTGAGTAGGGAAAAATCCGTATGATATTCTTGAGAAAGATTGCACCGTTCTCCCTTGTAATTGCAAAATCTCACGTTGCTTAAGATGATATGAAATCTTGTTGAATTGCCATGAAATCTTGTCGAATTGCGATGAAATCTTGTTGAATTTGTTGAAGATGCTAAAATTCTCATGTTACTAAGTTAAAGAGGCTAAGTAAGTTGAAATTGGAAGATCTTCACGTTACTTAGAATGTCTCTTAAGTTTTGATATGTCTTATATATGGATGTGGGCCCCACTTTATGTGGTGGCTTAGCCACATAATCCATAATGACTTAATCTTGCCACCTAATCTATAATAACTTAAGAGTCATAAAGTTTGGGGTGCTGCCACATTTTTTTTTGAGGGGAGGGGGGGATCTTATCCCATAATTTCTTAGTTAATTAGGTAATATCCCGTTACCCAATAATAACTCACATAATTAAGAATTATCTCAACTTACTTAAAATACTACTCACTTTTAACATACTTTATACACCTTACTATCATGGTCATGTAGTACCTTGTATGGCCCTAATCCATAAATACGGGGTATTGTAGCTTGGACCGTATTTTATCTCAAAATGTTAAACTTCGACAAAATTTATTTTCTTCGATTTTCTTACCCTCTCACCTTCACGAATTTACTCGTCACTTATTTGAAATAGCATAATACTTATAATCTCCAAATAATCTTGTCCTTGAACTGATGTCAATTATCTTATGACAAATTCAACGTGCAATACTACAGGGTATAACATCGTCGTAATATAATACTACGGAGCGTAACATCGATGTAATACTGCGGGGCGTAACAATTGTTTGGTATGGCGGGGCCCTGTCCCGAACTTTATGATAATTATGTACTCTTAGAGGGTTGTAGACAGATGTCATGTATACGGATACTTTGTATGGCCTTGTTGACCTATGTTTTAAGTATATAAAGGATCACATTGGCCTTATAGGCCTGTATGTCACAGGTATGAGTTTCTATATCAGGTTGGGTCATTCTATGTCGGGTATTCCCTCATGTTTACTCTGGTTATCTCATGATGCCCTTTCTGGCCAACTTACTTATGATGATGTAATAAGAAAGATACGTTACGTTGGTACTCAGTTGAGTAAGGTACCGGGTGCCCGTCGCGGTCTATCGGTTTGGGTCATGACATATAATACGATAAGAAAGATATGCTACGTTGGTACTCGATTGAGTAAGGCACCAGGTGCCCGTCGCGGCCCATCGGTTTGGTTCGTGACTTTTATTTTAATTTTCTACCTTTACAGACAAATCAACTAACTCATCTATTGTTACATATTGTTGTAATTCTACTACATCCGCTATTTCCTTATTTAAACCATTTAAAAACCTAGCCATTGTAGCCTCTTCTTCCTCCATACAATTAGCTTGGATCATAGCCATATTCATAGCCTTAAAGTACTCATCCACAGACGTGGACCCTTGCTTCAATGTTTGAAGAAGTTGTTGTAGCTCTCTTTGAAAGTGTGATGGTATGAATCTCTTTCTCATCACCCTTTTCATCTCAGCCCAAGTAGCAATTGGTGCTTGTCCTTCTTGCGATATGTCCCTAGTAAGCTTTTTCCACCAACTAGCAGCATAGTCAGAAAACTCAACAATAGCAAGTTTAACCTTCTTACCCTCAAAGTAGTTGTGTCTAGTAGAGTCATGTTTATGGGTGTGTTGTGCACCACACTTATAAGCAGAAGGCTACAGGGCATTTAAGACTGTCACTCTTTCTTCTTACTCTAGATCATGTGGTAGAGCTCAGTTGTAAGAACTCAATTTCCTAAACTCTATCTTATTCATAATACGACGATGCCTACATCTAGAAAGATGGTTGGTAAGGGATTGAATACGGCTGTGGAAGAGTTGAGTCAGAAGAACTCGATTTTGCATCATGCTTATGATGAGTAAATGTAAGCTTCTTGATAAGGAGCCCTAAGGCAAGAATATTAATCCACCCCTATGGTCAAAGGCAATAAGAGATTCAGAAGATAGATACAAATTTCAACAAGTAAGAGAAGCAAGATGAAAAAGGGTACGAGGTACCCAGCTAATGAAGATTATCAATATTTACAATTCAGGTAGAGGAATATAAGCCTTTTGAGTTACCTTCAACAATAACAGAGGTATGTACAATTGGCCACACTCATCTCATTTATGCCCTATGGGGGCTAACAGAAGTAGTATAAGAGAAGGCAAGATATCAGGATCTAGCTGGGGTTAGGGTAACCCAAAATGGTGGATGGATTGTTAGTGTTAGCTGACATTTCTGAAGGATATTGCAAATGTGGTAATAGATATCCTTGTGAGACACCCAGATGGTGCACTCTTAAATAGTACAGCTAGATATGAGTACTACAAAGATAGGCACTTGAAGCCTTAAAGAGATAAATATTATCTTAGTGTGGCTCTCGTCCCTAGTGGAGAGAGAATGTTAGGCAATCCGAAGAGCCAGTGGATGGAGCAAAGGGAGTAAAAGCAAAAGAATGTCTTGTTGAAGTTTTCGGAATAAAGTGATAGACAGAAATGTTAGCAGGGAAATAAGAAGAGAGTTAATGAAGCATTATGAGTAAGATGTGATATATGGATGACAACGATAGATAAAAAAATGACAGTATTACAGAGTCTATAGTCAAGTGAAGGAAAAGACGAGAGGCGACAGACCTTAAGATAAAAAAAGAGTATGGGCCATAAAGTCATAACCTCATTTCGAGAAACAAGTTCGTGACTCTAACATAATTACTAGAAGGAAAAGCTAGACCCTAGAGTAATAGAAATCAGTATGGGCTGGTGAACAAGGTAAACTAAACATGAAATAGGGACTGAATGATTTGATAATAGTCGGCATCATGAGAATTTCAGAGATTACGTTCCGGTAATAATTAGAATGGACGATAGAAGAATAACCTTTAAAGGTCATTCAGGAAGACGCTTTCCTAAAAGCAAGCAATGTGAGCAAAGTTGAGCTTAAGGGACTATGGGTGCTAGTTACACTAAGTTTCACCCTCGTGAGTAAGGAATTTTGTTATCCTTGGTTCAGAAGGATTACCACAAGGCGAGTAAGGGTCATCGACGATGTGAAAAGACGTCAAAGATAAAAAGGTAAAACATCTATAGGTAGATCGTTATAGCACTAAATCTTAGTACTTCCCTAAAGGGGGGAATATGGAGTGATGTGGCATTAAGTCAGAATTAAGTGGTTCTAGTAACTATGGAATAGTAAAGGAAGATTGTGATAAAAATGAGAAAGGAATGAGATTGCACCTATCCAAATCCTACTACATATATGCTATATTCTAGAACATTATGTAAACATGACATCAAGGAGAGAAAGTAAGTGTTCTTGCCCGAGATGTTATTGATAGAGAATGAGCCTGTGCGAGACGTAAGTTAAGACAAAGGAAATAACCCAAGAAAGATTACGCGGAATATTGATATGAGAATGGGCCAATGAGTAGTTAGTAGTTGATCCAGAAAGAGCCTAGTCATGGCTAGTGTCACGACCCAAACCGATGGGCCGCGACGGGCACCCGGTACCTTACTCAATCGAGTACCAACATAACGTATCTTTTCATATAATGCTATCATAGATAACTGAGCCGGAGAGGCTGCCGTGAGATAAGTAGAATATAACATGAAATACCAACTTATACTTAAGACATACGGGCCTACAAGACCAAAATAACCACTCGTAAACTGAACATAGGCCGACAAGGCCATACAATCTTTTACGTACATTGCATATGTCTACAAGCCTCTAAGAATACATAATTATCCTAAAGGTCAGGACAGAGTCCCGCCATACCAATTAATACACATCTAAATCATACTAACCAAACAAGCAACTCCGGAGTAAATGGAGCGCACCAACATCTTCCACTGAGCTGATAGCCTACTTGGAGGGCTATCGACCTATCTATCGGGAACTGCGGGCATGAAACGCAGCATCCCCGGGCAAAAGGGACGTCAATACAAATAATGTACCGAGTATGTAAGGCATGAAGATCAATACATAAGAGACATAGATGAAACATGGAATAAAGAATTTTGACTGTAAGTATAAATCACTTTGTAAATCCTGAAACATTTATAATGCCATGCACGTGCGTATAAATGCTATGTCATGCATAGGTATAGGTGTACATAACATCATCAAGCCTCTGAGGGCATCCCATCATATCATCTCGGCTACTGTGGGCAAAATCATCCACATATACCAGCTGATCAGGTGGTGGTGCGTGCCATAACCTTTTCCCATATCCTATACGCATATAAGTACATATATATACAAGTATATAACGCCATCTGGTCATGGGTCAATATGCATATATAAATGAATAAAATGCATAAAAATATGTTAGTAAGATTTTCTCAGAATGTCATAAAAATAATATGCCTGTCGGATAAATTTTATCAAATACGTATTTTTCTGAGACCCATAAACAAAAGATATAATAATAATTCACATGGGGAATCAAGAATATAGACACCCCTAGTATTTCTATGAATAGAGTCATTTATGGAAGTTGTGCATTTGCTCGTTTCGTTTGTTTCGTATAGATCATGCCAAAAAGAAAGAAGGGATAGCCTAAACATACCTGAGTTGATTCTCTTGACAATCCCTCTAACATACGTTGATTGTGACAACACGTAACGGCAGATCGAAGTAGGAAAAAAAACCCGTATGATATTCTTGAGAAAGATTATATCGGGCTCCCTTAGGATTGCGAATCCCGCTGCAATTACGTAATGCAACTTCGTCTGAAATTTTTGCCCAAAATCTGTTACTTTGCTTAATTCTAATTCACGTTCCTTTGTGAATTAGAAGTCTTATAGTGAATAAAGAGATTCTTGAAATTTTGAGCTTCACCCGTTAGCTTTAGCAAGCTTATGAATTTTTCCTCTTAACTTATGTATAATTTTGAGGTTTGTGTGCCACCAATTCTCTTAAATATGCCACATAGCACCTAATTGAAGAGTCATTCTTTGGGGCTTTTTGTTGGCTACCATGTTGGTTTCAAGACTTTATCCAAAAGACAATCCAAAATGTCTTAAATAAATTACCAATTTCCTAATTAACTTGGAAATTCCCCACTAATCCAACAATTAACTAATTACCCACATAATTAAGAATTATCTCAAATTAATTAAAATACTACTTACTTTTAGAATACCTTATACACCTTACTATCATGGTCATGTGGTACCTTGTATGGCACAAGTCCATAAATACGAGGTATTATAGCTTGGACCGTATTTTACCCCAAATTGTTAAAACTCGACGAAACTCATTTTCTTCGATTCGCTTACCATTTCACCTTCACGAATTTACTTATCTCATGTTTTGAAATAGCATAATAATTATAATCTCAAAATAGTCTCTTTCCCAAACTTATGTCGATTAACTTACGACGAAACTTTAACGTATGAAAATGCGAGATGTAACATTTCAGTATGAAAATATGGGGTGTAACACCATTCCCCCCTTTGGAACATTCGTCCTCGAATGTTGACTGATGCACTAATCATTTTCATAACTTATGTCTTCCGAATACTTTAGTACTCTCCTTACCATCTAGGCAACTGTTCTGTGAATAAATCCAAAGTCTAGGGCATTTCCACCTTTAGGCCTCTTTCTCACGCCATGACTTGTGGTCGGAATCCTTCCAATATCGTAACTGTTGCTACCTTCTATAATGCAGCTGTACGACTTTGACCTTGCAAATGTGCCTATGCGACTCTTTTTTCCTTTTTCCTCCAGATTTTAGCCAATCTCTATGCCTCACTTTGTAAATGTATACAGAGCTTGACAAGATATCCCTCTGGGCATCTATAGGTATACTGAAGTTCTTTGCTCTGTACTTTGTTGAACTCACGAATATTGTTATACCTTATTTCATAGATCCGTTTATCCATCCGTATGACTTTACTTCCATAACTCTTACTTTGATTTATCGTTACCGAGGTCTGCTGCCAAACTCCAAGTTACTCTCATTGCTTATCCTATATGCATAAGTCTAATTCTTTTAAGGCTTCCTCGTTACTATTTATCTTAAGAATGATGGCCTAATCTCATCTCATACTTTGTGACTTTTGTCCATCCATCGTTGATTCACCTCAATATTGTTCTACAATATACCATTGATAACTTAGAAACTTCTTACTTAATCACTAGGGCTCACGTTGCATCGTGGAACATTTGAAGTGATTTTCCTGATCCTCCTGGGGGTGATACAATACTATAATTCCATAATCGTATTTCATAGCATCCCAATGTGATTTACCTTACGTGGGTATTTTAATAATGTACAATTCATGAAATCATTACCCCAAACGTCATCCTTTATCTATCACAATTACACCCTTATTCTACTACCATGGCAGCATTCCATCTCTTCTAAATGCTATTAGTCTTAGACTCCTTTGAGTTCATTCAGGCTATACTGAACTTTTTATAACTTAGAGAAACCATTAGCTCTCTTGTTTTCATGGGCTTAATCCCGAGGACTTATCCATTCTCGTCACCTTCTCACTCGCCCTTTCTCATCCTTACTCCTGTCATAAAACCTTGTCGCTTTACTATACTTTAGCTTGCGACCTATACGTATCTATTTATACTATTCACAACCTTCCTTCAACTTGCTTGCACCATAAATTTCCTTATGTTATTCTGGAACATCAAGCGAGACATCACATCGTCTCTAACACTTCTTTACTCACTTAATCAGGCTTCTCAATACCTAGAAACCATGGGCTGGAAGACATGCCACTGACGACGCCGCTATCATTCCAGGATACTGAATCCCAGTGCTTCTAGCCTTCTATCTGAAGTATGGACTATTCACCATCTTCTGCATTTGAGTATCTCGTACGTTTTTCACCTTTACCTTACTTACCTTAAAATCTCGCATCATATCTTCTATCTCTTTCATGACCTCCCTTCCACATAGGTATAATTCACATCCATGAATTGAAGCTCTATTATAATACTTGCACCTCTGGTGCATACACAATCCGGTGGGAGCTTCATACTGACTTCTTATGAGGCTGGTACTTTTCTAATTGGCTTTATCGTAGGACCACTATAGAATGTGGTGGTTTTGTTGCACTATCTCTCTTGTGCCTCTGATATTAAGGATGAGCCTGCAATGTTTTCAATCATAATTTCTATAATTTTTTGGGTCCAATAATCAGACTCCTGATTTAATTTGTTGATGTAACTCTTTAGTTTCCTCTTCCTTCTGATCAACCTTTATGTAGGCATAAGATATCTTCCGATCTGCGGCTCATGGTATTACTTTAGCCTTTCTTGAGCGTTATGGAAAACCATGATATAATATTCTAATGATTCAATCCTTTGTCTATGACCTGGACCCAATTCCTTATTTTAACTTATACCAGAGTCTTCTACGACTGATCATTAATCGAATAATTACTTTCGTTCCATCTCAGCTTTCTTCAAACGTAAGCAATTGCTTTTTCTGGTCTTTTTGCCCCCTTGTTGGGTGCATACTTAGCTTATCTTAGTTCCCATGCATGTCGAAATTTTGTGCAATTCATATGGTCTCGAATATTACTTTTGGTTTCATTTCCTGCTCATTAGCCACGCTAGGTGCCACTTTATTGTGGAGTGCATACAATGTTGTTGTGAGACTGTTGTTACAAGACCATTTCCTCTTTAGGTCACTGTGCTTAGGTTGAAGCCTTCTTCCTTATTTCCTCAGCTAGTCTTTCATTGTAGTATTTAGGAAGACCTTCTGGCTCTTGTAAAGTTATAAGCTTATCACATCGTATATTTGACGGATTTTTTTTTTGATGTTCTTCCCCGCCTATAATTATTCGTAGTTACTTATTTCCATGCCCTTGTGCTGGTAGGGTTGCTTCTGAAATAATATTTTGATTGTCTTCCTAGTGGCATTCTCTTTTACTTACCTTTAACAATCCCAACCCCTATCTGAATATATATCAAGGATCACGATGTCATATCTTCGAGACTGGATTCCCCATGTTGGGGTTCACTATGTTCGTCTTGCACAATCTGTTGATTTGTCTGTGTCCTCTTGTTTAGCCATAACTAGGCTCTTCCTGAATCACCTACTAACTACTCGTTGGCCTATTCTCATATCAATATTCCGCGTAATCTTCTTGGGTTATCTCCTTTGTCTTAACTTACGTCTCGCACTGGTTCCCTATCTATCAATAACATCTCGGGTAGGAACCCTTACTTTCACTCTTTGACGTCGTGCTTGCATAATGTTCTGGAAACATAGCATATCTGTAGGATTTGAATAAGTGCAATCTTATCCCTCTCTCATTTTTATCGCATTCTTCATTCTATAGTTACTAGAACCACTTAATTCTGACTCAATGCCACATCGCACCATATTCCCCCCTTTAGGGCTACGATGATCTACGTATAGATGATTTACCTTCTCATCTTTTCACATCATCGATGATACTTACTCACCTCGCGGTAATCTTTCTGTACCAAGGATAACGAAATTCCTCACTCGCGAGGGTGACACTTAGTGTAACTGGCACATACAGTCCCTTAAGCTTAACTTTACTCACATTGTTTGCTTTAGGGAAGCGTCTTCCTAAATGACCTTTAAAGGGTATTTTTCTGTCGTCCATTCTATTATCACCAGGACGCAATCTCTCAAATTCTCATGATGCCGACTATTACTCAGTTCCTAGTTCATGTTTAGTTTATCTTGTTCATCAGTCCATGCTGATTTCATATTACTATGGGGTCTAATTTTTTTTTCCTTTTGGTAATCACGTTGGAGTCAAGAACTTATTTCTTGAAATAAGGATATGACTTTATGGTCTATACTCTTTTGTTGTCTCTAGGCATGTCACCTCTCGTCCTTTCCTTCACTTGACTATAGACTCTGTAATACTGTCATCTTTTTGATCTACCGTTGTCATCCATGTATCACATCTTACTCATAATGCTTCATTAACTCTCTTCTTTTTTCCCGCTAACATTTATGT
Source organism: Nicotiana tabacum (assembly GCF_000715075.1). Lineage (NCBI taxonomy): Eukaryota > Viridiplantae > Streptophyta > Magnoliopsida > Solanales > Solanaceae > Nicotiana > Nicotiana tabacum. The sequence goes on along the minus strand of NC_134083.1, from coordinate 119,798,245 downwards.
CTAACACTTTATCCTGAAAACTTCAAGAAGACATTCTTTTGATTTTAGCTCCCCTATGCTCCATCCACTAGCTCTTCGGGTTGCCTAACATTCTTTCTCTACTTGGGACGGGAGCCATGCTAAGGTAATATTTATCCCTTCTAGGCTTCCAATGCCTATCTTTGTAATAATCATATCTAGTTATACTATTTTAGAGTGCACCATCTGGGTGTCTCACAAGAAAATCTATTAACACATTCGCAATATTCTTCGGAATGTCAGCTAATGCTAACAATCCATCCAACATTTTGGGTTACTTTATGATAACAATACGATAGAGCTCCAAGAATTACTAAAGAAAATCAAAAAACGTGCGGAAGCTAAAAGAAAATAAAGAAACAAAAAAACAAAAAAACAACAAAAAATTAAAGATAGATTGAATTCAAGAAAGAGTTTCTTGAATTCAAGAAGTCTATTCTTGAAGTTGAATCCTAACAACAACAATCAGCTAACAAAGAACTAATCGCCTTTGGTAGAGAATTAAAAATAAGAGATAGATTGTGAAACCCGACCCTTTAGAATAACAAGAACAACAATAAGCCTAAACTTATTACCTTTCTTGAATACCTAGAAGTGATCTAAGACTTCGAAAGAGTTTAATCTTACCACCTTAAGTTGAGTCTTGAAGGTTGAAGAATGAATCCAAGAGTAGCCACACACAAGAGTGCAAGAAAAATCTCACAATTTTTATTGATAATAGTCTATAATAATCTAAAAATCTAAAAACAAAGAAGACACCCCTTTATATAGAGAGGGGGTCACGAAATTCCTACCTAAAAACAAGGAAAAAAAGTCCTAAACTACTTTGGACAACAAGTCCAAATACCTTAGGAAAAGGAAAAATACTAGGAAATAAAAACCAAGTCAATCTTGGAAAGTAACCCCAACAATCTTAGGAAAAGGAAAACATAACCTTAACTACCTAGGAAAGCAATAAATCTAGTATCAAAATATATGAAAATAAGTTAAAACCAATCTTGGATAGAATCTTGAAAGCCCCAAACCAATCATGGATAGGATCTTGGAAATCTTGAAGGCAACTTGCAAGCAACTTGGCACCAACTTGTACCCAACTTCTATCATGCCTATTGAACCTTTCTTTGGCAGCAAGTAAGTCCTTTTTATGTTATAAAAACGTGTCTTCATATAGGACTTATTGGGCTGCAAGTTTAGACATATGTTTAGGTGCCAAATAGGTCCAATAGTGGCCTAATTTGGACCTTCTTCAGAGGATATCTCTTGGGATCTAATCCACCTTTTCTTGGACATGAATTTGGACCATAAAATAATTATAATACCTATACAACTCATATCCTTTTATCCTTGAGCTCTCCATCCCAATTAATAACTTCTTTATTTGCACTTGAAGTCTAATGACCTTGTTTTACCACTCTTTAGCTTGACATCTTGTTAAAGGCCCTCTTTGAGATTCCAAAGCTTCATTCTTGTCCTTGAATAGATTTACGCTTCCTAGGATGCTATTATTCCCCTCTTCTTGATAAAAATTCGTCCTCGAATTTTGACCTTGCAAGAAAAAGAAGTCACGCACTAGTAAATGGCATCCACTAATCTGAAAAAATGGTAGGAATAAAACAAGATAGTGACCATGTGTCCACTTAACCCAATTAAGCCTAACAGGTGTAAATACTCCTTTATAAAGCATATGGACATCATCATCCCAATAAAATTTATGCCTACTTAGAGTTGTCCAATAAAAACCTCTCTTAGATGCACTATGTAATAAAATTTGCAATGCGATCTTGTCAATAAGGTAGTCCAAACATGTACATGCCAAAGAAATTACAAAATATTGGTCATGCATCCATTTAACACAAGTATCTCTGCCACATGTATCAAATAAGACACTCTTATGATATAGCCAAGTATCAATTATAAATCCCATGGATTCTTCTACATGTAAGTTATTCAAAGAAGCACATAAATTCTCAGAAAGGTCAGAAGATCCCACAAATTCCAAAATACAAATTTTAATACATTCAAGCTCATGATTATAACTTTCCCCAATAATATTCGCAACATCAACAGATTCTACATAATTGCTCAAGCTATCACAGAAAGAGTCATAGATAGGTTCATGAAAGAGTATTTGATCACTAACGTCACAATAATCATGCATATCCTCTTTACTAGTAGCAAACACTGTTACAGGCTCACAATCAACATGACTAGAGGAATGACTCCCCATCAAACAACAAAACTCACATTCTAACAATTTATCACATGAAAACTCATTAGACACTTGAATAAGAGAAGAAAGAACATTTAACTCATTAGCAAGCCTCTTCTCATAAATTTCATGCCTCTTTCCACCAAGTTGAAATGCATAATCATCTATGTCATACTCAATTTCAAAAGGAAGCAAATTACTCTTGCACTTTAACTTAGATATTACAGTTAATGACTTGATATGCATCAAAATATAATCATCCACAAAAATTATAAAGTCACCAACATAAGAAATAAGAGTATAGTTCATTACCTCCAAAAATACCTTAGGTGTTCTAGAAAGGCCAAGAATGTGAATGAACCAATTATACATACCATACTCGGACTTATTTACTAATGGAACAATATCACCTTTTATTCTTTTATGCAATGGCTCTAACTTAGCACTGCCTTTAGGGAACTCCATGTTATAAACCTGTAAATAAGGATCAAAATAGTCAAAAGGTTCAACAACAAAGAAATTAACCAAGCTTTTATCTTCCACGATCCAACAAAAATTGATTTCGCTAAATTCATGTTGGAATCCGATTGGATCCTTTGCTACCATCTCTTGTGCCTCACCTCCCCTTTCAAAAGGTATTTCTACATATGGCTGCACAAAATCATAAGAACTAAAACAAGAAAGATTTAATAGGTTAGGAAGTAAAGAAAATATTTTCTTGCTTACACTCTCTTTGGCTTTTATCACAAGACTAACTTTTCCCTCACCCTTAGCCTCTTTTCTCTCACTAAAGTTTTTTTCTTCTTCTTTACTCAAACACTCTTGTTTTTCTCTCTCTACCTCAAAGACTTTTCTTATCTCATTGCCTTCTCTGTTTTCTTTTCCCTCAAAATCACTCTTTTTCTCAATTGACATCCTATTCTCTTCACTCAATACAACCTCTCATTTTTTCTCTATTGGGATATCAACCTGCACTCCCTTACTCTTCTCATTCTTTTCTCTCTTATATTTTTCCATATTCTCTTTAACAGTCTTTTCATCTTCATAAATTTTGAGGGAGTCAAAGGTCCAAGAATAAGTTTCTTCCCGTTAACCTCAAAAGAGTATCTATTTTTTTCATATTATATGAAGCCCTTCTATAGGCATACCATGGATTTCCCAACAAGATATGATAATTATTCAGGGGAATCACATTACACCAGATCGCATACTCATACCTTCCAATAGAAAATAATAATAACACTCTTTTATCTACCTTTACTCCACCATGTAGGGTTCAATTTGCTCAACACAAGGCAAGTTCAATTTTTCAATCATATAAGTTCTAATTGAGTTATAGCCAAACTCTTTGTCAATTCTAAGGGCACAAATCACAGACATCACTTTAGCTCTTGTTTGAAAAATAATTTTACCATTGTCTTCCTTCTATTCCGTATACTGTAAGTTTGACTTTTCAAGTTGTTGAGTCATAGCTCGCCTCCTTTCACTATAACTACCTATTTGAAACATCTTAAAACAAAGATTAGAAGAATTATGTATCTCTAAAACTTTCATTTTTTCCTCTAATGTTCTCGCCTCTCTTGCCTCTTTCCACTCAAAGCAACTCTTGGTCGTTAAACTTTAGATTTATTAATAAACCTTACTAGTCACAACCCTTAGTGATAAGAATGTGAAGTTAGAAAAAGAATAGGAAAGTGAATGACCAAACCTTGGAAGAATAGGAATTGGTTATGTAGAAAAAATAAGGAAAGAATTTAGGAAACCCAAAACCCACAAGAATAAGGAAAGAAGTTACCTTAATCTTTAAGAACTAGTATCCCCTCTTCTTGTTTCCTTTCTTGACTTGGAAACCAAATAACACTTGAATTCTATAAATAATAATGAGCCATAATGCTTTTCTTTTAGCTGATTTTTGTTTTTATTTTTATTTTTATTTTTTGCCCAAGAACCTCCCAAAATTTATTAAGATTGAAATCTTGATTAGCCTATGCTCTGATACCACTTGATAAAAATACGATAGAGCTCCAAGAATTATTAAAGAAAATCAAAAAATGTGCTGAAGCTAAAAGAAAATAAAGAAACAAAAAAACAACAAAAAATTAAAGATAGATTGAATTCAAGAAAAAGTTTCTTGAATTCAAGAAGTCTATTCTTGAAGTTGAATCCTAACAACAACAATTAGCTAACAAAGAACTAATCGTCTTTGGTAGAGAATTAAAAACAAGAGATAGATTATGAAACCCGACCCTTTAGAATAACAAGAACAACAATAAGCTTAAACTTATCACCTTTCTTGAATACCTAGAAGTGATCTAAAATTTTGAAAGAGTTTAATCTTACCACATTAAGTTGAGTCTTGAAGGTTGAAGAATAAATCTAAGAGTAGCCACACACAAGAGTGCAAGAAAAATCTTACAATTTTTATTGATAATAGTCTATAATAATCTAAAATCTAAAAACAAAGAAGACACCCCTTTATATAGAGTGGGGGTCACGAAATTCCTACCTAAAAATAAGGAAATAAAGTTCTAAACTACTTTGGACAACAAGTCCAAATACCTTAGGAAAAGGAAAACACTAGGAAACAAAAACCAAGTCAATCTTGAAAAGTAACTCCAACAATCTTAGGAAAAGGAAAACATAACCTTAACTACCTAGGAAAGCAATAAATCTAGTATCAGATTATATGGAAATAAGTTAAAACCAATCTTGGATAGAATCTTGAAAGTCCCAAAAAAAATCATGGATAGGATCTTGGAAATCTTGAAGGCAACTTGGCACCAACTTGTACCCAACTTCTATCACACCTATTGAACCTTTCTTGGGCGGCAAGTAAGTTCTTTTATGTTATAAAAACGTGTCTTCAAGTAGGACTTATTGAGATGCAAGTTTGGACACATGTTTAGGTACCAAATAGGTCCAATAGTGGCCTGATTTGGACCTTCTTCAGAAAATGTCTCTTGGGATCTAATCCACCTCTTCTTGGAAATGAATTTGTACCATAAAATAATTATAACACTTAGACAACTCATATCCTTTATCCTTAAGCTCTCCATCCCAATTAACAACTTCTTTATTTGCACTTGAAGTCTAATGACCTTATTTTGCAACTCTGTAGCTTGACATCTTGTTAAAGGCCCTCTTTGAGATTCCAAAATTTCATTCTTGTCCTTGAATAGATTTGAGCTTCCTATGATGCTATTATTCCCCTCTTCTTAAAGAAAATTCGTCCTCGAATTTAGACCTTGCAAGAAAAAGAAGTCACGCACTAGTAAATGGCATCCACTAATCTGAAAAAATGGTAGGAATAAAATAAGATAGTGACCATGTGTAACGCACCGATCGGTTATTTCGAGAGTTATAGCCATGTTTCCCCATTCCTGCTTCTTTATGTGTTGTTCAGCAGTGTTGAGTTGTATCGAGTGGGTATGTTTGGGTCCTGAGTAGTTTTGGAGTGAAATGAACACTTAGTCTCTTAGTTAGAAAGTTAAGTTAGAAAAGTCAACCGGATGTTGACATATGTGTAAACAATCTCAGATTTGAATTCTGATGGTTCTGTTAGCTCCGTTAGGTGATTTTGGACTTAGGAGTGCGTCCGGAATGTGATTTGGATGTCTGTGGTAGAATTAGGCTTGAATTGGCAAAATTGGAAATTTGGCGATTTCGGTCGGTAGTGGAAAAAATTGATATCGGGGTCGGAATGTAATTTTGGAAGTTGGAGTAGGTTCGTAGTGTTATTTGTGACGTGTGCGCAAGATTTGAGGTCATTCGGACATGGTTTGATAGGTTTCAGCATCGTTGGCGAATTTTCGAAGTTTAGAAATTCTTAGGCTTGAATCCGAGGTTGAATTGGTATTTTGGTGTTTTTTGGTTGTTCTCAAGGTTCGACTAAGTTAGGGTAGTGATATATGACTTGTGGGAAATATTGGTTGAGGTCCCGAGGGGCTCGGGATGTTTTCGGATGGTTAACGAGAAGTTTGGAAGTTGGAAATTTCATAAGACTAAAGTTTCAAGTGAGTTCGCACAAGACTTAACTTCAAATGAGCATATCTATCATGATACGAAGTTTTATATGGTGTATTACCTATCGAAAGAAAGGTCTATGTGTCTATTTCCCAACTCTTCAGACCGTTCGTCGTTTGGACATTCCTACAAGAAGTTATGACCATATTACCAAAGTCTAGGAAAATGCGATTCTGCGACCAATTCTGCGATTGCAGAACCATTATGCGATCGCAGAAGTAGTTATGCGACAGCAAAATGGTCGCAAATCTGTCTAGTGAAACCCATTTCTGGGCATCAATTTTGTGGTGCATTTTGCGACCCGCATAACCATTCTGTGATCCATTATGCGACCGCAGACCTGCTTTCGGAGGGTTAATTTTTCTATTTTCATAACCCGAACCCATTTTGATAAATAGGCTTTGGGACTCATTTTGGAGAAAAAATCTGACATTTTTTAGAGAGAAGGGAGAGTGATCTATAGAGAGGAAGAAGCTCAAGTGTTGTGTTCATCAAGATCTTGTTCAAGCATTGAAATCCAACAAGGAAATATCACAAGATCTTCACCCAAGAGGTAAGGTTCTAGCCCCTAGTCTTCAATTTTGAGTTTGGGTAAAGATGGGTGATTAAGAGTATGATTCTTGGGTGTAATAGTATCATTTATACATATCAATAAGGTTTATGGAAAGATTGTTGAGTTCAAATGGGTATAGATTGGGTTGAAAATGGTAGAAATCTTCAAGACTTTAATTGAAGATTTGAGGGTCGAGTTGATGTCGGATTTTGATAAATTTTATATGGTTAGACTCGGGAGAGGACGCGGATTATTATTCTGCCATTTTTGACTAGTTTCAAGACATGGGCCCGCGGGCCGGGTTTTGGCCTATTTATGTAGTTTTTCCGTTGGAATTCGATTCTTTAGCCTATATTGATAGTATTATTCTGATTATGGATAGACTCGGAGTTTTTGGAGACCGAGTCCAGAGAAGAGGGCATCCCGGAGTAGAATTTTTCTGCTGTTAAGGTAAGTAACAGTTTTAACTCTGGTTTTGAGGGTATAAACCCGGAGATTTGACATCACGTGATTGTTTGGAAGTGATACCAACGCTAGGTGACAAGCGTGTGGGTGTGCACCGCGAGGGATTGAGACTTAGTCTGTCTCGTGAGGTTGTGAGGCCTAATGGCTATTATCTGTGGTTATGTGTTTATTTGTTGTTGAACTTGTTTGCCTTCATGTTAGAGATCATGCTTAGGCTTTATTCATGCTCACATTATTTGTACTCAGTCATAGAAATTATTGTAAATGTTTACCTCAGTCTTTATTATTTGCTAATATGCAGTGATACTTGATGTGGGTTGTGTTCCCTTATTTGTTGGTGATAATGAGGCTAGTGAGGTACATGATTGAGTGAGGCCAAGGGCCTGGTTGTGAGGATATTAATACCATAGCGCGTGAGTTGTCCGCGTAGCACGTGAGTTGACCGTGCAGATCCAGGTATTGATATGATGGCACGTGAGTTGTTCATGCTTAGCGCTTGGGCATTGGGAGCCCTTCCGGTGTCTGTACACACCCCTAGTGAGCGCAGAGTGTTGAGTGTTTTGAGTATTGAGTGATGAGTGTGAGTGATGAGTGATGGAGTGACACTGCTGTGAGGTTGTATTTATTTGTGTTGTTGCTGCATTTATCTGTTAAACTTCTTTGTGGCATTTAGTGAGTTATGGAATTTACCTATTTATTTCTGTTTATTTTTAAATTGTGAAAAATAAATAATTGGACTGTTTTACTTAGCTCGTCACTATTGCTCAGTTCCTTAGTTATTTTTGTTACTTGCTGAGGTGGTTGTACTCATGCTACACCCTGCACTTTATGTGCAGATTCAGGTGGGTTAGAGTGCGGTGATCGTTGAGTTCAGGCCGGCTATCTGTGGAGATTTCAAGGTAGCTGCTAGCATCCGCATGACCTTGTTACTCCTTTTATTATTTCTTCTTTTGGATTGTATTAACAGTTAGACAGTTTCATTTCTTAGTTCATAGATTTAGACGCCCATGTCTTAGTAACACCCCGATGTTTGGGGCTCGTTTCCGTATTTCTAAAATTATATTTAGAGTTAATTTAGTTTATGAGAAATTCAAATGTTGAAATATTTTATTAAATTCTTATAATCGGTTTAGTAGAAATATTTTGGGAAGTAGGCTTGCCTTGTAACATGATAGGCGCCATCACGACCATGGTTAGATTTTGGGTCGTGACACCATGTGTCCACTTAACCCAATTAAACCTAATATGTGTAAATACTCCTTGCAATGCGACTTGTCAATAAGGTAGTCCAAACATGTGCATGCCAAAGAAATTACAAAATATTGGTCATGCATCCATTTAACACAAGTATCTCTGCCACATGTATCAAATAAGACACTCTTATGATATAGCCAAGTATCAATTATAAATCCCATGGATTCTTCTACATGTAAGTTATTCAAAGAAGCACATAAATTCTCAGAAAGGTCAGAAGATCCCACAAATTCCAAAATACAAATTTTAATACATTCAAGCTCATGATTATAACTTTCCCCAATAATATTCGCAACATCAACAGATTCTACATAATTGCTCAAGCTATCACAGAAAGAGTCATAGATAGGTTCATGAAAGAGTATTTGATCACTAACGTCACAATAATCATGCATATCCTCTTTACTAGTAGCAAACACTTTTACAGGCTCACAATCAACATGACTAGAGGAATGACTTCCCATCAAATAACAAAACTCACATTCTAACAATTTATCACATGAAAACTCATTAGACACTTGAATAAGAGAAGAAAGAACATTTAATTCATTATCAAGCCTCTTCTCATAAATTTCATGCCTCTTTCCACCAAGTTAAAATGCATAATCATCTTTGTCATACTCAATTTCAAAAGGAAACAAATTACTCTTGCACTTTAACTTAGATATTACAGTTAATGACTTGATATGCATCAAAATATCATCATCCACAAAAATTATAAAGTCAACAACATAAGAAATAAGAGTATAGTTTATTACCTCCAAAAATACCTTAGGTGTTCTAGAAAGGCCATGAATGTGAATGAACCAATTATACAAACCATACTTGGATTTATTTACTAATGGAACAACATCACCTTTTATTCTTTTATGCAATGGCTCTAACTTAGCAATGCCTTTAGGGAACTCCATGTTATAAACCTATAAATAAGGATCAAAATAGTCAAAAGGTTCAACAACAAAGAAATTAACCAAGCTTTTATCTTCCACCATCCAACAAGAATTGATTTCGCTAAATTCATGTTGGAATCCGATTGGATCCTTTGCTACCATCTCTTGTGCCTCACCTCCCCTTTCAAAAGTTATTTCTACATATGGCTGCACAAAATCATAAGAACTAAAACAAGAAAGATTTAATAGGTTAGGAAGTAAAGAAAATATTTTCTTGCTTACACTCTCTTTGGCTTTTATCACAAGACTAACTTTTCCCTCACCCTTAGCCTCTTTTCTCTCACTAAAGTTTTTTTCTTCTTCTTTACTCAAACCCTCTTATTTTTCTCTCTCTTCCTCAAAGACTTTTCTTATCTCATTGCCTTCTCTCTTTTCTTTTCCCTCAAGCTCACTCTTTTTCTCAATTGACATCCCATTCTCTTCACTCAAGACAACCTCTCCTTTTTCCTCTGTTGGGATGTCAACCTGCACTCCCTTACTCCTTTCATTCTTTTCTCTCTCATATTTTTCCATATTCTCTTTAACAGTCTTTTCATCTTCATAAATTTGTGAGGGAGTCAAAGGTCCAAAAATAAGTTTCTTCCCGTTAACCTCAAAAGAGTATCTATTTTTTTCATATTATATGAAGCTCTTCTATAGGCATACCATGGCTTTCCCAACAAGATATAATAATTATTCATGGGAATCACATCACACCAGATCGCATCCTCATACTTTCCAATAGAGAATAGTAATAACACTCTTTTATCTACCTTTAGTCCTCTCAACATGTAGGGTTCAATATGCTCAACACAAGGCAAGTCTAATTTTTCAACCATATAAATGCTAATTGAGTTATAGCCAAACTCTTTGTCAATTCTAAGGGCACAAATCGCAGACATCACTTTAGCTCTTATTTGAAAAATAATTTTACCATTGTTCCTTCCATTCGGTATACTATAAGTTTGACCTTTCAAGTTGTTGAGTCATAGCTCGCCTCCTTTCACTATAACTACCTATTTGAAACATCTTGAACAAAGATTAGAAGAATTATGTATCTCTCAAATTTTGGCTTTTTTCTCTAATGTTCACGCCTCTCTTGCCTTTCTCCACTCAAAGCAACTCTTGGTCATTAAACTTTAGATTTATTAATAAACCTTACTAGTCACAATCCTTAGTGATAAGAATGTGGAGTTATAAAAAGAAAAGAAAAGTGAAGGACCAATCCTTGGAAGAATAGGAATTGGTTATGTAGAAAAAATAAGGAAAGAATTTAGGAAACCCAAAACCCACAAGAATAAGGAAAAAAGTTACCTTAATCTTCAAGAACTAGGATCCCCTCTTCTTGTTTCCTTTCTTGACTTGGAAACCAAATAACACTTGAATTCTACAAATAATAATGAGCCATAATGCTTTTCTTTTGGTTGATTTTCATTTTTTTTTGGGTGCTTTTTTTTTTTTTTTGTTTTGCTCAAGAACCTCCCAAGATTATCAAGATTAAAATCTTGATTAGCCTATGCTCTGATACCACTTGATAACAATATGATAGGGGTCGAAGAATTACTAAAGAAAATCAAGAAACATGCGGAAGCTAAAAGAAAATAAAGAAAAAAAAAATACGGAAAATTAAAGATAGATTGAATTCAAGAAAGAGTTTCTTGAATTCAAGAATTCTATTCTTGAAGTTGAATCCTAACAACATCAATTAGCTAACAAAGAACTAATCATCTTTGGTAGAGAATTAAAAACAAGAGATAGATTTTAACGTACGGATATAACATCTCATTTCCGAGCTTATATCAATTTACTTATGGCGTAAGGGAACGAGGCACCCAGTTAATGAAGATTATCAGTATTTACAATTCAGGCACAAAAATATAAGCATTTTGAATTATCTTCAACAATAACAGATGTATGTACAGTCGGCCACACCCATCTCAGTTATGCCCTATGGGAGCTAACAGATATGGTTTAAGAGAAGGACGGGATATCAGGAATCCGACTGGTGTTAGAGTAACCCAAAATGATGGATGGATTGTTTGTGTTAGTTGACATTTCCAAAGAATATTGCAAATGTGCTAATGAATCTCCTTGTGAGACACCCAGAGGTACACTCTAAAATAGTACAGATAGATACGAATACTAGAGTGTTCAATTTTTTTTTTACAAAGACATGTACTGAAATCCTGGAAGAGATAAATATTACCTTAGTGTGGCTCGTTGTTACACCCCATATTTCCGTATGTGGAAGTACGCCATAAGTAAATTGATATAAAGTCGGAAATGAGATGTTACATTCCGCATTTTCGTACGTTAAAGTTTCGACGTAAGTTCGGAAATGTGATTATTTTGAGATTATAAGCATTATGCTATTTCAAACAAGTAATGAGTAAATTCGGAAAGGTGAGAGGGTAAGCAAATCAAAGAAAATGAATTTTCGTCAAAGTTTGACATGTTGGGATAAAATACGGCCCGAGCTAAAATACCCGTATTTATGGAGTAGTGCCATACAAGGTACCACATGACCATGATAGTAAGGTATATAAGGTGTGTTAAAAGTGAGTAGTATTTTAAGTAATTTGAAATAATTCTTAATTATGTGAATAATCGGGTAATTATTGATTTTGATGGGAGATTAACAATTAATTAAGATGTTAACTGGTTGGTAATGGATGAGCTAATACGTGGCAGCCCAAAGAGGTTATGATAGTGAGTCTTAACTCACAAAGAAAGGTGGCATAATTAAGATGACTATGTGGCTTAGTCATACAAAGAGTGGGGCCCACTCTCTTTAATAAAGACTTCAACATAAATCATTAAAATACATATGATACAATTGCACTTTGAAGAGATTTGCAATTGTATAAGGATTGAAGGCAAACGGATGAAGCTTCAATACGTATTTGCAATTCTGAGAGATTTGCAACGGAGTTATACTGTGTAATCGCAACGGGATTTTGCGATTCTAAGAGAGCACGATATATTATTTCTCAAGAATATTATACGAATTTTTTCCTACTCCGATCTTGACGTCAATTGTTTTGTCGCAATTAACATGTGTTAGAGGGATTGTCAAGAGAATCGGTTCAGGTATGATAAGGCTATCCCTTCTTTCTTTTTGGCATGATACAAATAAAACGAGCAAAATACGCAACTTTCATAAATGACTCTATTCATAGAAATACTAGGGGTGTCTATATTCTTGATTCCCCATGTGTCTTATTATTCTATCATCTGTTCATGGGTCTCAGAAAATACGTAAGTTGATAAAGTTTATTTCATGACTTTAATCAAAGACATAATGGTACTATTACGTTCCGAGAGATTTTATTGACGTATTTCATATGCATTTCATTCATTTATATATGTACATTGACACATGACCAGATGGTGTTATATACGTGTATATATGTATATTATATGTATATGGGATATGGAAAAAGGTTACGGCGTTATATACGCACCACCACCTAATCAGCTGGTATTCGCTGATGATTTGCCCACAGTGGCCGAGATGATATGATGGGATGCCTAAGGGGCTTGATGATGTTATGAACGCATATACCTATGCATGGTATGACATTTATACGCATATGCATTGTAAATATAAATGATTCACAGAGCTATTCAGATACACATGTTGAGTCTTATACTCCATGTTTCTCTCATGTCTATTGTTTACTGATTTTCATTCCTTAAATACTCAGTACATTATTTGTACTGACGTCTCTTTTGCCTGGGGATGCTGCGTTTCATGCCCGCAGGTCTCGTTAGACAGGTTGAGAGTCCTCCAAATAGGCTATCAGCTCAGCGGAAGGTGTCGGTGCACTCCATTTGCTCTGGAGTTACTTGTTTGGTGTGTATGATTTAGACGTGTATTGTTTGGTATTGCGGAGCTCTGTCCCAATCTTTATGACAATTATGTATTCTTAGAGGCTTGTAGATAGATTTTATGTACGTAAAAGATTGTATGGCCTTGTCGGCCTATGTTCAGTGTACAAGTGGTTATTGATAACGACTAGGTCAGGAATCCAAACTAGAGTAAGAATTTGAGAAGTAAATGCGGAAGCAATAACAATAAGAAATTGAACAACTAGAACTAAAGGGTAGAAAATAAAGGATATGGAAAAATTAAAGGAAAGAATTCCAAGAACTTCCAAGAACGCAAGTTCTATAGCCTTGACAAGATCAAAGCAACAACGTCTTGATTTATTGAAGAAATCAAACGCCTTTACTTAAAAGCAAATCAAAACAATAGATTCGGATCTTGACCGCTTTACGAGTAACTTGAGACAATAATTAATAACTAGTATTAATCGCCTTCTAAGAATACCACAAAGGAATCAAAGATATCACAATAGAGAAGTAATCTTACTACCTTGAACTATGAACTAGTAAAGGTTGAAAGATAAATCTCAAAGCATAAGTAACAAAGGTTTAAAAGAACTCTCAAAGTATGATATACTTAATCAATAATGAAGTGTCTCAATGAATGAGAAGAACTCCTTATTTATAGGAGTACTAAGGCACAAAACGTCCTTGAAATTAGATAGGGCGGTTGCTAAGGCATAAAAGGTCGTTACAATTAGGTGGGTGGTTGCTAAGGAGAAAGAAAAGTCATTAAATTAGGTGGGGGGTGGCCAAATCCCTTTGGGGCAGATTTGGACCTTAAAACTACTAGTTTGGGCTTTTGGTTTGCACTCCAATTGGGATCCTTTTGAAATACCCCCTTTTAGATATCTTTTAAGCTCATTTTGAGCCCCTTTAGTGGCTTTCAAGGGTTGATTTGGTGGCCCAATCTTCCTCCTCTTGGACTTCAATTTGGATCACCAAATAATTGTAAAACTTGGATAATTCATCTACTTTGGGATTGAGCTCTTCCTCTACAATTAAAAGCTTCTTTATTTGCCATTGAAGTCCAGCAACCTTAGTCTGCAACTCTTTAGCTGGAGATCTTGTAAATGGCCTTGGAGCTTCCAAAACTCTTTCCTTGTCCTTGATGCCATCAGTTATTTTGGTCTTATAGGACCGTATGTCCTATGTATAAGTTGGTATTACATGTTGTATTCTACTTATCTCATGGCAGCCTCTCCGGCTCAGTTATCTATGATAGTGTGATACGAAAAGATACGTTATGTTGGTACTCGGTTGAGTAAGGTACCGGGTGCCCATCGCGACCCATCGGTTTGGGTCGTGACAAAAGTGGTATCAGAGCGATTCTGTCCTAGGGAGTCTATAAGCTGTGTCTAGTACAGTCTTGTTTATGGGTGTATTGTGCACCACACTTATAAGCAGGAGGCTACAAGGCATTTAGACTGTCACTCTTTCTTCTTACTCTAGATCGTGTGGTAGAGCTCAGTTGTAAGAACTCTATTTCTTAAACTCTATCTTATTCATAATACGACGATGCCTACACCTAGAAAGACGGTTGGTAAGGGATTGAATGCGGCTGTGGAAGAGTTGAGTCAGAGGAACTCGATTTTGCATCATGCTTATGATGAGTAAATTTAAGGTCTCCAGCAGATTGTGTGTGTACTAAGACATGTGAGCTTCTATAAAAAGAGCCCTAAGGCATGAATATATATCCACCCATATAGTAAAAAGTAATGAGAGATTCAGAAAGTAGATCACAAGCTTTAACAAGTAAAAGAAGCAAGGTGAGAAGGGTACGAGGTATCCAGTTAATGAAGATTATCGGTATTTACAATTCAGGAAGAAAAATATAAGAATTTTGAGTTACCTTCAACAATAACAGCGGTATGTACAATTTGCCACACCCATCCCATTTATGCCCTATAGGGGCTAACAAAAGTAGTATAAGAGAAGGACGGATATCAGGATCCGGCTAGGGTTAGAGTAACCCAAAATGATAGATGGATTGTTTGCATTAGTTTACCTTTCCGAAGGATGTTGCAAATGTGCTAAAAGATCTTCTTGTGAGACACCCAGATGGTGCACTCTAAAATAGTACAGCTAAATATGAGTACAACAAAGATAGGTACTGGAAGCCTAGAAGGGATAAATATTATCTTATTATGTGGCTCCCGTCCCTAGTAGAGAGAGAATGTTAGGCAACCCAAAGAGCTAGTGAATGGAGCAAGGGGAGCTAAAAGCAAGAGAATGTCTTGTTGAAGTTTTCAGAATAAAATGATAGACAGAGATATCGGCAGGGAAATAAAAAGAGAGTTAATGAAGCATTATAAGTAAGATGTGATATATGGATGACAATAGTAGATCAAAAGATGACAGTATTACAGAGTCTATATAGTCAAGTGAAGGAAAAGACGAGAGGTGGCAGGCCTTGAGACAACAAAAGAGTATAGCATAAAGTCATATCCTCATTTCGAGAAATAAGTTTGTGACTCCAACGCGACTACCAGAAGGAAAAGTTAGACCCCAGAGTAATAAAAATCAATATGGGCTGGTGAACAAGATAAACTAAACATGAATTGGGCACTGAATGATTTGATAATGGTCGACATCATGAGAATTTCAGATTGCGTTCTAATAGAATGGACAACAGAAGAAGATTCATGAGAAATTCAGAGAATGGTCATTCAGGAAGACGCCTCCCTAAAGCAAGCAATGTGAGCAAAGTTAAGCTTAAGGGACTGTATGTGCCAGTTGCACTAAGTGTCACCATCGCGAGTAAGGAATTTTGTTATCCTTGGTATAGAAGGATTACTGCAAGGCGAGTAAGGGTCATCGATGATGTGATAGGACACCAAAGATGAAGAGGTAAAACATCTATAGGTAGGTCGTCATAGCTCCAACTCTTAGTACTCCCCTAAAGGGGGGAATATGGAGTGATGTGGTATTAAGTCAGAATTAAGTGGTTCTAGTAATTATGGAATGGTAAGGGAAGAATGCGATAAAAAAATGAAAAAGGGATGAGATTGCACTTATTCAAAGCCTACATATATGCTACGATTCCAGAATATTATGCAAACACGACGTCAAGGAAAGGAAGTAAGGGTTCCTACCCGAGATGTTATTGATAGATAAGGAGCCAGTGCGAGACGTAAGTTAAGACCAAGGAAATATCCCAAGATAAATTACGCAAAATATTGATATGAGAATGGGCCAACAAGTAGTTAGTAATTAAATCAGGAAGAGCCTAGTTATGGCTAAACAGGAGGTTACAGATGAGTCAGCATATCGTGCTAGATAAACATAGTGAAACCCAATATAGTGAATTCAGCCTCGCAGTAATGTCATTGTAATACTTGAGAAATATTCAGATAGGAGTTGGGGTACTTAAAGGTATCGTATGAGTATTACGGGAATAAAAGAGAGTGCCACTGGGAAGACAGTCAAAATATCAGTTCAGAAGCAACCCTACAAGCACAAGGGCATGGAAGTAAGTAACTACAGATAATTATAGGCGAGGAAGAACATCAAAACTTCCGTCAAGTATACGATGTAATAAGCTCGCAGCTTCACAAAAGTCAGAGGGTCTTCCCTAAGTACTACAATGAAAGACTAGCTGAGGAAATAAGGAAGAAGGCTTTAACCTAAGCACAATAACCTAAAGAGGAAATGGTCATGTAAAACCAGTCTCACTATAACATTGTATGCACTCTATAAGAAAGTGGCACCTACCGTGGCTAATGAACGGGAAGTAAAAGCAACAGTAATACTCGAGATCAAATGAGTTGCACATGGGAACTAAGATAAACTAAGTATGTACGCAACAAGGGGGCAGAAAGTGATAACAACAATATCAGGAATCCAAACTAGAGTAAGAATTTGAGAAGTAAATGCGAAAGCAATAACAATAAGGAATTGAACAACTAAAACTAAAGGGAAGAAAATAAAGGATATGGGAAAATTCAAGGAAATAATTCCAAGAACTTCCAAGAACGCAAGTTCTATAGCCTTGACAAGATCAAAGCAACAACGTCTTGATTTATTGAAGAAATCAAATGCCTTTACTTAAAAGCAAATCAAAATAATAGATTCGGATCTAGACCGCTCTACGAGTAACTTGAGACAACAATTAATAACTAGTATTAATCGACTTCTAAGAATACCACAAAGGAATCTAAGATATCACAATAGAGAAGTAATCTTACTACCTTGAACTATGAACTGGTAAAGGTTGAAAGATAAATCTCAAATTATAAGTAACAAAGATTCAAAAGAACTCTCAAAGTATGATTTACTTAATCAATAATGAAGTGTCTCAATGAATGAGGAGCTCCTTATTTATAGGAGTATTAAGGCATAAAAAGCCCTTCAAATTAGGTAGGGTGGTTGCTAAGGCATAAAAAGTCATTACAATTAGGTAGGATGGCTGCTAAGGAGTAAGAAAAGTCATTACAATTAGATGGGGGGGCGGCCAAATCTCTTTGGGGCAGATTTGGACCTTAAAACTACTAGTTTGGGCCATTGGTTTGAACTCCAATTGGGCTCCTTTTGAAACACCCCCTTTTGGACCTCTTTTAAGCTCATTTTGAGCCTTTTTGGTGGACTTCAAGGGCTGATTTGGTGGCCCAATCTTCCTCCTCTTGGACTTCAATTTGGATCACCAAATAATTGTAAAACTTGGATAATTCATCTACTTTGGGCTTGATCTCTTCATCTACAATTAAAAGCTTCTTTATTTGCCATTGAAGTCCAGCAACCTTAGTCTGCAACTCTTTAGCTTGAGATCTTGTAAATGGCCTTGGAGCTTCCAAAACTCTATCTTTGTCCTTGATGCTATCATTCCCCTCTTCTTGAAAAGAATTCGTCCCCGAATTCGATCCTACATCAAACAAAGACAAGTCAGCAACATTGAATGTAGCACTTACTTGAAACTCACTAGGAAGTTCTAGCTTGTAAGCATTGTCTCCAATCTTTTCAAGGACTTGAAATGGGCCATCTCCTCTAGATGCAACTTTGACTTCCTTTTGGATGGAAATCTCTCCTTTCTAAAGTGAACCCAAACTAAATCCCCAGGTTTAAAAATAACTTGTTTTTGACCCTTATTCTTTCTCAAGGCAGTTTGCTCATTTTGCTTCTCAAGTGCAAGCCTTGTTTGTTCATGAATATTTTTCATCATCTCAGCCTTTGTCCTACCATCAAGATTAACAATATCATTAAAAGGTAATGGTAATAAATCAAGGGGAGTGCAGGGATTAAAACCATAAACAACCTCAAAAGGATATATACCTGTAGAAGAATGGATTGTTCTATTGTAAGCAAATTCAATCATAGGTAAGTGAGCTTCCCAAGAAGTTAATTTACCTTTCAAAATAGCCCTCAACATGTTTCCTAAGGTTCTATTAACTACTTCAGTTTGTCCATTAGTTTGTGGGTGACAAGAAGTAGAAAACAACAATCTAATACCTAACTTCCCCCAAAATACACGCCAAAAGTGGCTCAAAAACTTAGCATCCATATCACTAATAATAGTTCTAGGTATAGCATGCAAAGAAAACTTCTTTTACAAAAAGATCAACAACATGTGAAGCATCATTAATCTTTAAACAAGGAATAAAATGAGCCATTTTGGAAAACCTATCTACCACAACATATATACTATCCTTACTATACCTTGTTCTAGGCAAACCTAATACAAAATCCATAGAAATATCAATCCAAGGTGAAGTAGGAACAGGTAATGGCATGTAAAGACCATGTGGTGACACTTTAGATTTAGCTTGTTTACATTCCAAACACTGTGCACACATTCTTTCAACATCTTTTCTCATTCGAGGCCAAACAAAATTCTCAACAAGTATGTCTAGTATTTTTGGGACTCCAAAGTGACCCATAAGCCCTCCATAATGTGCTTCCCTTACAAATACTTTACGTAAAGAGCAATTAGGGATACACAACTTATTTTCCTTAAAGAGAAACCCATCTTGGAGGTTAAACCTCTAAAAAGGACCCAACTTACAATCTGCAAAAATCTTACCAAAATCAACATCATTAGCATAAAGTCCCTTGATTTGATCAAAACCCATCAATTTAGAAGTCAGGGTAGAAACTAAGACATACCTTCTTGAAAGTGCATCTGGAACAACATTCTCTTTCCCTTGTTTGTAAGAAATTATATAAGGAAACGTTTCAATGAATTCAACCCACTTAGCATGCCTTCTACTAAGCTTACCTTGACTCTTCAAGTATTTCAAGGATTCATGGTCAGTTTTAATGAAAAACTCTCTTGGCCACAAGTAATGTTGCCATGTGGCTAAAACCCTTACCAAAGCATATAGCTCTTTGTCATAAGTGGAATAGTTCAATGTGGCTCCACTCAATCTCTCACTAAAGTAGGCAATAGGTTTAGAATCTTGCATCAAAACAGCACCTATTCCTTTGCCAGAAGCATCACATTCAATTTCAAAATATTTAGAAAAATCAGGCAATTGTAACAATGGAGCAGAACATAACTTTTCTTTCAACAAGTTAAAAGCATCATCTTGTTATTTTTCCCATGTAAAAATCTTATCCTTTTTAATAACTTCAGTTAAAGGAGAAGCAATGTTGCTAAAGTCTCTCACAAACCTCCTATAAAAACTAGCAAGTTCATGAAAACTCCTAACTTCAGTTACACTCTTAGGTTTAGGCCATTCTTTTATTGCTTTAATTTTCTCTTCATCAACCTCAACTCCTTTAGAACTAACCACAAAACCCAAAAAATCACATGATCCACACAAAAAGTACACTTTTTAAGATTAGCAAATAAGAGTTGCTTTCTAAGAACTTCAAAAATTTATTTTAGGTGTTCTACATGCTCTTCTAAAGTGTTAGAAAAGATCAAGATATCATCGAAGTACACCACAATAAATTATCCATGAAAATTCTTAAAGATATGATTCATTAATCTCATGAAAGTGCTAGGTGCATTAGTCAAGCCAAAAGGCATAACTAACCACTCATAAAGCCCATATTTGGTCTTAAAATCAGTTTTCCATTCATCTCCATGATTCATTCGAATCTGATGGTAACCACTTTTTAGATCAATTTTAGAAAAGATTTTGGATCCATGTAATTTATCTAACATGTCATCAAGACTAGGAATAGGATGGCGATACTTTACCGTTATCTTGTTGATTGCTCTACAATCCACACACATCCTCCAAGTTCCATCCTTTTTGGGTACAAATAGGACGGGAACAGAGCAAGGGCTCATGCTCTCTATCACAAAGCCTTTCTCAAGCAGCTCCTCAACTTGCCTTTGAAGCTCTTTTGTCTCTTCTGGATTACTCCTATAAGCAGGCCTATTTGTGATTTGTGATCCAGGCACAAAATCATTTTGATGCTCAATGCCACGTAAAGGTGGCAATACATTAGGAATATCTTCTGGAAAGACATCTTCAAAATCCTGCAGAAGAGAAGAAATACTACTTGGAAAAGAAGAAGTTAGTAACTCAGAATTAATCAAAGCTTCTTTGTAAGTAAGTAGTATTATTGGCAACCCCTCTTTTCTTGCATTTAACCACTCTTTGGCTTTTATATAAAAACTCTCTTTTTTTATTTCCTTAGCCTCTTTCCTCTCACCAAGACTTTCTATATTTTTATCCAAGCCCCTTTTAATCTCTTCTCTCAAATTGTTGACATCTCTCTCTTTCTCTCGGCCATCTCTCTTTTTTTTCTAACCCTTGGCCTCCTTTCTTTTCTTTTTCCTCAAGCTTACCTTTTATCCCTCCCCTTGGTTTTCTCATTGTTTCCCTTAATCTCTTTTGATCTTCAAACACTTGAGAAGGAGATAAAGGTGCAAGAGTAAATTTCCTGCCATTTAGCTCAAGAGAATATCTATTCTTCCTTCCATCATGAAAAACATTCCTATCATACTGCCAAGGACGACCCAGTAAGATATGACAAGCTTGCATAGGGACTATGTCACAAAGAATATCATCCTCATATCTACCAACATTGAATGAAATCATGCATTGTTTGTTTACCTTTAGTTCACCACTATCATTTAACCATTGGAGTCTATAGGGAGTAGGGTGTTTCATGCATGCAAGTCCCAATTGTTTCACAAAGTATGAACTCACCACATTAGCACAACTACCACTATCAATGATCATAGAACACGTTTTCCCCTTTATCCCACACCTAGTATGGAATATATTCTCCCTTTGTTCTTCACTATTGCTTCCCAAATTGATAGTCATAATCCTCCTAACTACTCCAATCATGCAATCATTAGGTAGTTATATATCATCATCATTACTCACATCTCCCTCTTCTTCTCCCTCACTTTTTTCACTCTCATATCCTCCATCTTCTCTAAGAATGATATTTCTTCTACTTGGACATTCATGCATCATATGTCCCTTTCCTTTACATTTATGACACTGAATAGAACTAGAAGGTGTAAAAGGTTTAGGGTTAAAGGTTTTACCTCCCTCTTTGTTCTCAAATTTACCTTTATCCTTGTCTTCTTGAGATCTAGAAGAACTCTTTATCTCTTGATTCGACCATGGCTTCTTGGAGATGGTGTTTGACCAACTTTTTCATGAGCTAGTTTGCTTTCTTTTATTTTGATTTTCTACCTTTACAGACAAATCAACTAACTCATCTATTGTTACATAATGTTGTAATTCTACTACATCAGTTATTTCCTTATTTAAACCATTTAAAAACCTAGCCATTGTAGCCTCTTCGTCCTCCATACAATTAACTTGCATCATAGCCATATCCATAGCCTTAAAATACTCATCCACAGACATGAACTCTTGCTTCAATGTTTGAAGACGTTGTTGTAGCTCTCTTTGAAAGTGTGATGGTATGAATCTCTTTCTCATCACTCTCTTCATCTCAGCCCAAGTAGTAATTGGTGCTTGTCCTTCTTGCAATCTGTCCCTAGTAAGCTTTTTTCACCAAATAGCAGCATAGTCAAAAAAATCAACAATAGTAAGTTTAACCTTCTTACCCTCAGAGTAGTTGTGACAGTCAAAGATGACTTCAACCTTTCTCTCTCAATCAAGGTACAAGTCTGGATCCCTTGTTCCCTTGAAAGATGGCATCTTCATCCTTATACTACTTATATTATCATCTTCTACTCTACCTGTTTGTCCCCTCCTATCTCTTCCCACCCTATCAAAATCAATATCATTAAAATCATCTATAGGGTTTTCTTGATTTACAATGGGTGCAAGGGGTAAATTTGCTTGGGGCCTAATATTATTTTCCCTTCTAAGTTCAGCTATTGTATCATTTTGCTCAGCAATGGTGTCCCTCATCTCTTGGAGTTGCAAATTCCATCTTTTGAATTGTTGATGGATAGCTTGCAAGGTAAAATCATTTCTTGCTTTAATTTTGGCTTCTTGAAGAACCTTTAGTTCATCATCACTACCTGTACTTGACAACTTAAATAATTAAACTGTATCAGACAAATTGACTTTTTCCTCAATTGTTCTCACACACACTTTGCCTTTTTTTTTCTATCTCTCGAAATAACCTTTGAACAAAATATTTTGTAGATTTATAGTTAAACCCAACTCGTATAAAGTTTTTAGTAGTAAAATATAGATTTTTGGGGAACAAATAAAAGAAGAACCAAATCGTAGAACTATTAGGCTGAGTTGAAACAAGACACGAACAAAAAGGAAAGAATTATATATTTAGATTAGAAAGAGTAAGAAAAAATTGAATTTTTGTCTTATCTTTTATAATCTAGGATCCCCTCTTCTTGTTTCCTTTGATAGTGTTTGGAAACCAATTAGATACAAAAGAAAGTTCCTGGAGAGCAAGAAATTATTTTTTTTGTAAACTGCTTTTCATTTTTTTTTTTAACTTGTTTTTTTTTTGCTCCTAATATTCAAGAAATCCCCAAAATTAACAAGAACGAAACCTTGATAGAACTGCTCGGATACCACTTGATAACAACAATATCGGGAATCCAAACTAGAGTAAGAATTTGAGAAGTAAATGCGGAAGCAATAACAATAAGGAATTGAACAACTAAAACTAAAGGGCAGAAAATAAAGGATATGGGAAAATTCAAGGAAAGAATTCCAAGAACTTCCAAGAATGCAAGTTCTATAGCCTTGACAAGATCAAAGCAATAACGTCTTGATTTATTGAAGAAATCAAACGCCTTTACTTAAAAGCAAATCAAAATAATAAATTCGGATCTTGACCGCTCTACGAGTAACTTGAGACAACAATTAATAACTAGTATTAATCGCCTTCTAAGAATACCACAAAGGAATCAAAGATATCACAATAGAGAAGTAATATTACTACCTTGAACTATGAACTAGTAAAGGTTGAAAGATAAATCTCAAATCATAAGTAACAAAGGTTCAAAAGAACTCTCAAAGTATGATATACTTAATCAATAATGAAGTGTCTCAATGAATAAGAAGAACTCATTATTTATAGGAGTACTAAGGCATAATAAGTCCTTAAAATTAGGTAGGGTGGTTGCTAAGGCATAAAAAGTCATTACAATTAGGTATGATGGTTGCTAAAGAGTAAGAAAAGTCATTACAATTAGGTGGGGGCAGCCAAATCCCTTTGGGGCATATTTGGACCTTAAAACTACTAGTTTAGGCCATTGATTTGGACTCCAATTGGGCTCCTTTTGAAACACTCCCTTTTGGACCTCTTTTAAGCTCATTTTGAGCCCATTTGGTGGACTTCAAGGGTTGATTTGGTGGCCCAATCTTCCTCTTCTTGGACTTCAATTTGGATCACCAAATAATTATAAAACTTGGATAATTCATTTACTTTGGGCTTGAGCTCTTCCTCTACAATTAAAAGCTTCTTTATTTCCCATTGAAGTCCAGCAACCTTAGTCTACAACTCTTTAGCTTGAGATCTTGTAAATGGCCTTAGAGCTTCCAAAACTCTATCCTTGTCCTTGATGCTATCAGAAAGACCAGGAAAAGTAATTGCTTACTTTTAAAGAAAGCTGAGATGGAAAGAAAGGAATTATTCGATCAATGATCCAAAGTTAGTTACGTTATGAATGCACTTAAAATTTTGGAGTATTATCCATGCAATATATATATATTGATATTCATACAGCCGTAGAAGACTCCGGTATAAATTAAAAGAAGGAATTGAGCCCAAGGCATAGACAAAGGATTGAATTGTCATAAGATTGTATCATGGATATTCCATAGCGCCCATGAAAGGCTAAAGTAATAACTAATACCAGGAGCCGCAGATCGGAAGATAGCTTAAGCCTACATGAAGGCTGATCAGAAAGAAGAGGAAACTAAAAAGTTTAATCAACTAAGTAAATCATGAGTCTGATTATTGGAGCCGGATAATTTCAAGAATCGTGATTGAGAACATAGCAGAATCACTCTTAATATCAGAGGTACAAGAGAGATAGTATAGGCCATAAAGTCATATCCTCATTTCGAGAAATAGGTTCGTGACTCTAAAGTAGTTACCAGAAGGAAAAATTATACTCCCAGAGTAATAGAAATCAGTATGGGCTGGTAAACAAGATAAACTAAACATAAATTAGGGACTGAGTGATTTGATAATAGTCAGCATCATGAGAATTTCAGAGATTGCGTTCCGACGATAATAGAATGGACGACAGAAGAATAACCTTTAAAGGTCATTTAGGAAGACGCTTCCCTAAAAGCAAGTAATGTAAGCAAAGTTAAGCTTAAGGGACTATGTGTGCCAGTTATACTTGGTATCACCCTCGTGAGTAAGGAATTTTGTTATCCTTGGTACAGAAGGATTTCCGCAAGGCAAGTAAGGGTCACCGATGATGTAAAATGACGCCAAAGATGAAGAGGTAAAACATCTATAGGTAGATCATCGTAGCACTAAATCTTAGTACTCCCCTAAAGGGGGAATGTGGAGTGATGTTGTAACACCCCGAAAAATTTTGAAGAACTTAAGTGTAAAGCCCGGTAAAATTTGCAAAGAAAATAATGTTTCATGGTGCCGGATTAGGCTTACGTGTTTGAGGATTATAGAACCGCAAGCTCGCCGTGGCTCGGACCTTTTGGGTTGAACAATGCACGGGAAAGTAAAGGAAAATTTTTGGCAGAACTGTGCATTTCTGCGATCCATTATGCGACCGCAGAATCACTCTGCGGACCGCATAATGGCTGCAGAGTGATGCAGTTATTTGGGTCTGTTGGAAGTAATTATGCGGTCGACTATGCGACCGCATAACTGTTATGCGGTGTACTATGCGACCGCATAACTGTTATGCGGACCGCATAACTGTTATGCGGACCGCATAGTGACCGCAGACTCAGGCAGACTTTTGGTCATTTTGGACACCAATTATGCGACCGATATGCGGTCCGCATAACCATTATGCGGTCGCATATGCGACCACAGAACCTGTCCAGAGCTTCATTTTTGGGTTTTTAAAAACCCAACCCTATTTCGTTAAATACACGCAAAAGGGTCATTTTTTAGAAAATATTCTGATGTTTTAGAGAGAAGGGAGGGTGTTTTAGAGAGAGAGAAAACCCTGGGCTAATTATTCATCAAGTCTTGCTCAAATCTTGGAAGATTAACAAGGGAAACCCACAAGTTCTTCATCTAAGAGGTAAGGTTCCATACCCTAGTTTTTAATTTCGAATTTGGGTAGAAGATGGTTGATTAGGAGTATGATTCATGGGTATGAGAGTATTATTTATACATGCATGTACCAATAAGAATTGTGGGAGGATTGTTGAACTTAAATAAGTAAGGATTGGGTTGTGCAGTGAAGGAAATCTTGTAGAAGAAGCTTGTGGTTAAATTTGCACACCTAGTATTTGATAAAATGCTCAAATGAGCTGAGACTATGAATATCTTCCTAATTATGGTTCAATTTTTGTTATGTCTCAAAATAGATTGGGATTGCTAGAATTTCCGAAACGTTGTTGTAATTTAAGAAAAGCTCAATTGAGGTATGTTGGCTAAACTTTCTCTCTTGGAATTGAATTTCATAATGTTACTGTGAGTTTCAAAGTATGGATTGCGTATTAAAATGTTGTGGCTTTGAATCGTATTTCAAATGAAAGCTAGTATGCCAAATTGTGTGAGAAAATCTCAATATTCTTAAGACTCTTAATTGCTCATATGTGTACCTAAAGTCTTGATTGGGAATGTCTTATTGTTGATAACCTACAAAGATGGTTGGAAGTGAAATCAGTGAATCGGGAATATAAAGTGTGGCCAACGTGCCAATAGTGAAAGGTATATTTGTGGCCAATGGTGCCCATGTAATGAAATAATGTGAGAAAGGTTATGAAATGAACTTTGATTCCAAAATTTACTTCGACAATATAATCGGCTAAAAGTTTATGAACTCAAGTGATGCCCATATGTGGTTGTTTTAGCTAATGTTATGCTTTGTAAGTAATTTTCAATGTGCTTTGCATTCTTACACATTTGTGAGTGGAAAGTGTGTATGATTATAATTTGTGCTTCGATTGCCAATCATTTTACTCCATTTATTGGAAAGAAATCGATTATGTTTAAAGCCTTCATTACTAATGAACTTAAAGTTGTGATTTCCGAAATATTCTACTTGTTGATAATTATGATGATAATCTATGAAAGGGAAGAAATGAAAGTGTGGAATATAAAATACGGCCATTGTGCCATGAATAAAGAATCATATGTATGGCCAAGAGAGCCAATGAAATAATAATGTTGTAAGTGGTTGAAAGTACGGATTAGGTGATATGTGATGTAAAAGGTTATGAGATGTACGTATTTGTACTTTTGTTTCCAATGTGTTATGAAACCCTATGGACGGTCTTTGAAATGCATAGGTATATTGTGTTATGAAATCTTATGGACGGTCTTTGAAACGCATAGGTATATTGTGTTATGAAACCCTATGGACGGTCTTTGAAACACATAGGCATATTGTGTTATGAAACCCTATAGACGGTCTATGAAACGCATAGGTATATTGTGTTATGAAACCCTATGGACGGTCTATGAAACACATAGGTATATTGTGTTATGAACGCATAGGTACATTGTGTTATGAAATCCTGTGGACGGTCTATGAACGCATAGGTACATTATGATATGAAATCCTGTGGACGGTCTATGAACGCATAGGTACATTGTGTTATGAAATCCTGTGGACGGTCTATGAAACACATAGGTACATTGTGTTATGAAACCCGGTGGATGGTCTATGAAATGCATAGGTACATTGTGTTATGAAATCCATTGTGATATGAAATCCTATGGACGGTCTATGAAATGCATAGGTGCATTGTGTATAAGAGGTATAGATGTACGGTATGAATAAACACTATGGACGGTCTATGAAACGCATAAGTGTATAATATGATAGGTGAACACTAAGGACGGTCTAATGAGACACATTATTAATGCAGATAATAGGTGCCCCTTTTGTTGTCCTTGTTTGTACAGGTTGTTTCAATTACATTATATTGTGTGTTCCACGTATAGATCATATGGGCATTCTATTTTGAAAGAGGATTTCTAGCTATACATACTAGTGTTATTCGACAGTACTAACATCCCTTTTGCCGGGGGCGCTGCATCTTTAATGGATGCAGGTGGTTCTACAGCAGGTGGCATTGATCAGTGATAGCAATACACTCTTTTTGGCCGATTTGGTAAGCCCCACTTCATTTCGGGGTCATGTATCTTTTGTTTCTCATGTACTTGGTGGTTAAGGTATAGCCGGGGGCCTTATTGCCAGCATTTCCATATTACTCTTCAGTTGTACTTAGAGGCTCCGTAGACAGGTTGTGGGTGGTATTTGATGTTGGGAATTGGATTAGAACTGTTGGTATTTGGCAACATATTTTTCATTAAATGTATAAACTCGTACTATTTTGAAAATATTGAATGATGTTGTTAATGGGAATGAAATGGAAGCGGTCAATGAAATCTCTTCAGTATTGATTAACGGAGTACATCTCCTCTTTATTCACGAATTAAATTTGGGCAGAAGGAATTTAACAGGCTTGCTCGGTCGGGTTCACTCGGTTGAGCGCCGGTCGCGCTCCTCGATTTTTGGGCATGACAGATGTGGCATTAATTTAGAATTAAGTGGTTCTAGTAACTATGGAATGATAAAGGAAGAATGCGATAAGAATGAAAAAGGGATAAGATTGCACTTATTCAAATCCTACATATATGCTACGATTTCCAGAAAATTATGCAAGTAAAATGTCGGGGAAAGGCAGTAAAGGTTTCCCCCAGGATGTTATTGATAAATAAATGTGAATAAACACTTGAGACATAAGGAGCTAGTGCGAGAGGTAAGTTAAGACAAAGAAAATAACCCAAGAGAGATTACACGGAATATAGATATGAGAATGGACCAACGAGTAGTTAGTAGTTGATTCAGGAAGAGCCACGTTATGGCTAGACAAGAGAATACAGACAAATCAATAGATCGTGCAAGATAAACATAGTGAACCCCAACATGGGGAATTCAGTCTCACAGAGATGGCATCGTGACCCTTGAGCAATATTCGGATAGGATTTGGGGTAGTTAAAGGTACCGTATGAGGGTTACGGAAATAAAAGAGAGTGCCACTAGAAAGACAGTCAAAACATCAGTTCAGAAGCAGCCCTACAAGTACAAGGGCGTGGAGGTAAATAACTATGGATAATTATAGGCGAGGAAGGACATCAAAAATTCCGTCGAGTATACGATGTGATAAGCTCGCAGCTTTACAAGATTCAGAGGGTCCTCCCTAAGTACTACAATGAAAGACTAGCTGAGGGAATAAGGAAGAAGGCCTCAACCTAAACATAGTAACTTGAAGGAGAAATGGTCATGTAAAAACAGTCTCACTACAACATTGTATGCACTCCATAAGAAAGTGGCACCTACCATGGTTAATGAACGGAGAGTAAAATCAAAAGTAATATTCGAGATCATATGAGTTGCATGAAGATTCCGGCATGTGTGGGAACTAAGATAAGCTAAGTATGCACATAACAAGAGGGTAGAAAGACCAGGAAAAGTAATAGCTTACGTTTAAAGAAAGATGAGAAAGAACGAAAGGAATTATTCGATCAATGATCCAGAGTTAGTTACGTTATGAACTTAAGATTTTGGAGTATTACCCATGCAACATATATGTTGACAATCATACAGCTATAGAAGACAAAGGAATTGAGTCCAGGTCATAGACAAAGGATTGAATTGTTAGAATATTGTATCATGGATGTTCCATAGTGCCCATGAAAGGATAAAGTAATAACTAATACCAGGAGCCGCAGATCGGAAGATAGCTTAAGCCTACATAAAGACTGATCAGAAGGAAGAGGAAACTATAGAGTTACATCAACCAAGAAAATTTGGAGTCTGAATATTTGACCCAGAAAATTATAGAAATCGTGGTTGAGAACATTGCAGAATCACTCTTAATATCAGAAGTACAAGAGAGATAGAACAACAACCATATTCTATAACGGCTCTATGAGAAAGCCAATTAGAAGAGTACCAGCCTCATAAGAAGTCAGTATGGGGCTCCCACCGGATTGTGTATGCACCAGAGGTGCAAGTATTATAATAGAGCTTCAAGTCGTGGATGTAAATTATACCTATATGGAAGGGAGGTCATGAAAGAGATAGAAGGTGTGATGCAAGACTTTAAGGTAAGTAAGGTAAATGTGGACAACGTACGAGTAATTCAAATGCAGAAGGTTGTAAATAGTCCATATTTTGGATAGAAGGATAGAAGCGCGGGGATTCAATATCCAGGAATAATAGTGGCGCCGTCAGTGGCATGCCTTCCAGCTTATGGTTTCTAGGTATCGAGAAGTCTAATTAAGAGAGTAAAGAAGAGTTAGAGACGATGTGATGTCTTGCTTGATATTCCAAAATTACATAAGAAAATCTATGATGCAAGCAAGTTGAAGGAAGATTGTGAATAGTATAAATAGATATGTGTAGGTCGCAAGCTAAAGTATGGTAGAGCGACAAGGTTTTAAGAAGACATTAGTAAGGATAAGGAAAGGCGAGTGAGAAGGCGACGAGAAGGGATAAGTCCTCGGGATTAAGCCCATGAAAACAAGAGAGCTGATGGTTTGTCTAAGTTATAGAAAGCTCAGTATAGCCTGAATGAACTCAAAGGAGTCTATGGCTAGTAACATTTAGAAGAGATGGTGTCACGACCCAAACCGATGGGCTGCGACGGGCACCGGTACCTTACTCAATCGAGTACCAACATAACGTATCTTTTCGTATCATACTATCATAGGAAAATGAGACAGAAAGGCTGCCGTGAGATAAGTAGAATAAAACTTGTAATACCAACTTATACATAAGTCATACGGGCCTATAAGACCAAAATGATCACTCGTACACTGAACATAGGCCGATAAGGCCATACAATCTTTCTTATACATGACATCTGTCTACAAGCCTCTAAGAATACATAATTGTCATAAAGCCGGGACAGGGCCCCGACATACCAATCAATACGTGTCCAATGCATACTGACTAAATAGCTACTCCGGAATAAATGGAGCTCACCAACACTTCCCGATAAGCTGATAGCCTACTTGGAGGACTCTCGACCTGTCTATCGGGACCTACGGGCATGAAACGCAGCATCCCCAGGCAAAAGGGACGTCAGTACAAATAATGTACCGAGTATGTAAGGAATGCAAATCAGTAAGTAATACACATGAGAGAAACATGGAGTAAAAGACTCAACATGTAAGTTTGAATAACTCTATGAATCATTAATATTTATAATGTCATGCATATGCGTATAAATGTCATACCATGCTTAGGTATATGCGTTCATAACATCATCAAGCCTCTGAGGGCATCCCATCATATCATCTCGGCCACTGTGGGCAAATCATCAACATATACCAGCTGATCAGGTAGTGGTGCGTATATAACGCCATAACCTTTTTATATATATAATATACATATATAACGTCATCTGGTCATGGGTCAATGTACATGAAGAAATGAAATGCAATGCATGAGAAGTACGTCAATAAAATCTCTCGGAATGTCATAATACCATTATGCCTTTGATTAATATCATAAAATAAACTTTATCAACTTACGTACTTTCTGAGACCCATGAATAGATAATAGAATAATAGGACACATGGGGAATTAAGAACATAAGCATCTCTAATACTTCTATGAATAGAGTCATTTATAAAAGTTGTGCATTTGCTCGTTTCGTTTGCATCGTATGGATTATGCCAAAAAGAAAGAAGGGATAGCCTCAACATACCTGAACTGATTCTCTTGACAATCCCTCTAACACACGTTGATTGCGACAAAACATGTAACAGCGGATCGAAGAAGGGGAAAATCTGTGTGATATTCGTTGAGAAAGATTGCATTGTACTCCCTTAGAATCGCAAAATCCCGTTACTATAACATTACGTAGTCTCGTATGATTTTGTAGCAAAATCACGTTGCTAACATCTAATCCTTTATGAAAGAGTTTGCTGAAGCTTTCTTTGAACTTTGTAGAGATTCAATAATGAATTAGAGAGGTCTCTCTTAATATTTGAGTGTGGGCCCCACTTAGTAAGACTTGGCCACCAAAATTCATCTAACTTTGCCACATTTCCACTTGAATTTAAGAGTCATTAGGTGAGCATAGTGTGTTTCCACGTTAATACCTCCTTAACCTTATCCAAATATTCACCCCTTTTCCTTAATCAACTATTAATCCCCCACTAATCCAATAATTAATAAATTACCCACATAATTAAGAATTATCTCAAATTACTTAAAATACTACTAAATTTTAACACACTTTATCTACCCTGCTATCATGGTCATGTGTTACCTTGTATGGCACTAGTCCATAAATACTGGTTATTATAACTTGGACCGTATTTTATCCCAAATTGCCAAACTTCGACAAAACTTATTTTTTTCGATTTGCTTACCCTCTCACCTTCATGAATTTACTCATCACTTGTTTGAAATAGCATAATACTTATAATCTCAAAATAATCTCATTCCCGAACTTACGTCGATTAACTTACGACGAAACTTTAACGTACGAAAATGCGAAATGTTACATATAATACTTAGAACCTCAAAATAATCTTACTTATGGCGTACTTTCACGTACGAAAATATGGGGTGTAACATCATTCCCCCCCCCCCTTGGAACATTCTTCCTCGAATGTTGACTGATACACTTATCAGTTTTATAACCGGATAGCTCTTACGAATGGTTTTAATACTGACCTTGACATCTAGGCAACTGTTCTGTGACTAAATCCAAAAGCCAGGGCATTCCCCCCTTTAGGCCTCTTTCTCACACCACGACTTGTGGTCGGAATCCTTCCAATCTTGTAACTGTTGCTACCTTCTATCATGTAGCCTGTACGACTCTGACCTTGTAAGTGCGCCTATCCGACTCTTCTCTCCTTTTTCCTCCCTCTTTTAGCCAATCTCTAGGCCTCACTTTGTAAACATATATAGAGCTTGATAAGATGTCCCTCCGGGCATCTATGGGTATACTGAAGTTCTTCTCTCGATACTTTATCGAGCTTACGAATATTGTTATATCTTATTTCCTAGGCCCAGTTATCAATCCGTATGACTTCACTTCATCTAGGTAGGTCATACTATACCTCCATAACTGTACTTCATAGTATCCCAATGTGATTTTCCTTATGTGGATATTTTAATCATGTACAATTCTTGAAATCCCCCCCTTTTTTTTTTCTTTAAATCAATACTCAATCGAAGGCCCAAACATCATCCTTTATCTATCATAACTACACCCTCATTCTACTACTAGGGAAGCATTCCATCTCTTCCAAATGCTATTAGTCCTAGACTCCTTTGAGTTCATTCAGGCTTATACTGAGCTTTCTATAACTTATAGAGACCATTAGCTCTCTTGTTTTCATGGGCTTAATCCTGAGGACTTATCCATTCTCGTCACCTTCTCACTCGCCCTTTCTTATCCTTACTCCTGTCTTCCTAAAACCTTGTCGCGTTATCATACTTTAGCTTGCGACCTACATATCTATTTATATTATTCGCCACTTTCCTTCAACTTGCTTGCACCATAGATATCCTTATGTTATTCTGGAACATCAAGCGAGAGATCACATCGTCTCCAACTCTTTTTTGCTCTCTTGACTAGATCTATCGGTACCTAGAAACCATAGGTTGGAAGATATGCCACTGACGATGCCGCTATCATTCCTAGATACTGAATCCCAGCGCTTCTAGCCTTCTATCTGAAGTATGGACTATTCATAACCTTCTGCACTTGAGTATCTTGTATGTTGTTCAACTTTATCTTACTTACCTTAAAATATCGCCTCACATCTTCTATCTCTTTCATAACCTCCCTTCCACATAGGTATAATTCACATCCACAACTTGAAGCTCTATTATAATACTTGCACCTCTGGTGCATACACAATCCGATGGGAGTTTCATACTGACTTCTTATGAGGCTAGTACTCTTCTAACTGGCTTCATCGTAGAGCTGTTATAGAATATGGCTACTATACTATCTCTCTTGTACCTCTGATATTAAGAGTGATTCTATAATGTTCTCAATCATGATGTCTAAAATTTTCTGGGTCTAATAATCAGACTCCAGATTTGCTTCGTTGATGTAACTCTTTAGTTTCCTCTTCCTTCTGATTAGCCTTTGTGTAGGCTTAAGCTGTAACACCCCAAAAAATTTCAAAGTACTTAAGTGTAAGGCCTGGTAAATTTGCAAAGAAAATAATGTTTTATGGTGCCGGACTAGGCATAAGTGTTTGAGGATTATAGAAATTCTTCACGGCGAGCTTGCTCGCCGTGGCTCGGACCTTTTTGGGTTGAACAATGCACTGGTAAGTAAAGGAAAATTTTTGGCGGAAAAGTGCATTTCTGCGGTCCATTATATGACCGTAAAATCACTCTGCGGACCGCATAATGGCCGCAGAGTGAGGCAGTAGATTGGGTCAGTTGGAAGCAACTATGAGGTCGACTATGCGACCGCATAACTATTATGCGGTGCATTATGCGATCGCATAATAGTTATGCTTACCGCATAGTGACCGCATACACAGGCAGTTCTTTTGGCTATTTTGTAACTAATTATGTGACTGATATGCGGTCCGCATAACCATTATGCGGTCGCATATGCGACCGCAGAACCTGTTCTGGAGCTTCATTTTTGGGTTTTTAAAACCCGACCCTATTTTGTTAAATACACTCTTTAGGTCATTTTTGAGCTATTATCTGACATTTTAGAGTGAGAGAGGGTGCCCTAAAGTGAGAAGGTGTTCTCCAATAATTGTTCTTCAATTCTTGCCCAAGTTTTGGAAGATTAAGAAGGGAAACTTACTAGGTCTTCATCCTAGAGGTAAGATTCTACACCCTAATCCTCAATTTTGAATTTTGTGTGGAAATGGATAATAATCAAGATAATTTCTAGGCAAGAGGGTTGGATATTTTACATGCATGTGTTATCAAAGGGTGTAGAAAGATTGTTGAGCTAAAAAAGGTAAAGGTTGGGTTGTGGGATGATGGAATCCTCCATAAAAGGATCTTGAAACCTTAATGCACATCTAGTATTTGATAAAATGCTCAAATGAGCTAGAACCATGATTATTTTCCTAATTTTTGTTTAATTTGTTATATTTCTAAAATAGATTGAAGTTGCTAAGAATTTCGGAACATTTAGAGTGTAAGGAAGCTCAAGTGAGGTATGTTGGATAAACTCTTCTTTAAGAGTTGGAATTCCTATTATCCTTGTAAGTTCCGAGATGTTGATTATAAATCGAGTATCCTGATAAGTTTTGTGATAAAGATATATGTTCAATCCGTGTCTCAAATGCTCTTATCATATTGCATTATAAATTGAGGATGTGTCCCAAACTATGGATTATGTATCCACATTTTATAATTTCTAGTCGTGATTTATGTGAAAGTTATTATGCCAAGTTGTGTAGAGATTGTGATTGTGATACTCCTCCACCCGTATACATTGGGGTGAGGCGGCATGACCGCTTTGTGTAGGGATTATGGTATAGAGATTGTAATTGTGATACACCTCCACCCGCATATATATTGGGGTGAGGCGGCATGACCGCTTTGTGTAGGAATTATGGTATTGTGGGATTGCACCACCACCCGTTTATATTGGGGTGAGGCGGTACAACCGCTTTGTGTACAGTTTTGGTATTATTGTATCACCACCACCCGCATACATTGGGGTGAGGCGGCATAGCCGCTTTGTGTAGGTTCTTGGTACTGTGGTTATACATCCACCCGCATACATTGAGGTGAGGTGGCAGGGCCGCTTGATTTGAGTTGTGGTATTGAACGTACACCTCCACCTGCATACATTGAGGTGAGGCGGTGGGGCCGCTTTGTGTGAACATGGTTATAGAGGATCTCATCTTAAATCCTATAAATGTTGTTGATAGCTTTTAATAAGCTTGTTATGGTTGAGACGGTTATCTATATTATACTATTTGCCGCACTGGTTCATCATAATTATCTTGTATTTCTAAATTCTTAAATTGGTATTTAGTTTTCATACTAGTACTATTTGACGGTACTAACGTCCCTTTTGCCGGGAGCGCTGTATCTTTTTCCACAGCAGGAGACATTGATCAGTGATAGCACTACACCTTCTTCCCAGCTGACTTGGTGATCCCCACTTCATCCCGGGGTCATGTATCTTTTGATCTTTATGTATTATGGTTGAGGTATAGCCAGGGCCTTGTTGCAGCTTTATCAATGTACTCTTCTTTATCTATAGAGGCTCCGTAGACATAGTGTGGGTTGTGTATTGGTTCTGGGGAAAGACAAACTATGTTATGTTGTGGATGTATTACTTGTCCATTGAGAATTTAAAAATGATGAAACAATTGGAAATGAATTGGTAATTGCAGACATGACCACTTTATTGTTTAATTAAGGAAAACATATATTCTCTTTATTCATGAATGAGTTTGGGTAGAAGGAATCTAACAGGCTTGCTCGGTCGGGTTCACTCGGTTGAGCGCCGGTCGCGCTCCCCAGTTTTGGGGCGTGACAAACTTGGTATCATAGCCTAAGGTTTTAAAGTGTCCTAGGATGTCTCGGAGCCATGTCTACTAGAGTCCTTATTATCGGTGTGTTGTCGACCACATCTATAATTAGGATGCTACATGGGCATTTAGGAATAATACCCTTCTTTCATGTTCTTGATCGTGCGATAAAGCTGGTTTTAAGATTGTTCCTCCTTTAACTCCTGCGTTGCTCTAATTTTTAGTACATGGCACCTAAGAAGAAGGCAAGAACTGGCCAAAGAGCCAATGTCACCCCAGGAGTGACAGTTGACCCTATAATTGATGATGCGGGTGAGCAGCCGAGGAGTGAGGATATTCCTCCAGTTACTACATTGCCTGACTCTACTACAACTGATCAGACCGCACCTGTCCCTACATCTACTGAGGGTGCAACAGTCCCTCCAACTGATATTCCAGTTCCACCTCCAGCTCCAGCTTTCGATTTTGGTGTGTCTGATATTGATATTAAGGGAGCCATACAAATATTGAAACAAATAGTGGCTTCTCAGGCCCAGAGATCGAGTGTTAGGCCTATTTCTTCCAGCCATCCAAGGGAATCTGCTAGTTCTAGGGTGAACAAGTTTCTTCAGATAGATCCTCCAGTGTTTACGGGTGTTGATCCCGAGGAGGACCCCCAGGACTTCATTGATGAGATGCACAAAACTCTCCGGGTTATGCATGCTACAGAGACGGAGGGAGTAAAATTGGCCTCCTACCGCCTGAAAGGGGTGGCCTACTCTTGGTTTGAGTTGTGGGAGGAATCCCGTGAGGAGGGAAGCCCTCCGGCAAGGTGGGGTGAGTTCACAGATGCCTTTATGGATCATTTCTTGCCTGCCGAAACTAAGGCAGCTCGTGCCGTTGAGTTTGAAATCCTGAAGCAGGGTAGTATGAATGTGTGGGAGTACCATATGGAGTTTGTGCGCCTGTCCAAGTATGCTATTCACATGTTGCCCACTATGGAGGCAAGAGTGCGTCGGTTTGTACAGGGCATTAGCCCCTTGGTTATCAATGAGGCCTCTACAACTTCCTTAAATTCCGATATGAACTATGGTAAGATGGTGGCATTTTCTCAAGCCACAAAGACCCGCAAATTGAAGAATATAATGGAGCGTCAGAGTAACAGCAAGGCCCTGTCCGCAGGATACTTTGGTGGTTCTTCTGGTGGTGGTGGTGGTAGGTCAGCATTCAGGGGAGCATCATCAGGACCTTCCCAATCATTTGCCCAGTCTTCGATGGGTGCACAGTCATCTATACCCAGTCAGGGCAACAGGGGACCCCACCAGCAGTGTCGGCCCGACAGAAGGTTTCATTAGCGGAGGCTTCCATGCCCTAAGTGTGGGAGGATGCACTTTGGGTCCTGCTTCATGGACCTACCAGTATGCTATGGGTGTGGTGTGAGGTGTCACATTCAGAGAGATTGCCACTCATCCCGCCGAAATATGGGCAGAGGTGCGGCACAGCCAGTTAATTCTGCAGCTACTACATCCACAGCACCTCCAGCTCGAGGTAACCCAGCGCTCGCGGGGCGTGGTGCTGCTAGGGGTGGTGCACAGAATTCAGAAGGACCCAGCAAATTTTATGCTATGCGGAGACATCGGGAATCAGAGGCTTCTCCAGATGTTGTCACAGGTATATTGATTGTCCAATCTCATGATGTATATGCTCTTATTGATCCCGGTTCCACTTTGTCATATGTCACACCTTATGTTTCTATGGAATTTGGGATAGAACCAGAACAGCTTCATGAGCCGTTCTCTGTATCTACTCCAGTTGGTGAGTCTATTTTGGCCGCGCGGGTTTATAGGGATTGTGTTGTCACATTGCGTGGTCGAGACATCATGGCCGATCTTATTGAATTGAGAATGGTCGATTTTGATGTGATAATGGGGATGGATTGGCTTTACTCTTGTTTTGCCAAGCTTGATTGCCGAAGTAGAACTGTTAGGTTCGAATTCCCAAATAAGCTAGTTATTGAGTGGAAGGGTGATGATGTAGTGCCGAAGGGTAGGTTTATTTCTTACCTTAAGGCCACGAAAATGATCAACAAGGGATGTATTTACCATTTGGTCCGGGTTACGGACACCGATGCTGAGGCACCTACACTTGAGTCCGTGCCTGTTGTGAATGAATTTCCGAGAGTATTTTCGAATGAACTCCCTAGGATCCCACCAGACAGGGAGATTGATTTTGGGATTGATGTGATGCCAGATACACATCCTATATCTATTCCACCCTACAGAATGGCACCAGAAGAATTGAAGGAGCTAAAGGAACAATTAAGAGATTTGTTAGAAAAGGGTTTTATCCGGCCAAGTGTGTCGCCTTGGGGCTCACTGGTCCTTTTTGTAAGAAAGAAAGATGGGTCACTAAGAATGTGTATTGACTATCGACAGCTTAATAAGGTCACAATCAAGAATAAGTACCCACTGCCAAGGATAGATGACTTGTTTGATCAATTTCAAGGTGCCAGGTACTTCTCCAAAATTGATTTAAGATCCGGGTATCACCAATTGAAGATCAGGGAGAGGGATATTCCGAAAATAGCTTTTAGGACCCGGTATGGACATTTTGAATTTCGGGTGATGTCGTTTGGGCTAACAAATGCTCCAGCAGCCTTCATGGATCTTATGAATCGAGTTTTTAAGCCATTCCTCGACTCCTTTGTGATAGTGTTCATTGACGATATTCTTGTATATTCACAAAGTCAGAGAAGACCATGCCGATCATCTCAGGGTAGTTCTGCAAACCCTGCATCAGCACCAGTTATATGCAAAGTTTTCAAAGTGTGAATTTTGGCTTGAATCAGTCATATTCTTGGGTCATGTAGTTTCTAGTGAGGGAATTAAGGTTGATCCTCAAAAAATTTCAGCTGTGAAGAATTGGCTGAGGCCTACAACTCCAACAGAGATTCGCAGTTTCTTAGGCTTAGCTGGGC
Organism: Nicotiana tabacum; assembly: GCF_000715075.1. Lineage (NCBI taxonomy): Eukaryota > Viridiplantae > Streptophyta > Magnoliopsida > Solanales > Solanaceae > Nicotiana > Nicotiana tabacum. The sequence continues at coordinate 119,758,925 of NC_134083.1, read as the reverse complement.
AGAAAGTTTGTGGAGGGGTTTTCTACTCTTGCCTCTCCATTGACTAAATTGACGCAGAAGGCAATTAAGTTCCAATGGTCAGATGCTTGTGAAAGGAGTTTCAAGGAATTGAAAGCAAGATTGACTACGGCGCCGGTGTTGACTCTACCAGAAGGTATAGAGGGATTTGTGGTATATTGTGATGCTTCAAGAATCGGGCTTGGGTGTGTATTAATGCAACATGGGAAGGTGATAGCTTATGCTTCTAGGAAACTAAAGAATCATGAAAAGAACTATCCAACACATGATTTAGAACTTGCGGCGGTGGTATTTGCATTGAAAATTTGGCGTCATTATTTATATGGGGTCCATGTGGATATATTCACGGACCATAAGAGCCTTCAATATATTTTCAAACAGAAGGAAATGAATCTGAGGCAGAGAAGATGGCTTGAATTACTCAAGGATTATGACATTGATATTTTATACCATCCAGGGAAGGCTAATGTTGTGGCAGATGCTCTCAGCCGAAAATCTATGGGTAGCTTAGCACACTTGGAGGCATATCAAAGGCCATTGGCCAAAGAAGTTCATCGATTGGCTAGTTTGGGAGTTCATCTTGCGGACTCTAGTGAAGGAGGGGTATTGTGCAAAATAGGGTTGAATCATCACTGGTTGTGGAAGTGAAAGAAAAGCAATACAACGATCCATTGTTGGTGAAATTAAAAGAGGGGATTCATAAACATAAGACCATGGCCTTTTCTCTTGGCATGGATGATGGTACACTAAGGTACCAAGGGCGACTATGTGTTCCAAATGTGGATGGTCTCCGTGAAAGAATTTTGACTAAAGCTCACATTTCTAGGTATTCTGTGCACCCAGGTTCTACGAAAATGTATCATGATCTTAAGGAAGTCTATTGGTGGAATTATATGAAGAGGAATGTGGCGGACTTTGTGGCAAGATGTCCGAATTGTCAGCAAGTGAAGGCCGAACACCAAAGGCCCGGTGGGTTGGCACCGAACATAGAAATTCCAATGTGGAAATGGAAAATGATTAATATGGACTTTGTGGTAGGATTACTGCGCACTCCACGCAAGTTTGACTCAATTTGGGTGATTGTGGATCGACTCACGAAGTCAGCACACTTTTTGCCGGTTAAGTCTATCAACACAACGGAGCAGTATGCTCAGTTGTATATCAAAGAAATAGTCAGGTTGCATGGCACCCCAATTTCCATCATTTCTGATCGGGGAGCACAATTCACTGCTAATTTTTGGAAGAAATTTCAGCAAGGTTTGGGTACTCAGGTGAATCTCAGTACAGCCTTTCACCCGCAAACTGACGGGCAGGCAGAGCGGACTATTCAAACGCTTGAGTATATGTTGCGCGCTTATGTTCTGGACTTCAAAGGTAGCTGGGATGATTATTTACCACTCATAGAATTTTCATACAACAATAGCTATCATGATAGCATTCAAATGGCACCGTTCGAGGCTTTATATGGTAGGAGATGTAGATCTCCTATTGGGTGGTTCGAAATTGGGGAAGCAGAGTTGATAGGGCCACAGTTGGTGTTGTTTTGTATTATGTTACGTCTTTGGAAAATGTATATGTTGTTCGGATGTGTTTGTGGGACTCTATGACAGGTGGATAGGCCTAATTACAAAGGAAACTCTGGCGAAATTTTTGAAAATTTAGGGAGTTAGTCAAATTTGGGGTTGCTGGTGCGTGGTATGAAAGACTGAGTTGCATAAGATGCTAATAACAGAATTTGACCCTCATTCGAGCACGAATGATCCTAAGCGGGGGAGAATGTAACACCCCGGAAAATTTCAAAGTACTTAAGTGTAAGGCCTGGAAAAATTTGCAAAGAAAATAATGTTTTATGGTGCCGGACTTGGCTTACGTGTTTGAGGATTATAGAAATTCTTCAAGCTCGCCGCGGCTCGGACCTTTTTGGGTTGAACAATGTACCGAAAAGTAACGGAAAATTTTCGGCAGAAAAGTGCATTTCTGTGGTCCATTATGCGACCGCAGAACCACTCTGCGGACCGCATAATGGCCGCAGAGTGAGGCAGTTGATTGGGTCAGTTGGAAGCAACTATGCGGTTGACTATGCGACCGCATAACTATTATGCAGTGAATTATGCGACCGCATAACAGTTATGCGGACCACATAGTGACCGCATACACAGGCAGTTCTTTTGGCTATTTTGTAAAAAATTATGCGACCGATATGCGGTCACATATGCGACCGCAGAACCTGTTTCGGAGCTTCATTTTTGGGTTTTTAAAACCCAACCCTATTTCGTTAAATACACTCTTTGGGTCATTTTTGAGCTATTATCTGACATTTTAGAGTGAGAGAGGGTGCCCTAGAGTGAGAAGGTGTTCTCCAATAATAGTTCTTCAATTCTTGCCCAAGTTTTGGAAGATTAAGAAGGGAAACTCACTAGGTCTTCATCCTAGAGGTAAGATTCTATACCCTAACCCTCAATTTCGAATTTTGTGTGGAAATGGATAATAAGCAAGATAATTTCTGGGCAAGAGGGTTGGTTATTTTACGTGCATGTGTTATCAAAGGGTGTAGAAAGATTGTTGAGCTAAAAATGGTAAAGGTTGGGTTGTGGGATGATGGAATCCTCCATAAAAGGATCTTGAAACCTTAATGCACATCTAATGTTTGATAAAATGCTCAAATGAGCTAGAACCATGATCATTTTCCTAATTTTTGTTTAATTTGTTATATTTCTAAAATAGATTGAAGTTGCTAAGAATTTCGGAACATTTAGAGTGTAAGGAAGCTCAAGTGAGGTATGTTGGATAAACTCTTCTTTAAGAGTTGGAATTCCCATTATCCTTGTAAGTTCCGAGATGTTGATTATAAATCGAGTATCCCGATAAGTTTTGTGATGAAGATATATGTTCAATCCGTGTTTCAAATGCTCTTATCATATTGCATTATAAATTGAGGATATGTCCCAAACTATGGATTATGTATCCACATTTTATAATTTCTAGTCGTGATTTATGTGAAAGTTATTATGCCAAGTTGTGTAGAGATTGTGATTGTGATACTCCTCCACCCGTATACATTGGGGTGAGGCGGCATGACCGCTTTGTGTAGGGATTATGGTATAGAGATTGTAATTGTGATACACCTCCACCCGCATATATATTGGGGTGAGGCGGCATGACCGCTTTGTGTAGGAATTATGGTATTGTGGGATTGCACCACCACCCGCTTACCTTGGGGTGAGGCGGTATGACCACTTTGTGTACAGTTTTGGTATTATTGTGTCACCACCACCCGCATACATTGGGGTGAGGTGGCATAGCCGCTTTGTGTATGTTCTTGGTACTGTGGTTATACATCCACCCGCATACATTGAGGTGAGGCGGCATGACCGCTTGATTTGAGTTGTGGTATTGAACGTACACCTCCACCTGCATACATTGAGGTGAGGCGGCGGGGCCGCTTTGTGTGAACATGGTTATAGAGGATCTCATCTTAAATCCTATAAATGTTGTTGATAGCTTTTAATAAGCTTGCTATGGTTGAGACGGTTATCTATATTATACTATTTGCCGCACTGGTTCATCATAATTATCTTGTATTTCTAAATTCTTAAATTGGTATTTAGTTTTCATACTAGTACTATTCGACGGTACTAATGTCCCTTTTACCGGGGGCGCTGCATCTTTAAATGGATGCAGGTGGTTCCACAGCAGGAGACATTGATCAGTGATAGCACTACACCTTCTTCCCAGCTGACTTGGTGAGCCCCACTTCATCCCGGGGTCATGTATCTTTTGATCTTTATGTATTATGGTTGAGGTATAGCCAGGGCCTTGTTGCAGGCATTATCAATGTACTCGTCTTTATCTATAGAGGCTCCGTAGACATAGTGTGGGTTGTGTATTGGTGCTGGGGAATGACAAACTATGTTATGTTGTGGATGTATTAGTTGTCCATTGAGAATTTAAAAATGATGAAACAATTGGAAATGAATTGGCAATTGCAGACATGACCACTTTATTGTTTAATTAAGGAAAACATATATTCTCTTTATTCATGAATGAGTTTGGGTAGAAGGAATCTAACAGGCTTGCTCGGTCAGGTTCACTCGGTTGAGCGCCGGTCGCGCTCCCCAGTTTTGGGGTGTGACATAAGCTATCTTCCGATCTGCGTCTCCTGGTATTAGTTATTACTTTGGTCTTTCATAGCCGCTATGGAATATCCGTGATAGCATCATCTAACAATTCAATCCATTGTCTATGACCTGGACTCAATTCTTTCCTTTAACTTATACCAGAGTCTTCTACCGCTGTATGATTGTCAACATATATGTTGCATGGATAATACTCCAAAATATTAAGTGCATTCATAACGTAACTCACTCTGGATCATTGATCGAATAATTCCTTTCGTTCCTTCTCAACTTTCTTTAAATGTAAGCAATTACTTTTCCTAGTCATTTTGCCACTTGTTGCATGCATACATAGCTTATCTTAGTTCCCATGCATGCCGAAATTTTTGTGCAACTCATATGATCTCGAATATTACTTTTGATTTTTCTTCCCGTTCCTTAGCCATGATAGGTGCCACTTTCTCATGGAGTGCATACAATGTTGTAGTGAGACTATTTTTTTTTACAGGACCATTTCCTCTTTAGGTCACTGTGCTTAGGTTGAAGCCTTCTTCCTTGTTTCCTCAGCTAGTTTTTCATTGTAGTACTTAGGGAAGACCTTCTGACTCTTGTAAAGCTGCGAGCTTATTACATCATATACTTGATGGAATTTTTGATGCTCTTCCTCGCCTATAATTATCCGTAGTTACTTATTTCCACGCCCTTGTACTTGTAGGGTTGCTCCTGAACTGAAGTTTTGACTGTCTTCCCAGTGAGACTATCTTTTATTTCCATAACATTCATACGATACCTTTAACTACACCAACTCTTATCTGAATATTTCTCAAGGGTCACGATGTCGTATCTGCGGGACTGAATTCCCATGTCGGGCTTTACTACATTTATCTTGCACGATCTGTTGATTTGTCTGTAACCTCTTGTCTAGCCATAACCAGACTCTTCCTGAATCAACTACTAACTGCTCGTTAGTCGATTCTCATATTTGTATTCCACGTAATCCTTCTTGGGTTATTCCCTTTGTCTTAACTTACGTCTTGCACTGGCTCTTTATTTATCCATAACGTCCCATGGAGGAACTCTTACTTCCTTTCCTTGACATCGTGCTTGCATAATATTCTGGAATCGTAGCATGTCTGTAGGATTTGGATGAGTGCAATCTCCTTCCTTTCTCCTTTTTATCGCATTCTTCCTTTACCATTCCATAGTTATTAGAACCACTTAATTCTAACTTAATGCCACATCACTCCATATCCCCCCTTTAGGGGAGTACTAAGATTTAGTGCTACGATGATCTACATATAGATGTTTTACCTATTATATCCTGCATTTGCTACGTAAAAGTTTTGTCATAAGTTAATCGATGTAGACTCGGGGATGAGATTATCTTGAGGTTATACACATTTATGCTACTTATAACAAGCGATAAGTAAGTGCCGTGAAGGATAAAGGGTAAACAAATCAAAGAAAATGAGTTTCGTTGAAGGTTGTCGATTTGGGATAAAATATGGTCTGAGCCATAATACCCGGTATTTATGGACTAGTGACATACAAGGTAAGTAACTACGGATAATTATAGGCGAGGAAGGACATCAAAAATTCTGTCGAGTATACGATGTAATGAGCTTGCAGCTTTACAAGAGTCAGAGGGTCCTCCCTAAGTACTACACCGAAAGACTAGCTGAGGAAATAAGGAAGAAGGCTTCAACCTAAGCACACTGACCTAAAGAGGAAATGGTCTTGTAACAACAGTCTCACTACAACATTGTATGCACTCCATAAGAAAGTGGCACCTACCATGGCTAGTGAACGGGAAGTAAAATCAAAAGTAATACTCAAGATCATATGAGTTGCACGAAATTCCGGCATGCGTGGGAACTAAGATAAGCTACGTATGCACGCAACAAGGGGTAGAAAGACCAGGAAAAGTAATTGCTTACGTTTAAAGAAAGTTGAGATGGAACGAAAGGAATTATTCGATCAATGATCTAGAGTGAGTTACGTTATGAATGCACTCAAGATTTCGGAGTATTATCCATGCAACATATATGTTGACAATCATACAGCCGTAGAAGACTCCGGTATAAGTCAAAAGAAAGAATTGAGTCCCAGGTCATAGACAAAGAATTGAATCCTTAGAAGATTGTATCATGGATATTCCATAGCATCCATAAAAGGCTAAAGTAATAACTAATACCATGAGCCACAGATCGGAAGATAGCATAAGCCTACATAAAGGTTGATCATAAGGAAGAGGAAACTAAAGAGTTACATCAACTAAGTAAATCAGGAGTCTGATTATTGGACCCGGAAAATTGTAGAAATCATGATTGAGAACATAGTGGAATCACTCTTAATATCAGAGGTGCAAGAGAGATAGCACAACAACCATATTCTATAACGGCTCTACGATAAAGCCAGTTAAAAGAGTACCAGCCTCATAAGAAGTCAGTATCAAGCTCCCACCGGATTGTGCATGCACTAGAGGTGCAAGTATTATAATAGAGCTTCAAGTTGTGAATGTGAATTATACATGTGTGAAAGTGAGGTCATGAAAGAGATAGAAGATGTGATGCAAGATTTTAAGGTAAGTAAGGTAAAGGTGAACAACGTACGAGATACTCAAATGCAAAAGGGTGCGAATAATCTATACTACAGATAGAAGGTTAGAAGCGCTGGGATTCAGTATCCAGGAATGATAGCGTCGTCGTCATAGGCATATCTTCCAACCTATGGTTTCTAAGTGTCGAGAGGTCTAGCTAAGAGGGTAAAGGAGAGTTAGAGATGATGCGATGTCTCGCTTGATGTTCCAGAATAACACAAGGAAATCTATGGTGCAAGCAAATTGAAGGAAGGTGGCGAATAATATAAATAGATATGTGTAGGTCGCAAGCTAAAGTATGGTAAAGCGACAAGGTTTTAGGAAGACAGGAGTAAGGATAAGAAAGGGAGAGTGAGAAGGTGACGAGAATGGATAAGTCCTCAGGATTAAGCTCATGAAAATAAGAGAGCTGATGGTTTCTCTAAGTTATAGAAAGCTCAGTATAGCCAGAATGAACTCAAAGGAGTCTAAGACTAGTAGAATTTAGAAGAGATAGAATGCTTCCCTGGTAGTAGAATGAGGGTGTGATTGTGATAAATGAAGGATGACGTTTGGGCCTTCGATTGAGTGATGATTTGAAGGGATTTCATGAATTGTACAGGATTAAAATACCCACGTAATGTGAATCACATTAGGATGCTATGAAATACGGTTATGGAAGTATAGTATCGCCCCCAGGTGGATCAGGAAAGTCACTTCAGATATTCCTCAATGAGACGTAAGCCCTAGTGATAATGCATTACGTAAGAGGTTTCAAGTTGTCAGTGGTAGATTATGGATCAACGTTAAGGTGAATCGACAATAGATGAATAAAGTCCTAACGTATGAGAGGAGATAAGGATTCCATCCTTTAGATGAACAGTAATAAGGAAGCATTGAAGGACTTGGATTTATACATCTATCATAAGAAGCAATAGAGTAACCTGGAATTGGGTAGCAGACCTCGATAATAAAAAAACCCAAGGTAAGAGTTATGGCATAGTAAAGTCATACGGATGAATAACCAGGTTTATGAAACAATATATAACAATATTCGTAAGTTCGACAAAGTACAGAGCAAAGAACTTCAGTACACCTATAGATGCCCAGAGGGACACCTTGTCAAGTTCTGTATATGTTCACAAAGTGAGGCCTAGAGATTGGCTAAAAGCAAAAAGGAGAGAAGAGTCGTATAGGCGCATGCAAGGGCAAAGTCGTACTGGCTGCATGATAGAAGGTAGCAACAGTTACGAGATTGGAAGGATTCCGACCACAAGTAGTGGTGTGAGCAAGAGGCCTAAAGGGGGGAATGCCCTGACCTTTGGATTTATTCATAGGACAGTTGCCTAGATGGCAAGGAGAGAATACTAAAGTATTCGGAAGACATAGGTTATGAAAATGATAAGTGCATCAGTCAACATTCGAGGACGAATGTTCCAAAGGGGGAATGATGTTACACCCCGTAATATTACGTCGATATTACATCCTACAGTATTATATTACGATGATGTTACGCTCCGTAGTATTTTATTACGATAATGTTACACCATGTAGTATTGTACGTTAAATTTATCGTAAGATAATTGACATCAGTTCAAGGACAAGATTATTTCGAGATTATAAGCATTATGCTACTTCGAGCAAGTGATGAGTAAATTCGTGAAGGTGGGAGGGTAAGCAAATCGAAGAAAATGAATTTCATCGAAATTTGACATTTTGAGATAAAATAAGGTCCAAGCTACAATACCTAGTATTTATGGACTAGTGCCATACAAGGTACCACATGACCATGATAGTAAGATGTATAAAGTGTGTTAAAAGTGAGTAGTATTTTAAGTAAGTTGAGATAATTCTTAATTATGTGAATATTTGGTTAATTGTGAATTTTGGGGGGAAGATGGGGGGATTAGCAATTAATTATGATATTTTGGATAAGCTTGAACCCTTAACGTGGCAGCCAACAAAGTCACAAAATATGACTCTTAAATCATTCTTCAAGGTGGCAATTTGTGAGTTTAGTGGCTTATTAGTCACCATACAAAGTGGGGCCCACAACCCATAATGTTAAGAGCCTTTCCTATATTATTATTTCAGATACATAGATTTGCAAAGGAACGGATGGATTCTCAACAATCTCATAATGAATCCTTTAAAAAGGGTTATAGCAACGTAATTCACTTCAAGAAAAGTCATGAAATATTTTGATCAAATTCATTTAAGAGAGATATCATAAGGATCTGCTATGGCAAATTGCTTCGACAAAATTCATACGAGACTACGTAATATTATAGTAACGGGATTTTGCGGTTCTAAGAGAGTACGGTGCAATCTTTCTCAAAGAATATCATACTGATTTTTCCCTACTTCGATCCACCGTTACATGTTTTGTCGCAATCAACGTGTGTTAGAAGGATTGTCAAGAGAATCGATTCAGGTATGTTAAGGCTATCCCTTCTTTCTTTTTGGCATGATCCATAAGATACAAACGAAATGAGTAAACGCCCAATTTTCATAAATAACTCTAATCATAGAAGTACTAGGGGTGTCTATATTCTTGATTCCCCATGTGAATTATTATTATTTCTTATGTTCATGGGTCTCAGAAAAATACGTATTTGATAAAGTTTATCCGAAAGGCATATTGATTTTATGACATTCCGAGAAATCCTATTAACGTGTTTCATATGCATTTCATTCATTTATACATGTATATTGACCCATGACCAGATGGCATTATATACGCGTATATTATATGTATATGGGATATGGGAAAAGGTTACGACGTTATATACGCACCACCACCTTATCAGCTGGTATACGTTGATGATTTGCCCACAATGGCCGAGATGATATGATGGGATGCCCTCAAAGGCTTGATGATGTTATGAACGCATATACCTAAGCATGGTATGATATTTATACGTATATGCATGACATTGTAAATATTAATGATTCACAGAGTTATTCAGACATACATGTCGAGTCTTTTACTCCATGTTTTTCTCATGTCTATCTATTGTTTACTGATTTTCATTCCTTACATACTCGGTACATTATTTGTACTGATGTCCCCTTTGCCGGGGGATGCTGCGTTTCATGCCCACAGGTCCTAATAGACAGGTCGAGAGTCCTCCAAGTAGGCTATCAGCTCAGCGGAAGATGTTGGTACGCTCCATTTGCTTTGGAGTTGCTTGTTTGGTCAGTATGATTTAGACGTTTATTGTTTGGTATGGAGGGGCTCTGCCCCAACCTTTATGATAAGTATGTACTCCTAGAGGCTTGTAGACATATTTCATGTACGTGAAAGATTGTACGGCCTTGTCGGCCTATGTTTAGTGTAATTTTGGTCTTATAGGCCCTATGTCACATGTATAAGTTTTTATATCAGATTGGGTCGTCTTATATTGAGTATTCCCTTATGTTTATTCTGATTAACCCATGACGGCCCGTTTGGCCCATTTGCCAATGACAGTACGATAAGAATGATATGTAACGTTGGTACTCGATTGAGTAAGGTGCCGAGTGCCCGTCGCGGCCCATCGGTTTGGGTCGTGACAGCGCTGGAGTCACAAACTTATTTCTCAAAATGAGGATATGACTTTATGGCCTATACTCTTTTGTTGTCTCAAGGCCTGTCACCTCTCGTCTTTTCCTTCCCTTGTCTATAGACTTTGTAATACTGTCATTTTTTTGTCATCCATGTATCACATCTTACTCATAATGCTTCATTAACTATCTTCTTATTTCTCTGCTAACATCTCTGTCTATCACTTTATTCTGAAAACTTCAACAAGACATTCCCTTGCTTTTAGCTCCCCTTGCTCCATCTGCTGGCTCTTCGGGTTGCCTAACATTCTCTCTCTACTAGGGACGGGAGTCACACTAAGAAAATATTTATCCCTTCCAGGCTTCCAGTGCCTATCTTTGTAGTACTCATATCCAGTTGTACTACTTTAGAATGCACCATCTGGGTGTCTTATAAGGAGATCTATTAGCACATTTGCAATATCCTTCAGAAATGTCAACTAACGCAAACAATCCATCCATCATTTTGGGTTACTCTAACCCCAGTCAGATCCTGATATCTCATTCTTCTCTTAAGCCATATCTGTTAGCTCTTATAGGGCATAGCTGAGATGGGTGTGGCCAATTGTACATACCTTTGTTATTGTTGAAGGTAACTCAAAAGGCTTATATTTCTCTGCCTGAATTGTAAATACTGATAATCTTCATTAACTGGGCGCCTCGTACCCTTCTTCACCTTGCTTCTTTTACTTGTTGAAACTTGTATCTACCTTCTGAATCTCTCATTACTTTTCACCATATGGGTGGATAGATATTCTTACCTTATTAAGGCTTCTTATCAAGAAGCTTACATGTCTTAGTACACACATGTTCTGCTGAAGACCTCACATTTACTCATCATAAGCATGATGCAAAGTCGAGTTCCTCTAACTCAACTCTTCCACAGACACATTCAATCTCTTACCAACTGTCATGACCCAAATCGATGGGCTGCGACGGGCACCCGGTACCTTACTGAACCGAGTACCAACTTAACGTATCTTTCGTATCATACTATCATAGGTAAAATGAGACGGAAAGGCTACCGTGAGATAACTAGAATAAAACATGTAATACCAACTTATACATAAGACATACGGCCTATAAGACCAAAATGATCACTCATACACTGAACATAGGCCGATAAGGCCATACATTCTTTCTTATACATGACATCTGTATACAAGCCTCTAAGAATACATAATTGTCATAAAGGTCGGGACAGAGCCCCGCCATACCAATCAATACATGTCTTAATCATACTGACCAAATAGCAACTCTGTAGCAAGTAGAGCACACCAACACCTTCCGCTGAGCTAATAGCCTACTTGGAGGACTCACGACCTGTCTATCGGGACCTGCAGGCATGAAACACAACGTCCCCAGGCAAAAGAGACGTCAGTACAAATAATGTACCGAGTATGTAAGGAATAAAAATCAGTAAATAATTGACATGAGAGAAACATGGAGTAAAAGACTCGACATGTAAGTCTGCAGGGCATATGCGTATAAATGACATACCATGCATAGGTATATACGTTTATACTCATCATATCATCTCGGCCACTATGGGCAAATCATCAACGTATATCAGCTGATCAGGTGGTGGTGCGTATATAACGGCGTAACCTTTTCCCATATCCCATATACATATATATACATATATACGCGTATATAACGCTATCTGGTCATGGGTCAATGTACATGTATAAATGAATGCAATGCATGAGAAGTACGTCAATAAAATCTTTTGGAATGTCATAAGACCATTATGTCTTTGATTAATATCATGAAATAAACTTTATCAACTTACGTATTTTCTGAGACCCATGAACAGATGATAGAATAATAAGACACATGGGGAATTAATAATATAGACACCCCTAGTATTTATATGAATATAGTCATTTATGAAAGTTGCGTATTTAGCTCGTTTCATTTGTATCATTTGGATTATGCCAAAAGGAAAGAAGGGATAGCCTTAACATACCTGAACCGATCCTCTTGACAATCCCTCTAACACATGTCTTTTGCGAAAACACGTAACGGCAGATCGAAGTAGGGGAAAATCCGTATGATGTTCTTGAGAAAAATTGTACCGTTCTCTTAAAATTGCATCTTACACTACCGTAGCATTATAGGGCTTCATATGAGATTGTTAAGAATCCCATTCGTTACCTTGTTGAATCTCTTAATCCATCTCCCTTTAATAATTAGGGAGATTGATTTTTATCTTATTGAGTGGGCCCCACTTTAGGGGATGACTTAGCCAACAAAGTCCCTAAATATGACACCTAGCCCCTAGCCAAAGAGTCACATTTACATAATTCCCTTGCTGCCATGTTAAGGAGACTAATCAAACTTATCCAAATAAACTAATTAATTAGTTAATCTCCCACTAAAATTACTAATTACCCAATTATTCACATAATTAAGAATTACCTCAAATTACTTAAAATACTACTCACTTTTAACATATTTTATACACCTTACTATCATAGTCATGTGGTACCTTGTATGGTGGCACTAGTCCATAAATGTCGGGTATTAGAGCTCGGACCGTATTTTATCCCAAATTGACAACCTTCAACAAAACTCATTTTCTTTGATTTGCTTACCCTCTCACCTTCATGAATTTAATCATCACTTGTTTGAAACAGCATAATGCTTATATCTCAAAATAATCTCATTCCCGAACTTACGTCGATTAACTTATGACGAAACTTTAACATACGAAAATGCGGGATGTAACATCTCATTTCCAAGCTTTTATCAATTTACTTATGACGTACTTTCACGTACAAAAACATGGGGTATAACATTATTCCCCCCTTTGGAACATTCGTTCTCGAATGTTGAATGATGCATTTATCATTTTCATAACCTATGTCTTCCGAATACTTTAGTACTCTCTTTGCCATCTAGGCAACTGTTCTATGAATAAATCCAAATGCCAAGGCATTCCCCCCTTTAGGCCCCTTTCTCACACCATGACCTGTGGTCGGAATTCTTCCAATCTCGTAATTGTTGCTACCTTCTGTCATGCAGCCTGTACGACTCTGACCTTGTAAGTGCGCCTATGCGATTTTTCTCTGCTTTTTTCCTCCAGTTTTTTTTTGCCAATCTCTAGGCCTCACTTTGTAAACATATACATTGCTTGACAAGATGTACCTCTGAGCATCTATGGGTATGCTGAAGTTCTTCGCTCAGTACTTTGTTGAACTTACGAATATTGCTATACCTTATTTCATAGATCCGTTTATCCATCCGTATGACTTTACTGCATCTAGGTAGGTCATACTATACCATAATTCTTACTTCAATTTATCGTTACTGAGGTCTGCTACCAAACTCCAGGTTACTCTCGTTGCTTATCCTATATGCATAAATCTAAGTCCTTTAATGCTTCTTCATTACTGTTCATCTTAAGAATGATGGTCTAATCTCATCTCATACTTTGTAACTTTTATCCATCCGTTGTTGATTCACCTTAATACCGATAACTTGACCTCTTATGTAACACTACCGCTAGGGCTCACGTCTCATCGGGGAACATCTAAAATGATTAGACTAATCCACCTAGGGGTTATACCGTGCTTCCATAACCGTATTTCATAGCATCCCAATGTGATTCATCCTATGGGGGTCATTCTAATCCCGTACAACTCGTAAAATTCCCCTTTTTTCTTCAAATCATAACTCAATCGAAGGCCCAAACATCATCCTTTATCTGTCACAATTACACCCTCATTCTACTACTAGGGAAGCATTCCATCTCTTTTAAATGCTATTAGTCTTAGACTCATTTGAGTTCATTCAGGCTATACTGAGCTTTGTATAACTTAGAGAAACCATCAACTCTTCTTGGTTTCATGGGCTTAATCCTGAGGACTTATCCATTCTCGTCACCTTCTCACTCACACTTTCTTATCCTTACTCCTGTCTTCCTAAAACCTTGTCGCGTTGTCATACTTTAGCTTTCTGTCATGCCCCAAAACCGAGGAGCGCAACCGGCGCTCTACCGAGTGAACCCGACCGAGCAAGCCTGTTAGATTTCATTCTACCCAAACTCATCAATGAATAGAGATAATACATATTATCATTAATTAGATGAAAATGTGCTCATGTCTACAATACCCATTCATTTCCAATAGTTTCATCATTTTTAAAGTCTCAAATGGACAAGTAATACGTCCACAACATAACATAGTTTGTCTTTCCCCAGCACCAATACACAACCCACATTATGTCTATGGAACCTCTATAGATAAAGAAGAGTACAATGATAATGTCGGCAACAAGGCCCCGGCTATACCTCAAACAGAATATACAAAGTACAAAAGATTCATGACCCCGGAATGAAATGGGGCTCACCAAGTCAGCTGGGAAGAAGGTGCACTGCTATCACTGACCAATATCTCCTGCTGTGGAACCACCTGCATCCATTGAAAGATGCAGCGCCCCCGGCAAAAGGGACGTTAGTACTGTCGAATAGCACTAGTATGTATAACTAAACACCCTCTCAATAGAATGACAAATAATACAAATAAGATTATCATAATATCAATGAAAGCCTTAATCAACATCAAACCTCAATTTAGGATCAAGACAGTGTTCAAATTAATTTCCATATCTCACATTGGGAGATTTTTAGTATCGATATACCTTTGTCCACAATACCATTATTCACAATACCGGTACCACCGTACTCTTAGCACGGAGTCCGATCACGACCCGATCAGCTAGGCCATCTCATTAGAGACATCAACCACAATTTCTCTCAATATCAATACCACCGTCTTTAACACGGAGTCCGATCATGACCCGATCGGCTAGGCTATCTCATTAGAGACATCAACCGCAATTACCATTTCAATTACAATTTCCAACACAATCACCACCATGTGTGCGGCATGGTGTCCGATCACGACCCGATCGGCTAGGCCGTCTTATTTGAGACATCAACCCTTTTATATCAATCATCGCATTTCATAATACTTTCACATCTTTTCATTTCATTGGCACTAGTGGCCATAATTATAAGATCATTCTTGGTACGTTGGCCATATTCAGTATTTCATGCTCACATTAACAATTTCAAATATCATCCTCATCATCAACAATAAACACAATTCAAATCAAAGTGTGTAGTACACATGTGAGCAATTAAGAGTCTAATGCACATAGAGATATTTCATAAAATTTGGCATAATAGCCTTCATTTGAACTTGACTTAAAGTCGAAACATTATTAATGCACAGCCCATATTTTAACACATCCCCAATTGGTAACATAACATGAATAGAGCATTTGGGATGCTTGTTGAACATATATCTTTCAACCCAATCTTACTCGGAACAGCCAATTTCATAATAAATCACTGGGGACTTACATAATTTACATGAATATCGTGGGATTCAATTCGAAGAGAAGAGTTTAGCCAACATACCTCACTTGAGCTTCCTTACACTCTAAATATTCCGGAATTCTTTGCAACTTCAATCTATTTTTGAAATATAACAAATTGAACCAAAATTAGGAAGATGATCATGGTTCTAGCTCATTTGAGCATTTTATCAAATACTAGATGTGCATTAAGGTTTCAAGGTCCTTTCATGGAGGATTCCATCATTCCACAACCCAACATTTACCATTTTTAGCTCAACAATCTTTCTACACCCTTTGATAACACATGCATGTAAAATAACCAACCCTCTTGCCCAGAAATTATCTTGCTTATTATCCATTTCTACACAAAATTCGAAATTGAGGGTTAGGGTGTAGAATCTTACCTCTAGGAAGAAGACCTAGTGAGTTTCCCTTCTCAATCTTCCAAAACTTGGGCAAGAATTGAAGAACAATTATTGGACAACACCTTCTCACTCTAGGGCACCCTCTCTCACTCTATAATGTCAGATAATAGCTCAAAAATAACCCAAAGAGTGTATTTAACGAAATAGGATCGGGTTTTAAAAACCCAAAAATGGAGCTCCGGAACAGTTCTGCGGTCGCATATGCGACCGCATAATGGATATGGGGACCGCATATCGGTCGCATAATTGCTGATAAAATGATCAAAAAAGTTGTCTGTGTATGCGGTCCGCATAACCACTACGCGGTCGCATAATGCATCACATAACAGTTATGTGGTCACATAGTCGACCGCATAATTGCTTCCAATTGGCCCAATTAACTGCCTCACTCTACGGCCATTATGCGGTCCGCAGAGTGATTCTGCGGTCGCATAATGGACCGCAGAAATGCACTTTTCTACCAAAAATTTTCTTTTACATTCCGATGCATTGTTCAACCCAAAAGGTCCGAGTCGCAACAATCCTCAAACACATAAGCCTAGTCCGGCACCATTAAACATTATTTTCTTTGCAAATTTTACCGGGTTTTACACTTAAGTTCTTCAAACTTTTCCAGGGTGTTACACTTTCGACCTACAAATCTATTTATATTATTCGCCACCTTCCTTCAACTTGCTTGCACATAGATTTCCTTGTGTTATTCTAAAACATCAAGAGAGAGATCACATTGTCTCCAACTCTTCTTTACTCCTTTAACTAGACCTCTCGATACATAGAAACCATAGGCTAGAAAATATGCCACTGACGATGCCGCTATCATTCCTGGATACTGAATCCACGTGCTTCTAGCCGTCTATCCGAAGTATGGACTATTCACAACATTCTGCATTTGAGTATCTCGTATGTTGTTTAAGTTGTCTATTGAAGTCAGGAGCCCGCCCAGAGAATGGAGGTATTATTTGGTTTAACATAGGTATAATTCACATCTACAACTTAAAGCTCTACTCTAATACTTGCACCTCTGGTGCATACACAATCCGTTGGGAGCTTCATACTGACTTCTTATGAGGCTGGTACTTTTCTAACTGGCTTTATTGTAGAGTAGTTATAAAATATGGCTACTGTACTATCTCTCTTGTACCTCTGATATCAAGAGTGATTCTGTAATATTCTCAATCATGTTGTCTATAATTTTCTGGGTCCAATAATTAGACTCCTGATTTACTTGGTTAATGTAACTCTTTAGTTTCCTCTTTCCTCAGATCAACCTTTATGTAGGCTTAAGCTATCTTCCAATCTACGGCTCATGGTATTAGTTATCACTTTAGCCATTCATGGATGCTATGGAATGAATATCCATGATACAATCTTCTAACAATTTAATCCTTTGTCTATGACCTGGGCGCAATTCTTTCTTTTAACTTATACCGGAATCTTCTATGGTTGTATGATTGTCAACATATATGTTGCATGGATAATACTCCGAACTCTTAAGTGCGTTCATAACGTAACTAACTCTGGATCATTGATCGAATAATTTCTTTCGTTCCTTCTCAGCTTTCTTTAAACGTAAGCTATTACTTTTCTTGGTCTTTCTGCCCCCTTGTTGTGTGCATACTTAGCATATCTTAGTTCCCACGCATGCCAGAGTTTTCGTGCAACTCATATGATCTCGAATATTACTTTTGTTTTCATTTCTCGCTCATTAGCTATGATAGGTGCAACTTTCTTATGGAGTGCATACAATGTTGTAGTGAGACTGCTATTACCAGACCATTTCTTCTTCAAGTTAACTATGCTTAGGTTGAAGCCTTCTTCCTTATTTCCTCAGCTAGTCTTTCATTGTATTACTTAGGGAGGACCTTCTTACTCTTGTAAAGCTGTGAGCTTATTACATCGTATACTCGACAGAATTTTTGATGTCCTTCCTTGTCTATAATTATCCATGGTTATACTTATCTCCACGCCCTTGTGCTTGTAGGGTTACTTATGAATTGATATTTTGACTATCTTTCCAGTGGCATTCTCTTTTATTTCCGTAATACTCATATGATACCTTTAACTACCCCAACTCCTATTTGAATATATCTCAAGGGTCACGATGTCATATCTGCGAGACTGAATTCCCCATGTCGGGGTTTACTATGTTTATCTTGTACGATCTATTGATTTGTCTATATCCTCTTATCTATCCATAACTATACTCTTCCTGAATCAACTACTAACTACTCATTGGTCCATTCTCTTATCTATATTTCTGCGTAATCTTTCTTTGGTTATTTTCTTTGTCTTAACTTACATCTCGCACTGGCTCTTTATTCATCAGTAACATCCCGGACCGGAACCCTTACTTCCTCTCCTTGGCGTCGTGCTTGCTTAATGTTCTAGAATCGTAGCATATATGTAGGAGTTGAATAAGTGTAATCTCATTCCTTTTTCATTTTTACTGCATTCTTCCTTTACCATTCCATGATTACTAGAACCACTTAATTCTGACTTCATGCCACATCACTCCATATTCCCCCCTTTAGGGGCGTACTAACATTTAGTGCTACGTGATCTACGTATAAATGTTTTACTTCTTAATCTTTGGCGTCTTTTCACATCATCGATGACCCTTACTTGCCTTGAGGTGATCCTTCTGCACCAAGGATAATGAAATTCCTTACTCATGAAGGTGACACTTGTGTAACTGGCACGTACAGTCACTTAAGCTTAACTTTTCTCACATTGCTTGCTTTAGGGAAGCGTCCTCCTGAATGACCATTCTCTGAATTTCTCATTAATCTTCTTTTGTTGTCCATTCTATTATCGCCAGAGCGCAATCTGAAATTCTCATGATGTCGACCGTTATCAAATCACTCAGTCCCTAATTCATGTTTAGTTTATTTTGTTCACCAATCCATACTGATTTCTATTACTCTGGGGTCTAACGTTTCCTTCTGGTAGTCGCGTTGGAGTCACAAACTTATTTTTCGAAATAAGGATATGACTTTATGACCTATACTCTTTCGTTGTCTCAAGGCCTATCACCTCTCGTATTTTCCTTCACTTGACTATAGACTCTGTAATACTGTCATTTTTTGATCTACCGTTATCATCCATGTATCATATCTTATTCACAATGCTTGATTAACTCTCTTCTTATTTCCCTGCTAACATTTCTGTCTATCACTTTATTCTGAAAATTTCAACAAGACAATCTTTTGGTTTTAGCTCCCCTTGCTCCATCATCCATTGGCTCTTCGGGTTACCTAACATTCTCGCTCTACTAGGGACGGGAGCCATACTAAGGTAATATTTATTATCCCTTCAAGGCTTCCAGTGCCTATCTTTGCAGTACTCATATCTAGCTGTACTATTTTAGAGTGCACCATCTCGGTGTCTCACAATGAGATCTATTAGCACATTTGCAATATCCTCCGGAAATGTCAACTAACGCAACCAATCCATCCACCATTTTGGGTCACTCTAACCCCAGTCGGATCCTGATATCCGTCCTTCTCTTATACTACTTTTGTTAGCCCTCATAGGGCATCAATGAGATGGGTGTGGCCAATTGTACATACCTCTGTTATAGTTGAAGGTAACTTAAAAGGCTTATATTCCTCTGCCTGAATTGTAAATATTGACAATCTTCATTAACTGGGCGCCCCGTACCCTTCTTTATCTTGCTTCTTTTACTTGTTGAAACTTGTATCTATCTTTTAAATCTTTCATTACCTTTCATCATAGGGGTGGATAGATATTCCTGCCTTAAAGCTCCTTATCAAAAGGCTTACATGTCTTAGTACACACATGATCTACTGAATACCTTACATTTACTCATCATAAGAATCATGAAAAATCGAGTTCCTCTGACTCAACTTTTCCATAGCCACATTCAGTCTCTTACCAACTGTCTTTCTGAATGTAGGTATCGTCTTACTACGAATAAAGTAGAAGTTAGGAGTTTGAATTTTTATAAGTGAGCTTTACCACACGATCTAGAGTAAGAAGAAAGAGTGACCGTCCTAAATTCCTTGTAGCCTCCTGCTTATAAGTGTGTTGCACAACACACCCATAAACAAGACTCTACTAGACACAACTTACAGACTCCCTAGGACAGAACTGCTCTGATACCACTTTTGTCACGACCCAAATCGATGGGCCGTGATAGGCACCCGGTACCTTACTCAGCCGAGTATCAACATAACGTATCTTTCGTATCATTCTATCATAGGTAAATGAACCGGAGTAAATCATGAGGGAATACAAACTTATACATATGACATACTGCCCAATAAGGCCAAAATGATTAATCGTACACTGAACATAGGCCGATAAGGCCATACATTTTTTCATATACATGACATCTGTCTACAAGCCTCTAAGAGTACATAAATATCATAAAGGTCGGGACAGAGCCCCACCATACCAATACATGTCCGAATCATACTGACGAAATAGCTACTCCAGAGCAAATGGAGCGCACCAATACCTTCCGCTAAACTGATAGCCTACTTGGAGGACTCTCAACTTGTCTAACGGGACCTGCGGGCATGAAACGCAGCGTCCCCGAGCAAAAGGGATGTCAGTACAAATAATGTACCGAGTATGTAAGGAATAAAAAATTAGTAAGTAATAGACATAAGAGAAACATGGAGTAAAAGAGTCAACATGTAAGTTTGAATAACTCTGTGAATTATTTCATATTTATAATATCATGCATATGCGTATAAATGTCATACCATGCATAGGTATATGCGTTCATAACATCATCAAGCCTCTGAGGGCATCCCATCATATCATCTCGGCCACTGTGGGCAAATCATCAATGTATACCAGCTGATCAGGTGGTGGTGCGTATATAACGCCATAACCTTTTTCCATATCCCATATACATATAATATACGTGTATATAACACCATCTGGTCTTGGGTCAATATACATGTATAAATGCATGAAATGCATAAGAAATACGTTGATAAGATTTCTCGAAATATCATAAAATCAATATGCCTTTCGGATAAACTTTATCAAATACGTATTTTTCTGAGACCTATGAACAGAATATATAATAATAATTCACATGGAGAATCAAGAACATAAGCATCTCTAGCATTTCTATGAATAGAGTCATTTATGAAAGTTGCGTATTTTGCTCGTGATAGCATCAAGGATAAGGATAGAGTTTTGGAAGCTCCAAGACCATTTACAAGATCTCTCTAAAGAGTTGCAGACTAAGGTTGCTGGACTTCAATGGAAAATAAAGAAGCTTTTAATTGTAGAGGAAGAGCTCAAGCCCAAAGCAGATGAATTATCCAAGTTTTACAATTATTTGGTGATCCAAATTAAAGTCCAAGATGAGGAAGATTGGGCCACCAAATCAGTCCTTGAAGTCCACCAAAGGGGCTCAAAATGAGCTTAAAAGAGGTCTAACAGGGGGTGTTTCAAAAGGAGCCCAATTGGAGTCCAAACCAATGGCCCAAACTAGTAATTTTAAGGTCCAAATCTGCCCCAAAGGGATTTGGCCGCCCCCACCTAATTTTAATGACTTTTCTTACTCCTTAGCAACCACCCTACCTAATTGTAATGACTTTTTGATGCCTTAGCAGCCACCCTACCTAATTTTAAGGACTTTTTATGCCTTAGTACTCCTATAAATAAGGAGTTCTTCTCATTCATTGAGATACTTCGTTATTGATTAAGTATATCATACTTTGAGAGTTCATTTAAACCTTTGTTACTTGTGCTTTGAGATTTTTACTAGTTCATAGTCTGAGGTAATAAGATTACTTCTCTATTGTGATATCTTTGATTCCTTTGTGGTATTCTTAGAAGGCGATTAATACTAGTTATTAATTATTATCTCAAGTTACTCGTAAAGCAGTCAAGATCCGAATCTATTGTTTTGATTTGCTTTTAAGTAAAGGCATTTTATTTCTTTAATAAATCAAGACGTTGTTACTTTGATCTTGTCAAGGCTATAGAACTTGCATTCTTGGAAGTTCTTGGAATCCATTCCTTGAATTTTCCCATATCCTTTATTTTCTGCCCTTTAGTTCTAGTTGTTCAATTCTTTATTGTTATTACTTCCGCATTTACTTTTCAAATTCTTACTCTAATTTGGATTCCCGACCTAGTCGTTATCAGCTCCTTTTATTGGTATCATTTGGATCATGCCAAAAAGAAAGAAGGGATAGCCATAACATACCTGAGCCGATTCTCTTGACAATCCCTCTAACATACGTCAATTACGACAAAACACGTAACGGCGAATCGAAGTAGGGGAGAATCCGTATGATATTCTTGAGAAAGATTGTACCGTACTCCCTTAGAATTACAAGTCACGTTGCTATTACATAATTCAAAATTAGGTTGCTGCTACATCCATGGACATCACGTTAACACTAATTCAAGAATGGAATTATATGATTTCATAATCATTCTCTTGGTGGCTTTCATCCGTAAGCTTAGCAAACATAAGATCTCACTCTTAATGAATAATGAATATTGTAATGAAAGTTTGTAAGCAAATCACTCTTAATTCACGTTGCTTGCCGAAGAAATCCATTACTTGTAGTCATAAGCACCTCAATGAAATGGCTTTGGAAAGCCTTTTATCAATGTGGTTGTGGGCCCCACTTGATTCCCAAAGTGTGCCACCTAGCAATGTGATTAAAGAATCACTTGATTGATATGTCTTGCTGCCACGTTGAGGAGTACATAATCTTATCCAAATATTCTTAATTAATTAGTTAATCTCCCACCAAAAATTAATAATTACCTGATTATTCACATAATTAAGAATTATCCCAAATTACTTAGAATACTACTCACTTTTAACATACTTTATACACCTTACTATCATGGTCATGTGGTACCTTGTATGGCACTAGTTCATAAATACCGGGTATTATAGCTTGGACCGTATTTTATCCCCGAATTGTCAAACTCCGACGGAACTTATTTTCTTCGATTCGCTTACTCTCTCATTCACGAATTTACTTATCACTTATTTGAAATAGCGTAATACTTATAATCTCAAATAATCTCATTCCCGAGCTTGCGTCGATTAGCTTAAGATGAAACTTTAACATACGAAAATGCGAGATGTAACAGTTAAGGCTATCCCTTCTTTCTTTTTGGGCATGATTCATATGATACAAACAAAATGAGCAAATACACAACTTTCATAAATGACTATTCATAGAAGTACTAGGGGTGTCTATGTTCTTGATTCCCTATGTGAATTATTATTATCTCTTCTGTTCATGGGTCTCAGAAAAATTTATAGTTGATAATGTTTATCTGAAAGGCATATTGATCTTATAACATTACGAGAAATCTTATTAACGTATTTAATATGCATTTCATTCATTTATACATGTACATTGACCCATGACCAGATGGTGTTATATACGCGTATATTAAATGTATATGGGATATGGGAAAAGTTTACGGCGTTATATACATACCACCACCTATTCAGCTGATATACGTTGATGATTTTGCCCGCAGTGGCCGAGATGATATGATGGGATGCCCTCAGAGGCTTGATGATGTTATGTACGCATATACCTATGCATGGTATGACATTTATACGCATATGCATGGCATTGTAAATATTAATGATTCACAGAGTTATTCAGACTTACATGTTGAGTCTTTTACTCCATGTTTCTCTATGTCTTTTATTTACTGATTTTCATTCCTTACATACTCAGTACATTATTTGTATTGACGTTCCTTTTGCCTGGGGATGATGCGTTTCATGCCTGCAAGTCCCGATAGATAGGTTGAGAGTCCTCCAAGTAGGCTATCAGCTCAGCGGAAGGTGTTGGTGCGCTCCATTTGCTCCTGAGTTGCTTATTTGGTCAGTATGATTTGGTCATGTATTGGTATGGCGGGGCTCTGTCCCGACCTTTATGATATTTATGTACTCTTAGATACTTGTAGACATATTTCATGTACGTGAAAGATTGTATGGCCTTGTCGGCCTATGTTCAGTGTACGAGTGATCATTTTGGCCTTATAGGCCCGTATGTCATATGTATAAGTTTGTAGTACATGTTAAGTGTTTCCTCATGTTTTATTCTACTTATCTCACGATAGCCTCTCCGGCTCATTTATCTATGATAGTATGATACGAAAGATACGCTACGTTGGTACTCGGTTGAGTAAGGTATTGGGTGCCCGTCGCGGCCCATCGGTTTGGGTCGTGACATCTACGATAAATCCATTTAGAAAAGTACCAGCCTCATAAGAAGTCAGTATAAAGCTCCCACCAGATCGTGTATGCACCAGAGGTGCAAGTATTATAATAGAGCTTCAAGTTGTGGATGTGAATTATACCTATGTGGAAGGGAGGTCATGAAAGAGATAGAAGATGTGATGTGAGATTTTAAGGTAAGTAAGATAAAGATGAACAACGTACGAGATACTCACATGCAGAAGGTTGTGTATAGTCCATACTTCGGATACAAGGCTAGAGGTGTGGGGATTCAGTATCCAGGAATGATAGCGGCGTTGTCAGTGGCATATTTTCCATCCTATGGTTTCTAGGTATCGAGAGGTCTAGTTAAGAGAGTACAGAAGAGTTAGAGACGATGTAATGTCTCGCTTGATGTTCTGGAATGACATAAGGAAATCTATGGTGCAAGCAAGTTGAAGGAAGATTGCGAGTTGTATAAATAGATATGTGTAGGTCGCAAGCTAAATTATGATAGAGCGACAAGGTTTTAGGGAGACATTGGTAAGGATAAGGAAAGGCGAGTGAGAAGGTGACGAGAATGGATAAGTCTTCGGGGTTAATCCCAGGAAAACAAGAGAGCTAATGGTTTCTCTAAGATATAGAAATTTCAGTATAGCCTGAGTGAACTCAAAGGAGTCTAAGACTAATAGCATTTAGAAGAGATAGAATGCTACCCTGGTAGTAGAATAAGGGTGTAGTTGTGATAGATAAAGGATGACATTTGGGCCTTCGATTGAGTAATGATTTGAAGGAAAAAAATAAAAACGATTTCACGGACGGCACGGGATTATTGGGATGCTATCAAAAACGGTTATGGAAGTATGGTATTGCCCCCATGTGGATCAGGAAAATCACTTCAAATGTTCCTCGATGCAACGTGAGCCCTGGTGATTATGCAAGAGGTTTCAAGTTATCAGTGGTAGATTGTAGATCAATATTGAGGTGAATCAACAATGGATGGATAAAAGTTACAAAGTATGAGATGAGATTAGGCCATCATTTCTAAAGATGAACAGTAATGAGAAAGCATTAAAGGACTTAGATTTATACATATAGGATAAGCAACGAGAGTAACCTGGTGTTTGGTAACAGACCTCAGGAACGATAAATCGAAGTAAGAGTTATGGTATAGTATGACCTAGCTAGATGCAGTAAAGTCATATGGATAGATGACTGGGTCTATAAAACAAGATATAGCAATAGTCGTAAATTCGACAAAGTACCGAGCGATGAACTTCAGTACACCAATAGATGCCTAGAGAGACATCTTGTCAAGTTCTATATATGTTCACAAAGTGAGGCCTAGAGATTGGCTAAAAGCTGGAGGGAACAGTCGCATAAGCGCACATACAAGGACAAAGTCGTACATATTGCATGATAGAAGGTAGCAATGGTTACGAAATTGGAAGAATTCCGACCACAAGTCGTGATGTGAGAAAGAGACCTAAAGGGGGAAATGCCCTGGCCTTTGGATTTATTCACAGAACAGTTGCCTAAATGGCTTGAGAGTATTAAAGTATTCGCAAGAGCTATGGGTTATGAGAATGATAAAGTGCATCAGTCAACATTCGAGGACGAATGTCCCAAAGGGGGGGGATGATGTTACACCCCATGTTTTCGTACGTGAAAGCACGCCATAAGTAAATTGATGAAAGCTCGGAAATGAGATGTTACATCCCGCATTTTCGTACGTTAAAGTTTCGTCGTAAGTTAATCGGCGTAGACTCGGGAATGAGATTATTTTTGAGATTATAAGCATTTATGCTATTTCAAACAAGGGATAAGTAAATTCTTGAAGGCGAGAGGGTAAACATATCAAAGAAAATGTGTTTCGTTGAAGGTTGTCATTTTGAGATAAAATACGGTCCAAGCTATAATACCCCGTATTTATGGACTAGTGTCATACAAGGTGCCACATGACCATGATAGTAAGGTGTATGATGTGTGTTAAAAGTGATTAGTATTTTAAGTAATTTGGGATAATTCTTAATTATGTGGGTAATTAGTTATTCGGAAAAGGTCCAAATATGCCCTTGTACTATATGAAATTGAGCACATTTGCCCTTCGTTAATATTTTAGCTCAAATATGCCCTTACCGTTACATAGTTGGTCCATATATGCCCTTAGAGTTACACAGTTGGCTCATATATGCCCTTTTCGAAACGGAATCCACCCAAACTAATTAGCTCTTTCGTTAATTGTATTAAAGTGTATTACAAACACTATTTTCTTTTTATTAATACTTTTTTCTTTACCTTTCTCTTTTCTTTCTTATTTTTTATTTTCTACTCTTGTTTTTTTACTTTTTCTTTCTCCCTTATCCGATTTCCTCCATTACGGATGTCTTCTCCATTTTCGTCACCAATTTCACTTGACAAAACTCATGAATTCCAATTACTAAGAAAATTCTCCCATAAGAATATTTTTATAGATCATATGTTTGTCAATTTTTAAAATTTTTACTAAACATATATTTAGTTCTAAAAAATTTAACAAAGTAGATTGAAATAATATTTATTGTAACAAAAAACCCGAAAAATCCAACAAAATTGAACAATCCAAACCGATAATTGGTTTGATTTAATTTTGATAAAAAATGAACCAACCTGTTCTATGTACACCCCTAATTTACATAGTTAATAAAAAAAATAGAAAATGTCCCGCTGAAAAAAGATGAAAAAAGGCTAACAACGCAAATTTATAACACTACAACTTGAACTCTATGCTTTTAATCATTAAATTATTTTTCTTGAAATAATTTAAATATTCTGGTCATTTGAGTATTGTTAAAGGTTGAGATGTTTTTATTATTTTAAAGTTTAAAGCATAATTTTTGGAAAAATTTAATTTCGTTTATTTAGAGGGCCAGTGAAATTGGAACTTGATTACCTTACGGGAGAATTTTCTTAGTAATTAGAATTCATGAGTTTTGTCAAGTGTAATTGGTGACAAAAATGGAGAAGACATTGGTAATGGAAGAAACGGATAAGGGAGAAAGAAAAAGGAAAAAAAAAAGAGAAGAAAAGAAAAAGGAAGAAAGAAAAGAGAAAGGTAAAGAAAAAAAAATACTAATAAAAAGAAAATGGTATTTGTAATACACTTTAATACAATTAACGAAATAGCTAATTAGTTTGGGTGAATTCCGTTTCGAAAAGGGCATATATGGGCCAACTGTGTAACTCTAAGGGCATATATGGACCAACTATGTGACGGTAAGGGCATATTTGAGCTAAAGTATTAACGAAGGGCAAATGTGCTTAATTTCGCATAGTACAAGGGCCTATTTGGACCTTTGTCCTTAGTTATTTATTGGTTTAATGGGAGATTAACCATGTAATTAAGAAATGTGTGGATAAATAATTAAGTGAGAATTTTGGATAAGCCTAATGGGCCTCAAACGTGGCAGCAAAAGGCTGGGAAATAATGACTCTTTAGTTTGTATGCAAGGTGGCATATTTAGAGGGAATTCTTTGGCCAACTAAGCCACAAAGTGGGGCCCACCAACCAACAATTTTAAAGAGATGTCTTTACCTCATTAAGGTAAAAGACTTCTTAAATTCAAAGAGAGATGTGATATGGATTGGAATGGCAACGTGTTTTGCTTAACAAAATTCATAACAAGATTATGTAATAGCAGCGTGAAATGTAATTCTAAGAAAGCCCGGTACAATCTTTCTCAAGAATATTATACGGATTTTTTCCTACTTCGATCTCGTCGTTGCATGTTTTGTCGCATTTGGCGTGTGTTAGAAGGATTCTCAAGAGAATCGGCTCAGGTATGTTAAGTCTATCCCTTCTTTCCTTTTTGGCATGATCCATACGATACAAACGAAATGAGTAAATGCACAACTTTCATAAATGGCTCTATTCATAGAAGTACTAGAAGTGCCTATGTTCTTGATTCCCTATGTGTCCTATTATTCTATCATATGTTCATGGGTCTCAGAAAATACGTAAGTTGATAAAGTTTATTTCATGATATTAATCAAAAGCATATTGATCTTATGGCATTCTGAGAAATCTTATTAACGTATTGTCACGACCCAAACCGATGGGCCGCGACGGGCACCCGATACCTTACTCAACCGAGTACCAACATAACATATCTTTTCGTATCATACTATCATAGATAACTGAGCTGGAGAGGCCGCCGTGAGATAAGTTGAATACAACATGTAATACCAACTTACGTATTTTCTGAGACCCATAAATAGATGATAGAATAATATGACACATGGGGAATCAAGAATATAGACACCCCTAATATTTCTATGAATAGAGTCATTTATGAAAGTTGCGTAATTTGCTCGTTTCATTTGTATCATTTGGATCACGTCAAAAGAAAAGAAGGGATAACCTTAACATACCTGAACCGATTCTCTTGACAATCCCTTTAACACCGTCTTTTGCGACGAAACACGTAACGGCGGATCGAAGTAGGGAAAAATCCGTATGATATTCTTGAGAAAGATTGCACCGTACTCCCTTAGAATCGCAAATATCACGCTTTATCGCATCAAGAAGTTTCAAATGAATTACTTGAGTTCTTTCCATATGAAAACTCCTAAGTTTATCGCATCAAGAAGTTTCAAATGAATTACTTGAGTTCTATCCGTATGAAAACTCCTAAGCAATCAAGGTATGAAAAGCTCTTATCTTTTGAGGTTTCAATTGTCTTTGCAATATCAGCTTTTTGTCACTTAGAAGATGTATTAAAAACCTCTTATTTTTTAGATTTGTGGACCCCACCTTTTTGTGATGACCTGGCCATAAAATCTCCTAATTGGGACACCAAGTATATGACTTAAGAGTCATATTTAGATAAAGCTTCTTGGCTGCCACATTTTTGGCTAAGCAGCTTAATTAACTTATTAATCCCCCACTAATCCAATAATTAACCAATTACCCACATAATTAAGAATTATCTCAAATTACATAAAATACTACTCACTTTTAATATACTTTATACACCTTACTATCATGGCCATGTGGTACCTTGTATGGCACTAACATAAATACCAGGTATTTTAGCTCGGGCCGTATTTTATCCCAAAATGTCAAACTTTGACGAAATTCCTTTTCTTCGATTTGCTTACCCTTTCTCCTTCACGAATTTACTCATCACGTGTTTGAAATAGCATAATGCTTATAATTTCAAAATAACCTCATTCCCAAATTTTACGTCGATTAACTTACGACAAAACTTTAACATACGAAAATGCGGGATGTAACATCATTCCCCCCTTTGGAACATTCGTCCTCGAATATTGACAGATGCACTTATCATTTTCATAACCTATAGCTCTTGCGAATACTTTAGTACTCCTTTTGCCATCTAGGCAACTGTTCTGTGAATGAATCCCAAACGCCAGGGCATTCCCCCTTTTGGCCTCTTTCTCACACCACGACTCGTGGTCGGAATCATTCCAATCTTGTAGCTGTTGCTATCTTTTATCTTGCAGCCTATACGACTCTGACTTTGTAACTGCGCCTATGTGACTCTTCCCTCCTTTTTTCTCCAGCTTTTAGCCAATCCCTAAGCCTCATTTTGTGAACATATACACAGCTTAATAGGATGTCCCTCTGGGCATCTATAACTACAATGAAGTTCTTCGCTCGATACTTTGTTGAACTTACGAATATTGTTATATCTTATTTCATAGACCCGGTTATCCATTCGTATGACTTTACTACATCTAGGTAGGTCATATTTTACCATAATTCTTACTTCGATTTATCGTTGCTGAGGTCTGCTACCAAACTCCAGGTTACTATTTCGCTGCTTATCATATATGTATAAATCTAAGTCCTTTAATGCTTCCTCATTAATGTCCATCTTAAGAATGACAGTCTACTCTCATCTCATATTTTGTAACCCTTATCCATCCATTGTTGATTCACCTCAATATTGATCTACACTCTACCAGTGATAAATTGAAACCTCTTACGTAATCACTAGGGCTCACGTTGCATTTAGGATCATTTGAAGTGATTTTCCTTATCCACCTGGGGGCGATACTATACTTCAATAACCATATTTCATAGCATCCCAATGTGATTCTCCTTATGAGGGTATTTTAATCCTTTACAATTCATCAAAGCATTACTCAATCGAAAGCCCAAACGTTATCCTTTATCTATCACCATTACACCTGTCACGACCCAAACCGATGGACCGCGACGGGCACCCGGTACCTTACTCAACCGAGTACCAACATAACGTATCTTTTCTTATCATACTATCATAGATAACTGAGCCGGATAGGCTGCCGTGAGATAAGTAGGATACAACATGAAATACCAACTTATACTTAAGACATACAGGCCTATAAGACCAAAATGAGCACTCTTACACTGAACATAGTGTCACGTCCCAAAACTGAGGAGCGCGACCGGCGCTCAACCGAGTGAACCCGACCGAGCAAGCCTGTTAAATTTCATTCTACCCAAACTCATCCACGAATGGAGATAATACATATTTTCATTAATTAGACAAAAATGTGTTCATGTCTACAATACCAATTCATTGCCAATAATTTTATCATTTTTAAAGTCTCAAATGGACAAACAATACAGCCACATCATAACAAAATTTGACTTTCCCAGCACCAATACACAACCCATACTATGTCTACGGAGCCTCTATAGATAAAGAAGAGTACAATGATAATGCCGGCAACAAGGCCCCGGCTATACCTCAAACATGATACACAAGTACAACAGATTCATGATGCCCGGGATGAAGTAGGGCTCACCAAGTCAGCTGGGAAGAAGGTGTACTGCTATCACTGATCAATCTCTCCTACTGTGGAACCACCTGCATCCATTTAAAAATGTAGCTCCCCCGGCAAAAGGGACGTTAGTACCGTCGAATAGTACTAGTATAAAAAATAAACACCAATTTAAGAATTCAGAAATACAAGACGAATATGATGAACCAGTGCAGCAATAGCATAATATAGATAATCGTTTAAACCAGAGCACGCTTATTAAGAGCTATCAATAACATTTATAGAATTTAAGATGAGATTCTCTATAACCTTCACACAAAGTGGCCCCGCCGCCTTACCCGATGTATGCAGGTGGAGGTGTAAGCACAATACCACAACTCTACTCAAGCGGCCCTGCCGCCTCACCCCAATGTATGTGTGTGGATGTATAACCATAGTACCAAGAACTTACACAAAGCGGCTATGCCGGCTCACCCCAATGTATACGGGTGGAAATGTATCAACGATACCAATAACATCACAAAGCGGCTATGCCGCCTCACCCCAATGTCTGCGGGTGGAAATGCATCAGAGATACCAATACCGACACAAAGCGGCTATGCCGCCTCACCCCAATGTATGCGGGTGGTGATTCCACAACAATACAAAAAAACTGTACACAAAGCGGTCATACCGCCTCACCCCAATGTATGCAGAGGTGCAATCCCACGATAACATTAATAGGGACAAGTACACTTCCCTTAGCAACTGGTTCTCTCATTCCCTCCTCGCTGACTCGAACCCGTAGGTTACTCATATGGAAAATGAGACATGATGAGGAAATTAGTTTCCTATCTTGAGCTCTATCGCATGATTAGGAGTATCAAAGAAGTGTGAAATTCCTAAATGTCCAAGTAGCCTCCTCATTATAGATGTGGTCGACAACACACCGATAAGAAGGACTCTACTAGACACGGCTCTGAGACATCCTAGGACACTTTAAAATCTTAGGCTCTGATACCAAGTTTGTCACGCCCCAAACTTGGGGAGCGCGACCGGCACTCAACTGAGTGAACCCGGCCGAGCAAGCCTATTAGATTTTATTCTACCCAAACTCATCCATGAATAAAGAGGAGATGCACTCCATTTATCAAACACTGGAAATATTTTATTAACAACTCCCATTTCATTTCATTAGCAACTTCATTCATAATTTCCAAAGTATTACAAGTTTATAGATTTAATGAAAAACATGTTTGCCAAATAGCAACATTTCTAGTTCAATTTCCAACATCGTACATCACCCACAACCTGTCTATGGAGTCTTTAAACATGACAAAAGAATAGTATGGAAGTGTCGGCAATAAGGCCCCGGCTATACCTCACGACACAAAGTGTAACATCAAGTGACATCTGGCCCGGAATAGAGTAGGGCTCACCAAAACCTGCTGAATAGGGGAGTAACTGCTAACGAGGACGAAAGTTGCACTGCTGATGAATCACTTGCATCCATTGAAGATGCAGCGCCCCCGGCAAGAGGGACGTTAGTACATACGGAATAGTACTAGTATGTAAAGCTAACTGTCCTCTTTCAAAATAGAATGCCAATGTAAGAAAGGGAAATCCATAGAAACAACAAGTCATAATCAATGATATTCAAATGCCAAGTTAAAACATAATCGTTTCCAAAATATGAAGATAACACTATAAAGTGATAATCAAATTAAGATGATAATATTATTTTTGGTTGGGAGATCTTTAGAACCAGTATACCACTGTTCACAATATCACCATTCACAATACCAATGTTCATAAGACTAGTGTTCACAATACCAATGCCACCGTACTTTTAGCACGGAGTCCGATCATGACCCGACAGGCTTGGCCATCTCATTAGAGACATCAACCACAACCCGACCGGCTAGGCTATCTCATTAGAGAATCAACCATAATTATTATCAATACTAATATCACCGTAATTTTAGCACAGAGTCCGATCACGACCCGATCGGCTAGGCTATCTCATTAGAGAATCAACCATAATTATTATCAATACCAATACCACCATAATTTTAGCACAGAGTCCGATCACAACCCGATCGGCTAGGCTATCTTACTTGAAGGCATCAACTAAAATCTCAATTTTTATATCAATCAATCTCATCCCAATTAAGAGGAATAATTTTATCACATCAATTTCATCCCAAATAAGGGGAATAATTCACAAAAATAATATAGGTGCAAATGTATTTACCTCATCATCTTTCACATTGTATAAATCTCCATTAGTATTTTCAATAATAGCAATAACAATATTTTCTTGGTTCTTTTGGCCATTCACAAGATTCTCTATTTAAGGCACGGTGGCTATATTTGATATTCCACACTTTCATTTCTTCCCTCTCATGTATCATCATCATAAATATCAACATACATATAATATTCCGGAAATCATAACTTTAAGTTCAATAGAAATGAACAATTTAAGCACAATAGATTTCTTTCCGAGAAATGGAGTAAAATGAATGGCAATTGATGCGCAAGTTAAAATCATCAACAAATAACACACCATTTATTCTTGACATATTTTTCTCCACAAAGGGAAATACACAATTTCCACTCACGAATATGTAAGAACGCAAAACACATTGAAAATACTCAACATATGAGCATGACTTGAGTTTATAAGCTTTTAGGCAATTTTATGTTCGAAGTCAATTCGGAATAGTTAAATCAAGGCTCATTTCATTTCATTGGCACCCTTGGCCACACGTATAACTTTCACTTATATCAATCATCGCATTTCACACTTCTTTCACATATTTTAATTCCATTGGCACCATTGGCCACAAGTATAACTTTCACTTTTGCATATTGGCCACACTTTATATCCCAATTCACTTATTTTACTTCCAACCATCTTTATAGGTTACCAACAGTAAGACATTTCCAATTAAGGCTTTAGGTACACATATGAGCAATTAGGAGTCTTAAGCATATTGAGTGTTCTCACATAATTTGGAATCATAACCTTCATTTGAAACACAACTCAAAGACATAACATTTTAATACACATATCATTCTTGAACACATTCCCAAAGGATAACATAATGTGTTAGAAACATTCGGAACACGTTTTGAATACTTAATTCTCGACACTTTGCTTATTCGGGACAATCGAATTTATTGGAAACAGCTCGGAACATAGAATAAGGAACTTGAGACAACCATACTTGAAACTTATGAGAACATCATTGAATTCAATTCTAAGAGAGTAGTTTAGCCAACATACCTTGCTTTGAGCTTTTCTTAAATTACTACAACATTCCGAAAATTCTAGCAATCCCAATCTATTTTGAGACATAACAAAATTGAACCATTATTAGGAAGATATTCATGATCTCAGCTCATTTGAGCATTTTATCAAACACTAGGTGTGCAAATCTAACTACAAGGTTCTTTTACAAGATTTCCTTCACTCCACAATCCAATCTTTACTTATTTGAGCTCAACAATCTTCCCACAAACCTTATTAGTACAAGCATGTATAAATAATGCTCCTATACCCAAGAATCATACTCCAAATCAACCATCTTTTACCCAAATTCAAAATTGGAAACTAGGGTATGGAACCTTACCTCTTAGATAAAGATCTTGAGACTAGCTTCCTTGATTCTTGAAGATTGGTGCAAGATTGGATGATTATAATATTAGGTTCCCTCCTTCTCTCTATAAAATGCTCTCACCTCTCTCTAAAACCCTCAGAAAAACACCCCAAAATAAGCCCCAAAGGCTATTTATCAAAATGGGATCGGGTTATGAAAATAGAAAAATTAACCCTCTGAAAGCAGGTCTGCGGTGGCATAATCGACCGCAGAATGGGTATGCGGGTTGCAAAATGCACCGCAAAATTGATGCCCAGAAATGGGCTTCACTAGACAGGTCTGCGACTATTTTGCGGTCGCATAACTACTTCTGCGATCGCATAATGGTTCTGCGATCGCAGAATTGGTCGCATAATCGTATTTTTATAGCCTTTAGTAATTTGGTCATAACTTCTTATAGGAATATCCAAATGACAAACGGTTTGAAGCGTTGGAAACTAGACTTAAAGAGCTTTAATTTGATAGGTAATTCACCATATAACTCTTCATATCAAGAGAGGTATGATTGTTTGAAGTTAGGTCTTGTGCGAACTCACTTGAAACTTTATCCCATCATAAAATTTTCAACTTGACTTAGCCTTGGGGCCCTTCTTAGACCATAAACCATTATTAATGCACCTCATACATATATTATCATGATCAATTGATATCATTCATATAATAGTCCTTGTCTACATACAAAATAATATAATTAGCGCACATCGACTTTCTTAATAGCGCTTAAGTACTTCGAAATTTTTTGGGGTATTACAGTACCGAGTATGTAAGGAATGAAAATCAGTAAATAAAAGACATAGAGAAACATGGAGTAAAAGACTCAACATGTAAGTCTGAATAGCTCTGTGAATCATTTCATATTTATAATGTCATGTGTATGCGTATAAATATCATATCATGCATAGGTATATGCGTTCATAACATCATCAAGCCTCTGAGGGCATCCCATCATATCATCTCGGCCACTGTGGGCAAATCATCAACGTATACCAGCTGATCAGGTGGTGGTACATATATAACGCCATAACCTTTTTCCATATCCCATATACATATAATATACGCGTATATAACGCCATCTAGTCATGGGTCAATGTACATGTATAAATGCATGAAATGCATAAGAAATACGTTAATAAGATTTCTCGGAATGTCATCAGATCAATATGCCTTTCAGATAACTTTATCAACTACGTATTTTTCTTAGACCTATGAACAGAAGATATAATCATAATTCACATGGGGAATCAAGAATATGGATACCCCTAATACTTCTATGAATAGAGTCATTTATGAAAGTTGTGTGTTTACTCGTTTCATTTGTATCGTATGAATCATGCCAAAAATAAAGAAGGGATAGCCTTAACATACCTGAGCCGGTTCTCTGGACAATCCCTTTAACACACGACAATTGCGACAAAACATGTGACGGCAAGATCGGAGTAGGAAAAAATCTGTATGATATTCTTGAGAAAGATTGCACCGTACTCCCTTAAAATTGCAAAATCTCACGTTGCTAAGATACTAAGAAATCTCGTTTGAATTTTTGTTTTAAGAAGATCACGTTACTACCGTATGAATTCTCATATGAATTGGCTGAATCCTTCATTCCTCCTATTGTAGAGATATCAAATCTCCTTAAGTGATTTGGAGAGATTTTTAGACCTTGGTGGGTGTAGGCCCCACGTATTAGATGACTAAGCCACTCAATCCTCTAAATTTGCCACCTATATATGAACTTAAGAGTCAACATTTTTGGCTTTCTTGTCTGCCACGTTGATGATCTTATCCAAACATTATTAATTAATTATCCTCCAATTTCTTAATTACATGGTTAATCTCCCATTAAACCAATAATTAACTAATTACCCACATAATTAAGAATTATCCCAAATTACTTAAAATACTAATCACTTTTAACACACTTCATACACCTTACTATGTGGTACCTTGTATGGCACTAGTCCATAAATACGGGGTATTATAGCTTGGACCATATTTTATCTCAAAATGACAACCTTCAACGGAACTCATTTTCTTTGATATGTTTACCCTCTCACCTTCACGAATTTACTTATCCCTTATTTGAAATAGCACAAATGCTTATAACCTCAAAATAAATCTCATTCCCGAGTCTACGTCGATTAACTTACAACGAAACTTTAACGTACGAAAATGCGGGATGTAACATCTCATTTCTGAGCTTTCATCAATTTACTTATGGCGTACTTTCACGTACGAAAATACGGGGTGTAACATATATCTTTTGTTCATGGGTCTCAGAAAAAAGCGTAATTGATAAAGTTTCTCCGAAGACATATTGATCTTATGACATTTCGAGAAATCTTATTAACCTACTTCTTATGCACTTCATTCATTTATACACGTTCATTGACCCATAATCAGATGGCATTATATACGCGTATATTATATGTATATGGGATATGGGAAAAGGTTACGGCGTTATATACGCACCACCACATGATCAGTTGGTATATGTTGATGATTTTGCCCACAGTGGCCGAGATGATATGATGGGATGCCCTCAGATACTTGATGATGTTATGTACACATATACCTATGCATGATACGACATTTATACGCACATGCATGACTTTATAAATATTTCAGTATTCACAAAGTTATTTAGACTTACAGGCGGATTCCTTTACTCCATGTTTCTTTTAAGTTTTTTATGTACTGATTTTCATGCCTTACATACTCGGTACATTATTTGTACTGATGCCCCTATTTCTCGGAGCCTGCGTTTCATGCCGCAGGTGCAGGTAGACAGGCTGACGGTCCCCCTTTTTAGGATCCTTGATCAGTGAGAGTTGGTGTGCTCCACTTGATCTGAAGTTGTTATTAGTTTTGGTACGCTATTCTTGGTATGTAGATATGGGTACGACGAGGCACAGTCCCGTCCTTCATACAGTTGTACACTCTATAAGAGGTCTGCAGACAGTCATGTATAGTTGAAAAACATGTGGCCTTGTCGGCTTCTTGTTTTGGATATATAGTTGTCTATAGCAGCCTTGTCGGCTCTCCCTACCGCTTTCCGCATGTATATGTATATATGTCTTTTGGACATGTTTTCCTCAAGTATGTTATTCACGTGATTCAGCAGTTTATTGACAGATGTTATTCATGACCTACCCTTAATTCATGTTTATATCTTAGACACATGCTTAGGGGTGTTCGACAGGTAGGACTCGGGCACTTGTCATGGCCTATCGGTTTTGGTCGTGAAAATTATGGCATGAGGTTTTGTCATGCAATTGTTATTGTGGCATGAGGTTTATGTCATGCGGTTGTTATTGTGGCACGAGGTTTATGCCGTGCGGTTGTTATTGTGGCACGAGGTTTCTACCATGCGGTTGTTATTGTGGCACGAGGTTTCTATCGTGCGGTCATTATTGTTGCATGAGGTTTCTGCTGTGCGATTGTTATTATGGTACGAGGTTTCTGTCGTGCGGTCTTTATTGTTGCACGAGGTTTCTGTCATGCGGTTGTCATTGTTTGCACGAGGTTTCTGTCGTGCCGTTGTGATTCATTTTAGGATTTAAGACTACGAGGCGGCACCTCGGGAGTGCTCTATTGTCATTTCCCCTCTTCTGTGCACTTGTCTTTGATTGTTGTTTTTCTTAGCATACTGCTAATTGTTTTCCTAGGTGTTGCTCTATTTGCTCAGTTCTATGTAGCTAATCTTGTTGCGCTTGTCGTTACGTCCACTTCATTGTTATCTTATTTACACTGTATATTTCGTGGTGATCGTTTCTTATGTGCCATTCCTTATCTCCACTCTTAATTGTGGACTTGAATTGTGGTAGAACACTTTCACAAGCATACACATAGATGAATCACCCATATTGGTTTAAGGAGATGAGTCCTGGCGTTATTGACCATTACATATATTCTTGTCTACTTGCCTTCTGTGTGAGAGTTGTCCTCTTGGCACGTGAGTCGTCCGTGCGGTCATGGATTGAAATATGGGCATAAGGTGCCAAGTGATTAGGGTTCAAGAATTGGGACACGTGAGTTGTGATTATGAGGTTCGGTACCTCGTGGAAATGCTTGAACAAATCTGGTGTGAAAGCGGTTGTTCTTATTGAGTTGTTGCTGGTTTTCTTTTATTTGGTTTCACTGACTTAGACTGTATTCAGTTTACTCTACAACATTATTACTTGACTGCTTCATGTTAAATATTTTTGTTATTAGTGTATCATTGCAAGTATTAATCTGTGTTCCTTATCCTGCGTAGCTTTATATTAATATTGTTTCCTTTGTTAGTTCACCTTCATACTTGTTCAGGTTGTTTAGTCTGGTAGGTACCTGTCTTGACTATCCCTCGTCATTACTTCACCGAGGTTAGTCTTGATACTTACCGGGTGCCACTGTGGTGTACTCATACTACGCTTCTGCGCATTTTTGTGCATATCCGGGTGCCACAGTTGTTGTTGATTATTAGCTAGCTAGTCGAGCTGTGGAGACTCAAGGTATACTTGTTGTCGTGTTCGCAGGCCTCGGAGTCACCTTCTGATTTTATTTTTTTTTGTATTTTTTGATTTTCATTCCGAACAGTTGTACTTAAGGATTCTCTTAGCGAACTCAGTAGAGCTTATGACTTGTACTACAGATTTTGGGAATTGTAACATGTATAAGATTTTATCTTGTATTTTTTATTTGATGGTTGAATTCTTCTGTTTACTTAGTAAAAGAGGCTTACCTAGTCTTAGAGACTAGGTGCCGTCACGACATCCTATGAAGGGAAATTGGGGTCGTGACAGTCTATTAAAAACAGCCTCTCTACTCCTCCGAAGATAGGGGTAAGGTCTGCGTACACACTACCCTCCCCAGACCTCACTTGTGTGATTTTACTGGGTCTTATGTTGTTGTTGTTGTTGTTGTTGTAGCATGTGTATAACCTTATATAATCAGTATATAATTTATGTATACCGTCTAAAAAAGTAAATAGTAAATTTGACAGGATATTTGTGTAAAGTATCCCATTATAAATTGAGAGACTTACATAAATAAGCCAGAAATATACATTACTTACCAACCATTAGCCATTAAGTCATGTTATCGAAAATATCTAGAAAAAGTTAGCAATGATATACAACATTTATAAATCTAGGCAAAAAAATTATTTTTTTGATGGGTATGGTTAGAATTTATTGATAACATATAGATGGGGCAATATATAAAATTTGAAGAAAGATTGGAGGAGAGTTGGATTGGTTTGGAGTCAAAATTTATAGTTAAAATCGAGTTTAAAAGTTTCTCTATAACATGTGTATCTCACACACAGGTATACATGGATATACTTGAGATATATAAAGAATACATATTTGATACATATGGGCTACACAAGTGCTACATAGAGGATACATAGGTGGATAGTCATCTCATCTTCTTTCATATTCATCTTTTACTTCGAGTTTGACTCAAATTTTAATTCAAATCTCCACCAATTCGTCCCAAAATTGCGATTCGACCTCCATGAGATATACCCAATATATTCCAACAACACCCACTCGAAATAAATTCTAATTTCAAAAATTCAAATTTTCAAATTCAAACTTAAGCGAGCCTCAATGACTTTCAATGGAGTTTTAGCTAATCTTCTTTACTTTTTAAATTATTTTGCTAAGCTACTGTATCAAAATACTCGCATTATAACTATTTCTTTTCACCTTTTTTGCTGAATTACATCTTTGACAAATATATATTTGTCGTAGTTTAAGTATCATTCAAGCAATGACACCCTAAGGTAAACAGGTTCATCTTATGTTAAAGCTTTAAAAAAAAGTTTGAACACATAAAGCCACAAAAGTATTTTAAAACATAGCATGTTATTACTTTGACTATATTTTGATCACATTTCCATCAAAGTAAAACTTGTATATCGAAGAGCAATCCATCCATGAAGAACAACAACAATTGCTTTTATATTTGTCACAGCCCCGAAATCGAGGAGCGCGACCAGCGCTCAACCGAGTAAACCCAGTCGAACAAGCCTAATTTACATTAACCTCTCATCATTACTCATGCATGATTTACCATAACATAATAAGATCTTGACTTTCATATTAAATACACTTGGCTCAATGGCCCATATTTTCTTTCTCGTGGCGGTTACACAGCTCTATAAATAGTTGTAAATACTGTGAACATAAATACATGACAAAACTCAAATCTTTAATTACGTGACCCACAATGTACAATGGATACCTATATACATAAAACGAACTAGATCCAAACACCCACTAGAACTGTAGTGGGCTCACCATAAGCCGAGGAGTGAAGAAGATCCCTATCAAAGAACCATATCATCCTGTAGAAGTATACCTACATCCATTAAAAGATGCAGCGCCCCTCGGCAAAAGGGACGTGAGTACATGTGGAATAGTACTCGTATGTAAGGCAGTCAAAACAACATATGAAAATACGGTAACTCAAATAAGAGGCAAATAAAGTACATCAAGAAACTACAAAACATCCAATAAAATCACATTTCAAGTCTTATTCTACTTGCATCATTCTAACCTTCTTTTAGGATCAACTGCGCCATATAAACTATACATGGAATACATAATATAATGTAATTGTAACAACATGTACAAACAATGCCAACGAAAGTGGCACCTTCCTCCCTTATTTTACACATATACATTTTGTAGACCGTCCTTAGTGTTCACATATTATATTATACACATATGCGTCTCATAGACCGTACACAGTATTCACTTACACAATACAAAGAATCTATTCAAGGGCTTGGAAATACAACATGAATATGATGAATCATGGTAACAATAAATGGGCTTAGATAGTCGTTAACGTCAAGCAAATTTATTAAGAGCTTCCATTCAAATTTATCGATATTAAGTCGGGGATCCTTTATACAACCCTCACACAAAGCGGCCCTGCCGCCTCACCCCAACATATACGGGTGGAGGTGTATCACGATACCACAACCTCTACACAAAGTGACCCTGCCGCCTCACCCCAATATATGCGGGTGGATGTGTATCACCATACCACAATCCCAACACAAAGTGGCCCTACCGCCTCACCCCAATATATGCGGGTGGAGGTGTATTCCATAATACCATAATCCTCATACAAAGCGGTCATGCTGCCTCACCCCAATATATGCGGGTGGAGGTGTATTCCACAATACCACAATCCCTACACAAAGCGGTCCTACCGCCTCACCTCAATATATGCGGGTGGAGGTGTATTCCACAATACCACAATCCCCACACAAAGCGGCCATGCCGCCTCACCCTAATATATGCGGGTGGAAGTGT
The DNA here is from genome assembly GCF_000715075.1 of Nicotiana tabacum. Classification (NCBI taxonomy): domain Eukaryota; kingdom Viridiplantae; phylum Streptophyta; class Magnoliopsida; order Solanales; family Solanaceae; genus Nicotiana; species Nicotiana tabacum. Next base: position 119,716,915 of record NC_134083.1, on the reverse strand, counting down.
ATTCCACAATACCACAATCCCTACACAAAGCGGTCCTACTGCCTCACCCCAATATAGGCGGGTGGAAGTGTATTCCACAATACCACAATTCCCACACAAAGCGGGCATGCCGCTTCACCCCAATATATGTGGGTGGAGGTGTATTCCACAATACCACAATCCCTACACAAAGCGGTCCTACCGCCTCACCCCAATGTATGCGGGTGGAGGTGTATTCCACAATACTACAATCTCCACACAAAGCGGTCATGCCGCCTCACCCCAATATATGCGGGTGGAGGTGTATTCCATAATACCACAATCCCTACACAAAGCGGTCCTACCGCCTCACCCCAATATATGCGGGTGGAGGTGTATTCCACAATACCACAATCCCTACACAAAGCGGTCCTACCGCCTCACCCCAATATATGCAGGTGGAGGTGTAATCCCAATCACAATACTATATATAAACTCAAAGCAACATGGTTTGTCATTACATTTAACGTCGTAATTACTCATATCATTAGAATATTTCATGTTCATGCTCATCATGGAGAAACACAACTCATTACATTAGCGCATGCATGGTAAATCAATAAGTCGATTTCAATGGCACATTGGCCCAATTCCTTTTCTTAAGGTTCATCATCATTTAACAAAGGACATCTCCCTTCCATCTCATTATTCACTCCCTTGACCTCTTGAGGTCATTATCTAGGTTCATGACTCTTGGGGACTTAACAATCGAAGTCATTTACATACATTATTTCAGAAGCATACAACTATAGTTGAAACTATTGGGACATACAACACTTCGAAATTCTCATTTAGGCAACGATCACATTTCATGTTCATACTATCACTTACTTGTACTTGCCATGGGTGATCATAGAACATTAAGAGCATTTAGAACATTTAGGAACATCATAGCCTTTACTCGCAAGAACGTAGGGGCTTATAACACATTGGAAACAAAAGTACATACGTACATCTCATAACCTTTCCCACCATATATCACATAATCCGTACTTTCAACCACTTACAACATTATTATTTCATTGGCTCTCTTGGACATACATATGATTCTTTTTTCATGGCACAATAGTCGTATTTCATATTCCACACTTTCATATCTTTCCTTTCATGGATCATAATCCTAAATATCAGCATATATAATATCCCGAAAATCACAACTTTAGGTTCATTAGTAATGAAGACTTTAAACAAAATGGATTTCTTTCCGAAAAATGGAGTAAAATGATTGGCAATCGAAGCACAAGTTAAAATCATAAACAAGTAACACGTCGTTTCTTCTTGAATAACTTTTTCCCAAAAATGACAATACACAATTTCCACTCACGAATATGTAAGAATGCAAAACACATTGAAAATACTCACTAAACATAGCATTAGCTAAAACAACCACATATGGGCATCACTTGAGTTCATAAGCTTTTAGGAAATTCTATTTTCAAAGTCAATTTTAGAATAGTTGAATCAAAGCTCATTTCATAATCTTTCTCACATCATCTCATTTCATGAGCACCATTGGCAACAAGTATAACTTTCACTCTTGGAACGTTGGCCACACTTTATATCCCCAATTCACTTATTTCACTTCCAACCATCTTTATAGGTTATCAACAATAAGATATTTCCAATCAATACTTTAGGTACACATATGAGCAATTAAGAGTCTTAAGCATATTGAGTTTTTTTTCATTTATATATTCGACACTAACTGTCACGCCCCAACACCGAGGAGCGCGACCGGCGCTCAACCGAGTGAACCCGACCGAGCAAGCCTGTTAGATTTCATTCTACCCAAACTCATCCACGAATGGAGATAATACATATTTCCATTAATTAGACAAAAAAGGTGTTCATGTCTACAATACCAATTCATTACCAATAGTTTCATCATTTTTAAAGTCTCAAATGGACAAATAATACAACCACAACATAACATATTTTGACTTTTCCAGCACCAATACACAACCCACACTATGTCTACGGAGCCTCTATAGATAAAGAAGAGTACAATGATAATGCCAGCAACAAGGCCTCGGCTATACCTCAAACAGAATACACAAAAGTACAAAAGATTCATGACCCCGGGATGAAGTGGGGCTCACCAAGTCAGCTGGGAAAAAGGTGTACCGCTATCACTAATCAATGTCTCCTGCTGTGGAACCACTTGTATCCATTTAAAGATGCAGCTCCCCCGGCAAAAGGGACGTTAGTACCGTAGAATAACACTAGTATGTATAACTAAACACCCTCTCAATAGAATGACAAATAATACAACAAGATTATCATAATATCAATGAAAGCCTTAATCAACATCAAACCTCAATTTAGGATCAAGACAGTGTTCAAATAAATTTCCATATCTCACATTAGGAGATTTTTAGTATCGATATACCATTGTTCACAATACCATTATTCACAATACCAATACCATCGTACTCTCAGCACGGAATCTGATCACGACCCGATCGGCTAGTCTATCATATTAGAGACATCAACCATAATTTCTGTCAATGTCAATACCAAAGTCTTTAACACGGAGTCCGATCACGACCCGATCGGCTAGGCTATCCATTAAGGACATCAACCACAATTACCATTTTATTTACAATTTCCAGCACAATCACCACCATGTGTGCGGCATGGTGTCCGATCACGACCCGACCGGCTAGGCTGTCTTATTTGAGACATCAACCTTTTTATATCAATCATCGCATTTCATATTACTTTCACATCTTTTCATTTCATTGACACTAATGGCCATAATTATAGGATCATTCTTGGCACGTTGGCCATATTTAGTATTTCATGCTCACCCTTTTCACTTTCTAACATCAACATCATCATCAACAACAACAACAACAATTCAAATCAAGGCATATAGTATAACTGTGAGCAATCAAGAGTCTAACGCACATAGAGATTCTTCACAAAATTTGGCATAATAGCCTTCGTTTGAATTTAAGTTAAAGTCGAACATTTCTAAAGTACATCCCATAGTTTTAACACATCCTCAATTGATAACATAACATAAATAAAGCATTTGGAATACTTGTTGAACATATATCTTTCAACCTAATCTTGCTCGGAACGTATATCTTTCAACACAAACCCCTCGGGTCTTACAGAATTACATGAATAACTTGGGATTCAATTCTAAGAGAAGAGTTTAGCCAACATACCTCAATCGAGCTTCCTTAACTCTAAATTCCAGAATTCTTAGCAACTGCAATCTATTGTAGAAATATAACAAATTGAACCAAAATTAGGGAGATGCTCATGGTTCTAGCTCATTTGAGTATTTTATCAAACGCTAAGTGTGGATTAAGGTTCAAGGTCCTTTTTATGGAGGATTCCATCATCCCACAACCCAATCTTTACCATTTTTAGCTCAACAATCTTCCTACACCCTTTGATAACACATGCATGTAAAATAAACAACCCTCTAGCCCAGAAATTATCTTGTTTATTATCCATTGCTACACAAAATTCGAAATTGAGGGTTAGGGTTTAGAATCTTACCTCTAGAATAAAGACTTAGTGAGTTTTCCTTCTCAATCTTCCAAAACTTGAGCAAGAATTGAAGAACAATTATTGAAGAACACCTTCTCACTCTAGGGCACTCTCTCTCACTCGAAAATGTCAGATTATAGCTCAAAAATGGCCCAAAGAGTGTATTTAATGAAATAGGGTCGGGTTTTAAAAACCCAAAAATGGAGCTCCGGTACGGTTCTGCGGTCGTATATGCGGACTGCATAATGGTCGCATACTTGCTGACAAAATTGATCAAAAATCTGTCTGTGTATGCTGTCACTATGAGGTCCGCATAACTGTTATGCGGTCGCATAATGCACCGCATAACAGTTATGTGGTCGCATATTCGACCGCATAGCTGCTGCCAGATTTGGCCCTCTCCTGCTCACTTCTGCGGCCATTATGTGGCCCGCATAGTGATTCTGCGGTCACATAATGGACCGCATAATTACATTTTTCCGCCAAAAATTTTCCTTTAATTTTCCGTGCATTGTTCAACCCAAAAAGTGTGAGCCGCAGCTCGCAAGCTTGTCACGAAGAATTTATATAATCCTCAACTCGTAAAACCAATTCGGCGCCACGAAACATTATTTTCTTTTGCAAAATTTTACGGAGCCTTACAAACCTTCCTTTGAAACACCACTCAAAGACATATAGTTTTTATACACATATTATTCTTGAACACATTTCCAAAAGATAACATAATGTGATAGGAATATTCGGAACACGTTTTGAATACATAATTCTCGACACTTTGCTTATTTGAGACATTCAAATTTATTGGGAACAACCCTGAACATAGAATAAGGAACTTGAGACATCCATACTTGAAACTTATGGGAACATCATTGAATTCAATTCTAAGAAGGAAGTTTTAGCCAACATACCTCGTTTTGAGCTTTTCTTAAATTACTACAACGTTTCGGAAATTCTAGCAATCCTAATCTATTTTGAGATATAAAAAAATGGAACCATAATTAGAAAGATATCCATGGTCTTAGCTCATTTGAGCATTTTATCAAACACCAGGTGTGCAAATTTAACTACAAGGTTCTTCTACAGGATTTCCTTCACTCCACAACACAATCTTTACTTATTTGAGCTTAACAATCTTCCCACAAATCTTATTAGTACAAGCATGTATAAATAATACTCTTACACCCAAGAATCATACTCTCAATCAACCATCTTTTACCCAAATTCGAAATTGAAAACTAGGGTATGGAACCTTACCTCTTAGATGAAGATCTTGTGAGATTTTCTTGTTGGATTTCAAATCTTGGGCAAGATCTTGATGAACAAAATACTTCATCTACTTTTTCTCTCTAGAACACTATCACTTCTCTCTAAAAAAACCTCAGATAATTGCCCCAAAATAAGCCCCAAAACCTATTTATCAAAATGGGGGTGGGTTATGAAAATAGAAAAATTAACCCTCCGAAATCAGGTCTGCAGTCGCATAATGGACTGCAGAATGGCTATGCGGGTCGCAAAATGCACCGCAAAATCAGTACCAAAAGCTGGGCTCTACTGGTCCATTCTGTGACCAGTTTTGCGGTCACAGAAGCACTTTCGTGATCGCATAATTATTCTGCGATCGCAGAATTGGTCGCAGAATCTCATTTTTTTCCAGCCTTTGGTAATTTGGTCATAACTTCTTGTAGGAGTGTCCAAATGACAAACGGTTTGAAGTATTGGAAACTAGACTCAAGGAGATTTAATTTGATAAGTAGATCATCCCCAAAGTACTTATAGTTTGGTAACAACATGCATTTGAAGTAGGATCTTGTACGAACTCACTTGATACTTTATCCCATCATAAAATTTTCAGCTTGACTTAGCCTTGGGGCTCTTCTTAGACCATAAACCATTCTTAATGCACATCATACAAATATTATCATGATCAATTGATATCATTCATATAATAGTCCTTGTCTATACACAAAATAATATAATTAGCGCACATCAACTTTCTTAATAGCGCTTAAGTACTTCGAAATTTTTCGGGGTGTTACAATATTCTACCAATTGGTTACGTGAGAGAGAAAGAGGGGAGAGGGAGGAGATAGACTAAAGAGAAAGAGGCATATTGTCACGACCCAAAATCTCACCTGTCGTGATGGGGCCTAACTCAATACTAGGCAAGCTGACAATCTCAATAAACCACCATATCTATTAAGTTTGAAAACATAATATTTAAATTTAGCAAAAGAAATCTCACAAATACATATATAAACACTCCCAAAACCCGGTGTCACTGAGTACATTAGCATCTAAATGAACACAAGGTGTGACTGATAAAAATTATTGTCTTAAAATATAGAACAGTACAATAACCAAAAAGGAAGGGAGTCAAAGTCTGCGGATGCCAAGCAGTTACCTTGATAATCTCCACAAAATAAATTTCGAAATCTAGCAACCGTCATATCTGAGAGCACCTGGATCTGCACACGAGTTGCAGAGTATAGTATAAGTACAACCAACTTAATAAGTAACAAGACTAACCTTTGGGCTAAAAGTAGTGACGAGCTCAGCAGGTACAATCCAGTATAGAAATAACAATACATAAATGTAGGCATGCTTTCAAGTTCAACAATTACTCTCAGTACAAATAAAATAGATCAATTCTGAACAATGTGGTGAATATGACATCTCTGTATCTACATGCCAATGTACATAGTGTATGTGATGGACCTTAGTGAAAACTCTGTGTACTCATGATCTAAAATACTCAATCACTTAGTACTGTATATGGCCAATCCAGCCCAGGGAAGATCCATCCCAAATATATATGTATATCTATCAACTGACAGTCAGTCAGTCTGTACTGTATAAGGCCAATCCAGCCCATGGGAAGATCCATCCCTGAATATCAATGATTCGGACAAGATCCATGTTCAGGGAAAATCCACTGTTCAGGGAAAATCCATCACTCAACATAAATGCTTCGGGCAAGATCCATGCCCAGGAAAGATCCATCCATCAATATATATCTTATGGCAAGATCCATGCTTAGGGAAGATCCATCCCTCAATATAAATGCTTCGGGCAAGTGTTACATCTCACTTTTCGTACGTAAACGTTTTGTCTTCAGTTAATCGACGTGGACTCGGGGATGAGATTATCTTAAGGTTAACGTATTTATGCTATTTATAACGAGCGATAAGTAAGTGCCATGAAGGATAAAGGGTACACGAATTAAAGAAAATGAGTTTCATTGAAGGTTGTCGATTTGGGATAAAATACGGTCCGAATTATAATACCCGATATTTATGGACTAGTACCATATAAGGTACCATATGACTATGATAATACGATGTATAAAGTGTATTAAAATAAGTAGAATTTTAAGTAATTTAAGATAATTCTTAATTATATGAGTAATTGGTTAATTATCGGATAGCGGGATATTACCTAATTAATTAATTGGTTATATGATAAGATTAAAATTTCCCCTACCCCCACGTGGCAGCAAGCCACTTTCCAAACAAATGAATCTTAGTCACTTTTAATTAGGTGGCAACCTAATATGTTTATTACAAGACATTTCATGTCTAATGTTTTCATTTTCGAACACCACTACAATCAGCAAGTTTGAAGGCTCACTAAAGATCAGGAACTCTATACTAACCTCAAAGACTCCAACGACAAGCTTGAATGTACAATCAGATGTGATTTCTTACAAAATTCCTACAAATTCCTACAAAACCACTACAACGTGATTTCTTCAACCAAAATCCAACGAGAATTATTAGAACTTTAGCAACGTAAAATTTTGCGGTTCTAAAGGAGTACGGTGTAACCTTTTCCAAAAATATCATACGGATTTTTCCCTACTTCAGGTATGTTAAGGCTATCCCTTATTTCTTTTTGGCATGATCAAAATTATATAGAAAAAGCGAGCAAACACACAGTTTTCATAAACGACTCTATTCATAGATATATTAGGGGTGTCTATATTCTTGATTCCTCATGTGAATTATTATTATATCTCCTATTCATGGGTCTCAGAAAAATACGTATTTGATAAAATTTATCCGACATGCATATTATTTTTATGACATTCCGAGAAAATCTTATTAACGTATTTCTTATGCATTTCATGCATTTATACATGTACATTGACCAATGACCAGATGACGTTATATACGCGTATATTATATGTATATGGGATATGGGAAACGGTTATGGCATTATATACGCACCACCACCTGATCAGTTGGTATATGTTGATGATTTTGCCCACAGTGGCCGAGATGATATGATGGGATGCCCTCAGAGCCTTGATGATATTATGTACACTTATACCTATGCATGACACGATATTTATACGCACGTGCATGACATTATAAATGTTTCAGGATTTACAAAGTGATTTAGACTTACAGTCGGAATTCTTTATTCCATGTTTCATCTATGTCTGTTATGTACTGATTTTTATGCCTTACATACTCAGTACATTATTCGTACTGACGCCCTATTCCCGGGACCTGCGTTTCATGCCCGCAGGTGCAGGTAGGCAAGCTGACGATCCCCCTTCTTAGGATCCTTGATCAACGAGAGTTGGCGTGCTCCACTTGATCCGGAGCTGCTTTTGATTTTGGTACGATATGCTTGTATACATATATGGGCATGACGTGGCTCAGTCCCGTCTTTGTACAATTGTATTTTTATTAGAGGTTTGTAGACAGTTATGTATAGTTGGATAGTATGTGGCCTTGTCGGCTTTCAAATTTTGGATATATAGTTGTCTATAGCAGCCTTGTCGGCTCGCCCTACGTATTCCGCACGTATATGTATATATGTCTTTTGGACAGGTTTTCCTCACGCATGCTATTCTCGTAATTCAGCGGATATTATTCATGCTTATATCTTAGTCGGATGCTTAAGGGTGTTCGACAGGTAGGACTCGGGCACTCATCGCGGCCCATCGGTTTGGGTCGTGACAAAAGTGGTATCAGAGCAGTTCTGTCCTAGGGTTGTCTACAGACCGTGTCTAGTAGAGTCTTGTTTATGGGTGTGTTGTGCACCACACTTATAAACAGGAGGCTACAGGACATATAGGATATTATCCTCTCTTTTCATCTTAGATCGTGCGACATAAGAATTCATGTTCCTAACGATATGTTATATTTTCAGCAATGCCTCCAAAGACTACAACCACCCAGAAGGGAAAGTATGTGGCTGGTGAGATTACTAGTCGAGCGCCATGAGTGACCAGGGCTCGAGGAGAGTCTCATAGTGAGATTCCATCTCAGACTTCACATACCCTGCCCTCTCCAGGAGAGCTCCGAGGGGTACCAGCTCCAACGCCTGCCCCTGTACGTTCAGCCCCTCAGCCGGATGCACCAGGTCAGGAGATGACAGATGCTATTCAGCTATTAACTCGATTAGTAGCTGCACAGGCTCGGCGTCAGGAAGTAGGTATTGGTCATGCAGATAGGTCCGTCAGTGCGAGGGTTCGTGGTTTCATTAATTTAGACCCTCCGATATTCATGGGGGCAGATCCAAACGAGGACCCTCAGGTATTTATTAATAGAATGCAGAGGACGTTGAGGGTAATGAAGGCCACTACAACTGAGTCAGTTGAGCTAGCTTCCTATAGACTCCAAGATGTTGCAGTTAATTGGTACGAGTCTTGGGAATTGTCCAGAAGTGAGGATGCCCCTACAGGAGTATGGCAGGAGTTTACAGAAGCTTTTCTTCGTCATTATCTGCCACCAGAGCTTAGACGGGCCAGTGTTGATAAGTTCTTGACCCTTCGGTAGGGTAACATGAGTGTTCAAGAATACAGTCTTCAGTTTGATTCGTTGGCTAGGTATACTCCCATTATTGTATCTAAGATGGAGGATCGGGTTCACCGATTTGTGATGGGATTAGAGCCGCACTTTCTTAATGATTGTACGTCGATCTCACTTCAGCCAGACATGGATATTTTTCGTATTCAGGCATATGCTCAGGGTGTAAAGGAGCGTAAGCAGAAGCAGAGGGCCGATCGTGAGCATGATAGGGCCCAAAATAAGAGAACGAGGTCTTCGGGTCCTTCTGGTGAGTTTCGAGGTGGTCAAAGACCACAATACCCGAGGTATCCAGCCCAGCCATCGGCTAGCGCGCCCCCTCAGTTTGGCGATAAGAGATTTGATCATTCCACATATTCAGGGCCTGGTCAGAATTTCAGGGCCTCAGGTTCTCAGTATAGGGGTGAGTAAAGTCAGATGAGGCTGCCCTTGCCACGATGTGCTCAGTATGGTAAGCAGCATGCCAGGCAGCGCCGTATGGGGTTGGGTATTTATTATACTTTTGGTTATCCGGGCCACGTTATGAGGGATTATCCGACGAGAGGTGATGCAAGCATAGCTCAGCCAATGGGATCTATAGTTGGTTCGTCATCATCAGTACACCCCCTTGGGCAAGGTTCACAAGCACCAATGAGTCGTGGTAGAGGCAGAGGCGGAGCATCTAGCTCGAGCGGTCCTCAAAACCGCATTTATGCATTAGCAGGACGACAGGATCAAGAGTCATCGCCTGATGTTGTTACAGGTATATTATCAATCTCCTCATATGATGTATATGCATTGATTGACCCAGGTTCCACCTTATCATATGTTACTCCATTGGTTGCTAGTAAGTTTGGAATAAAACCTGAATTGGTTAAACTTTTTGAGGTGTCTACACCTGTTGGGGACTCAGTGGTAGCTAAGCGAGTATATAGGGGTTGTATAATAGTGTTCATAGTCGATCTACCGTAGCGGACCTAATCGAGTTAGATATGGTAGAATTTGATGTTATAATGGGTATTGATTGGTTGGCTTCTTGTCATGCCAACGTTGATTGTAGATCAAAGATAGTCCGATTTCAATTTCCAGGAGAGCCTGTTTTGGAGTGGAAAGGTAATACGGTGTCGCCGAGAGGTAGATTTATTTCCTATTGTTGCGACCAAACACACTCACGCAAGTATACGCGGTCGTCAAGTAATGAAGTGACTAAAAGTCGGATGTCGAACCCACGAGGACTTATGATTAACTATTAACTAAATTAGACTATCCTAATTATCTAAACAAGAATTAAACCTAAAAATATTTGATTCTAAACTAATTAAATAAAAAAATATAAATAATGAACTTTGAACAGAGAAAGATCAGATTTTTATGATATCAATGTAATGAAAACGATCTAGGGTTATGTGCTATCTAACAATCCTATTGTATTCTTCAATTGAATTGACTGACTAATTTATCTAGCTTATTGGTTGACATGGTTAATAATGCTCATAAGAATCTGTCGAGTTCTTACTCGCCTATTCAAGCTAACCTAACACCTATATGTCTATGGAGTTAGAATCAACAAGAACGCATTTATAATTCCTGTAAATCAACCAAGCAAGGCAATTAGGTATATGTCTATCCTAACCACGAATCCGTTCTCCGATGCCCGAGTTCAAGAACTTGCCCTACTCAATCCTATATGCAATATAGAATTCCCACTTTCGAGTTCAATTCTAGATTCGTAGATTATATTCAGTTTGTAATTAAGCAATTAAATAATTAAGCGCAAGATTGAATAAATAAACTAATATGATAAATCAAAAAGTCAAAATCAATATCCGAATAACAATAGTCATGAAAGAACCACAACCCTAGAACGTGAAGTTTAGCTCCATATAGACATGGTAGCCAAACAACAAATCATACAAAAAAACATAAAAATTACTAAGTTTGGTGGGAGAAAGATGGAACTTGATGAATTCCGGCCTCCACAGCTTTGTCATGGCTTTTTCCCTCTTCCCAATATGTTAGATGCCCTAAAAGAGGCGTTTTTGACTTATATATTGCGTACAAAAGTCGTGGGCCAAAGTTCTCCTATCCCTAATCCTACTTGGCTATAGGGATTGATGCTGAGGTGGATGCGTCGCATCCACCTCGTCCTCCACTTCTCAGCTTCGCATGCTAGGGTGGATGCGTCGCATCCACCCTTTGTTCCTCCTTCTCAGCTTTGCCCAGGTGCGGATGCTATGGGCCGACTTCACTGCTAAGGGTGCACGAAATCCAACCCCTCTTCCTCTACCTAGAGCACCTTTTCTTCATATTTTTGTACTCCAAACACCCTAATTCATCACACACAACTCAATTAGTCATAAAACCAATAATTAAACCATGTTGAACATTTTAAAGATCAAATAGCATCAAAAAGCAGTTAAAACATGGGTAAAGTAACATCAACACATATCGAAATATGCCCAACATCACCACCCCACACTTAAACCTTTGTTCGTCCTCGAACAAATCATCACTATAGTAGACGAAACAAAATTAAGCTCTTATCATTCAAAGCATACTACACCTATGACCATGGTCATTTGCCACAATTAGGCTCTAGAATATGCATCATATGCACTTACCTTTACTTGTGTCATTCTTTTAAAAATATTCAAACAAAGACAACATGCTCACAACAATCCTAACCTCAAAAACCGACTCAATGTCACAATGCACTCATGGCTTGAACACCCAACATCATAGAGAAGTCTAATAACATTACCTATCCCTCGTGAAACCATGTGCCCTCACAACAAGAACAAGAGAGCGAGTTCAATCCACACATTCGAATCTCATGATCAAATATATTTTAATGACTCACATATATCAAAGAAAATCGCTCACTCTCACAGAGAAGTCACATGCATGCAATTGGTACCATAGGCTTGCCCTTAATGTAAATCTCTACTAATATAAGCTCGCTCAATCTAAAATCAATTAGGACTTTTTCATGGTTGTAATGTGGGCTAAGGGAAGGGTAGGATATATTTTAGGAATAGTGACTCAACCTCCTAAGCACTTTAACACATCATCAAATAACTTAAGCGCAAATTCTTCAACACCACTTCAATTTCACAAATAATATCACCCCAACAATATTTCCTCTTTCTTTAAGCACTACTTTAATTCATACCCACTAGCAAGAACAAGACAACAATTTATTCATCTATATTTTTCTTTCTTTTTTTTTCCAGATTTTTCTCTTCTTTTTTTTTCTTTCAATTTCCGCTAGTGGTGTATTATTTTACAAAATAAGTGCACCCTTCTTTCTTTCATTGGTTCCACTCAAAAGTCACCTCACACTTAGTCCCTTCTTACTTCTTTTAGCGCTCATCTAACAATTAAAGTGCTTTAAGAGGTAAAAGGATCAAAACAATGTCAATTAAGAATAAAAAGGGTATAGGCTTGTAATGTGGGTACCAAATAACAGGTCTACAGACTCAAAAGAGTTAACTAGGGATAGATTTTATTTGTAATAAGCAATAAGCTCAAAAAGATCAAAGAAAGCCTAAAATCATTTTTCAAACCGAGCATCACCTAAAATTTCGCTTCAACTCACATACCGGGCAAGTTCTAGACACAAGTACAATACATGGACAACACAAAAACCTCACCACACATGGCACATGACTCACTAAGGACGATCACATTCCGACTCTCAAGCAATGCAAGTATTCACGGAGCCACGAGATATTAAGTATTAAACACAAGGTGAACATAAGTCATGTAAACGAGACATAGGCGCCACAAAATATGCTATCCAATTTAACAAGGCGTCATCAATAAATTCAAATCATACAGAAGATACTACACATGCCAAAGCATAAATATTTTACTATCAAACAAGTCAAGGGTGCCTAGGTTCATCATTCTTGCTCCTTTTATTCCCTAAATTCCTAATCTACTCGGAAAGAAAAAAGCTACCCGGTTCAAACTACATCCCATGGAAAAGAACCGAGGCACAAAGAAAAATCACAGGGGATTATTACTACCTAAAGAAAGCTAAAAGAAATATTTTGGATTTTTGTTTAGACTTTAATCCCTCAAGAAAACTGTCTAGGAGATCAATCGTCGGGAAAAGTCCAATTTTTCTACTTTTTCATTTATTTTTTTTCCACAAAAGCTACTACACTTAAGAATGAGTACTACAACTAAGCTAAAATAGCACAGAAACTCATCCAAACGATCTCCTCACCCCACACTTAAAATTTTGCAATGTCCTCAATGCACACTATAAATAATAAGAGGGTAAACGAGACTCCCTGGTAGGCCAAAGGCCGAAGAAATAGCGGCTCACGAGGTACTCAGACTTTTCCCATGCATCGTCCTTTGTGTGGACACCCCACACTTAGTCCTCACCATTTAGCTCGCTTTTGCACTCTTCTAATGGCTTTGCTTCCTATGCTCATAATCCTACAAAACAAAAATAAATACTACAAAATAATAAAAATAAAATAAAATAAAAAGTAAACAAAAATAAAAGAAAGCAGTAAAGCTGGGTTGCCTCCCAACAAGCGCCTGATTTAACGTAGCGGCACGATGTGAACCACTTTTTGCCTCCACCTCGAACTTATGAATTGAGCCCCTAACATGGCATCCAGTTTGCGGCTATGCTCCAGTGGTGGGGCTACAATGATAACCAGGCCAAGTAATAAATTTTTCACTCTACACTTCTCGGCCTTTAGATGAGGAATGTATTTTTTGCTTTTTGGCATGACAAATTCAAGAATACAAGCACTCTCATCCTCACTCTTTGACTCCCCCATAGGCTCAGATGTCTTGATTACTATCTTACTATCTAAACACAATATGCTCGAGTGATTGGCTCTCCACTTTTAGCTCCTCAATTTGGCGTATAAGCTCATTTTCAGCTTTACAAAACTCATTACTGTTTTGTTGGGCGTTAGACGCATCAACCTTTGTATTCAATTGAGCCTCTAAGTCGTGAATAGTAGTGCCAAATTTATCGATCTCTTGTCCCAATTCGGCTCTTCCTTCTATAAAGTATCTCATCTCATTTGTAATTTCCTCACGTTGAGCCTCATATATTTCTAATCCTTCGGATTGTTCCACCAGCGACATATGGCTCAAAATCTCCACTTTTTCAAAATTATCTTCTTGCTGGTACTCACTCTCTTCATTCAATTCTTCCATATTGGCCTTCATTCTTGTGATTGCTGCCCTCATTCTTTTCATATCTTTTTTGAGTTCATCCTGTTGCTCTGCTTCTTGCCTCAGAATATCCCTAATATATGCATCAGGTTCCATATCCTGCACTTCATTGCCCCTATCAAACTCAGAAACATCATTAGAAAGATCATAATAAGGGCTCGGAGAAGGATGAACAGGATTAGGAACACCATCCCAATGGCCATCTTGACGACCACACATATTACAAATATTCCACTCAAAGGATTGAGATTGTGCGCACAAATCGGTCTCGGGAATATTCGGACAATTTTTCCACCAGTGGGGTCCTCCACAATATGGACAAGGATCATTAAAATAAGAATAACCATTATTCGAATAATTTTCATTCCAAGATGCCATGTTAAAATAAATAACAAATACTAACTAAACTAAAAAAAATGAATAGATAAAAAAAAATGTCTAATCTAGAAAAATAGCTAATTTCTAAGTCCCCGGCAACGGCGCCAAAAACTTGTTGCGACCAAACACACTCACGCAAGTATACGCGGTCGTCAAGTAATAAAGTGACTAAAAGTCGGATGTCGAACCCACGAGGACTTATGATTAACTATTAACTAAATTAGACTATCCTAATTATCTAAACAAGAATTAAACCTAAAAATATTTGATTCTAAACTAATTAAATAAAAAAATATAAATAATGAACTTTGAACAGAGAAAGATCGGATTTTTATGATATCAATGTAATGAAAACGATCTAGGGTTATGGGCTATCTAACAATCCTATTGTATTCTTCAATTGAATTGACCGACTAATTTATCTAACTTATTGGTTGACATGGTTAATATTGCTCATAAGAATCTGTCGAGTTCTTACTCGCCTATTCAAGCTAACCTAACACCTATATGTCTATGGAGTTAGAATCAACAAGAACGCATTTATAATTCCTGTAAATCAACCAAGCAAGGCAATTAGGTATATGTCTATCCTAACCACGAATCCGTTCTCCGATGCCCGAGTTCAAGAACTTGCCCTACTCAATCCTATATGCAATATAGAATTCCCACTTTCGAGTTCAATTCTAGATTCGTAGATTATATTCAATTGGTAATCAAGCAATTAAATAATTAAGCGCAAGATTGAATAAATAAACTAATATAATAAATCAAGAAGTCAAAATCAATATCTGAATAACAATAGTCATGAAAGAAACACAACCCTAGAACGTGAAGTTTAGCTCCATATAGACATGGTAGCCAAACAACAAATCATACAAAGAAACATAAAAATTACTAAGTTTGGTGGGAGAAAGATGGAACTTGATGAATTTCGGCCTCCACAGCTTTGTCATGGCTTTTTCCCTCTTCCGAATATGTTAGATGCCCTAAAAGAGGCGTTTTTGACTTATATATTGCATACAAAAGTCGTGGGCCAAAGTTCTCCTATTCCTAATCCGACTTGGCTACAGGGATTGATGCTGAGGTGGATGCGTCGCATCCACCTCGTCCTCCATTTCTCAGCTTCGCATGCTAGGGTGGATGCGTCGCATCCACCCTTTGTTCCTCCTTCTCAGCTTTGCCCAGGTGCGGATGCTATGGGCCGACTTCACTGCTAAGGGTGCACGAAATCCAACCCCTCTTCCTCTACCTAGAGCACCTTTTCTTTATATTTTTGTACTCCAAACACCCTAATTCATCACACACAACTCAATTAGTCATAAAACCAATAATTAAACCATGTTGGACATTTTAAAGATCAAATAGCATCAAAAAGCGGTTAAAACATGGGTAAAGTAACATCAACACATATCGAAATATGCCCAACATCACCACCCCATACTCAAGGAAGATGATCAGAAAGGGCTATATTTATCACTTAGTTCAGGTTCAGGATGTGGAAGTAGAGTCACCAACCATTCAGTCCATCCCTGTGGTTAATGAGTTTCCCGATGTTTTTCCTGATGAGCTTCCGGGTCTTCCGCCAGAACGAGAAATTGAGTTTGCTATTGACCTACTACCAGATACTCATCCAATATCTATTCCTCCCTATAGAATGGCCCCCGCAGAGCTAAAAGAGTTGAAGGAACAACTAAAGAACTTGCTTGAAAAAGGATTTATCAGACCTAGTACATCATCGTGGGGAGCACCTGTGTTATTTGTGAAGAAGAAAGATGGTTCCTTATAGATGTGTATTGATTATAGACAGTTGAATAAGGTGACAATCAAGAATAAGTACCCGTTCTCGAGGATTGATGATTTATTTGATTAGTTGCAAGGTTCCAAGTGTTTCTCAAAGATAGACTTGAGGTCCGGGTACCATCAGGTAAGGGTTAAGGAGAAAGATATTCCGAAGATAGCATTCAGGACTAGATACGGGCACTTTGAGTTTCGTGTTATGTCATTCGGTTAGACCAATGCCCCAGCAGTATCCATGGATTTGATGAACCGTGTGTTCAGGCCCTTTTTAGATCTGTTCGTAATTGTATTTATAGACGATATATTGGTGTATTCTCGTTTAGAGGCTGAGCATGCAGATCATTTGCGTACTGTGCTCAGAGTTCTACAAAAAGTGAAGTTGTATGCAAAATTCTCTAAATGTGAATTCTGGTTGAACTCTATAGTTCTCCTTGGGCATATCATTTCGAGTGAATGTATCCGGGTTGATACACAAAAGATTGAGGCAGTAAAGACTTGGCCTAGACCCACGACACCGACGGAGGTTCGTAGCTTTCTCGGTTTGACCGGTTATTACAGGAGATTTGTAGAGGGATTTTCTTCCCTTTCAGCACCTTCGACAAAGTTGACTCAGAAGGGAGCAAAGTTTCAATGGACTGATGCTTGCGAACGGAGTTTCCAGGCATTGAAGGACATATTGACTTCTGCACCGGTTCTAACGCTCCCAGAAGGGACCGATGGTTATGTTATCTATTGCGATGCTTCAAGCATTGGATTGGGTTGCGTGTTGATGCAGCATGGTAAGGTTGTAGCTTATGCTTCTAGAAAACTAAGAAAGCACAAGAAGAATTACCCGACCCACGATTTAGAGTTAGCCGCAATAATTCATGCACTAAAGATGTGGAGGCACTACTTGCATGGCATTCATGTTAATATCTATACGGATCATAAGAGCCTCCAGTATATCTTCAAGCAAAAGAAATTGAATTTACGTCAAAGGAGATGGTTAGAGCTACTTAAAGACTATGACGTTGATATTTTATACCATCCGGGGAAGGCGAACGTAGTAGCCGACGCCCTCAGCCGTAGATCTATGGGTAGCCTGTCATATTTACAGCCAGAAAAAAGGGGAATAGTCAATGAGATTCATCAGCTAGCTAGTCTTGGAGTTCGGTTACTCGACTCAGGTGATATTGGAATTACTATTCAGGATACGGCAACATCCTCTTTAGTAACTGAAGTAAAGGAACAACAGTACAAGGATATTGTGTTAGTTCATTATAGGGATACCACCCCTCAGAAGGAGAAGACACCATTTGAAATTACAGAAGATGGGGTCCTCAGATATCGAGGACGATTATGTGTCCCTAATGTCACAGGGCTGCGTCGGTAGGTTATGGGAGAAACTCACTATTCTCGTTATTCTATCTATCCAGGAGCAAGAAAGATGTATCATGATATTAGGGAAGTATATTGGTAGGACGGAATGAAAAAGGATATAGTGGAGTTTGTTGCTCAGTGCCCTAACTGTCAGCAGGTCAAGATTAAGCATCAAAAACCAGGTGGATTATTGCAGGCTATGGAGATTCTGACTTGGAAATGGGAAGTAATCAATATGGATTTCATCGTAGGCTTACCTCGTACCCAGCGTAAGTTCGATTTGATATGGGTGATTATTGATAGGCTTACAAAGTCAGCCCATTTTCTGCCCGTTAGGACTACATATTCCGCAGAGGATTATGCAAGGCTTTATATTAAGGAGATAGTACGACTGCATGGTATCCCTGTATCTATTATCTCGGATAGAGGAGCTCAATTTACAGCCAACTTCTGGAGGTCCTTCCAAAAAGGATTGGGGACTCAGATAAGTCTTAGTACAACATTTCATCCCCAGATAGACGGACAGGCTGAGTGTACTATTCAGACACTTGAAGACATGTTATGAGCTTGTGTGATAGACTTCAAGGGTAGCTGGGATGATCACATGCCGCTTATTGAATTCGCATATAATAATAGCTACCATTCCAGTATTCAAATAGCTCCATACGAAGCTCTTTACGGACGGAAGTGTAGGTCGCCTATAGGGTGGTTCAATGTTGGGGAAACTACATTAGTAGGACCAGAAATGGTACAACAGGCAATCGAGAAAATTAA
The DNA here is from genome assembly GCF_000715075.1 of Nicotiana tabacum. Lineage (NCBI taxonomy): Eukaryota > Viridiplantae > Streptophyta > Magnoliopsida > Solanales > Solanaceae > Nicotiana > Nicotiana tabacum. The sequence continues at coordinate 119,698,073 of NC_134083.1, read as the reverse complement.
GCTTATACAGGAAAGGCTATTAGCAGCTCAAAGCCATCAGAAGTCTTATGCGGATAATCGACGGCGAGACTTGGAGTTTCAGATTAATGACTGGGTATTCCTAAAGGTATCACCGATGAAAGGTGTCATGAGGTTCGGTAAGAAAGGAAACTTAGCCCTCGGTACATTGGACCATATAGAATCATACGCAAGGTAGGCCAAGTAGCATATGAGTTAGACTTGCCTTCGGACTTGGAGTATGTACATCTAGTCTTTCATATGTCTATGCTCCGTAAATGTGTCGGAGATCTTCCAGAATTGTGTCAGTTGACGATGTTCAAGTCACAGAGCAGCTATCATATGAAGAAACTCCCATTGCTATATTAGACAGACAGGTTCAGAGATTGAGAACTAAAGACGTAGCTTCGGTAAAAGTACTTTGGAGAAACAACAATGTGGAAGAAATGACTTGGGAGGCCGAGGAAGACATGAAGTCTAGATATCCCTACTTATTTCCTCCTCCAGAGAAGGGTCCAACTGAGACATCACAACCTTAAGGTACGTGTATGGATTCTTCTGTTAGTTATTGTCATTGGTCGTGTGAGGCCATTGTCGTTATTGATGATTGTGGTCCTATGTGGCATTGAATTATTAAGTTCTACAAGAAGAGTTGGTAGTAGTATTGTCACAAAGGCGACTCTGCCAAAGTTATATAGATCCCATGGAGTAAAACATTCGAGGATGAATGTTTCTAAGGGGGTAAGGATGTTACATCTCGCGTTTCATACGTAAAAGTTTCGTCTTCAGTTAATCGACGTAGACTTGGGAATGAAATTATCTTGAGGTTAACGTATTTATGTTATTTATAACGAGCGATAAGTGCCATGAAAGATAAAGGGTACACGAATTAAAGAAAATGAGTTTCATTGAAGGTTGTCGATTTGGGATAAAATACGGTCCGAGCTATAATACCCGATATTTATGGACTAGTACCATACAAGGTACCATATGACCGTGATAATACGATGTATAAAGTGTATTAAAATAAGTAAAATTTTAAGTAATTTAAGATAATTCTTAATTATGTGGGTAATTGGTTAATTATCGGGTAGCGAGATATTACCTAATTAATTAATTGGTTATATGATAAGATTAAAATTTTCCCCCACCCCCACGTGGCAGCAAGCCACTTTCCAAACAAATGACTCTTAAGCACTTTTAATTAGGTGGCAACCTAATATGTTTATTACAAGACATTTCATGTCTAATATTTTCATTTTCGAACACCACTACAATCAGCAAGTTTGAAGGCTCACTAAAGATCAGGAACTCTATACTAACCTCAAAGACTCCAACGACAAGCTTAAGGGTGTTCGACAGGTAGGACTCGGGCACTCATCGCGGCCCATTGGTTTGGGTTATGACAGCAAGATCGATGCCCAGGGAAGATCGATCCCTCAATATAAATGCTTCGGACAAGATCCACGCCCAGGGAAGATCCATCCCTCAATATAAATGCTTTGGGCAAGATCCATGTCAAGGGAAGATCCATCCCTAAATATAAATGCTTCGGGCAAGATCCATGCCCAGGGAAGATCCATCCCTCAATATAAATGCTTCGGGCATGATCCATGCCCAGGGAAAATTCATCCCAGATATATATATATACCAACTACGCTCACTGTGGAGGTGCAGACTCCGGAGTGGCTCCTTCAGCCCAAGCATGATATAAAGCCGTTATGGCCTACCGCAGGCGGACAGTCCCGATCCGTATAATAATAAAGCCTATAAGGCCTACTGCAGGCGGGCAGTCCCAATCCATAACAATAAAGCCTATAAGGCCTGCTGCGGCGTGCAGCCCGATCCCATAATGATAAAGCCTATAAGACCTGCTGCGGTGTGCAGCCCGATCCCATAATAATAATAATATATCTAAAGCCGATATGGCTTGCTGCAGGCAGGCAGCCCCGATCCCATAAATATCCTCACAATGGATGAGCATGACTGAGTATGAAATGTATATTTTAAAATAATTAATTCAACATCAAAACGACCATATGGGTCACAAAATATTGGCACGTAGCCTAAACATGATCTTTAATACGAGCCTCAGTTCAATTTCTCTAACACGTGGAGGATACGCTGATAATAACATGATTCTTTAATTTTATACAACTCTACGGAATCAATTTAAGTCACAATTTCTATGGTGCATGCCCACACGCTCGTCACCTAGCATGTGCGTAACCTCCAAACAATTCATACAACACGAAATTCGGGGATTTATACCCTCAGAACCAAGTTTAGAAGTGTTACTTACCTCAAAACCGCGTAATTTCTTACTCTGCTATGCCCTTGCCTCGTTAATTGGTCTCCAAACGTCCCGAATCTAGCCACAAGCAGTACGGTACAATCAATATAGGCTAAAGGAATCAATTCCACAAGAAAATACGAAATTATAGCCAAAAATCCAAAAACGGCTCAAACCCGGTCCCCGGGCCCATGTCTCGAAATCCGACAAAAGTAACAAAACCCGAAAGCCCATTCACTCGCGAGTCTAACCATACCAAATTTACTCAAATCCGATAACGAAATCCCATTCAAAAACTCAAAATTCTAGTCCAAGAACTCTTCCTCATTTTTCCCAAATTTCCATATCAACACACTAATTAAATGATGAAAACAATGATATATTCATATATATTGACCAAATCTGAGTTAGAACCACTTACCCCGATGTTTTTCCTTGAAAAGCTCTCCAAAAATCGCCTCTCCCCAAGCTCCAATTTGTCAAAAATAGAAAATGGGACCAAGCCCCTGTTTTATAACTTAAAGTTTCTGTCCAGGCGCTGCCCTCGATTTCCTGCCCTTGATTTCCTGCCCTCGATTTCTTGCCCTCGATTTCCTGCCCCGATTTTCTGCCTCGATTCTAGGTCCAATGACCTTATATTATTAAACACAACTATCCCATAGACAAGCCACACCAATATAACTCAAGCCACAACGGCGCAATCCGTGTACCCAAAAATGGAAAATGTCTCAAAGAAGAGAACCGTTTTTTTTCAGGTTCAACTAGCACCACCACAACCACAATGCTATGAGCTCATCATATATAGTAGAACCATGACACACGAATCTAATAACAGTAACCAGCTCTCCTTGAGCTCACATTAACATCATCTGCATGGACAACTCATGTGCTATAGTATCAATATCTAGACCAGCACGGACAACTCACATGCCAATAATATCAATATCTGGACCCGCACGGACAACTCACGTGCCAATAATATCAGTATATGGATCCGCACAGACAACTCACGTGCCAATAACATCAATATCTGGACCCACACGGACAACTCACGTGCTAATAATATCAGTATATGGATCCGCACAGACAACTCACGTGCCAATAACATAATCCACCTAGCATGGTCATAGGCCTCCAGTCCAAGCATATCATATAGGAGCAATCAAATAAGTACACATGTATATGATAAATGAAATAAGATTCACATGCTTCTGGATTGGTATAAATAACACGACATAGGGTAGGCATGTGCAAAGTGTGCTATCACAACTCAAATCGGTAAGTTAACGCAGAATTAGTAACTACCCGATTTATTCAGTGAATCAGCCTCTTTGTAACCTCAAGTATAGCCCAGATAGTACTCAACAAAGGTATGAATATGAGAAACATTATAACTTTACGCTTAACAATCAACTCTAGGCATATCATAGCCTAAGCATTCTTCTGAGTATGAATACTTGCTCTGATGCCCGCACATGGGCTCAAACCTCACATATATGCGCACTCATAGAGCGTAGCTATCACAAATAATTAGCGCAACTATTGCCTCTACTGAGTTTAAATAAAACACTCACCTCAAACAAGCCGCAACCCTGAAATAATATGCTTTGGAGAACTCCCAGTCTCCAAATTCATAGAACACATGAACCACCGTAACTGATCCTAACTCCAGCACTCGAATGACTAACACATATTTCATGCACGATCATCCCACGAGGAATACTTTCATAATTCTTCCGTTCCACATAGCAATAATTTGAATATCAGCAGTCTATCAATCAAGTGAGTACCTACCAATGAACATCCGTAAGTCAAAACATAATGCGCCTTTTGAAATGCTCACCATTCTAAGGGATTACCGAGCAGTTATAACATTCATCTAAATATCTGAAACTGACCATTCTGTCCAAAATTCGTGATCTTCCTTTCAAGAATGAACTGCCACCTTGTACATGTAAATCTACATCCCGCACAACACACCACATCTATCATGTGAAAAGCACAAGAATCTCATTATAAACTCTGAGTCACCAGCAAATTACATACCCTATTAGTTAGAAACCTTTCTCTTGCTTCTTTCCGGGAGGAAATCACAATACACAACACGTTCTCCACACCGGTAGAAAATATCCGGCTCAAACCATGGTAGAAACCATCAAGAACACTTTGAAATCCATTTGCACATAACCAAGCTATCAGAACTGAATTCCTCTAACTCGACCAAGCCACACAGGTTGCCAAATCCGAGAGTATTGCCACAAAACACCCATAAAGCCCCACCTCATCATAAGAACCAAAAGAACCGAGCATACCATTACCATACTGATCCAGCATGTTACCCATTTGTCCTATTTTCTCTGAGTTTCTTCTGAATTACCCTCAAGTTGACATTTTTCCTTGTCAGAACACTACTATCCTTACCCAAAGCTCACTACAAGATATCCTAACATAAAACCACACCGCCCTAAGGCCTATAAGCCATTGTATTCTTCTTAAGCACCCCCATAAGTACCACAACTGAAATGCTCACTCTGAAAATACCTTATGTGAATTTAAAATTGTTCTTTTACCTTTACTGGAATGTAGAATCCATAGTCATATAGAACTACTGCAAGTCCCGACACCATCAAATGTAAATCTCAAATTCTATCCATACACAAATCGGAAAAAATTCTCATTGCTGTATATAAATCTAGAACCCATTAGAACCTTTCTAAAGAGTCATCCACTCTGCTCAAATCTAAATTGCACCACCCAAATGGGCCGAAAGACACGTGCTCCCTGGTCTACTAAAGACCTTACATTTACTCATCATAGCATCATGAAAAATTGAGTTCCCCTGACTCAACCCTTCCATAACCACATTTAATCTCTTACCAACTGCCTGGATGTAAGCGTCGTCGTATTATGAATAGGATAGAGTTTAGGAAATTAAGTTCTTATGACTGAGCTCTACCACACGATCTAGAGCAAGAAGAAAGAGTGTCAGTCCTAAATGCCCTGTAGTCTCCTGCTTATAAGTGTGGTGCACAACACACCCATAAACAAGACTCTACTAGATACGACTTGTAGACTCCCTAGGACAGAACTGCTCTGATACCACTTTTGTCACGACCCAAACCGATGGGCCGCGACGAGCACCCGGTGCCCTTACTCAACCGAGTACCAATGTAACGTATCTTTCTTATTACATCATCATAGGTAAGTGGGCCAAAAGGGGCGTCATTAGATAAACAGAGTAAACATGAGGGAATTACCTGACATAGAACGACCCAACTTGATATAAAAACTTATACACATGACATATGCTATAAGGATAACATGATCATTTGTAAACTCAAAACATAGGCCGACAAGGCCATACAAGTATCCGTAGACATGACATATGTAAAACGGACAGGCTGAGCATACAATTCAGACATTGGAGGATATGTTACAGGCTTGTGTGATAGACTTCAAGGGTAGCTGGGATGATCATCTGCCACTTATTGAGTTCGCGTATAATAATAGCTATCATTCCAGAATTCAGATGGCTCCATACGAAGCTCTTTACGGATGAAAGTGTAGGTCGCCTATAGGATAGTTCGATGTTGGGTGAACTAAGATAGTAGGACCAGAGTTGGTACAATAGGAAATCGAGAAGATTAAGCTTATACAAGAAAGGCTATTAGCAGCTCAAAGCTGTCAGAAATCTTATGCGGATAATCAATGACGAAACTTGGAGTTTCAGGTTGCCGACTGGGTATTCCTAAAGGTATCACCAATGAAAGGCGTTATGAGGTTCGGTAAGAAAGGAAATCTTAGCCCTTGGTACATTGGGCCATATAAGATCATACGCAAGGTAGGCCATGTAGCATATGAGTTAGACTTGCCTTATGACTTGGAGTCTGTACATCCAGTCTTTCATGTGTCTATGCTCCGTAAATGTATTGGAGATCCTTCCAGAGTCGTGTCAGTTGACGATGTTCAGGTCACAGAGCACCTATCATATGTGGAAACTCCCATTGCTATACTAGATAGACAGGTTCAGAGATTGAGGACTAAAGACGTAGCTTTGGTGAAAGTACTTTGGAGAAATAATAATGTGGAAGAAATGACTTGGGAAGCCGAAGAAGACATGAAGTCTAGTTATCCTCACTTGTTTCCTCTTCCAGAGGAGGATCCGACTGAGACATCATAGCCTTAAGGTGCGTGCATGGATTCTTGTGTTAGTTATTGTCATTGGTCGTGTGAGGCTATTGTCGTTAATGATGATTGTGTCCCTATGTGGCATTGGATTATTGAGTTTTCTACAGGAAGGGTTGGTAGTAGTACTGTTACAAAGGTGACTCTGCCAAAATTTTATATAGATCCCGGGGAGTTAAACATTCGAGGATGAATGTTTCTAAGGGGGGAAGGATATTACATCCCGCATTTTGTACGTTAAAGTTTCGCCGTAAGTTAATCGACGTAAATTCGGGAATGAGATTATTTTTGAGGTTATAAGTATTTATGTTATTTGTAACAAGTGATAAGTGAGTACCGTGAAGATTAGAGGGTAAACAAATCAAAGAATAAGTATTCGTTGAAGTTTGTCAATTTGGGATAAATTACGGTCCAAGCTATAATACCCGGTATTTATGGACTAGTGCCATACAAGAGACCACATGACCATGATAGTAAGGTATATAAAGTATGTTAAAAGTGATTAGTATTTTAAGTAATTTGAGATAATTCTTAATTATGTGAATAATTGATTAATTATTAATTTTTAGTGGGAGATTAACAAGGTAATTAGAAATTTGTGGATAAATATTGGGGGGAGGGGGGACACTACCCCCATGTGGCAGCAAGTGAAAAATGGATCAAAAACCTAAATGGTGACTCTTTGGCTAGGTGGATAGGTGGCATAATTAGGGGATGTAGGCAAATTATCCTTATCAAGTGTGGCTCACAATCACTATGATAAGAGCAACTTCAACGTGACTTACAATTCTTATGAACCCCTACAATGTGCAATGGATGGATATCTCTACAAAGTGATGGAGGTAGCTTCCAAAAAAAATTCTTATGAACTCCTACAATGTGCAACGTGACTTACAATTCTAAGGGAGTCCGGTATAACCTTTCTCAAAAATATCATACGGATTTTTCTCTACTTCGATCCGCCGTTACGTATTTTTCACAAAAGACATGGGTTAGAGGGATTGTTAAGAGAATCGGCTCAGGTATGTTAAGGCTATTCCTTATTTCCTTTTGGCATGATCCATATGATACAAACGAAACGAGCAAACACACAACTTTCATAAATGTCTCTATTCGTAGAAGACATATTAATCTTATGACATTCCGAGAAATCTTATTAACTTACTTCTTATGCATTTCATTCATTTATACATATACATTTACCCATGACCAGATGGCGTTATATACGCGTATATTATATGTATATGGGATATGGGAAAAGGTTACAACGTTATATATGCGCCACCACCTGATCAGTTGGTATACGTCGATGATTTCGCCCACATAGGCCGAGATGATATAACGGGATGCCCTCAGAGGCTTGATGATGTTATGTACACATATATCTATGCATGATACGACATTTATACCCACATGCATGACTTTATAAATATTTCAGGATTCACAAAGTTATTTAGACTTACGGTCGGATTCCTTTACTCCATGTTTTATTTATGTCTTTTATGTACTGATTTTCATGCCTTACACACTCGATACATTATTTGTACTGACGTCCCTATTTCCCAAGGCCTTCGTTTCATGCCCGCAGGTAGACAGGCTGACGGTCTCTCTTTTTAGGATCCTTGATCATCGAGAGTTGGTGTGCTCCACTTGATCCATAGTTGTTATTAGTTTTGGTATGTTATTTTTGTATGTAGATATGGGTAAGACGGGGCCCAGTCTCGTCCTTCATACAATTGTACACTCTATTAGAGGTCTGTAGATAGTCATGTATAGTTAAAAAGTATGTGGCCTTGTCGGCTTCTAGTTTTGGATATATAGTTGTCTATAGCAGCCTTGTCGGCTCGCCCTACCGTATTCTGCATGTATATGCATATATATGTATATATGTCTTTCGGACATGTTTTTCTCACGTATGTTATTCACGTGATTCAACAGTTTATTGACAGATGTTATTCATGACCTACCCTTAATTCATGTTTATATCTTAGACGCATGCTTAGGGGTGTTCGACAGGTAGGACTCGGGCACTCGTCATGGCCCATCGGTTTGGGTCGTGAAAGGAGTTATGAAAATTTTCAGAACTGGATTCCGACCCCGATATCAAAAAGTTAACTCCCCGGTCAAACTTCTAAACTTAACTTTCTATTTTAGCCATTTCAAGCCAAATTCAACTATGAACTTTCAAATAATTTTTCGGACACGCTCCTAAGTCCAAAATCACCATACAGAGCTATTGGAATCATCAAAACTCCAATCTGAATTCGAATACTAAAACTCAAACTTAGTCAACTCTTCCAACTCAAAGCTTCAAACATGAAAATTTATTCTTCTGAACAAATTCTGAAACACCTGAAAACGCAACCCGACAATTCACACAAGTCATAATACATCGTATGAAGCTATTCAAGACTTCAAATAGTTGAAAGGAGCGTAAATACTCAAAACGACCGGTCGGGTCGTTACACATACGAATAACCAATTAGGCTAATATTGGTAGTATTTTATGAGTAATTGACTAATATTGGTAATATTTATGAATTAAACAATATTTATAGCATTTATGCTCTAATAAGCCAAACTCGATAGTTTTTTCTTATAAATTTCTAATTGAGATGGAAGTAGTATCCATATGACTTAGTTTAAAAAACCCAAAAGAAATTTATAATTATCATGATTTATAATTGCTAATTGAAAACTAATCATAGTTTCGAAATTAATCAAAACATAACCACTTCTTTATGCGAAAATAAAATCTGAACAAAAATAACCTTAATTAAAATTCAAAAAAATTCCAGCATAATATATTGGAATTTGATGTTTCTTAATTTGCGTCCATGCTCCGTATCGCTTTTCGGAAAGCTTTTACCTAAAAGTTTGAAGAAAAATTGATTTTTTACTTAAAATACGTTTTGGGTTAGGGGTGGGAGTTCGGATTGAATTGGAAAATTTTGGTTTGGATTTTTGATTTTTCGACTGAAGAAATGACAATCCAAATCCAATCCAAATAAGCTCAGATTAGATTGGATTTTTAAAGTTCGGTTTCAGATTAATCAGTTTCGATATTTTAAATTTTCGATTTTGAGCTTATAAGTTGAGATCTTTCTTCTTTTTTACAAAAATAAACATCCAAATGAGCTATTCACATTAAATTACCTTAATAGTTTTTTATTTTCACCGCAATCATCCAAATAAAATATTCATGCAATGAATGAAACCATTTTCATGGAACTACAATAGAAACATTAATAAGATCGATATGAATTCAAAATAGTAAAACCATGTCTAAATAGAAAGTATTCAGACAATTACTTAGTATTTAGTACCAAATATGTGAGTCAACGTATAACGGGTAAAGTATTCTGAGAATTACTTAGTATTAGTACCAAATATATGAGTTAACGTATAACGAGTATATTGGACTTATTAGTATTTGACTTATGGATAGTTGACTAATGTCTAATGGATAACACCAAATATAAAATATAAATTTTTTAGATTTTCGGATATCCAAAAATTCGAAATATCAAATCTAACATCAAATACAAAAATTTAAAAAATAAATTTGAAATCCAATCCGAAAATCTAAACCAAAACTCCAAAAAGGAAAGGAGGGAATTTCGATTTGAATTTTGGGTTTGTCCGAACTATGTCCACCTCTAGCGTATTATGCTAGATTTTTCTCATGTTCCAGTTAAGGTTATTTTTTTTAAATTTAATTTTCATATTAAATAGTATCTATTTTAATTATTTCGTAAATATTGACTATTTTGGCCAGCCCACGTTATTTTGATCCAAAAGAAAAGGTAGAAATGATACCAAGTAGCCACTCTAAAGGGATGCTATTCATGACAAAAATATCTTAAGTTGTCCTGAAGTTAAGATTTTTAGTTTAAAATTTCAGGATAAAATAAATACTGACTAATCTCTAAATAGCATCCTTAAAAATGACTATACGTGCACTTGCCCCAAAGAAAGAGCTTCTGACATAAGTGGCCACTCGGCCAAAACATATATTAGTTGATGGCCCATAGTTTTACATTACAATTTGTAGCCAAAAAACAAATAACATATGCTAACCAACAAATAGTTTTTCTGCTCATAATACATTGAAGAAATATTCTTCCAAATTCACACTCTCCATTGCAGATACTTTCCAACTTCCGAGAAAGATTTATGTTATATATTGGACATATACTCAATTTAATAAATTTGCTACACAATCTTTATAATTTAACAGGTTATAGTAAATTATGTACGCCTTTTGCTAATAATATTATTCCAAATAACAAAACTAAATTTTTGTAACCAACTATAGTAAAATTAGACTATTACATAAGTACTCTAGCCTCAAAACATCAACTTGTAAGAGAGGGAACTAATTATAATTCTTACACAATTCGAATGCTGAAATAAAATAAAATATTTTAGAATCCTAACGTACTAGTAATAATTAAACTACTACTAAAAACAATAAACTAAACATACTAATAAAGTACGAAAAAGTACTCTAGTAAATCATTAATCTTCTTTCCATACTTTGAAGTCCGGAAATATCTGGATGTCTACTAGTAAAATAATCCTCCGCAGAAGGATTGCAAATAAAAGTGAGGCCAAGTCTCACACAAAGTGCAATTGCAGAGATTTTGACGAATATATCTAACATATGTGGTAAACAATTTGGTGGTTTTATTGCAAGGGAACACATGACACTGATTATTAATTTCTATACAAAATAGTCTATACATGTTGGATATATAAGTTTAAGGTAAAAGAATAATATATACACTTTTATACATCATACAATAATTTATACACGTTGGATAGATAAAAGTACCCGGGATATAAAATATATATAAAATATACTGTCACTATACAAAATATTTACTAAATAGACTGTTAATATATAAAATATATATAAAATAGACTGTCATTATATAAAAAATATATAAAATAGATATTTTGGGCTATTAAATATAATATGTTTGAGTCGAAAGAATATTTTGTATCAATATAAAAAAAATATGGGCTATTAAAATTTTGAGTGACTATTGATTGATCATTTTCTCCCAAAGAAAAGGTCTGCACCTGAAATCTCAGAGAAAGGCCCAAGCAAACATAGGCCCAACAAAGCATATGGCGTGCGTAACACACATAAAGGCGAATCTTAGCCCTTTCTTCTCCCAAATTCAATTCCTATTCTGATTTCCTTCCGTTCCTCTTTAAATTCTCCATCTACTCTCCAATCCGTACAAATTTCTTCTCATCAAAGATTCAAAGCTTTCAACTTTAACACTCAATCTTCATCGTCAATTCCGATCATAGTGCGTAGCTTTAACTTCTGGATCTTTCCAGAATAAAATGATATAGATAATTTCATACGATTCCTTTTCTTTTTTTTAATCTTCAGTTTCTAGGGATATTATTTATTTTTGTATTACACGAGTTTATTTTTTAAAATTTGATAGAGTATTTGTATGTTAAGTGTAGGAATAAGTCTGAAATTTCGAGAACTTAGACTATGAAAGCTTAATTTATTTTAGAAGACAATTACTTTTTTGATAAGGATTTTAGAAGACAAATTATTGAGTATTATTTGTTGTATTTTAGCTGAAATTACTTTTTCTTTTTCTTTTATTTGTTAATTCTCAATTATTTTCTTTCCTCTTGCTGATGATAGGTGAGTTGAAACAGTTGATTACTAGTTGTTGGACTTCGATTTCGCAATTATGGTAAAATTCTGTTTTTGCACTACTATTATTTGGTTATTTATATTTCATTTTTATTGGCTTTTGATGTACACTTCGCGTGGTTTTAATACAGTCCTTTTTTGGATAAAATTTAGTAGGCGGTGTTTTAAGGATGGGAGTGGGAATATTAGTTTAATTTTGAATATCGACGTAGTTGGGATTATGAATGAACTTTAGAATGTGTGAGATTTGGATGTTCTTAAGCTGAAAATTTGACTGATAGATAGCTTTTGGGAGCTCAAAGCTGATGAATGGAACTACTAAGAAAGTGAAGTTTTGTACTTTTGAGTTGTTAAGATTTTGATGTATGCCGTGGTACAGTAGATTTTCTAGAGTCGGTGATTGTAGATTATATTTCACATACAAGTGGTTTATGGAGATAGTATGTATTCACACAATCTCCTTCCAGAATCCACCTGAAGGAAGTAAAAGATAGCAAGTTGCCTATATAATTTATTTTACTACTGTTATGAATCCTGTCGCTTTATTTTAAACCCAAGTTTTTAGGTTTGGCTGTTTCCGTTGTCCATATATAGGCCAAGTTAACTCAAAAGGACTTCTTATATGAGTTGGCTGGCTTGCAATTTGTGCTTCACAGTCACTGTCAGTGTCCGCCAAAACCATTAGAACCTATGTAGCCAGCATATTTGGCAGAGACATACTAAACTGAGAAAGGCATATCTCTCAAAAGGAACTGCTTTAATTGACATTGGTCTCCTGAACTCATCTTATCTCAGCTGATCGATTGATATGCCTAGCTCCAAATTAAGACTCTTCTTAAGCTTAATGGTGGTGTTTTCCATGTTTGATGTTACATAGCCTGTTTGGCAAGCTTCTAAAATCAGCTTATTTTAAAAATTGCTTTTCAAAAAAGTACTTTTGGTGAGAAACAATGTGTTTGGCGAATTAATTTGAAAAGCACTTGTGAGCAACAATTAGTGTTAGACCAAGCTTTTAAAAAGTACTTCTAAGTGTATTTTTCTCAAAAGTGCTTCTAAGTGTACTTTTCTCAAAAGTATTTTTCAAAAGAGTGCTTTTGGGAAGAAGCTACCTTTCTCCGGCTTCTCAAAAACTGCTTTTGCTTCTGCTTCTACTCAAAAGCAATTTTTTCCCTTCTAAAAGCTTGACCAAACGCCTTAACTTTGGGAAACAAGCACTTTTAGCCAAAAAGAAGATTGGCTAAACAGGCTAGTACTCTGTATCTTTTAATTGTTAAAGATCCATCATTGCCTATTTGAAAGTTTTGTTATAGAGTAGCTTTTACTCTTATTATTGTATTTATGCATTAGTTTGTTTGATATTTCAGTTTTTTGACGGGTATGGATATCATGGAACATCATTTGAGCAAACATACCGATGCTACCCTGCGTCATTCATTGATAAGGTTAGAAGGCTTTTAAAAAATGAACTTTCCCCAATTTTATTCTTCTATCGTGTTTTTTGTAAATTTTTCAGAAAGTCTACCATTTGTATCTTTTTTCCCATCATAATCTTTGCTTTAGTATGACAATCATAAAGAGCTTTGAGGTCCTTGGCATTTATTTTTGGTCTTGGGATATTATACTGTACCAAGGAAGAATATAAAACTTTAAAACTTTCTTCCAGCGTGTATGTCAAAAATTTGAAGAGGGAATTGTTCATCAGTTCCAAGTTATGGCTGCATGCTTGCATGCTAAAAGAGGTCTTGTGTAACCTATTTGTATGTATAGGTTGATGGTGATGTGAACCTTATATGCATAGTATGTATGAATTGCACCAACATCTGTAGTATCTCTCAACATTTAGTTTGGGTTATTTATTTATTTATTTATATGAACATTGCTTCAATTCTTATTCTGTTTGTTCTCAACTGTGCAGCCGCAGATAGAGAATGGTGACAAAAGTAAGTATTGTTTGATTAGTTTTAACTCTACCTGTTCATATGTTAGTTGGATTATGATGTCTTATATTGCTCTTTCTTTATGATCTACAGTTATAATGCCTCCTTCTGCCCTTGATCGGCTAGGTCAGTTTCTTTTATTCTGGGTCTTAGCTTCTACTTCATCTCCATGTTTAAAGATTCAGTTTATATCAATCGAAGCTGGTTCATTATTTCATTTCTTAATTTTGTTAAAAAGTGCGCGTAAATTTTGCAGCATCACTTCACATTGATTACCCAATGTTGTTTGAGCTTCGAAATGCTGCTACAGACCGTGTTTCTCACTGTGGGGTTCTGGAGTTTATTGCGGAAGAGGGCATGATATATATGCCTTACTGGGTAGATTATTTGTGTAATCTTCTTATATTTTGGGCTCAGTTCAATTGTCGATGTAAATGTGGATAAACTCATGTTTTGTGATCTTGTAGATGATGGAGAATTTACTACTACAAGAAGGTGACACAGTAAGAGTAAAAAATGTAACTCTTCCCAAGGGTAAATATGTCAAGTTGCAACCACACACGAAGGATTTCTTGGATATTTCCAACCCGAAGGCCATGTGAGTATATTTGCTTTTTCTTGGTTGTGCAACCCTTTCAGTTTTATACTCTTCTTTCAGAGCTCCATGGCTCTGTATAATTTTAGTCTACTCTGTTAAGAGTCTGTACTTCCAGACTAAAGTTACTTTCTTCACCAGTGGAGAGCTGACCTCGTTATCAAAAAGTGATTTGCTCCAGTAAATTAGTATATAAGAATTACGCTAGCTAATTCCACATCTCCTTTGTTTCTGGATTAAGCTTCTTATAAGATGTTTTATTAGGCATAAATCTTGTTCTAGAAGTGTTCACTTTACCAATGGAGTTACTCATCTATCCTTTTGGTAACAAGAAAAAACATTTTGGGCAGAGCTGAAAGTATTGTCTCTATGCCAGCTAATGCGGGTTGGGAATAGGCAGTAGAGATCCAAAATAATGAACTGCTTACGGTTTTAACTTTTGATACGTCACATCTTTTGCGATATTAGCTTTCCTCACAAGTGACAGTGAACGATAATGGTCGCATTAATGGTCAGAAGTTTTCTTTGGTTCGAGTAAAAATCAGAATTGAAATGAATGTTTATGAGGAAAAACATGAGCTTTCTATTCTTTTGGTGTGTTTCACTTATAATGAATTCCTACATGTTGTATTGCCTCATGCACTCTTGCCTCTCAATAGAATGCCACTAGCACGTCCTTTTCTAGTGCATTTATCACGTTTAATGCTCGCAATAGTCAATCACAAAAGTAAATGATTGACAAGTCCAATTTATTTCAATCGACTTATCAAGATAAAAATTTAATTTATTTAATTTCTCTCATTTTGAGTCTAAATGCATTGCCTGTGCTGCAAGCAATATTTGTTTGTTCAATTGCTTATTTTGTTCATGTCTTTTGCAAAATACCCACACACTTATCTAGGCTTCCAAGTTTTACGCCCTTTTTTTTTGTTGCTGATGCAGCTTGGAGACAACACTGAGAAATTTTTCTTGCTTAACCACTGGAGATAGTATTATGGTGGCTTACAACAATAAAAAGTATTACATAGACATAGTTGAGTCGAAGCCCTCTAATGCAATAAGCATCATTGAGACAGACTGCGAGGTAGACTTTGCACCTCCTCTTGATTATAAAGAACCTGAAAGACCAGTTCCATCTCTTCCAAGCAAGACTCCAGCTGAAGGTGCACAATACATTCTGTAGTTATAGTTGTGTTCTTCTCTGTCTTTTGTTTATACAATATAACATCCCAAGCTCTTATTAGCTGAGGATGGGTCGTTTCGGGAATGTTCAATATTCTCCCTCCTTGAACTATTTTTTGATATTGTAGTATCAAGTAATATTACTCTCTGTTGGTTGACCTTTATGTGGTATTCTATCAACATAAAACTCACGGTTCATGCATTTTAGCTATTTATCTTAAATGTAAAGGTAGTTAGTTATAACTAACTACCTTATACAAACCTTTTGAAAAGAAATTGTACAAGCCAAATGGGATTGTCTAAGTTGAGATAAAGGAATATCTTCAATGATTGTAGAGTCCAGTTTTACTAATTTTGAGGTAGTAATATCTCCACTAGGCATGGCTACTGCGAAAGCCAGAGAACTATATACGGCGTCAAGTTTGTTTGATCCAATTATGTTATTCACATTATAAATTTGACTGATCTTTTCCTGAACTGGAAAACCTTTTTGGCTAATTGCCTTGGCGGATGGTACAAGGCTAAGTTAGCTTCTTACCCCTTATAAAGAATTGTAGACTTTTGTTTGTTCCTGGTTATTTCTGTAGAATATTGATATCTCTTAACTTTCTACTAATAACTTTATGGTTTTTGATCATGCAGGTGAAGAGGCTGCAGCAGAGGAGGAGCCGAAATTCAACCCTTTTACTGGTTCAGCAAGACGATTGGATGGGAAACCTCTGAAACAGCAACCTCCACCTGTTTCCACATCTGGGTCTAAAGACAAGCGACCTGATATGGCAAATGCTACTGGACAGTCAGCTGCCGGTTCAAGCTCTCAAAGCTCCAATCGTCAGACACAGGGGAAGCTTGTCTTTGGGTCAAATGCAAACCGGAATCCGGATAAACAAAAGGTTTCTCATCTCCACCTGCATAGATTTCATTATCTCATGTTTATCTGTTCCTGGCCGTTGGCAAAGTACTAACTGCTGATTAAGTATTTGGCTACTTATGTGTTTCAACCTGTTAATATTCCTCTATATCTGCAGGAACCTGTGAAGGAACCCGTGAAGGAGGAACCTCAAAAGAAAGAAGAGCCAAAGTTTCAAGCTTTCACTGGGAAAAAGTACTCCTTGAGGGGTTAACTGTAATATATTCATGTTATTTATCCTCTGTTTTCACATCATATCTGCTCAGTCAAATTACATGGACTATGTGATCAATGTATAATCAATCGACTTAGTTTTTGTTCCAAAGAAACTGATATACAGTTTCCAACTAAACCCCGGATTTCTGGGCTTTTAAACTTTCACATAGTTTGTTTACAAGTGCTTATTATTCAGCCATATCTCAGTTATTCAGCCCAATACTTGATAATGATGTGTTATGATTTGGAAGTCTGACCCCAAGTCCAACTCTAGTAACTTACATTCGCACCGTGAGAAAGATGGATGCATGTAGTTTATCCTTTTATTTTATTTTCCTGGTTAGGGGGCCAGGGGTAGGTGGTTATAAATTTATGAAATTATTTAGTGGTTTTATCAGTAAGCAGTCAAAAGAGATCAAGGTACCGTGTTGCCTGCTGCTTGCAGGCTTGAAAATCTCTTGGTTGGCTTCACTTCGACACATTCTCGTTCTTTCTCCATTATGGGAGCTTAAACTTCTACAGGAATGGTATCCGCTATTCCATTCAATCAATTTAAATTAAGGTGCAGAAACGTGCCCTCATCAAATTGAATGTCTATCCTTACCTCATTTGAAGATAGAAAACGTGTCTTGTACTTTTCAAAAGAACTTCAACTGATATATATAGCTTGAGTTGAAAATTTGAATTCAATTGCACCTAATCTGCAACTTCCAATATGAATTTGCCCTAGAGTTCTTGAAAAGTTAATTGTAAATGACTCAATTTATAATACGCATGGAGGACTTGCGTTGACCGGTATGAAGGTGCACATACTTTTCAAACAGGCTTGATGTTTACAACTTGAATTATGACTTACAAAACAATGAGGAAAAAGTGATACGCCCAGACAAGGAGGAGAACAGTTATTTGTTTCTTCATTTTTCTCCCACGCCATTGAAATGCATTAACTCAATACTCTTTTGGACCCTATGAAGTTGACAACTTCAAGATGTATAGAAAATTGGTTGATGATTGATGGTCTCATGACATGATTGCTTTCAGAGCGTCTTTGATATATCGGTATTTGAATGGAAAACCCAACTCCTTGGCCCTCGTTGGAACCACCTTCTGCCCATCCAACACCTGAAATACACATTACTAGGCATTTGGACAATATTTGGTTGAAGTTAATGGAAAAGAAAAAGTATTTGAAGTTGAATTGAAAAGGGATATCTGGAAGTTGAAGTTAAGTTCTAGCAAGATTAATAGAGGGAAGTATCAGACAAATAGGTAATAAGCTGAGGTTAGAAAACTCCTACCACAGATGCACCCTCTCCAAGGACAGCTTTGAGTGCAATTTCTGGTACTGGTAGCCATGAAGGTCGCCCTAAAACAGATCCCAGTTGTTCACACATTTCTGCCAGCCTAACAGGATTTGGCGCTGTTCCATTAATCACCCCTGCCATCGGCCGACTTACTGTCAGTTAACTACACTTTAATTTCAGTTAGTTGTTAATCTACATCAGCTTACTCTTCGGACAGAAATACAAACGCAGAAAAGGACCTACGGCAAGGAAAAAGGTCATCCTTTTTCAGTCGAACTTAAGTCATTGAGAGCTCTACTGGATGTTGCAAAGTTAATAATCAATGATCATGTTAAGTAACGTATAGGAACTTAGAGTTCCATAAAGGGTATATGACTGAAATAGACATATATTATAGATGTCTGGCAATGATTTTACCTTTATAGGATGGATTGGATAGAGCTTCATATATTAGATCTACAAGGTCGTCCAAATGAATCCATGAAAACCTGCATGGTGAAGGCAGCAGAAATCTACAAAGTGAGAAGGGGGAAAATTTTGGCTGAAATTCAAACGTCTACAGGCATAACAAATAAACATATCTCTGATCCACAATAATGAGAAATACTTGTAATAAAAGCAAAATTAGAAGGCAATACCATTGGTTTCCAGACCCCAAAGGTCCCCCAGCAAACATCATGAAGATTGGGATCATTTTAGCTGCAGAGATCAAGAGAAAGGAAAATATGAAAGATGTGAAACGATGATAAGCATCTGAAGATCATAGACATGCCATCTACTGTCATTGGTGGATCCACGTTTAGCTGAAGGTTGGCATCGCTCTCTCCCGCTTTCCCCTTAAAATTTCAAAAAACCTTGTAGTAAACCCAAAAAACTAATACACCATTTATCAAATTTGCACTGTCCCACCCAGAAGTGAATCCAAGATTTAAAATGGTACGGGTTCGACTTTTAAGGTTTTTGGCGATGAACTTATTATACTTATAAAACTATGGGTTAAATATTAGTTGAAATTTTAGTGGGTCCCACCACCTCAAGTAAAAATTTAAAGGGGAAAGGGGAAAATGTTAAAACACAGTGGCGGATCTAGGATTTAATGTTTATGGGTTCCTACAACAACCTCGAGTAAATTTTCAATAGTAACTGGGTTCACATTCAAATGGTTATAGATATTTAGTGAATTTTCCGAACACATTTACACTGTTTGAACAAAAGTTACTGGGTTCACGTGACCCGTAGGTCGCAAGGTGGATCCGCCCATGTTAAAAGAGGTTCCATACACTAAACATCATAATCTAAAAGAGTTGCCCCCCTAGATATCTAGTACCTTAGGTCTTTTTTTATTAATTTACATAACCGTAAAAGGGATATACAGTCAAACCTCTCTATAACAGTAGTGTTTGTTCCCATATTTATAGGCTTTTATAGTGAATGACTGTTATCACCTATAACAAAATTTGACGTTTAAATATTTCTTGTTGTTATAGACAAAAATTATCAAAAAAATAATCTTTTTTCACTTTTTAAGGTTACATATAATAGTTGAGAAATTATTCAAATCTAAAATCTCAAAAGATATGCATATTTCATAATTAAGTATTAAAGCCATCTAATATATTATTAACCAAATTCATAACTAAATAAACAACGATTTTAACTCTAAGGTACACATTTAAAAGCTACTAGAAAATTAAATTCCTTCAAGAATTATGGAAGAACTCTGAAAAAGATATGTGCAAATCGTCGAATCTTAAGTATTTTGTAAGATTAAAACTTTGTCAAGTGGAAAAGATTGTATGTGTAGATCTTCAAATATTAGACATTGTGCATGAAATTATACAAGTATATTAGAACCTTTTATACAATGGAATGAAATTATACAAGTATATTTTAAATCGAATTAAATAAAATCTTTAATTACTGAAGTATGCACTAACATAATATTTTTTAGTATAAGTGGTGCATTAAAGTTTTAATAAAATTTGATTAAATTAAATCTTTAGGGTTATTATAGGTAATCTTAGAAATTTTACATGGCTGTTGTAGAGGGATAATTTTACAAAGAGCGTACTACTATAAAGATGGATGTTGTTATCGCTAAAAAGTTATTATAGAGAGGTAAAATATATAATAAAAAATCGATTATAAGAAAAACATGACTTTTATAGTGAATGACTGTTATATAAAGATATCGTCTGTCTGTAGTCATGAGTTATATTAGATGCATTGAAATGATGTTTTGTATGACAATAAAGAGCCATTGGATCCCAAAGGCCAACAAGAAATGCAACCAAAGTGAAAGTTCGTGAAAGAAAAGAAACATAGCACCCTTGAAATATTTGACTAAAAATCATAGGTCCACTTCAGCTATGTGAGAAGATTTTTCATAATGACCTTCTCTTAGGAAAAAAAATGTACTACGATTTTCTTGATGTCCCTTCGTTAAAAAATAATTTCCTTTTCAAACCTGAATAGACGTTCCTTCTTTTTGGTGTGTGAAATTTTTTATTAACTTGACCCAGTCTTGTACAATTTTTCAAAATGCAAAATCATTTCCATCTTTTTTGGATTTGAAATATCTAAATTTTATTTTCTTAAAGATGAATCAATAACAAATTTTACTTGGCTATAGATAGTTAAGATCAACTCACTCACAATCTCTAAATTTTTTGTCACCTCATGAATAAATGCATAAATCGACACCAGCTCATGCACACTGTAAGTTGCACCCACCCCACCCCCAAAAAACGAAAAAAAAAAAACCGATTCCTATTTACAAACTGCTAATCTTGAGAGGTTTGCTCAGCTGTAACCTACTTCTATTACAACATAACCTATTGAGTGTTACTTCGGTCTCCAATCCAATCTAGTGTTTGTGACAAATCTGTTACTACTTCAGTTGCTATTATTTATCAAAACAAAATGATGAAAAGGATAAAAAAGAAAGCATACCTAAAGCACCACCATCTTTTCCAAGGACAACACCAATGCGAATTAGAGCAAGCCTGACATCTTTATTGACTTTGAGTGCAGCTCCCTCCCATTCTCTACAAACCTAAAAGAAATCAAGATACCGGAAATTAGATTCTAAATTAAAAATGAGAACTAAGAGATATCACATACTCTATATGTATGCAACTGTTAAAAGCCCATCATATTTACCTCAGCTAAGAAGTCATTTCCTGGCGAACTTTGCTCATCAAACACTCGAGCCTCACTGGTTCCTGAGTAAGGGAATCAGTGGATTTATCATGGAGATGGAATGCACATAATAATTCGCCGTCATTGGAGATTTACCATCAGAGGACAGACACTGAAAGCCTTAAACAGCATGGCGTCCTCCATAAACATATATATTTGAGATGCTATGGGAATGCTAGCATGCTTACAAGTTGTAGTATGGAAGTTCTTTGGGAGCCAATAAAACAACACAACAATATATGAACAGTATAACAAAGTGATATATGAATTTGGTATCCATACCGTA
This sequence comes from Nicotiana tabacum, assembly GCF_000715075.1. NCBI lineage: Eukaryota > Viridiplantae > Streptophyta > Magnoliopsida > Solanales > Solanaceae > Nicotiana > Nicotiana tabacum. The sequence goes on along the minus strand of NC_134083.1, from coordinate 119,676,275 downwards.
GTAACCAACTGCTGATGCACTTATTAAAACTTTGGGGCGATCATCATCCTGTGAATTATTGATTAAATCCACAACCTACAGGGTCAACAGAGATTTCTCAAATTCCTGTCAATCTCATCTGTTGTTATAGATAAATCCTTAAAATGAATTGACCTCTTTCACTATGCTATTTTGCATGAAGCTAACAGAGAAGAGGAGAGACCTTGGAGGTTACTCTAATCCTGCTTTGCTTGATCTCTTTCTTGATCTGCAGCGATACATTGAAAAATTAACATATGAATATTACATTGCAGAATGAACTACTGATCATTCGTCGGAAGGGGAACATACTGTTATTTAGCTGTATTTGTACAATAATTATGGAGAAGATAAAATAACATAAATGTAAAAGATACAGAATTTAATCCGAGCCCACTGAATTAACAGTGTTTCCTTAAGGAATTTAATTCCCTCCTAGTATCCAAGGTTGTGGATTATTTCCTTCCAGGATAGAACGAATTACACACTGGTGTAGCGATACTTCAAACACCAATGTTTCAGCGAACACAAAGTTCGGTAGCAAATCACACTTACTGATGCTTTGTTTGTAGTTAAAACAATGCAGAAGAAAGGAGGAGAAGTCAGAAATTCGTATTGAAAATCTGAGAGAATGGACTGGTATTTATAGCCAATGTTGAGCTCAAACTGAAGAGGTGCAACTCTTCAAATCCGAAGAGGTGCCAACTGTTTCTTCAAATCTGAAGAGGTGCAAACTGTTCTTCAACTCCTCAGATTTGAAGAGGTGCAAACTGTTTTTCAAATCTGAAGAGGTGCAAACTGTTTTGTAAATGTCTTTTACAAAAAGCGAAGGGCATATACTATTACGTTTGGATTTAATATTAATATTCCGTTTACAAAAAAATCGGATATTTAATAACAATTCTGTTAATATTTACTATTAACAAATAAATTTGGTCCAAAAAATTAATCAATCAATCATCCGAATCCGAGCCGAGCGACGACGGCGCGAGGCTTGCCTTCTTCTCAACTCTTTAAGAGCCAGAAAAAGTGCAATTGTATATATACCCATCAAAATCTTTTCCTCTTCCAATATGGGACAATATCCCTTTGTCAAGAAGGGAAACTCAAATATGTTCAATTTCCCTCCATTTCCCATTCACCCTCTTTTAAGCTACATTTAAGCTTTAAAAACCCAACACATACAATACAAAAAGGTCAAAATATTAAACATTCGGATGAAGATATTAAGTAAGAATGCATCTATACATAGGGCTGTATATAACCTGTCTTCCTAATATATCTTGAAAAAACAAAAAGAATAGGAGAGATAGAGAATACAAAGCCGTCAAATGATCTCCTAATACCTCAGGGGACCATCTAGTACTAATGGGCATTCCAGCCAAATTTACAACAGCTGTTGAACCTTCAATACAGTTTCTCCATTCTGGCTCCTCAGCAATTACAAGTCCTGGAAATTCTTTAACTGCACATTTCCACAAGAATATGAAGAGGTCAAATGTTAAAAGTAAGAAGCACAATTGGGAAAACATAACCGAAATAAAGTCTTAATGTCTGCTGACAACATATTGTTTCCTACATAAGATCAAATAAAAGAAGGTAGTAGGACAAAAGAGTAGCAAAAGCACCTACACTTCATTAAGAAGCACAAATAATCAAATATCAGGTGAGTTCGTGACATTCCTTTAGGATGGGATGATTCTACTTATAAAACAGTCTAGCTTTGCGACACGATTCCTACCATTTTCCACAGAAGAAAGAGAAATGCTGAAGTGGGTGAATCAAAACAATCATTACCTTCTTACCCGGAAATATTGATTGTGCTTTGGATCTTGACCTTGTCAACACTCGAATCTGATGCTTATCTGCATTTAAGACAAGAAGTAAGGACCAGTTAAGCTCAACTAATAACATGCATATTATACAATAGCAGTTATGTGACCCAACGTTGGGAAAAATCACATCTTATGGTATGTTCAATTCAGAAAAGCGTCATGTATGACAATGTCTCTTATATAGAAGTGTTAATTAAGCAGCAACCCAATAACCCAAATATTAATTTAAGTTTTTAACCAGCTTCAATTAGTTTAACAGACACACTTGGTACTTGAACTATTTCATCAGCAGAAAAAAGGACATGCCAAGACTTATGAACCTGCCCATAGTGGTGTAAGTCAATAGCAAACAAGGAGTGTGCCTTTCTACTTAAAAATTTCTGGCCCAATGCTGAGTGCAGACTCATAATCAAGTTCTAGAGTCATGGTAAAGAACTATATAAACTGGGCAGAACCATGAGCGGTATAATGAAGGCAGCACGTGCGTGCACATCCTCAGCCCACAGCTCGAGGAATACACGCACACACACACACATACACACATTTCCTAAATGTTTACAAATACTCCCTCCACTCCACTTTGTTGGCACTCTTTCCTCATTCAATCGTCCTAAATCGATCTGTATCTACATTTAGTAACTAGTAACTTTTACATTCCAATTTCGCAATTGACTTTTGACTTATTGTAGGTCCAATTGATAGAGAAACAAATGGCTTGGTATTAATTGGTCTTTTTGGTACTTGATGCATATCTATTCAAGAGTCTTTCGTTTTTATTAGACTCCATATATATATATATATATATATATATCCAATCAATCATTGGTCGTAGTGGGGGGAATACCTGCATGCAATCTTTGCACCAATCTTTTCCCAACAAATCCAGTAGCTCCAGTAACTGATACAACCATCTGACTTTCCTGAACCAGTAAAAGAAAAGTATATTTCATCTCAACAAACTTAAGCACTGCTACATAAGTAACTAGGTAGATAATTTGGCAGCAGAAATCATCACAAGCACCAAAATGATTTGAACAATGTGGAATGAGAAATACCTTCTGAGACTCAATGTTTCCATTCACACACCAAACTCTGAATCTTTTAGGCCCAACTCCTACCTATTTTCAATGAAAAATAAAACAGATGAATGATTTAAAAATGCTTTTTATACAAAATGAGGAATCAATTGGGGGAGGGGGAATGCATACAAAGAGAGTTTGAGGGAGTTGAAGGGTAGAGGAGATGGAATTTGTCCATGCAAATGCAGTAGTAGCAGCTGGTACTCTACATAGCTCCATTGGACTTTTGAATTAACTGTTTACTCCAATTGGGTGTGATGAAAAAACGACTTCTTGATAATGAATGTGCTTTCTTGTCTTACGCTTTGTGATTAAGTAAATTGGTTTTGGGCAAATTTGAGGATGATGTTCGTGTAGGAATTGGAGCCACAGCTGACCCATCACTCCTTTCGACACCTCTCTTTTTTTTTATTGGCAAAGGGTCAAATATATTGAGTACTTTCGAAAATGGTACCCTCATTGTACTATTGGATCATATATATTCTCCCTTCATACTTTGGAACAAATATACTCTTATTTTGGATGAAGTGTCGCGTGGCAACACCAGATGAAAACGACTCATTTCTTTTTTTTACCCGATTCGTTTTAAAAAATCCACCATCCGACCCGTTTAAAAATTGAGTTTTTTAAAAGCATATATTTTGTAAAAATTAGATTTTTTTTTCGAAAAAGGCTCAGAAATGCCCTTAACGTATTAGAAATGGTTCAAAAATGCCCTCCTTCCACCTATGGGTTTAAATTTGCCCTTAATGTTATTTTTAGACTTAAAAATGCCTCTCTTAACGGAAAGATGACATGGCATTGATGAGTATTTTAACATTAAGGGCAAATTTGAACTCATAGGTGGAAGGAGGGCATTTTTGAGCCATTTCTAATACGTTAAGGGCATTTTCGACCCTTTTCCGTTTTAATTAAACATGTAGCATTTATTTAGTATGGAAAAAAATGAATTTTTTTTAAAAACTGAAAAAACAATTTCCCAGTTTTAAAAAAAGCTGAAAAATATTTTCTAAAATAATATTTTTATAAAAACTGAAAAAAAAAACTAAAAATCAATTTTCTAAAGCAATGTTTTTGTAAAAGCTGAAAAATAACATTTCCTCTTCTTCTTCCTTCCTTGTTTGTCCATATGCTTTATGAGTTCATTTTTTATATATTTCAGTTCTTACATCAAAACTGAAATATTTTCGTTTTTTTTTCAGTTTTTAATAAAAAAATTTTACTTTTTTCCAGACTAAATAAATGCTACATGTTTAATTAAAATACCATTTTTTCAGAACTCAGAAAGCCAATCTATTCCTAAATAAATGCTACATGTTTAACTAAATAAATGCTACATTTTCCGAGACAAATGAATTTTTTTTTTACTAAAAACTGAAAAAACGAAAATATTTCAATTTTGATATATTAACTCATTAGAAGAACTAAAATATATAAAAAATGAACTCTGAAAGCATATGGACAAACAATGAAAGAAGAAGAAGAGGAAATATTTTTTTCAGCTTTTACAAAAATATTACTTTAGAAAATTATTTTTCAGTTTTTACAAAAATATTGTTTTAGAAAATATTTTTTCAGCTTTTTTTAAAGCACTTTTTTTTGTAAAAATCGAAAAAAAAAATATTTTCGTTTTTTCCAGTTTTTAGAAAAAACAAATTACTTTTTCCAGACTAAATAAATACTACATGTTTAATTAAAACGGAATAGGGTCAGAAATGCCCTTAACGTATTAAAAATGGCTCAAAAATGCCCTCCTTCCACATATGAGTTCAAATTTGCCCTTAATGTTAAAATGCCTATCAATGCCATGTCATCTTTCCGTTAAGATAGGGGCATTTTTAAGCCTAAAAATAACAATAAGGGCAAATTTGAACCCATAGGTGGAAGGAGGGCATTTTTGAGTCATTTCTAATACGTTAAGGGCATTTCTAACCCTTTTCCGTTTTTTTTTTGTAAAAGCTTTAAAAAAAAAGGAATTTGCAAAATATATATTTTTAAATTTTTTCAGTTTTTTTAAAATATTATTTTTGAAAAAACTGAAAAAATAAATATTTTTTGTAAAAACTGAAAAAAATAAAACTGAAATATATATATTTGTAAAAACTGAAAGAAAAAAAAGAATTTGCAAAATATATATTTTTCAGGTTTTTCAAGTATTTTTTTTGTAAAAACTGAAGAAATTTTTTTTTGCAAAATATATATATTTTTTTAAACTAATGCATACGTAGTCCGCTGCTTTAATTGAGTTTATTTTTCAGTTTTTTACAAAAAATATTGTTTTGTTAGTTCTTACAAAACAAATACTTTAAAAAAACTTAAAAATATATATTTTACAAATTTCTTTTTTTTTTCAGTTTTTACAAAAAAGAAAATCAGTTTTTACAAAATATATGCTTTAAGTTTTTTCCGTTTTTTTAAAGTATTTATTTTATAAAAACCGAAAAAATATTTTTTTTTGTAAAAACTGAAAGAAAAAAAAACTCTCCTAAAGCAGTGGACTACATATGCATTAGTTTAAAAAAAAAGAAAATATTTTACAAAATCTTTTTTTTTCTTCAGTTTTTACAAAAAAAATACTTTAAAAAACTAAAAAATATATATTTTGCAAATTTCTTTTTTTTTCTTTCAGTTTTTACAAAATATATATTTTTCAGTTTTTACTTTTTTTTTTCAGTTTTTACAAAAAACATACTTTTAAAAAACTGAAAAAACTTAAAAATATATATTTTGCAAATTTCTTTTTTTTTCTTCAGTTTTTACAAAAAACAAAATTCCAGTTTTTACAAAATATATATTTTAAAAAAACTGAATTTTAAAACAGGTCGGATGGTGGGTTTTTTTAAAACGGATCGGGTAAAAAAAATGGGTCGTTTTCATCTGGTGCTGCCACGTGGCACTCCATCTAAAATAAGGGTATATTTGTTCCAAAGTATGACGGGAGAGGTATATATGACCCAATAGTATAACGAGGGATATTCTTAGACCATTTTCGAAAGTATAGGGATACATTTGGCCCTTTGCCGTTTTGTTATTATCTTTCAAACATATTGATTTCAAATGCATTTTTTTTCCATTTCTTTACTCTTAAATATTACTTCCTGCGTCTCAAAAAGATCAATACTATTAGTTCTAATTAATTTGTACCAAAAAAATTGACAGATTCCTGCATTTTTTTTTAATGAAAAATATTTATAATCACACAAATATTATATTTGTATAAAATCACAAATTTCAAAAGCTTTATAGTTACACGAATATATTGATATATTTGAGACCACAAGTTTTAAAGTGTTTCTCTCTTTATAAAACTTTACGTCAAATCAAACTATCACTTTAAATGGAGAGAGTATAATTTTATAATCTGCTCCGTTGAAAGTCAACTAAGTTGATAATCAATAAAAGAATATTTTACCATGATGAAATATTATAAATTTGACTATAGTGAAACGACTGATATACATAATTTATACGTAGAATTTTGGTATAAATTGTTTACATATTCACTGGTTGTCTGGACTTGAAAGAAATTTCACCGATACATTTTTGCTTCAAAATTGATCCAAATCATTTTAAATTTGACATCCAACCTTCAAATAACAATCCCAAAAACTTTTAACGGTTAAATTTAACTAAAATCTTCAAAAAGTCGATAGACCCACTTCTTCAACAATCAAACTCAACAAAATCGAAAAAAGAACCAACAACAAAACAACATTGAATTTTCATTTTTCGACAATAAACATGAAGATGGAGAAGAAAAAGGAAAAGTTCTAGTGGATGATATATATTTGCAAAATTCTTAAAATTAAAAACAAAAGTTAAATAAGTGTGAGGTGGAAGGACACCGTTTTGATCCGTTAGACTAAACTTTGTAAGGTTAAATGTTCCATATTATTCTAACACAAAGACGAAAGGAAAAGGTGTTGCATCAGAATTAATAATTTATTGAACTTAACTTATAATTATGAAAGAATGAAAATTGTCAAGCACCAAAAATATAGAGAGTGTTCGACACCCAATGCTTAAGCCCATATCAAACAAACTAATGCATTATATTTCACATACTCCGCTACTAAAAAATAGCTCTTTTCCAACCAAAAAAAAATCGACTAAACGTGGTCGGTTTTGAACATTTACCGATCAAAACATCTACTGAAATTGGTCGGTATCTTAAATATAAATTTTCCGGTATGCATTACCAACTGAAGATGGACTTACAAAACAGAATTGTGTGTAACCTTCACAATTAGAAGAAACAAAAGAGGGAAGATGCATGTTGTGAAATCTTCTTCCAAATCGTACGTTAAATCTTTCTTATTTTGTGTAATTGTGCTTAAATGCATGGTTCTTGCTCCTAATGGTTCATTCCAACTGACATGCTCACTGCAGTCATAATAATTCATTTAATAGGATCTCATTCTCGGACCGTGATGGCCTCTAATATTTCACTTTCTAGGCAAGCCTACGTTAGAATAGTTTTTAGCCAGTTTTAACAAATCAAATCAGTTGATACCAATTAAACTGTAATAACTGAAATAATACAATCCTAGAACTGGTGTCACAAGTGCACGAGCGACTAGAATAATACAGATAATGGTCTGAATGAAAGGAAAACTATCTGAAATGAAATAAACAACTAGGATAAGGTAGAAGGGGACTTTAGGGCTGCGAATGCGGGGCACCTATACCTCAAGTCTCCAATCCGGCAATCAATCAGAGCAATCTACTGACCGCCACTAGGACCAACTCCAAAATTTACACAAGAGAGTGTAGTATGAGTACAACCGACCACATGTACTCTGTAAGTGCGGAGCCTAACTTTGACGAAGTAGTGCCGAGGCTAAGGTGGGTCACTTGCAATAACCTGTACGCAGTATAATAATAATAACATGAAAGAAATGCGGGAAAAGTAAGGCAGTTAACTTAAGAAAATAAACTCAATACTCGAAATCAGTAAAGCCAAAAACACCAGTACTCAGAATCTCGTATGAAAGCACCGAAAGCTAACACAATACAACAATGAATACAAAATACATAATTCGTTGAGGCGCGCAACCGATCCTGCCGTACAAACACATTTCACCATAACAATATCAATAATAACATGTAAAATCCATTGTGGCGCAACCCGATCCCGTCATATAATCAGAATCAATATCATATTCCTCCCTTATTTCACCATATCAAAATCACATATAAAATACGTTGTGGCATGCAACCCGATCCCACCATATTAATATCAACCCTCCCTTATTCCACCCATTGAAGCGTGCAACCCTATCCATAAACAAAAATCAATAAATGTAATCAACTCAGCAACTCAAATCACAAGAATCTCTACGAATATGAAAGCAAAACCATAAAGGAATCTCGTACCAAATCAAGAAATACCACAATTAATACTAAGCAACAAGTTAAGCCAAATATATGATAGTTAAAGTATACAAGTAAAATAATTAAGACAAGTAGCAATTAATCATGAAAGCATGGAAGAAACTAACATTTTAGTACGAGAATAATAAATGACAAGTAGCAAGTTAAGGCATAGGAGGCAATTAAAGCATGTAACAATTAAGACATGGAATAAAATAATTAATGAAATACGAGAAAGCATGAAAACAAGTATTTGATGGCGTATATACACTCGTCACCTCGCATATACGTCGCTACACATGGAATTCACATAGCACGTGGCTCAAGGGTTCCTAATTCCCTCAAATCAAGGTTAGACCCAACACTTACCTCGCTCCGCAAGCAAATCAAAGCTCAACAGGGCATTTTCTCTAAAATCCGCTTCCAAACCAGTCAAATCTAACCAAAATAGACTCATTAACATCAAATAATGCTAGGAAAATCAATTGCAATACATAAAGTTAAGATCTTTAGACTTTTCCCAAAAAGTCAACAAAAGTCAACCCCGGGCCCGCTTGGTCAAAAATCAAGTTTCGGATAAAAATTCATTTACCCATTCACCCCAAGCCTGATTATGTAATTAGTTTCAAAATCCGACCTCAATTTGAGGTCTAAATCCCAAATTTACAAAACCCCCAATTCTTCCCAAATCACTAATTTTCTACCATAAAAGAACATATATTAAGGTTAGAAATTAATGGGTGTTAATGAAAATGGAAGAAAATAAGTTAAAGTACACTAACCTATGAAAGGGTGATGAAATTTCTCTTCCAAATCGCCTCTAGGCCAAGCTCTAATGAAAAGATGGTGAAAATGGGTGAAATCCCATCTTTGGGACATTTAATAGACTGGGCATCAGCCCTTTTTCGCGTTCGCGAAGGGCTTGCCGCGTTTGCGAAGCATAGCAACCAGAATGACCTATGCATTCGCGAGGTTCCTCATGCGTTCGAGAAGGCTTCTTCCCTCAGGCCTTCGCGTTCGCGAGCCAGGGCTCGCGTTCGCGTAGAGAAAACCCCAGATCCCCCTTCACAGGTCCCTCAACACTACGCATTCGTGAGAGGCTGTCCGCGTTCGCGGAGGGCAACCCTCCAAAGCTTCGCGTTCACGTTCCAGCCATCGCGTTCGCGATGAAGGAAAGCCTCCCCAACCCAGATTACTCTGAGCAATTGCGGGAGTATCTTCGCGATCGCGAATAAGAACACATCAAACACCAGCAGAAGTGAAAAATCAGAAATTTTCTAAGTTCAAAATTATCCGTAATAACATCATACAAACTCGCTCGCGCGATCAAAATATCAAAATAACATGTAGGACCAAGAATCAGACACCAAAACAAATTGAAATTTTCAAAGAAACTTAAGAACATGGATTTTTTCAACATGACGTCCGAATCATGTCAAATCAAATCCGTTTTGTAGTAAATTTTGCAGACAAGTCATAAATACTGAAACGAACCTATACCAAGTTCCGGAGCCAAAATCTGAACCCAGCAGTAACAAAGTTAACCTACGGTCAAACTTAGGAATTTTTTAAACCTTTAAATTGCTAGTTTTCAATAAATTACGTTAAATCAAGTTAGGGACTTCCGAATTCAATTCCGGGCATATGCCCACGTACAAAATCACAATACGAACCCACCGGAAGTTTAAAAATACTGATCCGGACCTGTTTACACAAAATGTTGACCGTAGTCAACTCATGAGTTTTAAGGCATGATTTCACATTTTCATCAATTTTCTCATAAAAACCTTCCAGAAAAAGGACACGGACTGCACATGCAAATCGAGGAAGGCCAAATAGATCTATTCGAGGTCTTAAAATACAGAAATGAAGGGTAAAACTATAAATGACATATCGGGTCATCACATTCTCCACCTCTATAACAAACGTTCGTCCTCGAATGGACATATAAAGGTACCTGAACTGATGAAAAGGTGTGGATATCTACTCCGCATGTCCGACTCGGACTCCCACATGGCTGCCTCGATCAACTGACCTCTCCACTACACTCAAACCGAAGGATAACTCTTAGACCTCAACTACCGGACCTGCCGGGCTAGAATAGACACCGACTCCTCCTCATAAGTCAAATCCTTGTCCAATTGGACTGAGCTGAAATATAACACATGGGACGGATCACTGTGATACTTCCGAAGCATGGACACATGGAACACCGGATGGACAGCTGACAAACTAGGTGGCAATGTGAGCCTGTAGGCCACCTCACCCACTCTCTCAAGAATCTCAAAGGTTCTGATATACCTAGGGCTCAACTTGCCCTTCTTTCCGAACCTCATCACACTCTTCATGGGTGAAACCCGGAGCAATACCCTCTCTCCAACCAGGAATGCAACATCACGAAATCTACGATTGGCATAACTCTTCTGCCTAGACTGAGCGGTGCGAAGTCGATCCTGAATAATCTTGACCTTATCCAAGGCATCCTGAACCAAATCTGTACCCAACAACCGAGCCTTCCCCGGCTCGAACCATCCAACTGGCGAACGACACCGCTTCCCATATAATGCCTCATAGGGAGCCATCTAAATGCTCGACTGGTAGCTATTGTGGTAAGCAAACTCCGCAAGCGGCAAGAACTGATCTCAAGAACCCCCGAAATCCATGACACAAAGGCAAAGCATATCCTCCAATATCTGAATAGGGCGCTCGGACTGCCCATCCATTTGGGGATGAAATACTGTACTCAACTCTAACCGCGTGCCTAAATCCCGCTATACGACCCTCTAGAAGTGCGAGGTAAACTGCGTACCTCGATCAGAAATGATAGACATGGGCACACCGTGAAGACGGATAATCTCGTGGATGTAGATCTTAGCTAACTGCTCTAGTGAATAGGTAACTATCACTAGAATGAAATGTGCCGACTTGGTCAACCTGTCCGCAATGACCCATACCGCGTCGAACTTCTTCTGATTCTGTGGGAGTGCAACAATAAAATTCATAGTGATATGCTCCTATTTTGACTCAGGAATCTCTAACCTCTGAAGCAAACCACCAGGCCTCTGATGCTCGTACTTTACTTGCTGACAATATAGACACCGAGCTGTATATGGAACTATATCCTTCTTCATCCTCTTCCACCAGTAATGATGCCGCAAGTCCTAATACATCTTGGCGGTACCCAGGTGACTAGAATACTAGGAACTGTGGGCCTCCTCAAGAATCAACTCACGAAGCCAATCCACATTGGGTACCCAAATACGAACTTGCATCCTCAAAACCCCATCATCTCCAATAGTTACCTTCTTGGCACCACCATGCCATATCGTGTGCTTAAGGACAAGCAAATGGGGATCATTATACTGACACTCTCTAATGCGCTCAAACAAGGAAGACCGAGCGACTTGCAAGCTAGAACATGAGTGGGATCTGAAACATCTAACCTCATAAACTGATTGGCCAAAGCCTGAACATCAACTACAAGTGGCCTCTCACCAACTGGGATATATGCAAGGCTACCCATGCTCACCGCCTTTCTACTCAAGGCATCAGCCACCACACTGGCCTTCCCAGAATGATACAAAATGGTGATATCATAGTCTTTCAACAACTCCAACCACCTTCTATGTCTCAAGTTGAGATCCTTATGCTTGAACAAATACTGTAGACTCTGATAATCCGTGAATACCTCACACGAAATGCCGTAAAGATAGTGCCTCCAAATCTTCAGCGCATGAGCAATGGCTGCCAACTCTAAGTCATGAACAAGGTCATTATTTTCGTGAACCTTCAACTACCGTGATGCGTATGCAATCACCCTGCCCTCCTGCATCAATACTGCACCGAGCCCAATCCGAAGATGCTGCTCATGCTCCTCTTGATTGCGGGAGTAGATCAGGATATCATCAATAAATACAATCACAAAAGAATCCAAATAGGGCTTGAACACCCGGTTCATCAAATCCATAAATGATGCTGGGGCATTTGTCAACCCAAATGACATCACTAGGAACTCATAATGCCCATACCAAGTCCAAAAAGCCGTCTTAGGGACATCAGATGCTCTAATCTTCAACTGATGGTAGCCAGACCTCAAATCAATCTTCGAAAACACCTTGGCACCTTGAAACTGATAAAATAAGTCATCAATCCTCGACAACAGATACTTATTCTTGATAGTGACCTTATTCAACTGCCGATAGTCTATACACATTCTCATCGACCTATCTTTCTTCTTTACGAACAACACGGGTGCACCCCAGGGCGAGACACTAGGTCTAATGAAGCCCTTATCAAGCAAATCTTGCAATGACTCCTTCAATTTCTTCAACTCCAGTGGGGCCATACGATATGGTGGAATAGAAATGGGGTGAGTGCCCGGAGCCAAATCGATATAGAAGTCAATGTACTTGTCGGGTGGCATCCCCGGCAGATTTGCAGGAAACACCTTTGGAAACTCACGAACGACTGGTACTAAATCCATGGAAGGAACCTCCAAAATCACGGACATAGGCCAAATAAGCTAGACATCCCCTCTCGACCATACGCCGAGTCTTCACATAAGAAATAACCCTGCTGGTAGAGTTGCTAGGAGTCTCTCTCTACTCTAATCGAGGCAACCCCGGCATGGCTTAGGTCACTGTCTTGGTGTGGTAGTCTTATATAGCATGATAAGGTGACAACCAATCTATACCCAAGATAACATCAAAATCTACCATATCAAGAAGTAGAAGATCTACGGTAGTCTTAAGACTCCCAATAGTAATCACACACGAGCAATAGACACGATCTACAATAATAGAATCTCCCACAGGCGTGGACACATACACATGAGCACTCAAAGAATCAAAATAGGATGACACGTAAGAATAAGTAGATCCCGGATCAAATAGATCTGAAGCATATCTACGGCAAATTGGAACAATACCTGTTATAATGGCGTTAGATGACTCGACCTCAGACCTAGTTGGGAAGGCATAACTGTCACGACCCAACTGGAGGGTCATGACTAGCACCCGGGCCATACTTGCCGAGCACCAACGTACATTTTATCTAACCTTCCTTATTATCTTTAAGGACCGACAAGATCAATATAAATGGTAGACATGGATCATGAACATCCAACAATGAAAGATAATGTCATGAACATACATAACATGGGACGACAAGATTGTCAAGAAACTATATATAAGGTACGAGCTACCATGAGTCGACACCTGTCTATGAGCCTCTAAAGGAACATAAGTTCTACAACATTGCCGGAACAGGGCCCCGACATACCCATAATGTCTATAACAAAAATGCATACCAAGACCACGGCAAGTCCGGAGAAGGGATCTCGCCAATAATCGCTGAACTGGACAGCCTACTGTGGTGGGAGAGCTGCGTCTACCCGTCTATCAAGACCTGCAGCACGACATGTAGCGTCCACAAATAAAAGGGACGTCAGTATGAATAAAGTACTGAGTATGTAAGGCAGGACAGCATAAGTAAGAACAGTAATGTAAACAGGGATAGGGAATATACAACATGTGACATCTGGGTACCTCTGAGGGCTACTGACATAAAATACATGATACATACATATATATACATAAACTTTTAAAACATACGCCTTTGTGGGCATCACCATCATCATATCGTACCCGACCGTAATAGGCTCGGTAAAACGTACCCGGCCATCATAGGGCTCGGTAGAATCATACCCGGCCACGTGGAGCTCGATAAAATCCAACTGATCAGTGGTTGCACAATAGGTGCCGTACCCGGCCAACTACAGCGCGGCTCGGTAGAGTAAAATAGATACATATATATGATACATGCTGGACTTATTGGAATCATATTTTGAACCTTTCGGAGTGACGTAAGGTCGGTATCCTTCGTACACGTTATTAGGATTAACTCTTCATCAAGAATCTTATAAGAATCAGAAACTACCAACAACATTGATAATATAAGAATAAAAGAAGTAACATCAATATCAATCGTTTCATAAGAAGGGCAGCAATGTAAGTACTGCTAGCTTCTAAGAGTAGAGTATCTTTGGGAGCTCGTTCATTACATTATGTACAATCGGAGTCGTGCAAAAGAATGAAGGGGATAGCCTCACATACCTTGTATATACTTCCCAACCTCAAGCTATGCAAATGTCACGACTCCTTAGTCTACAATAAGAGAAATGACACTATCATTATCGTTTAAGCGTCGTAACTATTATGTATCGACCGCAACCTATTTTACGATGAAACGGACAGCACCTCCCCTATTTATATGACTTCACACAAGTCAATACAATCACCAAACATCCCAAACAACATCATTAATAATCATATTGAGCCTCCCAAAACAGTCCACCAACCAACAACATTACTACCAAGCCTTTCGATATATATTTCACAAGTTCTAGCTTCAACGACTTAGCCGCAACTTGGATAATCTTAAATATATATATAGAGTAAGAGGTTCCTTACCTTTAAAAAAAAATAACAACTCCAATTTGACCTTAATTTTCCACGAAATATCTCTCCAATTCTGCCACAAGAACAAGGAAGCAAAACTAGCAATCAATTCGGATTTTTCGGCACTAGAATTACTTTAGAAGACTTGAAATCACCTAGGGTTGATATTAAAAACTTGAAGGAGTATTTACAGAACATAAAACACTTAAAACAACCTCCCACACGAGCTGGAACAACACAAAAATCAGCAACAACAAGAAGAACAAGAAACTTACTAGCGCCACGGGATTCCCGACACTTGATTTGTGTTGTTTGCCCTTTGTTTGGGTCTTGGATCATGAGAGAACCTTGAGAGAGTGTTTTTAGGGTTCTAAGGTCTGAATATACTGAAAAATAATGACTTAAAATGGGGTTGAGGTATCTTATATATATCCATATGTCTTAAACCGCCTATGTGGGCCCCATAGAGAGCTGCTTGGCGCACTCTCATAAAAATGCGAATATCTCTCTATTCCAAGATCGTATCGACGAACGGTTTAATGCGTTGGAAACTAGACTCATAGATCTTCAATTTGATAGGTAGATCACCCCATAATTCCAAGTATATTGGGATAAAAATGTAGTAACATTTGACCTAAAGTTTAAGTAAAATTATAAACGTAAGTTGCGACAACTTTTATCGACTTTGTTTCATAACTCGCTTGACTTCAAGACTTATGATACGGATATTATATGATTCAAATACATTAAAACATGACCTCTTGGGACAATTAATCACCTCTAGTGTTACCCAAAAATACGGGTTACAACATCCTTGATTCGTTTAACTTCTAATACTTGTTAACCACTCTTATACACCCTTGTATCGTTTAAGACCAATAGGATTAACTTCTTATCATCTCAAAGATAATATCTTCTTGGATTTACGTCGACTAACTTACGGCGTGATCTAAGGTACGTAAATTTGGGTTGTAACAATAACATTAGGGTTGGGCCCCACCACTATGAACGACGTCTCTAGGATGGTCTCTAGTTGGCTGACCTCCACCTCTAACAGCCTGACCTCCACCTATAATGGCTTGACCTCCACCTCTAGTTGCCTGACCCCTGCCTCTAGCTAGTTGAGCGGGTGATGGAGCAACCGGTGCCGGAACTATGGAACGAGAACTCTATTGTGGCATGTCGCCCAATAATCTCGAACAGAACCTCCTAATGTGACCAATACCACCACACTCAAAACACCCATCTTGCTGCTGTGGATGCTGAAGCTGAAGCTGACCCGAACGGGCCGGATAACCTGGGTGATAGCTCTGAATCAGAGGCACACTAATAGGAGCAGATGGTGAAATGTAGGCTGGCTGCCCAGAATGAGGCACATAAGGACCACGACTCCCTGAAGAATTGTGAGATACCTGAAGCATTGACTGAAATGGCCTGGGAGGATGGACCGTACCAAAAGTACCCCTACCTCCAGATGAGGCACCACTGAAACTACTGGAATAACGAGACCTCTTATCTGACACCGGTTCCCTCTCCTAAGCATGAACCATCTCGATCTGTTTAGCAATATCTACGACCATCTGGAAAGAAATATCACTCCCGGTCTCCTTGGCCATCTGTAGCCTGATAGTGTAAGTGAGCCCATCAATGAATCTTCTTACTCTCTCCCTCTCAGTAGGAAGCAAGCTAATGGCATGATGAGCTAGGTCCACAAATCGAGTCTCTTACTGGGCGACAGTCATACTACCTTGCTGAAGACGCTCAAACTGCCTGTGGTACTCTTCTCTCAGAGTGACAAGAATGAACTTCTCTAGAAATAGCTGTGAGAACTGATCCTAGGTAAGTGCAGGCGACCCAGCTGGTCTAATCAACATATAATCTCTCCACCACCTCTTAGTGGAACCAGTCATCTAAAATGCTACAAAATCGACCTCATTGGTCTCAACTATGCCCATATTCTGCAGCACCTCATGGCAGTGGTCTATATAATCTTGTGGGTCCTTAGAAGGTGCACCACTGAAGTGAATAGGGAAGAGCTTGGTAAACTTGTCCAACCTCAATAAAGCCTCAGAAGACATGGCTGGCCTATCGCCGGCCTGTGCCGCAATAATCGGCTGAACCACCCCAACTGGCGGGGCTGCTGGAGTCTGATACCGGGGAGCCACCTTCTCCAGGGTGTGAGTAGCGGGAGTATGTGCTCCTTCACCGGTCTGGGCCACACTCTCCATAAGTCCCACCAAATGGACTAAAGTATCCTGAAGCACTGGAGTAGCTATGAACCCCTCCGGAACCTGAGCTGGTCCGACGGGTACAATCTGAGCTGGAACCTCCTCCTCAAAATCCACCTGAGGCTCCACTACGGGTGCTGCTGCTCGAGCTCTAGGCTGACTCTCCCTCTGCCCCGGCCTCTAGCGCGACCTCGGCCTCAACCTCGACCTCTGCCCCTGCTCGTAGCTGCCACAGGGGGCTCTGTCTCTTGTCTTGATGTAGATGCAGTGCGTGTTCTCGCCATCTGCGAGAGAATAGGAATAGAAGGGTTCAATCATCAATGATAGAATAAAAATCACATGATAGAGTAAGAAATAAATGATACTTTTCCTAAAGTCCACAACCTCTGGAAGATAAGTATAGACATCTCCGTACCTATTCTCCAGACTCTACTAAGCTTGCTCGTGACTCGTGAGGCCTAGGCAACCTAGTGCTCTAATACCAACTTGTCACGACCTGGAATTCTCACCCTCGGGACCGTGATGACGCCTAACATTTTACTCGTTGCGGCGTGCAACCCGATCCATAAACAAAAATCAATAAATGTAATCAACTCAGCAACTCAAATCACAAGAATCTCTACGATTAACGAATATGAAAGCAAAACCATAAAGGAATCTCGTACCAAATCAAGAAATACCACAATTAATACTAAGCAACAAGCCAAGCCAAATATATGACAGTTAAAGTGTACAAGTAAAATAACTAAGACAAGTAGCAATTAATCATGGAAGCATGGAAGAAACTAACATTTTAATACAAGAATAATAAATGACAAGTAGAAAATTAAGGCACAGGGGACAATTAAAACATGTTACAATCAAGACATAAAATAAAATAATTAATGAAATACATAAAAGCACGGAAACAAGTATTTGACGGTGTATATACACTCGTCACCTCGCATATACGCCTCTACACATGAAATTCACATAGCACGTAGCTCAAGGGTTCCTAATTCCCTTAATCAAGGTTAGACCCAACACTTACCTCGCTCCGCAAGCAAATCAAAACTCAACCGAGGCCTTTCCTCTAAAATCTGCCTCAAAACCAATCGAATCTAACCATAATCGACTCAATAACATCAAATAATGCTAGGAAAATTAATTACAATACATAAATTTAAAATCTCTACACTTTTCCCAAGAAGTCAATAAAAGTCAACCCCGGGCCCTTTTGGCCGAAACTCGATATTCGGACCAAAATCCATTTACTCATTCAACCCTGAGCCCGAGTATGTTATTAGTTTCAAAATCCAACCTCAATTTGAGGTC
Organism: Nicotiana tabacum; assembly: GCF_000715075.1. Classification (NCBI taxonomy): domain Eukaryota; kingdom Viridiplantae; phylum Streptophyta; class Magnoliopsida; order Solanales; family Solanaceae; genus Nicotiana; species Nicotiana tabacum. Next base: position 119,657,970 of record NC_134083.1, on the reverse strand, counting down.
TAAATCCCAAATATACAAAAATTCCCAATTCTTCTCAAATCCCTAATTTTCTACCATAAAAGAATAAAGATTAAGATTTGAAATTAATAGGTGTTGATGGAAATGAAAAAAAATAAGTTAATGTACACTAACCTATGAAAGGGTGATGAAATTTTTCTTCCAAATTGCCTCTAGACCGAGCTCTAATGAAAAGATGGTAAAAAATGGGTGAAATCCCATCTTTGGGACATTTAATAGACTCGACGTCAGGCTTTCTTCACGTTCGCGAAGCACAACAGCCAGAATGGCCTACGTAATCACAAGGTTCCCCACGCATTCGCGAAGGCTTCTCCCCCCAGGCCTTCGCGTTCGCGAGCCAGGGCTCGCGTTCGTATAACCCCAGATCCCCCTTCCCAGGTCCCTCAACACTACGCATTTGCGAGAGGCTGTCCGCGTTCACGAAGGGCAACCCCCTAGAGCTTTGCGTTCGCGTACCAGCCATCGCATTCGCGATGAAGGAAAGCCTCTACAACCTAGATTACTCTTCGCAATCGCGGGAGTATCTTTGCGATCATGAAGAAGAACATATCAAACACTAGCAGAAGTCAAAACCAGAAATTTTCTAAGTTCAAAATTATCCGTAGCCTATCCAAAACTCACCCAAGTCCCTCGAGCTCCAAACCAAACATGCACACAAGTGTAATAACATCATACAAACTTGCTAGCGTGATCAAAATATCAAAATAACACCTAGGACCACGAATCGGATTCCAAAACAAATTGAAATTTTTACAAATACTTAAGAACATGAAAATTTTCAACCGGACGTCCGAATGACGTCAAATCAACTCCGTTTTGCACCAAATTTTGCGGACAAGTCATAAATACTGAAGCGAACCTATACCAAGTTTCGGAACCAAAGTCAGTACTCGGTAGCAACAAAGTCAACCTATGGTCAAACTTAGGAGTTCTTTATACCTTTAAATTGCTAGTTTTCAACAAGTTACGTTAAATCAAACTAGGGACTTCTGAATCCGATTTCAGACATACGCCCAAGTCCCAAATCACGGTACGGACCCACCAAGACCATCAAAATACTGATCCAGGCTCGTTTATACAAAAGTAGACCGTAGTCAACTCATATGAGTTTTAAGAAACGATTTCACATTTTCATCAATTTTCTCATAAAAACCTTCCGGAAAAAGGACACGGATTGTGCACGCAAATTAAGAAAGGCTAAAATGGAGCTATTCAATGTCTCTGAACACAGAAATAAAAGGTAAAACTATAAATGGTCTATTGAGTCATCACGTTAAATAGTCAATTTCACTTTGTGTGCATTGATAGGCGAAATTGATAAAGCAATAAGTCTAGGATGCCATTAAATAGTCCAAATAAATCATATAATGAGAGTTCTTTTTTATTTATTTATTTAATGGGAGGTAAATTTGCTTTTAGATAGAGAGTAATTTGGTAATTAAATTTTTAAAAGGATATATATTAATAATTTATTTGAACTACTTAATGGCAGTCTAGACTTATTGCTCTGTCAGTTTCGTATATCAATGCATACAAAATAAAATTGACTATTTATTTGGGATCCTATTAAATGAATTATTATGGCTACAGTGAGCATGTCAGTTCGAAAGAGCTTTTAACGGGTTTTTTCACCTCCTATCTTTTACTTAAGCTACAGAATCACATGCGTTCTCCATAAATTTTTGGTTTTCTTCTCCATCTGCACCAATAATTCAACTTCATGCCTTCATCCGTTACTATTTTAAATTGCTAATTAAATATTTTCTGTTGAAAAAAATTATTGGATTGTCAAGTAAATTTTGATTACTGATAAGCTTATGTAAATGGACTTACAAAACAGTATTATGTGTAACTTTCACAATTAGAAGAAGGTGTAACACCCCGAAAAATTTCAAAATACTTAATCGTTATTAAGAAAGTCGATGTGCGCTAATTATATTATTTTGTGTGTAGACAAGGACTATTATATGAATGATATCAATTGATCATGATAATATATGTATGAGGTGCATTAAGAATGGTTTATGGTCTAAGAAGGGCCCCAAGGCTAAGTCAAGTTGAAAATTTTATGATAGGATAAAGTTTCAAGTGAGTTCGCACAAGACCTAACTTCAAACGATCATACCTCTCATGATATGAAGAGTTATATGGTGAATTACCTATAAAATTAAAGACCTTTGAGTCTAGTTTCCAACGCTTTAAACCGTTCGTCATTTGGATATTCGTACAAGAAGTTATGACCAAAATTACCAAAGGCTGGAAAAATACAATTCTGCAACCAATTCTGCGATCGCAGAACCATTATGAGATCGCAGAAGTAGTTATGCGACCGCAAAATAGTCGCAGACCTGTCCAGTGAAGCCCATTTCTGGGCATCGATTTTGCGGTGCATTTTGCGACCCGCATACCCATTATGCGGTCCATTATGCGACCGCAGACCTGCTTTCGGAGGGTTAATTTTTTTATTTTCATAACCCGACCCCATTTTGATAAATAGCCTTTGAGGCTTATTTTGGGATATTTTTCTGAGGGTTTTAGAGAGAGGTGAGGGCATTTCAGAGAGAGAAGGAGGGAACCTAACATTATAATCATCCAATCTTGCACTAATCTTCAAGAATCAAGGAAGCTAATCACAAGATCTTCATCTAAGAGGTAAGGTTCCATACCCTAGTTTCCAATTTCGAATTTGGGTAAACGATGATTGATTTGGAGTATGATTCTTGGGTATAAGAGCATTATTTATACATGCTTGTACTAATAAAGTTTGTGGAAAGATTGTTGAGCTCAAATAAGTAAAGATTAGGTTGTGGAGTGAAGGAAATCTTGTAGAAGAACTTTATAGTTAGATTTGCACACCTAGTGTTTGATAAAATGCTCAAATGAGCTGAGATCATGAATATCTTCCTAATAATGGTTCAATTTTGTTATGTCTCAAAATAGATTGGGATTGCTAAGAATTCCGGATCATTCTAGAGTTAAGGAAGCTCGATTGAGGTATGTTGGCTAAACTTTCTCTCTTGGAATTGAATTCCATAATGTTTCCGTAAGTTTCAAAGTATGGTTTGCGTATTTAAAGGTTATGGTTTTGAGTCATGTTTCAATGAAAGATAATCTGCCAAATTATGTGAGAAAATCTCATTATTCTTAAGACTCTTAATTGCTCATATGTGTACCTAAAGTCTTGATTTGGAAATGTCTTATTGTTGATAATCTATAAAGATGGTTGGAAGTGAAATAAGTTAATTGGGGAAAAAGAGTGTGGCCAACGTGCCAAGAATTTATGTTATGATTGTGTCTAGTAGTGCAAATGATTTGAGAAGATGCGATAAAGAATATGAAATGAGTCTCGACTCAATTGTTTAAAAATGACTTCGAAGATAGAATTACCTAAAAGCTTTTGTACTCAATTCATGCCCATTAGTGGTTGCTTTAACTAATGCTTTATTTTATAAATATATCTAGCGTGATTCGAGTTCTATATACTCATGTGTTGAACTGGTACATTGTCATTGTTAGGGAAGAGCATTGTAAGAATAAATGGTGTATTCATTGTTTATGATTTTCATGTGTGTTTCTATTGTTGGATGGTATGCCTCATTCTTTGGGAAGAAACCATTTGTGTTTGAAGTTTTCATTTCAAATGGATTTAAAGTATATGATTTCTAAAATATCCTATATGTTGATATTTGATGGTGATCCTTGAAATTGAAAGAAGTGAAAGTGTGAAATATGAAATACGGCCATCGTGCCAGGAATAAAAAATCTTGTGAATGGCCTAATGATCTAAGGAAATATTGTCATTGTGAATGACTGGGAATAGTAATGAGAATTTATACAATGTGAAAGATGTTGAGGCGAGTACAATTGTATTTATGATATTTCTATTTGCAAATCAAATCAAAAATATTTTTGGGAGCATCATTAACAAAATCGAGGAATGGTGGGTCATAAGGCCCACTCCTGAAACTACACGTACCGGTGTAGGGGTGGATTGTGATTATTCCCCTTATTTGGGATGAAATTGGAACCTTTGGGAAATTGTGATATTATTTTCCTTAATTGGGATTAAATTGGAACCTTTGTGGATTGGAAAAGTCAACCCGTACGGCATATGTGGGAAGGCGGCCTAGCTGATCGGGTGGAGATCAGATGCCATATTGCGCATATGGTGGTACTACTCTTGGTAACAACTTTCTTTCGCATCACATGTCAAACCATATTGCTCGTGGGGAGATGGCCTAGCCGATCGGGCATGATCGGACTCCGTGCTAACAAAGACGGTGGTATATCAGTGCTAATGATCTCCCAACCAAAATTTTATATGAAGTTTGTATTTTAAAAATTATTATGTTTTAACTGAACATTTGGATATTGTTGATTATGACTTGCTGTTTCTATGTGTTGCCTTTTCTTATATGGGCATTCTATTTTGAAAAAGGACTTTTAGCTATGCATACTAGTGTTATTCAACAGTACTAACGTCCCTTTTGCCGGGGGCGCTGCATCTTTAATTGATGCAGGTGGTTTTACAGCAGACGACATTGATCAGTGATAGCAGCGCACTCTTTTCAGCTGATTTGGTGAGCCCCACTTCATTTTGGGGTCATGTATCTTTTGTTTCTCATGTACTGTATTTTGAGGTATAGCCGGGGCCTTATTGCCGGCATTTTCATATTACTCTTTTATTGTATTTAGAGGCTCCGTAGACAAGTTGTGGGTTGTGGTTGATGTTGGAAATTGAACTAGAAATGTTGGTATTTGAAAATCATGTTTTTTTTTATTAATTCTATAAACTCGTAATATTTTGGAAATTATGAATGAAACTGCTAATGAGAATGAAAAGGAAGTTGTTAATAAAATCTTTACAGTGTTTGATTAATGGAGCACAACTCCTATTTATTCATGGATAAGTTTGGGTAGAAGGAAATTTAACAGGCTTGCTCGGCCGGGTTCTCTCGATTGAGTGCCGGTCGTGCTCCTCGAGTTTGGGGCGTGACAGAAGCAATAGAAGGAATCTGCATATTGAGAAATCTTCTTCCAAATAGTATATTAAATCTTCTTATTTTGTAAAATTGTGCGTAAATGCATGGTTCTTGCTCCTAATGGTTCTTTCCAAATGACATGCTCACTGTAGCCATAATAATTCATTTAATAGGATCCCAATTAAAGAGTCAATCTCGCTTTGTGTGCATTGATAGGCGAAACTGACAGAGCGATAAGTCTAGGCTGCCATTAAGTAGTCCAAATAAATCATTGAATGAGAGATTAATGAGAGGTAAATTTACTTTTAGGTAGATGGTAAATTATGATTGGACTTGGTTATTTTGTTTAAGGCTTTAACTTATACCTATAAATAGTTTTTAAATTCGTTTTTGAGAAAGGAGAGATTATGATCTAAGAAGACAAAAACACGCTAGGAGAAAGTAGGAAGATTCAACCACAAATTTTCCTGTTTTTCTTCATATTTTCCATTGTGGTTATGATTTTAGTATTGTGTTTTCACATGCTTTTATGAACTAATTTTATTATCTAGAGTTTGATTAAAATTTTTGATGGATGAATTCTCGTTACATTTTAATATAATTTTGCCTTTAAATTTCTCTAACTGGTTCAACTACGTGCTAATTTCATTTGATCGAATGACCATTGATTAGTTGTATGCTTATTTATTTTATATCTCTTGAGAAAAAGTGCATAATTAGGTGATTTTTGTATAACGTTACTCCTAAAGTATATGAGAGATTAATACGATCGATTTAAAGGTGGGTTTAGAGATAACGAAACCTTGATGTGATCTTAGTGAGTGATAAGAAAAAGGCAACTAGCGTAATTCGAGAGAGTGCTTCTAGTAAGTTATTGTAGTTACTTGAGAAAGAATTACAATAAATAAAGTGTTCACGATCAGTAGAGAATAATCAGGAAAAATTATGGGAGACGTAGTGGGAAGAATTCCAACAATTAAAAAATCATAACTCTAGATCTCCTTAATCTTGTCTCTAACCCTTAGTATCTTACTTGATAATTTACAACTTTAATTTGTTAGTTAAAACATAAGAATCTCAATGTTTATACTTCAAAATTTGTTTGACCATGTCTTCTTAGTGATAGTGACTAGTTGTAGCTAAACCTTAGTTCTTTGTGGGATTCGACTCTGAACTCTTAAATCGAATTATATTTATAACGACTGCTTAGTACCTTTTATAAGGTATAGTTGGACGTGATCAAATTTGGCGCCGTTGCCGAGGAGCTAACGGTTTGGTCTGTAGCTGTACATATTGCTAGGTTTTAGTTTGAACCTTTATTTTATTTTATTTTTCTATTGATTGAGAAACATGACATCTTAAAATTATGAGAGTTTTGATGTTGATAATTTTACTTTTGATCTTTCTTGTGTATATTGTGGAGGAAATCACCCATAAAAATATCGTAAAAATATCTAGGGAGCGAGTTGTGGACACCAACTCAATCTTATGTGGGAATTTGTGTGATATGTTTGGTAGTCAAAATGATCATCTATATGATTGTGCTAATATTTTTTATCCTCCCCAACCCCTTATTATGATAGTTCTACTTTTTCTATGAAGTTAATAGGAATAAAGAACCAGAGGACGATGACATGAAGGAGATCAATGATATGTTATATTTCCCTATGGAACAAAATGATGATAAAACGACACAGACATAAAGGCAAGAGGTAACTATTCGCAACCTAGAAGCTCAACTGAATCAATTGGTTAAAGCTTTAAATTCTCAACAAGCTAATATCATGGATAGTAGCCAAGAAGAGCATGAATTAGAGATATAACTTAAGGTGCTAATGCATGATTTGAAAGTAGAACACCAATAACCTAATCAACCAGAGTTTGAGGACGTTGATGTTGAAGAAGTGATACTAGAGCCAGCCAAAGATATAGAGGATATAAATTTAGTTGACTCTAGTGTGATTGGTATTGAGAACATTGCAAATTTTGAAGTTCATGTATGTGAGCGCATTGGACCTCATTTTAAACACTTCTCTACATTATGTTATGATAGTGGAATCTGAATGGATCCTTATGAGCATAACAAGGAGTCAGGGGAAGAGGTAGATGAGCGTTATATTCTGAATTTTTTGAGGCCGTCTAGGCAAAGTGACACTTCTCAGCTGAAAGCCAAAAAATGCATAAGGAATTATTTAATTTGTCTTGCAATAATTTGAGCCGACCGGTCATTTTGCTTTTTAGATCGCCGTTTTCCTAAATAAGACTCCCCGCATGTATTTTTATTATTTTATGACTTGCGGGGATGGTTAGTTCGGGTTTGGAAAGGCTCGAGTTGAATCGGAACATTTAGTTCCTTATTATTGGCTTGAAAAGAGTTAAGTTTGACTTGGGTCAATATTTTTAGTAAACGACATTGGAACCGAGATTTGATGGTGCCAATAGGTTCGTATGATGATTTTGGACTTGAGTGTACGTTCGGATCGGGTTTTGGATGACCCGGGAGCATTTTAGCGCCTAAAGTTAGAAGTTGGCTCATTGAAGGATTTAAAGTTCTTCAAATTTGATTTGAAGTAGGTTTTGGTGTTATCGAGGTCTGTTTAGAATTACAAGCCTGGGAATAAATCTGTAGGTGATTTAAGACTTGCACCCAAAATTGTGTGTCATTCCGAGTAGTTTAAGTATGATTCGAGGCATTCAGAGTAAGTTGGAAGAACTTGAAGTTCATAAGTTGATACTATTCGGTTTTGGGTTATGATTCTCAGTTTTAATATTTTTTTTCGGGTTCCAAGGGTGGGAGCGATTCCGTTTTATATTTACGAACTTATTGATATGCTTGGTCGAGGCCTCGGGGCCCCGTATAGAATTCGGAGGGTCAACAAAGCTTGTTTGCTCTTTGGAGAAGAGCTGTTGGTGCCGGTCATGTGGTGCGTTCGCACCTGCGGTGGAAGGGAGGCAGAAGTGGCACCACAGATGCATCGCCTCGCTCGCAGAAGCAGAAAGAGGAGGGGTCAGCGAGCTCCGCAGAAGCGAAGCATTTCCATAGAAGCAAACTCGCTTTTGCGATGAAGGGGTCCGCAGATGCGGAGAGAGGGAGCCTGTCCATGGTCGCAGGTGCGCGACTTGGTCGCATGTGCGATGGGTCATGGGTCATGCGTGTTCCGCATATGCGGACAGTTGACCGTAGAAGCGGTACCCCACAAAAGCGGAGATTCTTTCGCAGGTGCGAAAAAACTGCTGGGCAGAAAGGGTGCATTTAAGTCGAGACTTAGGCTCATTTCTTCATTTCTCTCACTTGTTGGTCGAATATAGAGCTCTTTGAGGAGGGATGGTCACCTAGCACCTTGAGGTAAATGATTTCTATACAATATGAGTTTAAAAAATAGATTATGGGTAGATTTTACAATGTAAAATTGTGAAAATTATAGTTTTAGTTGGAAAATCTAGGTTTTGGATAAAAAAAAAAAATGATATTTAGCCATGAAAATGGTTATAGAATTGGGTAAAAATTATAAATTTGAGTTCGTGAGGTTATGGGTAACATTTATCTTCAAAAAATTTTGGAATCCGGGCACGTTCCTGGGTGCGAATTTTAGGAATCTTCCAATTTGGGTTGAGTAATTACTCTAATAGTTAAATTATGAACTTTTGAACATGTATTGAATAATTTATATAACATTTGTCTAGTTTCAGATTGTTCGGCACCGAGTTGAGGCTTTAGAGCGAATTGTGGGTCGAAAAGTGAATTTTGAGACGAGGTAAGTCTCTTGCCTAACCTTGTAAGAGGGAATTTACCCCATAGGTGATTTAATTCTAATTCTGGGGGCTACGTACACAGGAGTTGACGAGAGTCCGTGCATAGCTACTAATTATGCTTATGTCCGGATAGTTTAGGACCCAAATTATGAAATACTTGTAATATTTGCACCGTAGTTATTAATTAAAGTGCATAAATTATATTAGAACTTGATAGAGGAATTGTACAAGACCGAATTTTACTTACTTGAGTTTTAACGGGTTACTTGACCATTAATAGAAATTGTGCTTCTTTGTGTATTAGCCTTGTAATAGCTTTTAAATCGGATGTTCATAAAATATCTTCTCTTCTAGTGGAGCGGGCCGAACGCCTCGGCAGTAGAATAGATGCATCTATGGCTCGTGCCGCTCGACCCACGACAGTGTACACATTATTCTGGATCGGGACGTATGACCTCGGCATAAATCGTGCGTGATAATACTCGGAGCCTAATTATACTTGATATTATTTTATGGCTCGAGAGGTTATAATTATTTTATGACAGAAATTGACTTGGGATTTACTGTTAGTGAAAGAATTATTTATTCACTGCTTGGTATAGAGTTATTATTATTATTTACATAACCCATGCTTATTTAGAATTTCTGTATTTTATTGTTAGCCCATAATAAGTGTCGATGTCGATGTCTTGTTACTACTTCTTCGAGGTTAGACTAGATACTTACTGGGTACATGTTGTTTATGTACTCATGCTACACTTCTGCACTAATCGTACAGGATCTGAGGCAGGTGCATCTGGCGGTCATATCCGCACGCACCCCTGTTACTCCGAGGCCTAGCGGTGAGTTGCTTCCTGAGATGTTCTGCAGCACCTAGAGTCTCTCCTTTGCATCTATTTTCTGTCTACTTTTATTTCAAACAGTAGTTAGAGTTTTATATATTCTACTAGTTGCTCATACACTTGTGACACCAGGACTTGGAACATATTAGTAGACTTTATGGTTTTGGAATATTTATGTCACTATATTTGCTCACTCATTAGCTTTCGTTTTATTTTATTAAAATTTTCTACTCCTAATTTTCTTAATAAATGGAATTCAACCACTTGAAAATTTTATTAAAAAGAGCAATTACATGAGTAGTTCACCGTTGACTTGTCTAGCAGCGGCGTTGGGCGCCATCACGGCCTATAGGAGAAACTGAGTCGTGACATACCACCTCAAGAGCATAATCATAGAGCAGAATCAAAACCGGGGATCCAATTCATAAGTTTGAGATGAGGCAAAAAGTGATTCACATCGTACCACGATTATAAATTAGGCACTTGGGCAACCCAACTTTACTACTTATTTTTATTTATTTATTTTTTATTATATTACTTTTATAGTGTCTTTTTTTTAATTTTCGAGGAGCATAGGAAGCAAATTCATTAAAAAGCTGCAAAAGAGTGTGAGATGCCCGCACAAAAGGTCAGTCTTGGAAGAAGTCTGAGTACCCCATGAACTGCTAATGCTTTGGCCTTTGGCCGATCATGGAATTTCTTTTACCTTCTTATTATTTATGGTGTACATTGAAAAATAATATTTTAAAATGTGGGGTGGGGAGACTGTTTTGGATGATTTTCTGTGCCAATTTAGTTGTGCTATTTTACTTGTGTTGAAAAAAAATCAAAAACATAAAAAAAATTTAGAAAAAAGTTGAATTTTTTCGACGATGGATCTCCTAGACATTTTTCTTGAGGGATTAAAGTCTAAATAAAATATAAAAAGTTAAAAAATAGAAAATACAAAAATATAACTTATTATTTTCTTTAGGTAGTAATGATTCCCCCTGAGTTTTCTTTGTGTCTTGATTCTTTTTAATGAGATGCAACTTGAACAGGATAATAACTTTTTATTTAATTTTTCTAGTAGAGTAATGTCACGACTCAAAATTCCTTCAATGGTCGTGATGGTACCAATCTCCAGTGTTAGGTAAGCTAATATTTAAACATAGATCAAACTAAGCATAACGAGAATATAATATAACCGTCATAGGATAAATACGCTGAATGAATCCTTCAACTACAATAAATACAAAAATAATATGACAATACTTTCCCATAAACCTGATATTACGGAGTCATGCGCTCTAAAATAAGATATAATAAAATACTCACCGATACAAATACTATCTGAAATATAAATAACAGTATGATAAAAGAAGAAAGGAGACTCCAAGGATATACAGAAAATCATGCAACACTACCTTAAGCCTCATATAGCGGCCATTGTCATCCTCCTAAGGTTCACGCGAGCCAATACTAGAATTTGCATAAAAAAGAAAGAAGGGTATGGAGTTTCTCCAAGGAATGCTCTCCCGTGGCGGTACGCGGAATCTCGAGGGCCCGAGCTCCCCCTCCCATCCAATCACCCTACTACAAAGTAAGGCGAGGGATCGACGCTTCACAGAGAACCCAACCTTTTCAAGTAGGGCCTGAAAGAAATCAATTGAACCAATTTTCAGACAAAGAAGATAAAATATGCAGCAGTGTAGCATGAGTACGAGACAACATATATTTATTAAGTATCAAGACTAACCTCGGTGAAGTAGTGACGAGGTCCAAGTCACGTGATACCTACTAACAAATAAACCTATACAATTCATATTTATACACAACATGATTATGAAAAGAGATGCGATATTGTAAAATAATAAATCATGAAATACCAACTTAACATGGATAGTTCTATCTCGTTTATCAAGTTCAAAGCATATAACAGATGCATCAAGTATCATGTTAGAAGATAGACATAGAGAGCATATAGTATGCATGATATGACATAAAATATTCAGTTGAATGGTCAAAGCTTCCATCTTTATGCTCAAAACTCATCTCATCAGATTCCATGTAAGAATCTACCAGAAATCCAATAATTTCTCATAACATACCTGTACGCCATCAAGATAGAAACATGAGAGGACAACCCTAGGTGAATGGATCCATATAAACACGTTGCACGACAAAAATCTCATGCCATAACAATATCAATATCACCAAAACGATACGACAGAAACCTCATTCCATATCCATATCAATCCGCTCAACATGTCCAAATATGCCATAATTATAGCATCCGAAATAGTATTTTATCTCCAAGGATGTATATGCTGACACATAATAATTAAGATGCACAAAGACATAATATATAAAGGTGCGATGTGTGCTCAATATATAAAGCATGACTACGACTAAATCAAGTATAACAACAATTTTACGAATAACCCATTATGGCCAATTAATATGTAGTAATCCTAAACATGATTACTAGCATGAAATAATATGCTCACATAGTCATACAATTGATTAAAATATTAATCATGAAAGGCACACAACCAAATACGGCATAACGAAAGCCTAAAGTCTAACCCAAACATAAATAAATCATATCACCCGCATATACACTTGTTACCTCGTATATACGGTGCTCCCCACTCATTTCAATTAAGCAACCAAGGTCATATCCTAAGGGTTAATTTCTAAAACCAAGATTATGCAAGAGTCTTACCTTAACAAGCCAAATCAACCCACTAAAATCGACTTTTCAATGGAAATTACTTCCAACCGGCTCAAATTTAACCAAATATACTCAAGAGGTTGAAATAAAATTATAGGAATTAATTCCAAACAATAAAGTTTCAATCTTTAATCAATTCCAAAAGGTCAACAAAAGTCAACCCTGGCCCACATGGTCAAAACGAGTTTAGGGGCAAATTTCATTTATTCATAATTTCACGAGTCCAAATATGTGTTTAGTTTTCAAATCCAACTCCAAATAGATGCTCAAAACCTCAATTTACACTCTCTTAAGTTATAGACAATTTCCCAAATTTTACTTGTTCAAATCCATATTTTGATGTTAAATCTAGTGATAAATTCAAGTATAATCCATAAATTTAAGTTAGAATCACTTACCCCAAGATTTTAGGTGAAACTCTAGCCTCAAACTTCTCAAATGAGCTCCAAAAGTTGGAAAATAAAATAAAAATCACAAAAGCGATCTTAAATAGTCCATAAAAAAATACCCAGTGGACCGCAAAACAGTTCTGCGACCTGCATAGCTATTCTAGTTGCACATCGATCCATGTCGCAAAATCTTAGTTATCAGTGGTCCACATATCAGGTCTCTGGTTCGCATATCAATTTTGCAGTCTGCAGATCTGGTCGCAGAATGGATCTGACAACTGCCAAAATCTGCAATCTCGCTTCAAACACGCCGAAACTCACCCGAGACCCTCGGGACCCCATCCAGTCATTCCTATAAAACCAAATACCCTATGTGGACTTATCCAAAGACCCAAAATACCCACGGAAATATTACAATAAAAAATTGCAGCTCAAATCAAATAGAATTTCTCTTAAGTTCATAAGCTTCTAAACTTCCGACCAAACGTCTGATTCATACTTAGACACCTCGGATCTCAACCAAACTTTGCATACAAGGTTAGTTCAACTATATAGACCTATCCAAAGTCTTAGAACACTAATCTTAGACCAATAAAATCAAAATTAACTCTTGGTCAAACTTATGGACTCTTAAGTTCTTAAAATTTCCAAGTTTTGACAAATAGAGTCAAAATCTTTTAGGAACATCCAAAACCAAATTCGAACATACGTCCAAGTCCTAAATCACCATAAGAACCTATAGGAACCCAAATCTTGATTATGAGGTCGTATGATGACCCAAAATTCCAACCAACCGAATCATGATGATGCCTAACACCGCTTGGTAGGCAAGCCAACACACAATAGATAATTATGAAAAACTGCAATAAATGACTAATAATAAAATAATAACATAATGTAAAAGCAATTCTGATATAAACATAATAAGTGTATAACCGACATCTAACGCAAACTATCCCAAAATATGGAGTCACAAGTACATGAGCTTTTAGAGTATGCTAAATACAACGTTTAGAAAGAAGTACAACACTGTCCAGTAAATGGAAACAATATAATAGAATTGGGAAGGTGACTCTAAGGCTTATGAACGAAATGCAACTCTACCTTGAATCACCCGTCTGGTATCCTCTAAGCACCTCTCGGGACTCCGCTGGTACCAATATTCGGATTTGCACAAGAAGTGCAGAAATATAGTGTGAGTACAACCGACCCACTATACTCAGTAAGTATCGAGTCTAACCCCGACCAAGTAGTGACGAGACTAAGACAAGATACCTACAATAATGTTGTGCAGTTATATAACAAGAAGTACTGAAATAACAAGTAAAGTGTTAAGTACAAAGACATGATAATAACAAGTAATGGGATAACAAGTACATAAGTAAAGGGCTTAAAGCGGAAACATAAAGTAAAGTCACCACAACTACGAACGATATTTCAAAATCAAATAACAAAGTCATAAAGTAAAGACCACATTTCAATATCAAAGTAAAGAGCAATGAATAAACAAAATTGCACGACATCACCCTTCGTGCTTTTACTCTCATCATCTCGTTATGATATAAAAGCAAGTGCACGGCTTCACCTTTCATGCTTTTACTCTCATCCTCACATAATAATATAAAAGCAAGTGCACAGAATCACCCACCGTGTTTTATCCTCACGTTCATTCAAGCAAGAATTTCAACATTTATAAGGCACGGAAACACCCTGCGTGCACAATAACTCTTTCTCACAAGCACGACAACACCCTTCGTACATTTCACTCTTCTTCACCAAGTAATCACAAACAATACAATACTAAGCTAGGTGGGAAGCAAATTCAACACCAACAATAGTATTTGAACACAACTTGTCATATGGGAATCTTTCTACGAATAGCACCAACAACCAATTAATAATGCAATGATCTCAACACTAATGTTTCAATAATCTCAATATAGAAAATAACATCAATATGAGAAATTAAGGAATTAAACAATCTATCTAAGGCATGGAAGACATAATACACAATTAACATGACACAATTACAGATAATTCTACCCGCATGCTTATCTCATGGCCAACGTATATATACATGTCACCTTGCATATATGTCGCTCCCAACACATAGTGCACATAACAAACATACTCGATTCTATCCCATTTTCCTCAAATTAAGGTTAACCAAGACACTTACCTCTTTTTGGAATACAATCAACAATCCAACACGACTTTTCCTCTAGAAAAAGCCTCCAAACCAATTGAATCTAGTCAAATATTTTTCAAACAATTCAAAATAAACTTTAGAAACTACCCACAAATGAAAAAGGTTGAATCTTTAACATAACTGAAAAAGTCAACAAAAAGTCAACCCGGGGCCTAGGAGGTCGAAATCAGAAATTAAGGCAAATCCTAATTACCTGTTCACCTCCGAGCCCTGATATTTGATTTGTTTTGATACTCAACCTCAATTTGAGGTCTAAATCTCAATTTTATAAAATTTCTAAACTCTACCCAATACTCCCAATTTCAACTTCGAAATTCATAGATTTGATGATGAAATCCATGAAAAAGTAGTTGAAATTGATTGAAAATAAGTTAAAGTTACTAACCAAATTGCTCTCAAAAATTGCCTCTATGGAGTCTAGGATTAAAAATTGGTTTAAAATGAGCTAAGTCTCGAAATCCCAACATTTGACCCATCTGCAAATATCACAATTGAGAACTTTTGTTCGCAATTGCGCTGTTTGCAAATTCGAACCACTAGCCGCAAAGCCGATCAGTGTCTCAGTGCCTCAAATGTTGCAAATGCGACTCTTCCTTCGCATCTGTGAAGGACCCCTTCATCACAAATGCAGACCAAGCTTCGTATTTGCGAAGCTGCCTTATCCTTGCTAAGAGTCGCAATTGCGACCCTCCTAGCTCGCAAAAGAAATTCTGCCTTCGAAATTACGAAGTCTCCCAGCCATGCTCATTGTTGCAAATGCAATCTTGACATCGCAAATGCGAGGATCGCAATTTTGAACAAGTTCTCGCAATTGCGATACTTGCAATTCAGCAACACCAGCTGTTGCATCAGCTATCCAAAACTATCTGAAACACATCCGAAACACATCCGAGCCCCTCTGACTCTAATTTGGACATCTACACAAGTGTAATAAAATTATACAAACTCGCTCGTTAGCTCAAACCATCAAAATAACATCAAACATCAAGAATCGATCATTAAAACTCAATATTTTAAACTTAAAAACTCATTTTTCAAACTTTTCACTTAATGAGCCGAGACAGTCTCGGGTCACCGGGACCCCAACCAAGCATGCATACAAGTCAAAAAATATTTTATGAACCTACTGGAATTGTCAAAATACCGATCCGAGGTCATTTATCAAGAACGTTGACCGGGGTCAACTCTAGCCACATTTAAAGTCAAAAATTACATTTTTTTCAAAATTTCACATATAAACTTTTCGGAAAACGATACCGACCACACACGCAAGTCATGAACCATCAAACTTAGGTATGTAAAGTCTTAAAATGAAGAAAAAGGAGCTATTACCTAAAACAATCCATCGGGTCGTTATATTCTCCACCTCTAAAAGAAACGTTCGTCCTCGAAGGAATATAGAAATGTACCTAGACTGGTAAAAAGGTGCGGGTGTCTACTCCTAATATCGTAATTGGACTCCCAAGTATCCTTCTCAATCGGCTGACCTCTCCAGTGCACTTTCACAGAAGGAAAACTCTTTGATCTCAACTTTCGAACCTGCTGGTCTAGAATAGCCACCGGCTCTTCCTCATAGGTCAAGTTCTCATCAAGCTGCACCATTCTGAAGTCTAAAAAATGTGACCTATATTCATGGTACTTTCGAAGCATGAAAATATAAAATACCAGATATACCCCTGCTAGGATAGGAGGCAATACAAGCCTATAAGCAACCTTTCCAAGATCTCAAACGGGAAAATAAACCTCGGGCTCAACTTGCCCTTCTTCCTAAATCGCATCACGCCCTTCATAGGGGACACTGGAGAAGAACCTTCTCACCCTTCATGTAAGCTACATCTTGAACCTTCTGGTCCGCATAACTATTTTGCCAGGACTGAGTTGTATAAAGCCGCTCTTGAATCACTTTCACCTTCTCCAAATCATCATGAATCAAGTCTATGCCCAACAATCTAGCCTCACCGGGCTCAAACCAACCAACCCAAGAACGACATTGCCTCCATATAAGGCCTTGTACAGAGCCATTTAGATGCTCGACTGATAACTGTTATTGTAGGCAAACTCCGCTAGAGGAAGAAATTGGTCCTACTGACCTCGAAGTCCATAGAGCATGCCAGCAACATGTTCGTCAAAATCTAAATAGTACACTCAAACTGTCCGTCCATCTGAGGATTAAATGCGGTACTCAGATCAACCCGCGTGCCTAACTCACATTGCACAGCTCTCCAAAAGTGTTATGTGAACTGCGTGCCCCGGCCCGAAATGATAGAAATGGGCACACCGTGCAGGAGGATAATCTCTCGGATGTAAATCTGAGCCAACCGCTCTGAAGAATAAGATGTCATCACCGGAATGAAGTGTGCAGACTTAGTCAACTGGTCCACAATAACCCACATAGTGTCATATTTCCTCAAGGTCCATGGTAAGCCTACCACAAAGTCTAATAGTGACGCGCCCCTATTTCCTCTCCGATATGTCCAATCTCTGAGTCAACCCACCCGATTTCTGATGTTCATATTTCACATGTTGACAATTCAAACACCGAGAGACATGTCCAACAATGTCTTTCTTCATCTTCCGCCACCAATATTATTGCTTCAAGTCACGATACATCTTCGTGACACATGGGTGAATAGAGAGCCATGTACTGTAAGCCTCCTCGAGGATCAACTCTCTCAACCCATCAACATTCGGAACACAAATCCGGCCCTAAAACCGCATCACACCATCATCCCCAATCACGAACTTCTTAGCACCACCCCGTTGTACTTTGTTTTTCAACACCAACAAGTGAGGATCAACAAAATGGCGAGCCTTGATGCACTCCAACAACGATGACTGTGACACAACATAAGCAAGAACCTTGCTAAGGTCTGAAACATCCAACCTCACACCCTGTTGGCCAAAGCGTAAACATCCATGGCTAATGGCCTCTCCACCGTCGGTAAAAATGCTAAACTGCCCATGCTCTCCACCTTCCAGCTCAAAGCATCGGCTACTACATGGCCATTCCCCGATAATAAATATGATGATATCATAGCTTTTTAATAACTCTAACCATCTCCGCTACCTCATATTTAAGATCCTTCTACTTGAATAGATGCTCGAGACACCGATGGTCAATAAAGACCTCACATGGAACACCGTATAGATAGTGCCTCCAAATCTCGAGCGCGTGAACAGTATCTGCCAAATCCAAATCATGCATGGGATAATTCTTCTCATAAACCTTCAGTTGACAAGATGCGTAGGCAATCACCTTATCGTCCTACATCAATACCGCACCAAGTCCAATTTGCGATACATTACAATACACAGTGTAAGAACCCAAATCTTCGGGAAATACCAATACTGGGCTGTAGTCAAGGCAGTCTTAAGCTTCTGAAAGCTCGCTTCACACTCGTCAGACCATCTGAATAGAGCACCCTTCTAGGTCAACTTGGTCAATGGGACTAAGATTGATGAAACCCCCTACGCACCAGCGATAGTAACCCGCCAAACCCAAGAAACTCCGAATCTCTATAGCTGAAGTAGGTCTAGGACAGTTCTGAACTGCCTCTATCTTCTTAGGATCCACCTTGATACCCTCGGAAGACACAACATGATCCAAAAAGACAACCAAGTCTAACCAGAACTCACACTTCAAAAACTTTTTATATAGCTGACGATTCTTCAAAGTATGACGTACAATCTGTAGGTGCTACTCATGCTCCTCTTGACTATGAGAGTAAACAAGAATATCATCAATGATGACAATCATAAAGGAATCCAAATGAGGCTTGAACACTCGGCTCATCAAATCCATGAAGGCCGCTGGAGCATTAGTCAAGCCAATGACATCACCAAGAACTCATAATGATCATGACAAGTCCTAAAAGTTGTCTTAGGGACATTCGATGCACTAATCTTCACCTGATGGTAGCCAAATCTCAAATATATCATGGAAACCACTTTGTCACCCTAAAGCTGGTCAAATAAATCATCAATTCTAGGAAATAGAAACTTTTTATTGATAGTGACCTTGTTCAATTGCCGATAATCTATGCACATTTTCATTGATCCGTCCTTTTTATTATCAAACAACACCGACGCACCCCAAGGTGAAACACTCAGTCTAATGAATCCCTTGTCAAGCAAATCTTGCAACTAATCCTTCAATTCTTTCAGCTCAGATGGAGCCATACAGTAAAATGGAATAGAAATGGGCTGAGTTCCCGGAACCAAATTAATGTAAAAGTTAATATGCTTGTAAGGTGGCATACCCGGCAAATCTGTAGGAAATACCTCCAGAAACTCACTCACGACCGGTACCGAATCCATATAAGGAAACTCCACACTAGAATCACGGATATAAGCTAAATATGCTAAACATGCCTTCTCAACCATACACCAAGCTTTCAAATATGAAACTACACTGATAGTGGAGTGACCACGGGTCCCTCTCCACTCTAATCTAGGCAACCCCGATATGGCTAAAGTCACCGTTTTGGGATGATATTCCAAGATAGCGTGGTACAGGGACAACCAATCCATATCAAGAATGACTTCAAAATATACCATATTTACCAATAAAAGATCAACTATTGTATCAAAACCATTCATAGTAACTACACAAGATCTGTATATCCGATAAATACTATAGAATCTCCAATCGGCGTAGACATAGAAACACAATCATCAAGAGAATCACGAGGCATACTCAAATGCGAAGCAAAATATGAAGACACATAAGAATATGTAGAACCTGGATCGAACAACATAGAGGCATCTTTATGACAGACTGAGATAATACATGTAACAAGTGCATCAGACGACTCCGCCTTAGGTATAGCTAGGAATTTATAACAACAGGGATGAGCCCCACCAACATGTCCTCCATCTCTAGGACAACCTCTCACTGACTAACCTCTACCTCTAACTGACTGGCTCCCACTTTTGGCCGCCTGACCCCCGCCTTAAGCTGGCTGTGCGGGTGGTGGAGCCATCAGTGCCATAACCATGGCACGAGTACCCTACTGTGGCATACTACTCTGTGACTGGGGGAAAAACTTTGCGACGTGCCTCAGATCCCCACATGTATAACAAGCCCTCGGCTGATGTGAGTGCTGACCCTAGAATTATCCATGTCGACCTGAATAACCACCTTGGTAACTTTGTATTGAAGGTTAACTGAACGGAGCTGGAACTTCACTATATGCTAGCTGCTCAGGACGAGATCCATAAATATTGTGGCTGCCTGAAGCACCATGGCTGACCTATAGAGCTGACTGAACCATCCTGATATGATGGCCTTTAGCAGAAGAACCCCTGCCTCTTGATGAGGCACCTCTTAATACTCCAAAATGATGAGGCCTCTTGTTAGAGTTTTCCTGTCTCGCTTGGACTCTAATGCGCTCGATCCTCGTAGCGATCCCCACTAGTCGAGTAAAAGAAATCTCAGCCTCAGTATCTCTATCCATCTGAAGTTTGATGCTATAGGTAAGACCATCAATGAACCTCCGCACCTTCTCCCTCTCAGTAGGGATCAGGATAGCTGCATGGCATGACAAATCCACAAATCTAGTCTTATATTGAGTGAAGGGAATGAACTTCTGTAAGAAGAACTTCAAGATCTGATCCCATGTGAGAGGAGGTGAACCCGCATGCTTGACATGCACATACACTTGCCACCACCCTTGGTAGAACCATGCACCTGAAATATAGTGAAATCAACTCCGTTGGACTCCACTATCCCCATGTTATGCAAGATCTCATGGCAACGATCCAAGAAGTCCTGGGGGGTCCTTAGAAGATGTACCACTAAAATGAGGGGGATACAACTTGGTGAACCTGTCCAACCTCTTCAACTCATTAGTTGACATAATGGGTCTCTCCCGAGGTTGTGTAGCAACAATAGGCTAAACTGCCCTAACTAGTAGCAGGAGTCTGGGATCCTCCCCCAGCCTAAGAAATGGCTGGTGCCACAGGAAACACACCGGCCAACCATACTCTCTATCAAGCCAACCATGCAGACTAAGGCATCCTAAAGCACTGTAGTAGTAGTGAACCCCTACGGGACCTGAGTTGGTCCTACTGTCTTGGTCAGAACAGGATCTCCTCATCATTCTCTATCTGAGGCTCGACTACTGGTGTCACTATATGTGCTCTAGGCCGAGCGTTGCCTCTACCTTTGGCTCTACCGCAGCTCCGACCCCTATCCCTAGTAGTGGCTACAATCTGGGGCTCTGGCTCTTGATCCGCTGAGGATGACATACACGTCCTCACCAACTATGAGAGAATAAGAGAAGAATGATTCAAACTCAGCGATAGAACAAAGTCATAGAGAAAGAAAGAAAGTGAAATTTTCCTAACGACTTATAGCCTCTAGAAGATAAGTACAAACATTTCCGTACCGATCCTCAAGACTGTACTAAGCTTGCTCATGACTCGTGAGAGCTGTGCAACTTATTGCTCTGATACCAACTTATCACGACCCAAAATCCCAACCAATTGGGGTCATGATGGCGCCTTCCACTGCTTGCAAGGCAAGCCAACACACAACGGATAGTTATGAAGAACTACAATAAATGACTGATTATAGAATAATAACATAACATAAAAGACTGGCCACGAGAGTAAAACCCCTGAACGAAACAACTTAGGGGGAATAAAGATGTAGCAAGTGTTGAAAGGTGAAGGGTAAAGAGGCCAAATTAGACAGGTATCTTAAACATGCAACAACTCTCTATACGATAGGACCAATCTGTCCTAAGCAAACGTTAAAGAAACGACAAAATTCTATGATTGCTGGGTCAATAGGTGGTCTGAAACCTAATGTAAAAGGATATGTGTAAACGAAAGAGTAACCGGCTTGGTACGAAGTGATCCTTTGGTTTGGACCAGGAACTAAAATTGGAAAATCAGATTTCCAGTGACATTCTTTTTCGCATAAGAGAAATCAAGTTATTAGTAATCTGAGAAGGATAGATATCGACACGATTATGGGAAGTCATAGAAATAACTTGGTTTCTAATCGATTCATGATCAGTGGAGAAAGAAAATTCTGCAGGAATAATTTCATCAACTCGAATAGGTTCATTCGAATCCCTATTTCTGGCAGAAGATCTATGAGTTGAAGAAGCCCTAGTTCTAGAAGAAGAAGGGGGTAACAATGCTAGGTTGAGAAGTAGAACCACGAACAGATAAAGATCCTAAGCTATGCAACCTACCGCCTCTTCTACTCCTAACAGGAGAAGTTGAAGGGGGAAGTTCATCTACAATTACTACTCTACGAGGATCACGGTTTGATGAAGACATAGTTGTATAAGAAAATAATACGTGCTGATGAATAAGAACGATTAAGGAAGAAGAACACTGTATATTAAAGTTTTTCGTGAAAGCAAAGGCACATGAGGTATTTATAAGAAGAAGCAACCGTCATGTAAAGGGGGTCATGATGGAAACGTCATAATGAAACAGTCACTTCGTGACTGACGCAGCCACAAGAAAGCCCTAAACACCGCTGAAGAGTCGTAGACCTAATCGATAAAGGCCACGTGGCACATGTATTAAATGGAAGTGACAGATGACGTGTTGGTTCTGGAGAAAACGTAATGATACATGAGAAACGGTGGCAAAAATTCCCGCTATAAATATATACCACTTCCCAAATATTCAATTGCAGAATATTCGGCAAGTGGGGGGACTATCTGTATTAGTAGGAAATAAATATTACTCGTGAAATTATGTATGGTTGACAGGGCATGATACATAGACCACTAAGAAGATGACAACTGGAGTATTGCATTAAAAGATGCACGAGCTACAATAGGTACGAGCAAATCACTCACGAGATGAAAGGGTGCGGTTGCTCGAGCCTAAATTATTTAGAGACACATGCAGAATGAATCAAGACAGTAAAAAAGGAAGATTCATGAACCTCTAATTAATGAGGAAGAAGAATCAGAACCGTCACCGAATCTTCATAAACAGTTACGATTGCCAATTATAATAGTTTATTAATGTCATTAATGCTCATAATGATTCGGCCATAAAATGGAGGAAACATTATATTTGTAAATTCCTATATAAGGGAAGATAATTTCTTTTGTAAAGACACGTTCTGAATATCATTAGAATACAATTACTTTCTTTTACTTTCAATCGATTACTTTTGCATTTCTTTTATTTGTTTCCTTTCTTATAATTGAGAAAGTACGGAATTTCTTGGTTATCAGTAACCCGAGTTCTTCAAAAAATAGGCTTTGACTGAGAATATTATTTTTTGGTTAAACACTTATACTCTGTACCTTTCTACTCAAGGCGTCTGCTACCACATTAGCCTTCCCCGAATGATACAGAATGGTGATATCATAATCCTTCAACAACTCTAACCATCTTCGCTACCACATATTTAGATTCTACTATTTAAAAAAATTCTGAAGACTCTGATGATCAGTGTAAACCTCACAAGACATGCCATATAAGTAATGCCAAAATCATGAGTGCGTGCATAATAACTGCTAACTCCAAATCATGAACCGGATAATTCTTCACATGAGGCTTCAACTGGCGCGACACAAAGGCAATCACCCTACTCTCTTGCATCAATATATACCCATGAACAACATGCGAAGCATCACAATAGACCGTATAAAACCCTGATCCTAAAGGCAATACCAAAATTGGAGCTGTAGTCAAAGCAGTCTTGAGCTTCTAGAAGCTCTCCTCACACTTGTCAGACCATCTGAATAGAGTGCCCTTCTTATTCAACTTGGTTAATAGATCAACAATTGTTAGCATCCTAGGAAGCTCAAATCTATTTAAGGAAAAGGATGAAGCTTTGGAATCTCAAAGAGGGCCTTTAATAAGATATCAAGCTAAAGAGTTGCAAAAAAGGGTCATTAAACTTCAAGTGCAAATAAAGAAGTTGTTAATTGGGAGGAAGATCTCAAGGATAAAATATATGAATTAGCTAGGTATCACACTTGTTTTATGGCCCAAATTCATGTCCAAGAATAGGAGGATTGGATCCCAAGAGACATCCTTTGAAGAAGGTCCTAGTCAGTCCACTTTTGGACCAATTTGGCACCTAAAATGTGTCCAAACTTCCAGCCCATGAACTCCTACATAAAGTCACATGTTTATAACATAAAAAGGAATTAATTTGTTTCAAATAAAGGTACATAGGTGTGCTAGATGTTGAGTGAAAGCTGGTGCCAAGTTGCTTGCAAAATTTCTTCAAGATTTTCAAGATTTCCAAAATTTCAAGATTTCCAAAATTTCAAGATTTTATCCAAGATTGGTTTGGGACTTATTTTCATATAATTTGGGACTATATTTATTGCTTTCCTAGTTAGTTAAGATTATATTTTCCTTTTCCTATGATTGTTGGAATTACTTTTCAAGAATGACTTGGTTTTTGCTTCCTAGCAGTTTTCTTTTCCTAAGGTAGTTGGACTTATTGCCCAAAGTAGTCTAGGACTTTATTTTCTTGTTATTTTAGCCTTAATTTCGTGACCCATCCTACCTATATAAGGGATGTCTTCTTTGTGTTTAGACTTTGATTAATATAGACAATATCAATAAAAATTGTGAGTTTTTTCTTGCACTCTTGTATGTACTCTTGGATTTATTCTTCAACCTTCAAGACTCAACTTAAGGTGGCAAGATGAATTCTTAGAGATCTTAGATCACTTCTAGGTATTCAGGAAAGGTGATAATTTTAGGCTTATTGTTGTTCTTGTTATTCTAAAGGGTCGGGTTTCACAATCTATCTCTTATTTTTAATTCTCTATCAAAGGCGATTAGTTCTCCGTTAGCTAATTGTTGTTGTTAGGATTCAACTTCAAGAACAAACTTCTTGAATTCAAGAAATTCTTTCTTGAATTCAATCTATCTTTAATTTTTTGTCTTCTTTTTTGTTTCTTTATTTTTGTTTAGATTTCACACGTTTTTTGATTTTTCTTAGTAGTTCTTGGACCCCTATCGTGTCGTTATCAAACGGTATCAGAGCATAGGCTAATCAAGATTTCAATCTTGATAATCTTGGGAGCTCCTTGATCCAAAAGAAAAAAAAACCAAAAAAATAAATAAATTAAAAAACAAAAAACAAAAACGAAAATTAGCCCAAAAAGTGTTGTTGCTCATTATTATTTTCAGAATTCAAGTATTATTAGGTTTCCAAGTCAAGAAAGAAAACAAGAAGAGGGGATCCTCGTTCTTGAAGATTAAGGTAACTTCTTTCCTTATTCTTGTGGGTTTTGGGTTTCTTAAATTCTTTCCTTTTTTTCCTACTAACCAATTCCTATTCTTTCTAGGTTTGGTCTTTCACTTGTTTTTTCTTTTTCTAACTCCATATTCTTATCACTAAGGATTTTGACTAGTAAGGTTTATTAATAAATCTAAAGATTAACGATCAAGAGTTACTTTGAGTAGAAAAAGGCAAGAGAGGTGAGAGCATTAGAGGAAAAAGCCAAATTTGAGAGATACATATTTGTTCTAATCTTTGCTTAAGTTGTTTCAAACATGTAGTTATGAAGAAATGACGCGAGCAATGACTCAACAACTTGAAAAGCCGAACTTGCAGTATGCTGAATGGAAGGAAGATGATGGCAACATTATTTTTCAAACTAGAGCTAAAGTGCTATCTAAGATTGTTGTAAGGCCTCGTAAAATTATTCCAAAAAAAAAAATGGGATTCTGTGATGCCGGGGTAAGAGTAGAGGTTAATAATAGTTCGGACTTCTTGGATTAAACAATTCATTGTGGAGTTGAAGGAAACTATTTTGCAGAGATGGTCATTTTTGCGGCCCATTATGCGGCCGCATAATCACTCGTGGGCCGCAGAATGGCCGCAGAGTGAAGCAGCTTTTTGGGCCAATTTTGAGGTCAATTTCGCGGCCGATTGTGCGACTGCATAACCATTTCGCGGGCTGCACTTTGGTCGCATGATTATCCATAGAGTTTTGCGGAGGGAGGTTCTGCGGCACACTATGCGACCGCAGAACAGGTATGCGGGCCGCATAGTGAAGCAGGTCGCCCAGTTCCGAAGGTCATTTTTCGCGGTCATTTTGCGGACCGCAGAATCATTATGTGGTCGCATATCCTGTCCCGGGGCTTCATTTTTGGGGTTTTTAAACCCGACCCTATTTTGTTAAAACATATGCCATAGTCTATTTTTGAGCATATTTATGATACTTTTAGAGTGAGAAAGAGTTCTTAGAGTGGGGAAGTAACCTTCAACTTAATATCCAACAATTCTTGCTCAATCCTTGAATATTATCAAGAAAAGTCCTCATCTTAAAGGTAAGGATCTATGCCCTAGCTCTTAATTTCGAAAATCTACTAAAAAGGGGATAATTAGAAAGATAATTATTGGGTGTGGGGGTTGTTATTTTGCATGCATGTATTCTTAAAGTATGTGGGATAAAAATGGTAGAGAATGGGTTGAGGAATGATAGAATCTTTCATAAAAGGGCCTTAAAAATATTAATGCATACCTAGTGTTTGATAATGTGCTCAAATGCGCTAGAATCATGACCATCTTCCTAATTTTGGTCAAACTTGTTATATTTCTAAAATAGATCGAAGTGCTGAGAATTCCGGAATGTTTTAAAGTTTAAAGTAAGCTCAATTGAGGTATGTTGGCTAAACCTCCTTCTTCTTGGAATCGAATCCCACGGTGTTCATGTAATTGGTGTAAGTCCCAAATTGATCATTATAGAATTGGCTATTCCTTATGTGTTTGTGTTGAAGGATATATGTTTGATATTTATTCTAAATGCTTCATCATGTAATCTTGCCATTTGAGGATGTGTTCAAAATGTGGAATATGTGTTAGAAGTGTTAAGACTTCATGTCAAGATCGAATAAAGGTTGTTATGCCAAAATTATATGAAAAGCCTCTATGTGCTTAGGATTCCCAAATTGCTCATATGTGTACTAATGCCTTAAACGGTAGGCCTTATTGTTGTTGATGATAATGATGTTTGAATATGAAAAAGGGGAAACTGGAATTATGTTATACGACCAAGTGCCAAGAATTACTTTCTAATTGAAGCCACTCGTGCCAACGGATTGAAAAGATGTGAAAGAAGTATGAAGTGAGATGATTGATTGAAAAGGGTGATGTATCAGGTGAGACGGCCTAGCCGACCGGGCCGTGATCGGACGCCATGCTTCACACATGGTGGTGACTGTGCTGGAAATAATAATTAAAATTGTGGTTATGGTTGATGTCTCAAATGAGATGACCTAGCCGATCGGGTCAAGATCGGACTCCGTGTAAGAATACAGTGGTATTGTGAATTATGGCATATCGGCACTAAATATCACCTAACCTAATAACATGGAAATTGACTTGAAAACCTATGTGATCTTTAACATGATATTTTAGTGTTATTTGAAGCTCTTATTGAATTCTTGACTGTTCCCCCCGTATCATTATTCATTCTATTGAGATGGTGTTTAGTTTTACATAGTAGTACTATTCGACAGTACTAACGTCCCTTTTACCAGGAGCGCTGCATCTTTAAATGGATACAGGTGGTTCCATAGCAAGCACTGTTGATCAGCAATAGTGGTACATCCTCTTCCCAGCAGACTCGGTGAGCCCCAATTCATCTCGAGGTCATGTATTATATCTTTTGTTCATATTATTATCACGTTTTGAGGTATATCCAAGGCCTTGTTGCCGACACTATCATAACACTCTTTTGTATCTTTAGAGGCTCCATAGACACTATGTGGGTTGTACATGGGTGCTAGAGAAGTCAAATAGATTATGTTGTGTTTTGATCTCTTGTTCTACTCGAATCATAAGAATGTGTATATTTTGAAACTTAACAATGATGTAACTAATGAAATGATTTAGTATTGTATTCATGATCTTCCTACTGTCTAATTAATGAAATTATGTCTTCTCTTGATCATGGGTGAGTTGGGTAGAAAGTATTTAACAGGCTTGCTCGACTAGGTCCACTCGGTCGAGCGCCGGTCGCGCTTCCCAAGTTTGGGGTGTGACATTTGTGCCTTTAGAATTGACAAAGTTATTGACTATAATGCAATTAGAACTTATATGGTTGAGAAGTTGAACTTGCCTTGTATGGAGCATATTGAACCATACATGTTGAAAGGGGTAAAGGTAGATAAAAAGGTGTTATTACTATTCTCTATTAGAATGTATCAGGATGCGATCTGGTGTGATGTGATTCCCATGAATAATTATCATATCTTGTTGGGAAGCCATGGTATGTCTATAGAAGATCTTCATATAGCATGGAAAAAATAGATACTCTTTTGAGGTTAACGGAAAGAAACTCATTCTTGGGCCTTTGACTCCCTCACAAATTTCTAAAGACGAAAAGACTGTTAAAGAGAATATCAAAAAATATGAGAGAGAAAAGAATGTTAGGAGTAAGAGAGTGCATGTTGACATCCCAAGAGAGGAAAATGAGAGATTATGTTGAGTGAAGAGAGTGGCATGTCAAGGGGGAAAAGAGCAAGCTTGAGAGAAAAGAAAAGAGAGAAGGCCATGTGATAGAAAAACATTGTGAGGTAGAGAAACAAGAGGGTTTGACTGAAGAAAAAGAAGAAAACCTTGGTGAGAGAGAGAAGGATAAGGGTGAGGAGAAAATTAGTCTTGTGATAAAAGCCAAAGAGAGTGTATGGAAGAAAAATATTTCTTTACTTTTTAACCCACGAAATCTTTCTTTTTTTAGTTCTTGTGATTTTGTTGAAAGACCTTTTGAAAGGGGAGGTAAGACGCAATGGATGATGGCAAAGGATCCAATTGGATTTCAACATGAATTTGGAAAAGTAAATTCTTGTTGGATGGTGGAAGATAAAAGCTTGGTTAATTTCTTTGTTGCCGAATCTTTTGACTCTTTTGATCCTTATTTACAGGTTTATAACATGGAGTTCCCTAAAGACATTGCTATGTTAGAGCCATTGCATAAAATAATAAAAGGTGATGTTGTTCCATTAGTAAATAAGTTCAAGTATGGTATGTATAATTGGTTCATTCACATTCTTGGCCTTTCTAGAACACCTAAGGTATTTTTGGAGGTAATGAACTATATTCTTATTTCTTATGCTGGTGACTTTATAATTTTTGTGGATGATGATATTTTGATGCATATCAAGTCATTAACTGTAATATCTAAGTTCAAGTGCAAGAGTAATTTGCTTCCTTTTGAAATTGAGTATGACATAGATGTTAATGCATTCCAACTTGGTGGAAAGAGGCATAAAATTTATGAGAAGAGGCTTGCTGATGAGTTAAATTTTCTTTCTTCTCTTATTCAAGTGTCTAATGAGTTTTCATGTGATAAATTGCTAGAATGTAAGTTTTGTTGTTTGATGGGAAGTCATTCCTCTAGTCATGTTGATTGTGATATTGAAAAAGTGTTTGCTACTAGTAAAGAGGATATGCATGATTATTGTGACGTTAGTGATAAAATACTCTTTCATGAACCTATCTATGACTCTTTCTGTGACAGTTTGAGCAATTATGTAGAATCCATTGATGTTGCGAATATTATTGGGAAAAGTTATAATCATGAACTTGAATGTATTGAAATTTTTATTTTGGAATTTATGGGTTCTTCTGACCTTTCTGAGAATTTGTGTGCTTCTTTGAATAACTTACATGTAGAAGTATCCATGGGAATTATAATTGATACTTGGCTATATCATAAAAGTGTATTATTTGATACATGTAGCATATATACTTGTATTAAATGTATGCATGGCCAATATTTTGTAATTTCTTTGGCATGCAAATGTTTGGACTGCCTTATTGACAAGATCGCATTGTAAATTCCATTACATAGTGCATCTAAGAGGTTTTTATTGGACAAATCTAAGTAGGCATAAATTTTATTGGGATGATGATGTCCATATGCTTTATAAAGGAGTATTTACACCCATTAGGCTTAATTTGGTTAAGTGGACACATGGTCATTATCTTGTTTTATTCTTACCATTTCTTTCCAGATTAGTGGATGCCATTTACTAGTGCGTGACTTCTTTTTCTTGCAAGGTCGAAATTCGAGAACGGATTTTCTTCAAGAAGAGGGGAATGATAGCATCATAGGAAGCTCAAATCTATTTATGGAAAAGGATGAAGCTTTGGAATCTCAAAGAGGGCCTTTAACAAGATGTCAAGCTATAGAGTTGCAAAACAAGGTCATTAGACTTCAAGTGCAAATAAAGAAATTGTTAATTAGGAGAAAGAGATCAAGGATAAAAGATATGAATGGTAAGGTATTACAATTGTTATATGGCCCAAATTCATGTCCAAGAAGAGGAGGATTGGATTCCAAGAGACATCCTTTGAAGAAGGTCCTAATCAGTCCACTTTTGGACCAGTTTGGCACCTAAAATGTGTCCAAAATTGCAGCCCATGAAGTCCTACATTAAACTACATTTTTATAACATAAAAAGGGCTTAATTGATGTCCAAGAAGGGTACATGGGCGTGCTAGATGTTGAGTGCAAGTTGGTGCCAAGTTGCTTACAAATTTCCTTCAAGATTTTCAAGATTTTCAAGATTCTATCCAAGATTGGTTTGGGACTTGTTATAATATATTTTGGGGCTACATTTATTACTTTCCTAGTTAGTTAAGGTTATGTTTTCCTTTTCCTAAGATTGTTGGAATTACTTTCCAAGAATGACTTGGTTTTTACTTCCTAGTATTTTTCTTTTCCTAAGGTAGTTGGACTTGTTTCCCAAAGTAGTTTAAGACTTTATTTACTTGTTATTTTAGCCTTAATTTCGTGACCCCTCCTACCTATATAAGGGGTTTCTTGTTTCTCTTAAGACTTAGGTTAATATAGCAATTTCAATAAAAATTGTGAGATTTTTCTTGCACTCTTGTGTGTGGCTACTCTTGGATTTATTCTTCAACCTTCAAAACTCAACTTAAGGTGGTAAGATGAATTCATAGAAATCTTAGATCACTTCTAGGTATTCAAGAAAGGTGATAAGTTTAGGCTTATTGTTGTTCTCGTTATTCTAAAGGGCCGGGTTTCACAATCTATCTCTTGTTTTTAATTCTCTATCAAAGGCGATTAGTACTCTGTTAGATAATTGTTGTTGTTTGGATTCAACTTCAAGAATAGACTTCTTGAATTCAATCTATCTTTAATTGTTTGTATTCTTTTATGTTTCTTTATTTTCTTTTAGCTTCCGCACGTTTATTGATTTTTTTTAGTAGTTCTTGGACCCCTATCGTGTTGTTATCAACAATAGACGAGAAACCCTCCACAAAGCGACAATAGTAACCAGCCAAACCTAGAAAACTCCTAATCTCCGTGGTCGAAGAAGGTCTCGGCCAACTTTGAACCACTTCAGTCTTCTTGGGATCCATCTTGATCCCATACTACGAAAATATACCAAGATATCATCAGTGAACACAATGACAAAGGAATCCAAATAAGGATGGAACACACTGTTCATCAAATGCATGGAAGCTGCTCAGGCATTAGTCAAACCAAAACACATCACCAAGAACTCATAATGCCCATAACTGGCCTGAAAGTCGTCTTAGGAATGTCCAAAGCCCTGATCTTAAATTGATGGTACCCCTATCTCAATTCAATATTTGAGAATACCCTAGCACCCTGAAGCTGATCAAACAAATCATTAATGTGAGGCAGTTGATACTTATTCTTGATGGTAACCTTTTTCAATTGCCTGTAATCAATACACATTCTTATGGAGCCATCCTTATTCTTACAAATAATACAGGAGCACCCCAAGGAGAAACACTTGGCCTGATGAACTCCTTATCTAGAAACACATATGATTGCTCTTTCAATTTCTTCAACTCTCCTGGAGCCATGCGATACGGTGAAATAGATATGGGCCGAGTGCCCAATGCCAAATCAATATCCCTTTCGGGTGGCATGCTCGGTAGGTGCTGGGAACACATCTGGAAACTCTTTTACAACGGGGACTGAATCAACCATAAGAGTGTCAACACTGATATCTCTAACAAAGTCTAAGTACGCGAAACATCCTTTCTCAATCATCCGTTAAGACTTCAGAAAAGAAACCACTCTGCTAGAAATGTGACTGAAGGAACCTTTTCATTCCTACCTTGGCAACCCCGACATAGCCAACGCCACTGTCTTACGGTGATAATTAAGAATAGTATGATATTGAGATAGCTAATCCATACCCAAAATCGCATCAAAGTCCACCATATTAAGCAATAAAAGATCAACCCTAGTCTCATAACCTTCAATAGTAACCAAACAAGGATGGTAGACACAATCCACCATTATAGAATCCCCAACAAG
The DNA here is from genome assembly GCF_000715075.1 of Nicotiana tabacum. Classification (NCBI taxonomy): domain Eukaryota; kingdom Viridiplantae; phylum Streptophyta; class Magnoliopsida; order Solanales; family Solanaceae; genus Nicotiana; species Nicotiana tabacum. The sequence goes on along the minus strand of NC_134083.1, from coordinate 119,625,779 downwards.
TGTAGACACATAAACAAGAATGTCCAAAAAATCATGAGACATATCAAAATATGATACAAAGTAGGACAACACATATTAATAAGCAGAACCCGAATCAAATAACACTGAAGCATCTCTTTAACACACCAGAACATTACTTGTAATGACTACCTCTGATGTGACCGCCTCTGTCTTACCAAGGAAAGCATAACAACGAGCCTGGCCTTCCTCTTTAGGACGACCTCTACCCGCCTGTCCCCCACCTCTAGCTGCCTGTGCAGGTGGTTTAGCATCTGGCGCAAGAATCATACCCTGGGTACCTTGCTTAGGTACATTCATCTGAAGCCTGGAACAATCTCTCTTTATGTGCCCCAAATCACCACACTCATAAAAAGCTCTTTGTGGATGTGGCTGTTAGAATTGAGTCTGCCTTAACGACTAGAATAATCACTATAAAACTCCGTGCAGGAAGTGCACTGAAGGATGACTGCTCGAATGAAGGGCTATGAAATCTGTGGCTAGCTGGAGCACCACGTGAAACCTGAAGTGCTGAATGAACTAGTCAACTGACATAGCCTCTACCATGATAGCCCTTGCCCCCAGAGTCGGCACCACTTAATCCTCCAAAACCACGAGGCTTCATAGACTCCCTGCACTCCTTCTCCTACTTGAGGATACGCTCTAGCCTCTTAGTAATCTCCATAACCTGATGAAAGGTAGTCTTAGTCTCTATCTCCCATGCAATCCCAAACCTAAAGTTGTAGGTGAGTCCATCAACAAATCAATAGACCCTCTCCATCTCAATAGAAACCAAAAGAGGTGTATAGCATGACAACTCTATAAACCTCATAGCATAATGCATCACAATCATACTCTCATGGAGCAAGTGCTCAATCTCACTGCGTAACTGGTCCCTGCGAGTCTACAGGATAAACTCCTCCAATAAAAGAACTGAGAACTGAGGCAATGTGAGTGGTGCTGCGCTAGCTGGCCTACATAACTCATAAGTCTACCATCATCTGTAAGCCGTCCCTAACAACTAAAAGGTTGTAAAGTCGACCCCATTCAACTCCACTATACCCAAAGTGTGCAAAGTACGATGACACTGAGACAAGAAGCCTTGTGCATCCCGTGTAGGCCCTCCACTGAAAAAGGGAGGACGGAGTCTTTGAAACCTCTCAGTCCTCTTAATCTCCTTAGCAGACAAGATTGGACCTATCTCGGATAGAATTGCAATGATTGGCTGCATCGGCAAAACTCACGGGGTCTGATAAACATGGGCCATCTGCTCTGGTGTACGTGCGGTAGGATTCTGGGCTCCTCCCCTGCCTGTGAAGTAGATGATGCAATCAGAATCAATCCCACCTTGGTCAAGCTCTCGAACATACTCATAATGTTAGCCAAAGTCTCTTGAAGTCCAGGTGTAGAAATCGGTCCCTCTAGTTCCTATGCTGGTCCTACGTGCTCAACATGATCGGGCACCTGCTCATTAGCTGGAGCTATTGGTGGCTCTACATCGGCTACTCTTGTAGAACCTCTAGGTGCGTCGTGTGCTCTATCTCAGCCTCTGCCTCGGTCCCGGCCTCTCACGGCTCTGACAAGGGGAACTGGTGCCTGTTCAGCTGTTGCAATAAAATGTGTCCTTACCATTTGTGAGAGAATAGAAGGGTAAAAGTTCAAAGTTTGGAATAAACAAATCTACGTGATAGAAAATGAAAGAAAGTGAAGTTTCCTAACAATCCGGTAGCCTCTCGAAGATAAGTACAAACGTCTCAGTACTGATGCACAAGCCTCTACTAGACTTTCTTATGACTATAGAACCTCCTCACGCATTCGCGATGAGCAAAGCGTGTCGCCCAACTTTGGTCCACTTAACCCTACGCGAATGCGACCTTGTCTCTGCGTTCGCGAAGCACCACCTCACCTCACTACGTGTTCGCATGCCCCTGTTCGCAACCATGAAGAATAATTCCATCCTCTCGCCTAGCTAGCTTACGCGATCGCGGATCACCTGTCACGCCCCGAACCTAGGAGCGAGACAAGCACCCCGTGCCTCACCTAACCTGGCGTACCAAATTGCGACTAAGGGACTCTGAACACATAATGTCATACTTTGGCCATGGGGCCACCTTGCAAGACAATTTGCGAAGCAAAATATAAAACTGAATGGAAACTAGCACTAACTAAATATCAATATAAAGCTAGGCCGACAAGGCCGTCATAGCTACTACAGCTGACAAACCACCAATTTATACAAACCCAACATACTGCACTAACCAACAGGATATGCCTACAAGCCTCTACTGATAGATGTACTGTGATCGGAACAGGGCCCCGACCTACCCATAACATATATACAGATATACATAAGATGTACACAAAACTCTAGTCCTGGCAACTCCGAAAGACGTGGAGCTTACCGATCAGGCGGAACTCGGGAAACACCTACTGAGGAGGTCTACCCGTCTGTCTGTCTGAACCTGCACGCATGAAATGCAGCGCCCCCAAAAAGGGACGTCAGTACGAAATAATGTACCGAGTATGTAAGGCAATAAAATAACTGAAATCTGAAACTGAACTGATAATATGATAACTGAAATTAACTGGGAGTCAAAGATGATCTGGAGATATACTTACCTGCTGATACTGACTCAACTCCTTCAATATAGTAAGTAAAATAATTGTACGGCCTTATAAGGCTCGGTATATATAACTGCTCTGCCATAGTAGGCTCGCTTATAGGCGCTCAGCCATACTAGGCTATGTATCTCGACCATGCTGGGCTCGCTCATAGGCGCTCGGCCACAGTAGGCTCGGTATATAACTTTCCATCTGATCAGAAGTTGCCCAATAGGGGCCTGCCCATCGATTATAGCTCGATGGTAATGAAAATACTGTAATACTGTATATATAGGCTTGCTGCTCTCTTGACTGAAAGAAGACAATACTAAAATTGAATATAGAGTCTCGATAAGGAATAATATTGTAACTTATGAGACTAGAATAGTGTGAATAAATTCATGAATATGAACTTCTCTTTTTGTCTCATTACTAACACATGTAGCTACGAGATCATGCCAAAATGAAGGAAGGCTTAGCCTTAACATACCTTATCACAATCTTTTCAATCACCAAGTTGAACTCACCTCTTCGCACCTTAATCTACAAGAATGATAATAATACTATCGTTAAGTTACGAAAGGTACAACTATCGCACAACGAACGACAAACCTATTTTGTATTAAAACGGGCAGCATCTCCCCTATAATATGCCCTTCCTCCAACTTCAAGATTAACACCAACAATACAAGGACAGAACAATAACAACATATATACATCATTTTCCAGCCCTATATACACCATCAAATACTACAAAACAGCCCAACACACCCCAATCTCTTCGTACACAAAACGACCACCGTAGTAGTGTCAAACGACCCGAAAATGTTATGACGAACGACCAGCCAACCACCCTACATTTATATGGTGTTTATAAACCCCCTTCCTCCTCCAAAACTCCACAAAATAGTAATAAAACACGCAGCCCAACAGCAACACAAAACAGTCCACAAAACAGTCCGCTACAAGTGAATAACTCGAACTCACGGCTTCCGATCACCGTCCCGTGAGTTCTTACAAGTATAGAACGACTTACCATGAATTTACAGAAGAAAAACTGGATGAAAGAGAGCAGTAAACTCACCTTATTTGTTGGATAACTCAGCTCCTATCTTGGTTCTTCAAACTCTAAGTTTTACCTCCAATTGGAACTTGAAAGGGAGAGAAAATCAATTAGGGTTTGTGGGAAATTTTTGGGAGGATTCTTTGCAGAGCTTATGTCTGGTTATTATGCTCTATTTTAAGTCTAATATATGAAGAAAATAGGCCCTTAAAAGGCCTCTTTGGACGACCCGAAATGGCCCATTTTTGGGCTTTCATTTAAGCAAGTAGGTGACACACCTACTTGTCACCTAGCAGCTTGCGCAGTATCGCAAAAATGCACATATCTCTCTACTCCGATGTCGTATTGACAAATGGTTTAATGCTTTGGAAAATAGACTCATAGATCTTTAATTTGATGGGTGGAACACACTATAACTCTAAGTATATTGGGAGATAATTGCAGTTACATTTGACCTAAAGTTTCAGTAAAACTTATGAATGTAACTTGTGATGACTTTCATCGACTTTTGTTCCACAACTCGCTTGACTTAAAAACATAACACACGCATGTAATACGACTAATATAAATCATAACATAATCTCTTTATCATGTTAATCACCCTAGTCTCACCCCAAAGCTACATGTTATAACATTCCCAACTTGTCGACTTTCGACGAAACATTATTTTCTTCAATTGCTTTAGCTTCTGAACTATCCAACCCTCTTTGTACTTGTTGTTCATGATCTTCAATATTTGTAACCTCAGAGGTAACATGATTAACTTACTTTATATACTTTTAAATATTATCTCATTTTTTTGTCCTACATTAGTTTGCTTACGACGCATTTTTACATACGAAAATATAGGGTGTAACATCACTCCCCCTTGGGAACATTCGTCCTCGAATGTTTACTCTTGGAGACTTTGGAAACTTTTTCCAGAGTATCCTTCGTACACTAGGTTAAAACCAACCTGCACGTAGCCAGAAACATACTATGCATGCCACACATGGCCAATCTTTATAAATAGCAGCAATTTGCCTCACCGACCGTAAATCATAAATATTGAAAGTGAAAAATAAAAGCTTACCTGATGACCTGCTAGCCTACATAGAGCTATGTTGTAGCGTCCCATCTCGAACCATATCTTCATTTTGAAATAGGTGGGGGTATTTAGACTTCATTTCTTCCTCCGATTCCCACATCATCTCTTCTACATTCTTGCTCCTCCATAAAACCTTTACGGAAGCTACCTCCTTATTTCGTAGATTGCGGATTTGTCGGTCTAGGATGGCAACTGGAATTTCCTCGTATGACAAGTCCTCTGTAATCTGTACATCATCCGTGGGCACCACTCGGGTAGGATCGCCAATGCACTTCCGTAGCATAGATACGTGAAAAACCGGATGGACAGACTCCAATTCTGAGGGCAACTCTAACTCATAAGCTAGTTGGCCCACTCTCCGAATGATCCTATAAGGCCCAATATACCGTGGGCTAAGCTTTCCTTTCTTGCCAAACCTCATCACGCCCTTCATAGGTGATACCTTTAAGAATACCCAGTCATTAATCCTGAACTCTAAGTCTCGTCGCCGCACGTCAAAATATGACTTCTGACGACTCTGAGCTGTCAATAGTCGCTCCCGGATAACCTTTACTTTCTCTACGGCCTGCTGAACCAGGTCTGGCCCATGTAACCCAGATTCTCCAACATCAAACCACCCTATAGGAGATCTGCACTTACGCCCATACAAAGCCTCGTACGGAGCCATCTGGATACTGGAGTGGTAACTGTTATTATATGCAAACTCGATAAGAGGTAGATGTTCATCCCAACTTCTTTTAAAATCCAACACACATACTCGTAACATATCCTCGAGCGTCTGAATTGTGCGCTCGGCTTGTCCATCAGTCTGTGGATGAAAAGCTGTGCTGAGATTCACCTGAGTCCCTAGACCTCTCTGAAATGACCTCCAAAAATGTGCTGTAAACTGAGCCCCACGGTCAGATATAATAGAAACTGGTACTCCGTGTAGCCGCACTATCTCCTTAATATATAACTTTGCATAATCTTCTGCTGTATATGTAGATCTGACCGGTAGGAAGTGAGCTGATTTCGTGAGCCTATCGACTATCACCCATATGGAATCGAACTTACGATTAGAACGAGGTAAACCCATGATAAAGTCCATGTTTATCGCCTCCCATTTCCATGTCGGGATCTCTATAGTCTGCATTAGCCCTCCGGGCTTCTGGTGTTCTACCTTCACTTGCTGGCAACTAGTACATTGGGCGACAAACTCAGCAATGTTCTTCTTCATATCATTCCACCAGTACATATCCTTAATGTCATGATACATCTTCGTCGATCCAGGGTGGATGGAATACCATGAATAATGTGCCTCTGACATAATCCTGTCTCGTAGCCCTGCTACATATGGAACACACAAACGACCCTTGTATCTGAGAACCCCATCTCCCTTGAGCTCTAACAATGGCTTCTTCTGCTGCGGAACTCGCTCTCTCAACTCGACCAACTCTGGGTCCTCGTACTGCCTTTCCTTGACTTCAGCTATGAGGGATGATTTTGCAGTGTTTTGGATTACAACTCCACCATCCTCAGAATCTACTAACCGAACCCCCAACGAAGCCAATTGATGAATATCTCTAGCTAATTGTCTTTTCTCGGGCTCTACATGTGCTAAGCTACCCATAGATCGGCGACTTAAGGCATCTGCTACAACATTAGCTTTCCCTGGATGGTAGAGAATGTTAACATCGTAATCTTTCAATAACTCAAGCCATCGCCTCTGTCGCAAATTCAACTCTTTCTGCTTGAAAATATATTGTAGGCTTTTATGATCAGTAAATATATCAACATGAACACCATATAAATAATGCCGCCATATCTTAAGTGCATGGACAACCGCAGCTAACTCGAGGTCGTGGGTCGGATAATTCCTCTCGTGCTTCCTCAACTGCCTTGAAGCATATGCAATTACCTTCCCATGTTGCATCAGGACACATCCTAACCCGACACCTGATGCATCACAATACACGGCATAACCCTCTAGACCCTCTGGAAGTGTTAGAACTGGAGCTGAGGTCAACTTGTTCTTAAGCTCTTGGAAACTCCGCTCACAAGCCTCTGTCCATTGAAACTTAGTTTCTTTCTGTGTCAACTTCGTCAATGGTGCCGAAAGGGAAGAAAAACCCTCTACGAACCTCCGATAGTATCCTGCTAAGCCTAGAAAGCTACGAACCTCTGTCGGAGTGGTAGGTCTAGGCCAAGATTTCACGGCCTCAATCTTCTGAGTGTCCACCTTTATCCCTTCATCTGATACAATATGCCCCAAGAATGCTACAGACTTCAACCAGAACTCACATTTAGAAAACTTAGCATACAACTTACGATCACGGAGGGTTTGGAGTACCGCTCGCAGGTGGTCCGCATGCTCATCCTCTGAACGGGAATAAACCAGAATATCATCAATAAATACTATCACGAACAGATCTAAAAATGGCCGGAATAGGCTATTCATCAAGTCCATAAATACAGCGGGTGCATTAGTCAACCCGAAGGACATGACAAGGAACTCGAAGTGGCCATATCGGGTCCTGAAGGCTGTCTTCGGAATATCTTTTTCCCGAACTCTGACCTGGTGGTACCCCGACCTCAAATCAATCTTGGAAAAGAATCTAGCTCCCTGCAACTGATCAAACAAGTCATCGATCCTTGGAAGTGGATACTTATTCTTAATAGTTACCTTGTTAAACTGCCTATAATCGATACACATCCTCAGCGAGCCGTCTTTCTTCCGCACAAATAGTACCGGTGCACCCCAAGGTGAGGTACTGGGCCTAATGTAACCTTTCTCCAGCAAATCTTTTAACTGCTCCTTCAACTCCTTCAATTCGGCAGGTGCCATTCTATACGGAGGGACGGATATTGGTTGAGTTCCTGGAAGCAAATCGATGCTAAAATCAATCTCTCGCTCTGGAGGAATACCTGGAAGCTCATCTGGAAACACATCTGCATACTCTTTGACTATGGGAATAGACTGAAGTGTAGGTATCTCAGCATCTGCATCTCTAACTCGCACAATATGATAAATGCACCCTTTTGCGATCATTTTCCTCGCCTTCAGATAGGAAATAAACCTACCTCTGGGTGTTGGTGTATTACCTACCCATTCAAGGACTGGCTCACCCGGAAAATGAAATTTGGCTACCTTTGCTCGGCAATGAACTGTGGCATAGCAAGCTGCCAACCAGTCCATGCCCATGATAGCATCAAAGTCCATCATCTCTAGCTCAACTAGGTCAGCTGAGGTCTGACGACTACAAATTGTCACCGTACAACCTCGGTAAACCCGTCTAGCAATAATCGATTCTCCAACCGGTGTAGATACTGCAAAAGGATCACTTAGTATTTCAGGTACTATACCAAACTTCCTCGCGACAAATGGGGTAATATACGATAAAGTAGATCCTGGGTCTATCAAAGCATAAGCATCGTGAGAGCAAATGGTTAATATACCTGTCACAACGTCTGGTGAAGACTCCTGGTCCTGTCGACCCGCTAAAGCATAGATACGGTTCTGATTACCACTTGAACTGGAACCTCTACCTCTGCCTCGACCTCTACCAACCGAAGACTGAGACTCACGCCTTGAAGGATGCACGGACATAGACGATCCTGTTGCTGAACTCGCTGGTTGTGCCATTCCCCCAGAATCTCTATTTCGGCAATCTCGCATCATATGCCCCGGACGCCCACATGTATAACAAGCATCAGAACCTGCTCGGCATTGACCCAAGTGTCCTCTACCATAGATGTCACACCGCGGAGGAAATGACCATGTCTGCGCAGAACCTCGTTGTCGCTGCAAACCCGACGCCCGTGAGCTCTCACCTGGTCCTGACTGAGTATAGCGGTCATACCCGTAACCCTGTAACTGAGGTGGCGGAGGCCTAGGTGGCCGTCCGAAGTACTGGGTCCTATAACTACCCTGAGATTGCTCCTGAGACCTGGGAAATCTCATCCTCTTACGTTGCCCTTGCTCAGCCCTCTCTGTACCCTGCTGCCGACGCCTACCCCTTTCTATATTCTGGGCGAATGCCTGAATCCGGGAGATATCCATACTATCCTGCAATGCAGCGGTGGCACATGCCTCGGTTAACTCTGGGGCTAACCCTGCTATAAACCTGTGAATCCTGTCCCGCATAGTAGAAACTATGGATGGTGCATATCTGGCCAATGAGTCAAAACGGAGACTATACTCTCGAACACTCATATTACCCTGCTTGAGGGCTAGAAACTGATCGACTCGAGCCTGTCGGATCTCCCGCGGTAAGTACTGGTCAAGGAAAGCATCTGAAAAATTCTCCCAAATAGCTGGAGGTGTATCACGTCCCCTGGACCTCTCCCATCCCTCATACCAAAGGATAGCTATATCTCGGAGTCGAAAAGCTGCTAGCTCAACTGCCTCTTTCTCCGTGGCATGCATAACACGAAAGATCCTGTGAAGCTGATCTATGAAATCCTGCGGGTCCTCCCTCTGATCTGTCCCCGTGAACTCTGGGGGACTCAAAGCAATAAACTCTCGGACCCTTGAACTCCCAGACCCCTCAGAAGTTCCTGCACTAGCTGATGCCCTAGCATGTTGCTGGGTAGCTACCAACTGTGTCAACAAATGCACCGCACTCCTTAAGTCCTGATCTGATGGAAGTGGAGGGGGAACTGGATGTGCGGTTTCCCTAGGAATCTCCGTAGTTGGTGGAGGAGCCGGTAATGGCTGAGTAGGGGTCTCCCCTTGAGCCTCAGACTGGGCCCCATCTACTGGAGGTACCCTGTTGGTCCCCTCACCTACTACTGTATCTCTCCTCTGGCTAGCCGTAGTCTTCCTAGTCACCGTCATCTGTGCATGCAAACACCAACACATAAGTTTAATTCAAATTTCCTATAACTCAGTTCTATAGCACGATTTAGATTTCAAAGAAGTGTAACCAACTCCTAAATGCCCTGTAGTTCCTTGCTTATATAATGTGGTGCACAACACATCTATAAACAAGACCCTACTAGACACGGCTTGTAGACTCCCTAGGACAGAACTGCTCTGATACCAAGTTTGTCACGCCCCGAACCTAGGAGCGAGACAAGCACCCCGTGCCTCACCTAACCTGGCGTACCAAATTGCGACTAAGGGACTCTGAACACATAATGTCATACTTTGGCCATGGGGCCACCTTGCAAGACAATTTGCGAAGCAAAATATAAAACTGAATGGAAACTAGCACTAACTAAATATCAATATAAAGCTAGGCCGACAAGGCCGTCATAGCTACTACAGCTGACAAACCACCAATTTATACAAACCCAACATACTGCACTAACCAACAGGATATGCCTACAAGCCTCTACTGATAGATGTACTGTGATCGGAACAGGGCCCCGACCTACCCATAACATATATACAGATATACATAAGATGTACACAAAACTCTAGTCCTGGCAACTCCGAAAGACGTGGAGCTTACCGATCAGGCGGAACTCGGGAAACACCTACTGAGGAGGTCTACCCGTCTGTCTGTCTGAACCTGCACGCATGAAATGCAGCGCCCCCAAAAAGGGACGTCAGTACGAAATAATGTACCGAGTATGTAAGGCAATAAAATAACTGAAATCTGAAACTGAACTGATAATATGATAACTGAAATTAACTGGGAGTCAAAGATGATCTGGAGATATACTTACCTGCTGATACTGACTCAACTCCTTCAATATAGTAAGTAAAATAATTGTACGGCCTTATAAGGCTCGGTATATATAACTGCTCTGCCATAGTAGGCTCGCTTATAGGCGCTCGGCCATACTAGGCTATGTATCTCGACCATGCTGGGCTCGCTCATAGGCGCTCGGCCACAGTAGGCTCGGTATATAACTTTCCATCTGATCAGAAGTTGCCCAATAGGGGCCTGCCCATCGATTATAGCTCGATGGTAATGAAAATACTGTAATACTGTATATATAGGCTTGCTGCTCTCTTGACTGAAAGAAGACAATACTAAAATTGAATATAGAGTCTCGATAAGGAATAATATTGTAACTTATGAGACTAGAATAGTGTGAATAAATTCATGAATATGAACTTCTCTTTTGTCTCATTACTAACACATGTAGCTACGAGATCATGCCAAAATGAAGGAAGGCTTAGCCTTAACATACCTTATCACAATCTTTTCAATCACCAAGTTGAACTCACCTCTTCGCACCTTAATCTACAAGAATGATAATAATACTATCGTTAAGTTACGAAAGGTACAACTATCGCACAACGAACGACAAACCTATTTTGTATTAAAACGGGCAGCATCTCCCCTATAATATGCCCTTCCTCCAACTTCAAGATTAACACCAACAATACAAGGACAGAACAATAACAACATATATACATCATTTTCCAGCCCTATATACACCATCAAATACTACAAAACAGCCCAACACACCCCAATCTCTTCGTACACAAAACGACCACCGTAGTAGTGTCAAACGACCCGAAAATGTTATGACGAACGACCAGCCAACCACCCTACATTTATATGATGTTTATAAACCCCCTTCCTCCTCCAAAACTCCACAAAATAGTAATAAAACACGCAGCCCAACAGCAACACAAAACAGTCCACAAAACAGTCCGCTACAAGTGAATAACTCGAACTCACGGCTTCCGATCACCGTCCCGTGAGTTCTTACAAGTATAGAACGACTTACCATGAATTTACAGAAGAAAAACTGGATGAAAGAGAGCAGTAAACTCACCTTATTTGTTGGATAACTCAGCTCCTATCTTGGTTCTTCAAACTCTAAGTTTTACCTCCAATTGGAACTTGAAAGGGAGAGAAAATCAATTAGGGTTTGTGGAAAATTTTTGGGAGGATTCTTTGCAGAGCTTATGTCTGGTTATTATGCTCTATTTTAAGTCTAATATATGAAGAAAATAGGCCCTTAAAAGGCCTCTTTGGACGACCCGAAATGGCCCATTTTTGGGCTTTCATTTAAGCAAGTAGGTGACACACCTACTTGTCACCTAGCAGCTTGCGCAGTATCGCAAAAATGCACATATCTCTCTACTCCGATGTCGTATTGACAAATGGTTTAATGCTTTGGAAAATAGACTCATAGATCTTTAATTTGATGGGTGGAACACACCATAACTCTAAGTATATTGGGAGATAATTGCAGTTACATTTGACCCAAAGTTTTAGTAAAACTTATGAATGTAACTTGTGATGACTTTCATCGACTTTTGTTCCACAACTCGCTTGACTTAAAAACATAACACACGCATGTAATACGACTAATATAAATCATAACATAATCTCTTTATCATGTTAATCACCCTAGTCTCACCCCAAAGCTACATGTTATAACATTCCCAACTTGTCGACTTTCGACGAAACATTATTTTCTTCAATTGCTTTAGCTTCTGAACTATCCAACCCTCTTTGTACTTGTTGTTCATGATCTTCAATATTTGTAACCTCAGAGGTAACATGATTAACTTACTTTATATACTTTTAAATATTATCTCATTTTTTTGTCCTACATTAGTTTGCTTACGACGCATTTTTACATACGAAAATATAGGGTGTAACATCACCCCACGCGATCGCGTATAAGGAAATGAGAACTCAGACACCAAAAAACTTCAGCAACCTCCTAAGTCCAAAAATCGATCCGTTGGGCATTCGAAACTCACCTGAAGCCCCTGGGACCTCAACCAAACATACCAACCAATCCTAAAGCACCATACGAACTTAGTCGATCCCTCAAACCACATCAAAAAATGCTAAAATCACGAATCACCCTCCAATTCAAACTTAATGAACTTGAAACTTCCAAATTCGACAACCGATGTCGAAACCAACCAAACCACGTCCGATTGACCTCAAATTTTTTACACAACTCATATTCAACACTACAGACCTATTCCAACTTCTGGAATCAAAATCTGACCCCGATATCAAAGATTTCACTGCCAGCCCAAAACTCTAAAAATTCTACTTTCGCCATTTCAAGCCTAAATGAGCTATGGACCTCCAAAACATAATCCGGACATGCCCCTAAGCCCAAAATCACACAACGAAGGTAACAGAATCGACGAAATTCCATTCCGGAGTCATCTTCACCCAGTTCCGACTATGGTGCCAATCCTAAGGCTTAAACCTCCACTTAGAGACTAAGTGTCCCAAAACATTCCAAAAACCAAAACGAAACCTCCCGACAAGTCACAATAGCAGAAATAGATATGGGTGAAGCAGTTAATAAGGGATTGGGGCTATAACTCTAAAAACGACCGGCCGGGTCGTTACAGTAATACTGTGGGCATATCAAGAAAAAAGAAATTATTTTCCCTTGATATACTAAAAGTGCCAAGTAAAAGTGAAAATTTATTATTAGAATACTGGAAAAGTAAAATTAAATGGAAGGAGCACAATTTTAAACGTAAGTTAACACAACTTTAAATTGTTTGCTTTTGCATCGATTAATTATCCATCACTAAAATTGTTTTCCACTGACAGAATACTAAAAGCATGATAAAATATTTAAAGGCACACGTAATTTCTAAAAATAAGTAATTCATAAAACATTATTTTTTAATGAAGATTATCAGTTCAAGTAATCCAAGCTTGTATACCAGATGTAAACTTAAACTTTAATGTATATTAGGGTCTTGAACATGATAATCTTGTACGGAATCGTTACATAAAAATATACCTGAAGCAGAAGTTATTATCACGAAGTGGAAGCGTTATTCGAATATAAATCGATTTCTACCTCCTAGCCCTAACCTTACGTTACCATAGCCGTCACTGATGGAATTATTTGTGTAAAAGTGGTAGTAAACCTAATAGGTGGATGGAAGACCAATTTATAGAAATTTTATCTTAATCTGGTACGTCCATCAAGTAATCAGGAACCTAGGACTATGATACCAACTTGTCACGACCCAAAATCCCACCAAAGGTTGTGATGGCACCTAACCTCCAAGACCTGGTAAACCAATCACACAATAATATAGAAACAATGAAACAAGATATAATGTGCATGAATTAACATAAATAGCGGAATAAAGCTCCAACAATAGCTAACACAATGATAAATAAATCAAACTCCCAAAACTAGGTAGTATAGAGTCATGAGCTTTAAACCTAAATACAATAAGATGTCTCATTAGTACAATACTGTATGAAAGTATAAATAATAGTATGAAATAGGGGAAGGGGACTCCAAGGGTTTGGGATGGTCATGCAGCACTACCTTGAATCCTCTCGATCAACCAATGAGCTCACTCCCGAGATCCGCTACTACCAACACCTGGATCTGCACAAAAATGTGCAAATATATATGTAACGACCCGGCCGGTCGTTTCGAGAGTTATAGCCTCATTTCCCTCATTTCTGCTTCTTTTGTGCTTTATAACTATATTTTATCATATTGGGTTGGTTGGTTCGGGTCCGGAGTAGTTTCAGAGTGAAATGAGACACTTTATCTCTTATTTAGAAGCTTAAGTTGAAAAAGTCAACCGGATGTTGACTTATGTGAAAATGATCTCGGATTTGGAATTTTATGGTTTGGTTAGCTCCGTTAGGTGATGTTAGACTTAGGAGCGCATCCGGAATATAATTTGGAGGCCCGTAGTAGAATTAGGCTTAAATTGGCAAAAGTTCGAATTTTGGCAATTTTGATCGGTAGTGAAAAATGTGATATCGGGGTCGGAATGGATTTCCGGAAGTTGGGATAGGTTTGTGGTGTCATTTGTGTAAAATATGAGGTCATTCGGACGTGGTTTGGTAGGTTTCGGCGTCGTTTGCGAAATTTAGAAGTTTAGAAGTTCTTAGGCTTGAATATGAGGGTAATTTGATGTTTTGATGTTGTTTTGAGTTATTCGAAGGTTCGACTAAGTTCGTATGTTGATATATGACTTGTAGGTATGGTTTGTTGAGGTCCCAAGGGCCTCGGGTGTGTTTCGGGTGGTTAAATCAAGTTGGAGTTTGGAGAATTGGCTGAAGTTGGCTGTTGCTGGTGTAATCGCACATGCGAGGGGGTTGCCGCAGGTGCAAAGCCGTAGGTGCGGTGGGTCAGGCGCAGGTGCGGGAGTGTGTTGGACTTGGGAGCACTATAGGTGCGATTGGGTGCATGCATCTGCGAGCCCGTAGATGCAGATAGGTGCCCGCATAAGAGGAAGTGAGGAGGTCAGGCAGTGGCCGCAGGTGCGAGGTCTTTTCCGCACTTGCGAGGTCGCAGATGCGGATATGGAGCGCATGTGAGAAGTTGGGGGTTTTAGTGATTTTTCGCAGGTGCGCATACTTAGCCGCAAGTGCGAAAGACCTGGGCAGAAACTATAAATAGAACACTTCGCGAATTTTGGTTCATTTCCACCATTTTCAAGTTGGTTCTTGGAGCTTTTTGGAGTGATTTTGAAGGGGATTCAAGGGTTTTCAGTGAGGTAAGTTGCTTGAGATCTAATACTCCTAACTATGGTATTTTCCCGTTGTTTTATCATCTAATTAGTGGAATCTAGGGGTGAAAATAGGGGGTTAGGGCTTGGGATTTTGGAGAGTTTTATTTGAGGATTTGAGGGACCAAATGATGTCGGATTTTGATAAATTTTGTAAGTGTGGACTCGTGAATGAATGGGCTTTCAAGTTTTGTAACTTTTGTCGGATTTCGAGACGTGGGCCCGAAGGCCGGGTTTGAACCAATTTCGGGTTTTGAGTCTAATTTGGTAGTTTTTCTTGTGAAATTCATTCCTTTAGCATATATTGATGGTATTGTACTGGTTGTGAATAGATTCGGAGCATTTGGAGGCCGAATCGAGGGGCAAGAGCATCGCGCAATAGAGATTTGCTCGGTTTGAGGTAAGTAACGGTTGTAAATCTAGTCCTGAGGGTATGAAACCCCGAATTTTTGTGTCATGTGACTATTTGGAGGTGACGCACATGCTAGGTGACGGGTGTGTGGGCATGCACCGTTGGGGATTATGACTTGGTCTGTCCCGTAGCAATTGTAAAGTTGAATATCCTGTTGAAACTATATGCTTCTTATGTGATATAGAAAGAATTTCTGTAAATCAGGCTGGATTCCATGTTTAGGCCTTATGCCAGTATTATTTGGAACCTTAGAGGTATTTTCTTGCTGTCCTTTCACTGTTTTTGATTGAAAATCTATACTCATTCATGTTTATGCATATTTACATCATAGCTTAGTCTCTGTTATATTATATGATGCATCATATCAATGTTGTTTGGGCTGGATACTCTGAATTCTGAGAGCCCGAGAGACTAGATAGGTTTATGACTGAGTGAGGCTGAGGGCCTGATTTGTGAGGACATTTATGGGATCAGGCTACATGCCGCAGCATGTTTCATTAATTCTGCCATGATGGGCATTGATATAGTGCTTGGGCTGAAGGAGCCCCTCCGGAGTCTGTACACACCCCAGTGAGCGCAGGTACCTACTAAGTGCGAGTGCCGGGTGCCAAGTGCTGAGTAATTGGGAGGCATGAGTGACTATGAGGCATGAGTGATTGTGAGGTTGGAGTAATTGGGAGGACTGAGTGATGTTTGCCCGAGGGGCTGTATATGATTTCATCATTTGTGCTCACATATGCATTGAGCCTTTATTTGAAAACTGTTGAAAGATATGTTAAATGATTTTACTGGAACTTGATTTAAATGAGCTGATTTCACTTAAACTCTGGTTTTAAAGCATGCCGTATTTTACTGAATTTTTGTGACATGGACTGTACTTGCATTTTAGCTCGTCACTACTTCTCAGTCTTTATTTATTGCTGTTACTTACTAAGTTGGTGTACTCACGTTACTCCCTGTACCTTGTGTGCAGATCCAGGCATTTCGGGACACGGTAGCGGTTGTTGATTATTCCAGTCGCGGTTCATTGGAGATAGCAAGGTAGCTGCCTGGCGATCGCAACCCTGCTTTTCTTCATCCTTATCTTCCCTTAGTTGTATTTGGTTATTTCCAGACTATGTTAGTCTTGATATTATCAGACGATTGTAGTAGTTGCTCATGACTAGTGACACCCCGATGTCGGGCTTTCTTTTCTGCACTTTTATTTTTAGTTGAACTCTTTATGAAAGGTTCTATTATGAACAACTTTGAATTTATCTTTTGAAATGAAAATACCGATGTGTTTTTTTGGTAATGTGTCGGCTGGCCTAGTACCACGATAGGCGCCATCACCATAGGGTTAGTTTTGGGTCGTGACATATTGGTATCAAAGCCTAGGTTACATAGGTCTCACGAGTCATGAGCAGGTTTAGTAGGGTCTTGCGGATCAGTACGGAGATGTCCCTACTTATCTTCGAGAGGCTGCAGAACCCTTAGGAAAAATCTCACATTTTTGAATTCTTGTCGTGCAAACCCATTGATTCTGGTAACTAAACTTATGTTGTTTCATTCTCTCACAGATGGTGAGGACTCGCACTACCGGTCAGGAGGACCAGCCACCAGTACCACCAGCCAGGGCTGCGAGAGGTCGAGGCCACGGTCGAGGCCGTGGTAGGGGTAGAGGTGCAGCCCGCACAACAGCTGGGGCAGTACCTGTAGACCCTCCAATTGCTCAGGACCAGGACTAGGTCCCAGTCACAAATGTCCTGGCAGGACCAGCTCAGGCACTACCTGTGCCTATTGTGATTCCTGGCCTTCAGGAGGCCCTAGCTCAGATCCTGTCAGTATGTACTGGCCTTGCTCAGGCGGTCTCTGTTTCTACGGCCGCAGCTACTTCTCAGGCAGGGGGAGGCACTCAAACTCCTGCCGCCCGCACACCGGAGCAGGTTGTTCAGGGCTTCCAGACACCGGGGGTCCCACCAGCCCAGCCGGTTGCAGCTGCTCAGGACTATGTAGTTCCTGTTATGCCGGAGGATTAGCATGGTAGATTGGAGAGGTTTGGGAGACTCCACCCTCCATCTTTCAGTGGTGCAGAGGATGAGGATGCACATGGTTTCTTGGATAAGTGTTAGAGGATACTCCGTACAGTAGGTATTCTGGAAACTAGTGGGGTCTCGTTCACTACCTTCTAGTTCTGTGGGGCTGCATTCAGTTGGTGGGAACGAGAGGCGTAGGCCGGTTGGCGCAACACCCCTTACTTGGCAGCAGTTCTTCGTTCTCTTTATGGAGAAGTTTGTGCCTCAGCCTCGCAGAGAGGAGCTGCGCAGACAGTTTGAGCAGCTCTGTCAGGGTTAGGGGTGGGCATAAAATCCGAAAAACCGAATTTCGAACCGGACCGAATTAATTCGGTATTTCGGTTTCGGTTTTTTTGATATTTTGATATAATTCGGTATTACATTTTCAGTATTTAGGTATAACGGTACGGTCCTCGGTATTAGGATCTTGAAATTTCGGTATACCAAAATACCGAATTTTTAAAGAATTTTATGTTAGACCTATACTGCCCAGCCCAACCCAATATGTTGTATCTCTAATTCTCTACACTGCCCTAGTGCCCAACCCAACCCAATAAGGCCCAACTCTTACCCTCTTTAGTCTTTCCCTAGTTTCACTTCACTATAGGAAATTAGAAAGGGAGAAACAGAAACCTAACCTAAGAGAATAGAGATCGACTGTGACTGTGAGAGAGAACTCAGAGAAGTGAGAACCTCGGCGCGTTAGAGACAAGTCAGACGACGTCACGACGACTTCACGACCTTGGTGCCAACGACTCTCAAGTGTGACCGCTGGTTTCCTCATTTTTTACCTTCATTCTTCAATCTTCAACTCTTCAACATGTTCATAACTTTTCATTCTTCAATCTTCAGTTTTTTTATAATAATAGCTGTACTGCTGGAGAAGGAATGTTATTTTGAATTTTGGGTATGAATTTTGATGTAGCTGTAGTATTGAGTTTTGGGGTATAATTTAAGGCTAAGTTAATACTGCTGCTATTGTTGCACTGTTAGAGTCTCTGTTTTTGTTTAATTTTGTTGCACTATGTTAAACTTGAATTGTAGTTATTTGTGAGTAAGGCAGAATTGGCAGATTTGAATTGTGGTTATTTGTGAGCTAGGCAGAATTGGCAGCTTTGAATTGTGCACTGTTGGCAGCTTTGAGCCTTTGTCGTTTGAATTGTGCACTATGAATATGTTGCACTTGTTAATCATTGTGCACTGTGAGGATGTTGCACTTGTTACTCATTGTGCACAGTGCATTGTTGCAAAGAATTGTGCACTCATTAATCGTTATTGCATTTGCTTTGAAGTTTGAATTGGGCACTGTTGCACTTGCACACTTTCAATAGTTAGTGTTGCCTTGAATTGTGCACTGTTGCTTACTGCTTAGTGTTGAATTTAGCGATTATTGTCATTCATTAATGTTGCTTATTTAGCGATTATTAAACTGAAACCGTACCGAAATACTTTGGTACGATATTTGGTATACACAATTGATAAACTGAATACCGAAATACCGAACCGAAATTCTTAAATACCGAACCGAAATACCGAATGCCCACCCCTAGTCAGGGTGATATGTCTGTGACTCAGTATGAGTTGCGATTCTCAGAGTTAGCCCATCATGCTATCTGGTTGGTTCCCACAGACAGAAAGAGGATCATGAGATTTATAGATGGCCTCACTTTCCAGCTTCGATTGCTTATGACCAGAGAGAGAGTGTCTGGTGCTACTTTTGATGAGGTTGTCGACATTGCTCGACAGATTGAGATGGTTCGCGGTCAAGAAAGGATTGAGAGGGAGGCCAAGAGGCCTCGTGGACAGGGTGGATTCAGTGGTGCTCCTCATGAGGGTCAGTTTTATCATGTTAGAGGCCGTCCATTAAGGCAGGCTCAGTCAGCTCGCAAAGTTCACCGTGGTGCATCATCAGGCCATGGTTCTCACAGTTCTCATCAGGGCCACTCATCACTCAGTGCCCTCCCAGCCCAGAGTTTGTCCCGTATTCGATCAGTTCAGGGCTCCTCCATGCCAGGTTCTTCTACCAGTTATCCCGGTGCTAGGGGTTCCCATCAGTCCTTGTCCCCCCGCACCAGGGAGTTGCTTTGAGTGTGGGGAGTTTGGGAATATGTGGAGGCAGTGTCCTCATCATCATGGGGGTCCATCTCAGCAGAGAAGTCAGCCTTCGACTTTAGCACCAGTTACTTCACCACCCGCCCAGTCGGCTAGGGGTGGAGGTCATTCAGCTAGGGGTCGCCCTAGAGGGGGAGGTCGATCAGGTGGTGGTCAGGCCCATTTCTATGCACTCCCAGCTAGACCAGATGCTATTGCTTCAGATGCCATAATTATAGGTATTGTCTCAGTCTGTCACAGAAATACCTCCGTATTATTTGACCTTGGTTCCACGTATTCATATGTTTCCTCATATTTTAATCATTTTCTGGATACGCCCTGTGAGTCTTTAGTTTTATCTGTTCATGTATCTACTCCTGTAGGCGATACTATTGTTGTGGACCGCGTATATCAGTTATGTGTGGTGACTATTGGGGGTCTAGAGACCCGAGTGGACCTTTTGCTGCTCAGTATGGTTGACTTCGATGTGATATTGGGTATGGATTGGTTATCTCCATACCATGTTATTCTAGATTGTCACACTAAGACTGTGATGTTGGCAATGCCGGGATTTCCGAGGGTTGAGTGGAGCGGTTCTATAGATTATGTACCAAGTAGGGTGATTTCATACTTGAAGGATCAGCATATGGTTGAGAAGGGTTGAGTATCGTATTTGGATTTTGTGAGGGATGTTAGTGCAGAGACTCCTACCATTGATTCTGTCCCGGTAGTACATGATTTTTCGGATGTGTTTCCTACAGACCCGTCGGGCATGCCGCCTGACAGGGATATTGACTTTGGTATTGATTTGATGCCGGGCACTCAGCCCATTTCTATTCCACCGTATCGTATGGCACCGGCAGATTTGAAGGAGTTGAAAGAACAACTTCAGGAACTCCTTGATAAGGAGTTTATTCGGCCTAGTGTGTCACCTTGGGGTGCACCGGTTCTATTTGTGAAGAAGAAGGAGGTTCCATGAGGATGTGTATTGATTACAGGCAGTTGAACAAGGTCAGAGTCAAGAACAAGTATCCGTTGCCTCGTATTGATGATTTATTTGACTAGCTGCAGGGAGCGAGGGTGTTCTCCAAGATTGATTTGAGGTCCGGGTATCACCAGCTAAAAATTCGGGATTCGGATATTCTTAAGAAGCTTTCATGACCCGTTATGGCCATTATGAGTTCTTGGTGATGTCTTTTGGGATAACCAATTCCCCAGCAATATTCATACATTTGATGAATAGTGTATTCCAGACCTATTTGGACTCATTCGTTACTGTATTCATTGATGACAGCCTGGTGTACTCTCGTAGCCAGGAGGAGTATGCTCAACACTTGAGGATTGTATTACAGAGATTGAGGGAGGAGAAGCTTTATGCAAAGTTCTCCAAATGTGAGTTTTGGATCGGTTCAGTAGCATTCTTGGGGAACGTGGTGTCCAGTGAGGGTATTCAGGTGGATCCGAAGAAGATAGAGGTTGTGCATGGCCTAGACCGTCCTCAGCCATGGAGATTAGGAGCTTTCTTGGTTTGGTGGGTTATTACTGTCGCTTTGTGGAGGGATTTTCATCTATTGGATCTCCCTTGACCAAATTAACCCAAAAGGGTGCTCCATTCAGGTGGTCGGATGCGTGTGAGGAGAGCTTTCAGAAGCTCAAGACTGCCTTGACCACAGCTCCAGTGTTAGTTTTGCCATCAGCTTCAGGTTCTTACACCGTGTATTGTGATGCCTCGAGGATAGGCATTGGATATGTTCTGATGCAGGAGGGTAGGGTGATTGCCTATGCCTCGCGCCAGTTGAAGACCCATGAGAAGAACTATCCTGGAGTCCATGATCTTGAGTTAGCAGCCATTGTTCACGCCTTGAAGATTTGTCATCATTATTTGTATGGGGTTGATTGTGAGATCTATACTGATCACCAGAGTATACAACATTTGTTTAAGCAGAAGGATCTTAATTTGCGTCAGCGGAGATGGTTGGAGCTTCTTAAGGACTATGATATCACTATTTTATACCATCCGGGGAAGGCCAATGTGGTGGCCGATGCTTTGAGTCGACGGGCGGAGAGTTTTATTACACCCCATGTTATCGTACATAAGAGTATGTCGTAAGTCAATTGATGTTTGTATATAAACTATAAAGTTTGGGAAAGTTGGATTTAACTTACGGAAAAATCGAGTTAAGATTTGCTTTGTAACGAGCCATTTTGAGAAATTAAATTCGTAAGCATTATGATGTCATTTTGGGACATATCTCATACCAAAATGAATGTATTGGAACCTAGTTTCCAATGGTCCAAACCATTTATTCATACGACATCGGGGTAGATAAATATAAATTTTTAAATTTAGGGTCGCCAAGTCACGTTGCCGCACTTCGGAGAAACTGGCAGGTTTATAGGCCAAGTTGCGATGCAGTTTTCTCCCAATATATTGAGAGTTACAAGGAGATATTTATATGAAATTAAAGCTCCCTATGTCTAGTTTCTAACGCTGAAAACCTTTTGTCAATACAATATCGAAGTAGAGAGATACAAGTGTCCGAAGTTGCACTGCTCAAGCTGCCAAGCAGGCAGCTTATCCACCTGCTTGGAGAATTGAGGCGGTGGGCTTATAAGTTGTCTTTACCCATTACATTTCGTAATATCCAGAGTTTTCTTACACCAAAACACTCTCAAGCTCTCCAAGAACTGGTCCAAGATCCAAAGAACCAAACTCAAGAGAAATCAACGCAATTCATCATCAAAGGTGTCAAAGACTCCAAGAGAATGCTTCTATGATGTTGTGGTGTGATTGAGGGCTATTGTGAGCTAAGTTGAGTTAGAGTTTTGAGTTGTAGCTGCTGTGCAAGGTATGTATAACATCTTATTGATTGTTCCTAAGGTTAATCTTGTGTTGGTTGTGTTGTTTGAGTTAAAAATCATAAGATAGCACTTGAAAGAACATGGGATATGGTTGTCTTTTTGGTTGGACTGTTTCGTGGCTAAATATATGGTTTGTGGTGGCTGAAAATTGTGAGAAATAATTTGATAATGTTGTGGCTGATATTTTTAAGCTTTTCTAGGTGTTAATTAAGTTGATTGAAAAAGAAAAGATGAAAAACAAGTGATTAACGATAAATATTAAGGTGCTAGATGTATGGGGCTTTTTTGGAAGGTATTTTGTGGATGTTTTAAACTAGAAATAATATGATACATATAAGTATGATGTTATGAAGGTTGTAAACTAATTTATGGAATAAGAGTTGGATTCAATTTATATCTTGTTATGAGTAAAAACGAGCTTGCCGCTCAATATGATTGTCAAGATAATCGGAGAAACTCATATTGGATCATATCATTATTGTTGCTATTGTTGGTTATAGTTGTTGTTGTAGGTCTGTTGATGACCCTTAGTGGTCTTTGGGTTGTATTAAAAATAGGGGAGTTGCTGCCCGATTTTCCTTAAGTCATACGACTAGCCAAATTCGATGGCACGACATTATATGTTAACGGCAATATCATTTCACTTGTTGTAGATGAAAGAAGTTGTGTTGAGCTTGGTTGAGTAATAAGGAAGAGTTCATACAGGTATGTTAAGGCTAATCCTTCTCTCTTTTGGCATGATCCAAGTAACGAGACGTAAAAGTAATGCTATTCCATAAGTGGTTCTACTCTTAGCAGTTAAGGATATCTACGTTATTCATTCCTATAAAGTGATATTCAAGCATGTCTAAGTATGTTCCTAAGTCCCTATTGAGGTATATGATATAGATGTTAATGTTTTTAATATAGTGTTACATGCATCTTCATGCATTTACCACCGTGCTACGGCCGGTCGGGCAGTTACCACCGATTGGGCAGTTATGTATTATTATTTACCACCGGTTGGGTAGTCATGCATATTCATTTACCACCGAGTTACGGCCAATTGGGCAGTCATGCATTTACCATCGAGCTACGGGCGGCTGGGCAGTTATACATTTACCATCGAGCTACGGCCGATCGGGAAGTCATGCATTTACCATCGCGCTACGGCCGGTCGGGCAATTACCACTGATCATTTGGGCAGTCATGTATCATATGATATGGATAATAGAAACAATCTTATATATATATATATATATATATATATATATATATATATATATATATATATATATATATATATATATATGTGTGTGTGTGTGTGTGTGTGTGTGTGTGTGTGTGTGTGTGCATATGCGGTGGCACTTCAGAGATTCAGGTTGACTCTTATATGTCTTTAATTAATGTTGACTTACTGTTATGTTTCAGTTCCGCCTTACATACTCAGTACATTATTCGTACTGACGTCCTTTTAATGGGGACGCTGCATCCATGCCTGCAGGTATAGATAATCAGTTTGACGAGCCCTCATAGTAGACGAGATTGGCTTCAGCGAAGGATCGTTAAGACTCCACCTCATTCAGAGTGAAACCGAGTCTACGAGTCATCGTGTCAGAAATTTGCTACAAATTTATGGGTAGGCTGGTACCCTATCCCATTTGATGTCAAATAATCTTAGAGGCTTTGTAGACAGAGGTTTATTTTGTACAGTATGTCAGAGGCCTTGACGGCCTATATGTATTCATGTTTTAAGAAAAATAGTTCAGTGATACAGTGTTGCCCACTTATAGTTATACATTATGAGTTGTGGCCATGTTGGCCCATGATAATTACAGAAGAAAAATAAATAAGTTACACAGTGGTTCGCTCGGGCCAGCACGGCACCAGGTGCCAGCCACGCCTTCCCAGGTTTGGGGCATGACAAGTTTGGAGAGTTTATCATATCTTCCGGCAGCAGAATGACCCTTGGCATTGGATGTTCAGGCTTTAGTGGGCCAGCTTATGAGATTGGATATTTTGGAGCCGAGTCGGGTATTGGCTTGTGTGGTCTCCAGGTCTTCTCTTTATGACCATATCAGGGAGCGTCAGTGTGATGAACCCTACCTGCTCGTTCTTCAAGACAAGGTTCGGAGAGGTGATGCTAGGGATGTGACTATTGGTGATGAAGGCGTGTTAAGGATACAAGGCAGGATATGTGTGCCTAATGTAGATGGGCTTCGGGAGTTCGCAGTATTCCATCCATCCGGGTACCGCGAAGATGTACCAGGATTTAAGACAACACTATTGGTGGAGGTGGATGAAGAATGATATAGTTGGGTTTGTAGCTCGGTGCCTTAATTGTCAGCAGGTTAAGTATGAGCATCAGAGGCCGGGTGGCTTGCTTTAGAGATTAGATATCCCAGAGTGGAAGTGGGAGCGGATCACCTTGGACTTTGTAGTTGGGCTCCCATGGACTTCGAGGAAGTTCGATACTATCTGGGTTATTGTGGATCGGCTGACCAAGTCCGCGCACTTCATTCCAGTTGCTACTACTTACACTTCAGAGCGGTTGGCTGAGATTTACATCCGGGAGGTTGTTCGCCTGCATGGTGTCCCAGTTTCCATCATTTCAGATAGAGGTACTCAGTTCACATCGCAGTTTTGGAGGTCTGTGCAGTGAGAGTTGGGTACTTAGGTTGAGTTGAGCATGGCTTTTCACCCTCAGACGGATGGACAGTCTGAGTGCACTATTCAGATATTGGAGGACATGTTGCGCGCTTGTGTCATTGACTTTGGGGGTTCATGGGACCAGTTTCTGCCGCTCGCGAAGTTTGCATTAACAATAGTTATCAGTCGAGTATTCAGATGGCTCCGTACGAGGCTTTATATGGGAGGAGATGTAGATCTCCGGTAGGATGGTTTGAGCCGGGTGAGGCTAGGCTCTTAGGTGCAAACTTGGTTCATGATGCATTAGGTAAGGTGAAATTGATTCAGGAGCGGCTTCGCACGACGCAGTCTAGGTAGAAGAGCTATGCGGACAAGAAGGTCCATGATGTGTCTTTTATGGTTGGGGAGAAGGTTTTGCTGAAGGTATCACCCATGAGGTTTGGGAAGAGGGGCAAGGTGAGCCCTCGGTTCATTGGGCCTTTTAGGTGCTTCAGAGGATAGGGGAGGTGGCTTATAAGCTTGCCTTGCCACCTAGCTTGTCGAGTGTGCACCCAGTGTTTCATGTTTCCATGCTCCGGAAGTATATTGGAGATCCGTCCCATATTTTGGACTTTAGCACGGTTCAGTTGGAGGGGGATATGCCTTATGATGTGGAGCCGGTGGCCATTTTGGATCGGTAGGTTTGAAAGTTGAGGTCAAAGGACATAGCTTTAGTGAAGGTGCAGTGGAGAGGTCAGCCTGTGGAGGAGGCCACCTGAGAGACTGAGCGGGAGATACAGAGCAGACGTCCACACCTATTTGAGGCTCCAGGTATATTTCTAGACCCGTTCGAGGACGAACGTTGGATGTAACGACCCGACCGGTCGTTTCGAGAGTTATAACCCCGTTTCTCCCATTTCAGCTTCTTTTGTGCTTTACAACTATATTTTATCGTATCGGGTTGGTAGGTTCGGGTCCGGAGTGGTTTCAGAGTGAAATGACACACTTAGTCTCTTATTTAGAAGCTTAAGTTGAAAACGTCAACCGGCTGTTGACTTATGTGAAAACGATCTTGGATTTAAATTTTTATGGTTCGGTTATCTTCGTTAGGTGATTTTAGACTTAGAAGCGCATTCGGAATATAATTTGGTGGCCCGTAGTAGAATTAGGTTTGAATTGGCAAAAGTTTGAATTTTGGCGATTTTGGTCGGTAGTGAAAAATGTGATATCAGGGTTGGAATGGATTTTCGAAAGTTGGGATAGGTTCGTGGTGTCTTTTGTGACGTGTGTGTAAAATTCGAGGTCATTCGGACATGGTTTGGTAGGTTTCGGCGTCGTTTGCGGAATTTTGAAGTTTAGAAGTTCTTAGGCTTGAACCCGAGGGTAATTTGGTATTTTGATGTTGTTTTGAGTGATTCGAAGGTTCGACTAAGTTCGTATATTGATATATGAATTGTTGGTATGGTTGGTTGAGGTTCCGAGGGCCTCGGGTGTGTTTCGGGTGGTTAACGGATCAAGTTGGAGTTTGGAGAATTGGCTGAAGTTGGCTGTTGCTGGTGTAATCGCACCTGCGAGGGAGTTGCCGCAGGTGCAGTGGGTCAGGCGCAGGTATGGGAGTGTGTTGGACTGGGGAGCACCGCAGGTGCGATTGGGTGCACGCATCTGCGAGCCCGCAGATGCGGATAGGTGCCCGCAGAAGCGGAAGTGAGGAGGCCAGGCAGTGGCCGCGGGTGCGAGGTTTTTCCGCACCTGCGAGGTCGTAGATGTGGATATGGAGTGTAGGTGCGAAGTTGGGTTTTTTAGTGATTTTCCGTAGGTGCGGAGGTTTTTACGCAAATGCGGCACTGTAGGTGCGCATACTTAGCCGCATGTGCGAAAGACCTGGGCAGAAGCTATAAATAGAACATTTCGCAAATTTTGGTTCATTTCCATCATTTTCAAGTCGGTTCTTGGAGCTTTTTGGAGTGATTTTGAAGGGGATTCAAGGGTTTTCAGTGAGGTAAGTTACTTGAGCTCTAATACTCCTAACTATGGTGTTTTATCATCTAATTAATGGAATTTAGGGGTGAAAATAGGGGGTTAGGTCTTGGGAGTTTGGAGAGTTTATTTTGAGGGACTAAATGATGTCGGATATTGATAAATTTTGTATGTGTGGACTCGTGAGTGAATGGGATTTCAAATTTTGTAACTTTTGTCGGATTTCGAGACGTGGGCCCGGGGGCTGAGTTTGAACCAATTTCGGGTTTCGAGTCTAATTTGGTAGTTTTTCTTGTGGAATTCATTCCTTTAGTGTATATTGATGGTATTTACTGGTTGTGAATTCAGAGCATTTGGAGGCCGAATCGAGGGGAAAGAGCATCGCGCAGTAGAGATTTGCTCGGTTTGAGGTAAGTAACGGTTGTAAATCTAGTCCTGAGGGTATGAAACCCCAGATATTTGACTATTTGGAGGTGACGCACATGCTAGGTGACGGGCGTGTGGGCGTGTAATGTTGGTGGATTGTGGCTTGGTCCATCTCGTATCTACTGTCAAGTTGAATATTTTGTTGAAACTACATGCTTCTCACTTGGTTTAGAAAGAATTTCTGTAAATCAGGCTGGACGCCATGTTTAGGCCTTATGCCAGTATTGTTTGGACCCTTAGAGGTCTTTTCTTGCTATCCTCTCACTGTTTTTGATTGAAAATCTATACTCAGTCATGTTTATGCATATTTACATCATAGCTCAGTCTCTGTTATATTATTTGATGCATCATATCAATGTTGTTTAGGCTGGATACTCTGATTTCTGAGAGCCCGAGAGACTGGAGAGGTTTATGACTAACTGAGGCTGAGGGCCTGATTTGTGAGGACATTTATGGGATCGAGCTGCATGTCGCAACATGTTTTATTGATTCTGCCATGATGGGCATTGATATAGCGCTTGGGCTAAAGGAGCCCCTCCGGTGTCTGTACACACCTCCAATGAGCGCATGTACTTATTGAGTGCGAGTGCCGAGTGCTGAGTGATTGGGAGGCATGAGTGACTGTGAGGCATGAGTGATTGTGAGGTTGGAGTGATTGGGAGGAACGAGTGATGTTTGCCCGAGGGGCTGTATATGGTTTCATCATTTGTGCTCACATCTGCATTGAGCCTTTCTTTGAAAACTGTTGAAAGATATTTTAAATGATTTTATTGGAACTTGATTTAAACGAGCTGATTTGACTTAAACTCTGGTTTTAAAGCATGCCGTATTTTACTGAATTTTTGTGATATGGACTGTACTTGCAGTTTAGCTCGTCACTACTTCTCATTCTTTATTTATTGTTGTTACTTACTGAGTTGGCGTACTCACGTTACTCCCTGCACCTTGTGTGTAGATCCAGGCATTTTTGGACACAGTAGCGGTTGTTGATTATTCCAGTCGCGGTTCATCGGAGATAGCAAGGTAGCTGCCTGACGATCGTAGCCCTGTTTTTCTTCCTCCTTATCTTCCCTTAGTTGTATTTGATTATTTCCAAACTATGTTAGTCTTGATATTATCAGACTATTGTAGTAGTTGCTCCTGACTAGTGACACCCCGATGTTGGGCTTTCTTTTCCGCACTTTTATTTTTAGTTGAACTCTTTATGAAAGGTTCTATTATGAACAACTTTGAATTTATCTTTTGAAATGAAAATATCGATGTGTGTTTTTGGTAATATGTCGGCTGGCCTAGTACCATGATAGGCACCATCACGACAATGTTAGTTTTGGGTCTTGACAACATAGTATGAGTACAGGACAACGTGTACTAAGTAAGTATTAAGACTATCCTCGGTGAAGTAGTGACGAGGTTCAAGTCCTGTGATACTCACTAATCAAGAACCTATGCAATATACATTATAACTTGCAGCAAGAATATAACAAGATGCAATATCATCAACTCAAAAATCTTTCACGCCCCGAACCTGGGCCTGGACGTAACACGACACTCGGTGCCGGACTACATTTGACCGAGCGAACCAACTGGCTGGCTGAATCAACATGTGATATCATAACATACTAAATGCGGAAGATAAACTAGCACATGCTGATATACTGAAAGTCTAAATGATATAAATCAAATGGGGAAATGCTAATATAAGCCTGAAACATATATGTAGCAACATTGCTTAACCTTAAATGCTCATGACTCTGTCTAACTATTACTCTAGTCTATGAAGCCTCTAATGAAGCACTGAAAACACTGACGGTCTGAAAATACTGAAGACTGTAAGGTAATGATAATGCCCCAAAAGAACTGGGGATCACCAAATAGCTGGTACGAGAATCCTAGCGCTCTGAATCGTCAACCTGTAAATCATTACCTGCATCGTGAGATGCAGGCCCCGGGCAAAGAGGGACGCTAGTACATTTGAATCGCACTGGTATGTAAAGAAACTGAAAGATAGAATTATAAATACTGAAACTGAAATTAAGCTGATGACTGAGAATTGATAATTGATAACTGAAATGATAATTATTGAGACTGAAACTAAAATGATAACTGATAGCTGATAACTGATAACTGAAATGATAATGATAACTAATAACTGATAACTGAAATGATAACTGATAACAGAACAGAACAAAGGAAGTAAGAATATGAATACTCCCTCTTCTGAATGATGAAGAACCTGTTTATCTGAATAAACTACGGCCTCGGGCCCAATATATATATGTGCACAAGCTACGGCCTCAGGCCCAAGTATACGTATACATAACTATGGCCTCATGCCCAAAAATGCATAAAGCATCAACTACGGCCTCAGGCCCAAATATGCATAAAGCATAAACTGCGGCCTCAGGCCCAAATACAGGTGTTCAACATTCATGGATTTAAAATCAGGAACTGAGAATCATACTGCAATACATGATACTGAAATACTGAATCAAAGTGAGTTACATGATACTCGAATGCTGATTAGAACTAGACTAAGACATGTATTCATGAACTGATTATGAAAACTGAAACTTCAACTATTTATGACATGCTGAGTAATCTAGACTGAGACTCGTGGGAATCAAGCCCAAGTCTATATTGATTACGCACTGATTTCACAACGTTCAGAATGAAAGTCATGAATGAGTTACGAAGCTAGAGAATAGAAGTTCTACAACTATTCAAGGAACTAGGCTTAACTATAATTCTGAGGCAATTAGTAACGTGGTAAAAGAAACATGGTGTAGGAAGAATCATTAACATTCCCAAACATAGAGAGTTAGCCTCACATACCTTAACTTTCTGCTCTTAAGCGTAATACAACATTTGTTAACTCTTTCAACTTTAATCTATAGCAGTACAAGTCAAATGGATTCCATATTAGCTATGATACTCATGTTTTGGTCACTTAAGCATTTTATCAAACACTTGGTGAGAATAAAGCTTTATAGTCGTTATTAATGGTGTTTCTACACCCAATAACCCATTCTCTTGCTTCTAGATAAATTCTAAAGTCTCAAATGGTTATAATCAACATCATTCTTCATCACCCATAAGGTAAACAACACCCTTAACCAATAATCAACAATCAACAACCCAAACCTATAACCGTTCATGCTTTTCTATCAAATCCATCAACTCATATCTCATGAACTAGAGTCTATAATCATTAATCCAATGTTAGAATCAATTAGAGGGTGAAGACATTACCTTTTTGAAGTTCAATCTCCTTGAATTCGAGTTCTAGGGTTCCTTCTCTCAACAATGATGTCCCAATCGAATATCTAATGATATGGAGGGTTTACCCATGGTAATAAGATGTTGGGAAATTGAAATTAACTTAGAATCACCATTAGAACTTACCTTGGATGGTGGAGGGACCTTTAAGGAGTTAGGTTTTTGAGAGCTCCCCTTCCTAGAGCAAGTTTTTGTGTTTTGGGTGCGTGGGGGACAAAGTAGAGCTTTAAAATGACCCCCCCAAGTGCGCCCCCCACGCACATGAAGGCCTGACTGCGCACCAAACAGTTTTTGTGTTTTGGGCGCGCATATTGCGCACTTATCTGTAAAATGCACATAACATCTTGCACAGGGATCCGTTTGAGCTCCACAATATATTATTGGAAAGATATTGCAAAGGCTTACAACTTTTGTGTTTTGAGTTTTCCTAAATTCCTTACACATCTTCGCTAAATCCTGATGGAAGACAAACCTTTTGTAAACTTAGTCGATTTTGTCAAATCTTATGCACCTCACTTTTCATCTTGATTTTGAAACAACTATTTTCACCCATACTCATCCCGCTAGGACTTCATATGCCTAAAATATCAAATTAATACCCATTTAACATATCCACACCTAGTCCGAATGTACGGGGTGTTACAAAAACATGAGTTATCAACTCAACACAGGTAAATAAATTTTCACAATCGAGTCATCAACAAATAACAGAGGCATTGAGTAGCATGTTAGGATTCTACATAGCATATAAAAATACATAACAAGGCCTAAAGCTTCACTTGCATGGCCAAGCTTCCACCCATGCACTCCACTCATCATCATCCGCCTCCATATTAGAATCAATCAAAATCGGTCAAATTACCCCAATCTGCATTTACGCCAACAAGAGAGAAATATGAGAGGAGGAAGATGGATCCATATCCACATGTTGCAGGGCAAAACCCTCTTGCTCTAACAACAACAATATCACCATTATCGCACTACAAAGACCTCATGTCATATCAATAACAATATCATCATAATCACAACAAAGACCTCATGCCATAACAATAACAATATCATCATAACCGCACGGCAAAGACCTCGTGCCACAACATCATCGCACCACAATATCCTCATAGAAAAGACCTCGTGCCAACACAAAATTAATCCGCTCAACATATCGATATGTGCCAAAATCATAACATTCCAAGATAATAATATATCATCAAGGATACATATGCTTACAATTCATTAATAAGGTTCACAAGAACATCATAATAATAAAGTATGGATGTGCTCAAGATGTGAAACATGACTACGGCAAAATAAATATAGGAACAATATCACAAATAGCCCATCTTGGCGAATTAGGGAAAAATAATCCTGAACATGATCTCTAGCATGGAAGGATAAGCTCACGTAGTCATACAAAGGATTACACATATATCATAGAGAGCACTCGACCAAAGTAAGGTATAATATAAGCCTAAAGTCTAGTCCGGTAATATTACATACATAGCACCCGCATATACGCTTGTCACCTCACATATAAGTTGCATTACGCACATTACAATTAGACAAAGAAAGTCCAATCATAAGGGTTATTTCCTCACACAAGATTAGGCAAGATACTTACCATGATAAGCCCAAATAAACTTTCTAGAATAGCCTTTCCCTTAGAAATATCCTCCAACTGGCTGGGATCTAGCAAAAAACAACTCAATAACATCAAATAAAGCCATAGAAATCAAATCCAAATAATAAGGCTTCAATCCTTATTTAATTTACAAAGTCAACAAAAAATAAGTAGGGCACACACGGTCAAAACTCGAGTCAAGGGGTATATTCTGACTACCCATAACCCTATGAGTCCAAATATGTGATTAGATTCAAAAATCAAGTCCAAATCAACCCTCAAATCCATGGGAATTCAAGATAAATAGTTAAATCCAAGTGAGAATTATTTACCTACAAAGTAGTGATGAAAATTTCCCCAAAAGCCACCTCTAGCCGAGCTCCAAAACTCCAAAACTCCAAATAATGAGAAATGAGCTAAACCCTCGAAATACAAGTCTGCCCAGCGACTTCTGCATCTGCGGACAAACTGATCGCTTCTGCGACGCTACTTCTGCAGTCAAAACCTTGCATTTGCAATTTTCACTTAAACCACCATCCACCTGCACCTGCAGAGGAAGTACCGCTTCTACGATGCCGCAGGTTCGGCTTTGAATCGCTTCTGCGCATCCGCTTTTGCGCTCCAAACTTCACAGAAGTGCCCCTCCTACTCCTAGCTCAAGCCCGCATATGTACCATTCCTTTCGCAGGTGCGATGTCGCACCTACACACCAAACCTTGCAGGTGCAACACACTATTACCAGACTTGCCATCAAACACCAAAATATCCGAGACCTATCGAAGCACACCCGAGCCTCCTAGGACCCCATATGATGATACCAACAAGTCCATAAACACTTCTCGGACCTATCCAAAGCCTCCAAACACATGCAATAACATCACAAATCAAATATTAAACCTCAATTTGAACTTCTCTTAAGTTCAAGAACTTCCAAACTTTAAACCAAACGTCCGATTCAAATCTCACCAATCCGGATCACAACCAAACTTTGTACACAAGTCTCACAAATGAACCTATTCCATGTTCCAAAATAACAATCCAAGTTTGATATCATCAAATTCAACTCCCGGCAAACCTATGAACTCTTCAAACTTCAAATTGCCAATTTTTGGTAAATAGAGCCAAAACATCCTAGGAACCTCCAAATCCAAATCCGGACATATGCCTAAGTCTAAACAACTAAACGAACCTATTGGGACAATCAAATAACCAACCCGAGGTTATCTACTAAAAACATCAAACCTTGATCAACTCTTACAACTTAAGCCTCCAATAAAGGAACTATGTGTCCAATTCAATCCCAAACTGTAATGACCCAATAGGTCATTTTTAGTTCTAGCTTTCCCTTTTGTGTTTTGAGACTTTTCATAGATCTATTTTTTGATTTATGACTTGCATTCGTGGTCCGTGTCAAAATTCGAAAGGTTTAAATGTGACTTTTTAAAGAAAATATGATTTTTGACTTTGAAAGTGGTTAGAGTTGACCACTGTCAACATTTTTGGTAAACAATCTTGGATCTGTGTTTTGACAATTCTAGTAAGTTTTATGATGAATTTTGACTTGTACGCATCTTTAGTTGGGGGCCAGGGTGACCCGAGGCTGTTTCGGTACGTTATGTAGAAAGTTATATATTTGAGTTTGAACTTTGAAAAATCTTGAGTTTTGGTGATCAATTCTTGATTCTAGATGTTATTTTGATAATTTAAGCTTACGAGGGAGTTCCTTTGATGTTAATATACTTGTATGATTGTTCGAATTGGATCCCAAGGGTCTCAGGTGAGTTTTGGATAGGTCGCGGACTGTTTTGGTAGAGTTGTTGGGCTACAGATCTCGCATTTGCAAGGATCTTTCTGCAAATGCATGCCTCGTATTTGCGAGAGCTTGCTCGTATTTGGAAAGTTGGGAAGAGACTAGGCAGCTTCACTTTTGTGATGTTTTGCTAGCTTTTGCGAATGGTCGGGTTTCGCAATTGCAAGGGTTGTGTCATAATTGTGATACTGGAGGGCTGGGGAACATCTTCACTTTTGCGAAGCTTTGTTCACTTTTGTAAGGGGCTGGACCTTCCCAAATGCAAAGGTTTTGTCGCTTTTGTTACATCTGAGAGGCTCAGACACTGTTCGCATTTGTGAATATCGCAATTGCGATACCGACAATTGGGTATAAGGTTGGGATTTCGAGACTTTGCTAATTTTACTCCATTTTTGAGATCTAGACTCCACATAGAGGCAATTTTGATGATCAAATTCTTACCAACTTCATAGGTTAATAACTTTAACTTGTTTTTCTTCAATTTGCATTACATTTTCATGAATTTCACTATCAAATCTCAGATTTCGTAGAGTAGAAATTTGGTTTTGGGTAGAAATTAGGAATTTTGTAAAATTTAGATTTAGACCTTATATTGAGATCGAATCTAAAAATAATTACATATTTGAATTCGAGAGTGAATGGATAATCGGGATTTGGTTCGACCATGTGGGACCGCATTAACTTTTTGTGGACGTTTTCAAATATGTTAAAGATAAAACCTTTTTTTGTACGAGGGTAGTTTCTAAAACTTGTTTTGACTTGATTGAACAATATTTGATTAGATTCAAGTGATTTTGAGGCTTAATCTAGAGGGAAAGTTGTGTTGGATTGTTGATCTTGTTAGGTAAGTGTCTGGTTAACCTTGATTGAGTGAATTAGGGTGTAATTGAGTATATTTGCTACATGATCTAAGTGTTGGGGGCTGCATCTATGCAAGGTGATGAATGTATATGTGTTAGCCATGGGATGAACATGCAGGTAGAATTAGCCTTATATGTGCCATGTTACTTTGTTTATTAAATCTACCATGCTTTAAACAGATTATGAAACTCTTTGATTTCTCGTATTCATGTTATTTCCTATGTTGAGATTATTGAGATATTGGGCGTTGAGATTGTTGAATTGGTTGTTGGTGCAAAAGTTTTGGTAAACTCTCATATGGAGAGTTATGTTCAAATACTATTTTTGATGTCATTTATGCTTCCCACCTTTCTTGGTACTGTGTTATATGTGATGCTTGGTGAGGAAGAGTGTTTGTGCACGAAGGGTGTTACTGTGCTTGTGAGAAAGAGTGTGATTGTGCACGAAGGGTGTTGTTGTGCTTGTGAGAAAGAGAGTGATTGTGCATGAAGGGTGCTTCGTGCTTCATTTATATCAATATCATTGCATGAAAGGTGTTTCCGTGCTAGCTGCTATATTATATTGTGAGGATGATTGTAAAAGCACGAAGGGTGATGCCGTACCGTTTATTGGTTGCATTGTTGTTTATTTTACTATTCGAATTGAGGACTTGGCTTTTTGGCTTTGTAATTTACCTTTGAAAGGTTTGTTCTGAGTTGTTGTAACGGCATGAGTTGTGGTTTACTTAGTAACACCTTCCTTTACTTTCCCGTTTTATGTTCCTTTACTCTTGTGCTTATTACTTCTCTAACATGTTATTATCCAATTATTATGCTTGATACTTTAGTTATCATCTCGTTATTACTTGTTACTTCACTGCACATGTTTATTTGTAAGCGTCTTGTATTAAACTCATCATTACCTTATCGGGGTTAGGCTCGATACTTATGGAGTATATTGGGTTGGTTGCACTCTTACTACACTTCTGCACTTCTTGTGCAACTTCGGACATTGGTAACAACAGAGTTCCAAGAGGTGCTTAGCGGATACCAGATAGACAACTCAAGGTAGAGCTGCATACTGTTCGTAGGCCTTAGAGTCATCTTTCCTTTTCTGTTGTATTATTTCTACTTTTCAGACAATATTGTATTTATTTCAAGACAACATATTTCGTAAACTCTAGTAGCTCATGCACTTGTGACTCCACGTCTTGGGATGGTTGAACGTTAGTGTGGATCTTTAAACTTATCATGTATACTGCTGAGTTACTATTACACTTCTTTATCATTTTGTTGTTGATTGATAGTTTCTTTTCTTTCGTATTTTCTATTATGTGTTGGCTTACCTAGAAAGTGGTGTTAGGCACCATCACGACCCCGCAGGTTGGGATTTTGGGTCGTGATAAATTGGTATCAGAGCCCTAGATTTCATAGGTCTCACGAGGCATGAGCAAGCTTAGTAAAGTCTTGAGGATTGGTACAGTGACGTCTGTGATTAGATTAGATTTTTAGTAGAGTCTTAGGAAAAGTCACTTTCTTTCTTTCTCTATAGTTCGATTTTGTTCTATCATTAAGATTAGATTTTCAACATCAAAAGCATGTATCGCACCCCAATTCAAGCCTATTGAAACAAATGGATTTCCAACTTCTAAAATCGATGTCGAAACCTATCAAACCAACTTCGATTGACTACAAATTTTGCACACAAGTCATAAATGACACCACAGACCTACTCCAACTCCCGAAACCAATATTAGAGCCCGACATCAACAAAGTCAACTCTTGGTTAAACTTCTCAACCTTTCAAACCTTCAACTTTCCAACTTTCGCCAATTCAAGTCAAATTAACCTACGGACCTCCAAATCAATATCCAGACAAACTCCTAAGTCCAAAATCACCATACGAAGATATCGAAACCATCAAAACTCCATTCTGGAGTCGATTACACATAAGTCAATATCCGGTCAACTCTTTTAACTTAATCTTCCAACCTTTAGACTAAGTGTCCCAATTCATTCTGAAATATCCCCGAAATCATACCAACCACCCTAGCAAGTCACATAACCGCAAAGGAACATAGAATAAACAATAAATGTGGGGGGTGGGGGGAACGGGGCTACAATACTCAAATTGACCAGCCGGGTCATTACATTATCCCCCTCTTAAACAAATGTTCGCCCTCGAACGGGTCTAGAATCATACCTAAAGTCTTAAATAGGTGTGGATAGATGCTCTGCATCTTCCGATTGGTCTCCAAAGTAGTTTCCTCGACTGGCTGGCCTCTCCACTGAACTTTCACTGAAGCTATATTCTTAGACCTCAACTTTCGAACCTACCGATCCAAAATGGCCACCGGCTCCACATCATAAGTCAAATCTCCATCTCACCGAACCGTTCTGATTTCCAAAAAATAAGACGGATCATCGTAGTACTTCTGGAGCATGAAAACATGTAACATTAGGTGAACATCTGATAGACTAGGTGGCAATGCAAGCTTTTAGGCCACCTCTCCACTCCTCTCAAGTACCTCAAAAGGACTAATATATCGAGGGCTCAACTTGCGCTTCTTCCCAAACCTCATCACACCCTTCTTGGGAGATACTCTGAGCAAGGCTCTCCCACAATATAAGCAATGCCACGGAACTTCCGATCAGCATAACTCTTCTGTCTAGACTGTGTTGTGCAAAGTCAATCCTAAATCAACTCAACTTTCTCAAAGGAATCCTGAACCAAATCAGTACCCAACAAGCTAGTCTCACCCGGCTCAAACCAAATAACTGGAGACCGACACCGTCTCCCATACAAGGCCTCATAAGGAGCCATCTGAATACTCGATTAGTAGCTGTTGTTGTAGGCAAACTCTGCAAGTGGGAAAACTGATCCCATGAACCCCGAAATCCATAACACAAGTGCATAGTATATCCTCCAATATTTGAATGGTGCACTCAGACTGTCCGTCCATCTAGGGGTGGAATGCTATACATAACTCAACCCGTGTGCCCAAATCTCACTACATTGCTCTCCAAAACTGCAATGTGAACTGCGTGCCCTGATCATAAATAATGGACACCAGAACACCATGAAGACGAACAATCTTGTGGATATAGATCTCAGCCAGCCGCTCTGAAGAATATTAAGCATGCCAGAATTAAATGTGCAGACTTAGTCAACCGGTGCACAATCACCCAAATAGCATCAAATTTCTTCAATATCCGTGGGAGCCCGACAACGAAGTCCATAGTGACACACTCCCATTTCCACTCGGGAATCTCAAGTCTCTGAAGCAAATCGCCCGGCCTCTATGCTCGTATTTCACCTGTTGACAATTCAAGCACCGAGCCACATACTCCACTATATCTTTCTTCTCTATCAGTAGTGCTACCTCAAGTCCTGCTACCTCTTCTCGGCACCCGAATGAATGGAATACTACAAACTGTGGGCCTCCTCAAGGATCAACTCACGTAACCTATCCACATTGGGCACACAAATTCAACCATGCATCCGCAACACCCCATCATCTCTAATAGAAAACTCCTTGGCATCACCATGTTGTACCATGTCCTCAAGGACAAACAAATGAGGGTCCTCATACTGACACTCTCTATGCGCTCATATGAAGAAGATCGAGAAACCATGCAAGCTAGAACCTGACTAGACTTCAAAACATCTCACCTTACAAACTCATTGGCCAAGGCCTGAACATATGATGCTAGCGGTCTCTCACCAACTGGAATATATGCAAGGCTACCCATGCTCACTGCCTTTCTACTCCAGGCATCAGCCACTACATTGGCCTTCTCGGTATGATACAAAATAGTGATATCATAGTCTTTCAATAGCTCTAACCATCTCCGTTGCCTCAAATTTAGATCCTTCTATTTAAGCAAGTTCTGCAGACTCCGATGATCTGTAAATACATCACAAGACACACCGTAAAGATAATGCCTCCAAATCTTTAATGCATGAACAATAGTTACCTAGTCTAATTCATGAATGCATTAGTTCTTCTCGTGAGGCTTCAATTGGCGTGAAGCGGAGGCAATTACCCTACCCTCCTACATCAAGACACACCCAATACTAATCCGAGAAGCATCACAATATACTATATATGAACCCGACACTGAAGGTAAAACTAGAACTGGAGCCGTGGTTAAGGCAGTCTTGAGCTTCTGAAAGCTCTCCTCACACTCATCAGACAACCTAAATGGGGCACCCTTCTAGGTCAATCTAGTCAAAGGTGCAGCGATGGATGAGAAACCCTCATCAAAACGACGATAATATCCGGTCAAGTCAAGAAAACTCTAAATCTCAGTAGCTGAAGACGGTTTGGGCCAACTCTGACTATCTCAATCTTCTTTTGATCTACCTTGATCCCCTCACTAGACATCACATGCCCTAAGACGACACAAAATCAAGCTAGAACTCACACTTGGAGAATTTAGCTAAACGCTTCTTCTCCCTTAATATCCGTAGTACAATCCTCAGATGTTACGTATGCTCCTCCTGGCTAAGTGAGTACACCTGTATATCATCATTGAATACTATGATATAATAAAGAATCAAGATATGGCTGGAATACATTGTTCATCAGATGCATAAATGTTGTTGGGACATTGGTCAGCCCGAAAAGGCATCACAAGAAACTCGCAGTGATCGTACTGGGTCCTGACTGCCATCTTCAAGATATCTGAATCCTGAATCTTCAACTGGTGATACCCAGACCTCAAATCAATCTTAGATAACACTCTCGCACCCTGAAGTTGGTCAAATAAGTCATCAATGCGCGACAGTGGGTACTTGTTCTTAATTGTAACTTTGTTCAACTACCTATAATCATTGCACATCTACATAAAACCATTCTTCACAAACAGAACTGGTACACCCCAAAGCGACACACTAGGCCTAATGAATCTCTTATCAAGTAGCTCCTAAAGCTGTTCTTTAAATTCCTTCAACTCTGCTG
This sequence comes from Nicotiana tabacum, assembly GCF_000715075.1. Lineage (NCBI taxonomy): Eukaryota > Viridiplantae > Streptophyta > Magnoliopsida > Solanales > Solanaceae > Nicotiana > Nicotiana tabacum. The sequence goes on along the minus strand of NC_134083.1, from coordinate 119,585,675 downwards.
GTGCCATACGGTATGAATGAACGGAAATGGATTGAGTGCCCGGCACCAAGTCAATACCAAAATAAATATCCTTTTCTGGTGGAATGCCTAGCAGGTCTGCAAGGAACATATTCTGAAAGTCTCGCACAAATGGAACGAAATTAATGGTAGGAGTATCAACACCAACATCCCTCACAAAGGCCAAATATGCCAAACATCCCTTCCCACCCATCCGTTGGGCCTTCAAAATGAAATCACTCTACTGGGAACATAGTCCAAAGAACCTCTCGACTCAATCCTAGGCAATCTCGGCATCGCCAACGTCACGGTCTTAGCGTGACAATCCAGAATAGCATGGGGACAACTAATCCATGCCTAGAATCTTGTCAAAATCAACCAACTAAGCAGTAAAAGATCAACTCTCGTCTATAATCCCCCAATAGTCACCACACATGAGCGATACACATGATCTACAATAATAGAATTACCTACCGGCATAGATACATGAACATGCATAACTAAGGAATCACAAGGGATATCAAAATAACGAGCAAAGTACGATGATACATATGAATAAGTGGAACCAAGGTCAAATAATATAGAAACATCCATGTGGCACACTAAAACAATACCTTGGATCACTACGTCTGAAGCAACGGCCTCTGGTCTGGTAGGAAAAGCATAGCATCAAGCCTGACAACCACCTGGTCGACCTCCCCCTCTAGGGAGACCTCGAGCAGTTTGAGTCCCACCCCGAGCTGGCCGAGCGGGTGGTGAAGTAACTGGTGCAGAAGTCATACCCTGACCCCTCTGCTGAACTGGACCTCCCATAAGACGGGGACAATACCTTCTCACATGCCCCAACTCTCCACACCCGAAGCAACCTCGATCTGACAATGGTAGCGGGGACTGAATCGGACCCCGGGAACCTGAATTACCATTAAAAGAACCTAGTATAGATGAACCCTGAACTGATGGAGCATGGGATGAACTCTGAGCTGGGAGGGCACTGAAAGATGACTGACCCAGACGAATAGTGTATGAACTTTGGCTAGCTGATACACCACGATCAACCGTACGAGCCATCTGAGTGGGCCTATAAGGACGACCCCTGTTGTGATGAGATTGCCCTCCAGATGAGGCACTGCTAAAACCACCCGAACTATGATGCCTCATGTCTTCCCTCTCCTCACGATCCTGACTGCGAACCAACTTTAGGTGTCTAGCAATACCAACCACCTCGTCAAACCTCGCACACGTTGCAATCTCCCGAGTCATAATGAAACATAGTCCATAGTTGAGGCCATCAAAGAACCTCCTAATCCTCTCCCTCACAGTGGGAACCAACCATACCGAGTGATGAGCCAACTCTAAAAATCTCATCTCATATTGAGTCACTAACATACCTTTCTGGTGTAGCTTCTCAAACTGCCTACGCAACTCCTCTCTACGAGTTTGAGGAACAAACTTCTCTCAAAAGAGGACTAAGAACTCATGCCACGTAAGTGGAGCAGCACCAGCTAGCCTAATCAACTCATAGACCTCCCAGAATCTGTAGGCTGCCCCAGTCAGATGAAAAGTAGTGAATGAAACTCCACTAGTCTCAAAAATACCCGTTATGCGTAGGATCCACTGGCTCCTGTCTATAAAATCCTGAGCATCTTCTAACTCGGCCCCACTGAACTCGTGAGGCTTAAGCCTCCCAAACCGCTCCAGTCTCTTATGCTCCTCATCACTCATAGGTGGGCCAACCTGGGCCCGAGTAGCTGCAACCGGTTGGGCTGGTAGTACCCCCAGCGTCTTGAGTCCCTGAGCTACCTGCTCAAGTACGAGCAGCGGGAGTCTAAGCACCTCTCCCATCATGAGAAGTGGATGGTGCAGCCGGAACAAAAACCGCCTGAGCAAGGCTCGTCCATATAGTCAATATTTGTGCCAAAGCCTCCTGACGGTCCGGGATCACAATGGGCATAGCTGATGCCTAAGCTGGTCCCACCGGCTCAACAACATCTGGTATATTCTCCTTAGCTGGAGCAACGGGTGGCTCTACAGGTACTTCTCTAGCTGTAGTATGAGCCGCACCTCGACCTCTACCAAAGCCCCGGCCTCTCGCGACCCTAGCTGGTGGTACTGGTGGCCGTCTGTATGATCTGGTCACACGTGTCCACACCATCTGTGAGAGAATAGAATATTAGAAGTTCAGTTTCCGAAATCAACAAATCTGCACGGTAAGAGTACAAGAAAGTGAAGTTTTCTAATGGATCGGTAGCCTCTCGAAGATAAAGTACAGACGTCTCCGTACCGAGCCCCAAGACTCTACTAAACCTTCTTATGACTCGTGAGACTTAAGTAACCTAGTTCTCTGATACCAATTTGTCACGATCAAAAATCCCAACCTATCGTGATGGCACCTAACACACTTGCTAGGAAAGCCGACAAACACATAACAGAAAAACAATTGAATGAAACATGCTTAATAACTTAGCAGTAGAAGAATCTCATAAACAAACATATCTGATGCTCTACTATAACCACCCCAAAATTTGGTGTCAACGAATACATGAGCTACTAAGTATCAACATAATCTGAAGCTCTAGTACAAATGTCTGAGTATAGAGCATAACTGAATAAAATGAAAAAAGGAGAGCCAAGGTTAGCAGACGTCATAGCAGCTACCTTGAAGTCTCCAAGCTAGCACTAGCAACGATCTAGCATCACTATGCCTAGATGTACCTATATCTGCACCCAAAGTGCAGAGTGTAGTATAAGTACAACCAACCTAATGTACTCAATAAGTAACAGGACTTACCTTGAGCTGAAAGTAGTGACGAGCTCAGAAGGATAAAATCAGAACTAAAATAATGATAACACAAATATAACAAGGAGAATAAAAGTAAGAGAAACTTCCACGTTCAGCTCGTTCACAGTACAAAATATTAAGCATGCTTTCAAGTTCAACAATTTAAGCCCAACATTGATAAAAATATGTCAAGTATAGCTACCATGAGCAATGTTACGTCTTTATGACTACATGTGAAATATGCATGTCAAGTGTAATGTATCACAGTGATAATCCCAGGTACTCACACTCTGAGAGTACTAAATCTGTCTTTTTCATATTTTCACTCGTCACACACTATCACTCAACACTGTATGGGTGCCTGGCATCAATGCCTCTCACCAAAGCACGAATATATAAACCACAGTGCATGCGCTCACTACTGGTATGTCATACTACAGAGGGGCAGATCCTGCCCAATTGCTAATATAAAGCCTAAAAGGCTTGCTGCGGCGTGCAACCCGATCCACACTAAGAGTATAGGGCCTGCTTCGGCGTGCAGTCCAATCCACAGTAAAACTCACCATCGGGCTCTTAAGCCCACCTCACTTATCATTCTCTCAAGTCTCAAGGGCGCACAATCTCGTACCTCTCAACCCAAACAATAACAACATGTAATGTAACAGTGAATAACAGAGATTGAGATATGATATGAAAATGAAGAATTTGGACTAAGTACATAGTTGCAGTTAAAGCAGATAATTCAAAACAATAGAATTAACCTCATTAGATCACAACTAGATAAGCACGTAGCCTAAGAATGATTTCAAACATGAGTCATAGTCCAATTACTCTAATGGATAAGTATTTCACGAATAGGACAAGTCTAGATAACTACACAGTACAAAAGAATCAATTGAATCACTATTTCCATGGTGCATGCCCACACGCCCATCACCTAGCATGAGCGTCACCCCAACACAAACCATATAACACGATTTCCAGGGATTAATACCCCCAGTTCCATGTTTAAAAGTGTTACTTACCTAAAAGTGCGCAACTCAATGCTCCAACAAATCCTTGCCTTGCAAATCAGCCTCCGAACGACTCGAATCTAGTCACAAACAACTTAATATAATCAATACAAGCTATATAAATCTATTCCATATGCTAGAGCTAAGTTCCTTAACCAAATTTAAAAAGTCAACTCAAAAAGTCAACCTCGGGCTCATGCCTCGGACCCGACAAAATTCACAAAATCCAAACACCCATTCGACTACGAGTCCAATCATACCAAAATCATTTAATTCTGACCTCAAATTGAACCTCAAATCCCCAAATCTTACTCTCCAATACATAGGCCACAATTTCCCCAAATTTCACCTCAAACACACATAATCTAGCTGTAAAATCAATGGGTATTCAATATTAATGGACAAAAGTGATCAAAAGTTGCTTATCATTTAATTCTGACCTCAAATTGAACCTCAAATCCCCAAATCTTACTCTCTAATACATAGGCCACAATTTCCCCAAATTTCACCTCAAACACATATAATCTATCTGTAAAATCAATGGGTATTCAATATTAATGGACAAAAGTGATCAAAAGTTGCTTAAATATTTATATATGGTGAAATCCCTATCAAATATCACCCCTAGCCGAGTTCAACAAGTCCAGAAATGAAGAAAAGACTCAAACCCTCAATTATATCATTATGTCTAGGCATTTCGCACTTGTGGACACATAAGATGCAATTATGATTTTGCTTTTGTGGAAAATCCACAGCTTTTGCAATATCACTTAAACTCCGGCTTGCTGCTTTTGTGGTTGTCCTTGAGCTTCTGCACTTCCGCTCCTGCAGTAGTACTTCCGTATCCGCGATGCAAGCCCTGGACAGGCTTCTCCGCATCTGCAACCCAAAATTTGCATCTGCGGTCTCGTAGATGCAGTCCTTCTCCGCACCTGCGAAGCTCACAAAGCCAGACAAAATTCCGCTTTTATGTTCCTTCAGCCGCACCTGCGGCCAAGCCCACCGCATGTGCAATTACACCAGCAACCACAATATCATCAGCAATGCTCCTAAGTCCAATATCGATTTGTTAACCATCCGAAACTCGCCCAAGGCCCTAGGAACCTCAAGCAAACATACCAACAAGTACTAAATCACATGACGAACTTGGTTGAAGTTTCAAATCATATCAAACAACATCAAAAACCCGTATCGCACCCCAATTCAAGCCAATTGAAACTAATGGATTTTCAACTTCTAAAGGCGATGCCGAACCTATCAAACCAACTCCGATTGACCTCAAATTTTGCATACAAGTCATAAATGACACAACGGACCTACTCCAACTCTTGGAACCAAAATCCATGCCCGGTATTAACTAAGTCAACTCTCAGTTAAACTTCTCAACCTTCCAAACCTTCAACTTTATAACTTTCACCAATTTAAGCCAAAATGACCTATGGAGCTATCAGAACCATTAAAACTCCATTCTGGAGTCGTTTACACATAAGTCAACATCCGATCAACTATTTTAAGATTCCAACCTTGAGACTAAGTGTTCTAATTCATTCCAAAACATTCCCGGAACAACACCAACTACCCTGGCAAGCCACATAACCACAAATGAACATAGAATAAGCAATAAATGGGGGGGGGGGAGAGGGAGGGATGCAATACTCAAAACGATCGGCCGAGTCGTTATATCTTTACTTTCTGTTTTATGTCCCTTTACTCGTGTACTTATTACCTCTCTCACATGTTGTTATTGTCACGCCCCGTCCTTGGGGAGCGCGACCGGTGCTCAACCGAGATAACCCGACGCCCTACCTTGCCCATTAACAATATAAAAATCACTACAAGAGATAGACATGAGAAAAGTCAATTGATCCCTATTCTTTTCGCATTATTCAAAAGAGATTCATTTACGACTTCCAAAATATTACAAGTTTATAGATATGATAAAAAACATATTTCCCATATACCAACACTTCTAGTTCATTACCCAACATCAAACACCACCCCACAACCTTTCTACGGAGCCTCTAAGTACAATAGAAGAGAAGAATAGAAGTACCGGCGATAAGGCCCCGGCTATACCTCAAAGCTCATAATACAACGTCAAATGACACAAGGCCCAGAATAGAGTAGGGCTTACCAAAACTTGCTGAATAAAGAGTGACTGCTAACGAGGACCAAGGCGGCCCGCTGATGAACCACCTTCATCCATTGAAGATGCAGCGCCCCCGACAAAAGGGACGTTAGTACATATGGAATAGTACTAGTATATAAAGCTAAATGTCCTCTTTCAAAATAGAATGCAAATATAAGAAAGGGGAAACCATAGAAACAATATGTCACAATCAACAATATCCAAATGCCAGTAAAAACATAACAATTTTCAAAATACGAAAATAGTATATATTTTTGGTTGGGAGATCACTAGCACCGATATACCACCGTGTTTTTAGCACGGAGTCCGATAACGCCCGATCCCAAACAAGGAGAATAATTACAATCCATCCCTACACCTGGACTTGTAGTTTCAGGTGTGGGCCTTATGACCCACCCTTCCTCGGTTTTCTAATGATATTCCCAAAAACATTTTCTTATTTTTGCACACAAGGAACACAAAAGTACAAATATATTTTTTATTCACCTCTTAACCTTTCATACTATATATATAGCTTTGTTAGTACTTTCAACCATTAAGAATATCATTATTTCCTTGGTTCTCTTGGCCATATCTAAGATTTTTCATTCATGGCACGGTGGTCGTATATCATATTCAACACTTTCATTTCATTACTTTCAACGATTATCATCACAAACATCAACATATCAAATATTCCGGAAATCATAACTTCAAATTCATTAGTAATGGAATCTTTAAATACAATAGGTTTCTTCCCAATGAATGGGGCAACTGACCAGTAGTAGAAATACACGTTAAAATAATAAACGATCAATACACCATTTATTTTCGAAATACTTTCCCCAAAGGGCAGTGCACAATTTCAACTCATGAATATGTAAAGGCTTAAAACACATTTGAAATACTTACAAAGCATAATATTAGTTAAAGTAGCCACATTGGGACATGACTTGAGGACATAAGCTTTTAGGCAAATCCATTTTCGAAGTCAATTAGGAACAGTTGAATCAAGGTTCATTTCATATCCTTTCTCACATCATTTCATTTCCCTGGCACCATTGGCCACAAGTATAATTTTCTTTATCCATTCTTGGTATGTTGGGCACACTTTATACCTCCAACTCACTTCTTTAACTTTCAAGCATATTTATAGATTATCAACAATAAGGCCTTTCAAATCAAGACTTTAGGTACACATATAAGCAATTAGAGTTTTAGACGCATGGAGTATTATTTCCAAGTTAAGCGTAATGGACTTTCATTTGAAACATGACTCAAAGCCATAACATTTTAATACACATATCATTCTTCAACACATTCCCTAAGGATAACATAATGAGATAGGAACATTCAGAACACATTTCGACTACATAATTCTCGATATTTTGCTTACTCGAGACAATCGAATTTATTGGGAACAACTCAGAACATGGGAATAAGGAACATGAGCCAACCATACTTGAAACCTACAGGAACATCATGGAGTTCAGTTCTAAGAGAGTAGTTTAGACAACGTACCTTTAATGAGCTTTCTTTAAGTTACTACAACGTCCCAACACTTCTAGCATTAACAATCTATAGGAAAATATCGAAAATCGAATAACAATCTCATGGTGTAACTCTCTTAGGAATTTTGTCAAACACCTAATATGCAAAATAGACTATAAAACTCTCCCTCAACCAATTTCAATAAGAAACTACCAAAAATGGTTCATTGACCCCATATACTACAACCTATTGTCACATGCATGGCCTATTTCCAACCCCACAATACACTAAAACTCATAACCTCTTGCATGAAAGCTTAGGAGTAGGACTTACCCAGATGGATGATAATCTAGTAATTTTCTTCCTTGATTCTTGAAGATTGGTGCAAGAATGGGTGATTAGAACGCTAAATTTCCTCCTTCTCTCTCTAAATTGCTCTTACCTCTCTTTAAAATCATCAGACAATCGTTCCAAAATAAGCCCCAAAAGCTATTTATTAAAATGGGGCCAAGTTATAAAATAGGGAAAATGGACCCTCTGAACTCAGATATGCAGTCGCAGAATGGACCGTATAATAGATATGCGGCCTGCAAAAATGGATCGCGAAAATGATGCCAAGAACTGGGCTGGCCAGGACCAATCTGCGGTCCGCAGACCACTTATGTGGCTGCAAAATGGGCCGCAGAATGACCCAACAAAATTCTTCATGCCAAATCTGTGACAAAAAATGTGGTACGCGGAATAGATATGCGATCGCATAATGGACGACAAAATGATCTTCAAAATTCAACAACTTTCTGCTAAACTCCGCAATGATTATGCGGCCCACGAAGCGGTTCTGCGGTCTCGAAACAGAGCGCTGAATTGACTTCTGCTAAAAACATCCATCCACTCTTCAGTGCATCCACTCCACAGTGGGCTCTTCAGCTTTATTCTTTAACTACTACATCCGTACAGATCACCCTACCTCGGCACCACAAAACTTGCGAAGGTGACCTATCATATGCAAATAAGAAGGTGACTGCCTCACAAGCTCCACAAATGGAAACCCTTCTTCGATAGCGCAAAGATAAAACCTGCTTGACACCAAAATGTCCCCCATAAATGCGACTGTCTTGTCGCGATCGCGAAGAAGGAAACTAGGCACCAGCTAACAACAGTCCAAAACAAGAGGAAATGGTCTGAAACCCATCTGAAACACACACGAGGCCCGGGGACCCCGTCTAATCACACCAACCAAACCCAAAACAAAACAAGAGCCTACTCAAGGCCTCAAATCACACAAAACAATATCATAACCATGAATCACACATCAATTCAAGCCTAAAGAACTAATCCAACTTTTTAAATTCAAAACTTATGCCGAACATGTCTAAACACCTCGGATTGACCTCGAATTTTTTCGTACAAGTTCCAAATGACACAATGGGCATATCCCATCTCCCAGAATAAAAATTCAAACCCGATATCAATAAAGTCAACTCTCTGTCAAACCTATCAACCTTCCAAATCTTCAACCTTCCAATTTTTGCCAAATAGAACCAATTCAACCTAGGGACCTCCAAATCCAAATTCGAACACACACCTAAGTCCAAAATAACCGTACAAATCTATTGGAACCATCAAAATACCATTCCGGAGTCATCTACACAAAAGTCAAAATTCGGTCAACTCTTACAACTTAAGCCTCCAACCAAGGTACTAAGTGTCCCAATTCAATTCAAAACTCCCCCGAAACCAACCAAACCAACCACCCTTACAAGTCACATAATCACAAATATACATTTTGAAAGCTTCAAAAGGGGAAACAAGGCTCAAATACACAAAACAACTGATAGGGTCGTTACAGCCACGTCTTGTGGCAAGGGTTAGTGTCTAGGTGACAAAGATCACAGCTAGTTTTTGGACTTCTTTGATCCACTAGGCAGACTCTGTTGATTTCATTTCAACAGTAGTTGACTGTTTCCAGACCTCCAACTATATGGATATTTTTTTGTTATTTCAGGTTAATTCCTAAAGATATGTTTTCAATTTTCATTCTTATAGGCTCATGACTTGTCATTGATGGGTTCAAATTTTTAGATAAAGTTTTCCTAAACTTTCGTGAACTATTTTAGATAAATATAGCATCAGATTTATTTATATAAGGCTTACTTTAATAACCTTATCAACACTAACATTTAAGTAGAACAGTGCTTGCTCAATGAGTAAGGTAGTTTGAGCGCTATCACGTCTCACCAATTTTGGGGAGTGACAAGTTGGTATCATAGCAAATAGGTTTAGAGGTCCCAGTGAGTTATGAGCCATGTTTTTGGAGTCCTACATAAGGGTATATAGCGCACCACATCTAATACTTGGGAGTCTATAGGACATATTAGGAAACTTCTCTTCTTTGCTTCCTATATCATGCATTAGAACTTAAGGCAAGAATACTACTATATTTTTATCAACTTCATGAATGATTGGTTTTCTCAACACGATGAGAAAGTTCGAGGCTCAATACTTAAGCAGCAATAATAATTATTTGAACTGCAAGACATGAGGTGACAATTGACATTAAAGTGAGAAGGAGATGGTAATAAAGTGAAATTGATAGTCAAATGTTAAGGACCATCCTATTGAGGAGGAAGGAATAAAGTCATATGGATGTTTCTAGAAGGTGTCAATGATAATAGAAAGTTGCACTAACTAGATAAGTAAAGAAATTAGCAAGAATGTATCTAATCCATGTTCCTGCTAATTTGAATGTATCTATTTATAGAAATGTGTGATAACTTAGATATGTATATAGATGTCTTGTGATATTGTATATTGTGGGATGAAGTAGTTGGATGTATGAGATGTTGTCTTGTAATATTTAAACAAGTGAATTTTTTTTTGCGTAACTCTAGTGATAAAGGAAACTCTGCCAAAAATGTTGGAAAACTTGGGAAGTTTGATTGATATTAGGACTCCAAAGATATAAGTATTTGGAAGAAGGCCTAACGATACAATATTAATTTAAGGAGGGTACAAGTTCGACATTCGAGGACGAATGTCATATAAGGGGGAAAGATTGTAATGTCCCGGATTTTTTTCCGTTAAGTAGTACTTCCTAGTTCAATCCTTAAGTAGACTGCCATGACCCAAAATCCCTACAAAGGCCGTGATGGCGACTAACCTGGTCGGTAGGTAAGCCAACACTTAATAGCAAAAAAAGAATCCATTTATTAAGTCATTAATTGTTTCATGATATAAATAACCATGCAGAGTAAATCTCAATTCAATATCATAAATATGTAATCAATGACAAAGTTTAAACATGACAACAACTGTCACGACCTAAAATCCCACCGGAGCCATGATGCCGCCTAACACAACTTGCCAGGCAAGCTAATAACCAATTAATAGAAATGAACTAAAATGACAATAGAAAATAGTCTCAAACAAGGAATAATATAAATAACTAAAATAAAATATAGCAAAATAATAGACAACCATCCCAAAATCTCGTGTCACCCAGTACATGAGCTCTACAGAATAAGTAAATACAAGGCCTGAGTCAAATACAATAATGTTCAACGGACTAAAAAATAATAACATGAAATAAGGGAACAAACTCAAAGGCCTGCGAGCAGACAATAGTGCTACCTAAAAATATCTGAATATTCTAGATCCGGCTCAGTAGCAGCTGCCCCGATCAATAACACCTGGATTTGCACATGAAGTGCAGAGTGTAGCATGAGTATAACCGATCACATATAGTCAATAAGTAGCAAACCTAACCTCGGGTTGAAAGCAGTATTGAGCTTGGAAAGGTCCAACATTCATCTTCAATAGCTAACAACAACAATAACATTACAATAATACCAAAAGGAAAAGCAATTCAATTATATCAAGTTTAAATCTACCACATTAAGAGGAAAGCAAGCATGCTTTCTAGATATATCAGTCTATGCATCAACTTTAAAGGCAACAAGTATCAAGTAGCATGAGGAAAGTATAACTCTATGACATCATGACAAGTATTTATGCTAAAATCAACAGCATCACTGCAAAATTATCAAGTAAACATAACACTCATCACAAACACAATGCCGAACACAATTACCCCCGAATCATATTCTCAGCATGCCCACGCTGCCTAGCTCGAAGACCTCGAATCATCATACTAACTTACACTCTGCACTGTACGAGTGTCTGGCATAAGACCCTCAAGTGCTTGCATTCACAGGGTATACCTGACTCCGGATAATCGGATCATAGACCAAGCGCTGATTGGATCATTATCAACAATCAATATCAGAAAGCCCTATATGGGCCCTGATGCAGCGCTCCGTCACAATGAATATCACACTCAAGTGTCAATGCCACCCAACCTAATATGGGCCTGAACGCAAATGGCTCCTCAAAATTGATATCAACACGGCCCAACGGCCCAAAATTAGTCATCACTCCGCTCAAGTCTCAATATGCTCACATCCCATTGCACTATACTTAAGAATACTGCACGGAATATGCCAACATGCCATAATGCAGCTCAAACGGTAATAACACATGAGATAATATATAATTAGTTTATAGAGACAGAGATATAACACGTGGTTATGATATCGTGACTGAAAATATGAATACAATTAAGGCATCAACTCAATGTAGTCGAAATGGCTCTATCATGTCTCAAACAGTTATGTACGAAGCCTAAACATAATTTCTATATGGATAATAGCTCACGTAGTCATACAAGTGGAGAAAACACGAAATCAATGAGGCCTGGTAACAAAACAGGGCACATAATAGCCTAAGGTCTATCTGGATCATAAATAACCACGGCGCACGCATGTACGCTCATCACCTTGCACGTGCATCTTCCCCAACATATTTTAAATAGTATAGCCAGTGGAGAAATTACACTCAAACTAAGCTTAGAAGATACTTAACTCAAAGTGCGAGAATCAATACTCCAAAAAGCCCTTGCCTCTCAAATCTGTCTCTGAACGGGTCAAATCCTCTTTACCTTGCGTGAAAATCCTCTTCAAAAACCGCGCCTCGAAGTCTAGGGTTTAAGATATGAGACAATGTGCTAAAATACCAAAATTAGAACTTTATATAGTCTGTCCAGCGATACCGTTCGTGACCACTACCCAAGCCTTGTGTTCGCAAAGTACAATCCAGCCATTGCCCAAAAAGACCCTTTGCGAACGTGGTGCCCTACCCGCAAACACGATGCGTTGGCATCCTAAGCCTAAGCGAATGTGGTCCCATACCTACGAACGCAAATACCAAACCCTCTGCCAACTCTAGCAACCCTTACCTCTACGTGAACGCCAGCCTAGGAGAGCGAGCACGAAGGCCACTGACCACAAACTTCACGAAAGCGAAAAACAAAACCACCCTGGCCCCAAATAAGCCTATGCTATCGCAAGACCTACTCTGCAATCATGAAGTAAACCAGACATCAGCAATAATTAGAAATTTCAACCAAACTTTGGGTGGTCAAAATTACCCGAGCCACCCGGGACCCCATCAAATTATACCAACAAGTCCGTAAATACTACTTAGACCTACCCAAAGCCTTCAAACACATACACGATTGTCACATCTATGAATTGATGATCAAACTACATATTGAACTTCTCTTAAGTTCATAAGCGTCTAAGGTTTTAACCAAGTATCCCAATCCTATCAAACCAACTCAGAATGTGACCAAACTTCGCACTCAATTAAAAAATGACTTGATGAACATGTTCCAAGTTCCGCAATAACAATTCGTACCCGATAACGTCAAAGTCAACTCCCAGTCAAACCTATGAACCTCTCAAACCTTCAAATTTTCAACTTTCAACAATTAGAGCCAAAACATCCTAAGAACCTCCAAATCCAAATTCGGACATATGCATAAGTCCAGATAACCATACAAACCTATTGAGACCATGCAAACATAAATCTGAGGTCATTCACTCGAATGTCAAACCTTGATCAACTCTTACAACTTAAGCTTCCAACCATGGAACTAAGTGTTCCAATTAATTCCAAAACCTTCCCGAAACCAAACCAACCATCCATGCAAGTTACATAACAACAAACAGGCACACACAAAATGACTGGTTGGGTCATTACATTCTCCCCTCTTAAGAAAATATTCATCCTCGAATGAGTTTAGAATCATAATTGGGATGTCAAAGAGCTGAGGATATTTGCTCTACATATCATGCTTGCTCTCCCATATTGCCTCCTCGACTGGTTGACCTCTTCGCTAAACCTTCACTGATGTAATATCCTACAACCTCAACTTCCAAATCTTCCTATCCATAATGTTCACCGACTCTTCATCATAAGTCAAATCCTTGTCCAACTACGCTGAGCTGAAATCGAACACATGTGATGGATCTTCATAGTATGGAAACATTGAACACCAAATGACCTCCCAAAAGGCTAGGAGGCAAAGCAAGCATGTAATCCATCTCACCAACTCTCTCCAAAATCTCGAATGAACCAATAAACCTCGGACTCAACTTGCCCTTCTTGCCAAACCTTGTCACGCCCTTCATAGGTGAAACGCTAAGTAGAGCCTTCTCACCTACCATGAATGCCACATCACGAGACTTCCTATCAGCATAACTCTTCTGCCTGGACTGCGTGGTACGAAGCCTATCCTGAATCAACTTCACCTTATACAAAGCATCACAAACCAAGCTATTCCCAATAATCTATTCTCCCCAGGCTCAAAACCAATAGGAGAACGACATCGCCTCCTATATAAGGCCTCGTACGGAGCTATCTCGATGCTCAACTGATAGCTATTTTTATATGCAAACTCCACTAATGTAAGAAACTGATCCCACTGACCTCCAAAATCTATGACTCAGCCTCTCAACATGTCCTCCAAAATCCGAATGGCCCGCTCGGACTGCCCATCCATTTGAGGGTGGAATATAATGCTCAACTCAATCTTCATGCCCAACTCATGCTGAACCGCTCTCCGAAAATGCAAAGTAAATTTTAGTGCAACAATCTGAGATAATAGACACAAGCACTCCATGCAAGCGAACAATCTCCCTGATGTAAATCTTAGCCAAATGCTCCAAAGCGTAGGAAGTCCTGACTAGAATAAAATGCGCATACTTGGTCAGTCTGTCCACAATGACCCAAACAGAGTCAAGTATCCTCATTGTATATGGCTATCTAACCACAAAATCCATGGTGATGCGCTCCCACTTCCACTCTGGTATTCTAACCTTGGTAACTCCGGCATAGCCAATGCCACAGTCTTAACGTGATAATCAAGAATAGCATAATACAGAGATAGCCAATTCATACACAAGATCACACCAAAATCCACCATATTTAACAATAGAAAGTCCATGCTCATCTCAAAACCACAAATAATGACTACACATGACTAATATACTTGATCCACCACGATAGAATCCCTAACCGGTGTAGATACATGAACATGAGTAGCATGCGAATCACATGGCATATCCAGACAATAAGCAAAATATGATGACACTTATGAATAAGTAGAGTCGGGAATAAAGAATACAAAAGCCTCTTTGTAGCACACAAAAACAATACATGTAATTACATCATCAGAAGCAACAACCTCGGTCCTCTTTGGGAATGCATAGCATGTGGCCTGACCACCGCTAAACTCAGCTACCCCTCTAGGACGACCACGTCCTAGATGACCTCTACCCTGAGCTGGCTGAGAGGGTGGTGTAGCAATTAACGCAGGAATCATAGCCTGGCCTTCCTTCTGCCTTGAACCTCTATGAAAATGGGGGCAGTATCTCTTGACATGCCCCAACACTCCACACTCATAGAAAACTCTGACCGAAAATGATCGTGGAGCCTGAGTCGGACCCGTGAACCAGAATGTCCACCAGAATAACCCAATATTGATAAACCCCGAACAGATAGAGCACAATAAGAACTCTATGCTAGAATTTCACTGAATGAAGACTGCACATAAGCTCCTTGACTGAATGGTGGTGAATTATAAAGTGGCCTACTAGAATGGCCTCTCCAAAATCGACCTCGGCCTCTAGACGAGGCACCACTCAAGTTACTTGAATGTCGTGACCTCTTGTCCCTACCCTCCATCAACTCCCTAGTCTCAATGCGGATGCACTCAATACGATGCATTATCTCCACAACATGGTGAAATGAAGTCCTAGTCTCTATCTCTATAGACATAGCAAGGAGAATACTGGGGTGAAGACCATCGATGGATCTCCTCACTCTCTCCTTCTCATAGGGAATCAAAACAATAAGATGACGGGATGGCTCTGTAAGCCTCATCTCATAATCAGTGACTAACATCTGACTCTGCTGAAGGTGCTCAAACTGCCTCCTCAGCTCCTCTCCTGGTGTGGGGCACAAACTTCTCCAAAAAGACTCTGATAACTGAGCCCAAGTAAGAGGAGGTGATCCTACTGGCCTGCCTAGCTCATAAACCTACCACCACCTCTTAGCTGGAACCTACATCTGGAATATGGTGAAGTCAACTTCATTAAACTCAACTAGTCCCAAATTATGCAGAATCTCATGATAATGATTCAAGAACCGACGGGCATCCTCTGAAAGTGTACCATTGAAGTGAGATGGATACAACTTTGTGAAGTTATCCAGTCTCTTAAGATTATCAACTAACATCGCGGGCCTCTCTTCAGGCTGCGCAATAATAGTAGGCTGAACTCCCCCAAGTTGTAACACTTCGGGGGTCTAATAACCATGGGCCATCTGCTCTAGGGTACGAGTATCTGGAGTCCACGCTCCACCCCTTACTTGGAAAGTAGCTAGTATGGTAGAAAATTCCCCCACCTGAGCAAAACTCTTAAACAAACAAACCATATAGACCAAAGCATCCTGAACAGGTGGTATAGCGAGTAATTTCTAGGGAACCTAAGCTGGTACCTCTAGCTCAACATAATCATGAATCTTCTCCTCAACAGGAGCTACTGTGGCTCTATAAAAGCTGCTCAAGCAGGGGGTCTAGCTGCGGTGCGTGCTCCACCCCTACCTCAGCCCCAACCTCTAACAATCCTGGCTTGGAGTACTGACGCCTGCTTGGCTGAACTAGATGAACGTGTTCTCACTATCTATGAGAGAATGGAAAAGCATAGATTCATACTTTGGGATAAACAAATCTGCACGATAGATAATGAAAGAAAGAGAAGTTTTCTTATAGCCATTTAGCCTCTCGAAGATAAGTACAAACATCTCCGTACCAATCCGCAAGACTCTAATATACTTGCACGTGACTCGTGAGACCTAGGCAACCTCGTACTCTAATACTAACTTGTCATGACCCAAAATCCCTACGGAGCCGTGATGGCACCTAACACCACTTGCTAGGCATGACAATAACCAATAAGCATAAATGAACTAAAATAATAGTAGGAAATAGTCTCAAATGCAAAATTATATAAATAACTGAAATCAAAATACCGATACAACGGACAACCATCCCTAAATCTAGTGTCACCGAGTACATGAGCTCTATTGAATAAGTAAATACAATGTTTGAGCCAAATATAATAATGTTCGAAGGACTAAATAGAAATAACATGAAATAAGGAAAGAGACTCCAAGGCCTACGAACGGAGAATAGTGCTACCTCAAAATCTCTGAATAATCTGGATTTGGCTCACTGGCAGCTACCATGATCAGTAACACCTCGATCTGCACATGAAGTACAAAGTATAGTATGAGTAAAACCGATCCCATATACTCAATAAATAGCAAGATTAACCTTGAGCTGAAAGCAATGACGAGCTTGGAAAGGTCCAATATTAAATTTTGAACAACCAACATCAACAATAACAGTATAATACTAGCAAAAGGAAAAGCAATTCTGTAATATCAAGTTCAACTTTACCAACTGTATCAGTCAAGACATAAACTTTAAAGGCAACAGTTATCAACTATCATGAGTAAAGTACAACTCTATTCGTGCATGTCAGTATTCATGCTCAAATCAACAGCATCATAGTGAAATTATCATGTAAACCCAAAACTCAGCACAAACACATTACCTGGCACAATTACCCCTCAATTATACTCTCAGGACGCTCACGGTGCCTGGCTCGAAGCCGCTGAATCATCACACACACTCACACTCAGCATTGTACGGGTACCTGACAGAAGCCCCTCACTAACCACATATCAAGTTCTTGCACTCACGAGGTATACCTAACTTTGGAGGGACGGATCCTAGCCCAAGCACTGATCAGATCAATATCATAAAGCCCAATATGGGGCCTAAAGCAGTGTACCCTCACAATCAATATCACACCAACAATCAAGCCACTCAACCCAATATGGTTATGGACATAAACGTCGCCTCGCAATAGATATCAACACGGCTCGGCCCGAAATGAGTCATAAATCCTCTCAAGTCTCAATATGCTCACATCTCAATATACCATACTCAAGAATACCGCACGAAATATGCCAACATGTCATAACGCAACTAAACTCGTATACACAAATGAGGACACTAACAACATGTGAGATAACATATAAAGAGTATACAGAGACAGAGATATAAGATACGAATATAATATTGTGACTGAAAACATGACTACAGTTAAGGCAACAACTCAACATAGAAAAAAAGCACTATCATGTCTCAAACAGTTAAGTACAAAGCCTAGACATGATTTCTGATATGAATAATAGCTCACGTAGTCATAAAAGTACAGTAAATACTTAAACAATGAGGCATGATAGCAAAACAAGGCAGAAAATAGCCTAAGGTCTACCGGGATCATGAATAACCATGGTGCACATATGTACGCTCGTCACCTCGCACGTGCGTCGCCCCTAACATATCTCATATATCATAGCCAACAGGGATCTTATTGTTGGGTCCAAACACCCACACAAGTATACCCGGTCGACAAGTAATAAAGCAATGAGAAAGTATCGTCCCGCAAGAATTTATGATTAACTATCATCCAATCTAAACTACTTATAATATTTTGTTCAAATAGTTGTGAAGAAGATGATTTTGATTTTAACTACTAAAAATTACTACGAATTACTAAACAAGCAAGAAATTCAAAGGTGCAAAGAAAACAAGCAAACACTTAGGCAGAATTCAATGAGATGAGAATATTCCGGGGTTATGGGATTAATGTCTCTCTCCATAATCCATGGACTGGAGAAGATCCAAGCCTTAGAGCTCACGAGTCTGGCTTGGAGCGCGCCCCAGAGCTCGCGATGGCTGTTGTAATGCGCGTTGCACCTCGCCTGGCACCTCATGCTCTTTTTGTGTATTTTTGACATCCTTGTGTGCAACCTTCACTCGTTTTCATCCTTCAATGATCATACACATAAAAACGACACAATTAAGCCCAAACGTCGCATATATTATCATTAAAACATCAAAATGTAAGGAAAGTAATATACTACAAATATACATTTATAGCCAATTATCACTACCCCACACTTAAACATTGCTCGCCTTGAGTCAACCAACAATTCACACTATTCTTAGACACTATTTATTTAACACATTTGAAGCACACTACACCAATGACCATGGTTGCTAGCAACAATTAAACTTTAGCATATGCAATCACATATACTTCCCTTTAAATTATGCCATACTTCAAAAATAAATTTACAACAAAGATCACATGCTCATAAAAATCCTAGCCTCAACAACCCACACGATGTCACAAGACACTCATAGCTTGAACACCCAATATCATATAGAAGTCTAGTAACGTTACTTATCCCTCATGAAGCCATGTGCCATCACAACAAGAACAATAGAGTAAGTTGAATCCACACATTCAAATCAAATACTCAAACATATTTTAAGGACTCACATTTATTAAAGAAATCGCTCACTCTCATAAAGAAGTCATATGCATGAAAAAGGTACCATATGCTTGCCCTTTGTGTAAACCTTTGCTAATATAGGCTCGCTCAGTCTATATAAGTTAGAACTTTTTCATGGTTGTAATGTGGGCTAAGGAAAAAGTAGGATATATTTAGGAATAGTGACTAACCCTCCTAAAAATTTTAATACATCACAAAATTAACTTTAAGCGCAAATTTCTTCAACCTGACTTCAATTTCACACCCAAAATCACCCATAACATTATTTCCTCTTTTTTTTTAAGCACTATCTTAATTCACACTCCACTAGCAAGAACAAGATATTTATTCATCTACAATTTTTCCTTCTTTTCTTCTCTTTTCTTTTCAGCAATATTTTTCTTTTGCAATTCCTTTTTTTTCACTTTATAATTTCCGCTAATGGTGTAGTCTTTTATACAACAAGTGTACCTTTCTTTCTTTTCTTGGTTCCACACAAAAGCCTCCCGCATTTCCTCCTTACTTTTTCTAGCGCTTATTTTATAATTAAAGTGCCTTAAGAGGTAAAAGGATCAAAACGATATCAACTAAGAACAAAAAGGGTATAGGCTCATAATGTGGGTGCCCAATAAAAGTCTATAGGCTCAAAAGGGCTAACTAAGGATATTTTTCTTTGTAATAAGCAATAAGCTCAAAAATATCAAAGAAAGCCTAAAATTATTTTTTCAACCCGTGCATCACCTAAAATTTCACTTCAACTCACATGTCGGGCAAGTTCTAGACACAATTACAATAACATGGACTATACAAAAATCTCATCACACATGGCACATGACTCACTAAGGACGGTCCCATTCCGACTCTCAACTAATGCAATTATTCACAAAGTCACAAATTATAAAGAAATAAGCACCAAGTGAACATAATTCAAGAAAATGAGACATATGTGTCACAAAATATGCTATCCAATTTATAAGGGCATTATAGATAATTTTAAAATATAGGGAAGATACTACACATGCCAGAGCCTAAATATGCTACTATCAAACAAGTCAAGGGCGCCTAGGAATCTCATCTTTCTTCCTCTGTTTATTCCCTAAATTCTAACCTACTCTAAAAATAAAGAAACTACTACCCGGTTCAACTACATCTCATGGGAAAGAACCAGGGCACAAAGAAAAATCACAGGGGATTATTAATACCTAAAGAAATATAAAAGACATGTTTTTGAATTTTTCTATTTTCTATTTTTTGGTGTGTGTTTTTGGTTAGACTTTAATCCTTCAAGAAAGCTGCCCAGGAGATCCATCGGCGGGAAATGTCCAAATTTTTCTAATGTTTTTCTTTGATATTACGTATTTTTGATTAATTTTATCAATATCAAATTCAACTACTACAAAATACCACTAAAATACTACACTAATTTTTTTTCTTTCTAATTAAGCTATGCTAAAATAAAAATAAGAAGCTATCAATTAATCTACTATTTACATACCACAGAGAATCCTCCACCCCACACTTTAAGAATGCAATGTCCCTAGTGCATATATAAAAAAATAAAACTCAAGTAAGGTGGTAAGAAATGTCCCTGGTCATCCTTCATCATCGCCCTCATCATAGAAGGCCCTCTCAGCAGCCGTCCAACCCTCATCATCATATATCATTATACTTCTTTTCCCCGATGTTTGTGATGTTAGTCTCTCGGAGGGGTGCCGGAATGATCATGTCAAACTGCAGATCCTCATCCACTTCCTCTTTCCTCAGATACTGCATCAACTTGTTTCCAAAGAATAGTCTATCTATCCTCTTGCTCCTTCACACATGCACCATCTGGTGGCGTATCAAACGGACCACATTCACCTTTTGGCCGGTCATTAAAAAATAGAGCAGGATCACTCTCTCAAGCCCAATAAAAGTATCATCATTGCACGACAACAATCGAGCATTGATTAATTTTAATCGGACTTGAGCCTCCAACTTCATCTTCTTCTTTGGGAACTTTCTATGACGGTGAATCTTTTTATCACAAACCCAGGCAACTATAGAGTTGACACCACACAAAGTGTGTTGAAGCTCTCGATATGTAGGTCGGACAATGAAGTTACCCAAAGGCTCCTGTGGAACATTCGGAGCTCCCAAGTATGCACATAGAGAAGACGAAGAGATATCGATTAACCTTCCCCGAATGAGCACCAACTGCTCATCGTCATCTGGATCCCATCTAGCATAGAACTCGCGAACAAGGGTCACATTAATGTCCCAAGGTTCCACAAAAACATAGATCAACCCTAGCTCATGAATAGACTTCCAAATTACCAGATACTTAGATCGCAAACGGCGCTCATCCACAGCTAAATCTGGGTGCATAAGCTTTGGTCTACAAATCTTGTACCACAGATTGGCGGATGGGGGTATACCTTTAAGCTCATATTCACGCTCTCCTAGAGGCCTTGTGCATGAGAATGCCATGGCTGTGACTGCTTGCAACCCCTCAGCATGACTAGAGGTGGCCTCTCCTTCTTTCCACTTTTTCAGTAGTGGTGTGGAGATGTCTTGCCTTTAGTGGGGGCAGTAGTTTTTCCCTTTCCCTTGTCCATTGGGGGTGTATTTTGTTACACCTTGTGTGCCCCAATGTGGCGTATAATGAATATGAGACTTGTTAATCATGATTTAAATGAGTTTAAACTCATAATATGACTATATATGATATTTTTATATTAAATATAATGTTTGGGAAAATCAGATTTAAGCTGCGGAAAATTTGACTAAGGATTTGCCTTGTAACGAAGCCTTTTGAGCAATACATTTTGTGTGTTATATGAGGTCTTCTAGGGACATATTATATACCACATAGAAGTTCTTGGAAAGTAGTTTCCAGTGCTCTTAACATTTTGTTTATACAACATCCAAATAAAAAGATATAAGGGTCGGAAGAAGGGCTAATACTAAGGTACCAAGCTAGCACCTCTTTGACTTTTCGAAAGTGGATATATATATATATATCCCTTATGTCGTCTCTTTCTTCATTTTTCACAGACCACGACCAAAATAAGACCATAAACTTACCCTTAAATTCTCTACAAGGGTTTCAAAGAAGATTAACATCCCGAGTACGGAATCAAGAAGAGATAACATTAGAACGATCCCTACGATGTAAGTATCGCTATATCGCCTCTCTTTTTCTTTGTAGTTTGAGTATTGGAACGTACTTCATAGTTAATAAAATTCTTACTTTCTGTATTTAATCTTTTAAATATCAAGTAAGGTTGATAAATTTGTTTCCTAATAGTTAGAACTCAAGGGACGGTGATCGAAAGCCGTGATTTCGACTTATTTCAATTTTAGTGGACTATTTTGTAGTCCACTCGTGTAGGCCTATTGTGCTGCTGATTTATGGAGTTTGGAAGGATAAAGGGCATGCAGAAACACCACATATGGTAGGGTAATTGTCACGCCACAAAACCGAGGAGCGCGACTGGTGCTCAACCGAGTGAACCCGACCGAGCAAGCCTGTTAGATTTCATTCTACCCAAACTCATCCATGAATAGAGAAAATACATATTATCATTAATTAGATGAAAATGTGTTCATGTCTACAATACCAATTCATTTCCAATAGTTTCAGCATTTTTAAAGTCTCAAATGGACAAGTAATACATCCACAACATAACATAGTTTGTCTTTCCCCAGCACCAATACATAACCCACACTATGTCTACGGAGCCTCTATAGATAAAGAAGAGTGCAATGATATTGTCGGCAACAAGGCACCGGCTATACCTCAAACAGAATACACAAAGTACAAAAGATTTATGACCCCGGAATGAAGTGGGGCTCACCAAGTCAGCTGGAAAGAAGGTGCACTGCTATCAATGATCAATATCTCCTGCTGTGGAACCACCTGCAACCATTTAAAGATGTAGCGCCCCCAGCAAAAGGGACATTAGTACCATCGAATAGCACTAGTATGTATAATTAAACACCCTCTCAATAGAATGACAAATAATACAAATAAGAATATCATAATATCAATGAAAGACTTAATCAACATCAAACCTCAATTTAGGATCGAAACAATGTTCAAATTAATTTCCATATCTCACATTGGGATATTTTTAGTATCGATATACCAAAAAATTTTCTTTACTTTCCGGTGCATTGTTCAACCCAAAAAGTCCAAGCCGCGGCGAGCAAGCTCGCCGCGAAGAATTTCTACCATCCTCAAACACGTAAGCCTATTCCGGCACCATGAAACATTATTTCCTTTGCAAACTTTACCGGGCTTTACACTTAAGTACTTCAAAATTTTCCGGGGTGTTACATTCTCCCCCTCTTAGGATCATTCGTCCTCGAATGAGGGTAAAAATCTGTCATTAGCATCTTATGCAACTCAGTTTGTTTCATACCACATTCGAGCAGCCCCAAATTTGACTAACTCCCAAAATCTCCAAAATTTTCGCCAGAGTTTCCCTTGTAACTAGGCCTATCCACCTGTCAGAGAGCCCCAGAAACACATCCTAACAACATATACATAATCCAACAACGTAACATAATATAAACAACACCAACTGTGGCCTCACAAGCAATTATATTACCAGAACGGAACACCCTTAACACCAAATGTACAAGTCATACATATTTCATAGGAATATCCCTTAGCATTTTCATAAGGCACAACTCATAATTACATGGTTATTCAAATAAATAAGGATACTTTTTCTTCATTTCTTCTTCGGCCTCCCATGCAGCCTCTTCAACCTGTTGGTTTCGCCATAGCACTTTCACGGATGCAATTTCTTTGTTTCTCAACTTTTGGACTTGCCAATCAATAATAGAAACTGGAATCTCTTCATAAGTCCATTCTTCATTTACCTCAATAGTCTTAACTGGTATAATGAGTGTCGGATCTCCAACTACTTTCTTTAACATAGACACATGAAACACCGGGTGTACTAATGACATCTCAGGTGGTAGCTCAACCTTGTACGCCACCTCACCGATCCTCTGAATGATTTTGTACGGTCCGACATACCTTAGACTCAATTTCCCTTTCTTACCAAATCGCATTACCCCTTTCATGGGGGAAACTTTCTAGAATACCCTATCATCTTCTTTGAACTCCAAATCCCTATGACGAACATCCGAATAGGATTTCTGACGACTCTGAGCAGTCTTCAACTGCTCCTTAATGATTTTAACTTTTTCCATGGCCTGATGCACGAGGTATGGCCCTATCAACTCTGCTTCCCCAATTTCGAACCACCCAATGGGAGATCTACATCTCCTACCATATAAAGCCTCGAAAGGTGCCGTCTGAATGCTGGCGTGATAGCTATTGTTGTATGCAAATTCTATGAGTGGTAAATAATCATCCCAACTACCTTTAAAGTCTAGAACGCAAGCACGGAACATATCCTCAAGCGTCTGAATAGTCCGCTCTGCCTGCCCATCAGTCTACGGGTGAAAGGCTGTACTAAGATTCACCTAAGTACCCAAACCTTGCTGAAATTTCTTCCAAAAATTAGCAGTGAATTGTGCCCCCCCAATCAGAAATGATGGAAACTGGGGTGCCATGCAACCTGACTATTTCTTTGATATACAGCTGAGCATACTGCTCCGCTGTGTCGGTAGACTTAACCGGCAAAAAGTGTGATGACTTCGTGAGCCGATCCACAATTACCCAAATTGAGTCAAACTTGCGCGAAGTGCATGGTAATCTTACCACAAAGTCCATATTAATCATTTCCCATTTCCACATTGGAATTTCTATATTTTGTGCCAAACCACCAGGCCTTTGGTGTTCGGCCTTCACTTTCTGACAATTCGGACATCTTGCCACAAAATCCGCCACATTCCTCTTCATATCATTCCACCAATAGACTTTCTTAAGATCATGATATATTTCCGTAGAACCTGGGTGCACGAAATACCTAGAAGTATGAGCTTCAGTCATAATTTTTTCCCGGAGACCATCCACATTTGGAACACTGAGTCGCCCTTGGTACCTTAGTGTACCATCATCCATGCCAAGAGAAAGGTCCATGGTCTTATGCTTATGAATCCCCTCTTTCAACTGCACTAACAATGGATCGTTGTATTGCTTCTCTTTGACTTCCACAACAGGCGATGATTCAGCCCTATTTTGCACAATTACCCCTCCTTCACTAGAGTCCGCAAGACGAACTCCCAAACTAGCCAATCAGTGAACTTCCTTGGCTAATGGCCTCTGATACGCCTCCAAGTGAGCCAAACTACCCATAGATTTCCGGCTAAGAGCATCCGCCACAACATTAGCCTTCCCCGGATGGTATAAAATATCAATGTCATAATCCTTGAGTAATTCAAGCCATCTTCTCTGCCTCAGATTCAATTCCTTCTGTTTGAAAATATATTGAAGGCTCTTATGGTCCGTGAATATCTCCACATGGACCCCATATAAATAATGACGCCAAATTTTTAATACAAATACCACCGCCGCAAGTTCTAAATCATGTGTTGGATAGTTCTTTTCATGATTCTTTAGTTGCCTAGAAGCATAAGTTATCACCTTCCCATGTTGTATTAATACACATCCAAGCCCGATTCTTGAAGCATCGCAATATACCACAAATCCATCTATACCCTCTGGTAGAGTCAACACCGGTGCCGTAGTCAATCTTGCTTTCAATTCCTGAAAACTCTTTTCACAAGCATCTGACCATTGGAACTTAATTGCCTTCTGCGTCAATTTAGTCAATGGAGAGGCAAGAGTAGAAAACCCCTCCACAAACTTTCTGTAATATCCAGCTAAGCCTAAGAAACTTCGAATCTCTGTTGGAGTTGTAGGCCTCGGCCAATTCTTCACAGCTGAAATTTTCTGAGAATCAACCTTAATTTCCTCAATAGAAACTACATGACCCAAGAATATGACTGATTCAAGCCAAAATTCACACTTTGAAAACTTTGCACATAGTGTTGATGTAGAGTTTGCAGAACTACCCTGAGATGGTCAGCATGGTCCTCCTGACTTCGTGAATATACAAGAATATCGTCAATGAACACTATCACAAAGGAGTCGAGGAATGGCTTAAAAACACGATTCATAAGATCCATGAAGGCTGCTGGAGCATTTGTTAGCCCAAAAGACATTACTAGAAACTCAAAATGCCCATACCGGGTTCTAAAAGCTATTTTCGAAATATCCCGCTCCCTGATCTTCAATTGGTGATACCCAGATCGTAAATCGATTTTGGAGAAGTACCTGGCACCTTGCAATTGATCAAACAAATCATCTATCCTTGGCAGTGGGTACTTATTTTTGATTGTTACCTTATTAAGTTGCCGATAGTCAATACACATTCTCAGTGACCCATCTTTCTTTCTCATAAAAAGGACCAGTGTGCCCCAAGGCGACACACTTGGCCGGATAAAACCCTTTTCTAACAAATCTCTCAATTGTTCCTTTAGCTCTTTCAATTCTGCCGGTGCCATTCTGTAGGGTGGAATAGATATAGGATGCGTGTCTCGCATCACATCAATACCAAAATCAATGTCCCTATCTGGTGGGATCCCAGGGAGTTCATCTGGAAAGACTCCCGGAAATTCATTCACAACAGGCACAGACTCAAGTGTAGGTGCCTCAACATCGATGTCCGTAACCTGGACCAAATGGTAAATACATCCCTTGTTGATCATTTTCGTGGCCTTTAGGTAAGAAATAAACATACCCTTCGGCACTACATCATCACCCTTCCACTCAATAACTGGCTCATTTGGAAATTCAAACGTAATAGTTCTGGTTCGGTAATCAAGCTTGGCAAAACAAGAATAAAGCCAATCCATCCCCATTATCACATCAAAATTGACCATTCTCAATTCAATAAGATCGGCCACGGTGCCCCGACCACGCAACGTGACAACACAATCCCTATAAACTCGCGTGGCCAAAATAGACTCACCAACCAGAGTAGATACAGAGAACGACTCATAAAGTTGTTCTGGTTCTATCCCAAATTCCATAGTAACATAAGGTGTGACATATGACAAAGTGGAACCGGGATCAATAAGAGCATATACATCATGAGATTGGACGGTTAATATACCTGTGATAACATCCGGAGAAGCCTCTGAATTCTGGCGACCCCTCATAGCATAGAAACGGCCGGATCCTCCCGAATTCTGTGCTCTACCCCTAGCTGCACCACGCCCTGCGGATGTTGGAGTGCCTCTAGCTGGAGGAGGTGCTGCGGATGTAGTAGCTGCAGAATTGGCTGGCTGTGCCATGACCCTGCCCGCACCCTGGCAGGACGAATGATAATCCCTCTGAATGTGACCCCTTAATCTGCATCCGTAGCATATGGGTAAGTCCATGTAGCATATTCCTAGGTGCATCTTTCCACACCTAGGGCATGGGGGCTTCCTCTGCTGCTGGAATCTACCACCATGACGACCCTGTTGATTGGATCCCATGTTGCCCTTACTGGGCCTGAAATGGCTCCACTGCTGCTGCTGACTTGGCCCTGATGGCGGTGCACTAGCCGAAGACTGAGCAAAGGACTGTGATGGCCCTGACGACCCTCCTCTGAATGTTGACTTACCACCACCTGAAGAACCACCAAAGTTGCCCGTAGACCGGGCCTTATTATTACCCTATCGCTCCATTCTGTTCCTTAATTTGCGGGTCTCTATGGCTTGAGCGAATGCCACCATCTTTCTATAGTTCATATCAGAATTCAAGGCTGCTGTAGCGGCCTCATTAATTACCAAGGGACTAAGGCCCTGCATAAATCGGCGAACTCTAGCCTCCATAGTAGGCAGCATGTAAATAGCATATTTAGACAGGTACGCAAATCTCATATGGTAATCCCACACAATCAGGCTACCTTGCCTCAGGTTCTCAAACTTAGCAGCACGGACTGCCTTAGTCTCGGCAGGCAAGAAATGATCAATGAAGGCATCGGCAAACTCACTCCACCACGCCGGAGAGCTCCCTTCTTCACGGGAATCCT
The DNA here is from genome assembly GCF_000715075.1 of Nicotiana tabacum. Taxonomy (NCBI): domain Eukaryota; kingdom Viridiplantae; phylum Streptophyta; class Magnoliopsida; order Solanales; family Solanaceae; genus Nicotiana; species Nicotiana tabacum. Next base: position 119,557,466 of record NC_134083.1, on the reverse strand, counting down.
CCTATCGTTCAAACCAAGAATATGCCACCTCTTTCAGGCGGTAGGAGGCCAATTCCACTGCCTCTGTTTCAGTAGCACGCATAACTCTAAGAGTCTTGTGCATCTCATTAATGAAATCCTGGAGATCTTCCTCTGGGTTAGTACCCGTGAACACTGGAGGATCCAAATGGAGAAACCTGTTCACCCTAGAACCAGTAGAATCCCCTGGCTGACTGGAAGAAGTGGGTGCAACATTTGACCTTTGGGTCTGGGAAACCATTATTTGAGCCAACATCTGTATGGCTCCCCTAAGATCAATATCAGAAACACCAGAATCAAAAGCTGGAACTGGAGATGGAACTGGTATATCAGTTGGAGGGACTGTTACACCTTCAGTAGGTGTAGGGACATGTGCGATCTGATCAGTTGTAGTAGAGTCAAGTAGTGTAGTAACTGGAGGAATATTCTCACTCCTCGGGTGCTCACCCGCATCATCAATTATATGATCAATTTTCACTCCTGGGGTGACATTGGATCTTTGGCTAGTTCTTACCTTCTTCTTAGGTGCCATGTACTGAAAATTAGAGCAACTCAGGAGTTAAAGGAGGAACAATCTTACAACAAGCTTTATCACATGATCAAGAACATGAAAGAAGGGTATTATTCCTAAATGCCCATGTAGCATCCTAATTATAGGTGTGGTCGACCACAAAACGATAATAAGGACTCTACTAGATACGGCTCCGAGACATCCTAGGACACTTTAAAACCTTAGGCTCTGATACCAAGTTTGTCACGGCCCAAAATCGAGGAGCGCGACCGGCACTCAACCGAGTGAACCCGACCGAGCAAGCCTGTTAGATTTCATTCTACCCAAACTCATCCATGAATAGAAAAAATACATATTATCATTAATTAGACGAAAATGTGTTCATGTCTACAATACCAATTCATTTCTAATAGTTTCATCATTTTTAAAGTCTCAAATGGACAAGTAATACATCCACAACATAACATAGTTTGTCTTTCCCCAGCACCAATACATAACCCACACTATGTCTACGGAGCCTCTATAGATAAAGAAGAGTGCAATGATAATGCTGGCAACAAGGCCCCGGCTATACCTCAAACAGAATACACAAAGTACAAAAGATTTATGACTCCGGAATGAAGTGGGGCTCACCAAGTCAGTTGGGAAGAAGGTGCACTGCTTTCAATAATCAATATCTCCTGCTGTGGAACCACCTGCATCCATTTAAAGATGCAGCGCCCCCGGCTAAAGGGACGTTAGTACCGTCGAATAGCACTAGTATGTATAATTAAACACCCTCTCAATAGAATAACAAATAATACAAATAAAATTATCATAATATCAATGAAAGACTTAATCAACATCAAACCTCAATTTAGGATCGAAACAAAGTTCAAAATAATTTTCACATCTCACATTGGGAGATTTTTAGTATCGATATACCATTGTCCACAATACCATTATTCACAATACTATTTTTCACAAAACCAGTACCACCGTACTCTCAGCACGGAGTCCGATCACGACCCGATTGGCTAGGCCATCTCATTAGAGGCATCAACCACAATTTTTCTCAATATCAATACCACCGTCTTTAACACGGAGTTCGATCACGACCCGATCGGCTAGGCTATCCATTAGGGACATCAACCATAATTACCATTTCAATTATAATTTTCAGCACAATCACCACCATGTGTGCGGCATGGTGTCCGATCACGACCCGATCGGCTAGGCCATCTTATTTATGACATCAACCTTTTTATATCAATCATCGCATTTTATAATACTTTCACATCTTTTTATTTCATTGGCACTAGTGGCCATAATTATAAGATCATTCTTGGCACGTTGGCCATATTCAGTATTTCATGCTCACATTATCAATTTCAAATATCATCCTCATCATCAACAACAAACACAATTCAAATCAAAGTGTGTAGTACACATGTGAGCATTTTAGAGCCTAATGCACATAGAGATATTTCACAATTTTTGGCATAATAGCCTTCATTTGAACGTGACTTAAGTTCGAAACATTATTAATGCACAACCCATATTTTAACACATCCTCAATTGGTAGCATAACATGAATAGAGCATTTGTAATGCTTGTTGAACATATATCGTTCAACCCAATCTTACTCGGAATAGCCAATTTCATAATGAATCACTCGGGACTTACATAATTTACATGAATATCGTGGGATTCAATTCTAAGAGAAGAGTTTAGCCAACATACCTCACTTGAGCTTCCTTACACTCTAAAACATTTCGAAATTCTTAGCAATTTCAATCTATTTTTAGAAATATAAAAATTGAATCAAAATTAGGAAGATGATCATGGTTCTAGCTCACTTGAGTATTTTATCAAACACTAGGTGTGCATAAGGTTTCAATGTACTTTTTATGAAGGACTTCATCATCCCACAACCCAATCTTTACCATTTTTAGCTCAACAATCTTCCTACACCCTTTGATAACACATGCATGTAAAATAAACAACTCTCATGCCCAGAAATTTATCTTGCTAGTTAACCAATTTTCAGAAAATTTCAAAATTAGGGTTTAGGGTGTAGAATCTTACTCTAGGATGAATACCTAGTAAGCTTCCCTTCTTAATCTTCCAAAACTTGAGCAAGAATTGAAGAAAAATTATGGAAGAATACTTTCTCACTCTAGGTCACTCTCTCTCACTCTAAAATATCAGATTATGACTCAAAAATGGCCCAAAGAGTGTATTTAACGAAATAGGGTCGGGTTTTAAAAACCCAAAAATGGAGCTCCAGAACAAGGTATGCGATCGCATAACCGATATGCGGACCGCATATCGGTCGCATATTTGGTTATAAAATAGCCAAAAGAACTTCTTGTGTATGCGGTCACTATGCGGTCGCATAGTCGACCGCATAGTTGCTTCCAACTGACCCAATCAACTGCCTCACTCTGCGGCCATTATGCGGTCCGCAGAGTGGTTCTGCGGTCGCATAATGGACCGCAGGAATGCACTTTTCTGCCAAATATTTTTCTTTACTTTTCGGTGCATTGTTCAACCCAAAAAGTCCGAGCCGCGGCGAGCAAGCTCGCCGCAAAGAATTTCTACCATCCTCAAACACGTAAGCCTATTCCCGCACCATGAAATATTATTTCCTTTGCAAACTTTACCGGGCTTTACACTTAAGTACTTCAAAATTTTCCGAGGTGTTACATTCTCCCCTCGCTTAGGATCATTCATCCTCGAATGAGGGTAAAACTCCGTCATTAGCATCTTATACAACTCAGTTTGTTTCATACCACATTCGAGCAGCCCCAAATTTGACTAACTCCCAAAATCTCTAAAAGGTTCACCAGAGTTTCCCTTGTAACTAGGCCTATCCACCTGTTAGAGAGCCCTAGAGACACATCCTAACAGCATATACATAATCCAACAACGTAACATAATACAAACAACACCAATTATGGCCTCAAACATCCTCAAACACGTAAGCCTATTCCTGCACCATGAAACATTATTTCCTTTACAAACTTTACCTGGCTTTACACTTAAGTACTTCAAAATTTTTCGGGGTGTTACAGTAGTGGGCTGGTCGCTCGTCGTTGCAATTTCAGGCTAATTGATAACAGTTGATTGGGTTTGTTATGGTATATTTGGGTTTTTTGTTGTATTGAAAGTCCCGAATTGTAGTTCGGTTGTTTTTGAGTTGCTGGTTGTATTGTGTTGTTGTCTCACCTATAGTATGCTTGAGGGAGTAGTAAAATCAGGGGAAATGCTGCCCATTTTATTTTAGAATCGAGTTATCATTTGAGATACGTGATATACCACCGCCATCTAAGTTGTACATGTATTTCTTTGTTATAGGGTTGGCGCACTAGTTGTCATAAGCTTGTTGTTGAGTTGCATTGATGTATTGAGGTATGTTAAGGCTATCCTTTCTTTACTTTGGCATGACCCATATGTTACAATCAAACAAGAAAGCATGCAACTTTCCCAAATGATTCAATTAATAGAAGTACTAGGGTTTGCCTATGTTCTTGATTCCCCATATGTCCTACTATCATATCGTCTGCTCATGGGTATCATGACACTCCGAGAGATCTTATTGACTTACTTCATTATGCATTGCATTCATTTATACATGTATATTGACCCATGACCAGATGGCATTATATACGCGTATAGTATATATATATATATGGGGTATGAGGAATGGTTATGGCGTTATATACTACGCACCACCAGCTGATCAACTGGCATACGTTGTTGATTTCACCCAATGAAGCCGAGATGATATGAAGGGTTGCCCTAAAAGGCTTTATGAAATTATGTACGCATATACCTATGCATGATATGGCATTTATACGCATATGCATGACATTATAAAGGTTTCATGATTCACAAAGCTATTCAGACTTACAGGTTGAGTCCTTTACTCCATGTTTCTTTCATGTCTTTTATATACTGATTTTTATGCCTTACATACTCGGTACATTATTCGTACTGACGCCCCTATTGCCTGGGGGCCACGTTTCATGCCTGCAGGTGTAGGTAGACAGGCTGACTGTCCCTCTTCTTAGGATCCTTGCTCAGCGAGAGTTGGTGTGCTCTATTTGATCCATAGCTTCTATTACATTTTGGTACCATACTTTTGTAAACATATATAGGTATGACGGGGACTAGTCCCGTCCTTTATACAGTTGTAATCCCTATTAGAGGTCTGTGGACAATTATGTATAGTTGGATAATATGTGGCCTTGTTGGCTCGCCTTACCGTATTCCGTATATATGTATATATGTCTTTTGGGGATGTTTAACCGTGTATGTTATTCACATGAATCAATAGTTTATTTCCTTTATTTCATGTTTATATCTTACACATATTCTTAGGGGTGTCCAACAGGTAGAACTCGGGCACTCGTGGCCCAATGGTTTGGGTCGTGACATATTTGGTTTTGGACGTACCATTTTATTTGTACATGAACAAGTGATGTTAGTCAACTTTGGAGGTCATTGAAGTAATTCAAAACGTGGTGGTACGACCCTACACATAAGAGATTAGCACATTGTTGTCAAGTAAGTCGAGGCTACTCAAACTTCACCTTTTGAAATTAAGAAATGATTGTAGCTACAAGACAACTAGTTCATACGGGAAGACAATTTAAGTACCATACTTGAACACATCAACTCAGCTCCGGCGATCCACCCCACACTTAAATTAACTGGTAGGGAAGCTTACAACCCACTAGTGTATCAATCCTGGAGACTCGGGCTCCAGTTGAGACAAAAAGTGCCTTTGAGGTATTTTATCAAACACATGGCACGCACTAGTTAGAATGAAGCTTTCATGTGGGTGAGGGATTGCCTCACCCTCCCAATCCCTCATTCTCCCAAATCGGCTTGGAATTCGAGTGTAAACACTCGTTTGAGCAACAATAATATCAATCCTATGGGGTTCATGGGGTTGGGACAAACATGCACCATTTCACCATTCAAGACATTCATAAAGTTTACATGTTGTAATTTACCTCAATCAATCCCAAAATAGAAGAAAGATAGACTAGAATTCATACCTTAGATGTGGAAAGAGGGAGGAGTGATCTTTAATTAGTAGTGATATTGAGTGAATAGGTGTGTGACAAAGGAGTTGAGAGATTTGGGCGAGTGAAAGGGAGAAGGGGAGGGCCTGGTAGTGTGGTTTTGAGGGTATTTGGTTTTGAGTTTTTGTGTGTGTGTTTTGAAAGGGTTGTGGGGTTATAAAAAGGAAAACAGAGCAAACACTTACTTGGCCTCGTGAGCTTGGACGTGAGGCCCATCGCGTGATAGAGTGTACAACGTGTGGGCTAGGGCGAGGTGAACACTGGGTGACGCCAGGTTGGATGCGAGGGGAAGCACGCATTGGGGGGCACGACACCGGGCTTTGCATGAGGTGCTGACCAGGCGACGCCAAATTAAAGGAGAGGTCCATTGTGCGACTAGGTGCACGTCACTTGGCATGTGGAGAGGTGCTTGCCTTCGCTTGGAGAGGTCCACATCATACTCAAGTGATTTCCATTTCGTTTTTTGGACTCCTTCATGTGTTTCGATCTCCCAATATGCTCCTGTACCTATTCAAAAACCACAACACAACTCGTTAGTATGTTAAAACAAAAAGAAAAATCTAATTGAGCTAAATTAATCTATGAATTGCCTCCCAACAAGCGCCAGATTTAACGTTGTGACATGACGTTTACAACATCACCATGGGTTGCCCCCTATTAAGCGCCTGATTTAACATTGCAATATGATGCAGAATGTTCCCTCAAGCATCCACCAAGTCTATCGAAGTTTTGTAATGACGAACACCACCACCCTAATAATGTTTAACTCTTTTCCTATTGACCAAGAATGTGCCATCACTTTCGGGATCTCGTAGCTCACCAGCTCCATGCTTCATAGCCCGCACCACTTCAAATGGACCATCTATACTTGAGCTTCCGAAGAAGGATCTTTAACCTTGAATTTAACAAGAGAATGGCTTGACCTTTTCAAACTCATAATGCAAAATATGTTTTCTATGCCATCTCTTTGTTTTCTCTTTATACAACTTCGCATTCTCATACGTATGAAATTGAAACTCTTCGAGCTCATTGAGTTGCAACATTCATTTCCCCTAGCTAGATCCATATCAGAGTTAATCTTTTTGATCGCCCAATATGCCTTGTGCTCAAGCTCCACGGGCAAGTGACAAGCATTCCCATAAACCAACCTATACGGCGAAGTGCCAATTGGAGTCTGGTATGCAATTTGATACGCCCATAGAGCGTCATCCAGCTTGCTAGGCCAATAATTTCTATTTGCGCTCACTGTCTTCTCCAAAATTAGCTTCACCTTCCTATTTGAAACCTCGACTTGACCACCGGTTACAGATGATAGGAAGTTTCGACCTTGTGTTTCACCCCATACTTAGCCAAGAGGGTGCACAACAATTTGTTATAGAAGTGAGTACCTCCATCACTAATCAGAGTACGTGAAGTTCCAAATCTCGTGAAAATGTTTTTATTTATAAAGTTCACCAAACCCTAGCATCATTCGTCAGCAAATCCACAACCTCTACCTACTTTGACACATAATCATTAACTGCAACCAAGATGTACTTATGGTCATCGGGTGATAGAAACGGTCCCACGAAGTCTATTCCCCAAACATCGAAGATTTCAACATCAATTATTCCCTTCAACGGCATCTCATGCCTCCTTGAAATTATGACTGTCACCTATCACATATTTTCACAAATGCATGTGAATCCTTGAATAGATTGGGCCAATAGAATCTCAACTGCAACACCTTTGCAGGCGTTTTGTCTCAACCATGGTGCCCTCCATAAGGTGATGCATGACAATCATGCAAAATTGCTTTCATCTCCTCCTCAGGAACACAACGGCGCATCAACTACTCTGTACAATGCTCAAACAAAAACGGCTCATCCCATAGATAAAATCTAATATCATGCATGAATTTTCTCTTACCATCTGATGACTACTTTAGAGGCATCACCCCATTTTCAATAGAGTTCACATATTCAGCATACCATGGGGTTTCACCAACCGTAACGGCTAACAATTGCTCATCAAGAAAGCTTTCCTGAATCTCTCCCTCTTCATCAACATGCGCATGAGTTTCTAAGTGCGACAAGTGATCGACTACCTGATTTTTGGTCCTTTATCGATCTCTGATTTGGTGATTCATATCAATTAATTAGAAATTAATTCGAGGGTCCACATCAAATTTCTACAAAAGAAGAACCCATCGAATAAGTCTAGACTTAGCAACCTTTTTCTCAAAAAAAATACCCGATGGCTGGATGGTCTGTATAGACGATGACTTTAGTTCCCACCAAGTAGGCCCTAAATTTTTCAAACTCCCATACTACCTCTAGCAACTCTTTTCCTGCAACCATGTAATATTTATATGTGTTTGATTTAGAGTTTTGCTAGCGTAGTAAATCGAGTAGAACACTTTGTTTTTCCTCTGGCCCAGTACGTCCCCAATTGCCGTGTCACTGGCATCACACATCAACTCAAAAGGTTCCCCCCAGTCCGGGGAGGTGATAATTGGTGTAGTCACCTATCTCTTTTTTAGCTCCTTATACACTTTCAAGCAATCGTCACCAAACTTGTACGGCATGTCCTTCTCAAGTAACCTGCCCAAGGGAGCAGAAATCTTAGAGAAATCTTTAATGAATCTTCGATAGAAACCTGCATGACCTAGAAAGCTACTGACTCCTTTGACAGAAATTAGAGGTGGCAGTTTATCAATACTTCCACTTTTGCCCACCTCCAACCCATCTTTGGGCACTTTGTGCCCGAGTACAATCCTTTCTCGTACCATAAAATGGCAATTCTCCCAATTTAGAACGAAGTTTGTATCTTCACACATGGTAATCACTTTGCTCAAATGCGTTAAGCATTCATCAATAGATGGTCCGAAGACCGAAAATCATCCATAAATACTTCAACAAATTGTTCTACCATATCAGTGAAGATTGCCATCATGCACCTTTGAAAATTCGCAAGTGCATTGCACAACCCACCCATATGACATTCTCTTAAAAGCATAAGTGCCACAGGGACAAATGAATGTGGTCTTCTCTTGGTCCTCTGATGATATTAATATTTGATTATAGCCGGAATATCCATTAATAAAATAGTAACAGTCTTGTCCGGCCTACATATTTAACATCTGATCAATGAAGGGAAGGGAGAAATGATCCTTTCTAGTTGCATTATTTGATTTCCGGTGGTCTATGCAAATTTTCCAACCTGTGACAGTTCTAGTAGGAATTAATTCAATAATCTTATTTATGACCACCATCATTCCACCCTTCTTAGGCACACACTGCACTTGACTTACCCACTTACTATCAGAGATGGGAAAGATAATACCTGCATCTAGCCACTTTATGACCTCCTTTCTTACTACTTCCTTCATGACTGGGTTCAAGCGGCGTTGGTATTTCACACTTGAATTGTGCCCATGTGAGACCTAAGCAACCTAGTGCTCTGATACCAACTTGTCACGATCCGAATTCCCACCGTCCGGACCATGATGGCGCCTAACGCTGCACTTGCTAGGCAAGCCAACATTAGAAGTTTGCAACTTAATAATCTTACAAAACATTGAGAACTACTACAACTCAAAGCATAATAAGTAAAGTAGGAAACAAAACTTGCATAATAATACGGTGCATGCGAAATCTATATGTCTAGCTACCCCGGATCTGGTGACACAATTCACGGACTACTAAGATTAACTACAAATATTTGGCAGAAATAACAAAGTACAACTGTTTACGAAACTAAAGAAAACAGTAAATGAGAGTCAAGGAGAGGACTCCAGGAATCTGCGAACGTCGGCAGATCTACCTCGGGTCTCCTACGCAATTGCCAGCTACGAACTCAGAGTCAGCTCGGTCTGATACCTAGATCTGCACAGAAAGTGCAGAGTGCAGCAGCAGTGTACAACCGACCCCATATACTCGTAAGTGTCGAGCCTAACCTCGGCGAAGTAGTGACTAGGTTAGGACAGGACACCACATAAAACCTGAACAGTATAATCATACTAGTAGAAATAAAAGCAAATAAAGAAGTAAAAAGAAAATAAGGGGAATGGGACATGCAGTGGGGGATTTCAATGTAAGGAGTGAGAATAACAAAAAGACAGAATTAAACAGTAATCAGCAAACAAATTAAGCAACTAAAATAGCAATGAAAACTGCACGGCATCACCCTTCATGCTTTTACTCTCAACCTCACCAAATAATAAATAAGATTGCATGGCATCACCCTTCGTGCTTTACACTCTTCATCACAATAGAAATAAATCATGCACGGCATCACCCTTCGTGCTTTACACTCTTCCTCGCAATATAAATAAACCAATAACAACGGATAGAGAGAAGTTTCACAAAGAAACCAATATTTCATCAATGATTAATTTTGCAATTTTACATCTCAACCTTGAATCAATATTCACAAATTTATCAACCTCAGTGGAGCCAGACACAAGTCTCCCAACATTTCAATAACAACAATAAGCATGGATGATAGTATTTAAGACTACAAAATTTGTAAGAATGAAATTTCACTCACATGCTATGACTCGACCACAACGCATAGGTGCTCGTAACCTCACCTATACATTGTATTCAACAATAAAACACGTAGCAAATAATCACACAATACGTATTCCCTCAAGCCAAAGTTAGAAACAACACTTACCTCGATTCGCATGCCACTCACTGCTCAAGCACCGCTTTTCCCTTAGAATTCACCTCCAACCCACTCGTATATAGTCACAAATAGCCTAATACCATCAATTATTTCTAAAGGAATCAAATTTAATGAATAATTATTGATTTCCCAAATTTTCCCAAAAAAGTTAAAAACTGACCCCGGGCCCGCTTGGTCCAAACTCGAGGTTCAGACCAAATTTCGTTTACCCATTCACACCCGAGCCCGAATATGCAATTAGTTTTGGAATCCAACCCCAAATCGAGGTCTAAATTCCCAAATTTTGTAAAATCCCCAATTCTCCTAAAATCCCTAATTTCTACCCTTAAAGAACAAGATTTAGGCCTAGAAATCTAATGGGGGTTGATGGAATTTGAAAGGAATGAGTTTTAGATCACGAACATATGATTTGGTATTGAATTCCCACTTCAAAAATTGCCCAAGGTCGAGTTCTATGGAAGAAAATATGAAATTTTGGTCAAATCCCGTGCTGGTTCTATTTTTAATACGCTGGACAGGCCTTCATGGCGTTCGCGAGAGGCCTGTCGCGATCGCGATACACAGCAGCCTAAGGCCTTCATGTTCGTGAGTCCTTCTACGCATTCGCGTAAGGCATAGCCCCCCATGCCATCGCGTTCGCGACCCAGTGGTCATGTTTGCGTAGAAGAACGTGACTCCCCTCCCCCAGGTCCCTTGACAATCGTGTTCGCGGGAGACTAATCGCATTCGCGAAGGGTACCACCCCCAGTGCTTCGCGTTCGCGACCAGTCCTTCACGTTCGTGAAGAAGAAATTTCCCTTCAGCCTGGTTTACACTTCGCGATCGCGAGAGAGGCTTCGCGATCGCGAAGCACAAAACAACTGTGCACTAGCAACATCAACAACAGCAGAATTTCTAAGTCTGAAACATCCCGTAGCCTATCCGAAACTCACCCGAGCCCTTGGAGTTCCAAACCAAACATGCACACAAGTCTAAAAACATCATACAGACTTGCTCGTTTGATCAAATCGATAAAATAACACCTAAAACTACGGATTTAGTATCAAAATCAATGAAATTCTCAAGAACACTTAAAGTTTCTATTTTCTCAACCGAGGGTCCGAAACACGTCATATAAACTCTGTTTCTCACCAAATTTTGCAGACATGGTTTGGATATTATAATAGACCTGTACCGGGCTCCAAAACTAAAATGCGGGCCCGATACCATCAAAATCAAGCATAAATCACATACTTTAAAACCATAAATTTTTCTGAAATTCAATTTTAGTTAAAAATTCATTTCTCGGGCTATGGACCTCGGAATTCGATTCCGGGCATACGCCCAGATCCCATATTTTATTACGGACCCACCGGGACTGTCGGAACAGTCTGTGTCCGTTTGCTCAATAAGTTGACCAAAGTCAACTAAAATTATTTTAAATTTGCAAATATTATTATTTCTTCTATTTTTCATATAAATGCTTTCCGGAATTACGCTCGGACTGCGCACGCAAATCGAGAAGGATAATTATAAGATTTTTAAGGCTAATGCTCGTGGAATAAAGTCCTAAAACACAAGATGACCCCTTGGGTTATCACATATGCGGCCGCGTAACTATTTTGTGGACCAAAATTCCATTGCTATCAGTATGAGAAATTCTGGAGGGAGGTTTCGCGGTCCACTTCGCAACCATAGAAGTGATCTGCGGACCGTAGATCTGCCGTAGACCAAACCAGCCCAACCTAGGTCTTTGGAGGTCATTTTGCGGTCCATTTTGCGGACCGCATACGTGTTTCGCGTTCACATCTATGGTCATAGATGCAGTTTTGATTGTCTATTTTGTGTATTTTTAAACCTGACCCAATTCTAATAAAAGGAATAAGGGGTTGTTTTGGAGCAAAAATCTTATGTTTAAGAGAGAGGGGAGGGACTAGAGAGAGAAGGAGGAGCTCACCTTATCTTTCACTTCAATTCCTTGCTCAACCCTTGGAATTCAATAAAGAAAGCTTGCAAGTCTTCTTCTAAGAGGTAAGGTTCTATACCCTAGTCCTTAATTTCGAATTTGGACAGAAGATGGGTAATGGGGAGTGTGATTATTGGGAGTGGGAGTTGTTCTTTATGCATGCATGTACCAATAAAGGTGGTGGGGAAATTATTTAACTAATATGGGTGAACTATTGGTTGTGGGATGAACGAATTCCACCGTAGAAACCTTGTAGTCGAATTGCACACCGAGTGCTTGATAAAATGCCTAAATGAACGGAAAATGTGAACCCTTTCCTAGTTATTGGTCAATTTTGTCACATAATTAATAGATTACAGTCGCTAGAAGCTTCGAAATGTTGTTGTAACCTAAGGGAAGCTCAAGCGAGGTATGTTGGCTATACTCTTTCCGTGGAATCGGGTTCCTCAAAATTCTCAGAAACTTCAATTATGGTTGGATAAAGTTCCTATTTCCATCATTACCATTTGCTTCTATGGTTAGCTGGTCCAAATGCCTATAGTTTGATTCATGTTTCGATTGCATAATGTTATGATCCTCTTTTATTCTTGTCCCTCAATGTGTTTTGAATTCTTACATGTCTATGAGCTAAAGATATGATTTCTCTTATTGTTTCAAATATCCGTAAATGTTCTAAGGTGATCCTTGAAAAGAAATGAAAGAATGGAAGTATGAATTGTGAAATGTGGCTATCGTGCCAAGAATGATGATTTACATATGAGGCCAAGAGTGCCACTGAAAATGAAAGAAGGTATGTGTTACACCCCATATTTTCGTACGTAAAAATACATAGTAAGAATATTGATGTAAGCTCTGAAATGAGATCATCTTCGAAAGTACATAAAGTAAGTTAATCATGCTACCTTGGAGGTTACAAATCTTTAAGATTATGGATAACATGTACCAAGAGGATTGGAAGGTTTAGAGGCTAAACAAATTGAAGAAAATAAGTTTTGTCAAATGTCGACAAGTTGGGAATTTAATAACATGTACTTCTGGGGTGAGACTAGGGTGCTTAACATGATAAGGAGGTTATGTTATGAGTTATTTTATTTGTATGATAGTCATGTATTACGTTTTAAAGTCAAGCGAGTTGTGAAACAAAAGTTGGCAAAGGTCATCACAAGTGTTACACCCTGTGCATCCCAAGATGATGTATAATGAATATGAGACTTAATAATCATGATTTAAATGAGTGTAAAGTAATAATCTAAATATGAATGGTGTTTGGATATAAAATATAATGTTTGTGAAAACTGGGATTTAAGTTGCGGAAAAACCGACTAAGAATTTGCCTTGTAATGAAGATTTTTGAGCAATACATTTTGTCTTATACAAGGTCTTTTGGGACATATTATATACCAAATTTAAGTTCTTGGAATGTAGATTCCAACACTCTTACTCGTTCATTCATAAGACGTTCGGATAAAAAGATATGAGCGTCTGAAGAGGGGCCAATGCTAGGGTGCCAAGGTAGCACCTCTTTAACTTTTCAAAAGTTGATATATATATAGGTCTTAAGTTGTCTTTCTCTTCATATTTCATAGAAAACGAATAGAGAACCCCCATAAACCTGTCCTTAATCTCTCTACAAGGGTTTCAAAGAAGATTAACATCCCGGGTACGAATTTAAGAAGCGACAACATTGGAACGATCCCTACGATGTAAGTATCATTATAACGCCTCTCTTTCTCTTTGTAGTTGGAATTTTGGAAGGTACTTCATAGTTAAGAAAACATCTACATTCTGTATTTAAGCTTTTAAATATCAAGTAAGGTTGATAAATTCTTTTTCTAATAGTTACAACTCACAGGACGGTGATCAAAAGCCGTGAGTTCGATTTATTCCACTTTTAGCGGACTGTTTTGTAGTCCACTCATGTTGGCCTCTTGTGCCGCTGATTTATGGAGTTTGGAAGGATAAAGGGCGTGGAGAAACGCCACATGTGGTAGGGTAGTGGGCTGGTCGCTCGCCGTTGCAGTTTCTGGCTACTTGATAACTTGTTGATTTGGTGTGTTATGCTATATTTGGGTTGTTGTTGTATTAAAGGTCCCAAATTGTAGTTAGGTTGTTTTCAAGTTGCTAATTGTATTGTGTTATTGTATCGCCTATAACAGGCTTGAGGGAGCAGTAAAATCAGGGGAAATGCTGCCCGTTTGTTTGTTACAGGTGGAGTTCTTTCTTTCTTTATATAAATGAGAGAGTCATTCATAACTTGACAATAGCTTCATTGTCATTGTTGTAGATTAAGGTGCAGTGAGCTGAGTTTAGCATTGTTATTGGACAGATTTCTATAAGATATGTTAAGGCTATCCCTTTTTTCCTTTTGGCATGATTCATATGATACAAACGAAACGAGCAAACGCAGAACTTTCACAAATGACTCTATTCATAGAAGTACTAGGTCCGACTATGTTCTTGATTCCCCATGTGTCCTATTATTATATCATCTGTTCATGGGTCTCAGAAAATACATAAGTGGTAAAGTCTATTTCGTGATATTAACCGAAGGCATATTGATCTTATGACATCCCGAGAAATCTTATTGACTTACTTCTTATGCATTGCATTCATTTATATATGTACATTGACCCCTGATAAATGGTGTTATATATGCATATATTATACGTATATGGGGTATGGGGAAAGGTTATGGCATTATATACACACCACCACCTGAGCAGCTGGCATGCGTTAATGATTTCGCCCACAGAGGCCGAAATGATATGATGGGATGCCCTCAGAGGCTTGATGATATTATGTACGCATATACCTATGCATGATATGACATATATACACATATGCATGACATTATAAATGTTTCACGATTCACAAAGTTATTCACACTTACAAGTTTAGTTCTTTACTCCATGTTTCTTTCACGTCTTTTATATACTGATTTCATGCCTTACATACTCGGTACTTTATTTGTACTGACATCCATTTTTCTTGGGGACGTTGTGTTCCATGCCCCCAGGTCCTGATAGACAGGTTGAGAGTCCTCCTAGTAGGTTATTAGCTCAACGGAAGGTGTTGGTGCACTCCACTTGCTCCGGAGTTTCCTATTTGGTCAGTATGATTTGGACATATATTGATTGGTATGGTGGGACCCTGTCCCGACTTTTATGATATTTATGTACTCTTAGAGGCTTATAGACAGATGTCGTGTATATGGATACATGTATGGCCTTGCCGGCTTATGTTTTGAGTATACAAATGATCATGTCGACAGTATAGGCATGTATGTCATATATATAAGTTTCTATGTCATGTTGGGTCGTCCTATGTCTAGTATTCCCTTATATTTTATTTCAGTTATCTCATGACGGGCCTTCTGGCCTATTTACCCATGATGGTGTGATAAGAAAGATACGTTATGTTGGTACTCGGTTGAGTAAGGCACCGTGCACCATGCTTATAAGCAGGAGGCTACCGAGCATTTAGGACTGTCACTCTTTTTTCTTACTCTAGATCCTGTGGTAGAGCTCACTTGTAAGAATTCAAACTCCAAAATCCTATTTTTGCCGTAATATAACGATACCTACATCCAGAAAGATAGTTGGTAAGAGATTGAATGTGGTTGTGGAAGAGTTGAGTAAGAGGAACTCGATTTTGCATCATGCTTATGATGAGTAAATGTGAGGTCTTCAGCAGATCATGTGTGTACTAAGTAAGACATGTAAGCTTATTGATATGGAACCCTAAGGCATGAATATCTATCCACCTATATGGTACATAAGGGTAGATAAAAGTTTCAACAAGTAAAAGAAGCAAGTTACAGATGGGTACGACATCCCAGTTAGTGAAGATTATCAGTATTTACAATTCAAGCAGAGAAATATAATCATTCCGAGTTACTTTCAGCAGTAATAGAGATATATACAATTGGCCACACCCATCTCAGTTATGCCTTATGGGAGCTAATAGATATAGTTTAAGAGAAGGATGAGATACATGATCCAGCTTGGGTTAGAGTAACCTAAAATGGTCGATGGATTGTTATCATTAAGCTAACATTTCTGAAGGATAGTGCAATCATGGTAATAGAACTCCTTGTGAGACACTCAGATGGTGCACTCTAAGATATAACAGTCAGGTATAAATACTAGCATGTTCAGAAATTTCAGATGATAGGTAGTGGAATCCTAGAAGGGATTACATTAGTATGATCCCGCCCCTAGTAGAGAGAGAGAGAGAGAGAGAGAGAGAGAGAGAGAGAGAGAATGTTAGGCATCTAGAAGAGCAAGTGAGATGAAGCAAGGGGAGCTAAAAGTGAAACAACATTTTGTTGAAGTTTTTTGAATAAAGTGATAGATAGAAATATTAATCGGAGAATAGGAAGAGAGTAAATGAAGCATTATGAGTGAGATGTGATAAATGGGTGATAACGGTTATTAAAAATATGACATGATGACAGAGTCTATAGTGAAGTGAAGGAAAAGACATGAGGTGACAGGCCTTGAGACAATAAAAGAGTATAGGCCAAAGGTCATATCCTCATTTTGAGAAATGAGTTGGTGACTCCAATGTGATTACCAGAAGGCTAAGTTAGACCGCCCGGCCCCCCCGTAGTAACAAAAATTAGTATGGTCTAGTAAGCAAGATAAAACCGAACATGAATTAGGGATCGGATGACTTGATAATGAGACTTTCATAGATATCGTTTCGGCAATAATAGAATGGACAAAATAAACTTTAAAGTTCATACAAGATGATGTTTCCCTAAAGCAAGCACTATGAGAAGATTTAATCTTAAGGGTCTAAGTGTGCCAGTTACACTAGGTGTCACCCTCGTGAGTAAGATATTTTGTTATCCTTGGTACAAAAGGGTAATCGTAAGGCGAATAAGAGTCAGTAAAGATGTGAAAAGACGCCAAAGATGAAGAAAGGGGAGAAGATGATGTGATGTGGTATTAAGTTGGAATTAAGTGGTTCATGTAACTACAGAACGGTAAAGGAATAATGTAGTAAAAAGGCGAAAGGGATGAGATTGCATTTATTTAGATCCTAAAAATATTTCACGACTCTTAGACATTAAGCAAGCATGATGCCGAGGAGAGGCAGTAAGGGTTACCGCCAGGAATGTTATTGATAAATAAGTGCGGATGAACACTTGATACATTAGGAGCCAGTGCCAGAGGTAAGTTAAGACGGGAAATATCCCAAGGGAGATTACGCAGAATATAGATCTGAGAATGGACCAACGAGTAGTTAGTAGTCTATTTAGGAAGTGCCTAGTTATGGCTAGATGGACCAACGAGTAGTTAGTAGTCTATTCAGGAAGTGCCTAGTTATGGCTAGATGGACCAACGAGTAGTTAGTAGTCTATTCAGGAAGTGTCAAGATAAACATAGTGAAACCCCAACATAGTGAATTCGGTCTCGCAGATATAACGTCGTAATCCTTGAGAAATATTCAGGTAGGAGTTGGGGTAGTTAAAGGTACCGTATAGTGTTACGAAAAAAAGATGGTGCCACTGAGAAGACAGTCAAAAATTTCAGTTCAGAAACAACCATACGAGCATAAGGGTACGGAGGTAAGTAACTGAGGATAATTATAGGTGAGTAAGAATATCAAAAATTATTTCGAGTATACAATGTATTAAGCTCGCATCTTTACAGGAGTCAAAGGCGAGTAAGAATATCAAAAATTATTTCGGGTATACAATGTATTAAGCTCGCATCTTTACAGGAGTCAAAGGGTCTCCCTTAAGTACTACAAAGAAAGATTAGCTGAGGAAATAATGAAGAAGGCTTCAACCTAAGCATAGTGACCTAAAGAGGAAATGATCTTGTAACAACAGTCTCACTACAACATTGTATGCACTCCATAAAAAAAGTGGCACCTATCGTGGCTAATGAACAGGGAGTAAAAATCAAAAGTGTCATTTTATATCATATGAGTTACAGGAAATTCCAATATTCGTGGACACTAAGATAAGCCAAGCATTCTTGCAGCAAGTGATAGAACGACCAGGAAAGGAAATTGCTTTTGTTTAAAGGAAACTGAGAAGGCACGAAAGGAAATCTTTGGTGCTAGCAAGTTTAAGGAAGGTTGCGAGTAGTATGAATTAGATATGTGTAGATCGCAAGCTAAAGTATGGTAGAGCGACAAGGGTTTAGGTAGATAGAAGTAAGGATAAGAAAATGTGAGTGAGAAGGTGACGAGAATAGGTAAGTCCTCAGGATTAAACCCATCAAAACAAGAGAGCTGATGGCTTCCGTGAGTTATAAAAGCTCGGTACAACTGAATGAACTCAGAGAAGTCTAAGACTAGAAGCAATTAGAAGAGATGAAATGTTGCCCTGGTAGTAGAATAAGGGTATAATGGTGATAGATAAGAGGATTATATTTAGGCCTTTGATTGAGCAATGATTTTGAGAAAAGGAATTTCATGAATCGCACTGGATTACAACCCATATGATGAATCACAATGGGATGCTATGAAATACGGTTCTTGAAGTATAGTATCGTCCCTAGGTGGATCAGGAAAATCACTTCAAATGTTCCCCGATAATACGTGAGCCTTAGTGACAATGTATTACATAAGAGGTTTCAAGTTATCAATGGTAGATTATGGATCAACATTAAGGTGAATCAACAATGGATGGATAAAAGTTACAAAGTATGAGATGAGATTAGGTCATCATTGTTAAGATGAATAGTAATGAAGAAAAACTAAAGGACATAGATTTATACATACAGGATAAGCAGCGAGAGAGTAACCAGGAGTTGGGTAGCAGACCTCGGTAATAATAAACCGAAGTAAATGTTATGGTATAGTATAATCTACCTAGATGTATTAAATTTATAAGCATAGATAATCGAGGCTATGAAATAAGATATATCAATAGTCGTAAGTCTGACAAAGTACCGAGCGAAGAACTTCAGTACACCTATAGATGCCCAGAGGAACAGCTTGTCATAGTTCTGTATATATTCAAAAAGTGAGGCCTAAAGATTGGCTAACAGCTGGAGAAAAAAGGAAAGAAGAGTCGCGCAGGCGCACTTACAAGGTTAGAGTCATACAGGTTGCATAATAGAAGGTAGCAACAGTTACGAGATTGGAAGAATTCTGATCACAAGTCGTGGTGTGAGAAAGAGGCCTAAAGGGAGTGATTGCCTTGGCCTTTGGATTTATACACAGAACAGTTGCCTAGATGGCAAGGACAATATTAAAGTATTCATAAAAGCTATAGGTTATGAGACTGATAGGCTTCTCAATCAACATTCGAGGACGAACGTTCCAAAGGGGGTAATGATGTTACACCCCATATTTTCGTACATAAAAGTATGTCATAAGTAAATTGATGTAAGCTCAGAAATTAGATCATCTTTGAAAGTACATAAATTAAGTGTTGCCTCAAGTACTATATCTTTCTTCATTCTTCTTCACCAATAGTGTTGCCTCAAGTCCTGATACATATTGGCAGCAACCGGATGAATGGAAAACCGTGAACTGTGGGCCTCCTCAAGAATCAACTCACGCAACCCATCAAGATTGGGTACACAAATCTGATCCTGCATCCACAACACCCCATCATCTTCAATAGAAACCTCCGTAGCATCACCCTGCTGCACCGTGTCCTTAAGGACAAGCAAATGAGGGTCGTCATACTAACGCTCTCTGATGCACTCATACAAAGAAGACCGAGAAACCACACAAGCAAGAACTCAGCCAGAACATCTGATGCTAGCGGTGTCTCACCAACTGGAATATATGCAAGGCTACCCATACTCACAGCCTTTCTACTCAAGGCATCGACCACCACATTGGCCTTCGCGGGATGATACAAAATGGTGATATCATTTAACAGCTCCAACCACCTCCACTGCCTCAAGTTTATATCTTTTTTCTTAAACAAATGTTGTAGACTCCGATGATCTGTGAATACCTCACAAGACAAACCGTAAAGGTAATGCCTCCAAATCTTCAGTGCATGAACAATGTCTGCCAACTCTAAATCATGAATGGGGTAGTTTCTCTCATTGGGCTTCACCTGCATGAAGCATAATAAATCACCCTACCCTCCTGCATCAAGACACACCCAATACCAATTTGAGAAGCGTCACAATAAATCGTATATGAACCCGATGCAGAAGGCAAAACTAGAACTGGAGTTTTGGTCAAGGCAATATTGAGCTTCTGAATGCTGTCCTCGCACTCAACAGACCACTTGAATGGGGGACCCTTTAGGGTCAATCTAGTCAAAGGTGCAGCAATGGATGAGAAACCCTCCACAAAACGAAGATAATATCCGGCCAAACCAAGAAAATTCTGAATCTCAGTAGATGAAGGCGGTCTAGGCCAACTCTGAACTGCCTCAATCTTCTTTGGATCTACCTTGATCCCTCACTAAACACCACGTGCCCCAAGAACGCCACAGAATCAAGCCAAAACTCACACTTTTAGATTTTGGCGTATAGCTTCTTCTCCCTCAATGTTTGGAGTACAATCCTCAGATGTTGCTCATGATCCTCCTAGTTGCACGAGTACAGAAGTATATCATCGATGAATACTACGACAAATGAATCAAGATATGGCTGGAATACATTGTTCATTATATGCATAAATATTGCTAGGGAATTGGTCAGCCCAAAAGACATCACAAGAAACTCGTAGTGACCATAACGGGTGATACCAGACCTCAAATCAATCTTAGACAACACTCTAACACCCTGAAGCTGGTCAAATAAGTCATCAATATGCGGTAGTGGGTACTTGTTCTTAATTGTAACTTTGTTCAACTGCCTGGAATCAATGCACATACGCATAGTACCATCCTTCTTCTTCACAAACAGAACTGGTGCACCCCAAGGTGACACACTAGGCCTAATGAATCCCTTATCAAGTAGCTCTTGAAGCTGTTCTTTCAATTCTTCAACTCTACGGGTGCCAAATGATACGTAGGAATAGAGATGGGCTGAGTGCGCGGCCCCAAGTCAATACCAAAATCAATGTCCCTGTCGGGTGCCATCCCGACAGGTCTGCAGGAAACACATCTGGAAAGTCTCTCACTACCTGAACGGACTCAATAGTAGGAGTATCAGCAATAACATCCCTCACAAAGGCCAAATATACCAAACATCCCTTCTCAACCATACGTTGAGCCTTCAAGTATGAAATCACTCAACTAGGAAAATAATCCAAGGAACCTCTCCACTCAACCCTAGGCAACCCCGGCTTCACCAATGTCACAGTCTTAGCGTGACAATCCAGAATAGCATGACATGGTGACAACCAGTCCATTCCTACAATCACGTCAAAATCAACCATGCTAAGAAGTAAAAGATCAACTCTTGTTTCTAAACCCCCAATAGTCACCACACCCGACCAATACACACGGTCCACAATGATAAAATCACCTATCGATGTAGATACATGAACATGCATAGCTAGAGAATCACGGGACATACCCTAATAACGAGCAAAGTATGATGACACATAGGAATGAGTGGAACCCGGGTCAAATAATACTGAAGCATCCCTGTGGCATGCTGAAACAATACATGTGATCACTGCGTCTAAAGCAACTACCTCTGGCCTGGCGCGAAAAGCATAGCATCGAGCCTGATCACCACCTGTCTGACCTCCCCATCTGGGGCGACCTCGACTCATATGACCTCCACCCCGAGCTGGCTGAGCGGGTGGTGTAGCAACTGGTAAAGGGGTCATAGACTGACCTCCCTACTACATTGGATCTCTTTAATGATAGGGAAAATACTTCCTCACATGCCCCAACTCTCTATAATCATAACAACCTCGAGCTAGAAATAATGGTGGGCTTACATCGAACCCTATGAACTAGAATAGCCACTAGAAGAACCTAATACTGATTAACCCTGAACTGATGGAGCATGATACGAGCTCTGAGCTGGAAGTGCACTGAAAGATGACTGACCCGAGCAAGTATTGTATGAACCATGACTAGCTGATACACCACAATGAGCCAGACGAGCCATCTGAGTGGGCATCTAAGGACGACCTCTATTATGATGTGACTGACCTCCAGATGAGGTACCACTGAAACCACCAAATCCATGAGGCGTCTTGCCCTCCCACTCCTCGTGCTCAAGCCTGTGAACCAACTCCAAGCACCTACAAATCTCGACCACCTGGTCAAACTTGGTATCAGTCTCGGCCTCTCGGGCCAAACTGTAACGTAAGCCATAATTGAGGCCATAAATGAACCTCATAATCCTCTCTATCTATAGGAACCATCCATATAGCATGACAGGCCAAATCTATGAATCTCATCTCATACTAAGTAACAGTCATATCTCCCTGGAGTAGGTTCTCAAAATCTCTACGTAGCTCCTCTCTGTGAGTTTGTGGGACAAACTTCTCTAAAAAGAGAATGGAAAACTCATACCATGAAAGTGGCGCTATGCCAACTGGCCTGCTCAACTCATAGGCCTGCCACCATCTGTAGTCTGCCCCTTTCAGCTGAAAAGTGGTAAATGCAACTCCACTGCTCTCCAATATACCTGCTATGCAGAGAATCTGCTGACAACAGTCTAGGAAATCCTAAGCATTATCTGACTCCTCCCCGTTGAACTCTAGAGGCTTAAGCCTCCTGAACCACTCCAATCTCTTCTGCTCCTCATCACTCATAGGTAGGCCAACCTCGGCCGAGCAACAGCAACCGGCTTGGCTAGTAGTACCGTCGGTGTCTGGAGTCCCTGAGCTACCTCCTCTAGAGTATGGGCGGCAAGGGTTTGGGCACCTCCCCGGCCTGTGAAGTGGTTGGTGTATCTGGGACCGAAACCGCCTGAGCAAGGCTCGTGATACAGTCAAAATCTAGGCCAAGGCCTTCTAAAGGCCTGGAATGACAATTGGCGCTTCTGATGCCTGAGTTAGTCCCACCGGCTCAATAACATCTATTATCTGCTCCTCAACTGGAGCAACTGGTGGCTCCACATGTGCTGTTCTAGTTGTAGTAAGAACCACACCTCGGCCTCTACCGCGGCCCTAGCTGATGGTACTGGTGGTCATCCGCCTGATCCGGTCGCACGTGTCCTTACCATCCGTGAGAGAACAGAAGAATCAAGTTTCAAACTTCGGAATTAACAAATTCGCACGATCAAGAAAGTGAAGTTTCCTAATAGTTTGGTAGCCGCTTGAAGATAAGTACAGACCTCTCCGTACTGATACGCAAGACTCTACTAAACTTTCTCGTGACTCGTGCGACCTAAGCAACCTAGTGCTCTAATACCAACTTGTCACGATTTATAATCCAATAGCTGTGATGGCACCTAACCCAACCTGCTAGTTAAGCCAACAATCGCATAATAATAATGAAATCTAATAACTCAATAGCGGAAGAATTTAATAAAGAATCTGAGAGAAAACCATAACGTTGCTACAACTGTAAGGCCCCGTAAATATTTTCCTAAAAATCGGGATTTCCGTGATGCTGAGGTAGGCGTAGGTTCAGACTTTTTGGATTGAATAGTGTGCTGGGAAGTTGAAGGAAATATTTTTGTAGAAGTAGGCATTTCTATGGCCCATTATGCAGCCGCATAATCACTCTGCGGGTCGCGGAATGGCCGCAGAGTGAAGCAGACTTTTTGGCCAATTTTGTGGTAAATTTCGCGACCATTATGCGACCGCATAACCGTTCCGCGGGCCGCACTTTGGTCGCATAGTCATCCTTAGACCAATATGCGACCGCATAACGGCCGCAGAGTGAAGCACATCCCAGTTCCCGGGGCCACCTTTAGCGGTCATTTCGTGGACCGCATAATCATTAGACCACATAAGCTGTTTCGGAGCTTCATTTTTGGGGTTTTTAAACCCGACCCTATTCCATTAAAACACATACCTTAGACCATTTTGAGCTTATTTTCTGATATCCTTAGAGTGAGAGAGCGAGTCCTAGAGGGAGAAAGTGATCTTCATCAAATTACTCTTCAATTCTTGCTTAAACCTTTGAAGAGTATCAAGAAAGGCACCCTAGGTCTTCTTCCTAAGAGTTAAGATTCTATCACCTAAACTCTTAATTTCAAAATGTAACTAGAATGGGTCATTAGTAAAGTAGTTCATGGGAATTGGAGTGCTTACCTTGCATGCATGTGTTCTTAAGGTATGGGGGGAGGTTGTGAGTTAAAGATAGAAAAGAATGGGGTGTGGGATGGTGAAGTCTTTCATAAAAGGGCCATGAAACCTTAATACATACATAGTGTTTGATAAAATACTCAAGTGAGCTAGAATCATGATCGTTTTCCTAATTATTGGTTCAATTTTGCTATATTGCTAAAATAGACCGAAGTTGCTAATATTCCGGAACATCTTAGAGTTTTAAGAAGCTCAATTGAGGTATGTTGGCTAAACCCCCTCTCCTTAGAATTTAATCCCATGGTATTCATGCAATCGATGTAAGTCCCAAATTGAACGTCCTAGAAATTGCTATTCCGAATGTGCTTGCTTTGAAAATATATGTGTAAATGTATTTTCATGCTTTCATCATGTTATCTCGTCATCTGAGGAAATGTTCAAAACTTAGAATATGTGCTAAAAATGCCTAGACTTCAAGTCAAATTCGATTAAAGACTGTTATGCCAAGTTGTGTAAAAAGTCTCTATGTGCCTTAGATTCTAAATTACTCACATGTGAATTCAAAAGTCTTGAATGAAAAACCGTGTCGTTATTGATAATGATAATAATGTTGGAATGTGGAAAAGAACTTGAATCATGAAATACGACCAAGTGTCAAGAATAACTTTATAATTGGGGCCACTCGTGCCAATGTATTGGAAAGATGGGAAAGAAATATGAAGTGAGATGACTGATAGAATATGGTTGATGTCTCAAATGAGATGGCCTAGCCGATTGGGCCGAGATCACACTCCGTTTAAGAAAACGGTGGTATTATGGATGAAGTTGTGAATATGGTTGATGTCTCAAATGAGATGGCTTTGCCAATCGGGCCGAGATCGGACTCCGTGTAAGAACACGATGGTATTGTGGATTGTGGCATATTGGCACTAAAAACCACCCAACCTAATAACGTGGAAATTGACTTGTAAATCTAATTGATCCTTATCTTGATGTTTTAGTGTTATTTACAACTCATATTGCTTTCTTGATTGTTTCCCTTGTATTACTATTCATTCTATTGAGATGGTGTTTAGTTCTCATACTAGTACTATTCGGCAGTACTAACATCCCTTTTGCCGGGGGCGCTGTATCTTTAAATGGATGCAGGTGTTCTATAGCAGACAGTGTTGACCACAGATAGTAGTGCATCCTCTTCTCAGCGAACTCGGTGAGCCCCACTTCATTCTGGGGTTGTGTATTGTATCCTTTGTTATATTGTAGTCACTTTTGAGGTATAGTCGGGGCCTTGTCGCCGGCACTATCTTTATACTCTTTTGTATCTTTAGAGGCTCCGTAAACACTACGTGGGTTATATATGGGTGCTAGAAAGATCAAACGGATTACGTTGTGTTTTGGACTGTTGTTCCACTCAATCACAAAATGTATGTATTTTGAAACTTAACAATGATGTAGCAAAATGAAATGATTAATTAATGTTTTTTTTTATATATATATATATATATATATATATATATATATATATATATATATATATATATATATATATATATATATAATCCTCACCATTAGGTCCTCAACCTCTCTGCCTTCCCTTGATCATAAGTGAGTTGGGTAGAAAAGTGTTTGACAGGCTTGCTCGACCGGGTCCCCTCGGTTGAGCACCGGTCACGCTCCTCGAGGTTGGGGTGTGACAACAACCAACCCCAAAACCCGGTGTCAACGAGTACACGAGCACTACTGAAAAACAAGGTACAAGCGAAGTCCTCTAATACAACTGTCTGAATATAAGAACAGTAAAGATAGATAACAGAAAGGACTTCAGACGATATGGGATCTACCTCGTAGTCTCTCAAAAGCTGGCAACAACTCAAGTCTGAAAATCACCTCGACCGGATGTACCTAGAACTATACACGAAGTGCAGAGTGTAGTATGAATACAACCGACCCAATGTACTCAATAAGTAACAACACTAACATTGGGTTGAAAGTAGTGACGAGCTCAGAACAATAGTCAAATGCCAATACCAATAATAAATAATAGTTCAGAATATAAAGGATAATCGTAGAAACAGTAGCTCAATGATATCATGTTCAGCTTGTTCACATTTCAAAAATTTAGGCATGCTTTCAAGTATAACAGTTTAAAGCCAAACAGAGATAAAGTGGGTCAAATATCAGTTAGCATGAGGAAAGTACATCTCTATGCTTACATGTCAAGTCTACTTGTCAATCAATAGTATCATAGTGGATCCATCCAGAATATTTACACTTAGCACTGTACGGGTGCCTGGAATAACTGCACCTTATCAAGCACACATATGAAATATGGCTCCTATGCCCACTGTTGGCATGTCAGACTCAAGAGGGACAGATTCCGTCCAAGCACTAATCATTATCATTTAGCCCAATAGTGAGGCCAGGTGCATGCGTCGCCCCAAAATAAAATAGTTACCCAATATGGTCCTAGTGTATGCGTCATCTCAAAATCAGTACAAAACTGGCTCTAAGGCCCAAACTCAATCAATTGATTCAAGTCTCAAATTAACACATCTCAAATACTCAGTTTTACAGTATTACCCTTAAGTGGTATCAGAAACATGTGAGGAATCAAATAAGAAGTACTGATACAGAGATATATGATGGTAGGCTATAATTTCGTATTTTAGTCACTTATTGCACTCTAATTTACTGCACTTTATTCATGTTTGAGCTTTAATTGATAGTGTTTTGTACTTATTGTGTGTTTGATGCCTTGTAGGAGTGATTCCAAGCTATGTAGATGTTGTTGAATGAAATCGAGTGTTTTGAAGCTTTGAAGTCTTAGTAAAAGCCCAAGGGATA
The DNA here is from genome assembly GCF_000715075.1 of Nicotiana tabacum. Classification (NCBI taxonomy): domain Eukaryota; kingdom Viridiplantae; phylum Streptophyta; class Magnoliopsida; order Solanales; family Solanaceae; genus Nicotiana; species Nicotiana tabacum. The sequence goes on along the minus strand of NC_134083.1, from coordinate 119,530,306 downwards.
GTTGGGATCGTGTTCGGGGGTCAACGACCAAGTCTGGACGTCAAAATCGAGATTCAATTCGTACTCAGAGAAAAGTCAACAACCGTGGCGCGTCGTGGCTGCCTATTTCTGTTGTCTGTCAGAACTAGCTCTTTGGATTTCCCCACTAATGTCCCACATGATGCGTCGCCCCATACGGCGCACCTGTGCAATATTTATAGAGTAAAAATCCTATTTCGACTAGGAGAAGGTGGTTTTGTCTGAGTTCGACCCTACTTGGTATAAATACATGGAAAAAGGTTATATTATGTACTTTTGACACATATTCGACCTAAGGAGGCTAAGGAGGAGTGTGAAGAACGCGAGCATAAGGATTTCATCATTCCTTCCTCACTCAAGACACGAGTTTGGATTGAATTTATGTTTTCCTATACTTTAATTTTATCTGTGATGAATTGCTCCATATCTATGGAGTAGTTCCCTTTAGGGTTTGATGGATTTGATGTATTGATGACTGTTTGTGGATTATAAGCATTTTTGGATGATTTGACTGTTGTATCTATATTCACTAGTTTATAATCGAGAGAGGCATAACTTGTGACATATTTGCATTATTTTGTTGGTTGAGTTCATAGATTCTTCTTGGTAATCGAAAGAGGTTAGTTGAATCATTGATTAAACCTAGTTATGAGAATAATCGAAAGAGGTTTTCCTAAAGACCAACCCACTACGCATTCTTGCATTTCTTCACGTGCCTAAATTAGTTCATCTTGTGAGGTTGAAACTTAATCGAGAGAGGGGTTTTTGCTGAACGGTTGAAATGATAAATGAATGAATTCGAGAAACTCACTTAAACATTAGAAGTGAATTATCTATAGTTAGATCCCAAACAATTATCTTACACCTGTCCTATCAACTCCTATTTCCTCCAACTGATAACTTCCTTGTTTCAATTGTCATAAGTCAATAGCTTTAGATCTTAGTTAATTTTAGTTAGAAATCATATAAATCTCAATTGTTGATCATCTTAGATAGCGATCAAGCTAGAAACTACGAGAATATTGTTTAACTCCAATCCATATGGATACGATATTATACTATACTATATTTGATTAGCGTTCATAAATTAAGTGTGTGTTTCGAGCTCGTCAATATCATACACGGATATAGTATCATGATTGAGACATGTGTGCAACTAAGGTATATAACTCAGAAACAACAAGAATAGCCCTATCAAGTCTCAAACAGTTAGCACATAGCCTAGACATAATGTCTAATATGATTCACAATTCAAATAATCAAACAAGTATAGGGAATGCGGGGATAACATGATATGATAGCAAAACAAGCCTGGTAATAATAAGGGCCTCCCCAAACCAGGAACACACCGGTGCACGCACACACGCCCATCACATAGCGCGTATGTCACCCCAATATCTTTCATACAACATAGTTCTCTGGATTAAATACCCTCAAGTCAAAGTTTAGATGTGTTACCTACCTCAAAACGCGCAACTCACTACTCCAACAAGCCTTTGCCTCACGAATCGGCCTCCAAACGACTCGAATCAAGTCAAAAACAACTTAATATAATCAATAAAGGCTATAGGAATTGATTCTATACAAAAAAGCTAAGATCTTTAACCAAAATCAAAAAGTCAACCCAAAATGTCAACCCCGGGCCCGCACCTCGGAAACCGAAAAAATTCAAAAAATCCGAACTCTCATTCAATTACGAGTCCAACCATACTAAATTCATCCAATTCCAACCACAGATCAACCCTCAAATCCTCAAATCTCACTCTCCAATACATAGTCCAAAATCCCCCAAATTTCACCTCAACCACACATAATCTAGGTGTAAAAATCAATGGGTAAACAATAATTATCAATAAAAGTGATGACTCTTTATTTACCTCTTAAATTGAAGCCAAACCCCTCTCAAGAACCGCCCCTAGCCAAGCTTCACAAGTACAAAATGAGAGAAAAACTCGAAACCCTTCATTTATAAAATATGCCAACTAAATCGCACCTACGATCCAAAACATCGCACCTGCGACACCGCCTTTGCTGTAAATTTCCACATTTGCGGAATTCACTTAAGCTCTCGACCTAGTGCACCTGTGGTCCCTTTTTCGCACTTGTAGGATCGCTTCTGTGGTTGCTCCATTGCTCCTGCGCTTCCGCACCTGCGGAGACCTTCTGCTTCTGCGGAATAACCTCTGCACCTGGGCTCCCAGGCATCCTTCCCAAATCTCGCATCTACGCATACATGGCCGCTTCTGCGGCTCCGCACCTGCGGCCAAAACCTTGCAGGTGCGGTTACACTAGAACTGAAACCAACAGCATTCTCTAAGTCCAAACCACAATCTGATTTCAATCCAAATCATATCCGAGGCCCCCGGGACCCCATACAAACATACCAACACGTCCTAAAACACGATAAGAACTTAGTCGAAACCTCAAATCACATCAAATAACATCAAAATCATGTCGGATCATATCAAACTAACTCTGATTGACCTTTAATTTTGCACACAAGCCATAAATGACAAAACAGATATATTCCAACTCTCAAAACCATAATTTGAGCCCGGTATCAACAAAGTCAACTCTCGGTCAAATCTCTCAACTTTCCAAACCTTCAACTTTCTAACTTTCACCAATTCAAGCCAAAATGATATACAAACCTCCAAATCAATATTCGGACATACTCATAAGTACAAAATTCATACGAAACTATGGAAACCATCAAAATTTCATTCTGGAGTTGTCTACACAAAAGTCAAACTCCGGTCAACTCTTCCAACTTAAGCTTCTAACCTTGGGACTAAGTATCTCAGTTCACTCTGAAATATCCCCGGAACCAAACCAACCATCCCGGCAAGTAACATAACCACAAACGAACATAGAAGAAGAGATAAAAAGGGGAATGGGGATATAATACACAATACGACCAGCCAGGTCGTTACATAAATGAGACTTCCAACCAACCTCTGATATCTCTCCTTATCAATTTACTCTCCAACTCCGCTTTGTAACTTCTGATTTCTTCCAATGGGCTATTCTGTGGGTCTGCAACTTGTCATACCAGTTTTTTTCAAGATATCAAGAATATACTTCTTTGAGAAATAAAGATTCCTCTTTTGGATCTAGCAACCTCGAGTCTCAAGAAGTACTACAATTTTCCTAGATCCTTTATCTCAAATTCATATGCCAACAACTTCTTCAATCGGTCCATCTCTTCTTTGTCATCTCCTGTCATTACTATGTTATAAACATAAACTATGAGAAGATTGAGTTTACCCATTCGATGTCTTATGAAGAGGGTGTGATCAACATTGCTTTGTTGGTAACCAAAGGAGATCATTGCTTTGCAGAATCTATTAAACCAAGCTCTAGGGGATTGCTTCAATCCATACAAGGCTTTCTTCAATCTGTATACCTTTCCTTAACTCTGTGCAGTATCAAATCCAGGAGGAATCTCCATATACACCTCTTCTTCTAAGTCTCCATAAAGAAATGTATTCATCACATCAAACTGTTGCAACTCCTAGTTAAATTAGTTGAGCAAGACAAAAGAATTATAATAGTGTTCATCTTAGCAACATGGGCAAATGTATCTTGATATCCACCCCATATGTCTAAGTGAATCCCTTAGCCACCAATCTTACTTTGAATCTTTCAATTGAACCATTATCTTTGTGCTTCACAGTGAAGACCCATTTGTAGCCAACCAACTTCTTGTCTAGTGGTGATGTGATAAGTTCCCCAGTCTCATTTTTTGACAAGGCCTATATTTCTTCAATCATAGATTGCTTCCATTTAAGATCTGCAAAAGCTTCTCCAGTTCTGGGAATAGACACAGAAGAAATTGATAAGGCAAAGACTCTATAGGAGGAGGGAGATAATGAATTATAGGAGATAAAATTAGATAAATGGTGTTTGGTGGTGCAAGATCTGAATTATTTTCTGTGAGTAATAGCACATCTAGCTCATTAAGAAATGTAGATAACTCACTAGTAGAAGAAGGTTCAGCTTCGGTAGATTGCATGATAGTTTCTTTTGCTCTATTTCTCCTTGGAAAAGTTTTCAAATCAGGCCTATCCAAATGCCCAATAGTCTCCCCTTGAATTATTTCTCCTATTTCACTTTTTCCTGTAACAATGTCATCAAGAGGTTCAGTAATGGAACTAGGTAGAATCACCGCTTCCCCCTTACTACTCTCCCTTGAAGAGGTGATGATGTAATACTGAAATATGGCTCAGGTTCTCGAAAGGTAACATCCATGCTAAAAAAAGATATCCTAGAGCGAGGATGATGGTATTTGTAACCTTTCTCTGTTGGAGAATACCCAATAAAAATACACTTTATAGCTCTAGGATCAAGTTTTCTAGAATTTCTAATGTGGACAAAGAAAACAGACCCAAACACCTTTAGAGGAACACTATTCAAATTATCCTTTAAAGCTTCAAGTAGATTTCGAAAATTGAGGGGTTTAAGTGGCATTCTGTTGATAAGATAAGCAGTCGCTAGAATAGCATCCCCCAAATAAGGTTTATGTAGACGCATGGTGAACATAAGAGATCTTGCTACTTCTAGTTCTAATAAATGCCTATTTTTTCTTTCAGTGACCCCATTATGTGCACTAGTGTAAGGACAACTAGTCTGATGGACTATCCCATTGGACTTCAAATAAGCACCAAATCTTTTATCCATGTATTCGCTGCCATAGTCAGTTCTCAAGATTTTTATTTTGGCATCAAACTGAGTATAAATAATCTTATGAAATGACGAAAAATACCGAAGTCATCCTAGTGCAGCAATCAATGAAAGTAACAAATCATCTACTACCAGGCAAAGAAACAGTTTAGGTAGGACCACATACATCAGAATGAATAGTCATAAATGGAGTTGTGCTTCTATTATCACTCACATGATAAGAGTTTCTAGTATGCTTGGCATATTCACATGCATCACACAACAAAGATTCAAATCAAGTCCTTAAAAATAAATCGGGATATAACTTCTTCAAAACAAAGAATGATGGGTGTCCTAACCATCTATGCCGTTGTATTATTTCTTGGTTGACATCATTACTTTCCCCAAAAAAGGCTTGACTTGAGTTTTGAATTCCATCTAATATATACAAGTCATCACGCAATCTACCACTGCCCATCCTTTCCCTGTTTGAAGATCCTAAAAAATAATAATCGGGAAAGAACTCAATTTTACAGCTTAGAGCTTTGGTGATGGCGCTAACGGATAAAATATTGACATGGAACATGGATGATAGTTTAATATTAGGAGTACAAATGACATAACCTGTTTCAGAGATAGGTTTTAAAGAACTATTGGCTATTTTAATATTATCTCCTTTGGGACATGGAGAATAGTTTTGAATGCCATTAGAAGAGTCTGTCATGTGTCTATTTGCACCAGAATCAACAATCAAAGAATTAAGGTGAGCAGCAACGGCAGTACGTGATTGCACATTATTGGATGTGGCAACCATTAGCGGAGTCAAGTTTGGCTAGGAGGTGACAGAAAAGCTGAATTTCATCCGAAGAAAAGTTTTTTGCAGTGAATGTCTCCATATTTCTGCCCAATCTGAAGAAAATTACTCTAAAATATTCTACCTCGCTGGAAACTAAATTTGTCTTGAGCGAACCTTAGCTCCGGTGAACGAAAAAATCAAAACTGGTAGGGCTAGCTCGGAATGTTCCAACGACCCTAATAGAAAAGAAAATTCCAAAAATAAAACTGACCAGAAGGATATTGTGTTGGGGACAACAACCAAGAGAGAGAAAACTCGACCTCTTTGATAAAAATGGAACCTTAGTATTGCAAGGGAGATAACTCACCTCAAAAAGGCAAGAATTGCTCTAATACCATGTAGATTTTGAAAAGAAGAAAAGGCTTCTTATATTTATATATGTGTTTACATCCCATGAGAAAGCGAATTTATACAAAGCTTCTAATGCTAATTATGAAAATAAAATTAATCTATACAATCAATCCAGCTATCAAATCAAGTCAAATAAAATCTGATCTCCAAAATATAATCAATTCTCCTGAAATCATGCTAATCAACGCTCCTAAATCAAATCTCCTTGAATCATGCTAATCAACAAAAATTCCTTTCATAAATTCAAGTTAGAAACTCTAGATTAGCATTGTTTAACACCTAGAATTTCTAAAATATTAGATTTTCAACAAGAATTTAAAGGACTATTCAAGGACCCAAGACTTAGGGTTTCAAGGAGAAACTTCGAAGGTAATCCCTTTACTTTCTACCATCAAGATTAGAAACTTTACAACGTATTATGATGTTTGAGTGATTGAAACGACAAAGTTCAAAGGGAAAAACCTAGTTATGATGTTATGGCCAAGTAGAACCTAATTTGGTGAATTTGGGTTGAAGTTTATAGTTGGACTAATAATTCTAAACCCCTTATTGTAGATTCTTGAAGGGTATGACCACACAAATTCGTTGGTAGAGTTCTTGATAGTCGATTGAGGTTAGTTGAGTTTACAATTTCCTAAGTCAAGGGCCTTACAAGAAAATATCTGATAATAAACTTATTTGATAGAAAGTATCGAATGTTCTTAAGGGTAAATATTCAGATTGTTGGTTGAAAACCCTTGATTGCTTAACTGATATGAATCTATGATTAGTTAATGATACATGTGATCTTACATAAATTAAATTGCTTTGCTTGGTAACGCAGCTTGCCTAGAATGTCAGAGGTAATTGAGTCTATCGTGATATGATTAATATGATACGATATGCTTGCATATATATATATATATATATATATATATATATGCATTACAGGAGAAGTAGCCAACCTCCCCAAGTGTGAGAGCCATGGTGGCCAGGACTAGTCATTCCACAGTTGCAGGTGCTCCATATCTTTAGATATATGTGTTTAGGAGAAGTTGCCAACATTCCCAAGTGAAAGGTTTCCCATGCCGAAGACTGGACCACCCATCCTCACACTTGCAAGTATTACTGTGTGCTTAGATTTATGTGTTTGGAAGAAGTGATCAGCCTCCCCGAGTATGAAAGTCACCAAGGCCAAAAATTGGGCCAGTCATCCTCACACTCACATGCACTATTATTTGTTAGGTATACTTCTAAAAATAAAGAAACTTAGTTATATTTATTTTTCGAACTTAACTCTGATTTCATGTTTATCTTTGAGCTCTCAGTTTTGATGTATTAATTTAACTTTTTGATTTTATGTTACAGTCCTGATTCAAGATTTCATGTTACAATTCTGCTTTTGGATATTAGTGTTTAACTTATTAAATTTCTTAAATTATATTTATTTTATCCATATTACAATTGTTTAGTCCAAAAAAATCTTGTTTACCACCCTCTTGGAGATACTTAGCCCGTTTGGGCATGCCATGTCGTGTGGCAGACATTGAGTGTGTAGCTGACGAAGCTCGTGGCCATTTTTCGGACGTCTTGGATCCAGTAGGCAGACTCTGTTGATTTCTTTCCAACAGTAGTTGACTGTTTCGAGATCTCCATCTATATCGATAATTTTTGTTATTACAAGGGAATACCCCAAAGGTATTATTCTCACTTTTAATCCTTAGAAGCTCATGACTTGTCATTGGTAGGTTCAGATTTTCAGTTAAAAAATTTGCGAATCTTGCGTTAACTATTTTTGATGAATATAACGTCATATTTATTCATATTATGCTTACTTTAATTATCTTATCAGTACTTACAGCTAGATAGAACATGGCTTGCTCGACGAGTAAGGTAGGCTGAGCGCCAGCACGTCCCACCCCAGTTTTAGGGCGTGACACTTATAGCGAGAAGACCTCATCATAAGGGTGTTGAGACCATAGCATGTTGCATGAAAATGTGCTTTTTCTGTAGTTTTGTCGCTCTTTAATATATAAATTTGTTCAGGAGCTTTTTACCATATGTTTCTACATATGACAAATTTAAAGCGCTAGCATGAATCAAATGACCTAGATGGACTACAAAGAAGGTCAAATATGATACGAATAAGTAACAATTAGGTGTTTTTGTTTGCCCTAATTTTCTTATTATATTTGAATTTATTTTTACTTCAAAGAAGGGCAAATTTTTAACTGTAATTGATTTACTTTTCCTAAAAGAAAAATATAGATTATTCATATTTTACATATCCCTTTCTTGGAAGAAAAGGTTATGAAATATATTATCTTTTGATACATTTCTCCTTTGTTATCTATTGTATCGTCACCATGGTTTGCTTTATTAGTTTCTTCATGCCACTGGTATTAGATCTAATGGTTCAGAGCGAGGTTGAAGACAGGTTCGAGGGAGTTCAGATCAACCAACGGCCAGTTTAGCGATAATGAAGATATTTTTCAAAAAATAAAATAAAAATTGTTCGGAATACCACATGTGGAGACAAAATTTTCAATTATATTTTTAACATTTCTGCTACTACATCTTTAAAAATAAATACCATTTTTAACACATGCTTATGAGCTGGACTTTCAACTCATGCTTACTGTTAAGCATGGAGTCTCACTTTTAATACTACTCACTTTTGATGCAGGGTTTTACTTTTAACCCTGCTTATTTTTAATGCAGGATTCAAAAAATTTAACTCGTGTTCACTTTAAACACATTGTTTCAATTTTCAATCCGTACCTATTTTTAATCATGTCACGCAGTAATAATGAAGATTGCGTGAAGAAAGCGGATCAAGTTTTGTCAAGAAAATTCAAGCCAAAAGGGAGATTTGTTAGGATTTGCCCTGATTTTTTTTACCATATTTGGATTTTTCTTTTACTTGAATGAAGGGTAGAATATTAATCGTAATTGATTTACTTTCCCTAAAAGAAAAATATAGATCTCTTCCATATTCGACAGATCCCTTTTCTTACCTCTATAAATTGAGGATTCCTCCTTCACAAAATCAAATAATAGTCACTAAAAAGTCTTGCTTAGGGTGAGATTATTCTCTTAATAGTTTTTTTTTTTACATTACTTTACTCATATGTATGTGTCAATTGACCAAGTCATATTATAATATTATATTTTGATAAATTTCTCCTTTGTTATTTGTTTTATCGTCATCAAGGTTTGCTTTATCAGCTTATGCATGACGCTAACAAATGGTATTAGAGCGAGGTTGAAGACATGTTAAGGGGTGTCCAGATCAAGCAATGGCCAATTTGATGATAATGAAAATATTTGTCAAAAAGAATTGTGCATAATACTACAGGTAGAGACAATATTTTCAATATTTCTGCTGCTAAATTTTAAAAATAAAAATAATTTTAACTCATGCTTATGAGCTCCAATTTTCAACTCATACTTAATTGTAACGTATGAACTCTCACTTTTAACCCTGTTCACTTTTAACGCAGGGCTTTACTTTTAACCCTGCTCACTTTTAATGCAGGGCTCCAACATTTTTGACTCGTGCTTACTTTTAACACACACGGCTTCAATTTTCAATTTGTACCAACTTTTAACTATGTTAAGAAGTAATGATGAAGATGTGAAGAAAATATATCAAGTTTTATCAAGAAAATTTAGGCAAAAGGGGAGAATTGTTAGGGTTTCTCCTGATTTTCTTACCATATTTGAATTTTTCTTTTACTTGAAGGAATGGCAGAATATTTACCATAATTGATTTACTTTTAACTCTGCTCACTTTTAATGCAGGGCTCCAAAAATTTTAACTCGTGCTTACTTCTTTTAAGACTCACGACTTCAATTTTGAATTTTTACCTATTTTTAACTATGTCAAGCAGTAATGATGAAGATGTGAAGCAAACATATCAAGTTTTATCAAGAAAATTTAGGCCAAACGGGAGAATTATTAGGGTTTGCCCTAATTTTCTGACTATATTTGAATTTTTCTTTTACTTGAAGGAATGACAATATATTTACCATAATTAATTTATATTTCCCAAAAGGGAAAAATATATCTCTTCTATATTCGACATATCCCTTCCTTGGAGCCTCTACAAATTAAGGATCCCTCCTTTAACACAATAGTATTCACAATGTAGTCATTAAGATAGTCTTGTTTGAGGGGAGATCATTCTCTCAATAGTTTTTTCTTTCATATTAGTTTTCTTATATATAGCTCAATTGATCAAATCATATTACAATATATTTCTGATATCCGATTTATCATCACCAAGGCTTTTTGCATGACGCCTTGTTATTTCGATCCCAGCACCCGGATATTTTTTGCTGGCAAAGTGTTATGCACTGCATAGTTAAACTATCTGCATAGTTGAAAAGCCAGTTTGGAACTTTGTTCGAAAAAGAACCAAAGGGGATGCAAGCTGCCAATTGTTGTTGGTTACATGAAAAAGTTAGCGGAAAATCAAGACATGATTGCCGATCAGTTTGTTAAATGTAGAGCAGAAAAGTTTCATATGTGAAGAACAAAGAGCAGATTTAATTTCATTGGATGGTAAAAATCAGAGATATGTAAAATGGTGACACTAATCGAGATATTTTGGTTCCTCCCTCTCCAAGTGTGATTCGTAAATTATAGTTTCTTTTTTCTTTTTTCTTTTTTCTTTTTTTTCTTTTTTGTGAATGCGTAATCAAAAATTAAAATGAGGTAGACAAACATGCAGTTAATCCGAGCAACAATAAGCATACACTAATTTCATTTCTTCCCACCACAGTTCCAGAAGCTTACAGTAGAGATGCCATACTGTTCTTCCAGCCTAAGGACATCGTTAACGATGCGTGGAGGAGGTATGATGCTAAGCCCAAACATCTCCTTTAGAGCAGGCGCCTGCTCAGAGAACTTAATCAGCTTTGCAACAATTGCAGCACTTTCCATCACGTGATTCATATCTGTGTCGCTCCACAAACGATGAATCAGTTGGTGTCTCCTCCTTTTGGAGCTTAACTTTATGCCCCATTCATGGAAGATCTCATTTCTCTCATCTCCTGGAAACCTTTTATATATGAGCCTGCTTACCGTAGCTCTCTCACGGCAAAGAGCTTTGAGGCTGTAATTAGAGAAAAGATAATTTGATTCAAATTAGCAGATGATGCACAGGTGCAATATATCAAGATTTGATATATTGCATTAGGTCAAGCTATTAATTTACCAGCCTATACGGTTCAAACACATTAAAAGGGTATCAAGAATTAAAAAACTCTGATCTAATTTAAATGAATGCATGAGAGGAGGGAGTGTATAAAAATACACAAGAGACAAAACATATTAAACAAGAGTGCAGGAGAGCAGCATGGTGCAAATTTTACCTTGACGCAAGACTGACTGTCTGACCACCTTGAAAAGATGAATTTCCTTTGAGAAATGTCTCCTTCAGGAATGAAAGTCTTCTTACCTCGACCTCCATGTAAATAGAGTCCAAAGGGTCACCTTTAAACAGCAGGAAGAAATATGTCCTGTGGATCAATGAAATATGGCAAGTCTGCCAAAGTTCAATTATCCTTTTTTGCAGCTTCCCAAATTCAAGAGGCCAATCTGAAGGAACTTCCAATGAGTCTGGCATAGGATCCAATCCGACATTTTTTATATTCCTTTTCGACTTCCCAGAATCTTGAGCCTAGCACAGATATCAGTATGCATCTAATGAGGACAAAGTTCAGGATAAAGACCAGCTTTTCCAAGTGATTACTCCGGTCTATGATGTTTATTGACATTGAATTTCTCTAGTAAAGATATTTAAAGAGAGTGAGAACATTCTGACATCAGTTAATAAGGAAAAGTCTTGGTAGACGCATCAATCCAAAAATTCAGCCAATTGCTAAAATAAAGTTGCCACAAACAAAGTAAAAGCAAACTAACAAGAGAGTCTAATATATGATATCTGCATGCACTGTTCTAGCTGAATAACTATTTTATGTCACTGCAATAACCGCAAACATGGAAGAGTAGAAAGTGGCTATGCAAGCATTATCTGCCACTAAATTGACCAAAGCAAAATGGCACGCACAAGGTAAGTTCTGCATATCTAACTGTAAAGCCATGCTAACAAAACTTACAGGAAGAAAACAAACAAGGTACCCCAAACAAGCTTAAGTAGGAAAGAATATAGTCCAGACCTGATTGTGCAGTTGATTATCATACTCAAGCTTAGCCATCTCCTTCAGGCCTGCCACAAAAGTGTCAACACTTGGGATATCCTCATCTCCAGGGGCGTTGCTGCCACTTTTTAGCTCATCCATGAAAGCGCTACAGTTAGAGGACTGTGAATTGTTTCTTGACAATTTAGGTCTGGTTTTCCCGTAAATTAATGGAGGATATTTCCAGTGCTTCCTTTGGAGGCCTTCAGGGCTACCTGGAAAATCTCTCTCTTGCTCGTCAGTTGGGGTAGTCTCTCTTTGTTCTACTATCCCAGATTCAGGTGAAAACGAGCCAATCATTAGATTTTCTCTAGAGCTCCTGCTTCTTGTTAATTTCACGTTTATAGAACCTGATATACTAGTTGAAAGGGCACATGGAGATGAATCAAGAGGGTGAAATCTGGCAAGAGAATCTGTAGTCTTCTGTTTGTCATGCATTTTCTGCCCCAAAGGCCCATGAGGAAAGCAATTTCTAGTGCTGCTTGCTTGTCCATGAGACAGTGGTGATAGCTCCCTATGGTCAACATGTCCATTGCTGGAAGGAGGAGATATTCTTTCTCCATTCTCGTTGTTTGATAAGCTAAAGGATTCAAAGGTTCTATTTCCACCAGGCTCATCCACCTCAATACATTGAACTTCCTTGCAAAAGTCATCAGAATCTTCTCCTGTCACAAAAGCAAAATTTTTGCTCCTTTGATGTCGATAATGCAAACCAAAGTTACCACTACATTGAGCAGGTATAGCATAGGATGTGGCATCACTTTCACTGTCCCTGTTATATGACTCAGCTTTAGCTATTGAGTCAGATACTGAGCATTCATCTCCAAACATGTTCCCTTCTAGTGATTTAGGAAGTAGACTTGATGCACCCTGAAAAGTTTGAGATATAAGCAACAAATGAAGGACAGCTCGAATGTCTAACTCAATCACAAGACATTATACAAACCCTTTGGCTGGAAATTTTATCATTTCCAAACATCTGCAGCAAATCCTCAACCCGGGATTGAGCAAGATTACGCTGCTTAGTTAATTCCCTCATTTCATTCTCTAACTGCATATAGAACCACATAAACCAAGTGAATATTCTATAATCAAAATAATGTCAGATCGAACTGAGCTCCACTTGATAAATAGTTTAGTGATTTACTTTCATAAGTAACAACAACAACAACAACCCAGTAAAATCCCACTAATGGGGTCTGGGGAGGGTAGTGTGTACGCAGGCCTTACCCCTACCCCGAAGGAGTAGAGAGGCTGTTTCCGAAAGACCCTCGGCTCAAAAAAAAAAAAAAAAAAAGGACAAAAAGGAGACAATATTAGTATCACAACAACAATAATAGGATAAATAGAAACACCATGAAATCCAGAAGAAGGATGCAAAGCAAAGGGTACTTTCATAAGTAACTGCCAAAGAAATCAACTTTTTCCAGATTGGACAGGAAATATTGTCAGTAGAAATGCTTCAATTACGAAAACATTTGCATATACTGCTAAAACCTGAAATAAGGATGCTTTCATCTGAGTAAATGTAAAATAAAATTTTACTTTATAAAAGAATTGAGTAATTCATTGAACTACACAAATTTTAAATATTGATGTTATATTTTTCTATCAGATTAACTTTTCAACCGTTATTTTAATATTTTATTTTACTATCATTGGTAGAACAGAGAAATCAAACTAACATCTGTCTTCCATGTCAAGTCAAATACTATCATATAAGATGAGACAAGTGAAGTACTTTATTAACTGGAAAAGTGATTTCAATACTTTGTCAAAAGCATGGGATATGCAGAGAAGCCTTTTATTAGAAGCATCGGGATATGCAGAAAACAAAACATGTCTGTGTTTCCAGACATCGTACAACTCCTGTTGGCCTATTCACAGTCTACTAGCCACTTTTGCTAAATTGCAAGCACAAGAGCAAGAGTCTTTAGGAAGAAAGGATCACCTTTTCAATCTGCTGATCTTTCTTCCTCAGCAATGCCACATGATCACAAGCAGTTATAGGAGTTCTTATTTCGCTCTCTAATCTAGCTAACTCTTTCTGTAGATGCTTCACCAACGCCTTGTCGGACATGACTACATTGGCCTGCGCATTAGTAGTCACTTCTTTGGCGCAGCTGGCAAATAAAAGTGTATTTCGAGATTGCTCAGTATGACTCTGTACAGGGCTCAGAGTGCAAACAATGGCAGTTCTCGCGTTGCCTCCTAACGCAGGTTGAAGGATACGTGTTAGCTTAGAGTCCCTGTAGTTCACATGCCCATGTCTTCCCATGCTGCAATTATACAACATAGATACACAAAGATGTGCTTCAGACTAAGGAAGTAGGAAAACAGAATTGCATGTATAAACAGCTAATAGAGAGTGAAAGAAGGAACGACTCGTCCATGGTTTAGATCAATGTTGATACTAAGAAAATTTACATAAAACAAAGTAATACTAAGATATTTGTAGCGTAAAGTTTAACCTCACTAGTCTGTGGGATATGCAAAGGTGACATCCCCAACATGAATTGTGGAATAATGACCACAGAAATCTAGTACATACTTAACCATTCATATATAGTTTCATCAACTAATGATATGCACCCTATCAGGAAGGTGATTTAAGAGAGAAGCATGATACCCGAGCTTGCGAATGACAGTTCCTAGGGTCAGTAAACTGCGATTAATATGACAGCCTTCTTTCAGTCTTTGCCCAACAGACAGCGCCTGAGATGCACGTTCACTTCCCGCCAGATCAACAAAGTTCTTCATTCAAAGATCATAAACCTTCCATCAGGAGGCCATGTGTTGATGCCCAAAAAAAATCATAAAGGAAACTAATTGACAGGTACCACACTCGCAGCAAGAGTTGTTTTGTTCTCCTTCCCTATAAACTCACGAGCTGAACTTTCAATTGTCTGAAGAAAGCAAAACCAAAAGAGTCCAGTTCATAAGTCTTTCCTCCTGGATCATGTATCACAATTCACAGGAAATTGTTCAAGACAGAGAGAGAACAGGGGCATACCAATCTAAGAATTTGATGAGACCTGGAACTAGCTTTGTTAAGATAGGTCTCCCCGGTTTGTCTTTGAGCTGCAAAGGGCCACAAAACTTGTGATACACGGAGAAACTAATTTTGGTGCCACTGCTAGACATTGATAGAATCTAAAAGAGCTGGGGTAATACACCTGCCTTCACAGATGGATAAGAGCTCTTTGAGATGATCCCAGTCCAGTAAAGTTTCTTCTGTGAGTTTCTCAATGATGGTCCCGTTCTGCAGAACTCAAAATTATATGAAATTATTTTGAGCTTTTCGATGACAGTGCTTGTGTACAGAACTAGAAATTATTGTCTTTACAGGCTGCAAAACATAGAAATAGAAACCCACCTCAGGATCATCGAGCATTCTTAGCGGCGTACTATCTGAACTGAGGAGGTCTCTAACAACTTCGTTGTAAATCTCCATAGCAGAAAACTTTAAAACAAAAGATCTTTCTTCATGCTGGACAGGAAAAGGAAATATTACCTTTGCAAAAACTCAAGGAACAAGCAAATAAAGAAGAAATGCAATTTAGTATTTACAGCTGAGCATACCTAATGCAAAGCAAATATAATGCCATTTAGTAATGAGACGCAACACATGAACTCTGTTCATAGTTGGCATTTAAGTTATCCAATACATCGGTTCAAAAAGATTTACCTTTTTCATGTAGTCGTATATATCTGCCACTGTATACTCAGTAATTCCATTCATGGTGTATGTCTTTCCGCTGCTTGTTTGTCCATAAGCAAAGATAGTTGCTGAAATAATATGTTAAGATTGTTGTAATGGATAAGATGTCTTTCACTTTATAAGGAGATAAAAGTAAGAATATAAAGACATACAAAGAGAACACTCACAGTTGATTCCCCTGACAACTGAAAGGGCAATATCCTTTGTTCCTCCTTCGTACACTTCCCTTGTTGTGCAGTCTCCCCTAAACACTTTGTCTATTTTCAGGGGGGGGGGGACAACAATAAGATAGAGGAAAAATAACATCTATTACAATGGCAAATCATTTTCATATGGTACTTGAGATCTAACCCTTAACATAGCTCTGAATGATCACATTCTCCATTGTGAATTAAGAGTAACAGCAAGTCCAAATGCAAAGGCTTGAAATGGGGAGTTTTCTTACCGAAAGTATAAGCAGTTGGAAGTCCAGACGTCTCCTGGAAACTGTTCCTATAGAAAATGGTGGTTTCATTGATGCATTCCCAATCAGAAGCTTCATTCCTTGCAATTTCCTTCTCACTCAGAGGCCTCAACCTCACCAAAACCAGAATCTTCTCTTCACCACTCAGTGCCGTCCCTTGCATTTTCTCCCACTTCATCAGTTCTTCACCACCAATAGCCCCCATGTCTACTTTTATCCAATCCTCTCTTTCTAAAAACCCATGTCATACTAATAACAACAACATCATGATTCAGGGTCACCAAAGGAAACGTCAAAGCAAGCACAACTCTCTCATATTGCTGCCAACAGAAGAGTAACGGCAGTTAGCATGTTGCGATATTAGTTATGCTTGTGAAGAAAAACAACAATGATCAATCAAAAGTAGAGTTATTATCCCCAGAAGACCTACTATAGAAAGTACTAAACAACTTATACCAAACAATTACAAAGGTTAACTAATACTTGCACGAGTTACGAGTAGACTTGAAGGTAGTGGGTGCACCTTTGTAATAATAATAATTATTATTATTATAATAATAATAATAAAAATTGGGTCTAATGGACGCAAATGCACTCATTACATCCATATTGGATCCAAATCTTAAGTTAGTATAATTAAACACTTTGTATAAACTTTGGTGTTGAGTTCTTCAAATTAAGCATAAATAACATGAGAAGCATAAAAAAGACATGGTAACTTTGCTTAATGGGACCAATGTGTGGACCCAAATCTGCTTCAAGACCAAGTTAGTGACTGTGTGAAGCTGGGAAAATTTCAAACACTAGTGGACCCTGACACGGCAACAATACAAAAGCATGTTTATCACACAGTGAATAGAGAAGTAATATTGAAAGAGAATCCATCCACCTTCTGTGTCGTTATCACTGAAGGTAGTGATAGATAAGGGTTGCAATTGGACGGCCAGAATCCTCCGTGCTTCAATTCTTGTGCTGATATTTCAACCAAAAAGGAAAAAAAGGAGAAGCAAACAAAGATGTGATGTCAACTACTAAATCCTCTTTAAACATAAACAAAATCTAAGATGTCAAAAGTGAGGAAACCATCAACTTCATTTTTTAATAACAATTCTAAAACAACAACAATTACACCTCAATTCTAATTTAGTTGTTTAATCCCCCCCTATTTGTCAAGTTTCATTTCAAAAGTTGAACCACGGAGAAGTTTCATAAAGTTCAACAGTTACAAAATGATCCGGATTGTTCGAGTTTCAGTTTGTATACGGTCAAAATCAGGTATGCCCGATTTCATGGGCTCGAAGAGTCGCTTCGAGCCCAAGTTCAGTATGGACCGAGCTCGAGCCCAATGGCGGAGGTCGAAGCTTGATAATCGAAGTATCCGATGAATATCGAGGCAAACATGACCGGCCTCGAGATAATGCCGTTATGGGCTTGTAACAGAATAAACGAGATTCCCGCAATGGCACAAAGATCAAGGCGTGAATTCCGGAACGGATTTGTACGAATTCGTACTAGGCAGCTAGACAGCTGTACAATTAGATTCCTTACTAGGAATGGAAATGTACCTTATTTAGGACTCCCCTATTATATAAAGGGGAGCGGGGAGCCCATTCATTTGTAAATGGCATCAATCATTGGCAAAGCATATACAATCTTACTTTTCGTTCACCTCTCATCAGACTTATTCCTTAGCTTTATTGTCCTTCGCTTACTGTTCATACTAGTGCACCTCGAGGTCATCACCGCTCGAGGTCGAGGCTCGTTCATTCACTGGTTTGGTTTAGCTTGTTCACTTAATTTATACGTTTATCTTCTTGTTTATCAATTAGTACTGGACTAAATCACGTATCTTTAAGACCTCAATACAAATTTAATTGTTACTCAGATTTTAGGGTAAACAGTTTGGCGCCCACCGTAGGGCTAAAGATAATAGTGATTGTTTCAGTGCTGATTCTAATAACACACGTTATTTTCACACTTGTTCTTGTCAAAGATTCTTTGTTTTCAGGTTAAAACATGTCAAACTCACAAAACGCACCCGTACATGGCGATGATGGTCTTGGATTTCATGGGGAAAACAACAATGTAGTTGCTCCGGGAGCCGGTGTGCCACCGATTAATCCCAGGGAAGTGCCAATAGTGGAACCGGTCGATGTTAGTTAACACATCGCTTTGAATGCGGATTTAGGCGCAGACCCCGAAGGAAGTGTACGCAGGGAAGTCCGATCCGGTGGCCAAGGAACACAGGGTATAGGAGATGGGGGAGTTAGTCTCCAGGTAATATTCGAGATGCTACAGGCTCAACAGGTTGCTATCGCTCAGCTTCAAAGTCAACATAAAACTCCAAGTGTGGTCGAACCAGAAATTACTCGCCAAACTGAGCCGGTGCCAGAAAGATCAAACGGTAATGGATCGGGGACTGATCCCACGATTATGAAAATTCTCGAGGAGCTCACTAAAAGGATCGAGTCGGGAGATAAAAAGATTGAAGATAATGACAAGAAAGTGGAGACATATAACTCCCGAGTTGATCAGATACTGGGGGCACCCCCGATCTTAAAGGGCTTGGAGGATTCAAAAAAGTTCGTGCAGAAACCTTTTCCTCAGAGTGCGGCCCCGAAGCCCATTCCAAAGAAGTTCTGTATGCCCGAGATTCCCAAGTATAACGGGACGACCTATCCGAATGAACACGTCACCTCGTATACGTGCGCCATCAAAGGAAATGACTTGGAAGATGATGAAATTGAATCTGTATCAAAGGGGGCCTTAATATGGTATCATAACTTACCCCCTAACTCTATTGATTCGTTTGCTATGCTTGCAGATTCTTTTGTAAAGGCACACGCTGGAGCCATTAAAATTGCAACGAGGAAGTCGGACCTTTTCAAGGTAAGGCAGAAAAATAACGAGATGCTCAGGGAATTCGTATCTCGGTTCCAAACGGAGAGGATGGATTTGCCTCCGGTCACCGATGACTAGGTTGTTCAAGCTTTCACTCAAGGTCTCAACACTCGGAGTTCCAAAGCTTCACAGCAGTTGAAGCAAAGTTTAATCGAGTACCCGGCTGTCACTTGGGGCGACGTACATAATCGATATCAGTCGAAGATCAGGGTCGAGGATGATCAACTAGGGACTCCTTCGGGGTCCGTTTATCCTAGCGCGCCCATGGATAGGATCAAAAGGGATATCAATCGGGGGCCGAGGTCGAATAGAGATCGATATCAACCGTACAACGGAGACCGTAGAGGCAGCGGGTCTGGGCGAAGCTTCGCACAAAATGAGAGGAGAATGATCGAGGTCAAAATTCACGAGGGCCTGATGCCTAGGAAGATCACGTTAAATATCCAAAATCCGAATAAAGGTATGACCCCATTCCGATTCTTTCTATGTTTTCGACTAACACTTGCAGGCTATCGACAAGGATCGGCACGAAGCTTTGGATCTTAAAACACGCGTTGCACTCTTTTTCCCTTAGGCCGGTTTTTGTCCCAAATGGGTTTTTCCGGCGAGGTTTCTAACGAAGCAACCATTGTTCGCGATAACTTAGAGCAGTTCAACAATATCCGAGGTTCCCTACAATAAGCCTCAGGTACTGGGGGGCGTTACCCTCGAATATCTACTTTGTTGCAAGGAAATTACTTCATGACAACAGGGCCTCGATAGGAAAATGTTGTAAGGGTCAAACGGTCAGATGAACCATGCCCATATAGGTTACTCGAGCCCTAACATCAAACATGCACGCATGTATAATCATCTATTGAAAGAAGTATTTTTCCTTCCCGATATCTCTTGCTTTTAGAAAAATTTTCTATTTCATACTCTTGATCAATTGTGTAAACAGGCCTAAGGGCCGATCATGACGGAAGTTCGAACAACTAACCCCACGCTTGAGGACTGCCGTACGAAAAAACAAATGAAATCGAACTACTAACATTTCGAGACCATAAGACCTTAAGGGCGACCTTCGATTTTACAGGCCACGGCCATCCCACTCGGGAACTGACACTTCGGACAAGCTCGAAGTGAAACAAAAAGTAAGCCCAAGAGGCAAGTTCCGAACTAAAGAGGCTACAGCCAAATTAACGCGGATCGAAGACGTCCGAAGTCCGTAACAAATACAAAGGCCTAAGGGCTAATTCTACTTCGAGTTCGAGCAAGTTCTCACATGATCATAAAAGCCCAAGGGCTATCTTAACCCGAGTTCGAGCAAACTCTCACTCGGGGACTATCTATAAAGCCTAAGGGCTAACTTTACTTCAAGTTCGAGCAAGTTCTCACTTGATCATAAAAGCCCAAGGGCTATCTTAACCCGAGTTCGAGCAAACTCTCACTCGGGGACTATCTATAAAGCCTAAGGGCTAACTTTACTTCAAGTTCGAGCAGGTTCTCACTTGATCGTAAAAGCCCAAAGGCTATCTTAACCCGAGTTCGAGCAAACTCTCACTCGGGGACTACCTATAAAGCCTAAGGGCTAACTTTGTTTCGAGTTCGAGCAAATCCTCACTCGATTATTAATCCTAAGAGCTACTCAAACTCTAGTTCAAATGGTCATTCGGGGGCCATCGGTCTCGATCGAAGAATAAAGCCCCGAGCATGGATTTCTTCAAAGGTCTCCCTCCGAGACCGACACTCGACGGCCTCCTTTACCCGAACCTGAGCAATTTCCTTTTGTGGAACAGTTTTAGATGTTTTGGCCACCTTGCCTTTGTAAGCAAGGAAAAATAGAGATTGGAATATTTGGTGTTTTGGGAAGAACAAGCAAAGATACTAGACTCAATTTGTTTCTTGTCATTACATTCTAAGAAACGCGGGGACTATCTGTATACGGTCAAAATCAGGTATGCTCGATTTTATGGGCTCGAAGAGTTGCTTCGAGCCCAAGTTCAGTATGGACCGAGCTTGAGCCCGATGGCGGAGGTCGAAGCTTGAAAATCGAAGTATCCGATGAATATCGAGGCAAGCATGACCGGCCTCGAGATAATGCCGTTATGGGCTTGTAACAGAATAAGCGAGATTCCCGCAATGGCACAAAGATCAAGGCGTGAATTCCGGAACGAATTTGTACGAATTCGTACTAGGCGGTTAGTCAGCTGTACAATTAGATTCCTTACTAGGAATGGAAATGTACCTTATTTAGGACTCCCTATTATATAAAGGGGAGCCCATTCATTTGTAAAGGGCATCAATCATTGGCAAAGAATATACAATCTTACTTTTCGTTCACCTCTCATCAGACTTATTCCTTAGCTTTATTGTCCTTCGTTTACTGTTCATACTAGTGCACCTCAAGGTCATCACCGCTCAAGGTCGAGGCTCGTTCATTCACTGGATTGGTTTAGCTTGTTCACTTAATTTATACGTTTATCTTCTTGTTTATCAATTAGTACTGGACTAAATCACGTATCTTTAAGACCTCAATATAAATTTAATTGTTACTCAGATTTTAGGGTAAACACAGTTATAGTCTAAGAAAAACAAAAATATTTTTCAACTGTAAATTTGAAATCAAGGGTGAACGTTGGAGCTTAGAGAACACCGAAGCATCGTTCACCGATGATGATCCTGATGAAGCTTTAAACGTTAAATACAGCTAGTTAAATTGAAAAATTAAACGAAAGGTAAAACATGATATAGCCAAAAAATAAAAAATAGCACAGCAAAAAAACTATCAGAAAGAGTACAGACAGATACTACTAAGGAAAGAAAACTCAATGGGTCCAACTGTAAATTCGAAATCAATTGTGAACTTGAATATAAGTGTACCTGAAGTTTCGTTTTCAGTTCATGATGATGAAATTTTACGCGTCAAATACAGTCAATAAGTTGAAAGATGAGGGTTGAAAAACAGAATGTAGCTAAAAAATAAAAAACAACGCAACAATTTATCAGTAAGAAATTTGATGGAGCTTTACCTCCATTTTCAAATTCTCCTAGAAAAACAGACAGAAATTCTCAGAAATGCACACATATAGAACAAATCCTCTCTCTCTCACACACACACAGCGTTCAGTGTTCACTTGTGTGAACTGCATAGATCATTAATCGGAGGGAGTAGTAGTTTTATTTTTGCAGTGGTGCAGTGCAACGTCTTTTTTCGTGTGACGAGGTGCGGACTACGTTGACAAATTTACCCTCGCTTTATTTTAAAAAAACGTCTAGAAACGGGACACCAATGCCACCTGGCCCAGAAATCGGTGCTTAATTCCGGGTGAAATTAAAAAATCGGTAATTGGAAAATAGTAACAGTTTCAAAAGTAATTAAAATTTAATCATTTTTTATATAAAATAAATTTGAACGAAAACACTATTTAAAATCTAAAAAATATTCCAATATAATATACTGGAGTTCTAGTATAATATATTGGTCCAGCATAATATACTGGAAGCTCATACACGGGTGCACCAATCTCCAGTATATTATGCTGGAACTTTCCATGATGCAGCAAAATTCAATCTCCACTATATTATGCTGGAACTTTCTGTGATGCAGCAAAATAAATATTTTTTTTCAATAATTTTATAAATGTTGACTATTTTTTAATTAGTGGTGCGAAAATTGATTAGCCCGAACTATTATCACATAAATTCCATGCGTTTAATAAGTAGACGAAGTGTCACTTTTTAATTACAGTTTGTTTGGGACTAGGGACCGCTGTGGGCCTTTTTTTTTTCCTTCTCATTTTCGTTATTCTTTTTCAATTTCCTATAAACAGAACAAATTAACATATTTATTGTTCTCTGTGTCATTTTATATTATGTATTTGGTTAAGTATGATACTATGATGTATAAAAAACGACAATTATAACACAACCATATTTATATAACTATATTAATGATACGAATAGAATTAAAGTCTATCATTTAGTAGAGGTAGGTTTAGTACTTGAAGCTGATGAATTAAGTTTTTTAAATTTTTAGCATTGAATATATCGTACTTTTGAGATTATAGGGTAAAAATTTAATATTTATTGAAATGTCCTAACTTTTACATATATATTTCTGTTATATGTTAAAAACATTGAGTACAATTGAACTCACAAAAACCAAAGCCCCATTCGCCACCCTAACATAAAATGGAAGTATATTGATGACTTTCTTTACGTAAAGAGTTATTAATATTTTTAAAATAAATTAAAAGAAAAGAGTGTAATATATAATAAGAAAAAAGTGAAAGTAAGGAATCTGACATTTAAAACTGAAGTGATTTTTGCAGAAGTGCTTATGATGGAGTTTTGAATTCTATGACGTATAATGGAAGTACTCCCACCGGTCCAAAATAAGTGATTTTTTGTTGTTTTCACACAGATTAAGAAATCTAACTTTTAACATTAATTAGGAATAAAATTGATCATATTAACCTTTACTATCTCTTCACATAAACACTCCTAACATATACTCCAACACTATTTACTCCAAGGACAATGTAGGAAAAAAATAATTAATTCATTCTTGAAATATGGAAAAATTACTTATTTTGGACCATAAAAAAAAAGCCAAAAAATTACTTATTTTGGACCGGAAGAAATAGTAAATTTAAAATTTAGCACTTTCCCTTTAATTATACTTTGGCTTACGTTCCCAAAATTCAAAA
Organism: Nicotiana tabacum; assembly: GCF_000715075.1. NCBI lineage: Eukaryota > Viridiplantae > Streptophyta > Magnoliopsida > Solanales > Solanaceae > Nicotiana > Nicotiana tabacum. The sequence continues at coordinate 119,506,457 of NC_134083.1, read as the reverse complement.
TTAGCACCATTTGATTTTGAAAAAAAAGTTGTCTGGTTTTGCGAAAGAACAAAACCGAAATGATTTACCCAAAAAAAAAGGAGCCTAACCGTTGAGGTCACAAAAGCGATACGAGTATTCTCTTAAAACATCTTTCTCAAAAAGAAATTCAAACACAATACTTTTCTTTCAAAAGCACTAATCAAAATCTGAATTCAAACTCCGCAAGATTAATTGCCGGCTTCTGTTTTTCTCTAATTTTGTACTTCTCTCATTTTTGTTTTTGTTTTTGCATGTAAATTAAAGCCCTATAAGAAAATACTAGTGTTAGAACTCGCGTGATGTACTGATAATTTGACAGAATATTAATCTTATAAAATTATGATCTAATATATCATATTATTTTAATAAATATTAGTTATATTTTGTTAGTTAATATAGTGTGCAGAAGAACAAAATCTATACAAACTCAAAGGATATAAATGATATAGTAACAAATAAATTGTTTGTTCCTTATTAATTCTTATTATCAAATTAGCAAGTAGTTAATATTATACATTTACTAATGTGACTTTTTATTAACTTGTTAATTGGTTAATTTTGATATTACTTCTCTTTTAATATAACATAGATATATATTTTCTTACTCTTGAAATAAAATTATTTTTTTAAACCTATGTTATATGTTCAAAATTCTTCAATTATCTAAATTTATTGATAATTTTTTGAGTGTTATTTATTTACCTTTTATCTTTTAATAAATTTAAAATATAGTATCATAAAATTATATTTAATCCCCTCTTTTCATATATTCTATTTAACTATAATATTTGATTAGTTTCTCATTTTGTAGTTTACTGAAAATTTAAATAATATAGTTTTATTTTACTAAATTATAATTTTGAATTCATCAAAAGCATAAAGAGATAAGCATTTTATTATTTTTATAAACAATCTACCAATATTTAATAGTTCTTAATTTATGTTATATATATAATATGCTTATCTTATTTATAATATCATAATATTATCTTTATATTTTTTATTATGAAATTATGAGTTCTATTTATTAGCTAAATTTTCTAAATAAGAAATTTAATTAGTATATACATTTTACGGTATCGCTTGAATATTTTTTTTAAGTTTTATTCCTTTATAACTATTTATTTATTATGATTTTAGTTATGTGTATATGTACGACTTTTCTCATCATAATTCTAATTATAAGTGTTATATATTTATATTTTTCCATAAATTTATATTTTATTTCTTTTTTTGTCCCCTTCTCTAATTGCATTATTAATTACTTATATTTTAAAATTGTCATATGAATTATTAATAAATTACTAATTTAATATAATATAATGAATATAATTTTGTATTACTCTTGAAATTGAAAAAAAAAATATTAATGATGGAGCAAACAGTAAAGATGCAAAAACTTATTTTTACTCTAGCTTCTCTCTAGAACTAATCTCTCTCTAAAATTACAAGCTATGCAACATCCAAACTCTTCCCATCTAATCCCTCCAAAACCACCGGATATTGATTCCATGCAATCCGTCAGTGATCCTGCCTCATCTATCCCCAGTTTTAAAGATAAATTAATAGATGGAATGCATGAGGGCCAAATCAATATGATCATCGATTCAAATGTTCAAAGACAACCTGAATCATATAATGAAGGAAAGGGGGATCAACCCACCCACTCAGATAATGAACAACAGGTTCAATTATCTCCAGAAGACCTCCAAAGAATATATCACCCATGGAGATTTTCAACTATAATCAAGCTTCAAGGAAGAAGAATTCAACATCATTTACTTAAAAGGAAAATTCAAGACTTGTGGAAGTTAAAAGAAAATTTTCCACTGATCGATCTAGGGTCCGATTACTATATTACAAAGTTTAACAATGAAGATAGTATGCTTAAAGCTCTTCATAATGGACCTTGGTTTATTTTTGGTCACTTTCTATCAGTCCAAAAATGGGTTCCGAATTTCATTGCTTCGGAGGCAAAATTATCCCAAGCAGTCGTTTGGATACGTCTACCATAATTGCCAACTGAATTCTATGATGGATTAATATTAAAGAAAATTGGCAACAAAATTGGTAGATTACTGAAGATTGATGCATGCACATCCTCAACCCTTAGAGGTAGATATGCGAGGCTTTGCATTGAAATTCCACTAGAAGTGCCGGTTACCCCCTTTGTTTTTATTGGCCAACACAAGCAAATAATACACTATGAGGGAGACAATTTCCTATGTAAAAAGTGTGGCAGACCAGGGCATTCAATGGCCAATTGCCAGTACATAATGCCAAAGGTCACTCCTACTAGTTCATAGGGAGATCAAGCTATCAACCAATCCCAGAGTTTTGATGGACCTCAAGACAAAATGGAAGATGTCTCACACCTGCCCAAGAAAAATACCTGGCAAATGGTAGTGCTCCCCAAGAAGAAAAAAACCAATCATAACATAAAGGTGATGCACTCCACACCTGGTAAGATTCATGATCCAATCACATCCCCTCCAGGTAATTCTCCATCCCTTTTATTAAATGAGAATTTAATAGGAAGATCTCTTGCTAATAGAAATACTACTACTTCTACACCTTCTAAAATCTTAGGGAAAAATCAATTAGCTAAGACTTACATTGCCACTGGTAATAAGTTTGATGCCTTGGTTTCTCCGCCTAAACTTATTAATATGGATAAAACTCTCTTAGAAAATAACGATTTTGTTGGCCTAAGTGATGGTTAGTTTTGAATATTGACAAAGGAAGCTCAGGCATGAACCAGGTCTATCACTGATAGACATAGACACGGGCAGATTCAAAGCACGCGAGATGCACATGCAGAAGATAAACGAAATCTGGCATAATAATAGATATCTCCTGATCGAAAAGATTGCACAAATGATAAGGAGAAGGACTCCTTACCCAACGAGAACATTATCCAAGATAAGGGAGGAGTTAGAGGTTGAGATCAACTAGAACTCTTCCACCAAGGAAGAGTAGCATTAGAACTCTAGTTGTTTTCTACTCTACTAACTCTATAAATCCCAGAAAGTTCTCATTCTATAGGTGACGCACAAAAGCAGAAGTTAAACGTGAATTGAGAGCAAAATAACAAGACATTTTGCAAACAGTTCGTGTGTGATTCAAGTGTGCAAACCTGAAGCTACATGAACCAGATAGAAGAACCAGTTCCAAGTGTTTGTCTTTTATTCTAGTTCAATTGTAGTAGGTGTTTTCATATTATACCTTTCAGCTTTATCTAGAGGTAATTGTAATAGGTACTCAGAGTATTTAAGTTAGAGTTAACTTGAAGTTGTCGCAGCAGTTAGAGGTTGGTTGCCACAATGGGATTAGAGTTAATCCTAGGTTTACAAAAGTATTTTGTAAATACAGTTTTTGGCTCAGTGATTTAGTGGAGAGTTTGGGAAAATCCTACTGGGAAGTAGGTCGTGGTTTTTTTACCTTTTGAGCCAGGTATTTTCCACGTAAAATACTTGTGTTCTTTAATTTCTGCATTTATTATTCCGCAACAGTAGTATAAGAAACACATAGAAGAACTAGGTCCTTCCATAATCTGTGCACGCGAAAAATTGGACACCACACAAATCACAAACCCCCCTCCCCCTCTTGTGTGGTATTGACGCTTAAAACATCAATTAGTATCAGAGCAGGTTATCCTTGAAGAGGCTAACACCTTAGGAAATGATCAAGATGTGTGCACCACCTGCAAACTGGGAAGGGAAATCCACTGATAGGCCATCACTCTTCAATGGCCAGTACTACTCCTGGTGGAAAAATAGAATGAGAGACCACATCATAGGAGAAGACTATGAGCTATGGGACATTTTCACAGATGGTCCATTGGCTACCATGAAGATAAATACCGAAGGAGAAGAGGTGCCAAAAACAAGAGATTGACTGCACTGCCGACGACTTGAGGAAATGAGAGAAGAATGCTAAGGCCAAGAAATGGCTCGTGTGTGGATTTGGTCCAGACGAGTACAGCAGAATTTAAAGTTGTACTACTGCTAAAGAAATTTGGGACACTTTGCAAGTGGCTCATGAAGGAACACCTCAAGTGAAGAGGTCCAGAGGAACGTTACTATATTCTCAATATGAGAATTTTACTATGAAGGAAGGAGAAATCATCCAAGAGATGTATACAAGGTTCACCACACTAACAAATGAACTTAAGTCTCTTGGAAGGGTTATTCTTGAAGAAGACAAAGTTGAGAAGATTTTGACAAGGGTTCTGCCAGTCTCATGGGAGAGCAAAATCACTGCTATTCAGGAGTCAAAGAACATCACCACTCTTAGGTTGGATGAGCTAATTGGAAATCTTACTGCTTATGAACTTAGAAGGCAAACCATGAAGATGGACGTACCCAAGCAGGAAAGGAGCCTGGCACTCAGAGTCACTGAAGGTTCTGATCTAGAATATGATGAAATGGCTATGATCACCAAGGACTTCAAAAAATATCTTATGAGAGGAAAAGGTTCTTCAAGAGGTGGAAATTACAACAAAGCAAGGGTTCCTGAAAAAACGACCAATGAGGGTTGCTACAAGTGTGGGAAGACTGATCATCACATCAAGAACTGCCCTCAATGGGAAATTGAATGGAAGAAGGAAAGATCTAAACGAAGGAACAGGAAGAAGGAACAGGTTCATCCCAAGAAGAACAAAGGATCAACAAAAGCTATGGTTGTTGCTTGGGGAGAAAGTTCAGATGAGGAATCAGATGATGAAGATGGAGATGAACAAGCACTTATGGCAATTGGAGAATCTGAGGTAAGTATAATTCACCTAAAAGACAAAATTAAATTTCTATCTAAAAAAAAACTTTCTAAATTACTCCTAGATTTCATTGACGAGTCTGAGGAGATAAATAAAGAAAAGGAACAGTTGTCTAAGGATTGTGTGATTTTAAAAGCAAAGTGTAAGAACCTGGAACTCAGAGTCAGTGAGACTGTAAGTGAGAATACTGCACTGAAGAACCAGGTTCATACATTTGAAGCAAATGTCTTTGAGTTAAAATCTGAAAACCTAAAACTGAAATTAGGAATAAGTAAAAAGACAGCTGACTGCACATAACTCACTTTAGAGGAAACCATAGGTAAACTTAAAGATGAGATGTATAAGAAGGATGAACAGGTAAGAGTCTTGAAGGAGGATCTAGGCAAAGTCAAGCATGAACTAGACAGAACTTGTAAGTGGAACAGGTCCTCCGATGCTTTGTCATGGCTACAGGAACATCACAGTAGCAATAGAAAAGGATTTGGCTTTGGGAATCAGCTACCTAAGTGGGATCCTAAAAGAAAGTACCTCACTCTTCCTGAGAACAAGATTTGTACTCACTATGGTAAGACTAGTCACTATAAAAGTGAATGTAACGAAAAAGAAAGGGCCAGTCAAAAGAACAAAAATTTTGTTCAAGGGAAGAATTGGTTACCAAGTTGGGCTAAAAGGTATTTAATTCATCCTTTTGCATATAGAAAGGGACCCAAACTAGTTTGGGTTCCTAAGACTAATACCTGATTTCTTTTTGTAGGTTCAAGTGAAGGGGAGCAGCCAAATATGGTACATGGACAGTGGCTGCTCAAAGTATATGACAGGAAGCAAGGACCAGTTTCTTTCACTTGAGGACCTCAAAGGAGGAAATGTCTCCTTTGAAAATAGAAAGAAAGGTGAAATGATTGGGGTTGGTAAGGTAGGTAAGGATGACTCTCATTCTATTGAGAATGTCTAATTGATAGATGGCTTGAAGTATAGCCTAATCAGTGTGTCACAATTGTGTGATAGAGGTAACTTGGTAGCATTCACCTCTACTAAATGTTTTGTGATTAATCTTACCACTGACAAGATTGTTTGGCAGGAAAAAAGAATGAACAATATATATATTGTAGATCTGTCCACACTGTTAGAAAATAAACTCACTTGTTTAAGTGTGTTGGACAATGATCCCCTCATTTGGCACAAGAGACTTGGACATGCAAGTCTGAGTCAACTCAACAAATTAGTCTCCAAGGACTTGGTGATAGGACTGCCTAACATCAAGTTCAAGGAAGACAAAGTTTGTGAGGCTTGTGCAAGGGGAAGCAGGTAAGATCCTCTTTTAAATGCAAGAAAGTAGTAAGTACCACCAGAACGATGGAACTGGTTCATATGGATCTCTGTGGTCCAATGAGAACATTAAGTAGAGGGGGTAAGAGATATGTGATGGTGCTTGTTGATGATTACTCTAGGTTTACCTCGACATTGTTCTTAACATCTAAAGATGAAGCATTTGACATGTTCACTTCTTTTGTTAGAAAAACTCAGAAACAACTAGGTAATCAACTTGCATCAATTATGTCTGATCATGGCACTGAATTTGAAAATGCTAAGTTTGCTGATTTTTGTGATGAGCATGACATAGATCATAACTTTTCTGCTCCTAGAACTCCACAACAAAATGGAGTAGTTGAAAGAAAGAATAGGACACTTGAGGATATTTCTAAAACCATGCTTCTTTCTAGTAAACTGCCTCATAGCTTCTGCGCAGAAGCTGTAAATACCACATGCTATATCATAAATAGATGCATGACTAGACCTCTTATTGAGAAGACTCCCTATGAGTTACTTAAAGGGAGAAAACCAAATATATCCCATCTTAGGGCATTTGGATGCAAGTGCTTTGTGCACAACAATGGTAAAGACTCCCTAGGTAAGTTTGATCCCAGAAGTGATGAGGGAGTATTCTTGGGATATTCTTCACATAGCAAAGCTTATAAAGTCTATAACAAAAGAACTATGTGTGTTGAAGAAAGTGTTAATGTGGTTTTTGATGAAACTAACATTCTTTCTGAGAGACGGGAACATGATGATGAAGCAATTGGACTGGTAAGAAACATAAATGAAACCACAACCTAGACTGAAGCTGCACTGGAAGAAGGAACATGTGATGATCCCCAAACCTCAATGGAACCTGTCCATGAGGAATAGAACAAAACAATTCTCAAACTTCAGTGGAACCTGTACTTGAACCTGTTCCACAGCAACAAAGCATTGAAGGAACATCAAGGGGAAACCAGTTGGTTGTGAAACCTTATAAGTATCAAAGTTCTCATCCCATTGAGAACATAATTACTGATCCAACCTTTGGAATCAAAACTAGATCTTCATTAAAGAATCTTTATGCTTTTGATGCTTTCTTATCTCTTATTGAACCTAAAAATATTACTGAGGCTTTGCTGGATGCAGACTGGGTAAATACAATGCAAGATGAACTCAACCAATTTGAAAGGAGTCAAGTTTGGCATCTGGTACCAAGACCCTTGGACAGATCAGTAATTGGCACAAAATGGGTCTTCAGAAACAAACTTGATGAAGATGAAACTGTTACAAGGAACAAGGCAAGATTGGTGGTTCAAGGATATAGCCAAGATGAGGGCATAGACTATGATGAAACCTTTGCTCCAGTTGCAAGCTTGGAAGCAATAAGATGCCTCATAGCCTTTGCTGCTTACATGGAATTCACCCTTCACCAGATGGATATCAAGAGTGCCTTCCTCAATGTCTATCTAAAGGAAGAAGTGTTTGTTAAGCAACCTCCAGGGTTTGAAAGCAAGGAGAGTCCTGATCATGTGTACAAACTTGACAAAGCACTTTATGGGCTCAAGCAGGCGCCAAGAGCATGGTACGAAAGATTATCAAAGTTTTTGCTTGAGCATGACTTCAAGAGAGGTAAAATTGACAATACTTTGTTCTTGAAAGAAAAAGGTAAAGATCTCTTGGTAGTTCAGATATATGTTGATGATATAATCTTTGGAGCAACTACTGATAAGTTAAGTAAAGAATTTGCTAAACTAATGGGGAGTGAATTTGAAATGAGCATGATGGGTGAGCTTAATTTCTTTTTAGGCTTACAAATTAAACAAAATTCAAATGGAACTATGATCCATCAGCAGAAGTATGTAAAAGAGTTGCTTAAAAGGTTTAAAATGGAAGATTCCAAAGAAATTGACACTCCTATTGCAATAGCTACAAAGTTGGATATAGATGAACCTGGTCCATCTGTCGATCAGAAGCTGTATAGGGGAATGATTGGCTCATTATTGTATCTCACTGCTAGTAGACCTGACATTGTTTTTAGTGTAGGCCTTTGTGCAAGATTTCAGGCAAATCCGAAGGAGTCTCACTTGACTGCTGTCAAGAGAATTTTGAGATATCTAAAAGGTACCACTGATCTTTGTCTTTGGTATCCAAAAGGTAGTAATTTCAAACTTGTGGGATATGCTGATGCTGATTATGCAGGTTTTCTTGTGGATAAAAAGAGCACCTCAGGTATGGCACACTTTCTCGGCTCATGTCTTGTGTCTTGGGCCACCAAAAAGCAAAATTCAGTGGCCTTATCTACTGCTGAAGCTGAGTATGTTGCTGCTGCCTCATGTTGTGCTCAATTGTTATGGATCAAACATCAATTAATGGACTTTGGAATTGATGTTGGTTGTATCCCCATTTTTTGTGATAACACTAGTGCAATTAGTATGACCAAGAATCTGGATCATCACAAGAGAACTAAGCACATAGATGTTAGACATCACTTTTTGAGGGATAACTATGAAAAAGGGTTGATCTCTGTGGAATTTTTGCTACTGACAAGCAAATAGCTGACATCTTCACAAAATCCCTAAGTAGAGATCACTTTGAAAGGAACAGGTTAGAATTAGAGATGATTAAGATCACCTAAAAGGATCAGTTTAGAATTCACAACGAAAAAAAAAAATTTAAAAAAAATTGAAAAAATATATTGTTGTTTTTGGTTAGAAAATCTGAAAATGTGTATATAATTAGATTAATTTTTGCTCAGACTCATACTTTCAATAGTATACTCTTGTGTCATGTGTTAAAATGACTCATTAATCTCTAATGATATTTTCTCTATTTTGGCAAATTTAGACTTACACAAGAGAATTATCAGTGAAGAACCTGGTTCATCAAGATAACACGGTATGTTTTCTACACTCTACATAATTTGAAATAATAATATTTGGATCATGAGCAGAGTCCTACTTAATTCCAAACTCCTTTTGGACTTATCCGTTACAAGTGAACCAGTTCTGTTCAAAAGAGTCTCAACCGAATTGAAGTACCTAGATTCTAGGGATACACTCCAAAGTCTTTTCAAAACTGAAATTCAGTTTGATTAAACTTCCACACCCACTATCATTGTAATGACCCAACCGGTCATTTTAACTTTTAGAACCCCGTTCCCTAAAATAAAATTTTCCGTAGGTGCTTGTAATGATTTATGACTTGCGGGGATGGTTGGTTCGGGATTTGGAAGTGTTTGAGGTGAAACCGGAACACTTGGTTCCTTAAGTTGGCCTTAAAGTGCTAAGTTTGACTTCGGTCAACATTTTGAGAAAACGACCCCGGAATAGAATTTTGATGATTCCAACAGCTCTGTATGGTGATTTTGGACTTAGGAGCGTGATCGGAATTTTATTTGGAAGTCCGTAGTGAAATTAGGCTTGAAATGGCTAAAATAGGAATTTAAAGTTTGAAAGTTTGACCGAGGGGTTGACTTTTTGATATCGGAGTCGGAATCCAATTCCGAAAATTTTCATAGCTCCGTTATGTAATTTATGACTTGTGTGTAAAATTTGAGGTCAATCGGAGTTGATTTGATAGGTTCCGACATTGAACGTAGAAGTTGAAAACTCTTAGTTTCATTAAGCTTGAATTGGGGTATGATTCATGGTTTTAGCGTTGTTTGGTGTGATTTAGAGGTTCGACTAAGTTCGTATGATGTTTTAGGACTTGTTGGTATATTTGGTTGAGGTCCCGAGGGCCTCGGGTGAGTTTTGGATGGTTAACAGATCAAAAGTTGGACTTAAAAAGCTGCTGCAATTTTCTCTTCTGCTGCATTTTCTGGGCTCAGATCGAGCCCCAGATATCGAGCCTCAGATCGAGCCCCAAATATCGAGCCTCAGATCGAGCCCCAGATATCGAGCCCACGAACGAGGCTTGAGTTGAAGCCAGGGACGAGGCTCAGTATCGAAGCCTCGATCGAAGGCAAGGCTCGAGGACATGATCGAAGATAAGGCTCGAGGGCTAGGATCGAGACCCATGTTCGATGCCCTGATCGAAGGCTCAAGATCGATGCAATGATTGAGGCTATGATCGAAGGCCCAACCTCGATACCCTGATCGAGGCCATGACCGAGGTCCAGGCTCGAGCCTGTGATCAAAGTCACTATCGAAGGTAAGGCTCGATGGCATGATCGAAGGTATGGCTCGAGGGCTAGGATCGAGGCCCAACCCTCGATGCCCTGATCGAAGGCACATGTTCGATGCTGCGATCGAGGCCCTGTTCGAGGCCCAGTTCCGAAGTGCTGGGTAGTGTTATAAACAGAGGACATTCGTCCCATTTGCCATTTTTGGCGAACTTGAGCTTGAATAGAGGCGACTTTTGGAAGATTTTTCAAGGGAAAAATATTGGGATAAGTGATTCTAACTCGGATTTGGTCAATATACAAGAATATATCATTGTTTTCACAATTTAATTAGTGTTTTGAGATTGAAATTTGGAAAAGTTTAGAAATCTCATAGAAACAAAATTTTGAGATTTCGGTATCGATTCGGAGTCGGATTTGAGTGAAACTGGTGTGGTTGGACTCGTAATTGAATGGGTTGTTGGATTTCATAACTTTCGCCGGATTCCGAGATGTGGGCCCTGCGAGCAAATTTTTAATTAATTTCGGATCTTTTCTTTAAAATGTAGTATTTTCTTATAGAATTGATTCCTATAATATTTAGTGATTGTATCGAATTATTTTGGCTAGATTCGAGCCATACGGAGTTGGATAATCGTGGAAAAGGCCTTATAGTGGATTAAATTGGAGCAAGACGAGGTAAGTCTCTTGTCTAATCTTGTGAGGGAGAAATTACCTCATAGGTGATTAAGATTAAATAATTATTGCTAATTGTGGGGGCTACGTACGCACGAGGTGACGAGAGTCCGTGCGTAGCTACTATTAATGCTAAAGTCCGGGTAGTTTAGGACTCAAAGCATGCCTTACTTGTGTAAATTGTATTCTTTGATTTATTTATATTAATTGATATCTATATGAATATATTGTAAATTGTTAGATAAAGATATTAAAGGATGGAAATCTCATAGGCTTGATTGTCTGTTTAAATCAATTAATTGTTAAAAGAAATTATTCTCCTCCCAAATTCATCTTATAATGAATATACTCTCCTTCCGGAGGCACATAAGAAAATGTCCTCCTTTCTTGTAGAGCGGGCCGAATGCCTCGGCAGGATAGATGCATCTATGGATCGCGCCGCACGTCCCTCGGCAGTGTACACGACACTCTGGATCGGGCCGTACGTCCTCGGCAGAAATCGTGCTTAATAATAATAATAATTACACGATGCTTAAAAAAATTATTTCAGCTTGTAAAGCTAATTAGTAAATTGGAAAATCTTTGGAATTTAATAAATTATTATTCTTGCTTGTTAAGAAATTAATTGTTACTCCTGTAAATGAGATTTAATTGATAAATTAGAATTTATTTGAATTTAAAAGGAATTTAATTAATATATTGAAAATTGATACATTTGAAGGAATTTGATTATTTTCGCTGATTAAATAAATTCTGTAAATCACATTGATTTAAATATCCTAGTTTTATTTCAATTGTTATTGACCTATAGTGAGTGTCAAAGTCGGCCATCTCGTCTCTACCACTTTGAGATTAGGCTTGATACTTACTGGGTACACGTTGTTTACGTACTCATACTACACTTGCTGCACTTTTTGTGCAGGATCTGAGATAGGTACTAGTGGAGGACCTATCATCACATACCCACGTCATCCAGAGGCATAGTGGTGAGCTGCCTTTCTGATCCTTTCTGCAGCTACCAGTGTCTCTTCTGATATTTATATTCTGTCTATTTTATTTCAGACAGTATTTGGAGTTTTGTATAATCTACTAGATGCTCATTCACTTGTGACACCAGGTCTTGGCATACACATTGGTAGAGTTTGGGTTTATATTTACTTGGTTTTAAATTTTATTAATGTATGCTTAATTTATTAGTTGGCTTGCCTAGCTGTAGTGTTGGGCGCCATCATGACCTACAGGTGAAATTGGGTCGTGACAACATGGTATCAGAGCACTAGGTTCATGTAGGTCTCACAAGTTATGAGCAGACCTAATAGAGTCTTGCGAATCGGTACGGAGACGTCTGTACTTATCTTTGAGAGGCTATATGGTGTTAGGAAGCTACCTTTCTTCATATTCTATCGTGCAATTGATGTAGTACTAAATATCCTTCTCTTATTCTCTCACAGATGGTGAGAACACGCTATAATGATATTCCAGACCAGGGAAGAGCTACTCCCCTAGTTGCTAGAGGCCGAGGGAGGGCTCCAGCCAGTGGTAGAGGGCGAGGACGTCCCAGGACTATTCCGGTTTTGCCGCCAGTGGATCCATTAGAGAATCCCATTATTGAGGAGCAGGGCGAGGTGCCTGTGGCAGAGCCAGCTCCGGTGGACTTCACATCTGCACCGGGATTTCAGGATGTTATGGGTCGTATACTGCGATTCATGGATAATATGACTCAGGCCGGTTTATTTTCGGCAGACCCAGCCACATCTCAGGCGGGCGGGGGAGCACAGACCCCTACTGCGCAGGCTCATGGACAGGCAGCTGCTGTATATCAGACCTAGGGTGCATTACCCGTGGGTGGAGTCCAGCCAGTGGCAGTAGCTACACCTGAGCCCAGGCCGGCTGTAGCCGCCGATCCTCAGAAACTATTGGACAGATGCACTAGACTACATCCTCCTGTCTTCGGGGGTGAGCGACATGAGGATCCACAGGATTTCATTGATCGTTGCAAGGATAGACTGTACAACATGAGGATATTAGAATCCCATGGGGTTGATTTCGCTACTTTTCAGCTAGAGGGTAGAGCCCGTAGATGGTGGCAGTCTTATGCTCTTGGCAGACCAGCAGATTCTCCTCCCATGACTTGGGACAGGTTCACCCGCATCTTCTTGGACAGGTATATTCCACCCTCCCAGAGGGAAGAGTTGCGGTTTTAGTTTGAGCAGCTCCAGCAGGGTTAGATGTCAGTGACCGATTATGAGGTGAGGTTTTCTGAATTATCTCGCCATGCACTAATGATACTCCCTACTGAGGCGGAGAGAGTGCGAAGGTTTGTAGCCGGTTTACATACTGGTATTCAGGCTACTATGGCTCGAGAGGTTGAGATGGGTACTTCTTATGAGCGAGTTATGGAGATAGCCCGGAGGATTGAGGGTGTACGTCAGTGAAGCCGAGAGCAGATTATGAGAGATAAGCGGTTCAGGTACTCTGGAGAGTACAGAGGTGCTCTGTCCGGGGGCAGAGGTCAGTTCGTGAGGGGACAGTCCGGCAGACCCCCATATCCAGCACCACCACCTCCTCGAGGTGTTCCAGTGCGACCTTATCTCAGTGCTATCCCAGAGAGTTCTTACCGCCCATCAGCTATTCAGGGTCCTCCCAGTGGGTATTCAGGTCCCCAGGGCCAGACACTTAGTCAGCAGCCCATCGCACCGAAGAGTTATTACGAGTGCGGGGATCCCAGTCACATGCGGAGGTTTTGCCCCAGGCTTCGAGGTAGACCAGTACAGCAGGGTCAACAGCCTATGCTTACCGGACCAGTTGCTCCACCAGTAGTCTGACCACCCAGAGGTGGAGGACAGGTGGGTAGGGACCATCCTAGAGGTGGAGGTCAGGCAGCGGAGGCCATCCAGTTGGCGCTCCAGCTCAGTTCTATGCTTTTCCGGCTAGACCAGATGTAGAGGCCTCAGATGCCGTGATTACAGGTATTATTTCTGTTTGTGGCAAAGATGCCTCAGTATTATTTGATCCAGGATCTACGTATTCATATGTGTCATCTCTATTTGCTCCATTCCTGAGTGTTTCTCATGAGTCCTTGAGTACTCTTGTTTATGTGTCCACTCTTGTGGGCGATTCTGTTGTGGTGAACCGGATTTACCGGTCCTTTATTATTACATTCTGTGGTTATGAAACTAGAGCAGATCTCCTATTGCTTGAGATGACCGATTTTGAAATTATTCTGGGTATGGACTGTTTATCTCCATATCATGTTATTCTAGATTGTCATGCCAAGACTGTTACCTTGGCTATTCCAGCATTGCCTAAGCTGGAGTGGAAGGGTTCGCCTGTTAGTTCATTTAATCAAGTTATTTCTTTTATAAAGGCTCAACACATGGTTGAGAAGGGTTGTTTGGCTTATCTAGCCTATGTTCGGGATACTACTGCAGAGACTCATGCTATTGATTCAGTGCCTGTAGTTCGGGAGTTTCCCGATGTATTTCCGTCAGATCTTCCAAGTATGCCACCTGATCGTGATATTGATTTCTGTATTGACTTGGCTTCAGATACCCAGCCTATATCTATCCCACCATATTGCATGGCTCCAAAAGAATTGAAAGAGTTGAAAGAACAGCTTGAAGAGTTACTAGCCAAAGGGTTTGTCAGACCGAGTGTATCGCCTTAGGGTGCACCAGTATTGTTTGTGAAAAAGAAGGATGGAACAATGCGGATATGTATTGATTATCTCCAATTGAACAAAGTCACTATTAAGAACAAATACCCATTGCCGCGTATTGATGATCTATTTGACTAGTTGCAGGGTGCTAGGGTATTCTCTAAGATCGACTTGAGGTCGGGGTACCATCAGTTGAAGATTCGGGATTCGGATGTTCCGAAGACTGCTTTCCGTACTAGATATGGTCATTATGAGTTTCTGGTAATGTCTTTTGGTTTAACTAATGCACCGGCAACATTTATGGATCTGATGAACAGGGTATTCAGGCCATATATTGACTCATTTGTCATTGTCTTCATTGATGACATTTTGATCTACTTTCGTAGTAAGGAGGAGCATGAGCAGCATATGAGAGTAGTGCTTCAGACATTGCGGGAACAAAAGCTATATGCTAAGTTCTCTAAATGTGAGTTTTGGCTAGAGTCTGTAGCATTTTTGGGACATATCGTATCGGGCGAAGGTATTAAAGTTGATCCCAAAAAGATTGAGGCAGTTCAGAATTGGCATCGTCCCACTTCGATGACGGAGATCAGGTTTTTTCTGGGTTTGGCAGGTTATTATCGTCGGTTCGTGGAAGGTTTTTCATCTATTGCAGCCCTTTGACCAAATTAACCCAAAAGGGTGCTCCATTCCGATGGTCCGATGATTGTGAGGTGAGCTTTCAGAAGCTCAAGACATCATTGACTACAACACCAGTGTTAGTGTTGCCTTCTGGTTCGGGTATGTATACAGTGTATTGTGACGCTTCGCGCATTGGCTTGGGTTGTGTATTGATGCAGGGAGGGCAAGTTATTGCATATGTTTCACGTCAGCTGAAGCCCCACGAAAAGAATTATCCGGTACATGATTTGGAGTTAGCTGCGATTGTTCACGCTCTTAAGATTTGGAGGCATTATCTTTATGGGGTGTCTTGCGAAGTTTACACTGATCATCGCAGTTTGCAGCATTTGTTCAAGCAGAGGGATCTAAATTTGAGGCAGCGCAGATGGCTGGAGTTACTAAAAGATTATGATATTACTATCTTGTATCATCCGGGCAAAGCAAATGTGGTTGCAGATGCCTTGAGCAGAAAGGCGGAGAGTATGGGTAGTTTGGCTTTCATTTCAGCAGAGGAAAGACCATTAGCCTCAGATATTTAGTCTTTGGCTAACAGACTTGTGAGGCTGAATATTTCAGAGCCCAGCCGAGTTCTTGCATGTGTTATGGCCCGGTCTTCACTATTTGAACAGATCAAGGCTCGCCAGTATGATGACCCACACCTGGTGGTTCTTCGTGAAACGGTACTACGAGGTGGTACCAAGGAAGTCACTATTGGTGCAGATGGTGTTCTACGACTCCAAGATCGTCTGTGTGTTCCTAATGTGGATGAACTGAGGAAAAAGATCCTAGAGGAGGCACACAGTTCTCGATATTCTATTCATCCAGGTGTTATTAAGATGTATCGTGACTTGAGGCAACATTATTGGTGGCGACGAATGAAAAAGGACATAGTTGAGTATGTAACTCGGTGTCTAAATTGTCAGCAAGTTAAATATAAGCACCAGAGGCCAGGTGCCCTACTCCAGCAGATGACCATACCAGAGTGGAAATGGGAACGAATTACTATGGATTTTGTAGTTGGGTTGCCGCGGACCTTGAGAAAGTTTGATGCAGTTTGGGTGATTGTTGACAGGTTGACCAAGTCGGCACATTTTATTCCTATTGTGACTACGTATACTTCAGAGAGGTTGGCCCAGATTTATATTCAGGAGATAGTTCGGTTGCACGGTGTGCCAATTTCCATCATATCAGATAGAAGCCCTCAGTTTACTTCACATTTCTGGAGAGCAGTACAGAGTGAGTTGGGGACCCGTGTAGAGCTGAGCACACCCTTTCATCCGCAGACCGATGGACAGTCAGAGAGGATAGTTTAGATTTTAGAGGATATGCTCAGGGCATGTGTGATTGACTTTGGAGGTTAGTGGGATCGTTTCCTGCCTTTGGCTGAGTTTGCTTATAATAACAGTTACCAATCCAGCATCGAGATGGCTCCATTTGAGGCTTTATATGGTCAGCAATGTCGTTCACCTATCGGATGGTTTGAGCCAGGTGAGGCTAAGTTATATGGTACTGATTTGGTAAGGGATGCCTTAGAAAAGGTAAAGTTGATTCAGGAGCGACTTCGTACAGCACAGTCCAGACAAAAGAGTTGCGCGGATCAGAAAGCGCGTGATATATCATTTATGGTAGGTGAAAAAGTTCTCTTGAAGGTTTCGCCGATGAAGGGAATTATGAGATTCGGGAAGAAGGGCAAATTGAGCCCAAGGTTTATAGGCCCATTTGAGGTGTTGAAACGAGTTGGGGAGGTTGCTTATGAGCCTGCCTTGCCTCCTAGCCTATCGGGAGTTCATCCGGTTTTTCACGTATCTATGCTCCGGAAGTATCATGCCGACCTATCACATGTGTTAGACTTCAGCACAGTTCAGCTAGATGATAGCTTGGGTTATGAAGAGGAGCCAATTGCCATTGTTGATAAATAGGTTCGCCAGTTGAGGTCCAAGAGGATTTCTGCAATAAAAGTCCAATGGAGGGGCCAACCAGTCGAGGAAGCGACTTGGGAGGCCGAGGAAGACATGCGGAGCAGATATCCCCACTTATTCAGCACTCCAGGTACAATTCTAAACCCGTTCGAGGACGAACGTTTGTTTAAGAGGTGGAGAATATAATGACCCAACCGGTCATTTTAACTTTTAGAACCCCGTTCCCTAAAATAAAATTTTTCGTAGGTGCTTGTAATGATTTATGACTTGCGGGGATGGTTGGTTTGGGATTTGGAAGTGTTTGAGGTGAAACCGGAACACTTGATTCCTTAAGTTGGCCTTAAAGTGTTAAGTTTGACTTCGGTCAACATTTTGAGAAAACGACCCTGGAATAGAATTTTGATGATTCCAACAGCTCCGTATGGTGATTTTGGACTTAGGAGCGTGATCGGAATTTTATTTGGAAGTCCGTAGTGAAATTAGGCTTGAAATGGCTAAAATAGGAATTTAAAGTTTGAAAGTTTGACCGGGGGGTTGACTTTTTGATATCGGAGTCGGAATCTAATTCCGAAAATTTTCATAGCTCCGTTATGTAATTTATGACTTGTGTGTAAATTTTGAGGTCAATCGGAGTTGATTTGATAGGTTCCGACATTGAACGTAGAAGTTGAAAACTCTTAGTTTCATTAAGCTTGAATTGGGGTATGATTCATGGTTTTAGCGTTGTTTAATGTGATTTAGAGGTTCGACTAAGTTCGTATGATGTTTTAGGACTTGTTGGTATATTTGGTTGAGGTCCCGAGGGCCTCGGGTGAGTTTCGGATGGTTAACGGATCAAAAGTTGGACTTAAAAAGCTGCTGCAATTTTCTCTTCTGCTGCATTTTCTGGGCTCAGATCGAGCCCCAGATATCGAGCCCACGATCGAGGCCTGAGTCGAAGCCAGGGACGAGGCTCAGTATCGAAGCCTCGATCGAAGGCAAGGCTCGAGGACATGATCGAAGATAAGGCTCGAGGGCTAGGATCGAGACCCATGTTCGATGCCCTGATCGAAGGCTCAAGATCGATGCAATGATTGAGGCTATGATCGAAGGCCCAACCTCGATACCCTGATCGAGGCCATGACCGAGGTCCAGGCTCGAGCCTGTGATCGAAGTCACGATCGAAGGTAAGGCTCGATGGCATGATCGAAGGTATGGCTCGAGGGCTAGGATCGAGGCCCAACCCTCGATGCCCTGATCGAAGGCACATGTTCAATGCCGCGATCGAGGCCCTGTTCGAGGCCCAGTTCCGAAGTGCTGGGCAGTGTTATAAACAGAGAACATTCGTCCCATTTGCCATTTTTGGCGAACTTGAGCTTGAACAGAGGCGACTTTTGGCAGATATTTCAAGGAAAAAATATTGGGGTAAGTGATTCTAACTCGGATTTGATCAATATACAAGAATATATCATTGTTTTCACAATTTAATTAGTGTTTTGAGATTGAAATTTGGAAAAGTTTAGAAATCTCATAGAAATAAAATTTTGAGATTTCGGTATCGATTCGGAGTCGGATTTGAGTGAAACTGGTATGGTTGGACTCGTAATTGA
Organism: Nicotiana tabacum; assembly: GCF_000715075.1. Classification (NCBI taxonomy): domain Eukaryota; kingdom Viridiplantae; phylum Streptophyta; class Magnoliopsida; order Solanales; family Solanaceae; genus Nicotiana; species Nicotiana tabacum. Next base: position 119,487,739 of record NC_134083.1, on the reverse strand, counting down.
ATAGGTTGTCGGATTTTATAATTTTCGTCGGATTCCGAGATGTGGGCCCCGCGGGCAAATTTTTAATTAATTTCGGATCTTTTCTTTAAAATGTAGTATTTTCTTATAGAATTGATTTCTATAATATTTAGTGATTGTATCGAATTATTTTGGCTAGATTCGAGCCAGACGGAGTTGGATAATTGTGGAAAAGGCCTTATAGTGGATTAAATTGGAGCAAGACGAGGCAAGCCTCTTGTCTAATATTATGAGAGGGAAATTACCTCATAGGTGATTAAGATTAAATAATTGTTACTAATTGGGGGGGGGGGGAGGGGGGGCTACGTATGCACGAGGTGACAAGAGTCTGTGGATAGCTACTATTAATGCTAAAGTCCGGGTAGTTTAGGACTCAAAGCATGCCTTACTTGTGTAAATTGTATTCTTTGATTTATTTATATTAATTGATATCTTTATGAATATATTGTAAATTGTTAGATAAAGATATTAAAAGATGGAAATCTCATAGGCTTGATTGTCTGTTTAAATCAATTAATTGTTAAAAGAAATTGTTCTCCTCCCAAATTCATCTTATAATGAATATACTCTCCTTCCGGAGGCACATAAGAAAATGTCCTCCTTTCTTGTAGAGCGGGCCGAATGCCTCGGCAGGATAGATGCATCTATGGATCGCGCCGCACGTCCCTCGGCAGTGTACACGACACTCTGGATCGGGCCGTACGTCCTCGGCAGAAATCGTGCTTAATAATAATAATAATTACACGATGCTTAAAAAATTTATTTCAGCTTGTAAAGCTAATTAGTAAATTGGAAAATCTTTGGAATTTAATAAATTATTATTCTTGCATGTTAAGGAATTAATTGTTACTCCTGTAAATGAGATTTAATTGATAAATTGAAATTTATTTGAATTTAAAAGAATCTAATTAATATATTAAAAATTGATACATTTGAAGGAATTTGATTATTTCCGCTGATTAAATAAATTCTGTAAATCACATCGATTTAAATATCCTAGTTTTATTTCAATTGTTATTGACCTATAGTGAGTGTCAAAGTCGGTCATCTCGTCTCTACCACTTTGAGATTAGGCTTGATACTTACTAGGTACACGTTGTTTACGTACTCATACTACACTTGCTGCACTTTTTGTGCAGGATCTGAGACAGGTACTAGTGGAGGACCTATCATCACATACCCACGTCATCCAGAGGCATAGTGGTGAGCTGCCTTTCTGAGCCGTTCTGCAACTACCAATGTCTCTTCTGATATTTATATTCTGTCTATTTTATTTCAGACAGTATTTGGAGTTTTGTATAATCTACTAGATGCTCATTCACTTGTGACACCAGGTCTTGGCACACACATTAGTAGAGTTTGGGTTTATATTTACTTGGTTTTAAATTTTATCAATGTATGCTTAATTTATTAGTTGGCTTGCCTAGCTGTAGTGTTGGGCACCATCACGACCTACAGGTGAAATTGGGTCGTGACAATCATCCCTTACACCACCCCAACCTCTAAGAAAAGAGTAAAGATACTTGCTCGCAAGGTTGTTGTGGGGAGAGAACAAATTTGGAGAATAGGTTTATACTAGTAGGGTCTAAAGCAGGTGTTGAAACTACAGAGTCTGGAGGAATTGGTGGTAAAAATGAAAAAGAAAAAGAAAAAGAGAGCAAGGGTGTTCGAAGTGCTGTGAGGGGAAAGGGTAAAAAGGTGGTTAATTCTTCACCCACTCCTGTGAGTTTAACCAAAGACACATGTACAATGGTTGTTTGGGAAGAAAAATCTGGTGGAGTAGATGAGAGTGTACAGAAAACAGGGGGAAGTGGGTCTGGCAAAGCTACTAAAGGGCTGGTTCAGCTTGGAAAAAATATAGATGAACCTGTTTCATCTGAACAGGAAACCCTCGCAGACCTACTGAAGAGAGTGACTGAAAGTTATAATCCAAAGAAGAAAGGGAGGTTGGTACAAGCAAGGATCATTTTGGGGCAAATACGCTGCTTGCTTGTGACTATGAAGTCCATGTCACTCCTAAAGAACCTGGTTCATCTAAGAAGGTACCAGTGAATAGCAAGGTGCGAGCCTTGGTGCAAGAAAGTGGGCCTAAGGATGGTGAGATTGAGAGGCTAAAGAAAAGGTTGGCTGAGGTAGAGTTTGAGAGAGATGCTCTTAGAACTGAACTAGCAAGGGAAAATGAGAAGAATGATGGAATTATTCAAGACATGCTGAAACTTCTCCAAGCCAAAAATCAAGCCCCCAGTTCTTCCAAGCCTTAAACTTCTAGCCCAGTGTAGATCAACCAGTGACCCAGTTCGGGATTTGTTTGTGTTGTTTTTTCTCATGTTTCCAGTATGTTTATTTCTTTTTATGCTTTGTGGAAGAATCGTATCAATCATCAATGAAATTCACTGTCTTTTGCTCTAACTGTTTGTTTATATTTCTTTGATGGTTAAAATTCTTAGCTTGATCTATGATGATTAATCCATGATTGTATTTGAAGTAGCCCCAGTGGTCATGAGTAAGTTTTAATATCTGGTTATCTCACATTTTTTATGCAACTTTTTGATGATGCCAAAAGGGGAAAAAAGGTTGTGCTTTTCACTTTGAGCAGTGATGTTTATAACCTAATGAACCTGGTCCTTGATGATAAGTGATAAAAAAGAAAACTATTTCTAACATTGTGTTGATTTTGAGCTAAGTTGAAACAGGGTCTAATCTTATGAAAATCATAGAGTTTGTCATCATCAAAAAGGGGGAATTTATTGGCCTAAGTGAAGGTTAGTTTTGAAGAATGACAAATGAAGCCCAGGCATGAACCAGGTCTATCACTGGTAGACATAGATACGGGCAGATTCAAAGCACGTGAGATGCACATACAGGAGATAAACGAAACTGGTATAATAATAGATATCTCCTGATCGAAAAAATTGCATAAATGATAAGGAGAATGACTCCTTACCCAACAAGAACTTTATCCAAGATAAGGGAGGAGTTAGAGGTTGAGATCAACTAGAACTCTTTCACCAAGGAAGAGTAGCATTAGAACTCTAGTTGTTTTCTACTCTACTAACTCTATAAATCGCAGGAAGTTCTCATTCTACAGGTGACGCACAAAAGCAGAAGTTAAACGTGAATTGAGAGAAAAATAGCAAGGCATTTTTCAAGCAGTTCGTGTGTAATTCAAGTGTGCGAACCTGAAGCTACATGAACCAGATAGAAGAACCAGTTCCAAGTGTCTGTCTTTTATTCCAGTTCAATTATAGTAGGTATTTTCATATTGTACTTTTCAGCTTTATCTAGAAGAAATTGTAATAAGTACTAAGAGTATTCAAGTTAGAGTTAACTTGAAGTTGTCGCAACAGTTAGAGGCTGGTTGCCACAACGGGATTAGAGTTAATCCTAGGTTTACAAAAGTGTTTTGTAAATGCAGTTTTTGGCTCAGTGATTTAGTGGAGAGTTTGAAAAAATCCTACTGGGAAGTAGGTCGTGGTTTTTTCACCTTTTGAGCCAGGTGTTTTCCACGTAAAATACTTGTATTCTTTAATTTCTGCATTTATTATTCTGCAACAGTAGTATAAGGAATACATAGAAGAACCAGGTCATTCCATAATATGTGCACGTGAAAAATTGGACACCACACAAATCACCTCCCCTCTTGTTGTGTGGTATTGAAGTTAAAATATCAGATTTACATTGCATGGCTGTTGACGTGGCTTCTAAACAACCAATGGATGTCCATTTGGCAACTACAAAAGTTAGCCAATTAAACCATATGCAAACCAATGATTCACTACCTAAGACTAATGAATCCCTAAGTGACCCTATTAACAAATATAATGAACACTCCAAGACACTCCAACAACTAAACGGTCTTCTAATCTCCTCTAATGGAAAAATAACCCCATGCATGGATAATAATCCTACACTTCTAACAAACCAACACGTGTCCATGCAGAATTTCAATAACACACAAATGGCCAATGAAGCCAACCACGTTTCAAACACAAAATCTAAATTTGGAGGTATGGTGATACTTTGGGATTTCCGTGTTGTCAAAGTTCATAACTTTGTTAGGAGAAATCAGGAGATTCATGCCACTATTGAGGTACTCCCCTCTCAAACTACTTGGCTTTTCCCCTCTATTTATGCTAGTACTAAGCTTTAAAAAAGACGTGAGTTATGAAATAATATAGAAAATCTTAATACTTGTTATATGGGTCTTTGGTTGTTAGGGGAGACTTTAATGACATTCTCAGTTCTAATGACAAACTTGGTGGTAACCCCATCAACCGTAGGCATAGTAATTCTATATGAAATAGCATTAACAATTATAATTTACTAGACTTAGGTTACAAGGGGTGCAAATACACTTGGTCTAATCATAGAAAAAAGTCTAGGGGTTTAATTATGAAAAGACTAGATAGAGTTTTTGTTAACAAAGAGTGGTTATCATTATATCCCAAAGCAGTGGTCATTCACCTTCCTAAGACTCATTTCGATCACAACCCTTTGTTAATTAACCTCATCCCTAAGAATGTGAATCATTGTAGTAAACCTTTCCGCTTGGAAACTATTTGGTGTAGGCATACGGATTTTATTAACATAGTTAAACAATGTTGGTTTGATAATGACCTTATTGGTGCTCAAAATCTTTTTAGGGATGAGGTCATCAAATGGAAGAATAATACATTTGGAGACATTTTCAAAAAGAAAAAAAGATTCTAGCTAGACTAAGTGGAATCCAGTCATCACCTAATTATCATAAAAGTCATTTCTTACAAGATTTAGATTCAAATTTACAAACTGAGTACAATAATATTCTAAAAATGGAACATGATTTCTGAAAACTAAGATCTGGAATTAATTGGCTCAATGAAGGTAATGCCAATACCAAATATTACCATATTATGGCCTCTAATCGTAAATGTCGTGATGCCATTATGTACTTCACTAATTATAATGGAGACTAGATCTCTGAACCTAAACAAATACTTCACTATACTCTTTCCTTCTTTATGGAGGCCTTTAGGACATCCAAAACTTCCTCCACTAATAACATTATCATTAGTGATCCCTCGTGTATTAATAAGGTTGACCTAAGTAGCCTTGATAACCCTTTATCTAATATGGAAATCACCAAGGGCATATTTTCTTTTAAACCTTTTAAGGCTCCAAGTCCGGATGGCATTCACCCTTTTCTTTACCAAAAATATTGGCATATCATTGGTGACTCTATTACAAACTGCTGTCACAAGGTATTCAAAACCCAATCCTTGCCTAGTGGCATCAATGATACCTTTATTTGTCTCATACCTAAGTTTCCTAATGCAAACAACCTTAAAAACTTTAGACCTATTGGTCTTTGTAACACTTCTTACAAAATTATCACTAAAATTGTTGCAAATAGGATAAAACCTTTCCTCCTTTACCTTATCAGTCCTATGCAATCCAGCTTTATTAAGAATAGAAGAGCCTGTGATAATGCCATTATTATTCAAGAAATTATGAATAACCTTCGTAGATAAAAAAAATGCAACTTTGATATGATAATCAAATTAGATATGGAGAAGGCTTTTCATAGACTAGAATGGTCTTTTGTGTATAAGACCCTTAAATATTTTAAGTTTTCCCCAAATTTATCCCGTCTAATTATGCATTGCATAAGTACAAGCTCTATGGGGATCCTAGTGAATGGTGCTAGAACAATTTTTTTCCAACCTAGTCGGGGTATTCGTCAAGGTGATCCTTTATCCCCCTATATATTCATTCTTTGTCTTGAACTCTTATCTAGATTAATAAACCACCAAGTGGAAATATTAAGATGGGATCCTATTAACATTAGACAAAAAGGACCCTCCTTCTCCCACATTCTTTTTGCTGATGATATAACCCTAATGGGGAAAGCAAACAAAAAAAAAACGGGCCATTGCATAAAATCTTGCATGGACTTTTTTGGTGATGAATCTGGGCTAGCCATAAACACTTCTAAATCAAGAATTGTCCTACCTAAAAATTTCCCCTAGGATTTCACCTTATATCTTCTAACAAACCTTTTTGGTATAAAATCCACCTATGAATTTGGTAAATACCTTGGCTTTCCAATCCTAAATCACTCTCCCACTGCCAAAGACTTCCAATTTATCATAGATAAATTGCATACCAAACTGTCTCACTGGAAATGCTCTTTCCTAAATATGGCTGGAAGGACTACTCTAGCTTCTAGTAATTTAGGTGCCATTCCTAGTCACTCTATGCAATACTCCCTTCTCCCCCCTAAAATCTTAAAGAAAATAGATACAATTCAAAGGAATTTTATCCAGGATCCACTAGCTTAGCAAAAAAACTGCATCTCATTAGCTGGCAAAAGGTGACTAGTGATAGGAATGGGGGGGGCTGGCTAAGAATTTGGTTTTACTTTCGAGTCTTGCATGGAGACTATTGAGAAACCCTAGCACTCCTTGGGGCCATCTAATTATGGCAAAATATGCAAAAAACAAAGTTGTCACTAGCACCTCCTTCATCTGGAAATCTATCCTTAAAGGATGGAAAGTGTGTAGCAATGGTATTCTTTGGCATCCGTCCAATAACTCTAAGATTAGTATTTGGTATGCCAATTGGATTTATAACTCTAAATCCCTTAGAAGCTCTATAGAAGGCCCTCTAAGTAAGAGTGACCTTAATCTTTCGATAGGAAACCTCATCAACAACAATGAATGGAATACTAAGGATATTTCTTTTGAATTGCCCCCTGATATCCTCAATAAATTGACCCTTACCCCCATCCCAGGTAAAGAATCAATAATTGATAGAATTAGCTGGAGCCTCAGCTCAAATGGTCTTTTTACCACTAAATCATGCTATAATCTTCTATCTGAGGTCAATCCATCTTCCAACTCGTTTAAGTGGATTTGGAACCTCCATTGCCCCAACAAAATAAAATTCTTCCTTTGGCAATGCATGCATAATCGTATCCCTTGCCGATCCTATCTAGCCAAAATAGGAATCAATATTGATGCTACTTATACTATTTGCAAAACTGGGGTGGAGGACATCCAACACATTTTTATTAAATGTCCAGTCTCTAATCGTTTTTGGGAAAATATGGGCCTTCCTTTCCTAAATATTAATAGTGACACAAATTGGCTAGTGAAGCTAAGGGATATCTTCATTCAAAGTAGTAATCACCAGATAAATTGGGATACTTTATTTCCCTTCTCCATTTGGGAAATATGGAAAAATAGGAATCTTAATAATATCAACAATCTTAATCGTAACCTGGAATCAAGAAAGATTATCCATCTAGCATGGGAATTCAAGTTCTTCACGGAGAAAAATCCCTTCACGCTCAAAAACATCAAAATTGAGATCAATTGGGACAAACCACCCAAAGGTATGATTAAATTAAATTGTGATGGTGCCTTTTCTAGTCACAATAATGCAGCTGGGCTTGGTGGCGCATTCCGAAATAGCAATGGAGACTGGATTGTGGGATTTCACAAAGCAAGCCAAGCAATTTCTCCTACACATGCAGAGTTGATGGCATTACTAGGAGGATTAAAAATTGCTAAAGAAATGAACTTCCTAAATCTGAAAATTGAAACTGATTGTACGGATGTCATCAAACTTATTTATGAGGATAACTCTAACTTCTCTAATATTGTTTTTGAATGCAGATGGTTAATGCACCAATTGAAGCTCCCACACCTGAAGCATAATTTCAGGGAAGGAAATGAAGTGGCACATATGCTGGCCAAGGAAGCTATCAAAAAACCACCCTCTATCAAGTGTTTTTACCATGCCCATCCCCCCTTTTTTGTTGAACAAGAAGTGATCAAGAACAAGCATGGTGTTTGTAATAGCTTTAAGAATATTTCTACTAGTGTTTGTAACCATTTGGCAACTATGGGCAATAGTAATGCCCTGAAAACATCTACTATGTCTATGTAGCTTTTGTTTAAGTAATATAATTATCCGTGTTTTGTGTTCAAAAACAAAAACTTCACTTTTTTCGGTATGACTTTCTCATAGCTATTTCGATATTTAAATTTATCGATAATATTTTTAAGTATTATCTATTTAATTAATTTTATTAAATAAAATTTAATGTGAGGATAGAATCACATTATATCAATTATCTTCTTTATACATTAATTTTTGTTCTACAATATTTTGATTTTTTTCGTTATATTTTTCTATAATACGAATATTATTGTATTATTTTAAATGGATGATGTTGAATTAGTTCAAAGGTTAAAGAAGTTCTTTTAATATATGACATAAATCTTAGACTTTTATTCTATTGTTCAAAATTATTTTATTATTTGAAAGTATCAATAATATTTTTGAGTATTACTTTAATAGTTTATTCTATTTCTTAAGTTAATTTACAGTATAATTAGCCTCACACTATCTCTATTTTCCTCCCTTTATATATTATTGTGCATTTTATGATATTCTAATTTGCTTTTCTCATATCGTATTTTACTATAACTCAAAGAGTGATATATTTTATTCTAAATTTTAAGGACTAATACGTCAAGTATCTGCATGATTAGTAGATCTAATCCAGTTGTTCCTTCAATTTTCTATCAAGCTCTAACTTTTTTCTATCCCATTCACACAACCATCTCCTCTGATTCTCTATCCATTTCTTTACTACTTCAATGTACCAATTGTTTGAACCTTTAATTCCCTCTTCTTTCTTAACCATATATAATTATTTTACCTCTCTCTCTCTCTCTCTCTCTCTCTCTCTCTCTCTCTCTCTCTCTCTCTCTATATATATATATATATATATATATATATATATATATATATATATATATATATATATATATATATATATATATACTTTTTACTTTTTTTTATATTTTTATATTTTTTATTTTTAAATAATTTCAAAACTTCAACTTGAAAGTACTCCATATTTTTAATGGGTATTTTTTTATATTTTTATTTTTTATTATAAAAAATTATAAGATATTTATATTTATTAATTCAATTAGAGTAACCAATTAATTCAAAATTTATAATTCAAAATATTTTTTAGTTAGAAAGGTAGTTTATTTTATCTTAACAATGCCACTTGACTTTTTGTAGTTATGCTACTTGGCTTAATGAGATTACTTTTTCTTCTACTTTTAATTACAGACAGATATTCTAGATATTGAATAATTCACCAGTCTTCGGAAAGAAGTACAAGAAGCAAGAGATCTCTCTTCCCAGTATCTAATCTGTTATCTGTGTTAGGATTTAGCTGAAAGAAATTCGATGAATAAAAATGTTGACGCACCACCATCTTTTAATTAAAGTAATCTATGTTGATGGATCTTTTTACTTTTTTTTTTCATTGTTCATTATGTTGAGAGATGTATTACTTGTAATGATCCGGGTTAATATCATAGCATCACTTAAGTTAACCATGTTAGTGTAGTGGTAACCATAGTTAGGTATAGCTTTGGTTAGCTTTTCTTTTAGTCGGTTAGTGGTTAGATTTTCTGTCAGTCGGTTAGTAGTTATAACTATAGACGTGTACAGTGTTTTGGGATACGGTGAATAGAAATCATTTCTCATTTCCTTCTTCTCTATTCTTTCTCTCTCGGGAAAGCTGTGTTCTTCAGCTCATCTCTTTCTCATACGAATCCACAAAATCGTATTCTTAAGCAAATAACTCAACTGCAAGGAACGATCACGGTGGGTCCCAATAGCACTAGCACATACCCTATATATGATTTCTAACATAAATCATAGCTCAAATGTTCTAACACATAGAGTACTTAAATGTTATTCAGATAAGGTTACTACATAGTCCCACGAAATCGACTAAGTCATAATTACTACGGTGCACGTCCACACGCCCGTCACCCATCATGTGCGTCACCTCAACACTGATCACATAACACGAAGTTCAGGGATTCATGCCCTTAGAACCAAGTTTAAAAGTGTTAATTACCTTAAACTATGCAATCTCTACTCCAACAAGCCCTTGCCTCGCGAATCGGTCTCTGAATGCATCGAATCTAGCCACAAACAATTCGATACAATCAACTCAAGCTATAGGAATCAATCCCATATAAAATACTAAATTTTTAATCTAAAGTCAACTCAAAAGTGAACCTCGAGCCCACATCTCGGAATCCGATAAAAGTTATAAAACCAAACACTCATTCAACCACGAGTCCAACCATACCAAAATTACTCAAATACGATACTAAAATGCCGCTCAAATTCCCAAAATTCGGCCTAAAAAGTTTTCTCCATTTTTCCCAAATTTTCCAACCCGAAAGACTAATTAAATGATGAAAACAATGATATATTCATGTAATTTAACGAAAACCGAGTTAGAATCACTAACCACAATCACTCCCTTGAAAATCTCTTCAAGAATCGCCTCAATCTGAGCTCCCAAAATTAAATTGTGAAATTTTAGTCTAACCCTCGTTTTTGAAATATTTAAGTCCGGCCAAATGTCCTTCTTCGCCATCGCGGGAAAGGCTTCTCGATCGCGAAGCACAAACTCGGCTGCCCAGAACTTAACTTTACGCGAACGCATAAACAACCACGCGAACGCGATCCATAGACTTCCCAGACCTACGCGATCGCGGATAGCCCCACGTGTACGCATAGAACACGCGTGAAATCTCCAGCTCATTCCTTTCCTCTATGCGAACGTGACTTAACCCACGCGTTCGCGATGTACTAATGTCGAAAGCTTCGCGATCGCGAACCTTCCCACGCGACCTCATAGCACAAAATCTCAGCTGCCCAAAATAAGCCTACGCGATCACGGACCTTCCCACGTGATCGCGTATAAGGAAACGAGACCTGCAACATCAGCTATCATCTAAGTCTAAATTCCAATCTGTTAACCATCCGAAATCCACCCGACGCCCCCAGTACTCAACCAAACATACGAAGAAGCCCTAAAATACCATACGAACTTAGTCGAGTCCTCAAATCACATCAAACAATATCAAAAACACGAATCGCACCCCAATTCAAGCCTAATGAACTTATGAACTTCTAACTTCTACATTCTATGCCGAAACCTATCAAATCAACTCTGACTGACCTCAAATTTTGCACACAAGTCATAAATGACACAACTGACCTATTTTAACTTCCGGAACTAAAATCCGAGCCCGTTAACCACAAGGTCAACTCTCGGTCAAACTTCTCAACTCTCCAAACTTTTAATTTTCCAACTTTCGTCATTTCAAGCCAAAATCAACTACGAACCTCCAAATCAATATCCGGTCACACTCCTAAGTACAGAATCACCCTACAAAGCTATCGAAACCGTCGAAACTCCATTCCGGAGTCGTTTACACATAAGTCAATATCCGGTCAACCTTTTCAACTTAAGCTTCTAATCTTGAGACTAAGTATCTCAACTCATTCCGAAACATCCCCGGAACCAAACCAACTACCCCGACAAGTCACATATCAAAAATTGAGCATAGAATAAATAGTAAATGAAGGAACGGGGCTACAACACTCAAAATGACCGGCTAAATCGTTACAATAAGTATCAAGAATTCTGAAGTTATTCAAAAACTACGCGTTGACGGGATCATTAGAACAATAGTACAGAAAGTTTAGCCATCAGTCATCCTGCGAATGAAATCAAGACTAATCAACGAAACAACTATTTATGAGTCCTATATAGGTTTTAAGGTACCATAGTCAAAATCATAGTCAAAATTATCAGTCACCACCCTTTCTTTCGCTCAAACTCATGTATCTATAAGAATTATTAATCCTATATAGGTTTTAAGGTACCATAGTCAAAATCATGTAGGTTTCTATGGTAGCTACCCTTTCTTTCGCCCATACTCATGTATCTATAGAAGTCTGACTATTTATGATTTTGACTATGGTAGCTACTAGCTTTAATCTATGTAAATAGTGTGATTTATAAAACTCTAGTTATCAAGTCTTATTGTATTGTCACGATCCCAATTTTCTTCTGTAGGATGTCATAATGGCACCTAGTCTTTAAGACTGGGTAAGCCTAATACTTACTAAATTAAATGACAGAATTTAACCAAACAACTATTAAACATATATTTCTATATAAAGCCAACAATCCCAACATGATATACAACATCCCAAAACAGGTAGTACAAGTCATAAGTTCTATTGAGTTTACCAAGAAATTTCTAAGTACAATTGTTCTGGAATAGAAATAAATTATACAAAATAACTTCAGAAGGTGACTCCGAGGCCTGCGAACGCGATAACAGGTATACCTTGAATCTCCACAGCAATGCTTGATCAACTAGCTAATGATCAACAAACTCCGAAGTACCTGGATCTGCACAAAAATGTGTAGAAAGCGTAGCATGAGTACACCATAGCGGTACCCAGTAAGTATCAAGACTAACCTCGGTGGAGTAGTGACGAGGGATAGTCAAGACACCTACCAGACTTAATAACATGTACAAGTATGAATGTAAAACTAACAGAGAAGAATATCAATATAAAGCTAAGCATGGTAAAAATGACAAAATAATACTCGCATAGAAAACTAGAAACAACAATTAGCAACAGGGAACAACCAACATGTAATAATGCCGTAGAGTAAGCTGAATACAGTTTAAGTCCGGTGAAACCAAGTAAGGAAAATAAGTAACAACTCAATAAGAACAACCGCTTTCACACAAGATTTATTCAAGAATTTTCCCGAGGTACCACACCTCATAGTCACAAATTACGAGTTCCAATTCGCGAACCCTAATCACTTGGCATCTTGTGCCCATATTACAAATCACAACCATACGGGCAACTCACATACTGCACGGACAACTCACGTGCCAATATCATTAATACCTCATAACTGCACGGACAACTCACGTGCTAAGGGAGTGACAATATCTCATATCTGCACCGACAACGCACGTGCCAGCAATAACAATAACTCATAACTGCACGGACAACTCACGTGCCAATAGTATAACTTTCGCACAGAAGGCTAGGATACGAGAATATATATAAATGATCAATAAACATCAGGATTCATCTTCTTAAGCCGATATGAGTGATTAATTATGTGTAACTTTGTGAAAGTGTTCTATCACAACTCGAGTCAACAAGTAAGAGAATAGACAATGAATGGCACATAGAAAACAACACAACAAAATACAAAAATGCATAACTCACACAAGGTAGGCACATCACTACACTAATATCATCAATAACAATTCCCCCCAGGCTAACAAGTCATCAAAAATCATCTCTAACATAGCCACCCTTGTCTCGCCACTTACGCAATAATAAAGTAAATGCCTACCTTTTTCTCGCCGCACGCGCATAATAATATTCCCGTCTTGTCTCGCCACATGCGCAAATATATATATATATATATATATATATATATATATATATATATATATATATATATATAGAGAGAGAGAGAGAGAGAGAGAGAGAGAGAGAGAGAGCCCGCCTTGTCACGCCGCATGTGAAAATATCAATAATAACAATAGCACAGGCAATTCATGTGTGAACACCCCGACAATCCTCTTAACAGTATCACGTGTGCCAGAAACATAACAACATAATATAACAACTCGCACCACATGTGCCCATATGCCACAATATTTCCTCAAAATAATTCCAATACCACAACCACACATAGCCCTCGACTCGACAATACTGAGTACAATAACAACAATAACACGAGAGTACGGCAAGTAAGTAAACACAAGAATTACAAAACACAAAGAAATGGAAGAATAGACTCACAATGAAAGACATGACAAGTGACAATAGTTTGAACAAGAAAAACTCAACAATGAGAGAGATAGTGTGTAACAACGATATCAAATAAGAGTAACTCAACAATAGGAGAGATAACATGTAACAATGATTCTCAATAAGAATGACTCAAAGATAAGAGAGATAACATGTAACAATGATTCAAGTTAAGAATGACTTAACAACTAGAGAGATAACATGTAACGATGATTCCAATTATGAACAACTCAACAATCAGAGAGATAAAATGTAGCAATGGCTTCAATAAGGATAAGTCAACAATGAAAGAGATAACAATAACTTCAATTAAGGATAATCAACTACAAAAGAGATACATGACAATGAAAGAGGTAACAACTCCAATTAAGGAGTCTGAGCTACTCCCCCAACTTAAGTTCTTGCCTCAAGTCCGCGTAGCTCTTCTGCCTAGATTGCGCCATGTGAAGCCGCTCTTGAATCAATTTCACCTTATCTAAGGCATCCTAGATCAAGTCTGTACCCAAGAGCCTAGCCTCACCCGGCTCAAACCATCCTATCGAAGATCTACACCTCCTCCCATATAAAGCCTCGTACGAAGCTATCTGAATACTCGACTGGTAACTGTTGTTATATGCAAACTCCACGAGCGGCAAGAACTGGTCCCATGAACCCCCAAAGTCAATGACACAAGCGCGCAACCTGTCCTCCTATATCTGAATAGTGCGCTCGGACTGTCCGTCCGTCTGAGGGTGAAAGACTGTGCTCAATTCAACCTGAGTACCCAACTCTCGCTGCACGGCCCTCCAAAACTGCGATGTAAACTGAGTGCCCCTATCTGAAATGATGGAAAGTTGGACACCATGTACGCGAACAATCTCTCGGATGTAAATCTCAGCCAACCGCTCTGAAGAGTAAGTAGTTCCAACTGGAATGAAGTGTGCGAACTTGGTCAACCGATCCACAATAACCCAATAGCATCGAACTTCCTCGAAGTCCGTGGGAGCCCAACTACGAAATCCATGGTGATCCGCTCCCACTTCCACTCTGGGATCTCTAACCTCTGAAGCAAGCCACCCGGTCTCTGATGTTAATACTTAACCTGCTAACAGTTGAGATACCGAGCCACAAACCCAACTATATCCTTCTTCATCTCCTTCACCAATAGTGCTGCCTCAAATCCTGGTACATCTTCGCGGCACCCGGATGGATGGAATACCGCGAGCTATGGGCCTTTTCAAGAATCAACTCCCGGAGCCCATCTACATTAGGCACACATTTCCGACTCTGTATCCTCAATACGCCGTCATCACCAATAGTCACATCTTTAGCATCACCTCGTTGAACCCTGTCCTAAAAAACGAGCAGGTGGGGGTCATTATACTGACGCTCCCTGATACGGTCATAAAGAGAAGACCTGGAGACCACACAAGCCAATACCCGACTCGGCTCCGAAATATCCAATCTGACAAGCTGGCTAGCTAAGGCCCAAACATCAAATGCCAAGGGTCTCTCTACTGTTGGAAGATATGCTAAACTCCCCAAACTCTCCGCCCGGTGACTCAAAGCATCAGCCACCATGTTGGCCTTCCCCGGATGGTACAAAATAGTGATATCATAGTCCTTGAGAAGCTCCAACCATCTCCGCTGGCGCAAATTAAGATCCTTCTGCTTTAACAGATGCTGCAAACTCCGGTGATCAGTGTAGATCTCACAATGAACCCCATACAAATAATGATGCCAAATCTTCAAGGCTTGAACAATGGCGGCTAACTCAAGATCATGGACATGATAGTTCTTCTCATGGGTCTTTAACTGGCGCGAGGCATAGGAAATCACCCTACCCTCCTGTATCAGAACATATCCAATACTACCCTCGAGGAATCACAATACACGATGTAAGAACCTGAAGCTGATGGCAGAACTAACGCTGGAGTTGTGGTCAAAGCAGTCTTAAGCTTCTGAAAGATCTCCTCACACTCATCCGACCACATGAATGGAGCACCCTTTTGGGTCAATTTGGTCAAGGGAGATGTAATAGATGAAAATCCCTCCACAAAGCGACGGTAATAACCCGCCAAAACAAAAAAACTCCTAATCTTTGTGGCTGAGAACGGTCTAGGCCAACTCTGCACCGCCTCTATCTTCTTCGGATCCACCTGAATACCCTCACTGGACACCACGTGCCCCAAGAATGCTACTGAACCGGGCCAAAACTCACACTTGGAGAACTTTGCATAAAGCTTCTCCTCCCTCAATCTCTGCAATACAACCCTTAAATGCTGAGCATGCTCCTTCTAGCTACGAGAGTACACCAGGATGTCATCAATGAATACAATAATGAATGAGTCCAAATAGGGCTGGAATACATTGTTCATCAAATGCATGAACGTTGCTGGGGCATTGGTAAGCCCAAAAGACATCACCAAGAACTCATAATGGTCATAACGGGTCCTGAAAGTTGTCTTAAGAATATATGAATCCCGAATCTTCAGCTGGTGATAACCGGACCTCAAATCACTCTTGGAGAACACCCTCGCTCCCTGAAACTGGTCAAATAAATCATCAATACGAGGCAATGGATACTTGTTCTTGACTGTGACCTTGTTCAACTGCCTGTAATCAATACACATCCTCATGAAACCATCCTTCTTCTTTACAAATAGAACCGGTGCACCCCAAGGTGACATACTAGGCCAAATAAACCCCTTATCAAGGAGTTCCTGAAGTAATTCCTTCAACTCCTTCAACTCCGCCGGTGCCATATGATACGGTGGAATAGAAATGTGTTGAGTGCCCGGCACCAAATCAATACCGAAATTAATATCCCTGTCAGGGGGCATGCCCGGTAGGTCTGCAGGAAATACATCCAAAAAATATCGTACCACCGGAACAGAATCAATGGTAGGAGTCTCTGCACTAGCATCCCTCACAAAAGCCAAGTAAGATAGGAAACCTTTCTCAACCATATGCTAAGCCTTCAAATATGAAATCACCCTACTAGGTACATAATCTATAGAACCGCTCCACTCAACCCTCGAAAATCCCGGCATCGCCAACGTTATAGTCTTAGCGTGAAAATCTAGAACAACATGACATGGAGATAACCAATCCATACCAAATATCACATTAAAGTCAACAATACTGAGCAGTAAAAGGTCTACTCGGGTCTCCAGACCCCCAATAGTCACTACACATGACCAATATATGCGGTCCACAATAATATTATCGCCCACAGGAGTAGATACATGAACAGATAAAACTAAAGACTCACGGGGCATATCCAAAAAATGGGCGAAATACGAGGAAACATATGAATACGTGGAACCAGGGTCAAATAATACAAAGGAATCTCTGTGACAAACTGAGACAATACCTGTAATCACAGCATCTGAAGCAATATCATATGGTCTAGTAGGGAGGGCATAGAAATGGGCTTGACCACCCCCTGATTTGCCTCCCCCTCTCGGGCGACCCCTAACTGACTGGGCTCCACCCCTAGTTGGTTGAGCTCCACCCTTGGTTGGCTGGGTGGGTGGTGGAGGAACTGGTGCTGGTGCCATCGGTCGGGTACTCCGTTCTGGAGTCCCACCCAATAGCCTAGGGCAATCTCTCATAATGTGACAAAACTATCCGCACTCGAAACAACCCCTCCTGTAACGAAACTGCTATTCCTGATGCCCAAAGGAACTACCCGGGGATATCTGAGCGGATGGGGCATGATGAGAACTCTGCACTGGTAGTGCACTGAATGATGACTGGCCCTGCTGATGACTGTGAGAACCATGACCAGATGATGCACCATGGTGAAATGGCCGAGATGTCTGAGCCTGTCTGAAATGACGACCTCTATCGTGCTGGAACTGACCCCCAAAAGGAGAACCGCTGAATCCACCCTGACCACAAGGCCTCTTGGCCTCCCTCTAAACCCTCTCCTGACCACGAACCATCTCAATCTACCGAGCAATGTCGACAACCTCATCAAAGGTAGCACCAAACATCCTCTCTCTGGTCATAAGCAACCGTAGCTGAAAATTGAGACCATCTATAAACCTCATGATCCTCTCCCTGTCTATGGGAACCAACCAGATAGCATGATGGGCCAACTCCGAGAATCGCATCTCATACTGCGTCACAGATATATCACCCTGGCAAAGCTGCTCAAACTATCTGCGCAGCTCCTCTCTGCAGGACTGAGGCACGAACTTCTCCAAAAAGACCACGGAGAACTGCTGCCAAATAAGGGGTGCTGTGCCAACAGGCCTACGCCTCTCGTAAGTCTCCCACCATCTGAGTGCAGCCCCATAAAACTGAAAAGTAGTGAATGAGACCCCACAAGTCTCCAGAATACCAGCTGTACGGAGTATCCTTTGACACCTGTCCAAGAAGTCCTGGGCATCCTCTCTCTCTGTGCCACTGAAAGGTGGAGGCTGGAGTCTCCGAAACCTCTCCAACTTACGCTGATCATCCTCAGGCATAGCAGGAACCACATAATCCTGAGCAGCTACAACCGGCTGGGCTGGTGGTGCCTCTAGTGTCTGGAATCCCTGTACCACCTGCTCTGGTGTGCGGGCAGCGGGAGTCTAAGAACCTCCCCCGGCCTGAGAAGTGGCTGCGGCTGCCGAAACAGAGACCGCCTGAGCAAGACTGGTACACGCAGTTAGAATCTGAGTTAAGGCCTCTTGAAGGCCTGAAATCACAATCGGCACAGGTGGTGCCTGAGCTGGTGTATCAACAACTGGAATCTGGTCCTGATCTGGGGAAACTGGTGGATCTGCAGGTACTTCCCCAACTGTTGTACGGGTTGCACCTCTGCCCCTACCACGGCCTCTACCGCGACCTCGGCCTCTCGCGGCCTTGGCTGGTGGTACTGGTGGCTGGCCCTCCTGACCGGTAGCACGAGTCCTCACCATCTATGATAGAATGAAACAACATGTGTTTAATTACCAGAATAAATAGATACGCACGATAAGAATCCAAGAATGTGAAATTTTTCTAAGGGTTTTACAGCCTCTCGAAGATAAGTACAGACGTCACCGTACCGATCCACAAGACTCTACTAACCCACTCATGACTCGTGAGACCTATGTAACCTAGGCTCTGATACTAACTTGTTATACCCCAAAACATAACGTGTCGTGATGGAGCCTATCAGTGGTACTAGGCAAGCCGACCTTCCCAAAAATACTTCCAAACTAAATATAAAAGTAAAGTAAAGCTTTTCATATCAGAAATTTTCATAAAATCAAAGTTGAACTCAAATTTGGAACAAAATGCGAAAAACGAGCCTCAAACATCGGGGTGTCACCAAGTCATGAGCGTCTAAGTATTTAAAACTATTACAGCCATTGTCTAAATATCAGAACAAAATGGAAAGAAATGTGGAAGGACTAACAAGGTCCTGCGGACGTTGGAAGCTACCTTGCAGTCTCTGAAACTCAAATAGGCCTGGACTTAACAATCTCCGTGCTCAGACACACCTGGATATGCACATGTAGTGCAGGGTGTAGTATGAGTACAACCAACTCAGCAAGTAACAAAAATAAATAAGGAATCGAGAAGTAGTGACGAGCTATACAGAACAATTCAGTTGATAATTTTCACAGTTAAGAGTAAATATAAGTGAAAGATCACTTGTATAATTACAAATTCCAGCTAGACAATTTTCAGCTAAATGCAACAACAAAGTGAAATAGATGAAACCTCACAGACACTGTCACTCAAACCCTCAACAACTCGACACTCAACTCTCAGCCCTCAATGTACACGCTCAATAGGTTCCTGCGCTCACTGAAGGTGTTCAGACTCACGAGGGGCTCCTACAGCCCAAGCGCTATAATCTGCACGGACAACTCACGTGCAATAGTATAAGTATCTCGATCCGTACGGATAACTCACGTGCTGCATGGACAACTCACGTATTATAGTATAATATCTTACAAACAGGCCCTCGGCCTTACTCAGTCATGAACCTCTCTAGTCTCATAGCTCTCAATGAAGAAAGGGAAAGCAACCCAAATCAAATTGTTAAAGTATCATACGGAAAAATAACAGAGACTGAGGTAAACATGTACAAGAATCACTATGACTGAATATAACTACCATGAGCAGGAATATAGCCTAAGCGTGATTTCTAACATGAAAGGCAGTCAAGTTCTAGTAGACAGGAATGCATATAAACACAAATAAAGGCTATTAGACTTCACAATCTCCTGGGACGAACCAAGTCTCAATCCCTCACGGCGTACACCCACACGCCCGTCACCTAGCATGGGTGCCACCTCAAAACGTTCACATTATACCAAACTCCGGGTTTCATACACTTAAGACCAGTTTTAAAACTGTTATTTACCTCAACAGTGTAGAACTCCTACTCCGAAATGCTCTTTCCTCTCGAACTGGCCTCCAAATGACCTGAATCTAGCCATGAGCAATAAAATACGATCAATATGAGCTAAAGGAATTAATCCCATAAGAAAAATACCAATTTATAGGGCAAATCCCGAAATTCACTCAAACTCGGCCCACGGGCCCACATCTCAAAATCTGATAAAAGTCACAAAACTCGAAAGCACATTCACTCACGAGTCTACCCATACTAAATTTATCAAAATCCGATATCATTTGGTCCCTCAAATCCTCAAATTACACTTTCCAAAATCCCAAGCCCTAACCCCTATTTTCACTCCTAAATCACACTAATTAGATGAGAAAACAACGGAAAAACACTATAGCTAGGAGTATTAGAGCTCAAGCAACTTACCTCTGTGAAAACCCTTGAATCCCCTTCAAAAATCACTCCAAAAGCTCCAAGGTCCGACTTGAAAATGGTGGAAATGAACAAAATATTCGCGAAGTCTTCTATCTATAGGTTCGGCCTAGGTTTTTTGCACCTGCGGCTCAAAATGCGCACCTGCAAAACCGCTTTTGCACACAAATCTCCGCATTTGCGGAAAATCACTTAAGTGCCCTTCTCCGTACCTGCGCTCCCTATCCGCTTCTGCGACCTCGCAGGTGCGGAAAAGTCCTCGCACCTGCGGCCACTGCCAATCCTCCTCACTTCCGCATCTGTGACTCAGACTCGCATCTGCGGGCTCGTAGATACGACCAATCTTGTGCACCTGCAGTTCTAGCCCAGGTCCTCTATATCCGCATCTGCGGCTCACCAAGCGCACCAGTGACCTCGCACCTGCGGCTCCCGCTCCGCAGGTGCGGAAAAACACCAGCAGCAGCAGTTCAACTGCCTTTCAAAATTCCAAACCTCCCGTTAGCCATCAGGAATCATCCGGAGCCCCAAGGGACCTCAACCAAACATACCAACAAGTCATATATCACCATACGAACTTAGTCGAGCCTTCGAATCACTTAAAATAACATCAAAACAATAAATTACCCTCGAATTCAAGCCTAAGAACTTCTAAACTTTCAAATTCCGCAAACGACACCGAAACCTACCAAACTACGTCCGAATGACCTCAAATTTTACACACACGTCACAAATGATACCAGGAACCTACTCCAATTTTAGGAAATCCATTCCGACCCCGATATCAAAAT
This sequence comes from Nicotiana tabacum, assembly GCF_000715075.1. Taxonomy (NCBI): domain Eukaryota; kingdom Viridiplantae; phylum Streptophyta; class Magnoliopsida; order Solanales; family Solanaceae; genus Nicotiana; species Nicotiana tabacum. Next base: position 119,466,445 of record NC_134083.1, on the reverse strand, counting down.
TTTCACTGCCGATCGAAATCGCCAAGTTTCCAACTTTCGCCAATCCAAGCCTAATTCCACTACGGACCTCCAAATCATATTTCGGACACGCTTCTAAGTTCAAAATTACTTAACGAAGCTAATGGAAACATTAGAATTCAAACTCGAGACCATTTACACATAAGTCAACATCTGGTTGAGTTTTCCAACTTAAGTGAGTCCAAATCTAGCCAAACACAATTACCTCTGGGTATGCCACCCGACAGGGATATTGACTTTGGCATTGATTTGTTACCGGACACTCAACCCATTTCTATTCCACCATATCGTATGGCCCCAACAGAATTGAAAGAATTAAAAGAACAGTTATAGGAGTTGCTTGATTAGGGCTTCATTCGGCCTAGTGTATCACCTTGGGGTGCTCCTGTCTTATTTGTGAATAAGAAGAAGGATAGTTTTATGTGGATGTGTATTGATTACCGCCAGTTGAACAAGGTTATAGTGAAGAACATGTATCCATTACCATGTATTGATGACCTATTTGATCAGCTTCAGGGTGCCAGAGTGATCTCTAAGATCGACTTGCGTTCAAGCTATCATCAGTTGAAGATTTAGGAGCCAGATATCCCGAACACTGCTTTCAGGACTCAGTACGGTCATTACTAGTTCCTTGTGATGTCTTTTGGGATGACTAACGCCCCAGCAGCATTTATACACTAAATGAATAGTGTATTTCAGCTCTATCTTGAACCTTTAACTATCGCGACGCATATGGAGACGTCTGTACTTATCTTCGAGAGGCTATATGGTGTTAGGAAGCTACCTTTCTTCATATTCTATCGTGCAATTGATGTAGTACTAAATATCCTTCTCTTATTCTCTCACAGATGGTGAGAACACGCTATAATGATATTCCAGACCAGGGAAGAGCTACTCCCCTAGTTGCTAGAGGCCGAGGGAGGGCTCCAGCCAGTGGTAGAGGGCGAGGATGTCCCAGGACTATTCCGGTTTTGCCGCCAGTGGATCCATTAGAGAATCCCATTATTGAGGAGCAGGGCGAGGTGCCTGTGGCAGAGCCAGCTCCGGTGGACTTCACATCTGCACCGGGATTTCAGGATGTTATGGGTCGTATACTGCGATTCATGGATAATATGACTCAGGCCGGTTTATTTTCGGCAGACCCAGCCACATCTCAGGCGGGTGGGGGAGCACAGACCCCTACTGCGCAGGCTCATGGACAGGCAGCTGCTGTATATCAGACCTAGGGTGCATTACCTGTGGGTGGAGTCCAGCCAGTGGCAGTAGCTACACCTGAGCCCAGGCCGGCTGTAGCCGCCGATCCTCAGAAACTATTGGACAGATGCACTAGACTACATCCTCCTGTCTTCGGGGGTGAGCGACATGAGGATCCACAGGATTTCATTGATCGTTGCAAGGATAGACTGTACAACATGAGGATATTAGAATCCCATGGGGTTGATTTCGCTACTTTTCAGCTAGAGGGTAGAGCCCGTAGATGGTGGCAGTCTTATGCTCTTGGCAGACCAGCAGATTCTCCTCCCATGACTTGGGACAGGTTCACCCGCATCTTCTTGGACAGGTATATTCCACCCTCCCAGAGGGAAGAGTTGCGGTTTCAGTTTGAGCAGCTCCAGCAGGGTTAGATGTCAGTGACCGATTATGAGGTGAGGTTTTCTGAATTATCTCGCCATGCACTAATGATACTCCCTACTGAGGCGGAGAGAGTGCGAAGGTTTGTAGCCGGTTTACATACTGGTATTCAGGCTACTATGGCTCGAGAGGTTGAGATGGGTACTTCTTATGAGCGAGTTATGGAGATAGCCCGGAGGATTGAGGGTGTACGTCAGTGAAGCCGAGAGCAGATTATGAGAGATAAGCGGTTCAGGTACTCTGGAGAGTACAGAGGTGCTCTGTCCGGGGGCAGAGGTCAGTTCGTGAGGGGACAGTCCGGCAGACCCCCATATCCAGCACCACCACCTCCTCGAGGTGTTCCAGTGCGACCTTATCTCAGTGCTATCCCAGAGAGTTCTTACCGCCCATCAGCTATTCAGGGTCCTCCCAGTGGGTATTCAGGTCCCCAGGGCCAGACACTTAGTCAGCAGCCCATCGCACCGAAGAGTTATTACGAGTGCGGGGATCCCAGTCACATGCGGAGGTTTTGCCCCAGGCTTCGAGGTAGACCAGTACAGCAGGGTCAACAGCCTATGCTTACCGGACCAGTTGCTCCACCAGTAGTCTGACCACCCAGAGGTGGAGGACAGGTGGGTAGGGACCGTCCTAGAGGTAGAGGTCAGGCAGCGGAGGCCATCCAGTTGGCGCTCCAGCTCAGTTCTATGCTTTTCCGGCTAGACCAGATGTAGAGGCCTCAGATGCCGTGATTACAGGTATTATTTCTGTTTGTGGCAAAGATGCCTCAGTATTATTTGATCCAGGATCTACGTATTCATATGTGTCATCTCTATTTGCTCCATTCCTGAGTATTTCTCATGAGTCCTTGAGTACTCTTGTTTATGTGTCCACTCTTGTGGGCGATTCTGTTGTGGTGAACCGGATTTACCGGTCCTTTATTATTACATTCTGTGGTTATGAAACTAGAGCAGATCTCCTATTGCTTGAGATGACCGATTTTGAAATTATTCTGGGTATGGACTGTTTATCTCCATATCATGTTATTCTAGATTGTCATGCCAAGACTGTTACCTTGGCTATTCCAGCATTGCCTAAGCTGGAGTGGAAGGGTTCGCCTGTTAGTTCATTTAATCAAGTTATTTCTTTTATAAAGGCTCAACACATGGTTGAGAAGGGTTGTTTGGCTTATCTAGCCTATGTTCGGGATACTACTGCAGAGACTCATGCTATTGATTCAGTGCCTGTAGTTCGGGAGTTTCCCGATGTATTTCCGTCAGATCTTCCAAGTATGCCACCTGATCGTGATATTGATTTCTGTATTGACTTGGCTTCAGATACCCAGCCTATATCTATCCCACCATATTGCATGGCTCCAAAAGAATTGAAAGAGTTGAAAGAACAGCTTGAAGAGTTACTAGCCAAAGGGTTTGTCAGACCGAGTGTATCGCCTTAGGGTGCACCAGTATTGTTTGTGAAAAAGAAGGATGGAACAATGCGGATATGTATTGATTATCTCCAATTGAACAAAGTCACTATTAAGAACAAATACCCATTGCCGCGTATTGATGATCTATTTGACTAGTTGCAGGGTGCTAGGGTATTCTCTAAGATCGACTTGAGGTCGGGGTACCATCAGTTGAAGATTCGGGATTCGGATGTTCCGAAGACTGCTTTCCGTACTAGATATGGTCATTATGAGTTTCTGGTAATGTCTTTTGGTTTAACTAATGCACCGGCAACATTTATGGATCTGATGAACAGGGTATTCAGGCCATATATTGACTCATTTGTCATTGTCTTCATTGATGACATTTTGATCTACTTTCGTAGTAAGGAGGAGCATGAGCAGCATATGAGAGTAGTGCTTCAGACATTGCGGGAACAAAAGCTATATGCTAAGTTCTCTAAATGTGAGTTTTGGCTAGAGTCTGTAGCATTTTTGGGACATATCGTATCAGGCGAAGGTATTAAAGTTGATCCCAAAAAGATTGAGGCAGTTCAGAATTGGCATCGTCCCACTTCGATGACGGAGATCAGGTTTTTTCTGGGTTTGGCAGGTTATTATCGTCGGTTCGTGGAAGGTTTTTCATCTATTGCAGCCCTTTGACCAAATTAACCCAAAAGGGTGCTCCATTCCGATGGTCCGATGATTGTGAGGTGAGCTTTCAGAAGCTCAAGACATCATTGACTACAACACCAGTGTTAGTGTTGCCTTCTGGTTCGGGGATGTATACAGTGTATTGTGACGCTTCGCGCATTGGCTTGGGTTGTGTATTGATGCAGGGAGGGCAAGTTATTGCATATGTTTCACGTCAGCTGAAGCCCCACGAAAAGAATTATCCGGTACATGATTTGGAGTTAGCTGCGATTGTTCACGCTCTTAAGATTTGGAGGCATTATCTTTATGGGGTGTCTTGCGAAGTTTACACTGATCATCGCAGTTTGCAGCATTTGTTCAAGCAGAGGGATCTAAATTTGAGGCAGCGCAGATGGCTGGAGTTACTAAAAGATTATGATATTACTATCTTGTATCATCCGGGCAAAGCAAATGTGGTTGCAGATGCCTTGAGCAGAAAGGCGGAGAGTATGGGTAGTTTGGCTTTCATTTCAGCAGAGGAAAGACCATTAGCCTCAGATATTTAGTCTTTGGCTAACAGACTTGTGAGGCTGAATATTTCAGAGCCCAGCCGAGTTCTTGCATGTGTTATGGCCCGGTCTTCACTATTTGAACAGATCAAGGCTCGCCAGTATGATGACCCACACCTGGTGGTTCTTCGTGAAACGGTACTACGAGGTGGTACCAAGGAAGTCACTATTGGTGCAGATGGTGTTCTACGACTCCAAGATCGTCTGTGTGTTCCTAATGTGGATGAACTGAGGAAAAAGATCCTAGAGGAGGCACACAGTTCTCGATATTCTATTCATCCAGGTGTTATTAAGATGTATCGTGACTTGAGGCAACATTATTGGTGGCGACGAATGAAAAAGGACATAGTTGAGTATGTAACTCGGTGTCTAAATTGTCAGCAAGTTAAATATAAGCACCAGAGGCCAGGTGCCCTACTCCAGCAGATGACCATACCAGAGTGGAAATGGGAACGAATTACTATGGATTTTGTAGTTGGGTTGCCGCGGACCTTGAGAAAGTTTGATGCAGTTTGGGTGATTGTTGACAGGTTGACCAAGTCGGCACATTTTATTCCTATTGTGACTACGTATACTTCAGAGAGGTTGGCCCAGATTTATATTCAGGAGATAGTTCGGTTGCACGGTGTGCCAATTTCCATCATATCAGATAGAAGCCCTCAGTTTACTTCACATTTCTGGAGAGCAGTACAGAGTGAGTTGGGGACCCGTGTAGAGCTGAGCACACCCTTTCATCCGCAGACCGATGGACAGTCAGAGAGGATAGTTTAGATTTTAGAGGATATGCTCAGGGCATGTGTGATTGACTTTGGAGGTCAGTGGGATCGTTTCCTGCCTTTGGCCGAGTTTGCTTATAATAACAGTTACCAATCCAGCATCGAGATGGCTCCATTTGAGGCTTTATATGGTCAGCAATGTCGTTCACCTATCGGATGGTTTGAGCCAGGTGAGGCTAAGTTATATGGTACTGATTTGGTAAGGGATGCCTTAGAAAAGGTAAAGTTGATTCAGGAGCGACTTCGTACAGCACAGTCCAGACAAAAGAGTTGCGCGGATCAGAAAGCGCGTGATATATCATTTATGGTAGGTGAAAAAGTTCTCTTGAAGGTTTCGCCGATGAAGGGAATTATGAGATTCGGGAAGAAGGGCAAATTGAGCCCAAGGTTTATAGGCCCATTTGAGGTGTTGAAACGAGTTGGGGAGGTTGCTTATGAGCCTGCCTTGCCTCCTAGCCTATCGGGAGTTCATCCGGTTTTTCACGTATCTATGCTCCGGAAGTATCATGCCGACCTATCACATGTGTTAGACTTCAGCACAGTTCAGCTAGATGATAGCTTGGGTTATGAAGAGGAGCCAATTGCCATTGTTGATAAATAGGTTCGCCAGTTGAGGTCCAAGAGGATTTCTGCAATAAAAGTCCAATGGAGGGGCCAACCAGTCGAGGAAGCGACTTGGGAGGCCGAGGAAGACATGCGGAGCAGATATCCCCACTTATTCAGCACTCCAGGTACAATTCTAAACCCGTTCGAGGACGAACGTTTGTTTAAGAGGTGGAGAATATAATGACCCAACCGGTCATTTTAACTTTTAGAACCCCGTTCCCTAAAATAAAATTTTTCGTAGGTGCTTGTAATGATTTATGACTTGCGGGGATGGTTGGTTTGGGATTTGGAAGTGTTTGAGGTGAAACCGGAACACTTGATTCCTTAAGTTGGCCTTAAAGTGTTAAGTTTGACTTCGGTCAACATTTTGAGAAAACGACCCTGGAATAGAATTTTGATGATTCCAACAGCTCCGTATGGTGATTTTGGACTTAGGAGCGTGATCGGAATTTTATTTGGAAGTCCGTAGTGAAATTAGGCTTGAAATGGCTAAAATAGGAATTTAAAGTTTGAAAGTTTGACCGGGGGGTTGACTTTTTGATATCGGAGTCGGAATCTAATTCCGAAAATTTTCATAGCTCCGTTATGTAATTTATGACTTGTGTGTAAATTTTGAGGTCAATCGGAGTTGATTTGATAGGTTCCGACATTGAACGTAGAAGTTGAAAACTCTTAGTTTCATTAAGCTTGAATTGGGGTATGATTCATGGTTTTAGCGTTGTTTAATGTGATTTAGAGGTTCGACTAAGTTCGTATGATGTTTTAGGACTTGTTGGTATATTTGGTTGAGGTCCCGAGGGCCTCGGGTGAGTTTCGGATGGTTAACGGATCAAAAGTTGGACTTAAAAAGCTGCTGCAATTTTCTCTTCTGCTGCATTTTCTGGGCTCAGATCGAGCCCCAGATATCGAGCCCACGATCGAGGCCTGAGTCGAAGCCAGGGACGAGGCTCAGTATCGAAGCCTCGATCGAAGGCAAGGCTCGAGGACATGATCGAAGATAAGGCTCGAGGGCTAGGATCGAGACCCATGTTCGATGCCCTGATCGAAGGCTCAAGATCGATGCAATGATTGAGGCTATGATCGAAGGCCCAACCTCGATACCCTGATCGAGGCCATGACCGAGGTCCAGGCTCGAGCCTGTGATCGAAGTCACGATCGAAGGTAAGGCGCGATGGCATGATCGAAGGTATGGCTCGAGGGCTAGGATCGAGGCCCAACCCTCGATGCCCTGATCGAAGGCACATGTTCAATGCCGCGATCGAGGCCCTGTTCGAGGCCCAGTTCCGAAGTGCTGGGCAGTGTTATAAACAGAGAACATTCGTCCCATTTGCCATTTTTGGCGAACTTGAGCTTGAACAGAGGCGACTTTTGGCAGATATTTCAAGGAAAAAATATTGGGGTAAGTGATTCTAACTCGGATTTGATCAATATACAAGAATATATCATTGTTTTCACAATTTAATTAGTGTTTTGAGATTGAAATTTGGAAAAGTTTAGAAATCTCATAGAAATAAAATTTTGAGATTTCGGTATCGATTCGGAGTCGGATTTGAGTGAAACTGGTATGGTTGGACTCGTAATTGAATAGGTTGTCGGATTTTATAATTTTCGTCGGATTCCGAGATGTGGGCCCCGCGGGCAAATTTTTAATTAATTTCGGATCTTTTCTTTAAAATGTAGTATTTTCTTATAGAATTGATTTCTATAATATTTAGTGATTGTATCGAATTATTTTGGCTAGATTCGAGCCAGACGGAGTTGGATAATTGTGGAAAAGGCCTTATAGTGGATTAAATTGGAGCAAGACGAGGCAAGCCTCTTGTCTAATATTATGAGAGGGAAATTACCTCATAGGTGATTAAGATTAAATAATTGTTACTAATTGGGAGGGGGGGAGGGGGGGCTACGTATGCACGAGGTGACAAGAGTCTGTGGATAGCTACTATTAATGCTAAAGTCCGGGTAGTTTAGGACTCAAAGCATGCCTTACTTGTGTAAATTGTATTCTTTGATTTATTTATATTAATTGATATCTTTATGAATATATTGTAAATTGTTAGATAAAGATATTAAAGGATGGAAATCTCATAGGCTTGATTGTCTGTTTAAATCAATTAATTGTTAAAAGAAATTGTTCTCCTCCCAAATTCATCTTATAATGAATATACTCTCCTTCCGGAGGCACATAAGAAAATGTCCTCCTTTCTTGTAGAGCGGGCCGAATGCCTCGGCAGGATAGATGCATCTATGGATCGCGCCGCACGTCCCTCGGCAGTGTACACGACACTCTGGATCGGGCCGTACGTCCTCGGCAGAAATCGTGCTTAATAATAATAATAATTACACGATGCTTAAAAAATTTATTTCAGCTTGTAAAGCTAATTAGTAAATTGGAAAATCTTTGGAATTTAATAAATTATTATTCTTACATGTTAAGGAATTAATTGTTACTCCTGTAAATGAGATTTAATTGATAAATTGAAATTTATTTGAATTTAAAAGAATCTAATTAATATATTAAAAATTGATACATTTGAAGGAATTTGATTATTTCCGCTGATTAAATAAATTCTGTAAATCACATTGATTTAAATATCCTAGTTTTATTTCAATTGTTATTGACCTATAGTGAGTGTCAAAGTCGGTCATCTCGTCTCTACCACTTTGAGATTAGGCTTGATACTTACTAGGTACACGTTGTTTACGTACTCATACTACACTTGCTGCACTTTTTGTGCAGGATCTGAGACAGGTACTAGTGGAGGACCTATCATCACATACCCACGTCATCCAGAGGCATAGTGGTGAGCTGCCTTTCTGAGCCGTTCTGCAGCTACCAATGTCTCTTCTGATATTTATATTCTGTCTATTTTATTTCAGACAGTATTTGGAGTTTTGTATAATCTACTAGATGCTCATTCACTTGTGACACCAGGTCTTGGCACACACATTAGTAGAGTTTGGGTTTATATTTACTTGGTTTTAAATTTTATCAATGTATGCTTAATTTATTAGTTGGCTTGCCTAGCTGTAGTGTTGGGCACCATCACGACCTACAGGTGAAATTGGGTCGTGACAATCATCCCTTACACCACCCCAACCTCTAAGAAAAGAGTAAAGATACTTGCTCGCAAGGTTGTTGTGGGGAGAGAACAAATTTGGAGAATAGGTTTATACTAGTAGGGTCTAAAGCAGGTGTTGAAACTACAGAGTCTGGAGGAATTGGTGGTAAAAATGAAAAAGAAAAAGAAAAAGAGAGCAAGGGTGTTCGAAGTGCTGTGAGGGGAAAGGGTAAAAAGGTGGTTAATTCTTCACCCACTCCTGTGAGTTTAACCAAAGACACATGTACAATGGTTGTTTGGGAAGAAAAATCTGGTGGAGTAGATGAGAGTGTACAGAAAACAGGGGGAAGTGGGTCTGGCAAAGCTACTAAAGGGCTGGTTCAGCTTGGAAAAAATATAGATGAACCTGTTTCATCTGAACAGGAAACCCTCGCAGACCTACTGAAGAGAGTGACTGAAAGTTATAATCCAAAGAAGAAAGGGAGGTTGGTACAAGCAAGGATCATTTTGGGGCAAATACGCTGCTTGCTTGTGACTATGAAGTCCATGTCACTCCTAAAGAACCTGGTTCATCTAAGAAGGTACCAGTGAATAGCAAGGTGCGAGCCTTGGTGCAAGAAAGTGGGCCTAAGGATGGTGAGATTGAGAGGCTAAAGAAAAGGTTGGCTGAGGTAGAGTTTGAGAGAGATGCTCTTAGAACTGAACTAGCAAGGGAAAATGAGAAGAATGATGGAATTATTCAAGACATGCTGAAACTTCTCCAAGCCAAAAATCAAGCCCCCAGTTCTTCCAAGCCTTAAACTTCTAGCCCAGTGTAGATCAACCAGTGACCCAGTTCGGGATTTGTTTGTGTTGTTTTTTCTCATGTTTCCAGTATGTTTATTTCTTTTTATGCTTTGTGGAAGAATCGTATCAATCATCAATGAAATTCACTGTCTTTTGCTCTAACTGTTTGTTTATATTTCTTTGATGGTTAAAATTCTTAGCTTGATCTATGATGATTAATCCATGATTGTATTTGAAGTAGCCCCAGTGGTCATGAGTAAGTTTTAATATCTGGTTATCTCACATTTTTTATGCAACTTTTTGATGATGCCAAAAGGGGAAAAAAGGTTGTGCTTTTCACTTTGAGCAGTGATGTTTATAACCTAATGAACCTGGTCCTTGATGATAAGTGATAAAAAAGAAAACTATTTCTAACATTGTGTTGATTTTGAGCTAAGTTGAAACAGGGTCTAATCTTATGAAAATCATAGAGTTTGTCATCATCAAAAAGGGGGAATTTATTGGCCTAAGTGAAGGTTAGTTTTGAAGAATGACAAATGAAGCCCAGGCATGAACCAGGTCTATCACTGGTAGACATAGATACGGGCAGATTCAAAGCACGTGAGATGCACATACAGGAGATAAACGAAATCTGGTATAATAATAGATATCTCCTGATCGAAAAAATTGCATAAATGATAAGGAGAATGACTCCTTACCCAACAAGAACTTTATCCAAGATAAGGGAGGAGTTAGAGGTTGAGATCAACTAGAACTCTTTCACCAAGGAAGAGTAGCATTAGAACTCTAGTTGTTTTCTACTCTACTAACTCTATAAATCGCAGGAAGTTCTCATTCTACAGGTGACGCACAAAAGCAGAAGTTAAACGTGAATTGAGAGAAAAATAGCAAGGCATTTTTCAAGCAGTTCGTGTGTGATTCAAGTGTGCGAACCTGAAGCTACATGAACCAGATAGAAGAACCAGTTCCAAGTGTCTGTCTTTTATTCCAGTTCAATTATAGTAGGTGTTTTCATATTGTACTTTTCAGCTTTATCTAGAAGAAATTGTAATAAGTACTAAGAGTATTCAAGTTAGAGTTAACTTGAAGTTGTCGCAACAGTTAGAGGCTGGTTGCCACAACGGGATTAGAGTTAATCCTAGGTTTACAAAAGTGTTTTGTAAATGCAGTTTTTGGCTCAGTGATTTAGTGGAGAGTTTGAAAAAATCCTACTGGGAAGTAGGTCGTGGTTTTTTCACCTTTTGAGCCAGGTGTTTTCCACGTAAAATACTTGTATTCTTTAATTTCTGCATTTATTATTCTGCAACAGTAGTATAAGGAATACATAGAAGAACCAGGTCATTCCATAATATGTGCACGTGAAAAATTGGACACCACACAAATCACCTCCCCTCTTGTTGTGTGGTATTGAAGTTAAAATATCAGATTTACATTGCATGGCTGTTGACGTGGCTTCTAAACAACCAATGGATGTCCATTTGGCAACTACAAAAGTTAGCCAATTAAACCATATGCAAACCAATGATTCACTACCTAAGACTAATGAATCCCTAAGTGACCCTATTAACAAATATAATGAACACTCCAAGACACTCCAACAACTAAACGGTCTTCTAATCTCCTCTAATGGAAAAATAACCCCATGCATGGATAATAATCCTACACTTCTAACAAACCAACACGTGTCCATGCAGAATTTCAATAACACACAAATGGCCAATGAAGCCAACCACGTTTCAAACACAAAATCTAAATTTGGAGGTATGGTGATACTTTGGGATTTCCGTGTTGTCAAAGTTCATAACTTTGTTAGGAGAAATCAGGAGATTCATGCCACTATTGAGGTACTCCCCTCTCAAACTACTTGGCTTTTCCCCTCTATTTATGCTAGTACTAAGCTTTAAAAAAGACGTGAGTTATGAAATAATATAGAAAATCTTAATACTTGTTATATGGGTCTTTGGTTGTTAGGGGAGACTTTAATGACATTCTCAGTTCTAATGACAAACTTGGTGGTAACCCCATCAACCGTAGGCATAGTAATTCTATATGAAATAGCATTAACAATTATAATTTACTAGACTTAGGTTACAAGGGGTGCAAATACACTTGGTCTAATCATAGAAAAAAGTCTAGGGGTTTAATTATGAAAAGACTAGATAGAGTTTTTGTTAACAAAGAGTGGTTATCATTATATCCCAAAGCAGTGGTCATTCACCTTCCTAAGACTCATTTCGATCACAACCCTTTGTTAATTAACCTCATCCCTAAGAATGTGAATCATTGTAGTAAACCTTTCCGCTTGGAAACTATTTGGTGTAGGCATACGGATTTTATTAACATAGTTAAACAATGTTGGTTTGATAATGACCTTATTGGTGCTCAAAATCTTTTTAGGGATGAGGTCATCAAATGGAAGAATAATACATTTGGAGACATTTTCAAAAAGAAAAAAAGATTCTAGCTAGACTAAGTGGAATCCAGTCATCACCTAATTATCATAAAAGTCATTTCTTACAAGATTTAGATTCAAATTTACAAACTGAGTACAATAATATTCTAAAAATGGAACATGATTTCTGAAAACTAAGATCTGGAATTAATTGGCTCAATGAAGGTGATGCCAATACCAAATATTACCATATTATGGCCTCTAATCGTAAATGTCGTGATGCCATTATGTACTTCACTAATTATAATGGAGACTAGATCTCTGAACCTAAACAAATACTTCACTATACTCTTTCCTTCTTTATGGAGGCCTTTAGGACATCCAAAACTTCCTCCACTAATAACATTATCATAAGTGATCCCTCGTGTATTAATAAGGTTGACCTAAGTAGCCTTGATAACCCTTTATCTAATATGGAAATCACCAAGGGCATATTTTCTTTTAAACCTTTTAAGGCTCCAAGTCCGGATGGCATTCACCCTTTTCTTTACCAAAAATATTGGCATATCATTGGTGACTCTATTACAAACTACTGTCACAAGGTATTCAAAACCCAATCCTTGCCTAGTGGCATCAATGATACCTTTATTTGTCTCATACCTAAGTTTCCTAATGCAAACAACCTTAAAAACTTTAGACCTATTGGTCTTTGTAACACTTCTTACAAAATTATCACTAAAATTGTTGCAAATAGGATAAAACCTTTCCTCCTTTACCTTATCAGTCCTATGCAATCCAGCTTTATTACCTCTCTCTCTCTTTCTCTCTTTCTCTCTCTCTCTCTCTCTCTCTCTCTCTCTCTCTATATATATATATATATATATATATATATATATATATATATATATATATATATATATTAGGAAGAAACTACTATCCATTCAATTTGAACTTTTTACTTTTTTTTATATTTTTATATTTTTTATTTTTAAATAATTTCAAAACTTCAACTTGAAAGTACTCCATATTTTTAATGGGTATTTTTTTATATTTTTATTTTTTATTATAGAAAATTATAAGATATTTATATTTATTAATTCAATTAGAGTAACCAATTAATTCAAAATTTATAATTCAAAATATTTTTTAGTTAGAAAGGTAGTTTATTTTATCTTAACAATGCCACTTGACTTTTTGTAGTTATGCTACTTGGCTTAATGAGATAACTTTTTCTTCTACTTTTAATTACAGATAGATATTCTAGATATTGAATAATTCACCGGTCTTCGGAAAGAAGTACAAGAAGCAAGAGATCTCTCTTCCCAGTATCTAATCTGTTATCTGTGTTAGGATTTAGCTGAAAGAAATTCGATGAATAAAAATGTTGACGCACCACCATCTTTTAATTAAAGTAATCTATGTTGATGGATCTTTTTACTTTTTTTTTTCATTGTTCATTATGTTGAGAGATGTATTACTTGTAATGATCCGGGTTAATATCATAGCATCACTTAAGTTAACCATGTTAGTGTAGTGGTAACCATAGTTAGGTATAGCTTTGGTTAGCTTTTCTTTTAGTCGGTTAGTGGTTAGATTTTCTGTCAGTCGGTTAGTAGTTATAACTATAGACGTGTACAGTGTTTTGGGATACGGTGAATAGAAATCATTTCTCATTTCCTTCTTCTCTATTCTTTCTCTCTCGTGAAAGCTGTGTTCTTCAGCTCATCTCTTTCTCATACGAATCCACAAAATCGTATTCTTAAGCAAATAACTCAACTGCAAGGAACGATCACGGTGGGTCCCAATAGCACTAGCACATACCCTATATATGATTTCTAACATAAATCATAGCTCAAATGTTCTAACACATAGAGTACTTAAATGTTATTCAGATAAGGTTACTACATAGTCCCACGAAATCGACTAAGTCATAATTACTACGGTGCACGTCCACACGCCCGTCACCCATCATGTGCGTCACCTCAACACTGATCACATAACACGAAGTTCAGGGATTCATGCCCTTAGAACCAAGTTTAAAAGTGTTAATTACCTTAAACTATGCAATCTCTACTCCAACAAGCCCTTGCCTCGCGAATCGGTCTCTGAATGCATCGAATCTAGCCACAAACAATTCGATACAATCAACTCAAGCTATAGGAATCAATCCCATATAAAATACTAAATTTTTAATCTAAAGTCAACTCAAAAGTGAACCTCGAGCCCACATCTCGGAATCCGATAAAAGTTATAAAACCAAACACTCATTCAACCACGAGTCCAACCATACCAAAATTACTCAAATACGATACTAAAATGCCGCTCAAATTCCCAAAATTCGGCCTAAAAAGTTTTCTCCATTTTTTCCAAATTTTCCAACCCGAAAGACTAATTAAATGATGAAAACAATGATATATTCATGTAATTTAACGAAAATCGAGTTAGAATCACTAACCACAATCACTCCCTTGAAAATCTCTTCAAGAATCGCCTCAATCTGAGCTCCCAAAATTAAATTGTGAAATTTTAGTCTAACCCTCGTTTTTGAAATATTTAAGTCCGGCCAAATGTCCTTCTTCGCCATCGCGGGAAAGGCTTCGCGATCGCGAAGCACAAACTCGGCTGCCCAGAACTTAACTTTACGCGAACGCATAAACAACCACGCGAACGCGATCCATAGACTTCCCAGACCTACGCGATCGCGGATAGCCCCACGTGTACGCATAGAACACGCGTGAAATCTCCAGCTCATTCCTTTCCTCTATGCGAACGTGACTTAACCCACGCGTTCGCGATGTACTAATGTCGAAAGCTTCGCGATCGCGAACCTTCCCACGCGACCTCATAGCACAAAATCTCAGCTGCCCAAAATAAGCCTACGCGATCACGGACCTTCCCACGTGATCGCGTATAAGGAAACGAGACCTGCAACATCAGCTATCATCTAAGTCTAAATTCCAATCTGTTAACCATCCGAAATCCACCCGACGCCCCCAGTACTCAACCAAACATACGAAGAAGCCCTAAAATACCATACGAACTTAGTCGAGTCCTCAAATCACATCAAACAATATCAAAAACACGAATCGCACCCCAATTCAAGCCTAATGAACTTATGAACTTCTAACTTCTACATTCTATGCCGAAACCTATCAAATCAACTCTGACTGACCTCAAATTTTGCACACAAGTCATAAATGACACAACTGACCTATTTCAACTTCCGGAACTAAAATCCGAGCCCGTTAACCACAAGGTCAACTCTCGGTCAAACTTCTCAACTCTCCAAACTTTTAATTTTCCAACTTTCGTCATTTCAAGCCAAAATCAACTACGAACCTCCAAATCAATATCCGGTCACACTCCTAAGTACAGAATCACCCTACAAAGCTATCGAAACCGTCGAAACTCCATTCCGGAGTCGTTTACACATAAGTCAATATCCGGTCAACCTTTTCAACTTAAGCTTCTAATCTTGAGACTAAGTATCTCAACTCATTCCGAAACATCCCCGGAACCAAACCAACTACCCCGACAAGTCACATATCAAAAATTGAGCATAGAATAAATAGTAAATGAAGGAACGGGGCTACAACACTCAAAATGACCGGCTAAATCGTTACAATAAGTATCAAGAATTCTGAAGTTATTCAAAAACTACGCGTTGACGGGATCATTAGAACAATAGTACAGAAAGTTTAGCCATCAGTCATCCTGCGAATGAAATCAAGACTAATCAACGAAACAACTATTTATGAGTCCTATATAGGTTTTAAGGTACCATAGTCAAAATCATAGTCAAAATTATCAGTCACCACCCTTTCTTTCGCTCAAACTCATGTATCTATAAGAATTATTAATCCTATATAGGTTTTAAGGTACCATAGTCAAAATCATGTAGGTTTCTATGGTAGCTACCCTTTCTTTCGCCCATACTCATGTATCTATAGAAGTCTGACTATTTATGATTTTGACTATGGTAGCTACTAGCTTTAATCTATGTAAATAGTGTGATTTATAAAACTCTAGTTATCAAGTCTTATTGTATTGTCACGATCCCAATTTTCTTCTGTAGGATGTCATAATGGCACCTAGTCTTTAAGACTGGGTAAGCCTAATACTTACTAAATTAAATGACAGAATTTAACCAAATAACTATTAAACATATATTTCTATATAAAGCCAACAATCCCAACATGATATACAACATCCCAAAACAGGTAGTACAAGTCATAAGTTCTATTGAGTTTACCAAGAAATTTCTAAGTACAATTGTTCTGGAATAGAAATAAATTATACAAAATAACTTCAGAAGGTGACTCCGAGGCCTGCGAACGCGATAACAGGTATACCTTGAATCTCCACAGCAATGCTTGATCAACTAGCTAATGATCAACAAACTCCGAAGTACCTGGATTTGCACAAAAATGTGTAGAAAGCGTAGCATGAGTACACCATAGCGGTACCCAGTAAGTATCAAGACTAACCTCGGTGGAGTAGTGACGAGGGATAGTCAAGACACCTACCAGACTTAATAACATGTACAAGTATGAATGTAAAACTAACAGAGAAGAATATCAATATAAAGCTAAGCATGGTAAAAATGACAAAATAATACTCGCATAGAAAACTAGAAACAACAATTAGCAACAGGGAACAACCAACATGTAATAATGCCGTAGAGTAAGCTGAATACAGTTTAAGTCCGGTGAAACCAAGTAAGGAAAATAAGTAACAACTCAATAAGAACAACCGCTTTCACACAAGATTTATTCAAGAATTTTCCCGAGGTACCACACCTCATAGTCACAAATTACGAGTTCCAATTCGCGAACCCTAATCACTTGGCATCTTGTGCCCATATTACAAATCACAACCATACGGGCAACTCACATACTGCACGGACAACTCACGTGCCAATATCATTAATACCTTATAACTGCACGGACAACTCACGTGCTAAGGGAGTGACAATATCTCATATCTGCACCGACAACGCACGTGCCAGCAATAACAATAACTCATAACTGCACGGACAACTCACGTGCCAATAGTATAACTTTCGCACAGAAGGCTAGGATACGAGAATATATATAAATGATCAATAAACATCAGGATTCATCTTCTTAAGCCGATATGAGTGATTAATTATGTGTAACTTTGTGAAAGTGTTCTATCACAACTCGAGTCAACAAGTAAGAGAATAGACAATGAATGGCACATAGAAAACAACACAACAAAATACAAAAATGCATAACTCACACAAGGTAGGCACATCACTACACTAATATCATCAATAACAATTCCCCCCAGGCTAACAAGTCATCAAAAATCATCTCTAACATAGCCACCCTTGTCTCGCCACTTACGCAATAATAAAGTAAATGCCTACCTTTTTCTCGCCGCACGCGCATAATAATATTCCCGTCTTGTCTCGCCACATGCGCAAACATATATATATATATATATATATATATATATATATATATATATATATATATATATATATATATATATATAGAGAGAGAGAGAGAGAGAGAGAGAGAGAGAGAGCCCGCCTTGTCACGCCGCATGTGAAAATATCAATAATAACAATAGCACAGGCAATTCATGTGTGAACACCCCGACAATCCTCTTAACAGTATCACGTGTGCCAGAAACATAACAACATAATATAACAACTCGCACCACATGTGCCCATATGCCACAATATTTCCTCAAAATAATTCCAATACCACAACCACACATAGCCCTCGACTCGACAATACTGAGTACAATAACAACAATAACACGAGAGTACGGCAAGTAAGTAAACACAAGAATTACAAAACACAAAGAAATGGAAGAATAGACTCACAATGAAAGACATGACAAGTGACAATAGTTTGAACAAGAAAAACTCAACAATGAGAGAGATAGTGTGTAACAACGATATCAAATAAGAGTAACTCAACAATAGGAGAGATAACATGTAACAATGATTCTCAATAAGAATGACTCAAAGATAAGAGAGATAACATGTAACAATGATTCAAGTTAAGAATGACTTAACAACTAGAGAGATAACATGTAACGATGATTCCAATTATGAACAACTCAACAATCAGAGAGATAAAATGTAGCAATGGCTTCAATAAGGATAAGTCAACAATGAAAGAGATAACAATAACTTCAATTAAGGATAATCAACTACAAAAGAGATACATGACAATGAAAGAGGTAACAACTCCAATTAAGGCATATAAGAATATATTTGGAAATAAAGTGGTGGCACATGAACTAATCAACTTCAAATAAGACATGTAAGGGTAAATTTAGCAATGGAAGATATAACATGATAAGACAACTTCATTTTAATGTACATAAGAACCTATGATTCTAAGCTGGTCAAATTTCCATACATAAGTCGTGTACACACTCACGTAGTTCAAATAGTGCAAACAAACCAATTCCTACGGGATAGCTCCCTCGCACAACGTTTGGCAAGATACTTACCTCAAGAGCCCTCAATCAACGCTCTAAAATAGCTTTTCCTTTACAATTCACCTCCGCTCGGCTCAAAGCTAACCAAAATCGACTCAATAATATCAAATAATGTAAGAAAAATCAATTCCAATAATTAAAGCTACGATCTTTAAACAATTGCTCAAAAGTCAACAAAAGTCAACTACGGGTCTGCCCGGTCAAAATTCGGGTCCAATGGTAGATTCCGACTACCCATGACCCCACAAGTTCATATATGTGATTAGTTTCAAAATCCGAGTCCAAATCGACTCTCAAAACTCAAATTCTTATTTTTCAAAAACTTGACAAAGTTTCACAAATTTTCACTTTGCTTCACATGATTTTGATGTTAAAATCTTAGATATATTGATGGAATATGATTAGAATCTCTTACCCAAAGTTTGTGGATGTAAATCCCTCTTCAAAATTGCCTCCTACTGAGTTTATGGTTCCAAAATATGAAAATGAGACCAAAGATCCTATCCCACAGCTTTTTGTCCAGTCGCAACTGTCGCAAATGTGACCTAGGGTTCGCAAATGCGAACAGTAGACACCTCGCAAATGCGACCAGACTGATCACAAATGCGAGAAAGCTTATCGAGCCCCACCTTCGCAAATACGAACTCTGTGTTCTCAAATGAAAACCTAGCAGACTTAGCTATACATCGCAAATGCGACCTCCCACCTCGCATTTGCGAGGCCTGCGGTACCAGATCACACTAACAATACTAAAACTATTCCAAACACTCCGAAACGTGTTTGAAACTCATTTGGGCCCTCGGCGCTCTAAACCAAACATCAACAAGTCTAAAAATATAACACTAACTTACTCGCACGATCAAATCATTGAAATAACATCCGCAATCATGAATCGGACCTCCAAAACACATGAAATCAATATGAAACTCAAGAACTTCTAAAAACACAATCATGCGTCCAATTCCTATCAAATCAACTCGGAATGGCATCAAACTTTGCGGGCAAGTTCCAAATGACAAAATGGACTTATTCCAAGTTCCGAAATAAAAATCTAAACATGATAGCTATGAAGTCAACCTACGGTCAAACTTATTAAAATTCTAAGCCTTTAAATTACCAACTTTCGGTAAAACAATAAAAATTAACCTACGGACCTCCGAAAATATTTCTGGGCATACGCCCATGTCCAAAATCAAGATACGAACCTATAGGACCCATCAAAACACTTCTATGGGATTGTTTGCACAAAAGTCAAACCTCGATATTTTCAACTTAAGCTTCTAAAGTGAGAATCACTCATCCGAATTCATTCCAAAGCATCCGAAATTCAAATCCGACCATGCATGCAAGTCATAATACACAATATGAAGTCATACAAGACACCGAACCTCTGAATGGATCGCTAAAGCCCAAAACGACCGGTCGGGTCGTTATAAGTTTATATCTAGTTCCAAATTATTATAGATTTCTTTTGACAATTATCAATAATTATTTACATAAAATTTACTCCACAAATGTTTAACCTAAAATTGCATAATAGGCTAAATCGACTAAATTTATAAAAATACGGTCACAAGCATTCGATTTAACCCAATTTCAGTGAAAAATAGATTAATAATTTGAATAATAATAAATTTGAATAATGAAACGGCTGTAAAGAGAAAGTAAAGAGAATTCTTTTTGTTAAACTTCTTGAATATCTTAAATTGCACAATGCTAACTTGGTTGATAATTTTATATAGCACAGTAATAGTAAGTAACTTCTGATGGGCTACAAAAAGGGAGAAGTGGGTTTATATAGTATTGACTAATGTAAACTTCCCCCAAGATTTGTATTATGTTATCAACCTGATTAATTCTTTTTGACCATTACGCTTGAAGGATTTGTAATTGTTCTGATGTTTAATGCTAAATCTTGAGTATTCAAGAATTTGCTGATTTGCATTGTTCTTACACGAGGGGCTTTCCGAATAGTCGTTCTATGATGGCACTATTATGATATCAATACAGATGATCTCGGTACATATAATTTCGGTACAAATGATCTCGGCACAAATGATCTTGGATATATTCTTTAGTTGACCTTCAGGTTCGCTGCTCTAAATTTGTTACATCCCGTACTTTAGGATGAGTCGTAGTAATCCATATAAGCTTTAAGGAATTAAAACCATTCATGAGATTATAGAGGATTTGTGACTATGTTATTATAAGACCCCGTAAGTTTAAAAACCTTGATACCGTTATATACATTTGATATGGTATTTTGAGTGAAATATTTTTGTAAAAAAAATTAAAACATATAAATTTATGTAGTTATTAATATTACTACTTTCGAACAAATATATACATAATATGAGAAAGTTTATGAGATTTTCTTTATTGTAAATATAGAAATTATTTTCTCACAAGAAAAGAAGGTTATCTTTTTACCATTTTAAGAATTAAGCGTACTAAAATTTGTACTCTTTATATGAGATTAGGAAAATTAGAAGTTGAGAATATATATATATTTTTACATGGATGTTTTAATGAAATAATAGTGTATGTATTGATTTTATATAGTACCACATGACCATGATAGTAAGGTGTATAAAGTGTGTTAGTAGTAAGTAGTATTTTAAGTAATTTGAGATAATTCTTAATTATGTGAATAATTGATTAATTGTGGGAATAATTATGATATTAAATAAGGATTAAGTGGATAATGATCCTTTTAGGGGCTGCCACATGGCATTAAGCCAAGCCAAAGTGGCACAAATGAGCATGATGAGTCATAAGACATAAATTGCCTTGTTTACACGTAAGAACCATTGGATAACTACCTTGATTTAGTTCTCTATTTGATAAACGAAGCTGCAAACAAAAAAAAAGTTGTTGGAATTAGCATTAAGAACCAAGACTCACAAATCTTTACACGAGAGACGTAAAGATTTCCTTACAAACCAAGACCACTGTTCTTATGCTTTTCCAATTACTTTGATTTCACATTCTCAAATTTTTTGTCATTCTTTAAATACTTTTTGATAACAATTATAACTTAGAGAATAGGAAAAAGTTATGACACCATTAGAAGGAATCTTGGCTAAGTCATAAAAGTCTCAAATTCACAAATATATGGAATGGAAAACATGATTGCTTTAGCAAAGGAATTCATGCGAAGTTATACGACGTAATAATAACAGAGTTTGCAATTCTAAAGGAGCTCGGTATAATCTTTATCAAGAATATCATACGGATTTTTTTCTACTTCGATCCGCTGTTACATGTTTTATCACAAAAGACGTGTGTTAGAGGGATTGTCAAGAGAATCGGCTTAGGTATGTTAAGGCTATTCCTTCTTTCTTTTGTCATGATCCAAGTAACGATACGTAAACGTAATGCTATTCCATAAGTGGTTCTACTCTTAGCAGTCAGGGATGTCTATGTTATTTATTCCTGTAAAGTGATATTCAAGCATGTCTAAGTATGTTCCTAAGTCACTATTGAGGTATTTGATAAGGATGTTAATGTTCATAATGTTAGTAATACATGCATCTTCATTTACCACCGTGCTACGGCCGGTCGGACAGTCATGCATTTATCACCGGGCTACGGCCGGTCGGGCAGTTACCACCGGTTGGGCAGTTATGTATCATTATTTACCACCGGTTGGGCAGTTATGCATTTACCACCGAGCTACGGCCAGTCGGGCAGTTACCACTGATCAGTTGGACAGTCATGCATCATACGATATGGATAATAGTCTCAAAGAGAAGCACATATATATATATATATATATATATATATATATATATATATATATATATATATATATATATATATATATATATATATATATATATAAAAGTATAATAAGTATGCATATACAGTGGCACTTCAGAGATTCAGGTTGATTCTTATATTTCTTTAATTAATGTTGACTTATTGTTATATTTCAATTCTGCCTTACATATAGGTATATTATTCGTACTGATGTCCTTTTGTTGGGGACGCTGCATTCATGCCTGCAGGTATAGATAATCAGTTTAGCCCTCATAGTAGACGATATTGGCATTCAACGAAGGATCGGTAAGACTCCACCTCATTCGGAGTGTAGCCGAGTCTATGAGTCATCGTGTCAGAGTTTTGCTATAGACTTATGGGTAGGCCGGTACCCTGTCCCATTTGATGTCAAATAATCTTAGAGACTTTATAGACAGAGGTTCATTTTGTACAGTATGTCAGAGGCCTTGACGGTCTATATGTATTCATGTTTTAAGAACGATGGTTTATTGATACAACGCTTGCCAACTTATAGTTATACATTACGAGTTGTGGCCATGTTGGCCCATGATAGTTACAAAGAAAAAATAAATGAGTTACAGAGTGGTTCGCTTGGGTCATTACGGCTCCGGGTGCCAGCCACGCCTCCCCAGGTCTGGGGCGTGACAAAGTGGTATTAGAGCAAGTCGTGTCCTAGGAACTCTATAAAGCCGTGCCTAGTAGAGTCTCACTTATGAGTGTGTTGCGTGCCACATTTATAATTGAGAGGCTATAGGGCATTTAGGAAATGTTACCCTTCTTTTTGTTTCAAAATCGTGCCATAGAGCTGAGTCGTAAGAAGTTAGTATGAAGCTTTCGCTAGATTTTGTATGCACCAGAGATGCAGGTATCATAGTAGAGCTTTAAGGCATAATTTTCACCTATGTGAAAGGGAGGTTATGAAAGAAACAGAAGATACGATGCGAGATTAATAGATAAGTAAGGTAAATGTGAAGAAGATACGAGATACTCAAGTACAAAAGGTTGTGAATAGTCGAGACTTCAGATACAGTTTGTGAATCTCTAAGAGTTAACATTCGAGGACGAATGTTCTAGGGGGGAGGGGAAGGATATTACATCCCGTACTTTAATATTAGGATGAGTCATATAATCCATATGAGCTTGAAGGAATTAAGACCATTCATGAGGTTTGTCGCGCCCCTTTTTCTCACGAAATCGGGTTTCGACATGTGACAACTCTTTTAAGGAAGTATTAAAAAAGGAGAGTCGCCACCTAACGGTTTAAGGTGCGTTAGGGCACCTATTTGCATATGACTCAGATTTGACTAGTTTGCATCACCAAAGATCGGGTAAGGGCTCGAAATTACCTCGAAGAGAAGGTGCTAGGTACTCTTCGAGGTCCACACCTGTGGGTCCCGGCCGAACTTGAATTATATGAATTAATCAGATAAACAAAGACAGAGAACAACAAGAAGTTTGGGAAGTTTTATTATCAAAAGACTTTGAATAAATACAAGCACTTGATTCAAAGATAAATAGTGATTCAAAGATAAAGGGGGTCCTAAGTTTTTTTAGCCTAAAAGATCACCCCGTGCAACATAAATAATACTTCGTAACTCCCTCAAGATGGGGTGTTACTCGTATTATTCAGCGGGCATAAACTATCATCTCCTGCTACCCGATTACTATCTTTAAGTTATTATCTAAAGTGCAGTAGTTGATTCTAAATCGTGCCTTATGCGTGAACTGCCGTCCCATGCCTATGGTCCAGGAGGCATTTGGACCTCTATTATTGGGTGGTTCTAGACTTAACTTAGGTTGCTAAGAAAATGTTAAAACTAGGCGACAATTCAAAACAAATAGCACTGCAATTAAATTCAATTAAGGGCTCAAATTAGCCTCCGCAATTAGACAATAAATGCACGCAAACAGATTTCTAAGTTAGGGTATTTAGGCAGTTTGAAAAATGAGGGGAATTGCAGTCCTTAAGCCTTATAGACATGGTTTCTATATGATCTGATTCCGATGTGCAGGCCATTTTTAGACCTATGGTTTCTAAGTTACTAGTTTGGGGTGCCAGATGCTGCTAAGTCGCTTATTACAGATTATAAGTTGATAAATCTATAGGCATGATCTCTAAGTGATTTACACAATAAGGGACAATGAGACTTATTAGAAGTGCTCAAAATTATTATGCCTCGCGTGGATAAACAATAAAACAACGTTTGCAGAGCGAGTAGTGATGTCCTATAGGCATGATTTCTAAAGCTTGGCGATTGGAACTGATTCTCATACATTTAGCTCCTATAGGCATGCTTTCTAAAAATTGACAGTTGGAACTAATTTTATACATTTAGCTCCTATAGGAATGCTTTCTAGATGGACGATGAGATGCAATAGAGAATTAATTAGTTAGAATCCTATGGGCATGATATCTATTGAGCATGGTGCAGATTAAGGAGCAGTCATTAGCAATTATTTTCTATAGGCATGCTGTCTAGCAACACATAGCAGTAGACACAAGAATAGATGGAGCATTTGTGCATTGACAACATACTAATTATGTGAGTATGCGATTCCCTAATGACATGATTTCTAATAGTGCACAAAGAGATTTATACATAACAGGTCGGATAACAAATAGTTCACACAAATTCTATACACATTCTTTCTACCCTTTTCATGCAAGTATTAGGAGATACCCATTTTCCAATTTCACTATTACCCAAATTGTTATTATAGAATTATTACAGACCCAATAAAAAATAAATTACAAAGTGGTACAAGTAATAACAACAGGTCCAAGATGGGCCCAAAGAGATACCCAGCACTGCTAGACCTTCAACTAAGCTCTCTCTCCACCCTTTAGCACACATAGCCCAGAAACTATAAGAGATTCAAACCAAACCAAACAGCCATGGTTTGGTCTTAAGATCCAGAAACCAATCACTTACACAAATTAATTTGCACATTTAATATACATGAAGAGGGACAGAACTGAGTAGTAAAGAAAATAACCAAAGAACCTTAGGCCCTAGTGTGTCAGAGTTCATAAGGGTCTCAAAATGGACCCCGAGCAGTGCTCACACCAGGGAGGTTAAGAGAGAAAGCCTTAGTGGCCTTGGTTTTCAGCCGGCCAAGAATTATAGATTCAGAATAGGGTAAATAACCAATGAGAAAAAATAGTGATTAAATGGTAGAGTTTAAAGAAGTGCATTTGTATTTTTAGAAATAGGCATTTGTAGAGGTGATCACACAATGAACATATCAGCAAAGAGGGTAAACAAACTTAAAAGCCAGATTGATAGCACAAGTCCACACTTAGCACGTTGGGCAGAGAACATTTGTAGGGAGCAGGATGGGGGGGGGGTGGCTTCTGGGATTACAAACTAACATACAAAGATGCAATATGCCAATAGAGCACTTAACTTAACAGATTTGAAGTCTAAGGGTCAAATTATGCTGAACACCAGAAGTTAAACAGTACAACTCACACCAGTAAGGCAAAACAGAACCAAATGTCATGAAGGAAACTCAAGTCAAGAAGCAATTCTAAAAGGTTTCAGTTAATTGCTAGGGAGTACAGAATTGGACAAGCTAAGGTCATATTGGGTGATGAAAATAATCATAGGAGTAAGTCATAGCTAGAGTGAAAGTCTAAGCATAGATTAAGACATATTATAGACACAGATCAATCGCTATAGAAATCCAGGACATGGCAGGAAACAAACTGAAGCCATATAGCTAATGTAACATTCAAATTACCAATACTGTCACGACCCAAAATCCCAACCTGTCATGATGGCGCCTATCTCAATACTAGGCAAGCCGAAAATCTCAATAAACCAAAACTTCTCTTTAAAGTTGAAAATATAATATTTAAATACAATACAAACACTCCCCAAAACCTGGTGTCACTGAGTACATGAGCATCTAATATGAATACAAATCTGAAAAATATAGTCTATAATAGTCTGAGACCAAATACAGTAAACAAAGAGATAGAGAAGGAGAGATAAGGTCTGTGGAACACGACAACTACTTTAAAATCTCCTGAAAATCAATCGCACGAAAAGATCAACACCCGCTATGTCCGGGAACACCTGGATCTGCACACGAAGTGCAGGGTGTAGTATGAGTACAACCAACTCAACAAGTAACAATAATAAATAAGGAACTGAAGATAGTAACGAGCTACACAGTTATGGTTCATTTCCAGTAATTCCAGCAAAGAATAGACATGCTATAAAATCTGACAGTTTAATGTCAAATCAATTTTTATACAGTTCCTGTTCATGTAATCCGTATATCAACAATCTTTCAGAGATTTCACAATAATGACAGATAGCAACTAAGTGCAACAACAAATGGAAATTAAGTACAACCTCTTAGGAAAACAATCACTTACTAGGCTCCGAGCCCTCATCACTCCCTGGGCTCCCAGCCTTCATCACTCACTCTCAATGGGTACCCGCGTTCACTGGGGGTGTACATACTCCGGAGGGGCTCCTACAGCCCAAGCGCTATAATCTGCACGGATAACTCACGTGCCATAATATAAATATCTGGATCCGCACGACCAACTCACGTGCTGCACGGCCAACTCACGTGCTATAGTATAATATAAGGATCCACACGGCCAACTCACGTGATGCACGACCAACTCACGTGCTATAGTATAATATAAGGATCTGCACGGCCAACTCACGTGCTGTACGGACAACACACATGCTATGATATCAATATCTTACAATCAGGCCCTCGGCCTCTCTCAGTCATAAATCTCTCCAGTCTCTCGGGCTCTCATTAATCATGAAATCAGCCCAAACAACAATGATATGATGTATCAATAATAATAACATAGGCTGAGATAAAATGTGCAAGTAAAAACTGAGACTGAGTACATATAATATTTAGGAGGTAATTCAACAAGTACGCGACCTCTGTGGGTCCCAACAGTATTATCACATAGCCTAAGCATGATTTCTAACATGATTTACAGTCAAACTTTTATCAACACATAGAGAGAATATAGCTAACAACAAATTATTCAACTTTACAGTTTTTCGGGATGGACCAAGTCACAATCCCCTCGGTGCACGCCTACACACCCGTCACCTAGCATGTGTGTCACCTCCAAAGTAATCACATGATACCAAAATCTGGGGTTTAATACCCTCAGGACCAGATTTAAAACTGTTACTTACCTCAAAACGTGAAACTCTTTACTCTGCTATGCCTTTGCCTCGCAAATCGGCCTCCGAATGCCTCGAATCTAGTCACAAATAATTCGTTTCAGTCAATAAATTTTATTGGAAGTAATTCCATAAGAAAATACTAATTTTTCATAAAAATTCGAAATTTAGCTCAAAATTTGCCTGTGGGACCCACGTCTCGGAACCCGACAAAAGTTACAAAACCCAAAAGCCCATTCAACCACGAGTCTACCCATACCAATTTTACCAAAATCCGACCTCAACTCGACCCCCAAATCTACAAATCTTATTTCCAAATTGTTTAAGCTCCAATCTCCGATTTACACCTCAAAATTATATAATCTAGTAGGATTATTCGATGATAATTCAATATTATGGAGTAGAAATGATCACAAGAGACTTACCTCAAGTTTTCCTTGAAAATATATCAAAAATCGCCTCTCCTCAAGCTCCAATTTGTCAAAAATAGCGAATGGGACGAAGTCCCTGTTTTCATAATTCTGCCGAGAAAACCTCGGTTCTGCCTCGATCTTGGCCTTCGATCGAGGTCCTCGATCATGGGCCTCGATCCTGGTCCTCGATCCTAGGCCTTCAATCATGTCTTCGACCCTGCCTTCGACCGTGACCCTCGACCTTGGGCTCGATCATGGCTTCGATCGTGGCCCTCAACCCTGGGCTCGATCATGGCTTCGATTGTGGCCCTCGACCCTGGGCTCGATCATGGTTTCGATCGTGGCCCTCGACCCTGGGCTCGATCATGGCTTCGATCATGGTCCTCGACCCTAGGCTCGATTCTGAGAGATTTCTGGGCTCGAATCTGGCAGAAGAAATTTCCAAAAGAAGGAAATTGCAGCAGCTATTGTAGTTCAATTTTTGATCCGTTAACCATCCGAAACTCACCCGAGGCCCTCGGGACCTCAACCAAATATACCAACAAGTCCTAAAACATCATACGAACTTAGTCGAATCCTCAAAACACCTCAAACAACGCTAAAACCATGAATTACGCCCCAATTCAAGCCTATTGAACTTTCAAATTTCTAATTTCTACAAATAACGCGAAAACCTATCAAATCACGTCCGATTGACCTAAAATTTTGCACACAAGTCATAAATGACATAACATACCTATTAAAATTTTCAGAATCGGATTTCGACCCCTATATCAAAAAGTCTACCCCTCGGTCAAACTTCCCAAAAATTCAACTTTCGGCATTTCAAGTCTAATTCTTCTACGGACCTCCAAATATTCTTATGGACACACTTCTAAGTCTAAAATCATCATACGGAGCTATTGGAATTATCAGAATTCGAATCCGAGGTCGTTTACACATAGGTCCATATCCGGTCCACTTTTCTAACTTTATTTATTTTTTTCAATTATGAGACTAAGTGTCTCATTTCACTCCGAATTCCTTTCGGACCCGAACCAAATAACCCGATAAGTCATAAATTAATAGCAAGGCATAAATTGAGCAGTAAATAGGGAAATGGGGTAATAATATTCAAAACGACTGGCCGGGTTATTATATTCCCCCCTCTTAAACAAACGTTCGTCCTCGAACAGGTTTAGAATAATACTTGGAGTCTCAAATAAGTGTGGATATTTGTTCTGCATATCCTGCTCCATCTCCCAAGTAGCTTCTCCGACTGGCTAGCCTCTTCACTGCACCTTCACTGATGCTATGTTCTTTGACCTCAGCTTTCGAACCTGCCAGTCTAAAATAGCCACCGGCTCCACATCATAAGTCAAATTACCGTCCAGCTTTACTGTACTGAAATCCAGAATGTGAGACGGATCCCCGACATACTTTTGGAGCATGGATACATGGAACACTGGATGAACACCTGATAGATTAGGTGGCGAAGCAAGTTCATAAGCCACTTTCCCAATTTTTTTAAGTATCTCAAAAGGCCCAATATACCGAGGGCTCAACTTGCCCTTTTTCCCGAACCTCAACACACCCTTCATGGGTGAAATCTTGAGCAGAACCTTTTCCCCAACCATGTGAACAACATCACGAACCTTCCTATCGGCATAAATCTTCTGTCTAGACTATGCCATGCGAAGACGTTCCTGAATTACTTTGACCTTCTCTAAAGCATCCTGAACCAAGTCAGTACCCAATAGTCTAACCTCACCAGGCTCAAACCAACCCACCAGAGACCGACACCGTCTCCCATATAAAGCTTCATACGGAGCCATATGAATGCTTGACTGGTAGCTATTATTGTAAGCAAACTCTGCGAGTGGCAGAAATTGATTCCAAGAACCCCCAAAATTAATGACACAAGCGCGTAACATATCCTCCAATATCTGAATAATGCGCTCGGACTGTCCGTCCGTCTGAGGGTGAAATGCTGTACTCAACTGAACCTATGTGCCCAATTCTCGCTGCACTACCCTCCAAAACTGTGAGGTAAATTGCGTACCCAGATCTGAAATAATGGACACCAGCACACCGTGTATGCGAACAATTTCGCGAATATAAATCCCAGCCAACCGCTTCGAAGAATAATTAGTACCGACTGGAATAAAATGCACAGATTTGGTCAACTGATCTACTATCACCCAAACAACATCAAACTTTCTCAAAGTTCGTGGGAGTCCAACTACGAAGTCCATTGTAATACGCTCCCACTTTTACTCCGGAATTTCAAGTTTCCGTTGCAATCCGCCCGGTCTCTGGTGCTCGTACTTTACCTGTTGATAATTTAAACACCGAGATACAAACCCAACTATATCTTTCTTCATCCACCTCCACCAATAGTGTTGTCTCAAATCCTTATACATCTTCGCGACGCCTGGATGAATAGAGTACCGCAAACTGTGAGCTTCCTGGAGAATCAGCTCACGCAAACCATCTACATTAGGTACACATAGCCTGCCCTGCATCCGTAATACACTGTCATCTCTAATAGTGACTTCCTTGGCATCACCGTGTTGAACCGTGTCTTTAAGGACAAGCAGATGTGGATCATCATACTGGCGCTCTCTGATGCGATCATATAAAGAAGACCGAGAAACCACACAGGCCAAAACTTGATTCGGCTCGAAAATATCCAATCTAACAAACTGAGTAGCCAAGGCCTGAACTTCCAAGGCTAAAGGCCTCTCTTCTACCGGTAAGTATGCTAAGATGCCCAAACTCTCTGCCTTACGACTCAAGGCATCGGCCACCACATTGGCCTTTCCGGGATAATAGAAAATGGTGATATCATAATCCTTAAGCAACTCCAACCACCTTCACTGCCGCAAGTTAAGATCCTTATGTTTAAACAAATGTTGTAGACTCTGATGATCGGTATATAGCTCACACTGGACACCGTACAAGTAATGCCGCCAAATTTTCAAGGCATGAACAATAGCTGCTAACTAAAGATCGTGGACTGGATAATTATTCTCATGTACCTTTAACTGTCTAGACGCATAGGCAATCACCCTACCGTCTTGCATAAGTACTGCGCCGAGAGTAATCCGCGACGCGTCACAATACACAGTATAAGACTCTGAACCTGTAGGCAACACCAATACTGGAGCTGTAATCAAAGCTATCTTGAGCTTCTGAAAACTCTCTTCACTTTCATCCGACTACTTAAACGGAGCACCTTTCTGGGTCAATTTAGTCATAGGCGATGCAGTAGACGAGAAACCCTCCACGAAACGACGATAATAACCGACCAAGCTGAGAAAACTCCAAATTTCAGTAACTGAGGATGACCTGGGCCAATTCTGAACTGCCTCTATTTTCTTCGGATCCACCTTAATACCTTCACTGGACACTATATGTCCCAAGAATGCCACTGAACTAAGCCAGAACTCACACTTAGAGAATTTGGCATAAAGTTTCTCCTCTCTCAGCCTCTGTAATACAATACCCAAGTGTTGTACATGCTCCTCCTAGCTACGTGAGTACACCAGAATCTCATCAATGAATACCACGATAAATAAATCAAGATATGGCTGAAATACACTATTCATTAAATGCATAAATGCTGCTGGGGCATTGGTTAGCCCAAAAGACATCACAAGAAATTCATAGTGGCCATAATGAGTCCTGAATGCCATTTTTAGAATATCCGAATTCCGAATTTTTAATTGGTGATACCCAGACCTCAAATCAATTTTGGAGAACACCCTCGCTCCATGAAGCTGATCAAATAAATCATCAATATGCGGCAATGGATATTTATTCTTTATTGTAACTTTGTTCAACTGCCTATAATCAATGCACATCCGCATAGTACCATCTTTCTTTTTCACAAACAGAACCGGTGCACCCCAAGGTGACACACTAGGCCTAATAAACCCCTTTTCAAGGAGTTCCTGAAGTTGCTCTTTCAATTCTTTTAACTCAGCTGGTGCCATACGATACGAAGGAATAGAAATGGGCTGAGTGCCCTGCACCAAGTCAATATCGAAATCAATATCCCTGTCGGGTGGTATACCCGGCAGGTCTGCAGGAAATATATCCGTAAAGTCTCATACGACCGGTACTGAATCAATAATAGGAGCATCTGCATCAACATCTCTCACAAAGGCCAAATATGACAAGCATCCCTTTCCAACCATACGTTGGGCCTTCAAATAAGAAATTACCCTGCTAGGAACAAGATCTAGAGAACCCCTCCATTCAACTTTTGGCAACCCCGGCATCATCAACGTCACAATTTTTACATGACAGTCCAGAATAGCATGATATGGAGACAACCAATCCATACCCAGGATTACATCGAAATCAACCATACTGAGTAATAAGAGATCAACTCTAGTCTATAGTTCCCCAATAGTTACCACACACAACCGATACACAGGATCCACAGTAATAATATCGCCCACCGGTGTAGATACACAAACAGGTGAAACTAAGGACTCGCAAGGCATATCCAGATAATGAGCAAAATATGATAATACATATGAATAAGTGGAACCAGGGTCAAATAATATAGAAGCCTCCCCGTGTCACACTGAAACAATACATGTGATCACTGCGTCTGAGGCAACAACATCTGGCCTGGCAGGAAAAGCATAGAATCGAGCCTGCCCGTCTCCGGATCGGCCTCCCCCTCTTGGGCGACCCCTAGCTGCCTGACCCCCACCCCGAGATGGCAGGGCGGGTGGTGTAACTGCTGGTGCTGGTGTCATCGGTCAAGAACTCTGCTGTGAAACCCCACTCAACAGTCTAGGACACTCTCTCTTGAAATGACCAAATTCTCCGCACTCGAAACAACCCCTCCTCTGACGGAACTGCTACTCCTGATAACCCGAGGAATGACCTGCAGAAGCTTGTGCGGATGAGCTATGATGAGAACTCTACGCTGGTAGTGCACTGAATGAAGACTGGCCTGATTGAGCACTGTAAGAACCATGGCTAGCTGTTGCACCACAATGAGCTGGACGACCCGTCTGAGTGTGTCTGTAAGAATGACCCCTACCACAGTGAAACTGACCCTTTGAAGGAACACCGCCGTAATCACCCGGACCACGAGGCCTCTTAGCCTCTCTCTCTCCATGTTCCTGGCTACGAACCATCTCTATCTGCCGAGCAATGTCCACTACCTCATCAAAAGTAGCACCAGATACTCTCTCCCTAGTCATAAGTAACCGCAGCTGATATATGAGGCCATCAATGAACCTCCTAATCCTCCCCCTATCAGGGCGAACCAACCAGACTGCGTGACGAGCCAACTCAGAAAATCTCATCTCGTACCGCGTCATGGACATATCACCCTAGCGAAGCTGCTCAAACTGTCTGCGCAACTCTTCTCTGCGGGACTGATGTACGAACTTCTCCAAAAAGACCATGGAGAACTGATTCCAAGTAAGGGGTGCTGCGCCAACAGGCCTACGTCTCTCATAAGTCTCTCACCATCTGAGTGCAGACCCAGAAAACTGAAAAGTAGTGAATGAGACCCCACTGGTCTCCAGAATACCCGTTGTCCGAAGCATCTGTTGACACCTATCCAGAAAATCCTGAGCATCCTCTGACTCAGTACCGCTAAATAGTGGAGGCCAAAGCCTCTCAAATCTCTCAAGTCTCCTCTGCTCATCATCTGCTATAACAGGAACTACCAGGGCCTGAGTAGCTATAACCGGCTAGGCTGGTAGTGCCCCCGGTATCTAAAGTCCTTGTACTACCTGGTCTGGAGTACGAGCAATGTGGGTATGGGTACCTCCCCCAGCCTGAGAAGTGGCAGGTGCGGCCTGAGCCAAAACCACCTGAGCAAGACCAGTGCAGGCTGCCAATATCTGGGCCAAAGTCTCCTGAATGCCTGCAATCTCAATGGGCACAACTGGTACCTGAGCTGATCCTGTCGGCTCAACTATATCTGGAATCTGCTCCTGAGTTGGAACAATTGGTGGTACTACAGGTGCTATTCCAACTATGGTACGAGCTACACCCCGACCTCTACTTTGGTCCCGGCCTCTACCACGGCCCTGGCCTCTCGCGGCCCTAACTGGTGGCTAACCGTCCGATCCGGTAGTACGTGTCCTCCCATCTGTGAGAGAATATAATAGTAGAAATTTAGTTTCCAGAATCAACAAATTCGCACGACAGAATACAAGAAAGTGAAAATTTCCTAAGGGTTCGGCAACCTCTCAAAGATAAGTACAGACGTCTCCGTACCGATCCGCAAGACTCTACTAAACCTGCTCATGACTCGTGAGACCTATGTAACCTAGGCTCTGATACCAACTTGTCACGACCCAAAATCCCAACCTGTCGTGATGGCGCCTATCTCGATACTAGGCAAGCCAAAAATGTCAATAAACCAAAACTTCTCTTTAAGGTTGAAAATATAATATTTAAATAAAATACAAACACTCCCCAAAACCTGGTGTCACTGAGTACATGAGCATCTAATATGAATACAAGTCTGAAAAATATAGTCTATAATAGTCTGAGACCAAATACAATAAACAAAGAGATAGAGAAGGAAAGACAAGGTCTGCGGAACACGGCAGCTACCTCAAAATTTCCTGAAAATCAACCGCGCAAAAGGATCAACACCCGCTATGTCCGGGAACACCTGGATCTGCACACGAAGTGCATGGTGTAGTATGAGTACAACTAACTCAGCAAGTAACAATAATAAATAAGGAACTGAAGATAGTAACGAGCGACACAGTTATGGTTCATTTCCAGTAATTCCAGCAAAGAATAGACATGCTATAAAATCTGGCAGTTTAATGTCAAATCAATTTTTATACAGTTCTTGTTCATGTAATCCGTATATCAACAATCTTTCAGAGATTTCACAACAATGATAGATAGCAACTAAGTGCAACAACAAATGGAAATCAATTACAACCTCTTAGGATAACAATCACTCACTGGCTCCCAGCCCTCATCACTCCCTGGGCTCCCAGCCCACATCACTCACTCTCAATAGGTACCCGCGCTCACTGGGGGTGTACAGACTCCGGAGGGACTCCTACAGCCCAAGTGCTATAATCTGCACGGACAACTCACGTGCCATAATATAAATATCTAGATCCGCACGGCCAACTCATGTTCTGCACGACCAACTCACGTGCTATAGTATAATATAAGGATCCGCACGGTCAACTCACGTGCTGCACAGCCAACTCACGTGCTATAGTATAATATAAGGATCTGCACGACCAACTCATGTGCTATGATATCAATATCTTACAATCAGGCCCTCGGCCTCTCTCAGTCATAAATCTCTCCAGTCTCTCGGGATCTCATTAATCATGAAATCAGCCCAAACAACAATGATATGATGTATCAATAATAATAACAGAGACTGAGATAAAATGCGCAAGTAAAAATTGAGACTGAGTACATATAGCATTTAGCAGGTAATTCAACAAGTACGTGACCTCTGTGGGTCCCAACAGTACTATCACATAGCCTAAGCATGATTTCTAACATGATTTACAGTCAAATGTTTATCAACACATAGAGAGCATATAGCTAACAACAAATTATTCAAATTTACAGTTTTCTGGGACAGACCAAGTCATAATCCCCTCGGTACACGCCCACACGCCCGTCACCTAGCATGTGTGTCACCTCTAAAATAATCACATGATACCAAAATTTGGGGTTTAATACCCTCAGGACCAGATTTAAAACTATTACTTACCTCAAAACGTGAAACTCTTTACTCTGCTATGCGTTTGCCTCGCAAATCGGCCTCCGAATGCCTCGAATCTAGTCACAAATAATTCGTTTCATTCAATAAATTTTATTGGAATTAATTCCATAAGAAAATACTAATTTTTCATAAAAATTCAAAATTTAGCTCAAAAATCGCCCGTTGGGCCCATGTGTCGGAACCCGACAAAAGTTATAAAACCCGAAAGCCCATTCAACCACGAGTCTACCCATACCAATTTTACCAAAATCCGACCTCAACTCGACCCTCAAATCTACAAATCTTATTTCCAAATTTCCAAGTTTCAATCTCCGATTTACACCTCAAAATCATGTAATCTTGTCGGATTATTCGATGATAATTCAATATTATGGAGTACAAATGATCACAAGGGACTTACCTCAAGTTTTCCTTAAAAATATATCAAACATCGCCTCTGCTCAAGCTCCAATTTGTCAAAAATGGCGAATGGGACGAAGTCCCTATTTTTATAATTCTGCCCAGACAACCTCAGTTCTTCCTCGATCTTGGCCTTCGATCGAGGTCCTTGATCCTGGACCTCAATCCTGACCCTCGATCCTAGTCCTCGATCCTATGCCTTCGATCATGTCTTCGACCCTGCCTTCGACCGTGACCCTCGACCCTGGGCTCGATCATGGCCCTCGACCCTGGGCTCGATCATGGCTTCGATCGTGGCCCTCGACCCTGGACTCGATCATGGCTTCGATCGTGGCCCTCGACCTTGGGCTCGATCATGGCTTCGATCGTGGCCCTCAACCCTGGGCTCGATCTGGGCTCACATCTGGGCTCGATTCTGAGAGATTTCTGGGCTCGAATCTCGCAAAAGAAATTTCCAACAGAAGGAAATTGCAGCAGCTGTTGTAGTTCAATTTTTGATCTGTTAACCATCCGAAACTCACCCGAGGCCCTTGGTACCTCAACAAAATACACCCATAAGTCCTAAAACATCATACGAACTTAGTCGAATCCTTAAATCACCTCAAACAATGCTAAAACCATGAATTACACCCCAATTCAAGCCTATTGAACTTTGAAATTTCTAATTTCTACAAATAATGCCGAAACCTATCAAATCACGTCCGATTGACCTCAAATTTTGCACACAAGTCATAAATGACATAACATACCTATTATGTCACGCCCCAAACTCAAGGAGCACGACTGACGCTCAACCGAGAGAACCCGGCCGAGCAAGCTTATTAGACTTACTTCTACCCAAACTCATTCATGAACAAAGAGGAGATGTACTCTATTAATCAATCATTGAAAAGATTTTATTAACAACTCCCTTTTCATTCCAATTAGTAGCTTCATTCATAATTTCCAAAACATTACGAGTTTATAGAATTAATAAAAAAAAACATAATTTCCTAGTACCTACATTTCTAGTTCAATTCCCAACATCAACCATAACCCACAACCTGTCTACGGAGCCCCTAAGTACAATAGAAGAGTAATATGGAAATGCCGGCAATAAGGCCCCGGCTATACCTCAAAACACTATACATGAGAAACAAAAGATACACGACCCTGAAATGAAGTAGGGCTCACCAAATCAGCTGAAAAGAGTGTACTGTTATCACTAATCAATACCGCCTGCTGAAGAACCACCTGCATCCATTAAAGATGCAGCGCCCCTGGCAAAAGGGACGTTAGTACTGTCGAATAGCACTAGTATGTATAGCTAAAAATCCTCTTTCAAAATAGAATGACCATATAAGAAAAGGCAACACATAAAAAAATAGCAAGTCACAATCAACAATATCCAAATGTCCAGTTAAAACATAATAATTTACAAAATACAAACTTCATATATAATTTTGGTTGGGAGATCATTAGCACCGATATACCACCGTCATTGTTAGCACGGAGTCCGATCACGCCCGATCGGCTAGGCCATCTCCCCACGAACAATGTGGTTTGACATGTGATGCGAAAGAAAGTTGTTACCAAGAGTAGTACCACCATATGCGCAATATGGCATCTGATCTCCACCCGATCAGCTAGGCCGCCTTCCCACATATGCCGCGCGGGTTGAATTTTCCAATCCACAAAGGTTCCAGTTTCATCCCAATTAAGGGGAATAATATCATAATCCACCCCGACACCGGCACGTGTAGTTTCATGTGTGGGCCTTATGACCCACCCTTCCTCGGTATTGCTAATGATGCTCCCAAAAATAGTTTTGATTTGATTTGCAAACAGAAATATCATAAATACAATTGTACTCACCTCAACATCTTTCACACTGTATGAATTCTCATTAGTATTTTCAGTCATTCACAACGACAATATTTCCTTGGCTCATTAGGCCATTCATAAGATTCTTTATTCCTGGCACGATGGCCGTATTACATATTCCACACTTTCACCTCTTTCAATTTCAAAGATCACCATCAAGTATCAACATATAGGATATTTTAAAAATCATATACTTCAAATCCATTTGAAATGGAAACTTCAATCACAAATGGTTTCTTCCCAAAGAATGAAGCATACCAATCAACAATAGAAACACACATGAAAAATCATAAACAGTCAATACACCATTTACTCTTGCAATACTCTCCCCCAGAAATGACAATGTACAATTTCAACATATGAGTATATAGAACTCGAATCACACTGGATATATTTATAAATCAAAGCATTAGTTAAAGCAGCCAATAATGGGCATGAATTTAGTACAAAAGCTTTTAGACAATTCTATCTTTCATTGAAGCACGACTCAAAGCCATAACCTTTTAATACGTAACCCACACTTTGAAACTTGCAGAAACATTATGGAATTCAATTCCAAGAGAGAAAGTTTAGCCAACATACCTCAATCGCGCTTCTTTAGACTCTACAATTATCCGGAACCCTTAGCAACCTCAATCTATTTTAGCAATATACAAATTGAACCCAAAATTAGGAAAACGTTCATGGTTCTAGTTCACTTTTTATTTTTTCCACACTCTTTATCACATGCATGCAAGATGAACCACCCTCATACCCATGAAGTATCAAACTAATACTCCATTATAGCTATGTTTGAAATTAAGAGCTGGGGTGATGAAGCCTTACCTTTTAGGATGAAGAATTTTGGTGCTCTACTTGAATATTTCCAAGGCTTTGAGTGATGATTGAAGATCAATTTGATGAAAACTTAGACCCTCCCTCTTGAACCATCTCTCTCTCTCACTCTAGAAACATCTGAAAATGAGCTCAAAATAGACCTAAGGGGTATTTTAACGGAATGGGGGTCGGGTTTTAAATTAAGAAAATGGGTGCCCCGACACAGGTATGCGGTCGCATATGCGACCGCATAATGGTTATGCGGTCCGCAAAGTGACCACAGAAATGGCCCTCAGGGGCCTGAACTTACGACCCAGGTATGCGACAAGTATGCGGTCCGCATACTCGTTCTGCGGTCTCATAATGCACTGCAGAACTCCCTCCGCAAAAACTCAAGAGGGATTATGCGATCGATATGCGGTCCGCATATTGATTATGTGGTCGAATAATCGACCGCAAAACTGACCTCAAGTTGGCCAAACTTACTGCTTCACTCTGCGGCCATTATGCGGTCCGCAGAGTGATTATGCGGCCGCATAATGGGCCGCATAAACGTGCTTTTCCGCCAAAAAGTTTTCTTTACTTTCCCTTGGGATCTATCTTGGCACCACGAAACCTCGAGTTTTTGATTTAAATTTTTACGGGTCCTTACATATTAAAATTTTTAGAATCGGATTTCGACCCCGATATCAAAAAGTCAACCCTCGGTCAAACTTCCCAAAAATTCAACTTTCGGCATTTCAAGTCTAATTCCTCTACGGACCTCCAAAAATTCTTCCGGACACGCTCCTAAGTCCGAAATTACCATACGGAGCTATTGGAATTATCATAATTTTAATCCGAGGTCGTTTACATATAGGTTCATATTCGGTCCACTTTTCTAACTTAATTTATTTTTTTCAATTTTGAGACTAAGTGTCTCATTTCACTCTAAATTCCTTCCGGACCCGAACCAACTAACCCGATAAGTCATAAATCAATAGCAAGGAATAAATTAAGCAGTAAATGGGGTCATAATATTCAAAATGATCGCCCGGGTCGTTACAAATACATTAAGCTAAACGAACTTCAAACAGTCCAAATTGTTCAAGTTAAACACGAATACATTTTAGAACTGACAATTTAGGCATGAGCAGATGCTAGAGAGGTTCATATCACTAAAACAGATTTGATACTAGCAAGGTTGCATTCAGAGATAATCTAGAAACACGTTAGGTTATGCAATTTCAGAGGCATGCATATGCTAATCAGGAACATAAGAGAATGAACATTGCAAAGGCTAAAGAACTCACCAGTTACTGATTGACAAGTAGACAAACAAGAAAGCACAGAATCACTTTGAACGTCAACAAGATGAGTATAACCCAGGACCTTAGTGCGTCAAGTTCCCAAGGGATTCAAAGAACCAAGGGCAGTACTCATACCAAGGAAGGTCGAAAAATAGAATTTCGGTGGCCTTAGCTTTCAGTCGGCCAAGAGCCAAAGTAGAACAAGAGAATAAGGGAATAACATAACGAAAAACCTTTAGCTTTTTGAGTGGAAACTTAACAATTCAAGTCTGTCCAAAAAGGGAATGAGGGAAGGGTTTATATAGCAGTCAAAAATCGAGCAAACACATAAGGAAACAGAATAGTTTAAGCAACAAACAAGGAAAAGAAACATGCAAATCGATTTGAAATCAATTTAAGAGAGAAAATCTGTAAACCCTAGTTTTTTAGGGAAAGCGTAAATAAGCAGAATCCAAACAAAATCGAACTCACACAGTAATATTGAACGTATATAGACAAAATAGTGCTCAAAATCAAGGATTCGAACCACTTTGTTTCGATTTCGGAAGATATTGCTTGCCATGTTTAGGCAAGCACCTAGGTAACACCACAAACGGACAACCAATACCAAAAAGATTCAAATATAGAAAGAGAATAGTAGTCGAATCCCATTATCAGTAGGATTAGGAGAGGGATTTAGGGGAGGCGGTTAGGGTTTAGTGAAGAAGAGAGGAGTGACAGAGAGAATAGAGGCGGCGGATTAAGGGGAAATGGGTAGGATTTCTGGGTTAGGTTAATTAAAAAATGGGGGAGTGAACGAGGGCCGTTGATCTTGAGAGATCAACGACTGGGATTAAAAATTGAATGGGCGGGTCGTTGGAAATGGGTCGCGACCGGGTTGAAAATTAAAAAGGGTCGTCTGGTTTGGGCCTGGGGTAATTGGGCTAGGTATTTGAGTGTTTGGGCCATTCATTTGGTCCGAAATGTAACTTAGGAATGTTATAGATTTGAAACCCTTGAAAATTAATTAAAAATAAATTATTAAAACCACTAATAAATGGTAAAAGTAATATTTATTCTGTAAAACTATTTTTTAAAATAATAACTCAACATTATAAAATATAAAAATGATACTTTGGCATAAATAGTGTAATAAACACAACTATTTGTAGAATATATGCCGTTATTGCAAAATTAGATAAATAGCTTAAAAAGGCTAATGTAAAAATAGAATAAAAATATTTGAAATAATTTATGGATGCAAAATAATATTTTTGGGCAATTAAGTTATCATAAAATAATTTAAAGGATAATTACTAAATATTTATATAATTTAAATGCAAGAAAATTGATTTGAAGCTCTAAAACTTATGGAAAATTATAGGAAATGCTTGTATATGTTTATTAA
The DNA here is from genome assembly GCF_000715075.1 of Nicotiana tabacum. Lineage (NCBI taxonomy): Eukaryota > Viridiplantae > Streptophyta > Magnoliopsida > Solanales > Solanaceae > Nicotiana > Nicotiana tabacum. The sequence continues at coordinate 119,425,206 of NC_134083.1, read as the reverse complement.
CTAAATGAAAATGCGAATATGCTATTTTGAAAGTATATATGCATTTTTAAAAATATATGAGGGAAACATTGGGTATCAACAAGGTTATAGAGGATTTGTGACTATGTTATTATAAGACCCCATAAGTTTAACAAACTTGATACCGTTATATACATTTGATATGGTATTTTGAGTGGAATAGTTTTGTAAAAAAGTTTGAAAAATATGATTTTATATAGTTATTAATATTACTACTTTCGAATATGCTTTAAATTATACACCTAATATGAGAAAGTTTATGAGATTTTCTTTTTTGTAAACATAGAAATTATTTTCTCACAAGAAAAGAAGGTTTGGTTTAGTTTATGAGATTTTCATTTTAAGAATTAAGCGTACGAAAATTTGTACTCTTTATATGAGATTAGGAAAATTAGAAGTTTGAGAAAATATATAACTACCTTGGTTTAGTTCTCTATTTGATAAACGAAGCTGCAAACAAAAAAAAGCTTGTTGGAATTAGCATTAAGAACCAAGACTCACAAATCTTTACATGAGAGACGTAAAGAATTCCTTACAAACCAATACCATTGTTCTTATGCTTTCCCAATCACTTTGATTTCACATTCTCAATTTTTTTGTCATTCTTTAAATACTTTTTGATAACAATTATAACTTAGAGAATAGGAAAAAGTTATGGCACCATTAGAAGGAATCTTGGCTAAGCCATAAAAGTCTCAAATTCACAAATATATGGAATGGAAAACATGATTGCTTCAGCAAAGAAATTCATGCGAAGTTATACAACGTAATAGTAAAGGGGTTTGCAATTCTAAGGGAGCTCGGTATAATCTTTCTCAAGAACATCATACGGATTTTTCCCTACTTAGATCCGCCGTTACGTATTTTATCACAAAAAAATATGTGTGCTAGAGGGATTGTCAAGAGAATCGGCTCAGGTATGTTAAGGCTATCCCTTCTTTTGTCATGTGTCGACCATTATACTTTCCACGTAGTAAATCCATTTCTTACCAATATAGATTGTCGTCTCACTTATAGGATAGTCTCTGATGAGTATTCTATAAGTTGTAGAATTTTAGGCTAGATGAGTAAAAGTGTATGATGTTATGAAATAAAGACAGTAAAGTAAAGACAAGTATAGAGAGAAACTGATATATTATTCAAACTTCAAACTTATGTACATAATGAACTGAATTCTCCTCTATTTATAGAAGAAAGGAAGCTGCTACTGCAAGCTGCTGTGTAAGCTGCTTGTAAGATGCTCTGTAAGCTGCTCGTAAGCTGCTACTCTAGGTTGTTGTGCCAGATATAGATAATCTTCTACCATGGGTAATATTTATCCATAACGGAGTACCGAAAGGATAAGCTTCTTCATGAGGCTTATTTCCAATAGAGTACTAAATAGATAAACATATTTACGGCAGAGTCTCATATGGATAAGTTTCTTCAGGAAGCTTATTTACAATGGAGTACTAAATGAATATCCATAATATAATATATTTATAACACCCCCCCTGGATATTCATTAAAAGATAATGTGCCTCATTAAAACCTTACTAAGAAAAAACCCTCTGGGAAAAAAATCCTAATGAAGGAAAAAGAGTATACATATTTAGTAATACGCATTGCTAGCTGCCTCATTAAAAACCTTATAAGGAAAACCCTGTGGGAAAAAACCTTAGTAAGGAAAAAAGAGTACATAGCGTATTTTACTCCCTCTGATGAAAACCTTGTTTCAAATATTTAAGTCTCCGCATTCCAATCTTGTATACCATATTCTCAAAAGTTGAAGTTGGTAAAGATTTAGTGAATAAATTTGCCGGATTGTCACTTGAACGGATTTGTTGCACATCAATGTCACCATTTTTTTGAAGATCGTGTGTGTAGAATAATTTTGGTGAAATGTGCTTCATTCTATCTCCTTTTATAAATCCTCCCTTCAATTGGGCTATGCATGCAGCATTGTCTTCGTATAAAATTGTGGATCTTTTCTCACATTCCAAACCATATTTTTCTCGAATAAAATGAATTATTGATCTCAACTATACGCATTCCCTACTTGCTTCATGAATAGCTATTATTTCAGCATGATTTGAAGAAGTAGCAACAATAGATTATTTTGTGGAGCGCCATGATATGATAGTACCTTCACATGTAAAAACGTATCCGGTTTGAGATCTAGCTTTATGGGGATCAGATAAATAACCTGCATCCACATAACCAACAAGATCTCCTTTAAATATCGTAATATATGCTTAATCCCGTTCCAATGTCTCCGTGTAGGAGAAGAACTATATCTTGCTAGTAAATTAATAGAAAATGCTATGTCAGGCCTTGTAGCATTAGCAAGATACATTAGTGCACCAATTGCACTGAGATAGGGTACTTCGGGACCAAGGAGTTCTTCATCCTCTTCTGGAGGTCGGAACAAATCTTTATTCACTTCAAGTGATCGAACAACCATTGGTGTACTTAATGAGTGCGCTTTGTCCATGTAAAAGCATTTTAAGACCCTTTCTGTATAGGAAGATTGATGGATAAAGATCTCGTCTACTAAATGTTCAATTTGCAGACCAAGACAAAGTTTTGTCTTTCCAAGATCTTTCATCTCAAATTCTTTCTTAAGATATTCAATTGCCTTTTGGAGCTCTTCTGAAGTTCCAACAAGATTTATGTCATCTACATAAACAGCAAGTATAACAAATTCTGAAGCCATTTTCTTTATAAAAATACATGGACAGATAACATCATTTATGTAACCCTCTTTCAGCAAATATTCACTGAGGCGATTATACCACATGCGCCTAGATTGCTTTAAACCGTACAAAGATCTTTGTAATCTGATTGAGTACATTTCCCGAGATTTTGAATATGCTTCATGCATTTTAAATCCTTTAGGGATTTTCATGTAAATTTCATTATCAAGTGACCCGTACAGATAAGCTGTAACCACATCCATTAGATGTATTTCAAGCCTTTCACGTAAGACTAAACTGATGAGATATCGAAATGTTATGGCATCCATAACTGGTGAATATGTTACTTCATAATCGACTCCAGGTCGTTGTGAGAATCCTTGTGCAACAAGGCGAGCCTTGTATCTTTCAACTTCATTTTTATCATTCCTTTTTCGCACAAAAACCCATTTATGACCAACTGGCTTTATACCAGCAGGTGTTTGGACTACTGGTCCAAAGACCTCTCTTTTAGCAAGTGACTTCAATTCCGATTGAATTGACTCTTGCCATTTTGGCCAATCAGATCTTTGTCGACATTCTTCGATAGATCGGGGTTCAAGATTCTCACTATCTTGTATAATGTTAAGTGCAACATTATATGCAAAAATATTATCCACCACTATTTCAGATCGATTTAAGTTAATCCCATCACAAGTAGAACCTATTAAAAGTTCCTCACTCACTTGAGTCTCGGGTTCATTGATTTCTTCAGGAATCTCAGAACTAATCAGATCTTGGGTCTCTTCAGGAGATCCCTTCATAATATTATTTTTATCATTTGTCGATTTTATTTTTCTAGGATTTCGATCCTTAGAACCCAAAGGTCTACCATGCTTCAGGCGTGCTTTAGGTTCACTAGCTCTCATGCTAGTAGATGGTCCTGCTGGGACATCAATTCGGATAGGCACATTCTCTGCAGGGATATGCGACTTAGTTATCCTTTTCAAATCAGTAAATGCGTCTGGCATTTGATTTGCTATATTCTGTAAATGGATGATCTTCTGTACCTCCTGATTACATATAGGGGTACTTGGATCAAAGTGAGATAATGATGAAACTTTCCACACAATTTCTCTTTTGATTTCCTTTTTCTCTCCCCCTAATTGTGGGAAAATTGCTTCATCAAATCGACAATCTGCAAATCGAGCAGTAAATAAATCTCCCGTCAATGGTTCAAGATAGCGAATAATAGAGGGTGATTCAAACCCAATATATATTCCTAACCTTCTTTGGGGGCCTATCTTACTGCGTTGTGGTGGTTCTACTGGCACATATGCAGCACATCCAAAAATTCGTAGATGGACAATATTTGGTTCATGACCAAAAACTAATTGTGACGGAGAATATTTATTATAATGTGTTGGTCTGAGACGGATAAGTGATGGTGCGTGCAAGATAGCATGGCCCCAAACAGTAGTGGGCAATTTTATTTTCATAAGTAGTGGTCTTGCTATCAATTGCAGTTGTTTAATAAATGACTCTGCAAGGCCATTTTGAGTATGAATAAAGCTACAGGATGTTCAACTTTTATCCCAACTGATAGACAGTAATTATCAAAAGCTTGAGATGAGAATTCTCCAGCATTATCAAGACGAATAGCCTTTATAGGATAATATGGGAATTGTGCCCTTAATCGAATTACTTGGGCTAATAACTTTGCAAACGCCAGGTTGCGAGATGATAGTGGCACACATGAGACCATCTTGAAGATGCATCTATTAGGACCATAAAATATCTAAACAACCCTCTTGGTGGGTGAATAGGTCCACATATATCCCCATGTATACGTTCTAAAAAGGCAAGGGAATCAATGCCAACCTTCATTGGTGATGGTCTAGTGATCATTTTGCCTTGATAACAAGCATCACAAGAAAATTCATCATTTGTAAGAATCTTCAGGTTCTTTAATGGATGCCCACTCGAATTTTCAGTAATTCGTCTCATCATTATTGATTCAGGATGGCCCAAACGGCCATGCCAAAGCACAAAAGTATTTGAATTAGTAAACTTCTGGTTTACGATAGAGTGTGATTCAACTGTACTAATCTTTGAATAGTATAAGCCAGAAGATAAAGTTGATAACTTTTCTACAATACATTTCTGGCCAGAAATATTCTTTGTAATCCAAAGATATTCCATGTTCATTTCATCTATTATCTCAACATGATACCCACTTTGGCGGATATCTATAAAACTCAACAAGTTTCTTTGGGACTTGGAGGAGAACAACACATTGTCGATAATAAGTTTTGTGACCTTAGACAGAAATACAGTAGCTCTTCCGGAGCCTTCAATCAAACTTATATTACCAGAAATTATAAAAATATTTATTTTTTCCTTATGCAAATAAGAAAAGTATTTCTGATCCTTGAATATGGCATGCGTTGTTCCACTATCAATTATACAAATATCTTCATGATTGGTCTTTGATCCAAACATAATTTGAGGATTATCCATATTCTTCAAAATGACATAAACAAAATAAATATGATAGTAAACATCATTTTCAAAGTGTAACTTTTATTTATGTAAAATAATTACATAACCATACTATCTGCTGCAAATAATAAAAATTAAAATATTTACATTTCTACAGATTCACTACCGATCACATGACTTGTTTCTCCTTCTGGGAGTACAAAATAATCAGCTACATCCAAATGCATGAAGTCTAAATTATCTTCAGAAATAAAATTTGCTTCAGCATTTTTCTCTGTCTTTTTCAGGGAGGCTTGATACAGCTCAACCAGGTGCTTTGGCGTACGACATGTACATGACCAGTGCCCTTTTCCTCCACATCTATAACATGTATTTTCTGGCTTTGCTGCTTGCATCGCTTCATGCTTTTGTTCCTTCCTTTTCCACTGCTGGTGGTAAAGAGGGTTCTTTGGTGCATTGTTATTACCACGATTAGAGTTTCCTCCCCGACCACGACTTGGGCCACGTTCTCTTCCACGCTTAGCTTGGTGGAAGTTTGTCTCATTCACTTCAGGGAATGGACAAGAACCATTAGGTCGACTTTCATGGTTTTTCATTAATAGCCTATTATGTTGCTCGGCTACAAGAAGATGTGAGATAAGTTTAGAATACTTTTTGAATTTTATCTCTCGATATTGCTGTTGCAGGAGCATATTCGAGGCATGAAAAGTGGTGAAAGTTTTCTCCAACATATCATGATCGGTAATATTATCACCACATAGTTTCAATTGGGAAATAATTCTGAACATAGCAGAATTATACTCGCTGATAGATTTAAAATCTTGTAGCCTTAGATGAGTCCAATCATAACGTGCATGTGGAAGAATGACTATCTTCAGGTGGTCATATCTATCTTTCAAATTATTCCATAGTATGACTAGATCTTTAACAGTAAGATATTCCATTTCCAAGCCCTCATCAAGGTGATGGCGTAGGAATATCATTGCTTTGGCACGGTCTTGGTTTGATGCATGATTTTTATCTTTGATGGTGTCTGCCAGACCCATCGCATCAAGATGAATTTCGGCATCAAGCACCCCAGATATGTAGCTTTTGCCCGATATATCCAGGGCTACAAACTCAAGTTTAGAAAGATTTGACATTATTTATAAAAAGAAAGTTCGTACCTCTGATACTTTCAAAGTATTTTCTCGAGATGGCAGATTCTCGTGTTGATAACGTGTTATGAAATAAAGACAGTAAAGTAAAGACAAGTATAGAGAGAAACTGATATATTATTCAAACTTCAAACTTATGTACATAATGAACTGAATTCTCCTCTATTTATAGAAGAAAGGAAGCTACTGTGTAAGCTGCTACTGCAAGCTGCTGTGTAAGCTGCTTGTAAGTTGCTACTGCAAGCTGCTTATAAGCTACTACTCTAGGCTATTGTGCCAGATATAGATAATCTTCTACCATGGGTAATATTTATCCATAACGGAGTACCGAAAGGATAAGCTTATTCAAGAGGCTTATTTCCAATAGAGTACTAAATAGATAAAAATATTTACGGCGGAGTCTCATATGGATAAGCTTCTTCAGGAAGCTTATTTACGATGGAGTACTAAATGAACATCCATAATATAATATATTTATAACACTCCAACACTTTTATTCTGAAACTATAGTGACGTGTTCTGAAATTTAAGTGACATGCACCATTACCATTTAACACCCAAGACATGTGATGTGACCTGATTGGTTGTGATATTACCAGCGGTTCCCAAGGCACTAATTACTCTGTAACTCCGTGATGACGGTTTCATGATAATGTTTCTTCATTCTATAAATATGAAACCTTTTCTTTTCTTCTGCATTCTTCAATTTGTCCAAGTACCGTTCCTTTGCAAGTTTGCTATTATTTCCTTCCTTTATAATTTCTTTTCATTCTATCTTTCTCTTCAAAGCTATGGATTCCAAATATATCAATCTTCCACCAATTGAAACCATTATTTTATAAAATTTCTAAACCGCCTTAAGGCGTACAATCATTGTTGATGAACTATAGGGAAACCTTCTTTGTTATTGAGAAGATAAGGAAAGAAGCCCTAAAAACTACTTCTAAAAGAGGCAGCCAAGATTCCTCCATTATAACGCCTTCTTCAAAGAGAAAAAAAGGCAACAAACAAGAGTTTTCTACTAAACCCACCATTTCCAAGATTTTTCCCAAACAACTTAACTTTAAAGCGAACAACTCTCTATGGAATAAGGCGATGGGGAAAATCAAAAATCGGAATTCCCCTGTGGACACTTACTCTTATCCAGTTGGAACATCTTCTTACTATCCGAAAGGACTGCTACTAGAGATATGACCTAAAATTAACCCAGCTCACGAGAACAAACGAATTACTAGCCACCGAGAAGGTTTCTCGTTCAAATATATGTATCCATTTACTCTAGGGTTTAAACCTACAATTGATCCTGCAATTGAGGCATTTTACAGACATTTCGATGCTTGCTTGGCTAAAATAAATCTGAATATTTCAAGGCATGTGGATTGCCTTATTTTTTTATCAAATCGGCATCGGTGTACTTCACTCTTCATCGCCTTCTTTATCTTTACTCTCCCAAGATTTGTCGGGAAGGATTGTTCACTCTTGCTAACCGTGGTAAGCGAGTCCTTGTTGAGCTAGAGAGTAATCATGATCGGGGGTAGTATGAGAGGTTCATGGTCGTACCAACTCGAGATCTTGTGAAACTCAATGATCTTCCATTTTCGGAGAAGTGGAACTTCAAATATAAGTTTTCTTTTCAACTCCGAAATCATCTTTCTCTTGTCCTGGCCATAACGTCTTTCCCTTGTACTACATCTGCTATGGAAATAATCGAAGAGTTCTCCAACCTTGCTGAATCGATGAAGAAGATACTATCTTATTCTTTTATGGAATTACGGACTTGGAAATATTTTTTTGATGTGTCCGGTCGCAAAGATAAAGTCATGGTATGTTTCAGAAATAAATATCTTAATTTTTCTCTGCCTTCTTCTTATTCTTCTTCTACCGATATAGGTCTTTTGCGAAGGAAGCCTCAACCTAAGACTTTGATTGAGAAACTAGAGGTTGATTAAGCCCAAGATTGGATTCTAAAATTAGCCACTTTGAAGCAAATAAATAAAAGTTTGTTAAGTTGTGTTTCAAAGGGTGCTCTTGTCAAGCCTACGAGAAAGAAGCGAAGATCCGATAAGAAAAAGGTAGATCAGTCTGGGGATGACCAGGGCAATCCTTGAGTTAATCCCCAAACTACTCAATTCTGCCTTCAAGATAAACTAGATAATGTTCCCATCATCGTGGAGGATGATGAGATGAATATTTTGGCTGAGCATGTCGGTGATGCAGTCCCCATTCTATTCTCCGGATGTGTTCCTTTCCCTTTTTCTAAATGCTTTCTATGGTTTTCATGTTACTGACAAAAAATGTTACAGTGTAATCTAATTAGTACCGAGTTGTTGAAGAGGATTACCATCTATAAGGAGGAAATTGAGGAATTGAAGGTGGCCAACAGTGATTGGAAATCCCAATATGAATGAATTCGTACTGAGAAAGAGGCCTTGGAGCACCAGGCTAAACTGTTTCCGAGGAGTTAGAGAAGTTCAAGGCAGAAAGAAGCAGCAGGAGTCTTCCATCATTGATCAACATTCCAAGGCAACTGAAGAGATACGTAGTCTCAAGGAATTGCTTGCTCAAAAGGAAGCACATTCGTGTAAGATGGTCATGGACTTCACCCAAGCCACGGAGTATCTAGATAGATTGGAAGATAAAGCAAGATCTTTGAAGTGTCTCTTAAATCTTTGAATGCTGCTCTTGATGCTCTGCGTCTGAGAAGATGATGTTTTGGGGAAAAGGATTTAGATCCCTTTAAAATTACAAAGATCTCGAGCTGTAGTCAAAGATAAACCTGAATTAGATGTTCTTGGAGATCCGATTGGAGACATTGGAAGCTTCTCATGTCGGATCCCCGATTAGGAGGGGATATTGAGAAATATAGACAAGCAGTGGAGACAGTACCAGCAGGTCACGAATTCTTCTACTCCAAAAGAAGACTCCTTGGAAGAAGAGACGCTTCAAGACCAACTGGATGAGGTTGCTAAAGAAGAGCACACTAAGTCACATCCTACATCTTCAAATACTTAAGTTGATTCTCTCCAAACTGGTCCATCTTTATCGGTTCCTCTTGACCTTTAAATGTTATTTCTTTTCTTATTTCATTGTGCTTGCTTCTCTAGGCTTTAATGCCTTTAAGTATCAATAAAAAATTCAATCTTTCTTTCCGTACTTGAATATTTCATACTTTAGAAATATTTCATTTAATTTTCGGCACTTTTGAGATCATCCAAGTGCTTTTAGTTTCGTAAACATTAAGCTTCTCGTTCCCAAAACTAAGATTTGTAGTTGTAACTTTGTTATGTTTTTCTCGAACGATTAACTTGAGCTAAAATCTTAAGTATCCCGCTTAAATATAAAGAGGACTCTTTTCGTTTTATCAATACTATGAATAGATCCTCTTTACTAAGGCATAAAATTGAATCAACAGATGCGGAGAGACATATGGTCTTGTCACAACCCAAAATATCTCACCAAAAGTCGTGAGGGCACCTAACCTCCAAGATTAGGTAAGTCGATTACACAATAATATTTCAAACAACAAAACAAAATATAATATATCTGAAATGACATAAATAGTGGAATAAAACTCCAACAATAGCCAATACAGTGATACATAATACTAAATTTCCAAAACCATGTAGCACAGAGTCATGATCTAGAAAACCAAATGCAAGAAGATGTCTTGATAGTATAATATTGTTGAATGTATAATAAAAACAATATGAAAATAAGGGAAGGGGCCTCCAGGGGTCTGCAGCGATCATGAAACACTACCTTGAATCCTCGCTAACAGTAAATACTACTCGCTCCTGAGATCTGCTACTGCCAATGCTTGGATCTACATAAAAATATGCAGAAGTGTATTATGAGTATGGGATAACAAGTACTCTTTAAGTATCAAGACTAACATTGGTGAAGTAATGACGAGGTTTAAATCACGTGATATACTCACTAATTAATGAATCTGGGCAATATATATATAATAGCTTACAACCAGAATATAACAAGGTGCAATTTCATCAATTATCAAATATCGGAGCTACCACTCAGCATAGATAAATCAATCTTGACAGTCAAATCATCAACGAATAACGTAGGCATATAGTAGCATCTTAGAATTCAACATAAAACATGTAAAACGCATAATAAGGCATAAAGAATTCACTTGCAAAATCAAAGCTTCCACTTTTATACTCCCCAACTCACCATCATCGGATTCTATATCAGAATCACCTAACATCAGTCAATTACCATAAACCCGTGTGTAAGATATTAAGAGAGAGACATGAGAGGGCGATCCTAGGGGAATGGATCCAAATACACACACTGCACGGCAAAGACCCCGTGCTATAACAATAACAATATCATCATAACTGCACGACAAATACCCCACATCACACAATAATAATATTGTAATAATCTGCATGGCAAAAATCTCATGCGATAGTAGTAGTTAGACAATTAAGGTCGAATTCCAAGGGTTATTCCATCACACAAGATTAGATAAGATAAGCCCAAATCAACCTTCTAAAATGGCTATTCCCTTAGAAATCACCTCCAACCGGCTCGAATCTAGTAAAAAAAAAAACTCAATAATGTCAAACAAAGTTATAGAAAATAATTTTAAACAATAAAGCTTTAATCTTTTTTCAATTTCCAAGAAGTAAAAAAAGTCAACCCGGGGCCACATGGTCAAAACCCGAGTCACGGGGTAGATTCCGACTATCTGTAACCCCACGAGTCCAAATATATGTTTAGATTCCAAAACCAAGTCCAAATCATAGCTCAAAACCCAATTTTTACTCTCTTAAGTTGTAGGAAAGCCCCCTAATTTCCCTCAGAATTTCAAATTTTGGGTGTTAATAATCCATGTAGATTATTGAAATTATAACAAAAATGAGCAGAAATCACTTATCTCAAAGCCTTATATGAAAATCTCCAAGCCAAAATCGTCTTTCGCCAAGTCTGGGGTTCAAATATGAGAGAATGAGCTAAAATTCTGAAATACAGCTTAATACTCAGTTGCAGATGTTGCATTTGTGATCAGGGGTTTGCAAATGTGACCTTCGCAGAAGCGACACTAAGCATGCAAATTTGAACTGAACCCCTAAGAAGCAGATCATATGCAACCAACCCTCGCAAAAGCGATAGCCGCAAATGCGACAACAGTGTGAAGCTAGCCTCCCCATTCCCATATCGCAAATGTAAGCTAAAGTCCGCAAATGCATACCTCGCATTTCAAAGCAGAACATCACAAATGCAATGATTGTGGCACCAAAAACCTCCCAACTTCCAAAGTCAACCTAAAACCAATCTAAAGCTCACTTGAGCCCCTCGGGACCCACTCCAAATATCCACACAAGCATATAAACCTCATATGAACTCGTTTGTAAGCTAAAAATATCAAAATAACATCCACAACCAAGAATCGAGCACCAAAACTTATGTGCATTCCTTCAAGCTCAAGAACTTCATAAACTCCCAACCAAGTGTCTGATTCATGCCTAACCAAATCGAAATGCAACCAACTTTTGCACACAAATCCAAATCAACAAGACGAACCTACTCCAAGTCCCGGAACACCAATCGGAACCGACAACAATAAAGTCAACTTTCGGTCAAACCTATGAACTCCCCAAACCTTTAAATTTTCAACTTTTGGGAATTAAGCTTAAAATCTTCTAGGGACCTAGAAATCCAAATTCAAACACACGCCTAAGTCCAAAATTACCATATGGACCTATAAGAACTATCAAATCACTAGTTTGAATATGTCTACTCAAAAGTCAAACATTGGTCAACTCTTACAATTTTAACTTCTAACTGTGGAACTAAGTGTTCCAATTTATTGCCAAAACTCCCCAGAATCAAGCCAACCATCCTCGCAAAACATACGAGAAACGTCAAATAAGGAAACGCGGCTCAAGTATACAAAACGACTGGTCGGGTCACTACATTCTACCTTTTTTAAACAAATATTTGTTCTAGAACGGGTTTAGAATAATACCTTAAATGCCAAAATGGTGAGGCTATATGCTCCACATATCATGCTCGGTCTCCCTAGTCGCTTCATCGATCGGTTGACATCTCTACTAAGCCTTCACTAATGCGATCTCTTTAGACCTGAGCTTCCGAACCAGCCTATCTAAAATGGCTACTGGCTCTTCCTCGTTAGCCACATTCTCATCTAATTGCATTGTGATGAACTCCAAACATGAGACCTATCTTCATGATACTTCTGAAGCGTAGAAAGCTCAAACACTATATAAACTCCCGTAAGACTGGGAGGCAAAGCGAGTCTATAAGCAACCTCGCCAACTCTCTTCAACACCTCAAATGGGCCAATAAACCTCGGGCTCAACTTGCCCTTCTTTCCAAACCTCATCACTCCTTTCATTGGTGAAACTATAAGAAGAACTTTCTCACCTTCCATGAAAGCCACATCACGAACCTGCCTATTAGCTTAACTCTTCTACATGGACTGAGATATGCGAAGCCTCTCCTGAATCAAATTCACCTTCTCCAAAGCATCACGGACCAAGTATGTGCCCAATAATATAGCCTCATCGGACTCGAACCAACCAACTGGAAAACGATATTGCCTTCCATATAAGGCCTCATATGGAGCCATCTAGATACTAGACTAGCAGCTGTTGTTCTAGACAAACTCTACTAGTGGTAGAAACTGATCGCACTAGCCTCCAAAATAAATAACACATGTCCTCAACATATCCTTAAGGATCTGAATGATCCTCTCGGACTGCCCATCCATCGGACAGTGCAATGCAATCCTCAACTCCACCTGCGTGCCAAACTCACACTGAACAACTCTCCAAAAATGCAAGGTAAATTGGGTGTCGTGGTCTGAGATGATAGAGACAGGTACACCATGCAAGCAAACAACCTCTCTAATATAGATCTGAACCAACCTCTTTGAAGTGTAGGAAGTTATAACCGGAAGAAATGCATTGACTTGGTCAACCAATCCAAGATGACCCAAATAGAATCAAACTTCCTCAAAGTCTATGGAAGCCCTACCACAAAGTTCGTAGTAATGCACTCCTACTTCCACTCTAGTATATCAATCTTCTAAAGTATATCACCTAGTTTCTGATGCTCATACTTGACCTGTTGACAATTCAAACACTTAGAAACATGCCCAACAATGTCCTTCTTTATCCTCCTCCACCAATAATGCCGCTTCAAGTCACGATACATCTTCATAGCACCTGGGTGAATAGAATACCACCAGTTATAGGCCTTCTCAAGAATCAACTCTCTCAAGCCATCGACAGTTAGAACAAAAACCCGACCTTGAAGTCACAATACACATCATCACCAACAGTGACCTCCATAGCACCACTACGCTGCATTGTGTGCCTGAGGAAAAGAAAATGGGGATCATCATACTGGCGAGCCTTAATGTGATCAAATAAGGACGACTATGAAACAACACAAGCAAGGACTCTACTCGGCTCGAAACTATCCAATCTCAACAATCTATTGGCCAATGCCTGAACATCCATAGCTAAAGGCCTCTCGACAGCTGGAATAAATTCCACACTCCCCATATTTTTCTACTCAAGGAGTCTGCTACCATATTAGCCTTCCCGAATGATATAGAATAGTGATATCATGATCCTTCAAAAACTCTAACTATCTCCGCTGCCTCAAATTCAAATCCTTTTGCTTAAATAAGTGCTAAAGACTTTGTTGATCAGTGTGAACCTCACAAGACAAGCCATATAAGTAATGCCTTTAAATCATGAGCGCATGAACAATAGCTGCTAAATCAAAATCATGTACCATATAGTTCTTCTTATGAGGCTTCAACTGGTACAATGCATAGGTAATCACTCTACCGGACTGCATCAAAACACACTCAAGACCAACATGCGAAGAATCATAATAGACCATATACAACCCCGATCTTGAGAGCAATGCCAAAACAGAAGATGTAGTCAAAGAAGTCTTGAGTTTTTGAAAGCTCTCCTCACACTCAACGGACCATCTGAGCAGAGTGCCCTTCTGAGTCAACTTGGTCAATGGAGCTGCAATAGATGACAAGCCCTCCATGAAGTGTCGATAATAACCCACCAAACCTAGAAAGCTCATGATCTCTGTGGTTGTAGAAGGTCTAGGCCAACATTGAACCGCCTCAATCTTCTTTGGATCCACCTCGATCCCATCATTAGTCATCACGTAGCCCAAAAATGCTACTAAATCCAACCAGAACTCATAGATGGAGAACTTAGCATATAACTTCTTCTCCCTCAGAATCTAAAACACCGTCCTCAAATGTTGTTGGTGCTTCTCCCTACTATAGGAATATACCAAGGTATCATCAACGAACAAAATGACAAAATAATCCAATAAAGTTGGAACACATGTTCATCAAATGCATGAAGGTTGTTGGGCATTAGTCAAACCAAAAGACATCACCAATAACTCATAATGCCCATAACGGGTCCTGAAGGTCGTCTTAGGAATGTTTGAAGCTCTGATTTTTAACTGATGATACCCCGATCTCAAGTCAATCTTTGAGCACACCCTAACTCCCTGAAGCTGATCAAATAAATCATCAATGTGCGGCAGTGGATACTTGTTCTTGATGGTAACCTTGGTCAATTGCCTATAGTCAATGCACTTCCTCATGGAACCATCCTTATTATTTACATTAATATCGGCGCACCCCAAGGTAAAATACTCGGCCTGATGAAAACATTATCCAACAATTCCTGCAATTGTTCCTTCAAATCCTTCAACTTAGCTGGAGCCATACGATACGGTGTAATAGATATGGGCTGAGTGTCCGGTGCCAAATCAAGACCAAAATCAATGTCCCTATCCGGTAGCATACTCGGTAGGTCTGCTGGGAATACATCTGGAAACTTTTTCACTATGCGGTATGAGTACCAACACTGACATCCCTAACAACGGCTACGTACGCCATACATACCTTCTCAACCATCCGTTGAGCCTTCAAAAGTGTGATCACCCTACTAGGAGCATGACCAAGTGAACCCCTCCATTCCAACCTTGGTCACTCCGGCATAGGCGATGTCACGGTCTTAGTGTGGCAATTAAGAATAGCATGGTACGGAGATAGTCAATCCATACCCAAAATCACCTTGAAATAAACCATATCAAGTAGTAGGGGATCAACTCTAGTCTTATAAGCCCCAATAGTAACCGCACATGAACGATAGGTGCGATCGACCATATAGAATCCTTAACAGGCATAGACACATTAGCAAGACTGAAATAATATATGTAATGAATGATTCTACTGCCTCAGTCCTACCAGGAAAATCATAACAATGAGCCTGGCCTCCCCCTCTAGGACGACCTCTACCCGTATGTCCCCTGCCTCTAACTAGCTGTCCGGGTGGTGTAGCATCTGTCGCGGGATTCATAGCTTGGGTACCCTACTGAGGTACACT
This sequence comes from Nicotiana tabacum, assembly GCF_000715075.1. Classification (NCBI taxonomy): domain Eukaryota; kingdom Viridiplantae; phylum Streptophyta; class Magnoliopsida; order Solanales; family Solanaceae; genus Nicotiana; species Nicotiana tabacum. Next base: position 119,409,447 of record NC_134083.1, on the reverse strand, counting down.
CATCCGAAGCCTGGGACAACCTATCCTCATGCGTCTCACATCGCCACACTCAAAACAAGCTCTCTGCAAATATGGCTAGTAGGACTTAGTCTGCCCTGGATGATGAGAATAATCACTGTAAGAACCATGTGCGGCAGGTGCACTGAAGAAAGATGGCAGTACGAGTGCTCTAAAATCCATGGCTAGCTGGAGCACCATGTGAAACATGAAGTGCTGACTGTATCCGTTGAATGACATAGCTCCTACCATGACGACCCTTGACCCTAGAGTAGGCACCGCTAAATCCTCCAAAAACACTAGGCTTCTTGGCCTCCCTGTCCTCCCTCCCCTACCTCAATATACGCTCCAGTCTCCTAGTAATCTCCAAAGCCTAATGACAGGTAGTCTCAGTCTCCATCTCTTATGTTATCCCGAGCCTAAGGTTATAGGTGAATCCCTCAACAAATCTACGAACCCTCTCATTTTTTGTAGAAACCAAAAGATCTACAAATCGTGATAACTCTACAAAACTCATATCATACTAGGTCACGGTCATACCCTCCTAGCGTAAATTCTCAAACTCACCGTGCAACTTTTTCTTGCAAGTCAGTGTATCGGTGGGCATAATCTTAAAAACTGAATTTCGAATAATTTAGTATTTTAGTATCGGTTTATTCGGTATTTTGGGTATAGATTTTTTGGTTATTCGGTATTTGGTTACTATCCTCGGTATTAAGGTTTCGATATTTCGGTATGCCGAAATACCAAAATACTGAAGTATTAGCCTGTTACATTGCTTACGAAACCTTTGCTCAATGTCGTTTACTATAGTCTTCTTTGAATGAACCTCACAAACTTAATACCTCTTGTGATAGTCCTTACAAGAGTTGAGATCCTTCCCATAACCTTGAACCTGACAAAATGGATGGGAACTCACACCTCCTGCTCTCATTCTCTTGGCTGGAACAATGGACTCAACAGAAGAGATGTTAGGCATAATCTTGGGAGATTTGAAAGCATTTGCATCTATATGATCAAGAAATCTTTCACACTTCTGATCGATCAGTTATGAATCTCTAGAGTTTGATTCCATAACTGAACTTGATAACTTAACTATACTTAGACTTATATTCCCCAGAATATGCACTAGGAGTCTAGCACTAGCTGCCACTGGGTATCATACCAAGTGAAGCATTCGGATCAGACTCGTTCAACTTGAGTCTCACCACTGCTTTGTTCATAAGGACTTGGTATGATACCGAAACTGTACCGAAAAAATACCGAACAAAATAAAAAAATACTGAATTGTACCGAACTACTTTGGTATGATATTTGGTTTGCAAAATTGATATACCGAAGTACCGAACCATAGTTATTAAATACCGTAGCGGAGTATCGAACGCCCACCCCTAAGTTAGTGGGATACACTCCTCTAAGAAAAGAATTGAGAACTGAAGACTTGTTAGCAATGATGCGCTAGTTGGCCTAATCGACTCATAAATTTACCACTATACGTATGATGGCCTTGACAACTGGAAGGCAGTAAAGTCAATCCCATTTGAATCCGCCAAACCCAAAGTGTGTGAAATATGATGACACTGATCAAGAAAACCTGGTGAATCCTCAGTAGGCTCTCCACAAAAATAAGGAGGAAGAAGCCTCTAAAATCTCTCTATCCTCTTCTGCTCCTCAGCAGATAAGGCTGGCCTAATCTCAGGTAGAACGGCGATGACTGGCTGTACCGACAGAACCCCCGGAGTCTGTTAACCATGAGTCAGCTACTCTGGTGTACGGGCGTCGGTAGTCTGGACTCCTCCCCCAGGTTGTGAAGTAGTTGGTACAGCCGGGATCATACTCGCTTGAGTCAAGTTCTCAAATAGGATATGAGCCAAAGTCTCATAGAGTCTAGTTGTAGCAATAGGTCCCTTAGGTGCCTGAGCTAGTCCCGCCTAATCAACATGATCGGGCATCTGCTCCTCCACTAGAGCTACTGGTGGCTCCACAACAACTACTCTAGCCAGACCCATATAGCAGCGCGTGCTCCACCTCAGCCTCTATCCCTGCACCAACCTCTCGCAACTCTGACAGGGGCCAGTGGTTCCTGCCCAGCTGCTCCAGAAGATAGTTTCCTTGCCATCTGTGAGAGAAAAGAAGAGTAAAGGTTCAAACTTCGGGATAGATAAATCTGCACGACAAAGAATGAAAGAAAGACAAGTTTTCCTAACAGTCTAATAACCTCTCGAAGATAAGTATAAATGTCTCAGTACCAATCCACATGGCTTTACTAAAATTGCTCATGACCCATAGAACCTATGACCCTAGGGTTCTAATACCAACTTATCACGACCCAAAATCCTATCAAAGGTCGTGACGGCAAATAACCTCCAAGACTAGCTAAGGAAATCATACAATAATATTTCAAACAACTAAATAATATATAATATGTCTAAAATAACATAAATAGTGGAATAACATTCCACAAGTAGCCAATACAGTGATACATAATACCAAATTCTCAAAAGCGGGTAGTACATAGTCATGAGCTCTAAAACCGAATGTAGGTAGATGTTTCAATAGTACAATATTATCTGTCTGAATGTATAAATAACATCATGAAAGATAGGGGAAATGGACTCCAAGGGTCTACGGGCGATCATGCAACACTACCTTAAATCCTCTCTAACAGCAAATACTGCTCACTCTTGAGATATGTTGCTGCCGATACCCGGATCTACACAAAAATATATAAAAAGGTAGTATGAGTAAGAAACAATGTGTACTCTGTAAGTATCTAGACTAACCTTAGTGAAGCAGTGACGAGCTTCAAGTCATGTGATACTCACTAATCGAATATATATATATATATATATATATATATATATATATATATATATATATATATATTACACACACGCGCGCCCGTGTGTGTAATAGCTTGCGCCCAGAACATAACAAGGTGTAATATCATCAATTATCAAATCAAGAGCTATCAACTCAGCATAGATAAATCAGTCTTAATAGTCAAGTCACCAACAAATAACATAGGCATAGAGTAGCATGTTAGAATTCAACATAAAACATGTAAAATACATAATAAGGCATAAAAGATTCACTTGCATAGTCAAAGCTTCCACTTTTATGCTCCCCAACTCACCATCATCGGATTCTACATCAGAATCACCCAACATCAATCAATTATCACAAATCGCGTGGACACCATCAAAAGAGAAACATGAGAGGGCGACCCTAGAGGGATGGATCCAAATTCACACGGTGCATGACAAAGGCCTCGTGCCACAACAATAATAATATCATCATAATTGCATGGCAAAGACCTTGTGCCACAAAAATAACAATATCCTGATAATCCGCACGGCAAATACGTCGTGCCATAAACCAATTCCCTATATATGACCAAATGTGCCATAATCGTAACAACCGAAATAACATTTCATCATCAAAGAGACATATGCTCACAAGTCATCAATAAGGTGTATGAGGACATAATAATAATAATAATAATAATAATAATAATAATAATAATAATAATAATAATAATAATAATAATAATAATAATAATAATAATAATAATAATAATAATAATAATAATAATAATAATAAGAAGAAGAAGAAGTACGAACGTGTCCATGATATGTGAAATGTGACTACGACTAAATCAAGTATCATTAATAATAGCCCATCTTGGCCAAATAAGAGATAATAATCTTACACATGATTTATTGCAGGAAAGGATAAGCCCACGTAGTCATAAAAATGATCAAAACATGAATCATAGAAAGCACACAATTGAAACAAGGCACAATAGAAGCCTAAAGACTAATCTAGCCTCAAATCATACATATCACCCGTATAAGCGCTTGTCACCTTGCATAAACGTTATTTTTTTCACAATACAATTAGACAATTAAGAGCAAATCCTAAAGGGTTATTCCCTCACACAAGATTAGGCAAGATACTTATCTTAGCAAGCCCAAATCAACCTTCTAAAATCGCCTTTTCCTTAGAAATCACCTCCAACCATCTCGAATCTAGGCAAACACAACTCAATAACGTCAAAAAAAGCTATATGAATCAATTCCAAACAATAAAGCTTTAATCTTTTTTCAATTTTCAAAAAGTCAGCAAAAGTCAACCGGGGCCCACATGGTCAAAACCCGAGTCAAGGGGTAGATCCCGACTACCCATAACCCTATGAGTCCAAATATGTGTTTAGGTTCCAAAACCAAGTCCAAATCATAGCTCAAAACCCGAGTTTTCACTCTCTTAAGTTGTAGGAAAAATCCCCAAATTTCCTAAAAATTCCATGTTTGTGTTAATAATCCATGTAAATTCTTGAAACAATACCAAAACTAAATGGATATCATTTACCCCAAAGCCTTGTGTGAAAATCTCAAAGCCAAAATCGCCTCTCTCTAATTGTAGGATTCAAAATATAAGAGAATGGTCTAAAATCCCAACATACCTCTTAATACCAAGTTGTAGATGTCACATTTGCGGTCAGGTGTTGGCAAATGCGACCCTTGATAAGTAGGGATTTTGACCGCTTATTTGCTCTCTTTTACTTGTGTTTTAGCTCAAAAATGCTTAAAGGTATCCCGAGAACTAATGAAATGAGCTTTCTTGCAGGAATATTGGGAAACAAGCAAAAGAAGTGAAAATCAAGTCAAAAAGGAGTCAAAATTGGACAAGGACCAAAACAAGGTAAAATTGCTTATAGTGCGGCCGCAAACAATGAAGGATCCCTATCAAAGTAGCTTCAGAGTATGCGGAACGCATAATTTTGGTACGGCCATAGAAGTGAGGTTCAGAGAGTTGGAATTATGGGCAATAGAAGGTATGCGGACCGCACCATTATTGTGCGGCCACAAGAGCCAAAGTGCGGAATCTCATTTTTCTTAGAAATCCCACCGGCCCTTTGAAATTCATCACAACGTTTGACGAGATCGCTAGCGTCCTTGTAAAGAGTAGGCCAATAGAATCCACAACTTAACACCTTTGTAGCCGTTCTTGCTCCGCTATGGTGACCACCATATGGCGAAGATTGGAAGGCTTCAAGAATTCCCGATTGTTCTTCTTCCGGTACACATCTTTGGATCACACCATCAGTACAAATTCGGAACAGATAGGGATCATCCCAATAGTAGTCAAGGCAGTCCCGTTTGAGCTTCTTCCTTTGGTTTGAAGAGAACTCATTCGGTACAATACCACCCATAAGATAATTGGCCAAGTCGGCAAACCATGGCATCCCGGTCATAGAAATGGATAGGAGTTGCTCGTCGGGAAATGAATCATTTATCTCAAGTCCATCATGTGGCCTCCCCTCCTCCTCCAATCGAGACAAGTAGTCCGCCACTTGGTTTTCACTCCCCTTGCGGTCTTGAATCTCAAGATGAAACTCTTGTAAAAGAAGTACCCACCGCATCAATCTTGCCTTAGAATCTTTCTTGATCATCAAATATCGAAGTACCACATGGTCGGTGTGAACAATCACCTTTGTACCCGTCAAGTATGGGCGGAACTTCTCCATAGCAAAGACAATAGCAAGGAGATCATTTTTGGTCACCGTATAGTTGACTTGGGCCTCGTTCATAGTCTTACTAGCGTAGTAGACCAGATGGAAGATCTTGTTGATGCGTTGCCCCAATACCGCTCCAACCGCCACATTGCTTGCATCACACATGAGCTCAAAAAGTAAGCTCCAATTTGGTGCGGTGATAATAAGAGTAGTAGTCAAATTATACTTGAGCAATTCAAATGCCTTTATACAATCTTCATGGAAATGGAACTTGGCATCCTTCTCCAAACGTTTGCACAAGGGGTTTACCACCTTAGAAAAGTCCTTGATGAATCAGCGGTAAAATCTCGCATGACCTAGAAAGCTCCTCACTCCCTTCACGGATGTAGGGGAGGGAGTTTGGATATCACTTAAATTTTGGCTTTATCAACTTCAATACCATTCTTTGAAATCTTGTGGCCGAGGATAATGCCTTCCTCGACCATGAAGTGACACTTCTCCCAATTCAAAACCAAGTTAGTTTCCTCATATCGTGCCAATACCTTGTCCAAGTTTTCCAAGCACTCTTCAAAAGAATTCCCCACCACAGAGAAATCGTCCATGAAAACCTCAAGAAAGTCCTCCACCATATCGGTGAAGATGGCCATCATACACCGTTGAAAAGTCGCCGGTGCATTGTATAACCCAAATGGCATCCGCGAGAATGCGAAAGTACCATAGGGACAAGTGAAAGTGGTCTTCTCTTGGTCCTCAGGAGCAATAAGAATCTGATTGTTGCCGGAGTACCCATCAAGAAAGCAATAAAAAGCACGTCCAGCTAACCTATCCAACATTTAATAAAGAAATGGAAGCGGAAAATGGTCTTTCCGAGTAACTTTGTTGAGCTTCCTATAGTCCATGCACACTATCAACCCGGTGACAGTTCTTGTGGGGATCAATTCATTCTTGTCATTTGTTATCACAGTCATGCCCCCTTTCTCTGGGACACATTGCACCGGTGAGGTCCATGAGCTATAGGAGATGGGGTAAACAACCCCGGCATCCAACCATTTGAAGATCTTATTCTTCACTACCTCTTCCATTGCTTCATTCAATCTTCTTTGATGTTCCACAGAGGGTTTGGGATCCTCCTCCAGAATAATCATGTGCATGCAAAAGGCAGGGCTTATACCCCGAATGTCCGCCAATGTCCAACATATAGCTTTCTTCCTCCTTTGGAGCATCGCCAAGGTAGAGTCTACCTGCATGTTAGTTAAGCACGAGGAAAGAATAACAGGTAAAGTGGAAGAAGGGCCAAGAAACTCATACCTGAGGTGTGAAGGCAAAGGCTTTAACTCCAGGGTGGGAGGCTCCTCGATTGAGGGCTTTGTTGGAGGAGTCTTCCGGTTCTCAAGGTCCAAGGATAATTTTCTAGGCTCATAAGTATATGACCCCATTCCTTGCAAAGCATTGACACATTCCACAAAGCCTTCCTTCTCATCCTCATCATGATTTAGCAACATAGCTTCGAAGGTGTCCTCAACATTCCTCACAACACTTGTGTCATCAACAATTACTTCGGTCACTAGATCCACAAACGAACAAACTTTGTTGCTATTTGTTTGCCTCATTGATTTGCATACATGGAACACCACTTTTTCATCACCCACCTGGAAGGTGAGCTCACTAGCTTCCATATCAACTAGGCCTTCCCGGTATCTAGGAAAGGTCTCCCCAAGATAATAGGCACCTCATAGTCAACCTCACAATCAAGGATCACAAAGTCTGCTGGAAGGATGAACTTGTCAACCCGAACTAACATATCATCAATTATCCCCAATGGCCTTTTCATGGTCCGATCCACCATTTGTAGCCTTATCGATGTGGGTCTTGGTTGCCCAATCCCCAAATTTTTGAACACAGAGTAGGGCATCAAGTTAATGCTTGCCCCATATCACATAAAGCTTTGACAAAACCGCGCTCCCTGTCCGATCCACCATTTGTAGCCTCATCGATGTGGGTCTTGGTTGCCCAATCCCCAAATTTTTGAACACAGAGTAGGGCATCAAGTTAATGCTTGCCCCATATCACATAAAGCTTTGACAAAACCGCGCTCCCAATAGTGAACGAGATTGTGAAGGCGCCGGGATCTTCCAATTTTGGAGCCATGGAGTGCACAATAGCACTCACTTGATGTGTCATTTTGATTATTTCACAATTCATTGATCTCTTCTTTGTTACCAAATCCTTCATGAACTAGGCATATCCCGGCATTTGTTCTAAGGCTTCAACCAACGGCACATTTATGGCCAAATTCTTCATCATATCAATAAAATTCTTGAATTGGTTCTTATTGTTTTGCTTTGCGAGTCTTTGAGGGTATGGAGGAGGAGGCCTTGGCATTGGTGCCTTGGCCTTTTGCACTATCAGATCCGTTATATCAATCACGTGTTCCCTAGACATGTTCACTTCTTCTTGTGTCTTCGCCATACTTTTATCAATGTCAATCCTCACCTCTTCATTAGCTTGAACATCATTGCTTGGCATGTCATCTTCTTGAACTAACACATCATCATCCGCAACCCTTCTATTGTTTGAGGCACTTGCCTCCCCACCTTTTTCGCTCCGTGTGGTTACGGCCATTGCATGCCCCGTATTGTTTCCACCCTTCGGGTTCACCACCGTATCACTAGGTAGTGCCCATTTAGGACGAGTGTTTAAAGGTTGAGATATTTGGCCAAGTTGAACCTCCAAATTGGGAATAGAAGTATTGTGGGAGGCTAATTGAGCATCGGAGTCGGCATTATTCTCCATCATTTTCTTGAACATATTTTCAAACCATCCCATTTCACTATTGGAAGAACTAGAACTTTGTGACGTATATGGAGGCGGGTTGCTTGGTTGTTGATACATCGGGGGCCTTTGAAAGCCCGACCCCCGATTCCCTTGATTGTTATTGTTCCAACCCCCTTGATTATTGTTGCCTCCCCAATTGCTTTGATTGTTGCCACCCCAATTACCTTGATTATTGCCTCCCCAATTGCCTTGGTTATTGCTATTTCCCCAATTTCCTTGATTGTTGTTGTTGCGACCACTCTAATTGCCTTGGTGGCCTTGGTTGTTCCAATTTCTTTAGTTCCCTTGTGATCTCCATTGTTGTTGATTTTGAGTATTGTTTCTTTGACCATGATAATTGTTGACATATTGCACTTCTTCTTCTTGCTCATTATATGAATCACCTTGGTCATACCCGCTATCATCTTGTTCAAATTGTTCCGGACGGTTTTGTACTTGTTGACCTCTTTGTCGTTTCTTGTTTATCATCATATTCACCCCTTCCATAGAATTCACTTTGTTTTGGCCCTTGAACCTGTTGAAGCTGAGCCTTGGCCAATTGGTTCATTGTGGTTGTCAACTCGGCAATAGCTTGCCCATGATCATGTAGCTCCTTGTGTAGGTGAATAACATTAGGGTCACCTTGAGGAACATTGGCCCTACTTTGCCACGCCGACGAAGTATCCTCCATCTCATCAAAAATATCACAAGCTTCGTCATAAGGCGTGTTCATGAAGTTCCCACCGGCGAGTTGCTTTACCACACACTCATTTGTTGTGTTGATCCCCTATAGAAGGTTTGTTGGATTATGGCCTCGGTCATATCATTATTCGGGCACTCCTTCACCACGGTACGATATCTTTCCAAAATCTAGTGCAATGGCTAATTAGGATCTTGCTTGAACGCTAGAATTTCATCCCGTAGTGTAGCCATGTGTCCCAAATAGAAGAATTTGGCAATTAACTTTTCGGCTAACTCATCCCAAGTATGGATGGAATGATTAGGTAATCTCTCTAACCCGTCCAAAGCCTTTTCCCATAGAGAAAAGGGAAATAGCCTCAAAGGCAGTGCATCCTCGAAAACATTTGTTTGCTTGCTCCCCCAACAAGTATCGACGAACCCCTTGAGATGCTTGTAAGCATTTTGTCTTGGAGCTCCGGTGAAGAAACCCCATTGCTCAAGTAGTGTAAGCATCACGTTGGTGATTTGGAAGTTTTCCCCCCTAATACGGGGCAGGACTATAGCACTAGCATAACCCTCGTTCGGCAACACCCGATGCGCTACCGCTCTTGGTGGAGGTGGGGGAGGATTGGGGATATTATCATGAGGCGGTCGGCCTAGCCTATTTACTTGAGGTTTGTGATGAATCTCATCTCCTTGATCATCGTCCACCTCTTCCCCCAATGGCAAATTTCCGATGGGCTCGTTGTTGAGAGTCATTTATGTACCTATAAGCAATTCAAAAACAAAATTAGTGACTCGGAAGGAAAGAAATACAAAGCACATAAAAACCTAGTTATATAGCTAAATCCGTTTAACTCTCCGACAACGGCACCAAAAATTGATCTCGGCTAAACCCACACCACAATTAGGTAGTAAGGCGGTCGATGCAATAATAAACCCAACGTAGGCCGGGATCGAATCCACAGAGAGTTAGAATAGGGATTAGGTGTATATCTAGTTTGAATGTATGATTCGTCCTAAATTAATCTTCCACATGCTTGATTTTTGTTCTACTTCTACTTTGATCTATTATCTGCAATTATAAAACTAAGAGACGATATGTTTGGTTTAGTTGTTTTTCAAATGATAAAAGGATCTAGGGTCGTGACTTACACCTAGATGGTTACCTAGTGGGTTGTAAACTCTAGGGCAAGTTTGATTGGTTGGGGTTGTAATATAGTAATCACACTCCAATACTCACTCTATACCTCTCGGTAGTTTGAGTGATTTTGCCCAATTTGGATTTCTCAAGTCCAAGTGGGTATTGCACAAAACAAGTGATAAATGCTCAAGTCGGGTCTCACTATCTCTAGATTCAACCCTTTAATTGGGGCTATCAATTTCTTGAGTTCACCCCAATTTCTTGTTAGCCAAGTTTTCCTAGACTTAGTCTCTCTTTCTCAAGTAGAGACTAAGTCAATTAGGCATGAATCAATGTTTGCAACCATTAATTCTTGAATTTAAGCAAGAACTAGGCTAAATATCACTAACCCAATCACAAACAAGCCCAAATTCAAACACCCATTAAATACCCACACTAGGGTTGGGTCACAATCCTAGATAGAAATTTAGCTACTCATGAAAAATGTAGAAATTAAAGAAGAAATAAAGATAGAATCTATAATAATTAATTATGGGATGAAAATGTAATATTTGGAGACAAATCTAGTACAAAATTACTTAAAGCAGTAAAGAAAAATGGCTCAAGTGCTCTCCCAAAACTAAACTTAACCTAAAAATGACAAAAAGTCCTATTTATACGAAGCTGAAAATATCTGACAAAAATGCCCAAGCGGAGGAATGCGGTGCGAACTCTAAGATTGACTAGTCAACTGGGCCTTCTGCGTTCGCATAAAAGTGGAATGCGGCTGCACTCTCAAGTAAACAGGCTAGGCTGACCGCCTCATGATAATATCCCCAATCCTCCCCCACCTCCACCAAGAGCGGTAGCGCATCGGGTGTTGCCGAACGAGGCTTATGCTAGTGCTATAGTCCTGCCCCGTATTAGGGCGGAAAACTTCCAAATCACCAACGTGATGCTTACACTACTTGAGCAATGGGGTTTCTTCACCGGAGCTCCAAGCCAAAATGCTTACAAGCATCTCAAGAGGTTCGTCGATACTTATTGGGGGAGCAAGCAAACAAATGTTTCCGAGGATGCACTGCCTTTGAGGCTATTTCCCTTTTCTCTACGGGAAAAGGCTTTGGACTGGTTAGAGAGATTACCTAATCATTCCACCCATACTTGGGATGAGTTAGCCGAAATGTTCATTGCCAAATTCTTCTATTTGGGGCACATGGCTACACTACGGGATGAAATTCTAGCGTTCAAGCAAGATCCCAATTAGCAATTGCACTAGATTTGGGAAAGATATCGTACCGTGGTGAAGGAGTGCCCGAATAATGATATGACCGAGGCCATAATCCAACAAACCATCTACAGGGGGATCAACACAACAAATGAGTGTGTGGTAAATCAACTCGCCGGTGGGAACTTCATGAACACGCCTTATGACGAAGCTTGTGATATTTTTGATGAGATGGATACTTCGTCGGCGTGGCAAAGTAGGGCCAATGTTCCTCAAGGTGACCCTAATGTTATTCACCTACACAAGGAGCTACATGATCATGGGCAAGCTATTGCCGAGTTGTCAACCACAATGAACCAATTGGCCAAGGCTCAGCTTCAACAGGTTCAAGGGCCAAAACAAAGTGAATTCTATGGAAGGGGTGAATATGATGATAAACAAGAAACGACAAAGAGGTCAACAAGTACAAAACCATCTGGAACAATTTGAACAAGATGATAGCGGGTATGACCAAGGTGATTCATATAATAAGCAAGAAGAAGAAGTGCAATATGTCAACAATTATCATGGTCAAAGAAACAATACTCAAAATCAACAACAATGGAGATCACAAGGGAACCAAGGAAATTGGAACAACCAAGGCCACCAAGGCAATTAGAGTGGTCACAACAACAACAATCAAGGCAATTGGGGAAATAGAAATAACCAAGGCAATTGGGAGGCAATAATCAAGGTAATTGGGGTGGCAACAATCAAAGCAATTGGGGAGGCAACAATAATCAAGGGGGTTGGAACAATAACAATCAAGGGAATCGGGGGTCGGGCTTTCAAAGGCCCCCGATGTATCAACAACCAAGCAACCCGCCTCCATATACGTCACAAAGTTCTAGTTCTTCCAATAGTGAAATGGGATGGTTTGAAAATATGTTCAAGAAAATGATGGAGAATAATGCCGACTCCGATGCTCAATTAGCCTCCCACAACACTTCTATCCGCAATTTGGAGGTTCAACCTGGCCAAATATCTCAACCTTTAAACACTCGTCCTAAATGGGCACTACCTAGTGATACAGTGGTGAACCCGAAGGGTGGAAACAATACGGGGCATGCAATGGCCGTAACCACACGGAGCGGAAAAGGTGGGGAGGCAAGTGCCTCAAACAATAGAAGGGTTGCGGATGATGATGTGTTAGTTCAAGAAGATGACATGCCAAGCAATGATGTTCAAGCTAATGAAGAGGTGAGGATTGACATTGATAAAAGTATGGCGAAGACACAAGAAGAAGTGAACATGTCTAGGGAACACGTGATTGATATACCGGATCTGGTAGTGCAAAAGGCCAAGGCACCCATGCCAAGGCCTCCTCCTCCATACCCTCAAAGACTCGCAAAGCAAAACAATGAGAACCAATTCAAGAATTTTATTGATATGATGAAGAATTTGGCCATAAATGTGCCGTTGGTTGAAGCCTTAGAAAAAATGCCGGGATATGCCTAGTTCATGAAGGATTTGGTAACAAAGAAGAGATCAATGAATTGTGAAACAATCAAAATGACACATCAAGTGAGTGCTATTGTGCACTCCATGGCTCTAAAATTGGAACATCCCGGCGCCTTCACAATTGTGATCCTTGATTGTGAGGTTGACTATGAGGTGAATATTATCTTGGGGAGACCTTTCCTAAATACCGGGAAGGCCTAGTTGATGTGGACGCTAGTGAGCTCACCTTCCAGGTGGGTGATGAAAAAGTGGTGTTCCATGTATGCAAATCAATGAGGCAAACAAATAGCAACAAAGTTTGTTCGTTTGTGGATCTAGTGACCGAAGTAATTGTTGATGACACAAGTGTTGTGAGGAATGTTGAGGACACCTTCGAAGCTATGTTGCTAAATCATGATGAGGATGAGAAGGAAGACTTTGTGCAATGTGTCAATGCTTTGCAAGGAATGGGGTTATATACTTATGAGCCTAGAAAATTATCCTTGGACCTTGAGAACCGGAAGACTCCTCCAACAAAGCCCTCAATCGAGGAGCCTCCCACCCTGGAGTTAAAGCCTTTGCCTTCACACCTCAGGTATGAGTTTCTTGGCCCTTGTTCTACTTTACCTGTTATTCTTTCCTCGTGCTTAACTAACGTGCAGGTAGACTCTACCTTGGCGGTGCTCCAAAGGAGGAAGAAAGCTATATGTTGGACATTGGCGGACATTCGGGGTATAAGCCCTGCCTTTTGCATGCACATGATTATTTTGGAGGAGGATCCCAAACCCTCTGTGGAACATCAAAGAAGATTGAATGAAGCAATGGAAGAGGTAGTGAAGAATAAGATCATCAAATGGTTGGATGCCGGGGTTGTTTACCCCATTTCCTATAGCTCATGGACCTCACCGGTGCAATGTGTCCCAAAGAAAGGGGGCATGACTGTGATAACAAATGACAAGAATGAATTGATCCCCACAAGAACTGTCACCGGGTTGAGAGTGTGCATGGACTATAGGAAGCTCAATAAAGTTACTCGGAAAGACCATTTTCCGCTTCCATTTCTTGATTAAATGTTGGATAGGTTAGCTGGACGTGCTTTTTATTGCTTTCTTGATGGATACTCCGGCTACAATCAGATTCTTATTGCTCCTGAGGACCAAGAGAAGACCACTTTCACTTGTCCCTATGGTACTTTCGCATTCTCGCAGATGCCATTTGGGTTATGCAATGCACCAGCGACTTTTCAACGGTGTATGATGGCCATCTTCACCGATATGGTGGAGGACTTTCTTGAGGTTTTCATGGATGATTTCTCTATGGTGGGGAATTCTTTTGAAGAGTGCTTGGACAACTTGGACAAGGTATTGGCACGATGTGAGGAAACTAACTTGGTTTTGAATTGGGAGAAGTGTCACTTCATGGTCGAGGAAGGCATTATCCTCGGCCACAAGATTTCAAAGAATGGTATTGAAGTTGATAAAGCCAAAATTTAAGTGATATCCAAACTCCCTCCCCTACATCCGTGAAGGTAGTGAGGAGCTTTCTAGGTCATGCGAGATTTTACCGTTGATTCATCAAGGACTTTTCTAAGGTGGTAAACCCCTTCTGCAAACATTTGGAGAAGGATGCCAAGTTCCATTTCCATGAAGATTGTATGAAGGCATTTGAATTGCTCAAGTATAATTTGACTACTACTCTTATTATCACCGCACCAAATTGGAGCTTACTTTTTGAGCTCATGTGTGATGCAAGCAATGTGGCGGTTGGAGCGGTATTGGGGCAACGCATCAACAGGATCTTCCATCCGGTCTACTACGCTAGTAAGACTATGAACGAGGCCCAAGTCAACTATACGGTGACCAAAAATGATCTCCTTGCTATTGTCTTTGCTATGGATAAGTTCCGCCCATACTTGATGGGTACAAAGGTGATTGTTCACACCGACCATGCGGCACTTCGATATTTGATGATCAAGAAAGATTCTAAGGCAAGATTGATGCGGTGGGTACTTCTTTTACAAGAGTTTCATCTTGAGATTCAAGACCGCAAGGGGAGTGAAAACCAAGTGGCAGACTACTTGTCTCGATTGGAGGAGGAGGGGAGGCCACATGATGGACTTGAGATAAACGATTCATTTCCCGACGAGCAACTCCTATCCATTTCTATGACCGGGATGCCATGGTTTGCCGACTTGGCCAATTATCTTGTGGGTGGTATTGTACCGAATGAGTTCTCTTCAAACCAAAGGAAGAAGCTCAAACGGGACTGCCTTGACTACTATTGGGATGATCCCTATTTGTTCCAAATTTGTACCGATGGTGTGATCCAAAGATGTGTACCGGAAGAAGAACAATCGGGAATTCTTGAAGCCTTCCAATCTTCGCCATATGGTGGTCACCATGGCGGAGCAAGAACGGCTACAAAGGTGTTAAGTTGTGGATTCTATTGGCCTACTCTTTACAAGGACGCTAGCGATCTCGTCAAACGTTGTGATGAATTTCAAAGGGCCGGTGGGATTTCTAAGAAAAATGAGATTCCCCTCACCACGCTAGCGATCTCGTCAAACATTTTTGATGTGTGGAACATTGATTTCATGGGTCCATTTGTGAGCTCATATGGGAACACTTATATATTGGTGGCTATGGATTACATATCAAAGTGGGTTGAAGCCGTGGCTTTGCCCAACAATGAAGCTTAGAGTGTGGTAGCATTCTTGAAGAAGAACATATTCGCAAGGTTTGGTACTCCAAGGGCCATTATTAGTGATGGGGGATTGCACTTTTGCAACAAAGCTTTTGATACTTTACTCTCAAAGTATGGTGTCACTCACAAAGTGTCGACCCCCTATCACCCTCAAGAAAGCGGACAGGTTGAAGTCTCTAACCAGGAGATCAAGAGTATTTTGTCAAAGACTATGAATGCCAATCGGACAGATTGGTCAAAGAAACTTGATGATTCTCTTTGGGCTTATAGGACAGCTTACAAAATAGCAATTGGTATGTCTCTGTATCGGTTAGTGTTCGGGAAAGCTTGTCACCTACTAGTGGAACTTGAGCACAAGGCTATGTGGGCATTAAAGAAGCTTAATCTTGAGTGGGATGTCGCCGCCAACTTAAGGGTGGGACAATTGAATGAGCTTGATGAGTTCCGGTTCCATGCATATTCAAGTTCGTCCTTATATAAGGACAAGATGAAGTACCTCCATGACAAGTATATCCGGAATAAAGAATTCAAAGAAGGCGATCTTGTGCTATTGTTCAATTATCGGTTGCAGATGTTTCCGGAAAAGCTGAAATCCAAGTGGAGTGGCCTATTTGAAGTTGTGCATGTGACACCCTTTGGTGCTCTAGATCTGAAAAATAAGAAAGATGAGGTGTTTAGAGTCAATGGGCACTGGTTGAAACATTATCTTGGCAAGGTTGATGATGGCCACATTGTGGCGTTGCTTCATTTCAAATGATTGGTAATCTGCATCGTGCCATGACGTTAAATCAAGCGCTTATTGGAAGGCAACCTATGTGTCTTTTTCTTTTTCTTGATTTTCTTCTTTACATTAGGTAGGCTATGTTTTGTGCTAACTAGTTTTGAAGTGTATGCAGGAATGGGTGTGCATTGCAGGGACTGGGCAAGAAAAATTGGCTAAGTGTCATAAAAGTGCAGACCGCACCATCACTCTACGGCTGCACAATTTTGTGTGCGGTCGCACAACTGGAAGACCAAAAATTCATTATCTCTAAAGTTTGGCCTGTCAAATTTTGTAAACAAATTGCGGTCGCACACAAAATTATGCGGTCTGCACAAATTCTGCGGCCGCACTCACTTTTGTGCGTACCGCAGAACTTCTTCAAGGGTACAGCTAAAGAGTGCGGAACGCACTCAAAATTCTGTGGCCGCACTCAGGCAGGTTTTTCACCGACTGGTCAACCTATAAATAGGACCTCCATGCACTATTCAAACTTTTCCCTCTCTGAGCTCTGAAACCCTAAGCAAGCACAATGCATATCCCATTATTTCTCAAAAAATCAAGCATTTCATCTGTGTAGATTCACACCTGCATCCTTCATTAGTGGTATGTTCATTACATCTTTAGATTTTTCATTTTGTTTCTCTTAGTTTTTTTTTTTAATCTAGAGTTAGTTTCATGCCTAAAGATGTCAATAGTTAGTCATTTTATTTCTTAGAATCATGTGGGTAGTGCCTAAAATGTTAATTGGGGCCTGGGTAAATAGCTAATCATGTTTAATTGCTCAAATCTTGGCTTATTTGTGAAAAATTTGCATGAAGTGAAAGTTAGTGCCCGTAATTTTTAAATTGTGCGGCCGCGCACATTTTTGTGTTGTCCGCACTAGTGAGAGTTAGGGTAAAATTGGTGTTTGAATTGTGCGGACCGCACCCACAATTATGCGGTCCACAGTGAAATTGTGCGGTCCGCATTACTGCATAATCAGAGAACCCAGTATTCTGAACCTGGGGTTGTGCGGCCGCACTCACTTTTGTGCGGTCTGCACTTTTGGTTGTGCGGCCGCACTGTGAAATTGTGCGGTCCGCACTCGGTTGTCTGCGGCCGCACTCACTTTTGTGCAGTCCGCACTTCCTCTTCTGAGCCTGCTTTCCTACACCTCTCAAATATGCATCTGTATACATTATGCCCTGTATTTCTAACTGATTCCTATTGATATATGTTGCAGACAATGGTTAGATCCCGCGGCAGAGGTGATGCACCAAAAGGGAGGGGTGAGCCCTCCCAGAGTCGAGGCCGAGGCAAGAGTAACCTACCTCTGGCCATTCAGAAAGCCATAAGCAAGAAAGCAACTGCAAACAGAGTACCTGACTCCTCTGACACCAGTGAATATGCCACGTCTAGGGAAGCCTCCGAGGGTCACTCTGTGGAGGTCCAGCCTGAACCCCAATCCAATCCACCACAAACCAAAGGGCGCTATCAATTATGAAATGGGCCTACAGACAGTTCTTCTGCTAGTTCTGAAGCAGAAAGCCAGGGTTCCGAGCCCTCCTCTTCACCTTCTCCTCCCGCACCAATCAATTTAGATGATAATGATGATGTCCCAGATGATGGGAGAGGAGGTGACACTTGAGTGGGTGGCCTTGAGAGGTCAAGGAGAAGAGAGATGTGGGAGGACAAATTTGTCAGCCTGACTGCCTTTAATAGGTTCAGAGAATGGTGGTCACAGAGATCGCTCACACTTGAGCGACAGTTCTTGATGAAGGACTTGTACATTCACAATCCAAATATCCTCAGACAATTCCAGGAGCGAAAGGAATGGAAATGGTTCACCCAAGATGTCCTCGACGCAAATGAGCACTTGGTTAAAGAATTTTATGCCAATATGGCTCACATAAAGAAGGGTACCAAGGAAACAAAAGTGCGAAATCTGATAATCCGATTCGACTCCTGTACTTTGAACAAATATGTGGGATTTGAAGAAGTGGAAGCAGTCCAATACTTAGAAAAGCTGGCTTTGGGTGATGCAGCTCGGCCATGGTTAGCAAAAATTCTGGCAGCTCGAGGATCACCACCTCCGTGGCTCACAGCAGGGGTCCCCATAATCTGGGCCACCCTAAATTTTGAAGCCAAAGGGTGACAGACATTTGTATGCAGCCGCATTGACCCATGCTTGAATGAGAACAACCTTCCCCTTCCCCGAGCAGTCCTGGTGGCTTCGATTATGGCTGGGTATCCGATAAATGTAGGGGCCATCATGTCCACCAACATTACATTAGTTGTCCAGTAGGATGAAAGATTATATCCATACCCGAACTTCCATACTGAGTACTTCAATGATCAAAGGGTGGAGCCGAGGCAGTATGATACAAAAATAAAGGCCAAGAAGCCTTTCTCATGGTACCACCTTTAGGATGCTGACAACCCGAAGTTCAAGGGTAAGGCAACTACTTCCACTGGCCAGTCTAAGGAACCAAGGGTAGTAGTTACTGATTCATCTGTCGAGCCTTCCACAACTGCCATACCTTCTACAACAGCCATGCCACCATCTTCTTCATCTAGACCATCAGCTCCATTATCAGTACCAACTTCCTCTACTTATCCACAGACTGCGCTGCGAGTCTCCCAGACATTGGCGATTCTCAACAACTGGATGCCGGTAGATACTTCAAAGCTGTTTGACATATCCAGTGTTGTTGTAGCACAGTCATCTGCCCCAACAACCCCACAAGTACCTCCGTCAGTGGAAGAAACTTTGAAGAAGATTTTGGACAACCAGAAGACCATTATAGAGATGCTGGTGGCACACAAGGAGGTCATTGAGGAGTTGGGGAAGCAAACAAAGAAGATTTGGAAGTCTCAGGCGTCGAAGAAGTCAATGGAGAAGTTGAGACAGGAGGTTGCCAAGATTGTATTTGCCGGAGATCTACCATTGGACCTGCTTATGGAAACAGCAGCCCCAGCAGCACAGGAAGCACCAGAGGCATCTGAGGCAGCAGCCGGCCAGTCTGAGGAGCCGGATGCTACTGCCCACACAATTGAGGAGATGATCCAGATTCTCAGCAACCCTGTTGTTCCTTAGCCAGGTGATGATGGGATACAGCTTAAGGAGACTGAGGGTGCTGGAGATGCCATGCAGACTGAGGGTGCTGGAAATGCCATGCAGACTGAGACCACTTAGGGAGTTCTCTTAACTCTCTACCCTTCCCTGTTCTTATTTTTGTTAAGCATTGGGGACGACGCTTATTTTTGCATTTGGGGGTGGTCTATTTTGATTGATTGACATTTATATTGGCCTGTAATAACTCTGATACTATTTTTTCTTTTATCTTTATTTTCTCTTTGGTATGTATATATTCTTCCCTTTCGTTTGATGTATATATTTAGTTTCCCTTATGTACATATTCATTTTACTTTGGTTTGTATATTCTTTTATCTTACTTCCCGTAGTTTATTTTGTAGCTTCTTTAGTTTGTCTTTCTTAGTAGTATAACTTCTTATTTACTTTAGTAGTTTCTTTTGGATTTGCTAGCTTCTTTTTATGTTTGAGCGATCAATAAGCCTTTGGTTTTCTTAATGCCACGGTTCTTTCCAAAGGTGGATTTTGTGTGAACCGGGTGGCTCTTCCCAACGATGGATGGCATGACAACCTTCTTAAGGGATTGAGTCCGTTTTCTTTTCTTGTTTAGGAAAAACTAGTAGTAATGAATAAAAGGGTCGATCATGTTTCACTTGGTACCAACACACTTAACTATGCGCTTATGGTTAAAAATAAGTTTTTGTATAGAAATAGCTCTAGTTAGTGACCTTGTGAATCTTGTGTTGACTTAGGCAATTATCGGGTGGTTTAGTTGAACCATTAGTGATTTTCAATCTTGAATATGGTTATTGTGGGCCCTAGACTCCTTTATCTTTAACAATCTGGTTGTGTGAGAGGTGAGGTGTTTTGTTACAAGTTCAAGTACCCGTGTGAATGGTCTAGAACTTGCCCCGGATGTGTTTCTAGGCGAAATTCTAAGTTAGCTTGGCTTGAGAAGTGATTGTAGGCCCTCCTTGGCCCGTTTTGAAACAATCCATGGCCCACCAATGATATCATCCTTAGTAAACCCTTTTGATCCTAAAGCCTTTCTATTCAGTAACCACATTACAAGCCTTTAAAAGTTTTATAGTGACTCTCTTTTGGCACCCGACTTTTCTTTAGCACTCGTGTGATTCAAATGGTAAAAACATAAGTTTGGGAAAGAGACGAGGAGTTTAAAGATGGTTTCAAGGCACAAAAAGACAAAAGAAATGAAAAAATAGAAAAAGACAAAGAAAAATAAAGGAAGAACAAAGAAAAACACAAAAAGAAAGTCAATAATGTGAAAGGGTTGAAAAGATGCAAAATAAAGCAAAAGTGCAATGCATGGAGAAAGCAAAGAAGGAGATTGTGTATAACATGACAAATAAAGAGTGATGTCAAGTCTCTCTAATCCCCCTAAGGGAAAAGAAAATGACTCAAAGAGTCGGTAAAGTATGGTCCAACAAGGGAATATGAGGTGCTAAAGGAAAGATGAACCGATTCTAATCCGATATTACCCTCCTTAATCCAAAAGCCTTCATTACATGCTGAAAAATCCCTACATGATTTCAAGACGAGCAAGCTTACATTAGTGGTGATCTACATGATGGGCAAGCATATAGTACTTAGAGCCAGTTGTGACATTCTTTTGAGAGTGATGAGCGAGTCTTCCTCGAGTCGTTGTTTTGAATTCTTCATTCGTGAGTGAGATGAGCTTCCGGAAAGTATAGGAGGAGGAGTTTGGGATCCACAGCGACTTGCATGAAAGTGCGAGCTTCCTTGATGAACAAAGTCAACCCTTGATGCTCAAGTGTCACATTAGAGCCATTGTGCTTCAATTTTCAAATCATAGGCTTGTTAATGATTCATGAGCGTGTGGGTAATTGTTGGTCCCAATTGATTTGTGTTTTGACTCAACTTAGGCCAGCTAAAATATTCCTTTTTCTAATGGAGGTGGGAATTGCCTTAATTGCATGAGGACAAGCAAAAGCTTAAGTTTGGGGGAGTTGATAAGTAGGTATTTTGACCACTTATTTGCTCTCTTTTACTTGTCTTTTAGCTCAAAAATGCTTAAAGGTATCCCGAGAATTAATGAAATGAGCTTTCTTGCAGGAATATTGGGAAACGAGCCAAAGAAGTAAAAATCAACTCAAAAAAGAGTCAAAATTGGACAAGGACCAAAACAAGGCAAAATTGCTTACAGTGCGGACTATGTGCGGCCGCAAACAATGAAGGATCCCTGTCAAAGTAGCTTCAAAGTATGTGGACCGCATAATTTTGGTGCGGCCGCAGAAGAGAGGTTTAGAGAGTTGGAATTATGGGAAATAGAAGGTATGCGGACCGCACCATTATTGTGCGGCTGCAAGAGCCAAAGTGCGGCCGCACTCACTAATATGCGGACCGCAGAGGAAGAGATTAAGAAAGCCTTGAAGTGAAGTTATGCGGGCTGCACGATTATTGTGCGGCCGAAGAAGCCAGTGTGCGGCCGCACTCACAAATGTGCGGTCCGCAGAAGCATGTCTAAGTCCCAGCCCAAGTCAAGTATGCGGCCGCACTCAAAAATGTACGGTCCGCACAACTAAATGAAGTGCAACCGCATTCCACTTTTATGCGACCGCAGAAGGCCCAGTTGACCAGTCAAGCTCAGAGTGCGGAGCGCACTCAGAATTATGCGGCTGCACAACCTCCACAGGGGTATTTTTATCAGATATTTTCAGCTTAGTATAAATAGGACTTTTTGTCATTTTTAGGTTAATTTTAGTTTTAAGTAATTTTGTACTAGATTTATCTCCAAACATTAGATTTTCATCCCATAATTAATTATTATGGATTATATCTTTATTTCTTCTTTAAGTTTTGCATTTTTCATGAGTAGCTAAATTTCTAGCTAGGGTTGTGACCAAACCCTAGTGTGAGTATTTAATATGTGTTTAAATTAGGGCTTGTTTGTGATTGGGTTAGTGATATTTGGCTTAGTTCTTGCTTAAATTCAAGAATTAATGGTTGCAAACATTGATTCATGCTTTATTGACTTAGTCTCTACTTGAGAAAGAGAGACTAAGTGTAGGAAAACTTGGCTAACAAGAAATTGTGGTGAACTCAAAAAATTGATAGCCCCAATTAAAGGGTTGAATCTAGAGATAGTGAGACCCGACTTGAGCATTTATCACTTGTTTTGTGCAATATCCATTTGGACTTGAGAAAGCCAAATTGGGCAAAATCACTCAAACTACCGAGAGGTATAGAGTGAGTATTCGAGTGTGATTGCTATATTACAACCCCGACCAACCAAACTTGCCCTAGAGTTTACAATCCATTAGGTAACCACCTAGGTGGAAGTCACGACCCTAGATCCTTTTATCATTTGAAAAACAACTAAACCAAAAATATCATCTCTTAGTTTTATAATTGCAAACAATAGATCAAAGTAGAAGTAGAACAAAAATCAAGCATGTGGAAGATTAATTTAGGACGAATCATACAATCAAACTAGATATACACCTAATCCCTATTCTAACTCCTTGTGGATTCGATCCCGACCTACGTTGGGTTTATTATTGCATCGACCGCCTCACTACCTAATTGTGGTGTGGGTTCGACCGAGATCAACCCTCGTAGAAGCGACCTCGGAATCAGAAAATGAACCGAGCCCCTAAGCAGCAAACCTCAGAATCAGAATTTGAAGGTTCCTACCTGGGCTTATGTTCAAATTGAGTATCGGGTGGCCCGAGAGCAATTCAGCACTTATTGACGGAAGTTTGCATTTTGAAGATTTTATAATTTTCTAAGTTTGACTTGGTGTGGACTCTGGTGTTATCGAATTTCAGGTGGTGTTTCGTGGTCTTGGATAGGTTCATTTAGTTAATTGGAACTTGTTTGTGAAGTTTGGTCATAATTTGGAATAGCTAAGTGTGATTCAGATACATTCGGAAAAGTTTGAATGTTTGAAAGCTAAGAGAAGGATTTTAATCATCGATTCTTAGTTTTAATGTTATTCGTGGCGTTTTGGGCCCTTAGATAAGTTTGGATAAGGTACAAGGATTGGTGTGTTTCTTGGTGGTTTTGGACCATGTCAGAGTGTTTTGCTGCTGCGGGTTGCTAGTTCTGGTTTTGTTATTCGCGAACGTGGTAGGAAGAACGCCTTCGCAATGAAGGATTTGGCGAAGCTGTGATAGTCTGCTTTACGAATGTGGTGTTGCTGAAGCAAACGCAATGGATAATTTTGGTTGCTTGAGTGTTCTATGATGTGAACGTGATGGGGTAGTCACGAACGCGGAGAAGGAACCGGTGGCCATGTAAGGCCCCATAAAAGTTTTCTTAAAAATTGGGATTTCCGTGATGCCATGTAAGGCCCTGTAAATATTTTGCGGCCCATTATGCGGCCGCTTAATCTCTATGCATGTCGCAGAATGGCCGCAGAGTGAAGCAGCCTTTTTGGCCAATTTTGTGGTAAATTTCGCGGCCAATTATGCGACCGCATAACCGTTTCGCGGGCCGCACTTTAGTCGCATAATCGTCCTTAGACTTTTGTGGAGGGAGGTTCTACGGCGCATTATGCGATCACATAACAGGTCTGCGGGCCGCCTAACAGTCGCAGAATGAAGCAGGCCAGCCCAGTTCCAAGGGCCAACCACAGAACCTGTTCTGGAGCTTCATTTTTGGGATTTTTAAACCCGACCCTATTCCGTTAAAACACATACCTTAGACTATTTTGAGCTTATTTCTGATATCTTTAGAGTGAGAGAGAGTCCTAGAGGGAGAAAGTGATCTTCATCAAATCACTCTTCAATTCTTGCTTAAAACCATGAAGGTTATCAAGAGAAGCACCCTAGGTCTTCTTCCTAAGATATAAGGTTTTATCACCCAAACTCTTAATTTCGAAATGTAACTAGAATGGGCAATTAGTAAGGTAGTTCATGGGGATGGGAGCGCTTACCTTTCATGCATGTATTCTTAAGGTATGTGGGGAAGTTGTGAGTTAAAGATAGAAAAGAATGGGGTGTGGGATGGTGAAGTCTTTCATAAAAATGGCCATGAAACCTTAATACACACATAGTGTTTGATAAAATGCTCAAGTGAGCTAGAATCATGATCGTTTTCCTAATTTTTGGTTCAATTTTGCTATATTACTAAAATAGATTGAAGTTGCTAATATTTCGGAATATCTTAGAGTTTCAAGAAGTTCAATTGAGGTATCTTGGCTAAATCCCCTCTTCTTAGAATTGAATCCCATGGTATTCATGCAATCGTTGTAAGTCCCAAATTGAACGTCCTAGAAATTGCTATCCCGAATGTGCTTGCTTTAAAAATATATGTGTAATATGTATTCCCACGCTTTCATCATGTTAGTTCGTCATCTGAGAAAATGTTGAAAACTTAGAGTATGTGATAAAAATGCCTAGACTTCAAGTCAAATTTGATTAAAGATTGTTATGCCAAATTGTGTGAAAAGCCTCTATGTGCCTTAGATTCTAAATTGCTCACTTGTGAAATCAAAAGTCTTGAATGAAAAACTGTGTCGTTATTGATGATGATAATAATGTTGGAATGTGAAAAAGAACTTGAATCATGAAATACAGCCAAGTGCCAAGAATAACTTTATAATTGGGGCCACTCGTGCCAATGTATTGGAAAGATGGGAAAGAAATATGAAGTGAGATGACTGATTGAATATGGTTGATGTCTCAAATGAGATGGCCTAGCCGATCGGGCCGAGATCAGACTCCGTGTTAGAACACGATGGTATTGTGGATGAAATTGTGAATATGGATGATGTCTCAAATGAGATAGCTTAGCCGATCGGGCCGAGATCGGACTCCGTGTAAGAACACGGTGGTATTGTGGATTGTGGCATATTGGCACTAAAAATCACCTAACTTAATAATGTGGAAATTGACTCGAAAATTTATGTGATCCTTAGCTTGATATTTTAGTGTTGTTTACAGCTCATATTGCTTTCTTGACTGTTTCACTTGTATTATTATTCATTCTATTGAGACGGTGTTTAGTCTTTGTTGATACTCAATTTTGCCCTCATACTTTCTAAAAATACATATAAAATAGCATATTTGCTTCATTATTTAGTTTACAAATCTATACAAGCATTTTCTATAATTTTCCACAATTTTTAGAGCTTTAAATTCATTTTCTTGTATTTAAATTATATATAAATATCTAGTAATTATCCTTTTAAATTATTTTGTGATGACTTAGTTACCTAAAATAATTATTTTGCACCTATAATATATGTTTCAAACATTTTATTTCATTCCATATAATTACATTAGCATTTTAAAGCTATTTATCTAATTTTGCAATAATGGCCTATATTCATATAATTGCTCTTTATTTTATATTATTTGTGTCAAAATAGCATATTTATAATTTTTATAATATAAAGTTATTATTTTAAGCATTTCAGTTCATAAATAATATTTTCATTCATTTATTAAACATTTTTTATAAATCATTTTGATAATCTTTTTGGGTATTTAAATAATAGCCCTATTCTAACCAATTTCGGACCACATTAGTGGCCCAAAACTACCCAAACCTTAGCCCAGTCCACCCCAGCCCAAAACCAAATGGTACCCATTCCAAAACCCGCCCCATTCCCCTTGTTATCCTGGCCGTTTATCTCTAGTGATCAACGACCTGTAATTAACCTACCCGTTTTATATTACCCCTCACCCTAAAACACCAAAGACCCATTTCACCCTGCCCAACAGCCTCACCATTCTCTCATCTCTCCACCCGCCTCAATTAAACCCTAGCCGCCATATTCCTAACCTTCTCCGATTCCAACCCAAACATGGAATCAATCCATGATTTACTTACCTAGTTTGTGATACTCTGCTATTATACGCATGTCTATGGTGTTACTTAGTTCTTGCCCTATTTTTGGCAAGAACTACTTTTCAAGAACGGGGCCGATTTACCTTAATTTTGTGAAGATCTGGACGATCTTTCGTCTATATACACGCTATAATGAACGATTCTTACGTTATTGGTTCGATTCAAGGCCGTTAGTCCCAACTAGGGTTTGTGAAGATCTCGATTGCATGTGATATTCTTCCCTTTCTTGTGTTTGACTGATGAATTTTCCTTATTTTCTGTTTAATCTATTGTACTTCCTTATTTTATGTGTTATTTGCCCTAAAACTGATTCTAATTGATTCTCGCATGCTATATTTTCCTTATTCTATGTTTTAATCTACCGTATTTCCTTATTTTATGTGTTAAATCTGCTACTATATAAACCCCTCCCCTACATCCCCTTGAACAGACTTTGAATCTCCTAATCACTATTATTGTTCTCACTACTCTTCTCTCACACTCACTCACTTACTGTTACACTCGAACACGCTCTAAAATTATTGAATTCTGGGCCGGCTAAAAGCCAAGGCCATTGAACGACCTCCTCCAGTGCAAGCACTGGTCAGAGCCTAGTCTCGAGGCTCTTGTTAACTCTGAAGCATCAGAGACCTGGGGTTTTTACTATTACGCTCTTTACTCTTTTGATTCTGCTACTGGTTAGCGTTTTAAACCCTTGCAATGTTCAATTTCTTTCTTTCTTTCTGCATACCTATATGTGTTTAAATCATATGAGCATGATTTAACTATGATAATGTTCAATACTCTGTTGTCATTCTGTGATAATTGAACGCATGAGATAGTTTACTGTTTGTGTTAGGCTAATATGTATTCTTCACTATGATTTGCACTTCTGTGATTCCTTGTTTTCTGGAATGAGTTCTGTACTATTTAGCATCTGAGCATGTTCAGTTTTGCACTTCAATAAAAGTCCATTTTGATATGAGTCTGACTACTGTGATCATATGCTGTTAGTTACAAAATTTCTGCATATTTTGTTTTGGACACCACCTCAACTCTATGGAAGCCACCCCATTTGAATGAATCTTTAGTGCTAAGTCCTATGTCTGCTTGACTGACCTTTGTGTATTAATATCAACTCTATGGAATATTGTTTTAAAATTTGCTCTAAACGTTTCCTTGCTGTCCTGATTTTTAAAAATAATCCTCCATTTTTTCTATCAACTATGACCTTGCTTCTATGCTAATATGTTTCCCAGTATGTCTTTGGTTCGTTTTATACTCTGTCTCTTCAGTGATTGCCAGAATGTGTGTCCCACATCATGTCTAGATACTAATGGCATTAGGATGTGTACTTAACTTGATTTGAACCTTCGTGTCTCAACTAGCTTAGCATCATGCATCTGTACATGATAATCTATGTATACCTGTAAACATGTTTCTTCTCCTAATTCCTATGAGGTTTTCTATGTGGTGCTTTGCTATGTATACCTTGCTGAACCTACTAGCATGCTTGACTAGTTGCTCTATATGCTCAATTTGGTGTATTACTTGATTTCTGTCCCTCTATCACTATCCACTCTCCTTACTTGCTCCTCATGCTGCTCTGAATTCTCATTCTTAGCCGGCTGAAAGCCAAGGCTATTTAGGTTCTATTGTTGGCCTCCCTAGTGTGAGCACTACTCGGGGTCCAATTGAGGCCCTTGTGAACTCTGACACAATAGGGCTTGGTCCTAGTCACCCCCTCAACCTCCAAAATTGTCCTACTATTCTACTTCCCTGTCATGTGCTGTGTATCAGAGTTTGGTTGTTTCAAGTGGTGAAATACTTGGTGTTGTGGTTAAGTAAATTGGTTTGGACTCTTCTATAAACCTTTGGGTGGTGTATTGAACGTGGCTTTTGTTGAAGGCTTGGTTATGCTATGTAAGAGATATTGAAGGCCCAGCAATGCTAGTTATTCAGTTATTTTATTTGGGCCTAATGTGGGCCTGTTCACTGTTATGTAATATTGTTACTTTACTCATTATTGGGCCTGTCATAATCTTTGTATAAACAATTGGGGTTGTTAGTAAAAGGGAATGGGGTAGATTTCAATATTAATATGCGATGGGTAGATAACATGCCTATAGGACTGAATGATGTGTTTGCTATATGTGTCGTTCCCTCTATGCACACTGTAGAAATCATGCCATTAGGAGAAGCACACACTTGCACTACTTATCTACTAGCAAAGCATGAGCTCAAATTCTTCAATTATCCTTGTTGCTACATGTTATTAGAAAACATGCCCATAGGAAATAAATATCGTTGAACTTTCCTTCAATTTGCATTGCTGCAACATATATACTATCATGCCTATAGGATTTGGATCATTTCATTTTTTACTGCATCGCACTGTTCACCTAGAATACATGCCTATAAGGTTAAAGTATAATAATAAAAACTAGTTCCAGGTGCTAATCGTTAGAGATCCAGTCTATAGGATACCACAATTCGCTTTAATAATTGTTAATAATGTCCCCTCTCAACATTGTTTATCGCTCACTTGGGCCATTATCAACAACATGAGTAATTATGGGTTTCTCTCAATAGATTCCAATGTCTTTGTTACATAAATCACCTAAGCGCAACATCTACAAGACTAATAACTGGAAATCTGCCATTTCAATAATCAGTATGCAACAACTTTACAATCTCATCTATGAGCAACGCTTGGCCTCTGAAACTGCTTGCATTCCTTGATGCCTTATCACATAAAAATCACGTCTATAGGGATTTAAGTTCCTCAATTCTGAACTGCCTAACCTGAAAACCTATTTCGCGTGCATTTGTTGTTTAAGTGTGGAGGCAAACTGGAGCCTTAACTGCCTATATGTGAAGTCCAATGTGTTTTTGCATGTCGCTTAGTTTTAATATTTCTGAGCAGCCTAAGTGAGGTCTACAACCACCCAAGATAGATATCCAATACCTCGTGGACCATAGGTATGGGACAGGTAGTGCACGCAAAGGGTACGACCTATAATTGAATTAGAACGCTTTAGGTAACAACTTTAACATAGTAATTGGATAGCATGAGATGATAGTCTGTGGCCGCTGAATAATATGAGTAACACCCCATCTCGAAGGAGTTACGAAGTATTATTTATGTTGCGCGAGGTGATCCTTTAGGCTAAAAAACTTAGTACCCCCCAATCCTATTTCCCTTCTATTTGAATTAAGTGTCTCATCTATTCGAAATCTTCTTAATAAAATTCTCAAACTTTGTGATCTCTCTCTCTCTCTCTCTCTCTCTCTCTCTCTCTCTCTCTTTGTTTATCTAACTAATTCATATAATTCGAGTTCGACCGGGACCCATTGTTGTGGACCTCGAAGAGTGCCTAACACCTTCTCTTCGAGGTAATTTCGAGCCCTTACCCGATCTTTGGTGATGTAAACTAGTTAAACTTGAGTCACTTGCAAATAAGTGCCCTACAACACCTTAAAAATTATTAGGTGGCGACTCTCCTCTTTTAATACTTCCTTAAAAGAGTTGTCACATGTCGAAACCCAATTTCACGGGAAAACGGGGGCGCGACAGCATGGCGACTCTACTGGGGAATACTTAGGCCCTTACCATAACGAATTCCGCTTATATGAATTAGTCTTCTTTGATAAACGTACTTCCTTCTTATTTGTTGCTACATGCACATCCCGCTCCTATTTTCCTTTTACTTGTCTAATTCATTGTTACATGCACATCCCTCCCCTAATCTCCTTTTATTTTAATTCGTGGTAATATGCAAATCCCTTCCCTTCTCTACCCTTCCTTGCTCAAATTGGTCAAAACATGTGTACCTCTTTTCCTAGTCATACTTATTTGCTCTAAGCTGCCAGTACAAAGAACAGAGCAAGAGACTCCAAGAAAGCAAAGTATATCATAGATACAAAAATTTTCCTACAAAAAGGGTTGGTTATTGCCAAGCTACACTAACAGTTAATTTGCTTATAGTCGCAAAAGTTTTCCTACAAAGGGGCTGGATTCACAACCCATAAGGGACGGCTTGCCAAGCTACACAACTCAGAAAACTTTTGTACTATAACCAACCTTAGCTGTTATAACTCAGAAAATGTTCGTACGACAACAAGCTAACTTTCTTAGAGTATTCTTACTCTATTTTCATACATGGACCGGCCTTTCCATCCATTCGAAAGAAGGAACAAGAGGAAAATTTAGAAGGAACTCATATGTAATATATCACAAAGATTTACAAAGGTTATAAGATAGATTACAAGATGATGTTACAACTACTACAAGGCTTCCTTTATATAGGACTAGAAGGTTATTACAAGATAAACTTATATTATAAAATAAACCTATCTTACATGGCAAACCTATCTACAAGTGGGTCCCTTTTTACATGTGAAGGACCTTAGGCAAAGCAACTAAAAAAGCTCCTGAAAACATGTGAAAGAGGTGAAATATACATGGTTTAGCATGTGAAAGTTTGTGGGAGTATGTGAAAGCATGTGAAAATAGGGTGTTGCATGTGACGAAGCATGTGGAGGCATGTGGAAGCATGTGAAAGCGGGACCTGGATGGTTTGGAAGGATGTGGAATTTTGTCTTGGCATGGGTAGATGATTTTTTAGGGTTTTTTGGTAGATAATGTTGGATTATGGTGGGATTAGCAGGGATATAGATAATTATCTTCCATCGATTTTCTCGATTTGTCTTCTAGGCATCTTTTCAGAGATCTTATGTAGTAACGCCTAGAACTTGACGGTTCTTCTTCGCTATGTTCCTTCTCCTTTGGATTGAGGGATGTGATCCGCAAACTTAATCTAGAGATATCTTGAGTTATTTGTTCCCGGATGACTTCATACGGAGTTTGATATTCCTTTGTTGCTTCCCAGACTTTTTCCCAGTGAGGATGAGTGGTGGTATAATTCCAGCTTGCCCAATCTTTTGGCCATATCTCTTTCGGGATGCACCTATTTTGCTGGAAGATGATTCTTTGTGCTTCACTATATTCTTCTTCCATGGATAAAATGGACACAGGAAATTTCCACCAGAATGACGCCTCTTCTTGTGCCAGGACTTTTCCATTAATAATCTTCACTGGCCTTTGAAACATGAATACCTTTGCTTTGTAGGAATCATTGAAACATTTTATCCAATATCTTCTAGGCTTGAACCATAGTTAAAACACTTTAAGAGCTGGTTCAATATTGTCAAAATCTTTGAAGACGTTGCACTTGAATTCCATGAAAATGTAGTACTGATGGCATAGGTACCAGAAAAACCATAATAGTTCTTGTGGAAAATCCTTGGCTTGAGCTATGAATATATGATAGAACGGATATTCTGGATTGACCCCATATGGCTTGAGAATGGATCCTCCATGTTGCCGAAAAACTTGGAGCTCATAATAAGTTCTTCTTTCCATTATAATCGAGGGATCGATGGGATCCATGAGGTTGAATAACTCCGGTAGATGATCTGTTGGCTTTAATGAACTTGTTCCTGGTACATTTGAAAGCATGAAGATGTGACTGGTTAACTTTTGCTTTGACTTCAGCTTTGCTGGGGAAAATCATTTTGAGAATTCTTCCGGTCGAGCCAGAAAATCTGTGAGAATATTATCCTTTCCTTTCAGGTGCCTGACTTGTAACTTGTATGGAGAGAACCATTGGGCCCATCTGAGAATTTGAGGATTGGGAATAATTTTTACATTTATATGGATCATCTTTGGGAAGGCCTTCATGTCACGACCCAACTGGAGGGTCATGACTAGCACCCGGGCCATACTTGCCGAGCACCAACGTACATTTTATCTAACCTTCCTTATTATCTTTAAGGGCCGACAAGATCAATATAAATAATAGACATGGATCATGAACATCCAACAATGAAAGATAATGTCATGAACATACATAACATGGGACGACAAGACTGTCAAGAAACTATATATAAGGTACAAGCTATCATGATGCCATGAAAGACTATACAACAAAAATCAGCCGAAAAGGCATTCTAAACCATACATAAGTCGACACCTGTCTATGAGCCTCTAAAGGAACATAAGTACTACAACATTGCCGGAACAGGGCCCCGACATACCCATAATGTCTATAACAAAAATGCATACCAAGACCACGGCAAGTCCGGAGAAGGGATCTCGCTAATAACCGCTGAACTGGACAGCCTACTGTGGTGGGGGAGCTACGTCTACCTATCTATCAGGACCTGCAGCACGACATGCAGCATCCACAAATAAAAAGGACGTCAGTACGAATAAAGTACTGAGTATGTGAGGCAGGAAAGCATAAGTAAGAACAGTAATGTAAACAGGGATAGAGAATATACAACCTGTGACATCTGGGTACCTATGAGGGCTACTGACATGAAATACATGATACATACATATATATACATAAACTTTTAAAACATACGCCTTTGTGGGCATCATCATCATCATATCGTACCCGGCCGTAATAGGCTCGGTAAAACATACCCGGCCATCATAGGGCTCGGTAGAATCGTACCCGGCCACGTGGAGCTCGGTAAAACCCAACTGATCAGTGGTTGCACAATAGGTGCCGTACCCGGCCGACTATAGCGCGGCTCGGTAGAGTAAAATAGATACATATATATGATGCATGTTGGACTCATTGGAATCACATTTTGAACCTTTCGGAGTGACATAAGGTCGGTATCCTTCGTACACGTTATTAGGATTAACTTTTCATCAAGAATCTTATAAGAATCAGGAACTACCAACAACATTGATAATATAAGAATAAGAGAAGTAACATCAATATCAATCGTTTCATAAGAAGGGCAGCAATATAAGTACTGCTAGCTTCTAAGAGTAGAGTATCTTTGGGAGCTCGTTCATTACATTATGTACAATCGGAGTCGTGCAAAAGAATGAAGGGGATAGCCTCACATACCTTGTATATACTGCCCAACCTCAAGCTATGCAAATGTCACGACTCCTTAGTCTACAATAAGATAAATGACACTATCATTATCGTTTAAGCGTCGTAACTATTATGTATCGACCGCAACCTATTTTACGATGAAACGGACAGCACCTCCCCTATTTATATGAATTCCCACAAGTCAATACAATCACCAAACAGCCCAAACAACATCATTAATAATCATATTGAGCCTCCAAAACAGTCCACCAACCAACAACATTACTACCAAGCCTTTCGATATATATTTCACAAGTTCTAGCTTCAACGACTTAGCCGCAACTTGAATAATCTTAAATATATATAGAGTAAGAGGTTCCTTACCTTTAAACAGAAAGAAAAACTCCAATTTTACCTTAATTTTCCACGAAATATCCCTTCAATTCTTCCACAAGAACAAGGAAGCGAAACTAGCAATTAATTCGGGTTTTTCGGCACTAGAATTACTTTAGAAGACTTGAAATCACCTAGGGTTGATATTAAAAACTTGAAGGTGTATTTACAGGACATAAAACACTTAAAACAACCTCCCGCATGATCTGGAACAACACAAAAATAAGCAACAACAAGAAGAACAAGAAACTCACTAGCGCCACGGGATTCCCGACATTTGATTTGTGTTGTTTGCCCTTTGTTTGGGTCTTGGATCATGAGAGAACCTTGAGAGACTGTTTTTAGGGTTATAAGGTCTGAATATACTGAAAAATAATGACTTAAAACGGGGTTGAGGTATCTTATATATGTCCATATGTCTTAAACCGCCTTTGTGGGCCCCATAGAGAGCAGCTTGGTGCACTCTCGCGAAAACGCGAATATCTCTCTATTCCGAGATTGTATCGATGAACGGTTTAGTGAGTTGGAAACTAGACTCATAGATATTCAATTTGATAGGTAGATCACCCCATATTTCGAAGCACATTGGGAGAAAAATGCCATAACATTTGACCTAAAGTTTAAGTAAAATTATAAACCTAAGTTGCAACAACTTTTATCGACTTTTGTTTCATAACTCGCTTGACTTCAAGACTTATGATGCGGATATTATATGATTCAAATACATTAAAACAAGACCTCTTGGGACAATTAATCACCTCTAGTGTTACCCGAAAATACGGGCTACAACATCCTTGATTCGTTTAACTTCAAATACTTGTTAACCACTCTTATACACCCTTGTATCGTTTAAGACCAATAGGATTAACTTCTTATCATCTCAAAGATAATCTCTTCTTGGATTTATGTCGACTAACTTACGGCGTGATCTGTGGTATGCGAATTTGGGTCGTAACACCCTCTCCCCCTTAGGAACATTCGTCCTCGAATGTAAGGGTTTATGGGGTGTCTAACTCATTGTGGATTCCGACGGAGATTTCCGGCTGAGTTTCCCCTATAAAATGGACACTAGCCAAACTTGCAAGCAGTTAAACCTAACCTATGGCCTTACAAGACTATACAAAGCATTATGGATTTGTACATTATCTGCATATTACCATTTTGTATTAAAAAAAGAGTATTCACAAGCTATTGCTTACCTCATAGAGCCGTTTCACCTTATAATGCGTCCTTATTTCCCCCGGCATCCTCGTTATCTTCACTCTTGAATAGGTAAGGGTATTTAGACTTCATCTCCTCTTCTTCTTCCCATGTCATTTCTTCTATATTCTTGTTCCTCCATAATACTTTCACGGAAGCTACATCCTTTGTTCTCAGCTTGCGGACTTGTCGATCTAATATAGCCACTGGCACTTCATCATATGATAGATCCTTTGTAACTTGTACATCTTTGATAGGGACGACCCGAGAAGGGTCTCCAATACATTTCCTCAACATAGATACATGGAATACCGGGTGGACAAATTCCAATTCAGATGGCAATTCTAACTCGTAAGCAACCTGTCCAATTCGTCGAAGAATTTTGTACGGCCCAATATATCGCGGACTCAACTTACCCTTCTTCCCAAAACGCATAACACCCTTCATTGGCGAGATCTTCAGGAAAACCCAATCACTAACCTCAAATTCCAGATCACGACGTCCGAATAAGACTTTTGCCTGCTTTGTGTCGTCCTCAGTCGCTCTTGTATCACTTTCACCTTCTTAATGGCTTGGTGAATCAAATCTGGCCCATATAATTCTGTCTCACCGACTTCAAACCATCCAACTGGTGATCTACATCTCCTCCCGTACAGTGCCTCATACGGGGCCATTTTAATACTGGAATGGTAGCTATTATTGTAGGAAAATTCTATAAGTGCCAGATGGTCATCCCAATTCCCCTTGAAATCTAGAACACATGCTCGTAGCATATCTTCAAGCGTCTGGATGGTACGTTCAGCCTGTCCGTCAGTCTGCGGATGGAATGCAGTGCTGAGATTTACTTGTGTGCCTAAACCCTTCTGAAAAGACCTCCAAAATTTAGCCGTAAATTGAGCTCCTCGGTCTGATATAATAGATACCGGCACACCATGAAGCCTAACAATCTCCTTGATATACAATTTCGCATAATCTTCAGCCGTGTAAGTTGTCTTAACTGGCAGAAAATGGGCAGATTTTGTAAGTCGATCAATTATCACCCAGATGGAGTCAAACTTATGATAAGAGCGAGGTAATCCAATAATGAAGTCCATATTAATCACCTCCCATTTCCAGGTCGGAATCTCTATATTCTGAATCAATCCACTAGGTTTCTGATGCTCGATCTTTACTTGTTGACAATTAGGACACTGGGCTACAAATTCTGCAATAGACTTCTTCATGTTATCCCACCAATACTGCTCCTTAACATCATGATACATCTTTGTCGAGCCAGGATGGATAGAATATCGGGACTGGTGAATCTCAATCATAATCTTCTCTCGCAACCCTGCCACACTAGGTACACATAATCGGCCCTGGTATCTCAGTGTCCCATCTCCTCCGATCTTGAAAGCTGTAATCTTACACTGCTGAATTCCCTCTCTCAATCTTACTAAGGTAGGATCTTCATATTGCCGTGCTTTTACCTCGGCTACCAAAGATGATTCTGCTGTATTCTGTACAGTAACAACTCCGTCATCAGAGTCCAACAATCTGATTCTCATATTGGCCAGCTGGTGAAGCTCTTTGGTCAACCCTTGTCTACTTTCCTCAATATGTATTAAGCTTCCCATTGACTTATGGCTGAGAGCGTCTGCCATAACATTAGCTTTACCGGGATGGTACAATATCTCGACATCGTAGTCTTTCAGTAATTCAAGCCACCTACGCTGCCTCAAATTCAACTCCTTCTGCTTGAAGATGTATTGTAAACTCTTGTGATCTGTGTAGATGTCAACATGGACACCGTATAAGTAGTGCCGCCATATCTTCAAAGCATATATTACTGCAGCCAATTCCAAATCATGAGTCGGGTAATTCTTTTCATGCTTCTTCAATTGTCTTGATGCATAAGCAATCACCTTCCCACGTTGCATCAATACGCACCCCAAACCTATACCTGAGGCATCACAATATACCACATAACTTTCTGTTCCTTCTGGGAGAGTAAGCACTGGCGCGGATGTCAATCGATTCTTTAGCTCCTGAAAACTATGTTCACAAGCATCAGACCACTGGAACTTGGTAGCTTTCTGTGTTAACTTAGTCAATGGTGCTGATATAGTGGAACACCCTTCTACAAACCGCCTATAATATCCTGCTAGCCCCAGGAAGCTGCGGACTTCTGACGGTGTTGTAGGTCTCAGCCAATTCTTCACTGCATCGATCTTCTGAGTGTCGACACTAATACCCTCATCAGATATCACATGACCAAGGAATGCTACTGAGTTCAGCCAGAATTCACATTTAGAGAGCTTAGCATATAACTTATGATGCTGAAGGGTCTGTAATACTATCCGCAAGTGGCCCGCATGTTCCGCCTCCGAACGAGAATACACCAAAATGTCATCAATGAATACGATCACGAACATATCAAGATAGGGCCTAAATACACTATTCATGAGATCCATAAAAGCTGCTGGGGCATTTGTTAGCCCGAACGACATCACCAAGAACTCAAAATGCCCATATCTTGTCCGGAAGGCCGTCTTTGGAATATCCTTCTCCTTAACCCTCACCTGATGATACCCTGAACGCAAGTCAATCTTGGAGAAATACTTGGCACCCTGGAGTTGGTCAAACAGGTCATCAATTCTTGGAAGTGGATACTTGTTCTTTATTGTAAACTTATTCAACTGTCGATAATCGATACACATCCTTAACGACCCATCTTTCTTCCGCACGAACAAGACTGGCGCACCCCAAGGTGAAGTGCTAGGCCTAATGAAACCCTTATCCAGCAAGTCCTTCAACTGTGCCTTCAACTCTCGCAACTCTGCCGGGGCCATCCTGTATGGAGGGATAGAGATCGGTTGAGTGTCAGGCAATGCATCAATGCTAAACTCAATCTCCCTTTCAGGAGGAAGGCCTGGGAGTTCATCTGGGAAAACATCTGGAAATTCATTGACCACGGGGATTAATTGTAGAGTAGGCGGCTTCGCCTCCGCATCCCTAACGCGAACAAGATGATAAATGTAACCTTTTGAGATCATCTTCCTTGCCTTAAGATAGGAAATAAACCTACCTTTCGGCGTAGCAATGTTCCCCTTCCATTCAATGGCGGGTTCACAAGGAAACTGAAACCTAACCATCTTCGTACGACAGTCAACATTTGCATAGCATGAGGCCAACCAGTCCATTCCCATTATCACATCGAAATCAACCATTTCTAACTCAAATAAATTTGCCGAGGTTTGACGACTACAAATCATCACAGTGCAACCTTTATAAACCCTTCTAGCAATCACAGAATCTCCTATCGGAGTGGATACCGCAAGTGGTTTACTTATCAATTCAGGTTCAATGCCAAACTTATTAGCCACAAAGGGTGTAACATATGATAAGGTAGATCCTGGATCAATTAGCGCATATACATCATAAGAAAACACAGATAATATACCTGTAACAACATCCGGAGATGACTCGAGATCTTGTCGACCTATTAGAGCATAGGTTCGATTTTGAGCACCACTCGAACTCGGCACTGAACCTCTACCTCTACCACGACCTGTCGACTATTGAAAACCTTGTGCTGGAGGTCGAACTGATGAGGAAGAACTAGACACAGATCTAGTCGGTTGAGCCACACCACCACCTCCTCTGTTAGGACAATCCCGCATCATATGATCACGCTGTCCGCAAGAATAGCACGCATCGGAACCTCGACGGCACAGTCCAAAGTGGGCCTTGCCGCACTGATCACAACGAGGTGTTGGGGGTCTCGTCTGACTAGTATCTCTATGAAATTGTGAGCCTGATGCCCTCGAACTCTGACCTGAACCAGAATAGGTAAATCGATCATACCGAGGCCTCTGAAACTGTGGAGGAGCACTAGCTACAGGTGGCGCCGAACTCCTCGAAGATTGGGGCCTGATACTGCCTCTGAACTCATCAGAATACCATGCAAATCTCGCCCTCTTATGATGGCCCCTATCGTGCTCCCTATCTACCCTTTGCTGGTGCTTACGATCCTCTAGGGTCTGGGCATAAGCCTGAATACGGGAAATATCCATGCCCTCTACCAAGGAGGCTGTTGTGCACTCATTTATCAGATGTGGTCCCAACCCGTTCACTAACAGATGCACCCTATCACTCATCTCGGCCACCATATGGGGAGCATACCTTGATAAAGAATCAAACTGTATACTATACTCTCGTACACTCATATTACCCTGTCGAAGGTTCAAGAACTTATCAGCTCTAGCTCGTCGTATCTCAACTGGCAAGTAGTGACGCAGAAAGGCCTCAGAAAATTCCTTCCACACGGCTGGAGGAGCGTTCGGACCCCTAGATCTCTCCCAACTATCATACCATAAAACCACTAAATCCCGTAACCGATAAGAAGCCAACTCTACTGCCTCCGTATCACTAGCATGCATAACCCGCAATGTACGATGAATCTGATCAATAAATGTTTGTGGGTCCTCCTTGGGGTCTGATCCGGTAAACACTGGAGGGTCTAAATTAATAAAATCACGAACTCTCGCACTAACCGGTTTATCAGCAGCACCGGTATTCTGCCTCTGAGCCTGAGCAGCTACCAAGCTAGTTAACAATTGCACCGCACTGCGCATATCATGGTCTGTAGTGCTAGACGGAGGAACTGGATGTACTGGGTGCCTCCTAATATCCTCTGGAGGAGACGGAGAGGTATGAGATGGCATCTCACTCTGAGCCTCACTTTGGCTTGCTCTGGCGGGAGGCACCTGATGTTACCCTCTCCCACAGCTGTATCAAGCCGTTTACTAATTGCTTGCTTCCTAGTCGAAGGCATCGCTGAAAGAAAACAAGGTGAATATTAGATATGAACACTTACTACTCAACTCTACGCACGATCTAGATTCAGGAAGAAGGTAACAACCCTAGATGTCACGTAGCCTCCTGATTATAAATGTGGCGCGCTACACATCCATAATCAAAACTCTACTAGACATGGCTCATAGACATCCCCTAGGACAGACTTGCTCTGATACCAAGTTTGTCACGACCCAACTGGAGGGTCATGACTAGCACCCGGGCCATACTTGCCGAGCACCAACATACATTTTATCTAACCTTCCTTATTATCTTTAAGGGCCGACAAGATCAATATAAATAATAGACATGGATAATGAACATCCAACAATGAAAGATAATGTCATGAACATACATAACATGGGACGACAAGACTGTCAAGAAACTATATATAAGGTACAAGCTATCATGATGCCATGAAAGACTATACAACAAAAATCAGCCGAAAAGGCATTCTAAACCATACATAAGTCGACACCTGTCTATGAGCCTCTAAAGGAACATAAGTGCTACAACATTGCCGGAACAGGGCCCCGACATACCCATAATGTCTATAACAAAAATGCATACCAAGACCACGGCAAGTCCGGAGAAGGGATCTCGCCAATAACCGCTGAACTGGACAGCCTACTGTGGTGGGGGAGCTATGTCTACCTATCTATCAGGACCTGCAGCACGACATGCAGCGTCCACAAATAAAAAGGACGTCAGTACGAATAAAGTACTGAGTATGTGAGGCAGGAAAGCATAAGTAAGAACAGTAATGTAAACAGGGATAGAGAATATACAACCTGTGACATCTGGATACCTATGAGGGCTACTGACATGAAATACATGATACATACTTATATATACATAAACTTTTAAAACATACGCCTTTGTGGGCATCATCATCATCATATCATACCCGGCCGTAATAGGCTCGGTAAAACATACCCGGCTATCATAGGGCTCGGTAGAATCGTACCCGGCCACGTGGAGCTCGGTAAAACCCAACTGATCAGTGGTTGCACAATAGGTGCCGTACCCGGCCGACTATAGCGCGGCTCGGTAGAGTAAAATAGATACATATATATATGATGCATGTTGGACTCGGAATCACATTTTGAACCTTTCGGAGTGACATAAGGTCGGTATCCTTCGTACACGTTATTAGGATTAACTTTTCATCAAGAATCTTATAAGAATCAGGAACTACCAACAACATTGATAATATAAGAATAAGAGAAGTAACATCAATATCAATCGTTTCATAAGAAGGGCAGCAATGTAAGTACTGCTAGCTTCTAAGAGTAGAGTATCTTTGGGAGCTCGTTCATTACATTATATACAATCGGAGTCGTGCAAGAGAATGAAGGGGATAGCCTCACATACCTTGTATATACTGCCCAACCTCAAGCTATGCAAATGTCACGACTCCTTAGTCTACAATAAGACAAATGACACTATCATTATCGTTTAAGCGTCGTAACTATTATGTATCGACCGCAACCTATTTTACGATGAAACGGACAGCACCTCCCCTATTTATATGACTTCCCACAAGTCAATACAATCACCAAACAGCCCAAACAACATCATTAATAATCATATTGAGCCTCCAAAATAGTCCACCAACCAACAACATTACTACCAAGCCTTTCGATATATATTTCACAAGTTCTAGCTTCAACGACTTAGCCGCAACTTGAATAATCTTAAATATATATAGAGTAAGAGGTTCCTTACCTTTAAACAGAAAGAACAACTCCAATTTTACCTTAATTTTCCACGAAATATCCCTTCAATTCTGCCACAAGAACAAGGAAGCGAAACTAGCAATTAATTCGGGTTTTTCGGCACTAGAATTACTTTAGAAGACTTGAAATCACCTAGGGTTGATATTAAAAACTTGAAGGTGTATTTACAGGACATAAAACACTTAAAACAACCTCCCGCACGAGCTGGAACAACACAAAAATCAGCAACAACAAGAAGAACAAGAAACTCACTAGCGCCATGGGATTCCCGATATTTGATTTGTGTTGTTTGCCCTTTGTTTGGGTCTTGGATCATGAGAGAACCTTGAGAGACTGTTTTTAGGGTTATAAGGTCTGAATATACTGAAAAATAATGACTTAAAACGGGGTTGAGGTATCTTATATATGTCCATATGTCTTAAACCGCCTTTGTGGGCCTCATAGAGAGCAGCTTGGCGCACTCTCGCGAAAATGCGAAGATCTCTCTATTCCGAGATTGTATCGACGAACGGTTTAGTGTGTTGGAAACTAGACTCATAGATATTCAATTTGATAGGTAGATCACCCCATATTTCGAAGCACATTGGGAGAAAAATGCCATAACATTTGACCTAAAGTTTAAGTAAAATTATAAACCTAAGTTGCAACAACTTTTATCGACTTTTGTTTCATAACTCGCTTGACTTCAAGACTTATGATGCGGATATTATATGATTCAAATACATTAAAACAAGACCTCTTGGGACAATTAATCACCTCTAGTGTTACCCGAAAATACGGGCTACAACATCCTTGATTCGTTTAACTTCAAATACTTGTTAACCACTCTTATACACCCTTGTATCGTTTAAGACCAATAGGATTAACTTCTTATCATCTCAAAGATAATCTCTTCTTGGATTTACGTCGACTAACTTACGGCATGATCTATGGTATGCGAATTTGGGTCGTAACGCTTCATATCCATTTCTATCAGAAATTCTGTGTGAATCAGGAAAAAATTGAATTTCTTGATTCCATTCTTTACTGCAAGGATTTCCTTGAAGGTGGAGTGGTAATGTTGCTCGGCATCTTTGAACTTTTTGCTGGCATATCCGCATATTTTTCTCTGGCCATCTTTTTCTTCAAATAGAACAGCACTCCAATATTCATTGCTAGCATCAGTTTGCAGTATCTTCTTACCGTCTGAAGGGATATAGATGGACTTGTCATTTTTAGAAATCTCCTTTCTTTCCCTGACTGCTTTATCTTGTTTCTTTCCCCATGATGGAGTATTTTTCTTGAGCATCTCTGTGAGCGGAGAAATGTATGTAGAGATATTTGGGATGAAATCTCTCACATAATTTACTACTCCCAAGAGTTGTTGGATCTGCTTTGTTGTAAGGCTGGTATCTAGAAATTTGAGTAGTTCTTGATATATATATGGTCCTGGACTATATGCACCTTGGAATAAATTCATTCCAAGAAAATCAATCTCTTGTTGGGCAAGAACCATCTTTTTTGCTGAAAGCATGATCCTATAGTGTGTTATCAATGCCTCAAACTGACGAAGCAAGTTGATATGTTCCTCCAGTGTATCACTAAATAACAGGATGTCATCAATGTAAACTAAAGAGGTATGGAGGATGGGCTGGAATATTTTTATCATGGCTTTTTGGAACAAGGAAGGTGCAGTTTTCAACCCGAAGGGCATGACTTTCCATTGAAAGTGATGATCGGGGATGAAACTTCTCGTTTTGGGTCTTTCTTCAAAGTGGATTCCCAATTTCCAAAATCCAGATTTTAAATCAAACTTGGAAAAATATTTGGCCTTGGCTAAGTGGGAGAAAAGAGTGAGTTTATTTGGGATAGAGATTTTATCATCTTGGAGGAAATTGTTAAGTGGTTGTTAGTTAATGACTAACCTGAGTTTTCCTTTTGTC
Organism: Nicotiana tabacum; assembly: GCF_000715075.1. Classification (NCBI taxonomy): domain Eukaryota; kingdom Viridiplantae; phylum Streptophyta; class Magnoliopsida; order Solanales; family Solanaceae; genus Nicotiana; species Nicotiana tabacum. The sequence continues at coordinate 119,366,260 of NC_134083.1, read as the reverse complement.
TGCTTAGTTCTTTTGTTGACATAAAATGCTTCACATGCCCATTGTGAATCTGATGGCTCTATTAGATGAAATTCCAAAAGTTCTTCGCATTCTTTCTTTGCAAGCTAAAGATGATCTGGATTCATACCTGAATGACTGGCTTTTGTTGGATTGATGTTTTCATTCTTATTGAAAGGGAGCTTAATAAAAAACTCTTCATTTTTCCATAATGCGCTTTTCCCTTTCTTCATGAAATCCTTGTAGGATTCAGCACATGAATGCCCAATGAGATTTTGCTCAATCTCTTTGATTTGTTCGTCATTGGTGATTTGGAATAGCCTTGGAATCTCAGAATAAGGTTTGAACTGCTTCTTAAAGGCTATCCCGTTAGCCTTGATCAGGAGTTGATCTCTAAGTTGTTTGTAAATGTCGAATCCAACAATAAGATCTTTTCCTGGTACATCAGACCCTATCAGCTTGGTTCTGTACTTCAATCCTGGAAAGAACTCAATTGTGACCGGATGCTTTGTGATGACGGTGGTAGTTAGGATTCCATTTGATGCATTGTTAAAATCCTTAAAGTGCGGCACCCATTGATTTTAAGGGAGAACAGCAGGATTTATGAGTGAATAAGCTGCTCTAGTGTCGATGAAAGCAATAACTCGAGTTGGTTTATCCCATTTGGATGAATAGACTTTGAGTTCTACTTGAGAAATGACTATGAGAGCGTTGATCTCCTGTTGGGCTTCAATCATGGGTTCTGAAATTTGGTAGTGGTCATTGCCTTGATCTTCAAGGATATCAAGAGAGAATAAAGTTTCTTCACTAGGTTCATCATCCACAAAAAATATGGATTCAAGGTCCTCCTCTTTTCCGAGATGTATGCCAGTGTAATCTACAATCTCTTCAAGGAGTTTGACAGATCTTCTCGATTGGGGACAATTTCTCGCGAAATGTCCAATCTTGTGGCAAATAAAGCATCTATTTTTCTTGTGAAAATTTCCTGGCCTTCTACGTCTGAAATATTTTGTGCGTCTCTTTGACCTTTATTTTCGATCTGGAATTCTTCGCCATCTGAACCTCCTAAATCCTTTCTGTCGCGTAGATGTGTGGCAGGAACATCCTGATCCGGTGATCAGATCGGATCTGTGACATGCTTTGTCAAGCGCTGGATTGTGCTGGATAATTTGTTTTAGGGCTGAGCGCTTTGTACAAATGTCCTCCAATGCTACGAAAATAGCTTGCTTGATGTAGCCGACTTGTGGGATTGTTATTGATTGAAACCTTTCTTCAATGATGGTCATGGTTCGGCTTGCCAATAGCTTTGGAAGGTAAGAGACAAAGGCTTGCTTCAGGTTGATGTCTCCGCCGATTTCAAAGTATATCTTTGCCATTTTTTGAAAATGCCTATCAATGTCATTTATGTCGAATGACACACACTTCATCTCAAAGAGTTGTCTTCGCATTTTCTCCTGTATTTGGCCAGTATCCCCGAAGAAAACTTTATGTAGGATTCTGATGTTGAAGGCAAAATCCTGGGAAGTAAGAAAAGTATTTTTGTCTTGAATCCCAAGTGAGTTCCACTAATCTTTGAGGATTCCTGAGAACCGTGAAGTTAGTTCTGACAGGATGATATACTTTTCTCGTTCCTCCAAATTTTTGGTCACCATCTAAGTATAGAAGTCTTGTATCCTTTGAGGCCATTTTGAAACCTTGACGTCATCTAAGGTGAAAGTGTGAAAGCCAGTCCCGTAAAGGGGCATTTGAAAGAATCTTTGGCTTGTGGGGCACCTTGGATTTTTAGTGCTTCGGTTAAGTATGGGTCATAAAGGGGCATGTTGAAATTTGGAAAGATAGTTATGGAGACAATCCCTGCATTCAAGGTAACTTCTGCAGTACCCAAATTTGCATGTTGTTACTCCAAGTATCTTATATCTAGAAGAGAAAGTCGAGCAACAATAGGTTGACCTTTTCTTCCATGATAAGTCAGAGTAATTCGGATAGCACCAAAATGGATATGGGTAAAACCATGATCTCTCCATTGTCTTGGAAAATCATCTGGAATTTGGAGGGTAATAAATTGTTCCTCTCGAGTGGCAAGAATAGGATGCTGGTCAAGTTTTGAGGCAGCAACATATTCTTTGACTCCTTTTGGTTTGTGTTGGACTAAGGAACGGATTTGGGTCCATGGTGCAAATGATGTTTTTGGCAAAAGCTGAGTAAGGGTTTATGAGGGTAGTTCAGTGAAAGATACTTTTTGTTCATCGGGTAGGATATCGACTTCATAGAGGTAATCATATTTTTTGGACAAGGTTTTATATAGAGTAGGAGACATATTCATTTTTGCAAGGGAAGAGGATAATGGAAACAACTCAGACATATTAAGTAAATTGTTCCTCTCTCCGAAAGGATGGGCTGGCTCTGATACCACAGTACAAAGAACAGAGCAAGAGACTTCAAGAAAGCAAACTATTTCCCTATATTACACGAACTAACTTCTTCTTGTTTTTCTTTCTTTCTTTTTACGTCTTTTATGTTTTATCTTAATACTGCGTTTATTGCTTTCATATGTTTATCATGCAAATACTTGACAATGTGTTATTTATCTTCGCATAAAGCATGGTCCACATCATAATCCACTCGTGCCCAATTAATACCATAGCGACGCTTGATGAGTGTCCGCGCTCTTCCAAAATTACCCTTTTAATTGGAAAGGCTTATTTGCGGTAAACTAGTCGATCAGCGGTGCAGCCGACGGTTCCGTGTCTTTTCCTCTCAAGTTTTCCACTTGAGAGTACAAGTCTAGACCCTTCTAGAAACCTCGCTTAAATATCAATTGTGCATGCATCATGTCAAACCTAGTATGGGATAGAACGTTGTCTGCGTGATTTCCATAACCCCAATGGACACCATCACGTTATGTGTATTATTTGGAGAAAACATGCTGAATTATTGATCATTAATGTGTAAATAGTCAGATCCGGAGGGGGAAAGGTCTAACTCTATTTATTTTGCAGAAAATGAGGCACGAAGTCCCCAGGTTCGGCATGGTTCAAAACATCCCACCTTTGCTGCTTGATTGGTGGAAGAATCTCTCACCTAGTGACAAGAATCATGTGAAAAGGGTCCTCGGAAATTTGCCCTCCTTATTGGACATTCGGCCAAATAATGCATTGATTGAGGCCGCCACTATGTTTTGGGATGAGAAAAGATTTGTCTTCCGCTTTGGTGACATAGAAATGACTCCTCTCTTAGAGGAAATAGGAGGCTTCGCTGGGCTACCATGGGATAGTCCGGGTTTACTGGTACCAGAAAATCGCACTCCCCGAGGATTCTTGAAAATGATGGGTTTCAAGAAAAATGATGAGTTACTTTGTCTGAAGAAGTCATACATACCATTTGAATTCGTTTATGAACATTATGGGCATAGAAAGTCATATCGCCTTCACCATGATGAACTTGCCATTACTTCTTTGGGTTGGACACACCGCCGAGTTTTTATGTTCATTGTCTGTTTCTTGGGGATGCTGATATTTTCGATGAAAGGGAAGAGGATCCACACTCGCCTAGCCATGGTCACTAGGACTTTAATGGAGGAAATTGAGGGACAAACTTACACCATCATCCCTATGATCTTGGCTGAAATGTACCGGGCTCTAGATCGATGCAAAAAAAGGTATGGGCACTTCGAGGGTTGTAATCTGTTGCTGCAGGTATGGTTATTAGAACATTTCAAGAGAGGTGAATATCGTCAAGAACCTCTGCGACGACCATTGAATGACCACATAGCCTACAATCATCTGAAAAGAATGACATTTATCCCAGATAGGTTCGCGCAACCTGGAAGTGTTGTGAGCTGGGTGCGTTTCTTCAGCAACTTGACTGACGAAAAGGTACATTGGATGTTTGAATGGTTCCCTAGCAGCGAGTTCATCATCAGGTCAAGAGAAACCACTTATTTAGTGCTTGATCATGTTAAGAGGAATCTATACCTATGCTCCTATAAGGGTAATAAGGCAAGCGGGAAGAAAGCAGGTTATACCTCAGGTTTCCAACATGGTCCAATACAAAGCAGACTTTAAAGGGAACATCGTTCCATTCAAATTCGAGGTACAGCATATGTGGCATCAAAAGGTCATTGTGGAGAAAGATTGTCACGCCCCAAAACCGGGGAGCGCGACCGGCGCTCAACTGAGTGAACCCGACCAAGCAAGCCTGTTAGATTCCTTCTACCCAAACTCATTCATGAATAAAGAGAATATATGTTTTCCTTAATTAAACAATAAAGTGGTCATGTCTGCAATTACCAATTTCTTACCAATAGTTTCATCATTTTTAAAGTCTCAAATGGACAAGTAATACAACCACAACATAACATAGTTTGTCTTTCCCCAACACCAATACACAACCCACACTATGTCTACGGAGCCTCTATAGATAAAGATGAGTACAATGATAATGCCGGCAACAAGGCCCCGGCTATACCTCAAACAGAATACACAAAGAACAAAAGATACATGACCTCGGGATGAAGAGGGGCTCACCAAGTCAGTTGGGAAGAAGGTGTACTGCTATCACTGATCAATGTCTCCTGCTGTGGAACCACCTGTATCCATTTAAAGATACAGCGCCCCCGGCAAAAGGGACGTTAGTACCATTGAATAGTACTAGTATGAAAACTAAACACCAATTTAAGAATTCATAAATACAAGATGAATATGATGAACTAGTGCGGCAATAGTATAATATAGATAACCATCTCAACCATAGCAAGCTTATTAAAAGCTATCAACAACATTTATAGGATTTAAGATGAGATCCTCTATAACCATCTTCACACAAAGCGGCCTCGCCGCCTCACCTCAATGTATGCTGGTGGAGGTGTACGTTCAGTACCATAACTCAAATCAAGCAGCCTTGCCGCCTCACCTCAATGTATGCGGGTGGATGTATAACCACAGTACCAAGAACCTACACAAAGCGTCTATGCCGTCTCACCCCAATGTATGCGGGTGGTGGTGCCACAACAATACCAAAACCATACACAAAGCGGTCGTACCACCTCACCCCAATGTATGCGGGTGGAGGTGCAGTCCCACAATACCATAATTCCTACACAAAGCGGTCATGCCGCCTCACCCCAATATATATGCGGGTGAAGTTGTATCACAATCACAATCTCTATACCACAATCACCACACAAAGCGGTCATGCCGCCTCACCCCAATATATGCGGGTGGAGGTGTATCACAATCACAACTTGGCATAATAACTTTCACATAAATCACGACTAGAAATTATAATATGTGGATACATAATCCATAGTTTGGGACACATCCTCAATTTATAATGCAATATGATAAGAGCATTTGAAACATGGATTGAACATATATCTTCATCACAGAACTTATCGGGATACTCGATTTATAATCAACATCTCGGAACTTACAAGGATAATGGGAATTCCAATTCTCAAAGAAGAGTTTAGCCAACATACCTCACTTGAGCTTCCTTACACTCTAAATGTTCCGAAATTTTTAGCAACTTCAATCTATTATAGAAATATACAAATTAAACCAAAATTAGGAAGATGATCATGGTTCTAGCTCATTTGAGCATTTTATCAAACACTAGATGTGCATTAAGGTTTCAAGATCCTTTTATGGAGGATTCCATCATCCCACAACCCAACCTTTACCATTTTTAGCTCAACAATTATTCTACACCCCTTGATAACACATGCATGTAAAATAACCAACCCTCTTTCCCAGAAATTATCTTGCTTATTATCCATTTCTACACAAAGTTCGAAATTGAGGGTTAGGGTGTAGAATCTTACCTCTTGGATGAAGACCTAGTAAGTTTCCCTTCTCAATCTTCCAAAACTTGGGCAAGAATTGAAGAACAATTATTGGAGAACACCTTCTCACTCTAGGGCACCCTCTCTCACTCTAAAATGTCAGATAATAGCCCAAAAATGACCCAAAGCATATATTTAACAAAATAGGGTCGGGTTTTAAAAACCTAAAAATGAAGCTCCGAAACAGGTTCTGCGGTCGCATATGCGACTGCATATCGGTCGCATAATTGGTCACAAAATAGCCAAAAGAACTACCTGTGTATGCGGTCACTATGCGGTCCGCAGAACTGTTATGCGGTCGCATAATGCACCGCATAACAGTTATGCGGTCGCATAGTCGACCGCATAGCTGCTTCTAGAATAGCCCTCTCCTGCTCACTTCTGCGACCATTATGCGACCCGCAGAGTGATTATGCGGTCGCATAATGGACAGCATAAACGCACTTTTCCGGAAAAACTTGTCCTTTACTTTCCAGTGCATTGTTCAACCCAAAAAGTTCGATCCAATTTCTATAATTCTCAAACACGTAAGCCTAGTCCGGCACCATGAAACATTATTTTCTTTGTATATTTTACCGGGCTTTACACTTAAGTACTTTGAAACTTTCCGGGGTGTTACAAAGATACTATCGAGCCAGACAGATATCATGCCAACCATGTGTACTTTTATCCATCATGATTAGTAGATGATATAGCGGGAGATATCAAGCCAGTGATTAATCTGAAGAATAGGGTTATAGACGACGCTGCTGAAGCACAAGTCAAATATAGGATGCTGCGCAAGAGGGTCTTCGAGTCTGAAGCTAGGCATTTGGAACAACACAAAGTGGATAGGGAAGCAATCAACGAATGGAAGGAAATTGCTACTAAGTCAACAAAGAGATTGGAATATTTGGAGCAAGGTGTTAATGGAGCTTGAGGGGAAGATGAGGAAAAGGCTCTCGAGTTGTCAGAATGCGGAAGGCAATGAAGGAGGGCATCTAGCAAGGGCTTATCTACTATTAGACATGTGCAACCTGGGGAACTTGATTGATGGATCCAAGAAGGCCGAGCATGGAGAAAGTCCCTCAGGGGCCAAGTAGATTAGGAAACAATATTTTTACTGCTTTCTAGATACGATTAGATTTTGATTGTAATAAGGCAAATGCCATTAGTGACTCTTTTCTCATTATTGTCGTTTTAGTAAGGATTTGGCTCATTTTCGCATTAATGGAATGACACAGTTATTGGCATCAATTTTCTCCAAATCTATGTGTCTCTTAGGACCACCTCAGGCACAACGAGGTCCCTCAAATTAGGACGCGAATTTATTCTGCAATACATGTTTTAATATCGCAAACATCCTTTCAATACTCCTTATTGACTCGGTTACCTTTTGATTTTCTTTTCTTTTGTTTATTCCCATTCCTCAAGGTTGATTCGTGCATACTGGCATCATCGGCATATCACACCAGATCCAGAGGTCCTCCACCTCCTCCTCCACCAAGTAATCCTAAGAACAAAGAAAAAGCCAAAATGGACAATATGAGCGGTATCAGGAAAGACAATGCTACACATGCAGAGAATATTGAAAATTCAGATGGTCGGAGTACTCCGGCGCAGAACAATTTAGTCCTACGTCTGGAACAGAAAATATTGGAGCTACAAGGGGAGCTTGAGCAGGTCCGAAACTTGGCAAACCTTTCCCTCACCCTAAACATTCCCGATATTAACCAACAAAATGCCCAAAACCCAGCACCTCCCCAAAACACACAAAACCAAAATCCGCAAAATCCTCCCGCACCTCATCAATACACCACACCTCCTCAAAATCCTAATCCTCCACCAGTACCTACCCCTCCACAGCACCATCACCATCCAACTCAGTATTCATAAACCACAACCTATCACACTCCTCAAAACGTACCACAACCTACCCCTGATCCCCAAAACTCAACCAGCGACTACCACTACGCCCAAATTCCTGGAGTCCATCAAAGCAATCCCATATACATATAAACCTTACCCCACACCCTACAATAGACCTTATACATACCTGAATCCGCCGAGAAGGACCTGCTCATCAAGAACATGGCAGAAGAACTCAAGAAACTTACTGGCAGAGTTCAAAGTGTCGAAGGGGGTAAAGGTATTGAGGGTTTAAATTATGAAAATTTGTGTATTCAGCCAGATGTAGAACTGCCAAAGGTTTACAAACCTCCTAAGTTCGAAATGTTCGACGGGACTGGAGATCCGAAGGTGCACTTGAGAACGTATTGTGACAAGCTTGTAGGGGTTGGCAAGGATGAAAGAATCTGCATGAAGCTGTTCATAAGGAGCCTCACTAGAGACGCCCCATCTTGGTATATCAGTCAGAACCCAAAGAAATGGGTTAATTGGGTGAGCATGGCATCGGATTCTATGGACCGGTTCAGGTTTAACACGGAAAACGCACCAGACGTTTTCTACATTCAGAATCTTAAGAAGAAGCCAATAGAAACTTACCGAGAGTATGCTACTCGGTGGAGGTCTGAAGCTGCAAAAGTAAGGCCAGCACTGGAAGAAGAACAGATGAATAAGTTCTTCGTCAGAGCTCAGGATCTGCAGTACTACGAGAGACTGATGGTTATTGAAAACCATAAATTTTCTTACATCATCAAGTTGGAGAAAGAATAGAAGTAGGGATTAAAAGCGGAATGGTTACAAATTTTAAAGCACTCTAAGCTACAAACAAAGCCTTATAGTCAGGAGGTATCTCCAAGAAGAAAGAAGTCGGGGCAGTGATGGTAGCCCAAGGTCCAAAATCTCCTCTTACATACCAAACACCCCCACCCACATATTAGCCTTCACCTCCCAGATACCAACAACCTGCCGCCACTTACCATACTTATAACACCCAACCAACATACTACCACTCACCACCAGCCCGCCAAAACTACCAAAAACCTAGACCGAATTTCGACTGCAGACCACCCAGACAATACACCCCAATTGCTGAACCCATAGACCAACTGTACGAGAGACTGAAAGCTGCTAGTTATGTCACTCCCATTCCCGCTGTGGCCATGGAAAACTCCTCCCAGTTGATTAATCCAAATAAGGCATGTACCTATCACTCAGGCATGAAGGGTCATACTATTGATGAATGTCGCACTTTGAAGGATAAGATCCAAACATTAATTGACACCAAAGTTATACAGGCAAAGGAGGTTGCACCCAATGTCCATAACAATCCTCTCCCGGATCACAGAGGTGAAGGGATAAACGTGATAGAAACCTATGAAGAATGGGACCCAAAAGGGTCAATTGGATTCATTCGAGAAGGGGATAGTTCTAAAACATCTCCAGTCACTCTCACACCTATCGTGGTACAAACTCAGGCACCAATTGAGGTTGAGGTGGACACACCAACTCCGTTTGATGTTGAAGTGACAACACCTTTCACCACGATGGTAGCACCAACACTGTCCTTTAAGTCTAATGTTATACCCTGGGACTATGTTGCGGAAGCAAGAAGAAAAGGAGAGGCAAAAATGGATGAAACAGGTGCGGCGCAAGGCATGACCAGAACTGGTAGGGTTTATACACCCGAGCATTTGGGAGGAACAAGAAAAGAAGTCGTTTCTAAGCCGCCTGTCATTGAGACTGGCCTAGATGATCTTTGGAGAAAGGTGTAGGCGAGAGAATATTCTGTGGTTGATCATCTGAACAAAACCCCTACTCAAATATCCATTTTATCACTGTTGCAGAACTCCGAGGCGCATAGGAATGCCGTGATGAAGGTGTTGAATGAATCCTATGTACCCAATAATATCACCAGTGGAGAGATGACCAATATGGTGGGACAAGTGTTGGAAAGCCACAAGATCACTTTTCACGAAGATGCGTTACCACCATAAGGACTGAGTCACAACAGGGCACTGCATATCATAGTGCAGTTTGAGGACAAATTCATTGCCAGGGTCCTGATAGATGGGGGTTCGAGTCTCAACATCTGTCCACTAACTACTTTGAAAAGGTTGGGTAAGGATATGCATGAGATACGAGTAGGGAGTATGAATGTGAAAGCATTTGATGGGTCTCAAAGGGCCACAATTGGGGAGATCAACCTCAGCCTACAGATGGGCCCAACCTGGTTGATGTTGAGTTTCAAGTGTTAGATATATCCGCTACATACAATCTGTTATTGGGACGACCTTGGATATATGCTGCTGGGGCCGTAGCTTCTACTCTACAGCAGGCCGTGAAGTTTGAGTGGAACCATCAGGAAGTAATTATCCATGGGGATGAAAGTAATCCCATTTACACCAATCAAATTGTTTTGGTTGTCGAGAATAGAAGGAAGTTGGGTGGAGAAACATACCATCTCATCGAGCCTGTCAACGCAATTGAGAAAGATAAATGGTGGAGAGGTAAGATAGAAAGCATATTGGCATGGGCAGGGTATGAACCTGGTAAGGGTCTCGGCAAGAATATCCAAGGTATCACCAAACCAATACAGCCAAAGCGTCACAACACAACCTTTGGGCTTGGATATGAATACACCTGGCACAAGTATCAAAATTAATCGCCGCCATGGCGTAGTCCTTATTACCCTCTAGAGCAACTAGTACTACATTTGAGCCAGTCATTTCATCAAGCTGACATGATGTGGGGGTCCGAAGAAGATGAAGTTCTAGCTGGCATAAGGAATCTGTTCCCGGATGATGAAGACATGAACTGCAATGCGATAGTTGAGGAGGAGGAGGAGGAGGAGGAGGAAGGCCTCATTATTCAGACAATAGAGAAGGGAATTGTTCTCAGGAATTGGACTGTTGTAACATCAAGGGCCCGTTGAGTTCGTAGGTAGCCTGACAATTAGCATCATTTATTTTTGAAAGTTATTTTATGGGCAATTAAGACATTTTCAGTTTTTGTTTTTTTTAATGTTTCCATGTTGAAATAATTGCTCGAATCATTGAACTGCATTTGTTTGACATTTTTGATATTTATCAATGGATTATTGTTTTATTATTTATTATTATCCTTTACATTTTCTCTCTACAGCGTTATTATTACTTACCCTAATGAACCTACGACTGTGACATGTAATGAGACAAAGAAACATAAGGATAGTGATTCAGAGTATTTGGAAGAAGATGTAATACCCGAGGAAATTATCAGAGAAGTGGAAAATTTTGAAAACAAGCCTAAGTCCAATTTGGATAAGACTGAAACAGTTAAGGAAGGATACATCCAATTCTTGAAAGAGTATATGGATATTTTTGCATGGTCCTACGACGATATAACCGGTTTGAGCACTTCCATAGTGGCTCATAAACTACCTATCGATCCCATGTGTCCGCCTGTAAAGCAGAAGCTCAGAAACTTCAAGCCAGATATGAGTCTGAAAATAAAAGAGGAAGTTACCAAGCAGATCAAAGCTAGGGTTCTCTGAGTGGTTGAATATCCAACCTGGTTGGCTAACATCATGCCAGTTCCGAAGAAGGACGAGAGAGTCAGAGTATGTGTCGACTATCGGGATTTAAACAGAGCAAGTCCCAAAGATGATTTCCCATTGCCTAATATAAACATACTAATCGACAATTATGCCAAGCATGAGCTCCAGTCCTTTGTGGATTGTTTCGCGAGATATCATCATATCTGGATGGATGAAAAGGATGCTGAAAAGACAACCTTTCTTACACCATAGGGAGTGTATTGATACAAAATGATGTTTTTTGGCTTAAAGAATGCTGGAGCCACTTATATGAGGGCCATGACAACCATTTTCCACGACATGATACACAAGGAGATAGAGGTGTGCGTGGGCGACGTCATCATCAAATCTAAGAAGGGTACAGATCACATAGCAGACTTGAGGAAATTCTTTGATCGACTTCGAAGGTACAATCTGAAACTAAATCCCGCAAAATGTGCCTTTGGAGTCCCTGCTGGAAGTTGTTAGGGTTCATCGTCAGCCGCCGAGGAATTGAGTTAGACCCATCAAAGGTCAAGGCTATCCAAGACTTGCCACCTCTAAAGAACAAGAAAGATATGATGAGTTTCTTAGGGCGTCTCAATTACATCAACCGTTTCATAGCACAATCAATTGTGATCTGTGAACCAATTTTCAAAATGTTGAAGAAGGACGCTGCAACAAGTTGGATCGAAGAATGTCAAAAAGCCTTTGACGAAATCAAGGAATATTTGTCCCACACCACCAGTCCTGGTCCTACAGGAACCTGGGAGACCTCTGCTACTCTATTTATCTGTACTAGCTGGGGCTTTCGGATGTGTCTTGGGACAACATGATGAGACAGGAAGAAAAGAACAGGGCATATACTATCTGAGTAAGAAGTTCACACTCTACGAAGTACGGTATTCTTTGTTGGAATGCACCTGCTGTGCTCTGACGTGGATAGCTCAAAAGTTGAGGCACTACTTTAGTGCCGACACCACATATCTCATATCAAGGATGGATCCGCTAAAATACATCTTCCAGAAACCCATGCCTACAGGGAAGTTGGCAAAATGGCAGATATTGCTGAGTGAGTTCGACATCATCTATGTAACTCAGAAAGCGGTCAAGGGGCAAGCGTTGGCAAATCATCTGGCAGAAAATCCTATAGGTGGAGAATACGAACCACTAAAAACGTATTTTCCCGATGAAGATGTCTCATTCGTAAGAGAAGATATCATCGAAACATACGATGGTTGGAGAATGTTCTTCGATGGAGATGGAAATTTCAAAAGAGTGGGTATCGGAGCAGTTTTGGTATCAGAGACATGTCAACATTATCCAGTATCTGCAAAGCTCAGATTTCCATGTACCAACAACATGGCAGAATATGAGGCTTGAATCTTGGGACTCAAGTTGGCCATTGACATGAATATTTAGGAATTACTGGTAATTGGTGACTCAGGCCTTTTAATACATCAGGTTCTAGGAGAATGGGCTACAAAGAATACCAAAATATTGTCGTACTTGTACTATGTACAAGAATTGATGAAGAGATTCACAAAGATAGAGTTCAAACATGTTCCGAGAATCCAAAATGAGTTCACAGATGCATTGGCCACTCTATCTTCTATGATACAACACCCAGACAAGAATTTTATCGATCCTATCCCAGTAGGGATTCATAATCAGCCAGCTTATTGTGCTCATGTTGAAGAAGAAACTGATGGAAATCCATGGTTCCATGACATGAAAGAATATTTGGCAAAAGGAGAGTACCCGGAGCACGCAAATCATACTTAGAGACTCACACTACGAAGATTATCCAACCACTTCTTCCAAAGCGGAGGAATCCTATACAGAAGTACTCCGGATCTAGGGTTATTACGGTATGTCGACACCAAGGAAGAATCCAAATTGCTCGAAGAGACACATGCCGAAACTTGTGGACCACGTATGAATGACTTTGTTTTACCTAAGAAGATATTAAGAGCAGGATATTTTTGGATGACTATGGAAACGGACTGCATCAAGTATGTCCAAAAGTGTCATCAATGCCAAGTACATGCGGATATGATACGAGTGCCACCCAATGAACTCAATGCAACAAGTGCACCTTGGCCTTTCTCCGCTTGGGGGATGGATGTCATCGGTCCAATCGAACCCACTGCGTCAAATGGGCACAGGCTCATTCTAGCAGCCATAGACTATTTCACAAAATGGGTTGAAGCGGCATCTTACAAGGCTGTAACTCAGAAGGTCGTCACAGATTTTGTTAGGGATCGTATTGTTTGTCGATTCGGGGTGCCGGAATAAATCATCATCGACAACGCCACCAACCTTAATAGTGATTTAATGAGATCCATGTGTGAAACCTTTATGATCAAGCATAAGAATTCCACAGCATACAGGCCACAAATGAATGGAGCTGTGGAAGCCGCCAACAAGAACATCAAGAAGATATTAAGGAAGATGGTAGATAATCACAAACAATGGCACGAGCAATTACCATTTGCCTTATTGGGATATCATACCACGGTTCGCACATCAACTGGGGAAACTCCTTATTTACTGGTCTACGGTACTGAAGTCGTCATTCCTACCGAAGTAGATTCTTTAAGAATTATACAAAAGGTTGAACTCACTGATGCAGAATGGATACAAAGTTACTATGAACAACTGGCTCTCATTGACGGGAAAAGAATGAATGCGGAATGTCATAGTCAGCGTTACCAAAACAAAATGTCCAGAGCTTTCAACAAAAGGGTCAGGCCTAGACAATTCACACTAGGGCAGCTAGTGCTAAAGCGGATCTTCCTGCAACAAGATGAAGCCAAAGGGAAATTTTCACCCAATTGGCAAGGGCCCTACATGGTTCACAGAGTACTAACAGGATGAGCGATAATACTTGTAGAAATGGACGGAGAAGTTTGGCCAAAACCTATCAACTCAGATGCAATCAAAATATACTATGTTTAGATTGTGTACATTCCTTCATTTGATGTAACTGAGCTACGCTTGACCTGATTCCCGTTTAATAGGGAATACATAGGTAGCCCTGTGGGTTCGGTCACATCTCAATAAAATCTTCATTTTTCCATGATCAGAAACTGGGGCAAAATTTTTAGGAGGACCCTCAAAATTTTGAAGCAAGTCCAGCCAACTTCGTCATATGCAGAACAGTCAAAGAATTGCTTTTAAATTAGGGCAGAATTTTGAGGAGGACCCTCAAAATTCTAAAGCAAAGAAGCTGTAATATCTCTAAAAGTGTCACATTCATTGGTCCATCTAAATTACTTGATATTGCATACTACTATATTTCAAATAACTACATTCATCAAATGCACGCACATTTTTCGAAAACTTTCTTTTCTATGGCAGCTAGATGTTACCCAGGGTAACTCAAACAGGATCTCAAGACAGGAGCACAGGCAAAGCATAAGACAAAAGCGCGAACCAACCTTCCCTCCACAAAACTCATAATTTTTCTTTGGGTGCAGGCATAGTAAGAAAATAATATCTGCAAACACATCAGGTCACTACCTTCAAGATAGCAAATTATCTATCCCAAGCATCTCCAGCTAAGAAATACTCTGCTTTCTCACTATCACTCATTGTTTTCTTGCATGAGGCTGAGCACTGCCTCTCTAATTGCATAAGGCTAAGAACTACCTTTCCCTGTATCGAGACTAAGCATTGTCTCCTATTTGCATGAGGCTAAGAATTGCCTCTCTAATTGCATAAGGCTAAGCACTGCCTTTCTTTGCATGAGACTAAGCATTGTCTCTTATTTGCATGAGGCTAAGCCCTGCCTCCTCAACTGCATAAGGCTAAGCACTACCTTTCCTTGCATCGAGACTAAGCAATGTCTCCTCTTCTTGCATGAGGCTAAGTATTGCCTCCCTAATTGTATAAGGCTAAGCATTGCCTTTCCTTGCATCGAGACTAAGCACTGTCTCCTCTTCTTGCATGAGGCTATGCATTGCCTCCCTAATTGCATAAGGCTAAGCATTGCCTTTTCTTGCATCGAGACTAAGCACTGTCTCCTCTTCTTGCATGAGGCTAAAAATTGCCTCCTTAATTGCATAAGGCTAAGTACTGACTTTCCTTGTATCGAGACTAGGCATTGTCTCCTCTTCTTGCATGAGGCTAAGAATTGCCTCCCTAATTGCATAAGGCTAAGCACTACCTTTCCTTGCATCGAGACTAAGCCTCGTCTCCTCTTCTTGCATGAGGCTAAGCACTGCCTCCTAAATTGCCTAAGACTAAGCATTGCCTTGTCCTTACATAAGACCAAATGCTATCTCCATTATGCTATTCAAGACCTAGCTCTATCTTCTATTCGCCTACGACTAAGCATTGCCTAAGCTTTGTCTTGTTTTACTTCGCATACGACCGAGCATCATATCTTTGCATCTCATGGGCTGAAACATCGCCATTTTGTCCAAAGGCGTCATAGTCCGAAGACATCATCCTCATAGCAGGAAGACACCATTCCATGGCCTGAGGATCTCTCAATATTGCACATCATTATTCAAAGGCGTCATGGTTCAGAGGCACTATTTTCATGGCCCGAGGACATCATTTCATGGCCTGCGAATCCCTTATCAGATGATTCATGGCCCAGGACGTCATGGTCTAAGGACATCATCCTCACCGTCCAAAGACAACTTTCATGGTCCAAAGGGAATTTGCATCATCTTTAAATACTCGCAATAATCCATATATACTTGCATGCATCGTGTTTTAATTTTTGCAGGTAATCCAGAAAGTAACCGTTCTCCTAACGGGAGCAATCTTTGCTCCGGTTTTCGTTCAACGTTCACATCCTGCAATTATTTCAAACGCAACCAACCACCATCAGTTACCCATTTTTACTTGATAACCGTTCAGATACTCGTTTTGAGATACTTCCATAACATTTCAGATTCATATTCATGATTTCGCGCAAATTAATCTGATATTGTCCTACCCAAAAGAACCCTTTCCGAAGTATACGACCGTTCCTATAGCAACTCCATCGGTTCATCTCACCGTTGGATCCAGAACTACACACCGCCCGATTCTCGTAACACCAGGGATATGTAGGTAACTCAGGAACCAGGGTTCGGCCTCCATTTTTTAAATCACCTCATTCGGTCAAAATCGGTCATCATTTTCTTTACCCGACAACTCTTTCATCATTCCCGGGTAAAGAGGGGCAGCTGTTGATACCCAATTTTGCCCTCACATTTTTCAAAAATCCATATATACTTTCAAAATAGCATATTTGCATCATTATTTAGTTTACAAACCTATACAAGCATTTTCTATAATTTTCCACAATTGTTAGAACTTTAAATTTTTTTTTTGTATTTAAATTATATATAAATATCTAGTAATTATCCTTTTAAATTATTTTGTGATGACTTAGTTACCTAAAATAATTATTTTGCACCTATAATATATGTTTCAAATATTTTATTTCATTCCATATAATTACATTAGCATTTTAAAGCTATTTATCTAATTTTGCAATAACGGCCTATATTCATACAATTACTTTTTATTTTATATTATTTGTGTCAAAATAGCATATTTATATTTTTATAATATAAAGTTATTATTTTAAGCATTTCAATGCATAAATAATATTTTCATTCATTTATTATGCATTTTTTATAAATCATTTGATAATTTTTTTGGGTATTTAAATAATAGCCTATTCTAACCAATTTCGGACCACATTAGTGGCCCAAAACTACCCAAACCTTAGCCCTGTCCACCCCAGCCCAAAACCAAATGGTACCCATTCCAAATAACCTGCCCCATTCCCCTTGCTATCCTGGTCGTTGATCTCAAGTGATCAACGGCTCGTAATAAACCTACCCGCTTTATATTACTCTCACCCTAAAACCCTAAAGACCCATTTCCCCCTGCCCAGCCGCCTCACCATTCTCTCATCTCTCCACCCTCCTCTGTTAAACCCTAGCCGCCATATCCCTAACCTTCTCCGATTCCAACCCAAACATGGAATCAATTCATGATTTACTTGCCTATTTTGTGATACTCTGCTATTATACGCATGTCTATGGTGTTACTTAGTTCTTGCCCTATTTTTGGTAAGAACTACTTCTCAAGAACGGGGTCGATTTACTTTGATTCTATGAAGATCTTGACTATCTTTCGTCTATATACGCGCTATAATGAACGACTATTACATTATTGGTTCGATTCAAGGTCGTTATTCCAACCTAGGGTTTGAGATTTCCCCTTTTCCTTTACTGATTCTCGATTGCATGTGATATTTTTCCCTTTCTTGTGTTTGAGTGATGAATTTTCCTTATTTTCTGTTTAATCTACTGTACTTCCTTATTTTATGTGTTATTTCCCCTAAAATTGATTCTAATTGATTCTCGCATGCTATATTTTCCTTATTTTATTTGTTAAATCTGCTACTATATAAACCCCTCCCCTAAATCCCCTTGAACGGACTTTGAATCTCCTAATCACTGCTATTGTTCTCACTACTCTCCTCTCACACTCATTCACTCACTGTTACACTCGAATACTCTCTAAAATCATTGAATTCTAGGCCGGCTGAAAGCCAAGGTCATTGAACGACCTCCTCCGGTGCAAGCACTATTCGGAGCCTATTCTCGAGGCTTTTGTGAACTCTGAAGTATCGGAGACCTGGGGTTTTTGCTATTACGCTCTTTACTCTTTTGATTCTGCAACTGGTAAGTGTTTTAAACCCTTGCAATGTTTAATTTCTTTCTTTCTTTTTGCATACCTATATGTGTTTGAATCACATGAGCATGATTTAACTATGATAATGTTCAATACTTTGTTGTCATTCTGTGATAATTGAACGCATGAGATAGTTTACTGTTTGTGTTAGGCTAATATGTATTCTTCACTATGATTTGCACTTCTGTGATTCCTTATTTTCTGGAATGAGTTCTGTACCATTTAGCATCTGAGCATGTTCAGTTTTGAACTTCAATGAAAGTCCATTTTGATATGAGTCTAACTACTGTGACCATATGCTGTTAGTTACAAAATTTTTGCATATTGTTTTTTTGGACACCACTCCAACTCTATGAAAGCCACCCCCATTTGAATGAATCTTTAGTGCTAAGTCCTGTGTCTGCTTGACTGACCTTTGTATATTAATATCAACTCTATGGAATATTGTTTTAAAATTTGCTCTAAACGTTTCCTTGCTGTCCTGATTTTTAAAAATAATCCTCCATTTTTTCTATCAACTATGACCTTGCTTCTATGCTAATATGTTTCCCAGTATGTCTTTGGTTCGTTTTATACTCTGTCTCTTCAGTGATTGCCAGAATGTGTGTCCCACATCATGTCTAGATACTAATGGCATTAGGATGTGTACTTAACTTGATTTGAACCTTCGTGTCTCAACTAGCTTAGCATCATGCATCTGTACATGATAATCTATGTATACCTGTAAACATGTTTCTTCTCCTAATTCCTATGAGGTTTTCTATGTGGTGCTTTGCTATGTATACCTTGCTGAACCTACTAGCATGCTTGACTAGTTGCTCTATATGCTCAATTTGGTGTATTACTTGATTTCTGTCCCTCTATCACTATCCACTCTCCTTACTTGCTACTCATGCTGCTCTGAATTCCCATTCTTAGCCGGCTGAAAGCCAAGGCTATTTAGGCTCTATTGTTGGCCTCCCTAGTGTGAGCACTGCTCGTGGTCCAGTTGAGGCCCTTGTGAACTCTAACACACTAGAGCTTGGTCCTAGTCACCCCCCTCAACCTCCAAAACTGTCCTACTATTCTACTTCCCTGTCATGTGCTGTGTATCAGAGTTTGGTTGTTTCAAGTGGTGCAACACTTGGTGCTGTGGTTAAGTAAATTTGTTTGGACTCTTCTATGA
The DNA here is from genome assembly GCF_000715075.1 of Nicotiana tabacum. NCBI lineage: Eukaryota > Viridiplantae > Streptophyta > Magnoliopsida > Solanales > Solanaceae > Nicotiana > Nicotiana tabacum. The sequence goes on along the minus strand of NC_134083.1, from coordinate 119,347,108 downwards.
ATCTTTGGGTCGTGTATTGAACATGGCTTTTGTTGAAGGCCTGGGTATGCTATGTAAGAGATATTAAAGGCCCCGCAATGCTGGGTATTCAATTATTTTATTTGAGCCTACTGTGGGCCCGTTAACTGTTATGTAATATTGTTACTTTACTCATTATTGGGCATGTAATAATCTTTGTATAAACAATTGGGGTTGTTAGTAAAAGGAAATGGGGTAGATTTCAATATTAATATGCGATGGGTAGATAACATGCCTCTAGGACTGAATGATGTGTTTGCTATATGTGTCGTTCCCTCTATGCACACTGTAGAAATCATGCCATTAGGAGAAGCACACACTTGCACTACTTGTCTACTAGCAAAGCATGAGCTCAAATTCTTCAATTAGCCTTGTTGCTACATGTTGTTAGAAAACCTGCCCATAGGAAATAAATATCGTTGAACTTTCCTTCAATTTGCATTGCTACAACTTATCCACTAGAGATCATGCCTATAGGGTTTTAATCATCTCATTTGTTATTGCACCGCACTGTTCACCTAGAAAACATGCCTATAAGGTTAAAGTATAACAATAAAAACCAGTTCCAAGTGCTAATCGTTAGAGATCCTGTCTGTAGGATACAACAATTCGCTTTAATAACTATTAATGATGCCCCCTCTCAACATTGTTTATCGTTCACTTAGGCCATTATCAAGAGCATGTGTAATTCTGGGTTTCTCTCGATAGATTCCACTGTCTTTGTTACATAAATCACCTAGGTGCAACATCTACGGGACTAATAACTAGAAATCTGCCATTTCAATAATCAGTATGCAACAACTTTACAATCTCGTCTATGAGCAACGCTTGGCCTCTGAAACTGCTTGCATTCCTTGATGCCTTATCACATAAAAATCACATCTATATGGATTTAAGTTCCTCAATTCTGAACTGCCTAACATGAAAACCTGTTTTGTGTGCATTTGTTGCTTAAGTATGGAGGCAAACTGGAGCCTTAACTGCCTATATGTGAAGTCCCATATGCTTTTGCATGTCACTTAGTTTTAACGTTTCTTAGAAGCCTAAGGGAGGTCTAGAACCACCCAAGATAGAGGTCCAATACTTCCTGGACCATAGGTATGGGACGGGTAGTGCACGCATAGGGTACAGCCTATAATTGAATTAGAACGCTTTAGGTAACAACTTTAACATAGTAATCGGGTAGCAGGAGATGATAGTCTGTGTCTTCTGAATAATATGAGTAACACTCCATCTCGAGGGAGTTACGAAGTATTATTTATGTTGCACGGGGTGATCCTTTAGGCTAAAAAACTTAGGAACCCCCATCATATTTCCCTTCTATTTGAATCAAGTGTTTGTACTCATCTATTCGAAATCTTCTTAATAAAATTCTCAAATTTTGTGCTCTCTCTCTCTCTCTCTCTCTCTTTGTTTATCTAACTAATTCATATAATTCGAGTTCGACCGGGACTCACAGTTGTGGACCTCGAAGATAACACCTTCTCTTTGAGGTAATTTCGAGCCCTTACCCGAGCTTTGGTGATGTAAACTAGTTGAACCAGAGTCACTTGCAAATAGGTTCCCTAACGCACCTTAAAAATCATTAGGTGGCGACTCTCCTCTTTTAATACTTCCTTAAAAGAGTTGTCACATGTCGAAACCAGATTTCGCGAGAAAAAGGGGGCGCGACAGTCTTCATAGTAGTACTATTCGATGGTACTAACGTCTCTTTTGCCGGGGGCGCCGCATCTTTAAATGGATGCATGTGGTTCCATTGCAGACAGTATTGATCACAGATAGTAGTGCATCCTCTTCTCAACGGACTCGGTGAGCCCCACTTCATTTTGGGGTCATGTATTGTATCTTTTATTTATATTGTTGCCACTTTTTTAGGTATAGCCGGGACCTTATTTTCAGCACCATCTGTACTCTCTTTTGTATAGACACTATGTGGGTTGTAAATGGGTGCTAGAAAGGTCAAACGAATTATGTTATGTTTTGAACTCTTGTTCCACTCAATCATAGAATGTATGTATTTTGAAACTTAACAATGATGTAGCAAAATGAAATGATTAGTTAATGTATATATATATATATATATATATATATATATATATATATATATATATATATATATATATATATATATAAGATCCATCTGTATAGTTATTGACAATATTCCTTCTGCTGATCATAAGTGAGTTGGGTAGAAAAGTGTTTAACATGCTTGCTCGACCGGGTCCCCTCAGTTGAGTGCCGTTCGTGCTCCCCGAGGTTGGGGCGTGATAGGACAGGGGATTTTGCACTATGTGAACGCAATAAAGGGGTCGTGAATGTGAGAAGGAGGCACTTGGGTAGGTTGCACTTTGTGAATATGGTTGGGCAACCGTGAACACGAAGAAGAGGCTCATGGATAGGTAGGAAGTAGCTATCACGAACGCAGTGGTTTGTCCACGAATGTGTAGCGTTGGGGAAGGAAGCCTTTGCAAATGCGATAAAGGGCCTGCAGAAGCTTCAAAATAGTGAGGTCAGGGTTAGGCTCATTTTATCCAATTTCTCTCTTGTTGAGGCGATTTGGGGTGATTTTGAAGGGTTGTTTTCATCATCTATCACAAAGTAAGTAGTTCCAACTTGTTGTGATCTAAATACATGAATTATATATGGATTTTAACATAGAAATAGTAGAAATTTGTGGAATTTTGTTGGAAAACCTAGAATTGGTAAAAAGGGATTTTGACCACGAAATTGGGCGTAGGATTGGAAATAAATTATATATTTGAGTTCGTGGTGCTACGGGTAATATTTATCTTCGAGAATTTTCGGAATCCGGGCGCGTGGTCGCGGTGGTGGCTTTTGTTATGGGTTGAGAATTTGTTTCTAATTGTTAAATTACCGGTTTTGAGTATGTTTTGATTGGTTTGCACGTTCTTTGGCTAGATTCGGATTGTTTGGCATTGATTTTTGAGGTTTTAGAGAGGCGTTGGATCCGATTATCGGATTTCAGTACAAGGTAATTCTCCTGCCTAACCTTGTAAGTGGGAACTTATCCCCGTAGGTGCTATATTTGCTACATGCCATGTGTTATAGGAGCTATACGCATGTAGTAGGTGACGAGCATTCGTGTGTATGCTAGATTCTTGATTACGTCCGGGTAGACTTAGATTCAAACCATGCTTTAACTGTACTACTTGGGTTATTCTTACCTGTTCAAATTCTTTAATTCATGTTTTAGCATGAGATTAGACTTGCGTACAGTATCGATCTTTGCTATTTTAGAGACTTGGGATTATTTGATTAGCCGCAAAAATTATACCTTCTTTTATAGATTATTTCCATGTTGTACTTATTTGTCCGGAAGTTTCATGATTTCTTAACTCTTATGTATATTCGCGAATTAGGCTAATGACCTGTCAAAAGTTCCAATGTTCTTATGGTATCGAGCCGGTCACATTAGCAATACTTTTATGGTAGTAGGCCTTCACCTTGGAAATATTATGAAATATTCTTATGGATCAATTTGTTCGTCCTTCGACAGTGCTATGAGATACATTTATGGATCTGGTCGTACAACCTCGGCAAGATTGTGTAACACCACTCTTATGGGATCAGAACGTTCGCCCCGGTAGTATCATGAACTATTCTTATGGAGAGGGGCAGAATCATGCATAATATTTCAATTGGGAGTTAGTGCATGTACGAGTATCCTGGCTTGGGTTTGACATTTGCACCTGATATTGGTCATATATATTCCGTTCAAGGTAGTTTCTTTGGTATTTGATGATTTTGTATTTATTCTTCTGTTGAGAATCATGTTATACATATTCGTCTATTTTGTTGATACCTTGATATGCTTATACATGTCTACTTTTATTGTACTTTGATTATTGGACCACAAGTAAGTGTCGATGTCAACCTCTCGCCCCAACTTTTTCAAGGTTAGGCTACATACTTATTGGGTATGCGTTAATTTACGTACTCATGCTACATTTCTACACTAACTGTGCAGGTACTGAGACATGTACATTTGGTGGTCATACAGGCGTGTAGGCACAGTTGCTGAGGAGACTTTGTAGTCAGTTGTTTTCTATGATACGATCCGTAGCACACAGAGTCCACTTCCTATTTTAGACAGTTGTTGTTGTAGTTATTTATATTCCAGTAGACTCTCATGCCCTTGTGACACCAGGTTTTGGGGATTATGGACTGCTTTTTCATATTTTGTATTAGCTGATTTGTCCTTTGTCTTGTAATTAGATCATTGTACGAACTTCCTTTTATGATACATAAAATCTCCTAATTGTTTGAGAACGTTTTCCGATTATATTGAATCTCAGATTATTCTAAGATATACAGTGGACTCTTCGTTGCGGATGTTCAGTTGTTGGCTTACCTAGCGGCAGCGTTAGGCGCCATCACGACTCATGGTGGGATTTGGGTCGTGATAGCTTGGTATCAGAGCACTAGGTTGCTTAGGTCTCACGAGTCATGAGAAAGTCTAGTAGGGTCTTGTGGATCGGTACAGGGACGTCTGTACTTATCATCAAAAGGCTATAGGACTATTAGGAGAACTTCCCTTTTCTTAATTCCTTATCATGCGACTTGATTTTGGTTGAAGCTTACATCTTTAGTTCCTTCCTACTCATTCGTACTCGATATCGGGTACTCGACAACAGTTGGCCACGACGAGTTTTGGTAAGGCTACAGATATGGTGCGGGATTCTTTTCCCTACGTTATAAGGTTAGAATACTATCGTCGCCTTGTGGAGGGGTGTTAAGTCATTTATGCCCAGTGTTGATGTTGCCCACAGGTTCAGGGCTATACACGGTGTATTGTGATATTTCACATGTTGATATTCACACAGTGCTGGTGCAGAATTGTAAGGTGTTTACTTATGTGTCGCGATGCTGAATGCTTCAAGAGGAGCAATAGAGGCATTTGGGCTATGGATATTCAGGCTTTGGCTGACGGAGTTACGAGATTAAATATTTCCGAACTGGGTAGAGTTCTTGCTTGTGTTGTTGTGAAGTCGTCCTTGTTTAAGCACACTAAGGCTCGTAAGTATTATGGTCTTCATTTGCTTTTCCTTGGGGACACGGTGTTGCAAGGTGGCACTTAATAAGCGGGTATCAGAGATGACGAAATAATGCGACTTCAGGGTCGAACTTGTGTTCCACTGTTGATAGTTTGACGGAGATGATCCTCGAAAAGGCTTAGAGTTTTTAATATTCTATTCGTTCGGGTGCTATGGAGATGATCGTTATTTGAGGCAGTATTATTGGTGGCGGGGGATGAAAAAGGGCATTGTTGTTCATGTCTCGTGGTGGTTGAATTATTAGCAGGTCAAGTATAAGCAGTGGGGACCAAGTGGTTAGCTTCGGAAGATGGCTATACCGGAGTAGAAGTAGGAGTGTGTCGTTATAGATTTTGTGGTAGGGTAGCCACAGGCTTTGAGGAAGCTTGGTGCGGTTTGGGTCATTATGGACAAATGACTAATTATATGCATATCATTTTGGTAATGAATTCTATACATAGAAAGTTTGAATATGACGAAAAGAGTTTGCTTGGAATGCAAAGGAATGTGAATGTTTGATTATTATTTTGGGGAGCGATATAGTCTCGAGTGTTGAACATGTTGTTGGACCTTCAGTTGATGTTGATGGAATGAACGAATTATTACAGCTGGTGGACGAGTGTGGACTCAAAAGGATTAATTGATTTTAAAGTGGTTATCCACATGGCAATGTCATTGGAGGATGTCGATATGAGGTTACACAGGTGGGCTATCTCCTATGAGAAGGGAAGAGTTTGTATGATTTCTTATAAGATTCCTATGAAAAGTTTTACCTTCTACTCAATGAGATGCATGTACTACGATGTGGGTCTGGATCGCTTGAGCGAGATGGTGCGACTGTCATGAGGTTGTGTGCATTTGGAGCTAATAATTTGGGATGTGTTATGGCTGGTGTAACACGGGCTTTTGAGAAATTCTTCAGAATAACGTAAGATCATGGTAGCTAAGGAGGAGCAGTCATTGTGGGTTCTCGGGTTTTTTTATTATGGCTTAAACCCAAGTAGGGGAGCCTACCATCGATGGTTTGGTCACATGATCATGTGTTTTCATTGTTTCAAGATTTTAGTACGTTTAATGATTAGTTATGACTTGAGGAAGAGGACATTAGGGGTAATTCGGGAAAGGAACTTGATGGATGTGTGTTATATTTCACTTTATTGATATATGAAGGTTGTGGAATGGCTCAAGTTTGATACTCCTCTGTGGATGCAGTGTGTAATAGGAAAGGGGTCGTTTGGTTAATTCTTTTGGAGCATTACTGTGCTAACGGAGCACTAGTAGTGTGTCTATGTAGCCAGGACTAGATAAAGTTGGTGACTCTCGAGAATAGTTCTCGTGGATTCGAGATTTGATATGTGGTGCCTAAGGGTTCCGGATTCGTATGTGACTAAGGATCGAGATTTGCATAGGGTTGTAAAAGACACTTGAAAATTTTCTATATCTGTAACGGTTCTGCAAAACAGTATTAGAGAGGTGGAAGGAACAGCTTTAGATCGATAGAAAGTCTCTTCAGAACGGGCGTATAAGTTTGAAGTACTATTGGATGTTGGAGAGGGAACAAAATGGCTTATAGGTCTTAAAACTACGTGGTTTGGTGTTGAAGTCACTTCGGGTAAGTGTTGATTGAGATCCATGGTGTGCTGGGAAAGAGAAGTGTTATTTTGAAAGCAAGTCAAAAGGGACTTCAAGAAGTTTGGTCATTTTAGTAGTGGTATAGATCAACATGGTAAGGGAAAGTATTGATTATTTTGGTATAATAAATCTATACATGTGTTTGTGGAAATACTTGCAGGCTTGTCATATATGATTTGGTTGATTCATAGGGGTTCAGTTCTAATGGCTTGTTTATGTGCAAACGAGTACAGAAGAGTTTATGACGGTTTTGACCACGACTTAAAATTGATGTCTTCTAATGTTATGGAAGGTTGTTGCGTGTCGTGATCTTCTCCTGAATTTAGTAAGTGGAGGGTTTCTGGTCGACAAAGTGTTTATCCTACTTGTGGTTTGGTGTTGGTAATAATGTTCTCATATTTTTATATAATAATATGATAGATCCCTCTGGCCGCATGAGATTAGGATTGAATGAACAAGGTTGCGGTTCAGTTTCAGAAGGAAGGTCATGAGTTCTAGGTAGCGTGAGGGATTTTAGATGTTTAAGAAGATGGTAGCACTATCTTGTATCGCTTGAGAAGGGTGGTTATAGAAGACGCATATTGATGTGCGGATACTTGGCTATTACTATAGAGATAGCATGGTTTGTAGCCATTGCTGTTCAGGTCTTTCTACTTGGTGTAGGAGGTTATGGGAGTATCTCCCACGGGGTGACTGTATATGTGTGATGTGTCAGTCATTTAAGTGGGAGAGATTGAGATCACGTATGGGGGTTTTGGTACTCTCGCGGACTTGATAGTTTGTTTCTAAGAGGCGAACTATTCCTTTGGTTGCGAACTGTGGAAGTGCGTTCAGGAGCTAACATCTGATTATATGTGACGTAATTAGGGTCACTATGGACTTTTGGAAGGCTATTGAACTATTTTTGAATCATCCAAATCGGTTTGGAGGCCCATAGGTAAGCTTAATGTGAATGCGTATTCTACACTAGATTGGATTTGTTTATTCAGCACAGCATTTGTCTATGGATGAGTCATGGGGCATAATGGATGTTATGCATGGCCTAGTATATTTCATGCTTTACTCTCATATGCCATGATGGGTTGTGTGGCTGCTTGATTATTCACACGCATGTTGTGGTCTTGTGTAGGCACTGTGGCAATATATGAGCAAGATGGCTTTCGAGATGTTGATTTGGTTATTGCACCTTAGTCGTGCTTGGCCTTTTCTGTAAGCACATTACACTATCCGTCTCCCCAGGGTTTATGTATTATGAGTGCTTTGTTGTGATACGTGTGTCTAGTGAGCACGAGCATTTTGGCTCGATGGGTATTCCGCTGAGGATTATTATGTGTGGATCGGATGGCACGCCGCCACGGGAATTATGTTTGGATCAGGTTACATGCTGCAATGGTATCATATGTGGATTGGGTTGCACGCCACAATAGTGACATATTTGATATGATTCTTTGTACTTATTTTGTGTGTTTTGATTATTCTCTGTGGGATAGATTCATAGCATTTTGTTTTGTTGTTATATCTATTACGCGTGCTGGATAGTTCTTATACTTGGGTTTCCTTTCCTTTATCAGTCATATTCGAGTTGTGGCTTGTTTGGCACACGGATCGCATTGTACGATTCTAGATGGTATTTGATGTGGCCTATCGGTCGACCAGTTTGTATTGGGTGAGACGAGGTCATTGGGCCTAGAATTAAAGCAATCGGATCTGGATAAGATATGTTTGGAATAAGGCTACCATTAGTTGGCTCAGAATTTGGTAATGGTTCTTGTCGGACGAGGACTCCATGAGTTGTGGTTCGAATGGGTGTTTATGAGTTTACACATGTTACTTTCATCAATTACAGTGTCGTGAAGGTTTGACATAGGTTTCTATGCAATAAAAGGTATGTTATCGGTACCGTGTTCGGTGAGGAGCAGTTGTTGCGGGAGATAATATGGTTATGCGTATATGCACGTCGTGTAGTTACATCTAGGGGTTATACTTATGACTTGTTGCAGCTTGTAAGGATTGATATAGTGTAGGTATAGAAGAACCGGATATTATAGGAATTTTTGGATGTTGGAATTTGGTTCTAAGGCTTGTGGTCTAAGGTCGACTGAAGTATCTTCAGTCGGTGGTTTGTTAATGAACTTATATGGATTGAGATGGCATGGGTGTGTGTATGAGGAGCTTATACAATTATTTGACGGCTTTGAAATGACTCTTGGCACGTTCGAGGATGAATGTATGTTTAAATAGGGGGAGAATGTAATGACCTGGCCGGTCATTTTGAACTCTAGCATTTCTGTTTGGCAGTTTGAGTCTTTAAGTGGCTTCATATGATGCATTATTAATTGCGTGTATGGTTTGTCTTTGATGTTCAAGAAGTTTGGGATTTATTTGGAATAGTGATTCTTAATGTGGAAGCGTTAAGTTAGAAGAGTTTACCAAGGTTTTACTTTTGAGTAAGCGATCTCGGAATCGGGATTTTAAGGTTCCTATAGGTTTGTAAGGTGATTTTGCACTTGGGCATATGTTTGGGTTGAGTATCGGGTAGCCGGGAGAGATTCGGTACTTATTGTCGGAAGTTTGCATTTTGAAGGTTTTTGAATTTTCTAAGTTTGACTCAGAGTAGAATTTGGTGTTATCGGACTGCGGGTGGAATTCCGGGACCTTGGATAGGTTCATTTAGTTTATTGGAACTTGTGAGTGAAGTTTGGTCGTAATCCGAAATGGCTTAGTATGATTCAGGCGCGTTCGATGAAGTTTGAAGGTTTGAAAGTTAAGAGAAGGATTTTGATCGTTGATTCTTGGTTTTGATGTTATTCGTGGCATTCCGAGCCCTTAGATAAGTTTGAATAAGGTATTCGGACTGGTTTGTATGATCAGACGGGGTCCTTGGTGCCTCAAGAGTGTTTCGTGGTGGTTTTGGACCATGTCGGAGTGTTTTGCTACTGTTGATTACTGGTTCTGGTATTGTTCTTAGAGAACGCGGTGGGAAGAACGTGTTCGCAATAAAGGATTTGGGACAAATGTGATGGTGTGCTTCACGAATGCGGTGTTGTTTCCGCAAACGCGATGGTTAATTTTGGCTGCTTGAGTTTGTGTTAAATGCATGTGACCGGATAGTCACGAACGCGGAGAAAGAATTTGGGGACACGGGATTTTGCTCTACGCAAACGTGACAAGGGCTCGCAAACGCGAGGAGGAGGCAGCTGGGTAGGTTGCACTTCGCGAATAAAACTAGGAGACCGCGAACGCGAAGAAGGGGCGCATGCCTGGGCAGGAATTCGCTATTGCGAATTGTTGCTCCAAAACGCACATGCAAGTATACGTGGTCGACAAGTAATATAGGATTGAAAATCCAGATATCGTACCCACAAGGACTTCTGATTAACTATTTACTAAATTAAACTAAGACAATTAATCTATTCAAGCGTATCCTAAAGTATGAATATTTAACTAAAACTAATCTAGAGTAGTAACTAAGAGATTACAAAAAATAAGTCGCAAGATTAGAGACGAAATCAAGGGGAGAAAATATTCCAGAGTTATGGGTTAGCTAACAATCTCGTTGAATTCTCTATTTAAATTGTCTAATTATTTATCTGATTTATTGGTTGACAAGGTTAATATTACTAGTAGTATTCTCCCGAAGTACTACTCGCCTATTAAATCTAACCTAATGCATATATTCCTATGGAATTAGGATTAATAAGAATGCCTTAATAATTCTCGTATAGTAACCAAGCAAGGCGATTAGGTACATCCCTATCCTAACCGCAAATTCGTTCCCGATACTCAGGTTCAAGATCTTGCTCTACTCAATCTTATATGCAATCTAGAATTCCCTCTCCCGAGTTCAATCCCAGATTCGTAGATAGTATTCAATTGGTGATTGAACAATTAAATAATTAAGCACAAGATTAAATAAATAAACCAATATGATAAAATAATAACAACAATTCAAGCTTCAAACTACAACCTTCATGTAGCACCCACAACTCTAGAACTAATGAACTATGTAATTAAAGGAAGAGAAGAGAAGAAAACTAGTGAAAAGCTTGCTCCAACCCAATGTAAATTCTCCTTCAAAGTGGCGTTTTCCCCTCCAAAATAGGTTTAGGCTTCTTTTTATACAGGTTGGAGGTGTGTAGGGCCGTCAAAACCTTATCCCAGATGAAATAGGAGTGAACCTGTCACCCAGCGCCTAGGGTAGCGTGGGGCGCTAGCCCTGACGCTGGAATATTTTTGCATCTAGAAGTTGCGCCACAGCTAACCTGGGCGCTACACTGTTCGATTTTCTTATTTTGTTCTCGTTTTGCTTCAAGTCGTGCACTGTTGTCCTACATTACCTCCGGATGACTCCTACACATAAAAATATTTTGAATTAGAATAAATCATCACATTACACATCCAAATTTCACATAATACGAATAAAATGTGAGGCAATATGCGTATAGATGTACAGACTTTTAGCCGAATATCAACACCCCACACTTAGACTCTTGCTCACCCTCGAGGAATGGAATTATAAACTACACCCCAATAAGTTACATCTCAACTAGGGAGGAGCAATTCAATTTTTCAACCATACATTCTACCTTTGACTATGGTCGATACCGGTAATCAAGCATGAACATACGAAATTCACATTCTTCCCGTTTTAAACATGCCCGAGTATAATGATTTCAATTCAACCAATTCAAACAACCTATCAATGACCACCCTACTTCAAGAGCCGACTCGTTACCATGAAGCACCCTCAACTCGCGCACTCATCCAACAAGAGAAGTTCAAAACATCATCAATCTGTCATGAGATTATGTGCCCTCACCAACAAACAAGAGAGTGAATATAGATGTCCACACATTCAAATATGAATTTGAACATAATATAAGGATATCACACATTTGTACAAAATTCGCTCACTCTTACAAAGAAATTCATGTGTATCCCGTGGTCGTAGCATAATATTGCACGTAGTGTACATCTCTACTAATCTGGGCTAGCCAAATTTAGGATCAATTAGGACTTTATGGGTTGTAATGTAGGCTAAGGGACGGGTAGGATACATTTAGGAATAGTGACTAACCCTCCTAAGCACTTTAATACACTACACTCAAGAATCGAGTACGTTTACTTCTCTACCAATTCACTCGGCACAAACAACACACAACATGGCCCTTTCTTCAATTAAGCACTTTTGTATTCTCACTAGCATGAATTAGTAAGATTAGGAGGTGTATTTGTTTTTTTTTCTTTTTGACTATCAACATTACTTGTATTTTTCCTTGCAATTTTCTTTTATATTTTTTTCTCCACACACTCCGTACATTAAGGTTCATCGACTAGTGGCATTTTTCACAATTTTAGTGCACCTTACGGGCCCTTCCATGGTTCCACTCGAAAGCTACTTCCTAATCTTTCACCTTACTTCTTTTAGCGACTAAGTGCCTTCGGAGGTAAAGGTTCAACAAGCTCAAGTTAAGAACAAAATAGGGATATGGCTTGTAATGTGGGTGCCAAAGAAAAGGTCTATGGGCTCAAAAAGGCTAGCAACGGGACAATTTTATTTGTAAGTGACAAGCTCATCTATGATCAAGAAAGAAATTCCTACGTCATCTCCTAAACTAGCACAACATAATGATTTCACTTCGATTAACACACGGGAGAAGTTCTAGACTACATAGGATAGCACAGAATATCACAAATCCTCACACACACATTACACATGACTTAATCAAGACGGTTCTGTTCAACTCTCATCAAGCAAGCACATAGAGTTGAGAAAGTTTAAGCAATACTGCACTAGGTGACATACAAGTCAAACAACTGAGAACAGTCATCACAAAGTAGGCTATTTATATTACTTAGGCATCACCATTCAAATCAAATATAACAGGGAGATAGCGTGCATGCCATAGCCTAATATGCCAGCACCATACATGTCAACAGGTATCTTAGAGAAACTCAGTTTTCTTCTTATCCTACTCCTAAAAAGCTAAAAACAAAATTCCCAGTTCGAGCTACACCCTTGGAAAAGAACCGATGCCTAAAGAAAAACCAAGAGATACTACCTAACTATCCTAAAAAAAAAAAACAATATTTTTGGTATTTTTTTTACTCGGACCTTAATCCCTCAAGAAAGTTGTCCAAGGGATCCATCGGCGGGAAAAGTCCGAGCTTTTCTAATTATTCTTTTTTCGTTTACTTTTTTGTTTTTTGTTTTTTTGAATAATTCTACTACTCTAAAATAGACTACTTCTAACTACGGGTTATAAACAAACTAATGAGTAAAGATTTGTATACAGTCAGATTCAGAAAGTAATTCCCACCACCACAAACTTATATCATGCATAGTCCTTGATGGCATGATCATAGAGAAAAATATTAAAACAAGGATGAGAAATACTCCCTGAGACCCTCTAGGGCCTAGCTAGCAACATGATACTCAATATTAAGGGTCGGGATGACCCCACACTTAAGCTCAAACATGCTCCTCAACTTCAACTTCGGATACTCAGACTTCCTGTAATCTGCAAAACAAAAACAAACAAAATGTAACACTAAAAAAAATTAAAACAAAAATATATAAATTACATATTGGGTTGCCTCCCAACAAGCGCTTTATTTATAGTCGTGGCACGACTACAATACTTTCACCACTTTTTCCTCCACTTAGAGCATATGAATTGTGCCCCCAACTTTGATTCAAGCTTGCGAGGATTCTGGGGTGGTGCTACTAATACAAAAGAACCAACCAAATAATGTCGCATTTTGCACTTTTTGGTTAAGTGAGGGATGTCGTTTTGTCTTCTTGGCATCGCAAATTTCAGAATGTATGCACTTTGTCTCTCATTCATTGACTCCTCCATAGGCTGGGATGGATGAATTCTCGTGTCACCAACCAAACACAATGTTGAAAATGGTTTATATAAGGTCTAATCCGCTCCAACTCTAGAAACGCTTTACTTTTAACATCCTCACTTTTGCATACTTCCTCAACCTTGGCATTATTAATAATATTTTGGTTGTAGGACACCAGACACCGCAACCTTTTTGTTCAATTGAGCCTGCATGTCATGGATATCTGAGCCAAATTTGTCTATCTCTTGTTTGAGCTCAGTTCTTCCTTCTATTAGCAGTTTCGCCATATTTGAAAGACCATTATGGAGAAACTCATGAAATTTTATTAGTTGAGCTTGTTCCTCTAGCCAAGATTTGCTTACTATATCTGCTTCTTCAAAATTATGTTCTTGTGGGAACTCGCTCTCTTTAGCCAATTCTTCCATCTCGGCCTTCATTCTCATGATTGCTACACTAATATTTTGTATAGCCTTTTTATTTTTATCTTGTTGCTCGGCTACTTGCCTCACCATGTCCATAATACGGGAAGCACGCTCCACATCCTCCACTTTATTGATCCTATCAAACTCAAATATTATTATATAAATCATAAAAAAGAGCTCGGAGAAGGATAATAAGAATAAGGACAGTCATCCCAATGGCCACCTTGACCGCCAGACACATTACAAATATTTAACTCATAAGATTGAGATTCACAATTTTGCCACAAGTACGGTCCTCCACAATATGGACAAGGATCACCAAAGTAAGAATAACCAACATTCAACTAATTCTCATTCCAAGATGTCATGTCAACAAAGATAATGACATGGAAAACAGCTAATTTCTAAGTCCCCAGCAACGGCGCCAAAAACTTGTTGCTCCCAAACACACACGCAAGTATACGTGGTTGACAAGTAATATAGGATTGTAAGTCCAGATATCATACCCACAAGGACTTGTGATTAACTATTTACTAAATTAAACTAAGACAATTAATTTATTAGTGTGATTTTCTAAAATATGAATATTTAACTAAAACTAATCTAGAATAGTAACTAAGAGATTACAAAAAACAAGTCGCAAGGTTAGAGACAAAATCAAGGGGAGAAAATATTCCGGAGCTATGGGTTAGCTAACAATCATGTTGAGTCTTTCACATAAATTGTCTAGTTAAATTATCTTGATTATTGGTTGACACTGTTAATTTTACTCATAGTATTCTCACGAAGTACCACTCGCCTATTCAAGCTAACCTAATGCATATATTTCTATGCAATTAGGATTAACAAAAACACATTAATAATTCTTATATAGTAACCAAGCAAGGCGATTAGGTATATCCCTATCCTGACTGCAAATCTATTCCCAATACTCAAGTTCAAAATCTTTCTACTCAATATTAAGTACAATCTAGAATTCCCTCTCCCGAGTTCAATCCTAGATTCGTAGATTAAATTAGTGTCAGGACCCAAAACTAAACATGTTGTGATGGCTCCTATCATGGCACTAGGCAAGCCGACATCTATAAATAACTATGCATTTTTATATTGAAAACATGATGAAATAGGTTTAACAGTAATAACTCTCATAAATAGTTGATAAGAAATACTGTGACTCAAATACAACATTCCCAAAATCCGGGTGTCACTGAGTACATGAGCATCTAAATGACAACACAGTCTAACTGCTTAAACAACTGTCTAGAAATATAGAACAATGCTAATAAACTGTAAAGAACGAGAGTCGAGGTCTGCGGGCGTCAAGGTAGCTACCTCAATAGTCTCCAAACAGATGAAGCTCCAAATCGTGCAACCGCCGTGCCCAAAAGTACCTGGATTTGCACACGAAGTGCAGAGTGTAGTATGAGTACAACCTACCTAATGTACTCAATATGTAACAAGACTAACCTTGGGCCGAAAGCAGTGATGAGCTCAGACGGGTACAGTCCAAATCTATATTATAACAATATAGAAATGTAGACATGCTTTCAAGTTTAACAGTTTAAGTTTAACGCGGATAAAATATGTCAAGTGTGACTGATATGAGGAATGTTACATCTCTATATCTACATGTCAAGTATGCATGTCAACTGTAATGCAACACAGTGATAAAGTCATATACATACTCTCGGAGTATACAATCTCACTCAGCACGCTCAATCACTCAGTACTCCTAGTCACTCAATACTCGCAGTCACGCAGTACTCTCAATCACTCGGCACTCGGCACTCGCACTCAATAGGTACTTAAACTCACTGTTGGTATGTCAGACTTCGGAGGGGCGGATCCTACCTAAGCGGTAATATAAGTCAATCATAGCATGAATCAATAAAGCCTGTTGCGGCGTGCAGCCCGATCCCATAATATTACTTACAATCAGGCCCTCGGCCTCACTCAGTGATCATTCTCTCCAGTCTCTCGGGATCTCAAATCTCATAACAATCAGCCCAAACAATGATAATATGATGTAACAATAAACGGCAATGGAGACTGAGATGTGATATGCAAATAATAAATGTGACCGAGTACATAATTGCAAATAAGCAAATAATTCAACAATAAAACAACCTTTGTGGGTCCTAACAGTACTAGTATATAGCCTAAACATGATTTCTAGCATGAATTACAGCTTAATGTCTCTAACACATAGAGAATACATGAATAATAACAAGATTAGATGACTACACAGTTCCACGGAATCAACGGAGTCACAATTACTACGGTGTACGCCCACACTCCCGTCACCTAGCATGTGTATCACCTCAACACCAACCACATAATACGTATTTTAAGAATTCATACCCTCGTTACCAAGTTTAGAAATGTTGCTTACCTCAACCCACACAAATTTCTACTCCAACAAGCCCTTGCCTCGCGAATCCGCCTTCAAACAAGTCAAATCTAGCCACAAACAACTTAATACAATCAACACAAGCTATAGGAATCAATTCCAGACGATAAAGCTAAGTTCTTTCACAAAAGTTAAAAAGTCAACCCAAAATGTCAACCCCGACCTACGTCTCTGAATCCGACAAAATAAACAAAAATTCGAACACCCATTCAACAACGAGTCCAACCATGCCAAAATTACTCAACTCCGATCTCAACTCGACCTTCAAATCCTCAAATTATAGCTCCTGAAGTTTCCACAATTTTCCCCAATTTTTCCAACCCAAAACACTAATTAACTAGTAAAAACAATGATAGATTCAGGTATATTAACAAATTCCGAGTTAGAATCGCTTACCCTAATCAATTCCTTAAAAATCCCTACAAGAATCACCTCAATCCGAGCTCCCAAAGTCCAAATGTGAAATAATACTCTAACACTCATTTTTTTAAATTTTATAGTCTACCTAGATGCTCCTCTTCGTGATCGCGAAGCACAAAATTACAAGCTGCCAAATTAACCCTTCGCGAACACAGAACTCCAAGCACGAACACGATGCCCAGGGACCCAACTCTACGCGATCGCGATGAACAAATGCATGGCTTCAGGCTACCCCTCCTTCCTTCTTCGCGAATGCGGTACAACCCTCGTGTTCGCGTAATACTACTGACCATAGCTCCACCATCGTAGACCAATTCTCGCGATCGCATAACACAATTTCCACTAGTAACCCAAACAACTCTTCACGATCGCGTATAAAGTAACCAGAAGCACAGGCATCGGCAACTTCAGCAAATCTTCTAAGTATAACCATCTGAAATCTACCCGAGGCCCCCAGGATCTCAACCAAACATACCAACAAGTCCTAAAACATCATATAAACTCGCTCGAAGCCTCAAATCACATCAAACAACACTAAAATCACGAATAGCACATAGATTCAAGCCTAATGAACTTATGGACTTCTAACTTCCAAAACTAATGCTGAAACATACCAAACCAACTCCGACTGACCTCAAATTTTACACACAATTCATAAATGACACTATAAGCACGTAATTTTTTACCCGCACAATTTTTAAGTTAGTTTTAATATTTTTAATATTTACTTGAGTTATTATAGATTTTTAATCCATTTTTATTACCACTTTATTAGTTTAATATTATTGTTTTAGTATTTAAAAATTAAAAACAAATACAAAAATAGTTTTAATTTTTATATTTAGTTTTATTTTGATTAATTAAGAGTGATTTTTATATTTTTATAAGTACATTATATTGTTTTAGTCTTCCTACCATATTTAAGCCCACAAGACAAAGGCTCATTCTTTCCAACTCATTAGCCCACTTAAGTGCAAGATTTAATCTTAGTCATCTATTTCCCACAATCTAATAGTTCATGTCAATACTTACACCCATATTTAAACCCAATTATAGCCAAATCCTACCTTACCTTTTAATTTTAGAAGCTCACCCAAAATTCAAGAAGGCTGAAAACGGCAGACCCCGAAAAACTCCTACTTCTTCTTCCAAAATCAGCCAACTTCCTCCATAAAACAACCATTGAAATACCTCTAAAACCAGCAACGTTTTTAGCCAAAAACTTCACCTAAAACCGCCCTTAAACCACCCAAAAACACCATTAAATCACCTCCAAAATGCTGCCAAAAATGCAGTAGCTCATCCCCCAAAACACCACTTTTTTTGCACCAAAACGCAACTGCAAAAATATCTCCAGAAATACCTTAAACCCACCTGAAAACAGCTCCAAAACAAAGCAAAAAATCAGCTCAAATCCAATCCCAAACACAGCTCTTTTCAGCCCAAACAATGAGCTCAAACCCACCCCAAAAATGACTCGAACACAGCTTCCTTTTTCCAGCCCAAAGCTACAATGAAACGGCCTCAAAAATCAGCTGCGTTGCAACATGAAATAGCCGCAAAACTGATGTTCGAACTCCATTAAAACTCAGTCAAAATGCATCTCCAAACCAGCCCCAAAACAGTAAAAAAAATGCAGCACCATTAGCCCTTTGAAATACACCCATAAACGCGGCAAAGGTCCAACTCTGTCCTCCCGTTCAGTCGAGTCCGAGGTTGCCGCCAAGGGCGTAGCTCGTAGATCCGTTCATGGTTCCGATAAGGTTTTCGATCATGGGTCTAGTGTTGCTGTAGTAGCTGCTATTGGAACTTTGTAGAGTTTCTCTATGTATTGCAAATCTGAAATTGATTCACCCAAGATCCGATCTTTATTTAGTTTTGAACTCATTTATTGATATATTACTTGTGCTTAGTTGTTGGTTGAGTTTATTTTGAAAAACCATTGTATGAAGTAGCTACTGTATAGTTGTTGGAATTATCCATGTGTTTGTGTGTTCCTATTGGTTTTCACGTTCATTAATCCTATTAGTTGGTGGTTTAACAATATTTGAGTAATTGATGAATTCTTGGCCAAATTGATTGTTAAGTAAATCTTGAGTTTTTAGTTGGGATTTGAAATGATTTGGGCCATAATTAAATGCAAATGGGTATTGGGATTAAGAAATCAGTTTTGGGTCAAATTTTGTAAGTAGATACAATAGTAAGAACTTTAAGTTGTAAATACTTTTTAGTGATTAAATTTATTCTTTTCCACAATAATCTTCCATAACTTTAGCCTCGCAATAATCTCAAAACTAATTTAGAAAAAATAATTCTTAATTCGTAAAATATTTTTAGGCATGCTTTTAATCTATTATCGTGATTGTGTACACGTTCGCGTGACATAATTATAATTTTCAAAATAAATCAAGGTACGTGTTCGCGCGACTTTGAAAACAATTTTAACCATAATAAAGTGTTATTAATTGTGTACATGTACGCGTGACATTATTCTTGACGCGCCGAACGAAATGAGTACACGTACGAGTGACTCGTTTTAAGATAATTTCATAATTATGAATAATCAAAAAATTACAAGCGGTTAAAAGTTAAATACACATAGGTTTTAAAATGAGTAATTAATCAATTAATAAGCCAAGTGTAGATTGTAAAGCGACCGTGCTAAAATCACGAAATCCGGAAATGCCTAACACCTTCTCCCGGATTAACAGAATTCCTTACCCGGTCTTCTGATTTCGCGGACTTTAAAACAGAGTCAAATTTCCTCGATTTGAGATTTTAAAATAAACAGGTGACTTGGGGCACCATAATAATTATTCCAAGTGACGACTCTGAATAAATAAATAATCCCATTTTAATAACGTCACTTAAATTGGAAAAAAACTCCATATTCCCCTCGGGAAAAAGGAGGTGTGACAGCTCTGGCGACTCTGCTGGGGATAAGAGCCTAGAATCTCTGGTTCAGGGTTTAGAATTCGAGCTTGTAATGTAATATGTACTTGGCTTTATTGTTTGTTGATATTACTGTGTTTGTGGGCCTAATGTGCTAATTGCCACTCAGTTACCGCTTTGATATTATTTGAACTGTATTAAACTGTCTTCTTGCGTCTCCCTTCTGAGTCTTCTAAAAATATGGTGCACACGTACGCGTGGCCCATTTTTCTATTAGAGGTCGTACCAAATAGAACGAGGCTGGATCAATAACTAGGCCGGGTAGACTTTCGTGATCCCGGTACATTGCCCCACCACGGCTCGAGCTGTCCGCTTAGGTAAGCCATGTCTAGAACACACCCCCAAGTTTAAACCTAGAATAACATAGCCTCATGCCGAATCCCTAATAGGAACATTTTCTTGCATCATGTGTATTTGATTT